>NC_132914.1:42078186-43481520 GCF_047675955.1 Chlorocebus sabaeus | reverse complement strand
ATGTCCATATATGGCCAAAAAAAATATGGTTTAGAATGTTCATAGCAGCATTACTCTTAACAGCCCCAAACTGGAAATAACCCATTTGCCCATCGAAAGTGAAGAAAAAAAATACAATAATATGAATAAAATACTATGAATCAATCTCAAAAATATAATGCTGAAAATAATATTGTATGATTTCACTTACAGAAAGTTCAAAATCAGACAAAATGAACCCTCTGGTGTCACAGATCAGGATAGTGGTCCCTTACAGAGAGGAGGATGGAGTAAAGATTGGAGGGAAAATGAAAGATTTCAACTGATGTTGCTCTATTTCTTAACTTAGACAGATAGTTACATGAGTGGTTCACTTTGTGATAATTAATTAAACTTTTCACTTCTGTTTTATATAATCTTTATGATTTTCTTTAAAATTTTATTTAACAACTTTTAAAATAAAGTATGAAATTTCTAAGATCTTTCTGGAAAAGAAAAATTAGTTGTACAAAAATTGACTTAAAAATTTACAAAACACTTTGGGAGACTGAGGCGGGCAGATCACGAGGTCAGGAGTTCGAGACCAGCCTGGCCAACATTGTGAAACCCTGTCCCTACTAAAAATGCAAAAAATTAGCTGGGTGTGGTGGCAGGAGCCTATAATCCCAGCTACTTGGGAGGCCAGGGCAGGAGAATCGCTTGAACCCGAGAGGCACAGGTTGCAGTGACCAAGACTGCATCACTGCACTCCAGCGTGGGCAATAGATTGAGACTCCATCTCAAAAAAAAAAAAATTACAAAATAAAAATAACTTTACAAAGTACAATCAGTTTTTCCCCACAATCAAGAAAATTTTAAGAAAGAAAAAAGACTTTAGTTTCAAAAAGTTAACAAAATCATAATATTTTTCAAAGTGATAGTTACATGTTAAAAAGCATTCTTTTATTTGAATATTGCATGGATAAAACTAGAAAGAATAAACTGAAATCACTAGGATGATTTAAAAGTAACTAATAATTTCCTTTTTGATATAAATGTTTAATTTTGTGAGGTTTTAAAAAATTAAGCACTCACTTTGTTTTGATACAAAACAAAACATGCCTATTTTGTTTTTCTATAAAATGATATTCTCTCAACTTCTATATTCACAGGTTATTTTTTGCAGTGAGCCAAGATCGCGCCACTGCACTCCAGCTTAGGCTACAGAGGGAGACTCTGTCTCAAAAATAAAATAAAACAAAACAAAATAAAATAATTAAGGAAATTTCCAAAAAATAGATTAAACAGAGAGAAAACAGAAAGCTAAAAAAGAAAAAAGAAGAAGAAACATACCAGAAAAGTTCCCATTACTGAAGGATATAAATATCCAGACTGAAAGGACCCACCAAAACGAAATAATAACTTCAATGAAAACAACAAAACACCCCCTGAAGACACATCATCATCATGAAACCTTAGAATATTCAGAAATAAAGAGACCACAACAGTTTCTAGAGGGAGGAAAACAGATCACATACAAAGAAATGGGAACCAGAATATCACTAGTCTTCTCAACAGCAAAGCTGGTGCTAGAATACACCAGAGCAATATCCTCAGATTTTTAAAGAAAAATGACTTTTCAGTCTAGAATGTTATGTACAGCCAACAACTATCAAGAGTAAGGGTAGACTACAGACATTTTTAGGAATTATTGAAAGGATATGCTTTTACATGAAGACAGTAAAACAAGAAAAGAAAATAAATGGGTTTCAACGAAAAGGGATTCAACATGGAGACAATTCCTGAGCAGAGCTGTGTACCAGGTCCAGAGAGCAACCTGTCTAGACTGCGGAAGGGCAGTTTGCAAGGAAAAAAAAATTCTAAAAATGAAAGTCTGATAGAGGTTTAACAACTGTGTGTGGACAGCTTATTGATATACTTGAAAGATATTGATTAAAATACATGGTAAAATCATATTAGGCCCATAAAAAGCCAAGCAAAAAGCATGGCACTCATGCTTTTTATGGGCGTAATACAAAGAGACAAAAAGGCTGGGTGTGGTGGCTCATGCCTGTAAGCCCAGCACATTGGGAGGCCAAGGTGGGTGGATCACTCGAGGTCAGGAATTCAAGACCAGCCTGGCCAACATGGTGAAACCCCATCTCTACTAGAAATAAAAAAATTAGCCAGGCATGGTAGTGGGCATCTGTAGTCCCAGCTACTCAGGAGGGTGAGGCAGGAGAATCACTTGAACCTGGGAGGCAGAGGTTGCAATGAGCTGAGATCGCACCACAGCACTCCAGCCTGGGTGACAGAGCGAGACTCTGTCTCAAAAAATAAAAATAAAAAAGAGAAAGAAAAACATAATAGTATAACACTTGGCTCAACATCAAACAATCCAACAATAACATCTGATTTAAGATTTAATCAACGACTGTGATGGAACAATAATATGATGAGGAAAAAGGAAAGTGGGAAGAAGAGAGGTTTAAGACTATCCAATTTCTTAAAGGGGAAGTCAATAAATGTACAAAATTAGGTAAGTTAAGAAATAGTAACACAGACATATTCTTTTGAAATATGAAAGCAATTGCATTAGCTCAAATTGTTGCAGGATCCCCCCTTGGAGGTGGGTAGTGGGGGCAAAGTAGGGAACTATTTGGTTTTATAAAGTAGGGAACTATTTGGTTTTTTATATATACATATATATACACACAATTTTTTTTTTTTTTTTTTTTTTTTGAGATGGAGTCATGCTCTGTCGCCCAGGCTGGAGTGCAGTGGTGGGATCTCGGTTCACTGCAAGCTCCGTCTCCCAGGTTCACGCCATTCTCCTGCTCAGCCTCCTGAGTGGCTGGGACTATAGGCACCTGCCACCACGCTCAGCTAATTTTTTGTATTTTTAGTAGAGACGGGTTTTCACCATGTTATCCAGGATGGTCTCGATCTCCTGACCTCATGAACAGCCTGCCTTGGCCTCCCAAAGTGCTGGGATTATAGGCGTGAGCCACTGCGCCCAGCCTGGTTATAACTTTTATAGCACTTACTACTACTTTTTTTTTTTTTTTTTTTTTTTTTTTTTTTTTTTTTTTTTTTGAGACAGAGTCTTGCTCTGTTGCCAGGCTGGAGTGCAGTGGCGTGATCTTGGCTCACTGCAACCTCCGCCTTCCAGGTTCAAGTGATTCTCCTGCCTCAGCCTCCTGAGTAGCTGGGACTACAGGCGTGCAACACCACGCCCAGCTAATTTTTGTATTTTTAGTAGAGATGGGGTTTCACCACGTTGGCCAGGATGATCTCAATATCTTGACCTCATGATTCAACTGCCTCAGCCTCCTAAAGTACTGGGATTACAGGCGTAAGCCACCATGCCCTGCCTTGATTTTTTAAAATTTATTTTTTCTAACACCTTCATTGATGTATAATTCACACACTGTACAATCTATTTATTTGAGATGCAATCTTGCTCTGACACACAGGCTGGAGTACAGTGGCACGATCTCAGCTCACAGCAATATCCGCCTCCTGGGTTCAAGGGATTCTCCTGCCTCAGCCTGAGTGGCTGGAATTACAGGCGTGCGCCACCACGCCCAGCTAATTTTTGTATTTTTTAGCAGAGGCGGGGTTTTGCCATGTTGGCCAGGCTGGTCTCAAACTCCTGACCTCAGATAATCCACCCGCCTCGGCCTCCCAAAGTGCTGGGGTACAGGCGTGAGCCACCGCGTCTGGCTCAATCCACCCATTTAAACAAAAATTCACTCGTTTTTAGTATATTCACGGAATTGTGCAACCATCACCACAATCAATTCTAGAATATTTTCATCATCTTTAAAAGAAACCCAATACCCATTAGCAGTCACTTCCAATTTTCCCAAATCCTTCCTTTGTTGTGTTTTAGTTTTTTTCCATTGTGGTAAAACATACATAACATAAAACGTACTATTTTAACCAGCTCAGTGGCATTAAGTACATTCATACTGTTGTACAACCATCACCACTATCCATCTCCACAACTTTTTCATCATCTCATAATGGAACTCTCTACCCACTTAACAGTAACTCTCCATTCCTGAACTCCCCCCAGCCCCTGGTAACCACTGTTCTACTTTCTGTCTATATGCATTTGACTCTTCTAGGTATCTCGTAAGTGAAATCATACCATATATTTGTC
This sequence comes from Chlorocebus sabaeus, assembly GCF_047675955.1. Lineage (NCBI taxonomy): Eukaryota > Metazoa > Chordata > Mammalia > Primates > Cercopithecidae > Chlorocebus > Chlorocebus sabaeus. The sequence goes on along the minus strand of NC_132914.1, from coordinate 43,477,394 downwards.
CTTTTGTGTCATGCTAATTTCACTTAGCATGATGTCCTCAAAGTTTATTCATATGTAGCATATGTCACAGAATTTTTTTCCTTTGTAGGCCAGGCTCAGTAGCTCAAGCCTGTAATCCTAGCACTTTGGGGGGCAGAGGCATGTGGATTGCTTGAGCCCAGCAGTTCAAGACAAGCCTGGGCAACATGGTGAGACCTCATCTCTAGTAAAAATACAAAAACTGAGGTAGGAGGATCACCTGAGCCTGGAGAGGTCAAGACTGCAGTGAGCCATGATCGCACCACTGCACTGCAGCCTGGGCAACAAAGTGAGACCCAAAGTCTCAAAGATTAAAAAAAACTCAAAACTCATAGAACTGTACACTAAAAAGGGTGAACTTTACTATATGCAAATTAAAAGTTTTTTCCTTTGTAATACTGAATAATATCCCATTGTATGTACATGCTACATTTTGTCTATCATCGATAGACACTTAGGTTGCCTCCATACCAATTTTTGGCTGTTGTAAATAATAGCCATGAATATTGGTGTATATATATCTGTTCAATTCCCTGCCTTCAATTCATTTGTGAATATACTCAGAAGTGGGACTGCTGAATGAAACAGATAATTCTGTTTGTTTTTTTAAGGAACTGCCTTACTGTTTTCCACAGCAGCTAGGCATTCTCTATATATTCTGGATATTAGTTTCTTCTCAGACAGGTGACTTGCAATTATTTTGTCTAATTCTATGGGTTGCCTTTTTATTCTGTTGATAGTGTCCTTTGATGTACAAGTTTTAAATTCTGATGAAGTCCAGTTTGTCTGCTTTTCCTTTTATTGCCTGTGTCTTTGGTGTCATATCCCAAGAAATCACTGCCAAATCCAGTATTATAAAGCTTTTGCCCTATGCTTTCTTCTAAGAGTTTTATAGTTTTAGCTCTTATATTTAGGTTTTATATATGGTACAGGTTATGTATCCAACTTTTTTGATGTATATATCCAGTTGTTCAAATGCCATTTGTTGAAAAGACTGTCTTTTCCTCATTGAATGAAGAATTGGCACACTTATGGAAAATCATTTGACCAAATATGTGAGGGCTTACTTTTGGGCCCTCTCTTCTATTCCATTGGCCTCTATGGCTGTCTTTATGCCAGTACCACGCTGTTTTGATTATGTTAGCTTTGTAGTAAATCAGAAGTGGGAGTCCTGCAACACTGTTCTTTCTCAAGATTATTTCTGCTATTCAGGGTCTCTTGAGATTATGTATGAATTCTAGAACGAATTTTTCTTTTTTTGAGTAAGATTATCACCGTATTTATTTTCCTAAAATTTTTCTATAGCTTCAACGTTTTCTCTTCAAAATCAAAAGAAAAATATCCCAAAATTTAGAACTGGATCATTTGGCCCTTTCTCTTCTTGATCTCCTCTCAGTTCAAAATGCTTGCGTCTCTTAATGGACAGCATCCTCTTGATCTGCTATTAGGCTCAACACATTCCAGCCTTAGCATAATCGTGGTTTTAGCCTTTGTATTAGTCTGTTTACATGCTGCTGATAAAGACATACCCAAGACTGGGCAATTTACAAAAGAAAGAGGTTTATTGGACTTATAGTTCCATATGGCTGGGGAGGCCTCACAATCAAGGCGGAAAGTGAAAAGTACGTCTCACATGGTGGCAGACGAGAGCTTTTGCAGGCAAACTCCCCTTTTTAAAGCCATCGGATCTCGTGAGACTTATTCACAATAATGAGAATAGCATAGGAGAGACCTGCCCCCTTGATTCAATTACTTCCTGCCACGTCCCTCCCACCACATGTGGGAATTCAAGATGAGATTTAGATGGGGACAGAGCCAAACCACATCAGCCTTCTTTTGGAAAACTGGCTTTGTCTGCCCAAAACAGCCACTCTGCTTCCAATCATAGGGCCTCTTTCCCTGGGCATACAGGGAATCCTTGCCCTTCTCATACGGTGTCACTTTTGTAAGGTTGATGCTTGCCACACTTCTTACACAAGGTTCTTTGGGTTTTAGGTACATTGATCATCTCTGCAGCGGAGCTGCCCTGTCTATATGATGAAAACAGGAAACTGCATCTACAACCCTCATCTTGTGTCACTCACACATAACTGGATTTTTCTATTTTTTCAAAAATCATTGGGATGCTGACAGGTTGCAATGAATCTGTAGAATGCTTTGGAAGTACTAACATCTCACTTAAGTCTTCCAATTCATGAATATGAGAAATCTTTCCAGTTGTTTATATATTGTTTAATTTCTTTCAGTAATCTTTTGTAGTTTTCAGTGTACAAATCTTCTATCTCTTTGGTTAAGACAATTCCTAAGTATTTTACTCTTTTTGATGCTATTGCAAGTGGAATTACTGGCCAGATGCGGTGGCTAACACCTGTAATCCCAGCACTTTAAGAGGCCAATGCAGTTGGGTCACTGGAGAACAGGAGTTCAAGACCAGCCTGGGCAACATGGTGAAACTCCATCTCTACTAAAAATACAAAAATTAGCCGGGTGTGGTTGTGGGTGCCTGTAATCCTAGCTAGTCAGGAAGCTGAGGCAGGAGAATCGCTTGAACCTGGGAGGTGGAAGTGGCAGTGAATCAAGATCATGCCACTGCACTCCAACCTGGGTGACAAGAGCAAAACTCTGTCTCAATAAACAAACAAATAAATAGATAAATGGAATTATTTTCTTAATTTCCTTTTTGTGTTGTTCATTAGAGAAACATACTATTTGATTTTTAAATAAGACCCTTGCATTACACATTAAAGATACATATATCAAAAGAAGGCAAATATATTGCACTTTTCCAGAGCTCAAGCTTGATCAGAATGGAGATGAGATGCATTAAACATTTTATACTATTCAAATTATTAGATTCTGAATTTCAAATAAAAAGCTGCTGATATTTTTATACTGTTCAAGATATTCTACTATAAGAATGAGGGTAAATTTCCATGTATCTTACTTGCTTTTTCTTTTTTTTGAGATGGAGTTGCCCAGGCTGTTGCCTAGGCTGGAGTGTAGTGGCACGATCTCCGCTCACTGCAACCTCGGAGGCCTCCCAGGTTCAGGCAATTCTCCTGCCTCAGCATCTCGAGTAGCTGGGATTACAGGCACATGCCACTATGCCCAGCTAATTTTTGTATTTTTTAATAGGGACAGAGTTTCACCATGTTGGCCAGGCTGGTTTTGAACTCCTGACCTTGTAATCCACCTGCCTCGGCCTCCCAAAATGCTGGGATTATAATAAGCCACCGAGCCTGGCCATTTTTTCTTTAGTTTAAAAGATCACACTCTATATTACTTCTTTTTGTTCTTGAGACAGAGTTTCACCCTGTTACCCAGGCTGGAATGCAGTGGTGTGAGCACGACTCAATGCAACCTCTGCTTCCTGGGCTCAAGTGATCCTCCCACCTCAGCCTCCCTGGTAGCTAGGACCACAGGTGCACAACACCAAATCCAGCTAATTTTTAAAATTTTTTGTATAGATGGGGTTTCGTCATGTTGCCCAGGCTGGTCTCGAATGCCTGGCTCAAGCAATCTATCTGCCTCAGCCTCCCAAAGTGCTGGGATTACAGGCATGAGCCACCACATCTAGCCTCGCATTATTCTACTAGAGAACTATCAAGAGAGAATTATCTTTTGTAGCTGCCTGATTTTCTACACTCTCTCCACACATGTGGGTTCTGCCAGATTTTCTATCAGTATTCTTGCTTAGGTAAAACTCCCCATCAGTGGAGATGTTCAACAGAAGTTCTATACTGGGGATTTCAACCTGGATTGGGCGAGTGAATAGAAAGACTTAATGGATTGTCTTAATTCATAAGACTCTACTATTCTAACGTCACAGGACCTGAAGATGCCAGAAAATACTTGAAAGGTTTAGAGTTAAATAAAACAACAAAATCAACAAAACAAAACCAGTGAAATGAAAACTTTTGGCTCAACATTTTATTAGCTCTAGACAAAGAAGCTTTGCCTCGAATGTACAATTTCAATGTGAAGAAAAGGCCCTTAAAAAAATTACAAAGTTCTTTCTAGTATTCCAATTTTCTACACAAATTCCAGATCAGGCTGGGAATGGTGGCTAATGCCTGTAATCCCAGCACTTTGGAAGGCCAAGGCGGGTGGATCATCTGAGGTCAGGAGTTCGAGACCAGCCTGGCCAACATGGTGAAACCCTGTCTCTACTAAAAATACAAAAAAAAAAAAAAAAAATTAGTTGGGCATGGTAGCAGTTGCCTGTAATCCCAGCTACTCAGGAGGCTGAGGCAGGAGAATCACTTGAAACTGTGAGATGCAGTTGCAGTGAGCCGAGACCACGCCATTGCACTCTAGTCTGGGCAACAGAGCGAGACTCTGTCTCAAAAAAAAAAAGGGCCGGGCGCGGTGGCTCAAGCCTGTAATCCCAGCACTTTGGGAGGCCGAGACGGGCGGATCACGAGGTCAGGAGATCGAGACCATCCTGGCTAACATGGTGAAACCCCGTCTCTACTAAAAATACAAAAAAATAAGCCGGGCGAGGTGGCGGGCGCCTGTAGTCCCAGCTGCTCGGGAGGCTGAGGCAGGAGAATTGCGCGAACCCGGGAGGCGGAGCTTGCAGTGAGCAGAGAGCGGGCCACTGCACTCCAGCCTGGGTGACAGAGCGAGACTCCGTCTCAAAAAAAAAAAGAGGCTGGGCGCAGTGGCTCACACCTGTAATCCCAGCACTCTGAGAGGCTGCGGTGGGTGGATCACTTGAGGTCAGAAGTTTGAGACCAGTCTGGCCAACATGGTGACACTCGTCTCTCTTAAAAATACAAAAATTAGCCGGGTGTGGTGGCGAGTGCCTGTAGTCCCAGGTACTCGAGAGGCTGAAGCAGGAGAATCGCTCAAACCTAGAGGCAGAGGCTGCAGTCAGCCGAGATTGTGCCACTGCACTCCAGCCTGGGCAATAGAGTGAGACTCTGTCTCAAAAATCAAACAAACAAAACAAAAAACCAACAAAACAACAACAAAACACACACAAATTCCAGATCAGAACTCTAGGAGAATGAATTTCCCACCACCTGTCTATCAATCAAATACTTACTGAATGACTATCATATTGCTAACACTATGCTAGGCACTAAAGATACAAAGATCAAAATACTGAATCCCTACCTTCAAAGAGCTCATCGTCTAAGGTGGTAACATGCAACACATGGGGCAGTAGGGAATATGTACTGTGCTCCAGGTCAGGGTTAAGGTAGTAAGGAAGATGTCAGGAAAGGAAGCAGTAACCACTGAGTTGAATCTTAAAGGATGAATAGGAGGTAGAGATTATAATGTGTTGGGCACTGTGCTAAGTGTTCAAGCTACAAAGATTAATCAGAGGAAGTCTCTGCACATAGTTCTGTAAGGGAAAAAGCCGCATAAAAAACATTTTCAAAACAATGAGATTAAAAGTTTTAAGACAGACATGTTGTAAAAATAGAGGAGAACAAGCTCAGTAGGGAAGGGGAATAGAGCAAAGGAAAGGCTACACAAAGAAACTCATGTCTGAGCTGAATCATGAAGGGTAAGCAGATATTCAATAGGTGGGCAACGCAGGGAGGAGGGCATTCTAGGCAGGGAGAATAGTATGAGCATTGGAACAAAGGTACAAAGTGTGACTTGAAAGAGCCCAGTGTGATTAGGAACTTGCATGTGGCTTAGTTTCACTGAAATGTAGGCTATGAAACAAAAAAGCGGTTAGGAGGGAAATAAAGTAAGAAAAGTAAAAAGAAATGTTATGAACTAAATCATGAAGATACTAGAATTCTCGTATGGTTATTAAACCTTTACATTTCTTTTTTTTTCTTAAAAAAACTTGGCTCAAGTGTGAAAAATTTTCTTGTTCATTTATACTTGATTAAATAAATATAGTAACATTTGCCATTACAGATAACTTTTTCAACTTTAGCTTTAAATGCTATTCACCTTCCACTTAGCGAAATCTTAAAACAATATAGTCAAATTCATTTTCTTTTTATAATTGATACCACTATTTTTATGCTTAGAAAATTCAGTTTAAAGGTCATTGTAAAGAATATCATAAAAGACCTAAAACAAGGTAAAATAGGGGTGTAGGGAAGACCAAACATGGATTCAAAATACATTAAGGAGATGGAACTAATATGTGAAAGGGAGAGCCTGAGATAGAAAGTGACTATCAGGAACACAAGATGCATCTGAGGACAGCTTCTCGAGAGGCAGCCCAAGAGTGGTCAGTTGAAGATGCAGGAGGAATTCCAGAAAAGTAACTAAGGAAGACAAGGTATCAACAAAATATTCTATATTTGCTCTCTCAAGAATTAATGAGTTATCCCTCCTGGTTTCCGTACATCTACAAAATCCTGGGTTTTCTTTTGCTTAAGTCCATTGGAAAGTTTAAAACTTCAGAATATTATACATATACCTTAACATTATTTATGACATTGATGGGTACAAGAAAATGACAAGTGTCAAACTGAATTTCATTTGGACTCCACATGATTCAAATGATCAATTCTTTTGTTTTCCCCAATAAACTCCTAAGTTTCCTCTTTAGTAGAGCTACTTTTTGTTCTAAATTCTATGGCCAGTAAGACAAATTAACTTAATAAAACAACTTAAAGGACCATTTTTTGGTTGTTTTAACTTCTATTTATTTTTGACTTTTAAGAGCTCATCATGGCCTGACCTAGGCATAAACTTTTGGATGTATTTGCAAAACTGATGAGAAAAACAATGAAGAAAATACAGTTATCTAATTTTATTAACTTATATGTAAAAATAAAATAAACTAAATTCACTTTGGCTACAGAAAACATATTACTCACCTACGACCACATTCTGAATATTTACCAATATTTTTTAATATTAAGGCAGCTGTTAGTCGGATGTGTTTAGTTATTGGTCCCTCTTTTTCATCCTTAAAAAGAAAGGAAAAAAAGAAAGAATAAAGATCTAAATCATATAGGACTCAGACTTTTACGATAAGGGTTTCAAGGCATGCTTACTGTAAAATCTCGAAAGACAAGGTTTCTTGATCCTCTCCTCAGAGCCATAAGTGCAGCACTGGGATGATTCACAATGGCCTTCTGTGCTCTAGGAGTTGAGCTTGTGCCCCCTACAGCTGGCTGCCTAAATTGATCAGAGAGAGCGAGAGAGAGTTAACATGATACTGCAGACAGACTGACAACTATGACCATCCTGCCAATCTCTTTAAGCTGGTTATTTAAAAATTGTGTTTACAGGGTGACTAAAGGTCCAATGGTCTAGCATTAACGTTTATGCTCTGTGACAGCTTAGGCAAAGGGGCTCTTAGTATCAAGGTGAAGTTTCAAGTCTTTTATTTTCCAATCTATCAATTTTAAAGCAAATAGATGTTCCATCTTTAAAGTTACCATACTGGGTAAGTATGCAATCAAGACAAATTCAACATAATGCCATAGTTACAGCCTTCTCATCTTTGAATATAATGTGAAGATTTTAACAAAGAAGAAAAGTCTACAATTTTTGCTACAAATTATTTCCAAATGTTACCTAAGAGTAAAGTAATAATACTACCTAAGAATGTACTGACACTGGTCATCCAGGAAAACACGGTATGATAACATGGAATTATGCTAAATACCACATTTCAAACTATTACTTACATAACTTAAATTTCATCATTATTTAATAATTTCAATCAATCCTTTCACTACAGTTCTGTTATTTATGAAATATACAGAATGGAAAAACTGTAGAGATGATTTTATGTAAAATATGATTCAAACTACTGTAGATTTCTTTGGCCAAGCAGATAAAATGCATCATTATCTGTGTGCTCTGGTGAGACAGCAATGGAGATGCTGACTTATCATATATGAGGAAACACTGTTTCTGACACTGTAACTGGCTGCATGACTTTCAATATTTCTTTTCACATTTGAAAAGCAGGGGTATTTCTGATACATTTTTACTAATTCCGAATATTAAATTATTTTAAGCTAATGCTGAATATTAAATGAGACAACCTGAAAACAATCTTTAAACTGTAAACCAGTGTTATGTATGTTTATATGTGTTATGTGTATATATATATTTGATAATGGCAAGATATGAAATCTCTTTGCCATTATCAAATAGATGATTACTCTCTTACAGGAAAAGGAACCATACACAGTACTTTTAGTTTACAAAGTATTTCTCATATACCATCTGTCATTACTTCCAATGACTGACTAGTCTACAAAACAGAATCAGTGTTAGAGCTCAAAGGTAACTTACAGACCACATTGTCCAGCCAAAAGGAAAAGTGATGCCAAGAGAATCTAAGCAATTTGAACACAGTCACATTGCTGGTTTGTGGCAGAGCTGGACTAGAACCCAGGTTTCTAGTCTCCTAATATGCTAAGTTGCATTTCATTGTTCTTGTGTTTTGCCTAGTTTCTTTTTGTATGTACAATAGGAAGTAAACTCATTTTCCTTACTTGGTAGAAGACTTCTGACTTCCTGCTTGTCCTGGTTCATCTTGTTTTAATCCTGCAAGTAGGGCATCCTTTGAACAGTGCTTATCCTTATTGAGAAAGAGGAAGCAACAGAATGCATATCAAAATCTTTAATGCAAATGAGTTACTGATCAAATAATATTTTAAAAGTGTACCTGCAAGTGGGTAATAAAAGAAAATCGCTGTCGCTGAAAAGGCTCACAACCTTCCCAAAGACACTGCCCTGGATATACATCTTTTCCTCCATGTTCAGTTGCTGCATGGTAGAAAACCTGTGAGGGTGTCTGAAACCACCTATAAAAAATAACAGTAGTAGACACTTGGATGTATTCAAGTATATTTTGAAACTATTTCAAAAATTTCTCTACTTATATTTCTAAGTAGAATCATCAGTTGTACTGAACACTTTTGGTAATTTGTTTTAACATCCCTTATTCCTAATTCCCCACCTTCAATGAAGGCTGACTAAAAATCTCTTAAAAGTGAATGAAGTATCATTTAAAAACACCATAGAACATTATCTTATAAACAAATATCATATTCTATTGTACTTTTATAAATTGCTCATTTATTAGATTTCATATTAGATATAATAACTCAAGCATATTCAACAGTTCAAATTCTATAAGTTTTAGTAAGTCTGCCTTTTAAGTTCACATTTATATGTCTGTCCACGTTGTTAAGTACCATCTCTCACTCCTCCAGCACATATCCTGTGATGTCTGAGTGGGCAGGTGGCAAAGCACACAAAACTGAAGGAAGTCAGATTTTATTCTCCTTTATTAGACAATATGGAAATGAGAGAGAACAGTGGAATCTAGACAGCAAAGAATGTATTAAAAGGCTTCAATTACTAATGAATAACTCAAATATTTGTGCAATCTATATATATATATATATATATATATATTTGAGATGGAGTCTCGCTCTGTCGCCAGGCTGGAGTGCAGTGGTGCGATCTTGGCTCACTGCAACCTCCGCCTCCCGGGTTCAAGCGATTCTTCTGCCTCAGCCTTCCGAGTACCTGGGACTACAGGCACGTGCCACCACGCCCGGCTAATTTTTGTATTTTTAGTAGAGACGGGGTTTCACTATGTTGGCCAGGCTGGTCTCGAACTCCTGACCTCATGATCCACCCGCCTCGGCCTCCCAAAGTGCTGGGATTACAGGTGTGAGCCACAGCACCCAGCCGAAATGAATATCTTTAAGATCTAAAGCAAAGATCTCTTAGGATTTGACTTTTTATGGCTGTCATATAAACATATATATATTTGAACCAGTTTTTAATGTGTAACAAATATCCAGTATCCCAAATTATTCTTCCTTTAGGAATGACTAATATTTTAAAATAAAATTTAATCAGAAGTTAATTAAATACTGAATTATATAACACAGTGTCAGAAAGAGTAAGTTATATATTTAATTTCCATCACATGTATCTATATAAATACCTACAAAAGTATATTGTGAGGCTAAAATCAGTAAACACATTTTAAATTTCAGAACTTCGTTTACTTCTCAGAACTCACAATGCTATTTCATTAATATGAAATATGACTTGAGTTCTGTTACACATACTAGTTATTGCCACAAGGAAGCATTTCTTGTTGTGTTTTTAAGACATTACCTAAATACTATTAAATCATTAACTGCAATATATTAAGTCTACACACACGTGCACACGTATACACAGAAACCAAAATCCAAATGTACTACTACTCAGTATTCACAATGTCTATTTCTAAACTATTTTTCAATACATACAATGAATCAAGTTTATTGGCAACAATAAAAATGGTGAATTTAGCAGCCACAGGAAAAATGATAGCACTTCCTTAAATCAATTTTAATTACTAAATACACACAGTTATGTGTATACGAATTTAAGACAACAGATATTTTAAAGTGTTCATTAGTCTATCTGTCCTCAGAGTCTATTTTTCTCTTCAATCTAGTACTATTGTCTTCATTCCAAGTCTATTTTCTAACTACTCTAGTCATAAAAGCTATTCATTGATTGTTGTGGTGGTTCAAGGTAAAGTTCTAATATAATTATGAATGAGGCTGGCTGCAATAATCACGTGAAGGTGAAAAGTAGTTAAGGGTTCCAAATCCATTAAATGAACCACCTGAATTTTATTTATTTATGAGACAGAGTCTTGCTCTGTCGCCCAGGCTGGAGTGCAATGGCACGGTCTCGACTCAATCCAACCTCTGCCTCCCGGGTTCAAGAGATTCTCCTGCCTCAGCCTCCCAAATAGATGGGACTACAGGCACCTGCCACCATGCCCAGCCAATTTTTGTATTTTTAGTAGAGACGGGGTTTCGCCATGTTGGCCAGAATGGTCTTGAACTCCTGACCTTGTGATCCACCTGCCTCAGGTTTCCAAAGTGCTGGGATTACAGGCGTGAGCCAGCCACCATGCCTGGCCAATACCTGAGTTTTAAAAGTTTACATGTAATATTGGAGAGTTAAACTCTAAAGAAATGTAAAGCAAATAAATACTGAGTTTTCAGAACATTATGGATATTTACTGGATGGATTGGGAGAAGTATAAGTGATGAAGCAGAATGCTACTGTTTACTGTCATATCTAGAAAACTGTTCTTAAAACTACTCCGGCAATCACCTCCACTCCCTACCACCAACCCATAAATCATAAACAATATGTTAATGGAAGTGGGAAAATTCAAGAGTATCCAAAAATAATACAAATAAAAATTACTTGTGATATAGCCATAATGCTAACATTTTAGTATACTTTCTTTAAGCCTTCTCTGAGTATGTATGTGTTTTTAAACAAAACTGGGACTGTTACTGATGTAATTTTATATACTGCTGCCACTCCAGGGTAATATGATAGCTTTGTACAAATTATTATTATTATTTGAGACAGAGTCTCACCCTGTTGCCCAGGCTGGATGGAGTGCAGTGGCACAATCTTGGCTTACTGCAACCTCTGTCTACTGAGTTCATGTGATTCTTCTGCCTCAGCCTCCTGAGTAGCTGGGATTGCAGGCATGCAGCAGAATGCCTAATTTTTCTATTTTTTAGTAGAGACGGGGTTTCTCCATGTCGACCAGGCTGGTTTCAAGCTCCTGACCTCAAGTGATCTGCCTGCCTCGGCCTCCCAAAGTGCTGGGATTACAGGTGTGGGTCACCACGTCCGATCCCTTTGTAGAAATTAAAACAATATTCTTCCTTAAGATACTTTATTGTCTTGTGCTGAAAAATTGTTGTAATAAACATACAACATATGGCACATACAATGTGACTGGTTCCCCCCTTGATGTGTACAACCATTGGCAACAGCTCTGGGCAAAAAAGAATCCTCTGAAACTCATTTTACTCACTGAGAATCTAGTTTTAAAGATGGGTGTGAGGCTTAAATTTGATATGTATACATCTCTTTGGAAAACAGTAGGCCAAAAATAAATAAGGGCTCTTGTCATCATGATCAGTAATAGTAGCAGTAGTGGCGGTAAGGGGTAGTGGTGGTACTGGTAACCCCTTGTCTCTTCACTGGGCCATCTTGTTAATCCTCTACTCTGAGATCTTCTCCACAACTATTCCAAAATTGCAAGCTTTGTTCAGTAACATTTGGTCCACCTTCAAATTAATGGCCTCCATTAGCAAGCAACACTCACTATCGCTCACAACTAATTTTATTCATTTCTGCTCCTGAAAATATTCTCCATAGAAACTGCCTGCAATTCAACTTTGGTTAAATACTGAATTTCAATCTTATTTTAGAGCTTGTCTTCCTCTGTACTTGTGTGTATTTGTAAATTTAGAGACAGTATCTTACATTTATGTCTCTGAAAAAAAAATGCTTATTACCGAAAAAACAAGTTTATTTCATTAGAGCTTCTTTAACTTTCTTCTCTACATTAGATTTTCAGTCACTATTCATCCTTTCTTTACCTTGGATCTCAGCCAAATGTAGCTACTATTTCCCAGGTTAACTCCTTCACGGATATATTGGTGAGACACCCAAGTTTAAAAGGGCTCCTCGGAGAATCTCTCACCAGCCTCTGCACTGGGAGGAAGGGGTGGAGCCTCGGGAAGTTCGTGCCATTTGCAGCAGGGAGATGCCTGGCCACTCCTCTTCCTGTGTGGTAAGCTGAGAATAAATCTGTGAGGTGGAAAACCTGTTAGCAGGACTCCATCTCACTTTGCTGAGCTGTTTTTCCTTTTCCGTTCTCATCCAGTAAATTCCACTCCTCACACTTCTATGTGTCTATGAGCCTAATCTTTCCTGGTTGTGTGAAAAGAACCCGGTTTTTTTCTACAACATTGGATTCTATTGTGTTTCTTCATAAATTATCCCCTTTTCCATCTTTTATCTTTTCCTCTCTACTGAATGTCACACTTAAGTATATAAAAACAAATGTTATTCTAAGTAGAAACAACACTTTTTCTTTGATCCTGCTACTTTTTCAAAAGAAAGAAACCAGAATTTATCAATATCTGGGAAAGCAATGCAAAATGTAATATTTAATATAGCTACTGTAACAAGTTTTTGACACTTTCAGTCACTGGCGATTTAAAAAATACATATTTTTCAATTGCATCATCACTCCTGCTTCTTATTTAAACCATTGCAGTGAAAGCTCAGGATTAGCTTCTATTCTTCATTTAATTCCCCTTCAGCCAAATTCTATTTTCTTTTATTCCAGTGAAGAACTGTTTGGTTCAACTGAGCAAATATTCACATAGGCTACTAGGTACAAATTTCCTGAAATGAAAACCCATTTTCTGGGGAGAAATTCAAGCCTGCTGCATGAATTTGCGTAAGTCACAGGAGCTGAATGTTAATCACCAAGACAATGGGGAAAATGTCTCCAGGGCATGTCAGAGACCTTCATGGCAGCCTCTCCCCAGAGGCCTAGCAGGACAAAATTATTTCCTGGACCAGGTCCAGGCCCCCCATGCTGCCTGCAGCCTAGAGACTTGATGCCCTGCATCCCAGCTGTTCCAGCCATGGCTAAAAAGGGCCAAGGTGCAGCTTGGGCTGTGGCTTCAGAGAGTAAAAATCCCAAGCCCTGGCAGCTTCCACATGGTGTTGAGCCTGTGGGTACCCAAAAGTCAAAAATTGAGGTTTGGAAATCTCCACCTAGATTTCAGAGGATGTATGGAAACATCTGGATGTCCAAGCGGAAGTTTGCTGCAGGGGCAGAGCCCTCATGGAGAACCTCTGCTAGAGCAGATCAGGGCCCCCACACAGAGTCTCCACTGGGGCACTGCCTATGGAGCTGTGAAAAGAGGGCTATCATCCTCCAGACCCCAGAATGGTAGATAAATGAACAGCTCGCACTGTGCACCTGGAGAAACCGCAGACACTCAATGCCAACCCATGAAGGCAGCTGAGAGGGGGGACTGTACCCTGCAAGGCCACAGGGGCGGAGCTGCACAAGGCTCTGGGAGCCCACCTCATGCGTCAGCGTGACCTGGGTGTGAAACATGGAGTCAAAGGAGATCATTTTGGAGTTTTAAGGTTTAATGACTGCCCTATTGGATTTTGGGCTTGGATGGTGCCCGTAGCCTCTTTGTTTTGGCCAATTTCTCCCATTTGTAATGGGTATATATACTCAATGCCTATACCCTACTTATCTAGGAAGTAAATAACTTGCTTTTGATTTTATAGGCTCACAGGTGGAAGGGACTTTCCTTGTCTCAAATGAGACTTTGGACTTGGACTTTTGGGTTAATGCTGGAATGAGCTCAGACTCTGGGGGACTCTTAGAAAGGCATGATTGTGTTTTGAAATGTGAGGACATGAGATTTGGGAAGGGCCACGGCAGAATCATATGGTTTGGCTGTGTACCCACCAAAATCTCACCTTGAATTGTAGTTCCCATAATCCTTACGTGCCATAGGAGGGACCCAGTGGGAAGTAACTGAATCATGGGGTTACCCCCATGCTATTCTCATGATAGTGAGTTCTCATGAGATCTGATGGTTTTATAAAGGGTTTATCCCTGTTTGCTCAGCACTTCTCTCTCCTGCTGCCATGTGAAGAAAGACATGTTTGCTTCCCCTTCTGCCATGATCCTAAGTTTCCTGAGGCCTGCTCAGCCCTGCAGAACTGTGAGTCAATTAAACCTCTTTCCTTTGCAAATTACCCAGTCTTGGGCAGTTCTTTATAGCAGCATGAGAATGAACAATACAGACAGTTTCATTTGGAGTTTTCTTATTTACTCAAGGTCTTGGCAGGCTATTTTTCTTTAGTGGCCAAAAAGTATTCCATATCCTTCTTTATAGCCTTCCTGCTGAAACAAACAAACAAACTCACCTCACTTAAAATACAAGGGTTTTTTTTTTTTTTTTTTTTTTGCAGGAATATTCTAGTTAAAAAGTAAGATGGCACATAAATGTTAATAAACGCACATAAATGTATATGTGAGACTATACATCCAAAAAATTCATACTGCAAACATATTTTAGTTTTAAAAAAGGCGCTACTATTGGTTGCAGAACCCTGAATTGTACCTCCACCCTTGGCATTTAACTGTTTTAGATATATAATATTCTGTGACAAAAGAAATTATCAAGGGCAAGCATTATTATATATTCAAATAAGACTTAGTAACAAGCTGCTAAAATTTTGGGGAAAAAAATATACCAACAACCTTGGCAAGAGGTTACCCAACTTTATTTTATCCAGTTGCAAAAGTTCAAAATAGAAAAAAAGTACTAACTTCACTATTAAAGAGAAATTAATTTATTTCCTTAATACATGATGAAACATTATAAATACAAACTGGAAAACTGAAAATCAGTACTGGTATTCTTGGAAACGAAATACTGCTGTTCCTACAAGAACGAATTCT
Organism: Chlorocebus sabaeus; assembly: GCF_047675955.1. Classification (NCBI taxonomy): domain Eukaryota; kingdom Metazoa; phylum Chordata; class Mammalia; order Primates; family Cercopithecidae; genus Chlorocebus; species Chlorocebus sabaeus. The sequence goes on along the minus strand of NC_132914.1, from coordinate 43,462,087 downwards.
CCAATCTCAGCTTCTGTGCTACAGTCAATCCAGATTAAAAGTCATAGGTGGGAACAACTGATTGACTAGTGTACCTGCCAAAGGCAATAGGGGACGAAGCAAGTACTTGGCTTTTTTGAGGGGCTTTTGTACAAAGATGGGTCCTGCCTCCAAGTAAGACTGAAATTGTAGGAAATATCCCAAATATAGTAAGGGATTCATATGGAGGATGACCCAAACCAGCTGCCCTCAGTTCTGACTTCTTTCCTTTCCTCCTAATAATTATTACACGAAAAGATTTCTATGTTTGCTCTCTGACCTTCCCGCATCCAGTGGTATTAATCTGCCGGTCTGTGAAGCAGTCACTTAAAATAGTAAAATATAAAAGTGAATTATCAGGGACTTTGTTTTAAAATGTTTTTAAAATGTGTACCTGCCAAACAAATATGAATATAGTTCACATTTGAAAAGTGCTATGAAAGCTGATTTGTACAATTCAGGTATTATAACAATGTTGTTTTGTTTTGTTTTTCTTTGTTTTGTTTTGTTTTTTTGAGACAGAATCTCACTCTGTTGAGGAGGCTGGAGTATAGCGGCATGATCTCTGCTCAGTGCAACCTCCGCCTCCCAGGTTTAAGTGCTTGTCCTGCCTCAGCCTCCCGAGTAGCTGGGATTACAGGTACCTGCCACCACACCGAGCTAATTTTTGTATTATTAGTAGAGACGGGGTTTCACCATGTTGGCCAGGCTGGTCTTGAACTCGTGACCTCAAGCAATCCACCCACCTCAGTCTCCCAAAGTGCTGGGATTACAGACGTGAGCCACCGTGCCTGGCCAACAATGTTATTCTAAATAAGCTAAATATAAACGTGGAGATAAAATAAAAATAAATGATGATGTGTGTATCTGTGTGCTTAAAAGCATACCAAATAATTTCAAACTTTTAAATTCTAGTTTAGACATTCATTCTTCTCTAGGAAAGATATGCTAGCATATCACTTCACACCGTTCTTGACAAAGCTGCACATAGTGCAAAGTACCTCTCTACTTGAACTTCTGTTTGCTCAGAACTTATTATGTATCTGGCATATTCACATACCTCATCTTATTTGATTTCCATGACTGCTCTTTGAACATAAAATTATCCCTTTACTGCTAAGGAAGTGTGCTTTCAAAAAGCAACTTTTCCAGAATCACACAGCTAAGTAAGAGAACTAAGATTTGAAATCTGGTACGTCTAACACAAAATACCTGATTTTTTCCTTCTATGTGATAATACATAATTGTTTACTCGAATAATATAGATAGATGTATTACTAGGTATAAACGGGGGTATACTTTTATATACAGTATCTATGATATCATACTGGCAAATAAATTCTGAAAGCATACTAGATAAGAGGTTAGCATTGGTATATAATTCTCCTTATTATACGCACAAGTTTCCAAGGAATAAATAAGGTTTATTTGTTTTTGTTTTTGCTGAACTACATACCAGATTCTCACCCTAGGAAATTCTTTTCCCAACTACTGTAAATATTTGATAACAAAAAGGTCTTTAACATGAGTTGGCAAATTCTTCCCATGGTTATGTAACCTTTTGGCATTTCATAACGTCTTTAAGTAATCAAATTCTTTGGTATTCAATGTTTTAAAGAATAGAGCAAGGTAAAAATTCTACTGCTATGTGTGGCACAAATCAGGGTATTTCCTAGTTAAAAAAAATTATTTATGGCAAATCAGTAGTTAAGGCCTAAGGAATACATATTTCTCAAACTGATGTTACCAAAAATAAATTATTAAATGAAGTTAATCTCACATTTATGAAGGCTCATTAGTTCAAATTATAAGGATAGTAATATTAGCAAAATATCTAGTATTTCCAGCGCTCTCACACAAAATATTTTATCAACCTAGAAACAGCAAGATGATGACGACTTGTTATCCTGACAATTGAAAATGCAAGATGCCAACAGGCTAGGTCACCAAAGAACTGATGACTTTAGAATCAAGCTAGGTAAACTTCATTCATTTAACTTAGTCAAAAATATGTTAGTTAAAAGCATTTTATGTGCAAGGCATTGTGCTAATACCATAAAACTTCAGAAAGCAACATATAACCCTCCGAAGATCTCTTCTGGTTTTATGACCACAAAATTGAGACAAATGATGCTACGAAACTAATTTCAATTTGTTTCTCCCACTGACATTTTTAAGTCGAGCTACTGAACAATCTAACTACTGATTAATTTCAACCTAAACTGGCAGTTTACCTAAAATTAAGCAGTACTTGCTGAGGCACGTTATCATGAATTTAAAAATTCCACTTGGATATTTTACTCTTTCAAGTATTTTCACATCATTAAGATGGCAGTTTTATGTGTAACATTCAACTAGTCTTTAGATGCTTCAATACTTTTGGAAGAAGCAGAAGTAATCATGTAAATCAATCTACCTTTGTTCTAGAATACAAACTCTAGCTACCTATAAATTTTCAATCATTTGCAAAATATAGTGAAGTTGGTGTCTGTTGTTATTTTCAGTAATTTTCTATCAGACAAAGCATTATTCAAATCTTAGCCAGCTCGATACAAAAGTCTTATTCCAGGACTTCTGGGTCATCATGAAGTAGGCTGTCATCTGGAGGCAGAAAAGTTTGAGTTATGGGAATAATTAGGCCCACAAAGTAGACCTGGGCCTTGGGGTCCCAGAGGAAAAAAGAAAGAAGGTCGTCAAAGAACTGGAGACTTAATCTCAATTTTAAACAATGACATTCATTTTGTTAATGTTCCTCCTATAAGAGCCATATCCTACTCTAAGAGTGTGGTACAAGAGCTGACACCAGAGATGCCTCTAGTGAAAAAAAGACAAGCCTTAGCACCCTAAGGAGCACCTAGAACCTGAGGCCATGTTGGGTGACAGACGGACAGGGAAGTCACCCAGCCCCAGGAAGCAAGTGCTTGACCACTCGGAGTTCCTCAGCGGGGAGAAGAAAAAGAAGTGACCCTTGGCATGTTCCACGGCTCTGGGGTGAAAAACTCCCCAGATCCCAGACACAGTGAGGAGACCAGAGTTGGCAAGAAGTTCAAAAAACACAAGAGGAAAAAAAGGGGCCCAGGACCCCACAGCCTTCTCAGCCCTTCTCATCCCTTGATTCTGCAAGGAAAGGGATGTTGCCTACATTTGCTCAGTGGGGAAGGAGGGCAAGGAGTAGGCAGCCTTGGGGAAGAACGGAAGCAGGGGAGGCCTGGGGAACATAGTGGGAAACTGAAGAAGACAAAAAAAATCCACCAGAAGGGAGACACCCTCCTAGGCCACACCCCAAGCCCTCCAGGTCCATGAAGAGTAGCCTTAGGATACGAAGTAAAAAGAAGCCAGTCAAAATTGAGGCTCCAAAATACATCGCAATAAGCGATGGCCCTAAGGTCACAGCAAAGAAGAAACTGAAGTCTAAGAAAAACAGCAGCCACTCACTGAGGACGTGGCTCTGAAAAGGGAAAAAAGAAGAGGAAAGAGAGCAGGATAGCAGGAAACTCGTGGAAAGAGAAAACAGACACAGAGGTGATGTTGGAAAAGAAAGGCAACATGGACAAGGGGCACACAGACCAGGTGAGATGAAAGGCCTTGCCACAGACTGATATTTAGCTGGGCAAAAGAGAAGCTTCTGAAACCAGGAAGTGGACAGTAACCCAGTTTGGCCAGTGGGATACTGGTTTTAAGAATAAGGAACAGACATGGAAATTTCTCAAACATGGGTGGATTCAAAAATCTGACCCCTTCATTCAGCTGCCCCCCTGCATGACTGCAAGGCCCAACATGACCCTCAGCAAGAAGGCAGCAAATAGCTTGCAGCAGAACCTGCAGCAGGACTACAACTAGGCCATGAGCTGGAAGTTCAACCTAGGAGCAGGCTTTGGCTTCTCCACTGCTTCAAACAAAATCTTTTATATTGGCAGGAATGCTTCCAAGTCAAGTTAGAAGATTAAATTCTAGTGTTGTGTCCCCGCAAACAGCCAAAATTGCATTTATATTCAGTTGTGCAGATGAAAGCCATCTGACGGTTGTCTTGAATCCAACACCTGCAAAGATTAAGGACACTATCTCGATAGGCTTGGGCAAACTGGGGTGGGGGCAGCTTAAGAGAATATGTCAATGGCTAAAACTTCCTGTTTTATGTGTTTAACATTCCACGCCTGTTTGAGACATCAGCACGTATAAATAACATCTGTTAAGTGTTGAGTATTTGATAGACACATACTCAAGCGTTTTCTTTGCATTAATGTGTTTAATCTTCATAATTATAAAATGAGTGCTATTATTATCCCCATCTTATCCATGAGGCAACAGGTTCAGGGATAAAGTAATAAAATTGCCTGGGTCACCCAACAAATAAACAAACAAACAAAAATTATTCTGGCTTGTACAGTAGGAGTAATTACACCTTACAATAGGAATTTTAGGAGGAACTGTAACTGTATAAAGTTCAGTAGGAACCTAGTGATTTGAACCTCAACATCACTTGAGAAGATTTCGTGGGCAGTTGGGGAATTATCAATTTTATCAGTACCAAGTAAAAGTCCTTGGTTCATAGACAGACAAGTTTTCACATAGGAATATTTGTTTAGAATATATTTGAGATCCTCTATATTTCTGGTTTGACTTTCAACAATGCAATTCTAAATATATAATATAGATTTTATTCCTCTTAAGGGAAAATAATTTTCATCTTTCTGCAGCAGTTTTTAATGAGAAATCTATGAGGAGCAATACATTCCAGAAAAGTGTTTTTCAAATGTCTTTTTAGCAACAGAATCTTATTTTCAAACAAAGTATTACTTTAAACCCCTATATATAAAACAAAAGCAAAACTCCTATGTTTAAAGGCAAGGTAGAGGGCCTTTCTTCAACTTTGCCTGATACCACTTATTCAAAGAACACTGTAGCCTAGAAAAATAAAGTCCTAAAAACACTGAATATAAACTCTTGACTACTCAAAAGTCCTTTTCTCCTATTACACAGAATTTAAACAGCAATTCCTAGATATTTTTAAACGAAGGACACTTTTGAGGGAGTCTCAAAAATGTTTTATACAGTCACATGTTATTTATACATTTCAAGGATAAACTAATAGTCAACACTGTGCTTAATGATGATAAACAAGGATGAGGACTTCTAGTTTCCTTTCAGACATGTAAAAAGCTGCAAGTTATCAATCAGTCCCATCCTCACGACAAGAAATGAGATGAACAAACTGAAAATTTACACCTCCTCCTGGATCTATCAGAGAACCGAAGTCACAGGGCAAACTACCACTCTGAAAGCTGGAGAGACCTTGAATACAGAGAATCAGCCCTTCTAGCTGGAGCCAGTAACTTGCAGGAACCCTTAAACAGCAATTGACAAACTGCTAATCTTCAGAATTAAAAACCTCTTGGGGCAGGAGGTCAGTCTCTGGGGAGAACCCATACTTTTGTGTGAATTTCCTTCAGAGACCAGTATCTCACAGTGAAGACTGAAAAAAACTTCCTCCCTGCTTCCAGGAATGGAAGAGGGTAAGTAACCATTTCTAATATGCCCAAAGTGTTCTTTTTGCCTTACAAAGGTCTGTCTCATGAGCCTTATCTGACTTAGCAGAGCCTTATCTGACTTACAGGAAAAGCAATTAGAAAACATGGGCCCTCTCGAGGCAGAGCTTGCAGTGAGCCGAGATCGCGCCACTGCACTCCAGCCTGGGCGACAGAGCGAGACTCCCTCTCAAAAAAAAGAAAACAAGGGCCCTCCCTAGACTTTTCGTCTTACACAGTAGAAAAAAAATAAAGACTGAGAAACTTACCAAAGTCGCAGCCCTTAGATGAAGGCCCACTTTTTTAAAGTGAGATTTAATCATAAGATTATAGAATATTTCACCTCCCCATTACCTTACCACCATATCAGCAGGTTTCCAGTATGGTATAACAGTGTATTAGAACTGAGAGAGCTACAAGCCACAGGCTATATTTAAAAAGGAGTTTCTAAAAAAAATTCAACAACAACAAAGGAAGAAAAAAAAGGACATCAGGGAATATTGAAGCTTCTGACACCTATAGCTATAGCAAACATTAAACATGGTCTAACTTCTAGCCAGAAAAACATAAAACCTCACGCCAAAGGCTATTTACCTCAGATGCTTAACTGAAACATCCTGACTTTCAACAAAAACTTATAAGTCATGCCAAAAGTAAAAAAACAAACAACCCCCCCTACACACACACACACACACACACACACACAGAGTCAGAAGAAGAGGCAAAACTAACATTAGAACCAGACTCAGATATCACACAAATTTTGACATTTTCAGACTGAGAATTTAAAATAATTATAATAAATATGCTAAGACCAATGGAAAAAGTGAATATCAAGAACAAATGGATAATGTGAGCAGAGATGAGATGCTAAGAATAAAAAGAAAATGCTAGAAATAAGAAAAAAACTAACAGACATAAACAATGTCTTTCATAGACTCATCAACAGACTGGATACAGACAAGGAAAGAATCAGTGGACTTGAAGATGTGAGATATGTTGACAGGAACTTCCCAAACTGAAAAGCAGAGGGAACAAAGAATAAAGGAAACAAACAGAATATTCAAGGACTGTGGGACGATAACAAAAGCTGCAAATATATGCAGTGGGAATACCATAAAAAGAAGAAAAAGAGAAAGAACACAAAAAATATTTGAAGTATAAGAATGAAGTGAGAATTTTCTAAAACTAATGTCACACAAGAAGAAATCACAGATCCAGGAAACACAGACAACACTAAACAAGATAAATAATAAAAAATCAACACATAGCCATATCATATTCAAACTTCCAAAAACCAAAGACAAAGAAAAAAACCCTGACAGAAATAAGAGAGAAAAAACCAACTTACTAATGGAAGGACAAGAATACACTGATGTCTCTTTAGGAATAACACAAACAAGAAGAGTGGAATGAGATATTTAAACTGTTGAAAGATAAACATCCATTAACCTAGAATTTTGTATCCAGTAAAATCACTCTTCAAAAGTCAAGGAGAAATAGACTTTCTCAGACAAACAAAAACTGAGGCCATATGCACCAGGAGACCGACTTCACAAGAAATGTTAAGAGGAGATCTTCAGAGAAGGAAAATATAGAGGTCAAAACTTGAATTTACACAGAGTAAGGAAGAGTGTTAGAGAAGAAATCAATAGAAGTAAATTATTTTTCTTGCTTTTAATCTAACAGATAAATAAAAAAATAGCAATAGTATATCTGGTGATTATAGTTTATAGATAAGTGAAATGAGTGACACCATGTAAGGGACACAGTGTAAGGGAACGGTCCCCAACCTTTTTGGTACCAGGGACTACTTTCATGGAAGACAATTTTTCCATGGACCAAGGGTTGGGGGGATGGTTTTGGGATGATTCAAGTGCAATACATTTATTGTGCACTTTATTTCCATTATTCATTGTACTATATAATGAAATAATTATACAACTCACCATAATGTTGAATCAATGGGAGCCCTGTACTTGTTTTCCAGCAACTAGACAGTCCCATCTGGGGGTGATGGGAGAAGTGATAGATCATCAGGCATTAGGTTCTCATAAGGAGCATGCAACTTAGACCTCTCAAATGCATAGTTCACAGTAGGGCTTGTGCTCCTATGAGAATCCAGTGTCGCCACTGATCTAACAGGGGGCAGAGCTTAGGTGGTAATGCAATCAATAGGGAGTGGCTGTAAATACAGATGAAGCTTTGCTTTTTTGCCCAAGCCTCACCTCCTGCTGTGCAGCCTGGTTCCTAACAGGCCACAGACCAGTACCTGTATAGCAGTACACAGGTACATCCCATTTTATTCCATGTTGCTTTATTATGCTTTGTAGATACTTTTTTTTTTTTTGAGATGGAGTCTTGCTCTGGAGTGCAGTGGTGCGATCTTGGCTCATTGCAAGCTCTGCCTCCCAGGTTCACACCATTCTCCTGCCTCAGCCTCCTGGGTAGCTAAGACTACAGGCGCCCACCACCAGGCCCGGCTAATTTTTTTTTTGTACTTTTAGTAGAGAATGGGGCTTCACCGTGTTAGCCAGGATGGTCTCGATCTCCTAAACTCATGATCCGCCTGCTTCAGCCTCCCAAAGTGCTGGGATTACAGGTGTGAGCCACTGTGCCCGGCCAAATGTTATGTGTCTTTTGAGTATTCCACCGACTGGCTGTTACCCTCATCTCTCTCCCCATCCTTAGGGCTCCCTGAGACACCATTCAACAATATTGAAATTAGACTAATTAATAACCCCACAATGGCCTCTCGGTGTTCAAGTGAAAGGAAGAGTCATATGTCTCTCACTTTAAACTAAAAGCTAGAAATGATTAAATTTAGTGAGAAAGGTATGGCAAAGCTGAGAAAGGCTAAAAGCTATGCCTCTTGCACCAAACAGCCAAGCTGTGAATGTAAAGGAAAAGTTCTCCATGGAAAATAAAAGTAATTCTCAAGTGAACACCCAAATGTTAGGGAAGTGAAACAGTCTTGCTGATATGGAGACAGTTGTGGAGGTCTGGATAGAATATCAAACCAGTCAAGACGTTCCATTAAGCCAAAGCCTAATCCAGAGCAAGGCCCTAAACTCTCTTAAATTCTATGAATACGTTGAGAGAGATGGGGAAGTTGCAGAAGAAAAGTTTGAAGCCAGCAGAGGTTGCTTCATGAGGTTTAAGGAAAGAAGCCATCTCCATAACATGAAAGTGCAAGGTAAAGCAAGTCCTGATGCAGAATTTGTAGTAAGTGATCCAGAAGACCTAGCTAACATCATTGATAAAGAATGCTACTCTAAACAACAGATTTTCAGTAAAGATCAAACAGCCTTCTACTAGAAGAAGATGGTATCTAGGTCTAGGACTTTCATAGCTAGAGAGGAAAAGTCAATGCCTGGCTTCAGAGCTTCTAAGATTCTAAGAAAGGCTGACTCTCATTAGCAGCTAATGCAGCTGGTGACTTTAAGTTGAAGTCAATGCTCACTGATCATTCTGAAAATCTGAGGATTCTTGAGAATTATCTAAATCTACATTGCCTGTGCAACATCAAAGCCTAGATGATAGCACATTTGTTTACAGCATGGTTTACTGAATATTTTAAGCCCACTATTGAAACTTACCACTCTGATGAAAAGATTTATTTCAAAACAGTACCACTCACTGACAATGTACCTAATTGCCCAAGAACTCTGATGGAGCTGTACAAGGATATGAATGTTGTTTTCATGCTGCTAACACAACATCCATTCTGCAGCTCATGGAACAAGGAGTCACTTCAACTATTTTGTATTTTTTTGAGACAGGGTCTCACTCTGTTGCTGAGGTTGGAGTGCAGTGGCACATCTCAGCTCACTGCAAACTCTGCCTCCTGGGCTTAAACGATCCTTCCACCAAAACCTCCTGAGTAACTGGGACTACAGGCAAGGGCCACCATGACCACCTACTTTTTAATTTTTTTGTAGAGACAAGGTTTTGCTATATTGCCCAGCCTCGTCTTGAACTCCTGGGCTCAAGCCATCTTCCTGCTTTGGCCTTCCAAAGTGTTCAGATTACAGGCATCAGCCACTGTGCCTGGCCTCAACTTTCAACTCCTGTTACTTAAGGCTACAGCTGCTATAGATAGTAATTCCATGGACAGATCTGGCAAAGTAAAATGAAAATCTTCTGCAAAGGATTCTCTAATGCTAGCTGCCACTAAGAACATTTGTAATTCATGGGAGGAGGTCAAAATATGAACAGTAGCAGGTATATGAAAGAAGTTGATTCCAATTCTCATGGATGACTTTGAGGATTCAAGGCCTCAGTGGAGGAAGTAACAGCAAATATGATAGAAATAGCAAGAGAGCTAGAAGCAGAGCCTAAAGATGTAACTGAATTGCTACAATCTTATGATAAAATTTGAATGGATGAGGAGTTGCTTCTTAGGGATGAACAAATAAAGTGGTTTCTCAGGGTAGAATCTACTCCTGGTGAAGATGCTGTGAACACAGTTGAAATGATAGCAAAGGCTTCAGAATATTACATAAACTTAGTTGATAACACAGCAGCAGGGTTTGAGAAGACTGACTCAATCTTTTTATTTATTTTTTTTAAGAGATAGGGTCTTGCTAAATTGTCCAGGCTGGAGTGCAGTGGCTATTCACAGGCACTACCCACTACTGATCAGCATGGGAGTTTCGACTTGCTCCATTTCTGACCTGGGCTGGTTCACCCTTCCTTAGGCAACCTGGTGGTCCCCACTCCCAGGAAGTCACCATACTGATGCCAAACTTAGTGCAGACAACCAATCAGTGTAGTGCACTACAGCCTAGAACTCTTGGACTCAAGCAATCCTCCTTGCTCAACGTCCCAAATAGCTGGGAGTACAGGAATGCACTGCTGCTTGCCTCCAATTTTGAAAGAAGTTCTACTATGGGTAAAACGGTATCAAGCAACATCTCATGCTACAGAGAAATCTTCTGTGAAAGGAAGAGTCCAGTAATGTGGCAAACTTCATTACTTTAAGAAATTGACATGACTACCCCAATCTTTAGCAACCACTATCACGATCAGTCAGCAGCCATCAACATCAAGGCAAGACCTTTCACCAGAAAACAGATGATGACTTGCTAAAGGTTCAAATGATCATTAGCATTTTTAGCAGTAAAGTATTTTTAATTAAGGTATGTACCCTGTTTTTTTAGACGAAATGTTATTGCACACTTAACTCCAGTATAGTGTAAACATAACTTTTAAATGCACTAAGAAACAAAAACATTTATGTGACTTGCTTTATTGTGATATTTGCCTTCCTGTGGTGATCTGGAACCAAACATGCAATATCTCTGAGGTATGCCTGTACTATTGTTTGAAAGTCATCTTAGATTAACTATAAATGTGTACTGCAAACTCTAAAATAACCACAAATGAAAAATTTAAAGAAATATGATTGATATCTGAAGAAAGGGGAGAAAATGGCAACATAAAAAGTGTTCAGCTAACATCAGAGAAGGCAGAAAAATGGGACAGCAGAAAAAGAACAAGTGCATTTACAAATATGATAGCTATCAATGCAACTATAGTGATAATCACATTAAATGAGAATGATCTAAATACACGAAGTAAAAGACAGAGGGGATAATAAAATAAGACCCAACTATGTATTGTTAAAAATAAAGACACAGATTAAAAGTAAAGGGATGGAGAAAGATAAACTATATTAACACTAATTAAAAGAAAGCTGGAGTGGCAATAATTATTTCAGACAAAGCAGACTTCAGAGCAAGAAAAATTATCGTGGATCAAGAGGGGCATTACATAGTGATAAAGAAAACCTAACAATCTTCTCCAAGAAGATATGGCAATCCTTAAGATATATGCACTGAACATAAAGCATCAAAACATGTGAAGCAAACACTGACAGAACTGCAAAGAGAAAGAACCAAACCCACTATTACAGTTGAAGACTTCAACATACCTCTATCAGTAATTGACAGATCCAATAGGCAGAAAATCAGTAAGGATATAGTTGAATTGAACAGCACCATCAATCAACTGGATCTAATTGATATTTACTGAATACTTCATCCAACAATATATTCTTCTCAAGCTCACATGGAACATCCACCAAGATAGACCACAATCTGGGACATAAAACACACCTTAGCAAATTTAAAAGAATAGAAATCATATGTATACTCTGAAACCACAATGGAATTAAATAGAAATCGACAAGGTTTGGCTGTGTCCCCACCCATGCGGTTACGCCCATGCTGCTGTTCTCCCGATAGTGAGTGAGTCCTCACGAGATCTGATGATTTTATAAGGGACTTTCCCCCACTTTGCTTGGCACTTCTCTCTCCTGCTGCCATGTGAAGGATGTGTTTGCTTCCTTTTCTGTCATGATTGTTGCTTTCCTAAGGCCTTCCCAGCCATGCAAAACTGTGAGTCAATTAAACCTTTATAAGTTACCCAGTCTCAGGTATGTCCTTACAGCAGCATGAGAACAGATTAATAGAGAAATCAATAACAAAAAGTCAGAAAATATCAAAAACATTTGGAGTCTAAGTAACACATTTTTACAATATTTCGAACAAAAGGAAAATGAAAATACAACGTAACCATAATTTCTGGATACAGTAAAAGTAGTACTTAGAGGGAAGGCTTTAGCACTGAATGTATATACTAAAAAAGAAGAAAGATCTAAAATAATAATGTAAGTTTCTATCTTAGGAAACTAGACAAAGGAGAGCACATTAAACCCAAACCAGGCAGAAGAAAAAAAAAAATAAAGGAGCAGAAAGTAATGAAACTGAAAACAGGAAACCAACAGAAAGAAAAAAATTTAACAAATCCAAAAGCTGGTTCTTGAGGGGAAAAAATTTCAGTAAAATACATAAACCTGTAGCTAACCTAACCAAGAAAAGGTAACAGAAGATACATATCATTAATATCAGAAATGAAAAAGGGACCATCACTACCAATCCCATGGACATTAAAAGGATGATGATAAAGAAACAGAAATATCTCTATGCTCACACATTTGGTAACTCAGATGAAATCGACCAACTCCCTGAAAGACACAATCTGCCAAAACTCACTCAAGGAGCAACAGATAATCTGAATAACATTGTAACTATTAAAGAAATTGAATCAATAATTAATAATCTTCAAAACAGAAGGTACCAGGACCACATGGTTTCTCTGCTGAATTCACAACAAATAATTAAAGGAAGGAATGATACCAATTCTCTACAATCCCTACCAGACAACAGAAGCAAAAGGAACACTTTCTAACTCATTCTATGAGGATGGCATTACCCTACTACCAAAATCAGACAAAGACATGACAAGAAAACTACATCCCAGAATCTTGCATGAATATAGAGGAGAACATCCTCAGGAAAAATATTAGCAAATCCTATCAAACAATGCATAAAAAAGAAATATATACCATGACAAAGTAAAATTTATTACAGGCACACAAGGCTGGTTGAAGTAAAAAATTGAAGTAACCCATCACATTCACAAGCTAAAAAATAAAAATCATATGATCATAGCACTAGATGCAGAAAAGCATTTGATATAATCCATTATCTACTCATGCTAAAAGCTCTCAGCAAAAAAACAAATTAAAAATGGGTTAAATATCTGAATAGACAACCCACCAAAGAAGATATACATATGGTAAATAAACAAAAAGATGCTCAACATCATATGTTATTAGGGAACTAGAAATTAACACAACAGATATACCAACACACACACACCTATCAAAATGGCTCATAGCTAAAACACTGACAACACTAAATGTTGGCAAAGATATGAAGCAACAAGATTCTCATTCACTGCTGGTAGGAATACAAAATAGTACAGACACTTTGGAAGACAGATTCACAGTTTCTTACAGTGTTTAACATAGTCTTTATCATATGATCCAGCAATTATAATCCTAGGTCTTTGCTCAAATGAGTTGAAAAATTACATCCACACAAAGTTACACATAAATGTTTTTAACACTTTAGTTCAAAACTGCCAATAATTGGAAGCAACTATGACATTGTTCAATAGATGAATGGATAAGCAAACTATGGTACATCTGTATAATAAAATATTATACAGAAATAAAAAGAAATGAGCTATCCAACAATAAGAAGACATGGAGAAAACTTATGTGCATATTACTAAGTGAAAGAAAGCAGATTAAAAAGGATACCGCTGAATAATTCTAACTATATTACATTCTAGAAAAGTCAAAACTACAGAGACAGTAAAAAAATCAGCGGCTGCCAGGAATTGGGGGTGACGGAGGGGGTGAGGAGGAATAAATAGGTAAAGCATAATGGATTTTTAGTGTAGTGAAGGTACTCTGTATGTTACTGTAATGCTGGAGACATGACATTATGGATTTGTCAAAACCCACGGAACTACAGAAAGAATGAATCTGAATGTAAACTATGAACTTTAATAATAGTGTATTAATATTGGCTCATCAGTTATAACGTGTGTACCACACTAAGGCAAGGTGCCAATAATAGTGGAAACTGTGTGCAGGTAGGACGGAAATATGGGAGCTCCTCTATCTGCTCGATTTTTCCATAAACCTAAAACTGCTCTTAAAAAATGCAGTTTAGGCCGGGCACGGTGGCTTACGTCTGTAATCGCCTCGGAGGCCGAGGCGAGCGGATCATGAGGTCAGATCAAGACCACCCTGGCTAACATGGTGAAGCCCCGTTCTCTACTAAGTATACAAAAAAAAACAATTAGCCAGGCGTGGTGGTGCGCGCCTGTAGTCCCAGCTACTCAGGAGGCTGAGGCAGGAGAATGGTGTGAACCCAGGAGGCAGAGCTTGCAATGAGCCGAGATCGCACCACTGCACTCCAGCCTGCGCTACAGAACGAGACTCCGTTTCCAAAAAAAAAAAAAACAAAAACGGTTTATTAGCTTTAAAAAAGATATGGATGAATATTTTCACTATTGTGCAACTGTGTTGAAAACATTAGACATATATATTTTGTTTGTTGTATTTTGTTTTGTTTTGTTTTTGAGGTGATGTCTTGCTCTGTCACACAGGCTAGAATGCAATGGTATGATCTCGGCTGACTGCAACCTCCACCTCCCCGGTTTAAGCAATTCTCCTGCGTCAGCCTCCCGATTAGCTGGGATTACAGTCACCCGCCACCATGCCTGGCTAATGTTCGCATTTTTAGTAGAGATGGGTTTCACCATATTGGCCAGGCTGTTCTCAAACTCCTGACCTCAAGTGATCCATCTACCCCAGCCTTCCAAAGTGCTGAAATTATAGGCGTGACCCACCGCACCTGGCCTAGACATTATAATTGGGTAAGACAAAATATGAAGTATATAGAAAACACCTATCAGTTGAAAAATATAATGGAAGTTGAGATCATTTATAACAACTAAATATAAGACTACCACTTAGCAATAAACTTAATAAAGTACAAAATTGATGTGAAGAAAAGTCTAGAAACTCTATTGGAAAAAAAAAAAAAGCAATGACACGGGCTGATACCTTTTCCAGTAAGGGAAGACTAAAAAAAAGTGTTCACTATCAAAAAATAAACAAAAAACTCTG
This sequence comes from Chlorocebus sabaeus, assembly GCF_047675955.1. NCBI lineage: Eukaryota > Metazoa > Chordata > Mammalia > Primates > Cercopithecidae > Chlorocebus > Chlorocebus sabaeus. Next base: position 43,446,991 of record NC_132914.1, on the reverse strand, counting down.
TTCATTAAAAGCAGTTGCGGCTAGGCGCAGTGGCTCACGCCTGTAATCCCAGCGCTTTGGGAGGCCAAGGCAGAAGGATCATGAGCTCAGGAGTTCCAGACCAGCCTGGCCAATATGGTGAAACCCCGTCTCTACTAAAAATACAAAAATTAGCTGGGCATGGTGGTGCGTGCCTGTAATCCCAGCTACTCAGGCTGAGGCAGGAGAATCGCTTGAAACCGGGAGGTGAAGGTTACAGTGAGCCAAGATTGTGCCACTGCACTCCAGTCTGGGTGACACCGCGAGACTCCATCTTAAAAAAAAAAAAAGCAATTGCAACCCATATCCCAACATGACTTTCTTGGCAATTTCGAGAAATAAATCTGATTTATACATCACTCTAATTTCAAAACTTGGCATAGTGCCTAGTATAAGGTAATTGCTCAAATAAATCACAAAAAAACTGTAAAGAATCAGCAGGGGCAACCTGCCATATCTGAAGTTAAAATACATTTAAAGTGATAGTGTAATAAGGACAGAGATCAAGGGGATAACAAGTGATCCAGAAACAGGCACAGCATATATAGGAATTTAGTATATGACAAATGTCTGAGGGAAAGATGAACTTGCCAATAAGTTAGCCATTTGGAAAATAATTAAGCTAGACTCATACCTCACTCTATACATCGAGCTAAATTACAAATGAATCAAAAAGTAAAAATATTAATGTATTACAAAGCAAAAAATGTGTATTTTATGATATAAAAGTTGAAAAGGTCTTTCTAAGCACAACATGAAAACCATTAAGATTTAAATTCTACGTAGCAAAATATGACTAAAGTCTCGAGACATGGGGTAGACACATAATAAAGAGATGACATCCTTTTTTTTCCTTTGAGATAGAGTCTCACTTTGTCACCCAGGCTGGAGTGCAGTGGCACAATCTCGGCTTACTGCAACCTCTGCCTCCAGGGTTCAGGCGATTCCCATGCCTCAGACACCCAAGTAGCTGGGATTACAGGCACCCGCTACCATGCTCAGTTAATTTTTGTATTTTTAGTAGAGACAGACAGGGTTTTGCCATGTTGACCAGGCTGGTCTTGAACTCCTGACCTCAAGTGATCCGCCTCCCTTGGCTTCCCAAAGTGTTGGGATTACAGGTGTGAGCCACCACGCCTGGCCAAGAGTTGACATCCTTAATGCAGAGAGAAGTATTGCAAATTTTTAGGAAGGGCAATAAAGAATGAGCCAATGACACGAGTAGATAATTCACAGAAGAAAATCATATTTAAAAATATTTAACTCAATACCTGAAATAAAAATTAAAACAGGAGCTGGGGAATGGTAAGATGAAGAAGCAGAATACAAAAGATTTTTAGGGCAATAAAACTATTCTGTATACTGTAATGGTGGACACGTTATTATATTAATATTTGTCGAAACCCATAGAGTAGTAGTCAGGTGCAGTGGTTCATGTCTATAATCCCAACCCTTTGTGAAGTCAAGGTGGGAGGATTGCTTAAGGCCAGGAATTCAAAACCAGCTTAGGCAACATATAAGACCCTGTCTGTACAGAATTTTTTTTGTTTTTGTTTTTGAGATGGAGTCTTGCTTTGTCACCCAGGCTGGAGTGCAGTGGTGTGATCAGGGCTCACTGCAAGCTCTGCCTCCTGGGTTCACGCCATTCTCCTGCCTCAGCCTCCCGAGAAGCTGGGACCACAGGTGCCCACCACCACGCCTGGCTAACTTTTTTGTATTTTTAGTAGAGACGGGGTTTCACTGTGTTAGCCAGGATGGTCTCAATCTCCTGACCTCATGATCCGCCCATCTCGGTCTCCCAAAGTGTTGGGATTACAGGCGTGAGTCACTGCACCCAGAAAATTTTAAAATTAGCTAGACAAAAAAGTTAAAATTTGGTGGGTGTGGTGGTCACACCTGTAGTCCTAGCTACTCAGGAGGCTGAGGTGGGAGGGATCACTTGAGCCCAGGAAGTCCCGGTTACAGCAAGCTGTGATCATCCCACTAAACTCTAGCCTGGATGACAGAACAAGACTTTGTATCAAAAACAAACAAACAACAGGCTGGGTGCAGTGGCTCATGCCTGTAATCCCAGCACTTTGGGAGGTCAAGGTGGGTAGACCACGAGGTTAGGAGTTCAAGATCAGCCTGGCCAACATGGTGAAACGACGTCTCCACTAAAAATACAAAAATTAGCTGGGCATGGTGGCACGCACCTGTAGTCCCAGCTACTTGGGAGGATGAGGCGAGAGAATCGCTTGAACTTGGGAGACAGAGGTTGCAGTGAGCTGAGATAACCCCACTGCACTCCAGCCTGGGTGATGGAGCAAGACTCCATCTCCAAACAACAACAACAACAACAAATTTCACAAAACAACCCAACAAAACAAAACCCCCAGAATGTACAATGTCAAGAGCAAATCTTAAACTATGGACTTTGGGTGATAATGATGTGTCAACACAGGTTAACCAGCTGTAACAAATGTACCATTTCTATAAAGATGTAATATTTGTGGGGCAGGTGCTATATACGAATACTCTGTATTTGCCACTCAATTTTGTTGTAAACCTAAAATTGCTCTCAAAATAAAGTCTATTTAAAAATTTAAAATAACAAAAGAATAAAAATTGACAGTCTTTTTGAGGCTATCAGATCAGCAAAGATGAAATTTCCCTTCAGATTTGAGTAGTTAGGTAGCGGGAAACAAGCTCATATTCTATTATTTGAATTACAAATTAACATTTTTGGATGGTAATTTGTCAATTTCTATAAAAATAAAAACATGTAAATCTCCTGACTCAGCAATTCCCAGTTTGGTATTTTAGTCTACTGAAATACTTGTAGAAAATGTGCTATAGAAACAAAATTATTCACCACACTTCTGTTCATATGTAATAGCAAATAACTAAAATCCCAAATACCCTTAATATGAGATATAGTTAACAGACTATAGTGCAGGATGATTGCATCTTATTCATGGAAAGAAATGTGTCCTCATAATTCAAGAGCAATCCTGTCAAAAAAAGGACGAGCAATTCTATTTACCAATGCAGATAACAAAGACAGTGCAATAAAAGGGAATTCTTGGTATTCAATACAAAGAATGAGTAAATCTACGTATTGACATAAAAAGTGTGTGTATATATATTCTATATGAATATTACATATATTATTGAAGCAAGCTCTAGATCAGCATATATAGTTTAAAATAAGAAACAAAGTATACATGTATACTTTTCATGTACAATATAGTACAGCTGTATATGAAAAGGGTTTGTAAAGATATATACCAAAATTACAACCATGCTTATCTTTCGATAACGCTATTTTTAGAATTTAAATTTTTTAAAAGCTAGAAGTATAATTTTAAGATGAGAAAAACAATTATGTAAATATTGTGGAATCACTTTTGTTAAGAGTCTTGAGTAGCATCTGATGAAACTAATTTGGATTATCCCACTGGACAGTGCTGAAGCCCAAAACATCCACTGTGACTCTTACTTTTTTTAGAATAAACTACTCTTATAGTATGAGAAAAGAAAGTTACAGTGACAAATTGAACAAAAAAGTCACTGACTTACCCTAATTTCCTTAAGACCAGATTACTGACAGAGGGAAAAATATCAAAATATAAGATTTAAATGGAAACTAAAAAATCACATAAGTTCTAAATAAAAACATGGGGGTTCTTCTACAATTTGGGCACAGAGAAAGCCTTCCTAACTATAATCCAGATCCAGAAGCAATAATGAAAAACCTAATAAATTTGTTTACAGAAAAATTAATTGAAAGAAAAAAACCCTTCATCTAGGACAAAAATAAAGTAACGCAAAACAAAGGGTAAAGTAAAAAGACAAATGATTAACTGAAAAAACGAGAAAAACTTTTTCAAGTTACACCACAGCAGACATTTTTTTTTTTGGAGTATGACATAGGATAAAGAATAAATTCTTAACAATATTGAGAAATGGGATTTTTGGTGTGGGAGAAAGAAGACACAGGTGTGAAAATGATAAAACAAAGTAAAAACCTTGTTGTACTTAATCTAAATTCCAAGAATCAGTAGAAACACACAGACTATCTTGCCTATCAGAGAGGAGGGAAACTATCAAATACTTACATTAAGGTCACAATCAAAGGACTTGGGAAATCCACTTGAAAAGACTTTCACTGACCAAAAATAGCACAATTTGTATACCAAGAAGGATACAATAACCTCAATTGACTGAAATACCTCAAATACGTTTAAATTCCTGTTGGCTCATAGTAATACTACAAACAAAATAAACAAAAACCAAACCTCATGGTAACTTTGCGCAGAGCGATAGTGAGCAACTTATTATTTTGAAAACTGGTAAATAAGGGAAATATCCAAGCATCTATCTTGCCTTTCCTGTAGGAAATATTCCTCAAAGAAGGCAAATGACTAATAAAAGGGGGTCCTTTATATTTTACAAACCTTAATGAAATAATGTTCTGAACAATGATCCTTAAAGGCTGTTTACATCACAAAAAGAGACAAGAAGATATTACATATTTCCTGATGGAAGTACACAATTTCATTTCTGAAGTGGTCTTCAAATAGTGAAACCAGAACTTGATCAGATATTTGGTCCAAACTATCAATGCACAGAAAATACAAGGTCAGAGTAACACGCTAAACAATATCAGGAAAATCCAGACTGTAATGCTCTATAGGACAAATTAAACTCTTTTTTTTCCCCCCCAACAAAAACTTGCAAAGAAAAAAAAAAAATTAAGAGGGATAGAGGGGTAATCTAACAGATTAAAAGAGATTTAAGACTTATCAACCAGAGGCAATGTTTGAACCTTAGATTCCAATTCAAACTCTAAACAAAAGGCCACCGGAGAAATGTAAACACTGACAGGATATAAGAAATCATAATATTAAAGGGAATTAATTTTTTTCTGTAGGAGTATGGTGGTGGTGGTGGTGGTACAGTATTTATATCTAAAGAGTGAGGTCCTTAACTTTTAGAGATAAATGCTTACAGATTAAAAAACCAAGCATCAATATGTGATGATATAAGAGGGAGTGGGACTTACTGAAAACAATCTATACTGTACATCTAAAAGGAGAATTATGGCTCATGGCTGTAATCCCAGCACTTTGGGAGGCTGAGGTGGGCAGATCACTTGAGTTCAGGAGTTCGAGAACAGCCTTGGCAACAAGGCAAAACCCTGTCTCTATAAAAAATGCAAAAATTAGCTTGGTGTGGCAACATGCACCTGTAGTCTCAGTCACTTGGGAGGCTGAGGTGGGAGGATGGCTTGAGCTCAGAAGACAGAGGTTGCAATGAGCCAAGATCAAGACAGCACCACTGCATTGCAGCCTGGGTGACATAATGAGACCCTGTCTCAAAAAACAAAAACAAAAACAAAAAAAAAGGAAAAGAAAAAAAAAAAGGAGAATTATAGATACAAAAAGACTATGTAAAGTGTGGTGCTAATACAGAACTAAAAACAGGTTAAATGTATACTCAAAATCACTTTTAAGTCCTTAAAAGGAAGAGAACACATAGCTATTTCAACTTTAAATACAAAGCATTTTACAATAATATATACGTGCAGAAAATAATTTTAGCTTTAAATCTGATGGAAACAAAGAAAGTTGTTTTGTTTTTGTTTTTTAAAAAGAGCATCTTACTTTATAACCTAGGATGGAGTGCACTGACGCAATCATAGCTCACCGTAGCCTTGAAGTTCTGGCCTCAAGAGATTCTCCAGTTTTCAGCATCCCAAGTAGCTGACATTACAGGCTCAAACCACCATGCCCAGCATAAAAGTTCTGTACTAGTATTTTTGATATGATATTAAAGAAATTAGAACAGCCACTTAGTGGTCAACGGTTGTCATATATATGTTTCTACTCGGAATTGGAACTAAATATGAATAAGAGCCATTTCTCTTTTCATGCCCTTATGCTTATAGTATTCTAACTTCTCACAGTTTCCTGGACATACAAGGTCCTTTTATACTCCTGTGCTTGCTCTTAACATTCTGACAGGTTTATTTTAGCATGACAAATTCCTACTCATTCTTTAAGACTCAACTAAATGTTATGCTTGTAGTAAAACTCTCCAACCATCCCAAAGTTAAACTGTCCAATATGTTGCAAACAGCACTATGAAACTATCTTTTTTACAGTACTTATTTATACTGTAATTTATTTGTTTTTTGGGTCTGTGTCCCTTAGGACTGGGAGTGATTTTTGTATTTTTATCTTCTGGCCCATGCACCCTCCTAGAGGATGCTTAATAAATATTTGCAGACTAAAACTAATTAGCCATGCAGTAGTGAAAAGCTATGGCTTAAAAAAAATGGCATGCTCTAAGAAGCCCTGTTTAATCTGTCTTGTTCAGAAAAGACTAGCAAGAAAAAGGTAAATCATCAAATTATGTAATGCTGATCTATTAGCAAGATGGGAAACTGTCAGACATCTAGGTTCATTAACTCTTCCAGCAACTTATCTTGAAGTAACCTAAACACTTCATCTAAAGCAGTTATTCTTAAACTTCTCTATTTTTTATCTTTTTAGACATGAGGTCTCACCATGTTGCCCAAGCTAGACTCGAATTCCTAGGTTAAAATGATCCTCCTGCCTCAGCCTTCCTGGACACCTGGGGCATGCAGCACTGCCACAAGCTTCGTAAACTTTTTGAAAAGTTAACAAACACCTTTAGCACACTACCCATTCCATCAACTACTATTTATCATGAAAAAAACAAAAATCTCAAGACAAATGGAGAGTAAAATTGGCATGCAGTGAAGAAAGTTTCAAATTAACTTACAAACATACACTAAAAAGAAAGAGATGGTCAAATTAAATGAATGAAGGAAATAATGAGAAACAACCTAAAGGACAAATTTTTAAAGAACTTTTTTGACAAACAGATTTTATACTATGATCAAGTACACATATATAGGTCACATATATGTAACTGAAGACAATATTTACCCTCACTAACATGGTGAACTATGATATATTTAATTTTTTTGTTGAAAAGGAAAACAAACAAAAACCTACTAAAATGATCCACAGTCCCACTATTGGGTGGAGAGTTAAAGTTTGATCATTGCTGTCCTATAGATACTTTGCATACTATTAATAATCCCTAGGCTACACAGGCAGCCATAATCATACAAAAAATCTGTACATGAAGTTTACAATAAAGTATAATATCTATATCACAAAAATATGAATAGCAAATATAGATTGTAAAAGCTATGGTAATTTCTATCAATTACGAAGAGTGAAATGGAATCTTTGATATCTAAAAAATGAACAGTATTATGTCTATTGAGCCAAATGCTGGCAGGGCTTAGTAGCTTACACTTGTAGTGCCAGCACTTTGGGAGGCCGAGGCCAGAGGGATCACTGGAGGTCAGGAGTTCGAGACCAGCCTGGCCAACATGGTGAAAAAAAGATAAAAATTAGCCAGGGATGGTGGCACATGCCTGTAATCCTAGCTACTCAAGAGGCTGAGGCAAAAGAATTGCTTGAACCCAGGAGGCAGAGGTTGCAGTTAGCAGAGACAGCGCCACTGCACTCTAGCCTGACAACAGAGCAAGACTCTGTCTCAAAAAAAATTAGTCCTAGACCTCTAAAAAAATGACTCAAGGCAAAGGGTCTTACCTGAGTACTATCAAAGAATTAAGACTTTCATTTTAACCAACATTCTTTTCAAGTTTTCCTTCAAGTCTAAGAAAGGTTTATTTCAGAAGTTCATCTTAATTAAACTGTAAGCTGGTATGGCTTTAAAAATAATTTTCATAGGTATACACCCCAAACTCAAATTCAAAAAGTCATTCTCTTTCTAGCACATTATTACTTCTAAGTTTCTACTATATAGAAATATTATAGCTGCCGCTAAGTTCAAGCCACTTAAATTTTTTTTTTAAACAGTCAAATATATAATCAAATTCTTAATGGATTTTCTTTACTGAAAACAAATACTGAACCACATTCTCTACAACGTACCATTAAGCAATGAAGTTCTTTCCATTACTTACATATAAATTTCTTAGTTTAGGTCCATATAATGGATCATAAATGTAAGTTACATTTAATTTTTTTGTTGAAAAGAAAAACAAACAAAAACCTACTAAAGAGTTACATTTATGTAACTCTTACAGTTTTGCTAAAAGTTGGCGGTTCTAAAGGAAAATTTTCATGAACTATAGATGACAGAAACTTAAATATAAAAGCATTCCAAAACAAAGAATACTTTTATATATCAAATAAAATTGCCATTTACTTTTTACAAGACTGCCACAGACACATGAAGTTCTGTCCAGGTTTTCTCATTGGATCTCCAGGCTGACTGGATCCACTGAATGGAGAAGGCTGAGAACTGTTAGGCTGGCCCTGTACTTGTACAGCTGGTGAAGGTGGCATAGGAGTGTTCTGTGAAAAAGAACAAATGCAGAGTTTGTGACATGACACTGAAAAATTTCATATTTTATAGTCTTATAAATTTGATTACATTAAGTTATGCATTTCTACCATAAAATTTACTTTTTATAATTTTGTTTATGATTACCTTTAAAAATCTTTAAGAAAATTATATTTATAGAAATATTTAGAAAGTTTGATTATTTTATTTAATATAAAACCACAACGGCAATACCACATTGTTATTACCACTATTTGTAGGATGAAACAATACAATTGTAGATTTTTAGGATGAAACAATACAATTGTAGATTTAAATGAGAAATAAATATACTATAAATGTACCCATTGGATTTACTTATGTGAATTCTTCACAAGAACAGATCAACTGGAAATTACTACTTTTTTGTATGTTTCCTTTTAGATTTTCTAAAGAATATAATGTGAAACAATATGGTAAAAAGCAATGAAAATTTTAGATAGCAAAAAATGATGTAACCATATGTATAAAATATGATATTAACTAATTTGCAGTAAGCTGCTTAACAATTTTAGATTTTGAAGTTGCTCAATTATGTATTTTTTGTTATTTTTAGAGACAGGGTTGGTCTTGTTCTGTTGCCTAGGCGGGTTACAGAGGCATAATCATAGCTCACTGTAATCTCAAATTACTGGCCTCAAGTCATCCTCCCCTTTTGGCCTCCCAAAGCGCTGGCATTACAGGTATGAGCTGCCACACCCAGCCCCCAGTCTAATTATATCTTTTGTTATTTACCTAAGAATTCGAGGCTGGGCACGAGGATGGTTCATGCCTGTAATCCTAGCACTTTGGGAGGCCCGGGGCGGGGGGGTGGGGGGGGGAGTGGATCACCTGAGGTCAGGTGTTCGAGACCAACCTGGCCAACATGGCGAAACCCCGTCTCTACTAAAAACCAAAATTAGCTAGGCATAGTGGCAGGCATCTGTAATCCCAGTTACTTGGGAGGCTGAGGCAAGAGAATCACTTGAACCCAAGAGGCAGAGGTTGCAGTGAGCTGAGATTGCTCCACTTCACTCCAGCCTGGGTGAAAGATGGAGACTCCGTCTCAAAAGAAAACATAATAATAATAATTCTAATTGCAGGCATAAAGTCTTTTAAATATATCCTGTATTTTTTTTTTTCTTTTAGATCCCATCCCTTTCTCTTGGAAAAAACACTAATAACTACAATGTACCTTAAATCAAATTTAGGCAATATATTTTCTTGAAATACCACAAACGGAAAAAGTAATGTTAAATTTCTTATAGAAATGGTGGTACATCATTTCTGAAGAACTGCTTAAAGGCAGTAAATTAAAACTCTGGGCCAAACATTGAATATACTTGTTCATTTATAAGGTAATGCAGTCGTGCATCACTTAATGACACGAATACGTTTGAGAAGTGGGCCGTTAGGTGACCTATTTCATTGTTCTGTGAATGCTATACAGTGTACTTCCACAAACCTAGATGATATAGCCTATTACATACCTAGGCTATATGCAATACCCTATTGCTCCTAGGCTAAAAATCTGTATAGCATGTTATTGTACCAAATACTATAGGCAACTGTAGCACAATGGTTAAGTATTTGTGTATCATAGAAAAGGTACAGTGAAAATAAGATATTATAATCTTATGAGACTATCGTTGTATTATGTGGTCCATCCTTGACAAAAATGTCCTTAAGTAGCACATGACTGTACTGGGAATAGGTGGGAAAGTAGTAAGCTAAAATTGCTGAGAACTCAGATTAAAAGTCACAGTAATTTTCTTTAGAAAAAAACAGATAAATCACAAACATACAAGGCTACTATGACATACAAATGAAAGAAGAAAGAGAATAACATGTTGAAAGACAAAGTTGTCAGAAATGGGAAGTCATAAGAACTTCGGAGTTCTAAACTCTGAGGGAAAAATCTACTTCAAGACTGACATTTCTATAATAGGTTCCCACTCTTAAGATTTTATAATGATGGCCGGGTGCGGTGGCTCAAGCCTGTAATCCCAGCACTTTGGGAGGCCGAGACGGGCGGATCACGAGGTCAGGAGATCGAGACCATCCTGGCTAACACGGTGAAACCCTGTCTCTACTAAAAATACAAAAACTAGCCGGGCGAGGTGGCGGGCGCCTGTAGTCCCAGCTACTCAGGAGGCTGAGGCAGGAGAATGTCGTAAACCCGGGAGGCAGAGCTTGCAGTGAGCTGAGATCCGGCCACTGCACTCCAGCCCGGGCTACAGAGCAAGACTCCGTCTCAAAAAAAAAAAAAAAAAAAAAAAAGATTTTATAATGAAAAAACATACGCATGCACCAAAAACATTTTAGGACAGTACAGACATCACAAATAGGATGAGGACTTTCCAGCTTGACAGATCAGGACTCACATTTTCAATCTCGTTTTTAACTAAACATGTGATCTTGGGCTACCAACTTAACCTCTCTGATCCTCAGTTTTCTCATTTGTAAAGTGTAAGTAATAAAAACTAACTTATGAAATTATAGGAAGACTAGAGAAACTATAAAAGAAAAGCCTAGCTTGAGAGTCTCAATAAATGGCAATAATAGGAAACCATATTTTGAAGGAAAGATGATCAGTTTAGTTTGGGAATAATGACAGATGAACCAACTAAAAATGTCAATCAATAGAAGTTAATGCTGGAAAAATAAATCTGAAAACCATTCACCTGCAAATTCTAAAAGCCATAGAACTCTGATGGTGAGAAAGTGGCATGGGAGGAGGGGTTAAAGAACAAGGAAAGTATAAGGGGAAAGTTTCTATTTTTTTTTTTTTTTAGATGGGGTTTTGCTCTGTCACCCAGACTGGAGTACAATGGCGTGATCACAGTTCACTGCAGCCTTGCTCATGCAATCTTCCCACCTCAGCCTCCTGAGTAGTTGTATCTTCTATGGTTGAGATAAATAGGATGGTGAAGAAACTGGGAAAGAGTATTCTAAAGAAGAGGTGAGAAGGAAAGACACTTTCAAAACCTTGTAAGGAACAAGAATTATATTTACTCTGAATGTGATATAAAAGAGACACCTCTAGCTAGGCCAGGCACGGTGGCTCATGCCTATAATCCCAGCACTTTGGGAGGCCAAGGCAGAAGGATCACTTGAGCCCAGGAGTTTGAGACTAGCCTGGGCAACATGGCAAAACCTTGAATCTACAGAAAATACAAAAATCAGGCAGGTGTGGTAGTGTGCACCTGTAGCGCCAGCTACTCGGGAGGCTGAAGCAGGAGGATTGCTTAAGCCCAATGGGCAGAGGTTACAGTGAGCCAAGAGTGAGCCACTGCGCTCCAGCCTAGGCAACAGAGCAAGGGTCTGTATTTAAAAAGAGAGAGAGAGAGAGAGAGAGAGAGAGAGAGAGAGAGAGAGAGAGAGAGATGCATTTAGCTAAATGTGTCAGTCTTCAGAGAAGAGAATTAAGACAGTAAAAGAAATCACTGGAAAAGAAGATTTTTGTGAATGTGGGCAATTCACTTCAACTCTTAAAAGTAGGAGTTTTGGCCAAGATAATATCAGAGACCCTTTTGGCTCTAACATTTCCTCATTTTCTTAAATTACCAAGTTTTTTCCTCTTATTAAGTATAAATATAGATCATCAATACATCCCAACACTGCTTTATAAGAATACATTAAAATACCAACAAAAAAGTTATGTAATATTTTTCTTAGTTTTTATAATGTGCTACTGGTCTACAAATCTGAGTGGCAGTACTCTTAGAAAAACATAAATGATATTCTTGTGGCTCTTGCTAAACTGTTCTTTTATGGCTACAACTAAATGCTGGCCCCCTGAGGCTACCAATCTGTTTTCTGATGGGTTGAATAACTTTCTCAAGCTCTTTACCCGTAAGATACCAATATTCCATGTTACACAGTGCCATTATTAGGAATGATTTATACTCTGAATTGAGGCGAGGCATATGTTAAATATCTTAAATATGTACATCCTTAAACTATTTTTATGTATAAGAATATGGCATGTTATCAGATTATGAGATTAACAGATAATTAACAGAGTATGTTCAACACGTATTTTGTATGATCCTGAAAAAAAAAAAAGTCTTATGTTAAGCTTTTGTATCTAAGTTTCTTTCATTTTGTAAATTCTTTTTTATTTTTAATATGTCATTTAGCAAATGTTTCCAACAGATACCAATTCATGAACAGTGGAACAGGGCAGGGCTTCTGGAAATAGTATTCTATAAATTGTGCTTCAACTTGCAGGTATTACATTTGAAATTAGCAGTTACCAATAAAGAAATGTGCCTTGAAGTAGTTACAGTTTATTTTATATTTATATAAACTGCCCAGCTAAATACTAAATATAAAATCAATGAGCATATAATTTACTTTCACATAGATTCTTTTTACTTGTTGCTATTTTTTCTGTAATAAAATTAATATAGCTGATTAATGGAGGTTGGAAGAAACAAAACTGAGAAGAAAAATATGAATTATAATGGCATTAGAAAGGATTAGTTGTTGCTCCTTCTTGGCAGGGACACTTCCCTGGGCTCTTTCCAGCCCTGGGCATTCTGCAACTCTGGAAATCCCTTATCAGGGTGCAAGTACTTCCTTAACATCCCTAGATCCCTTGAAATTGTAAAATAACAAGGTTTCTCCAAAAAAAATCACAATTAAAATCCTCTATTTTGTCCACTCCTTTAAGCTACCAATTCAAATAGTGAATAAAATGGTATTAAATCAAGGTCTAACATGCAACTTTAAAGAGTATATGAAGAAATTTAGCCGGGCATGGTGGCTTACGCCTGTGATCCCAGCACTTTGGGAGGCCGAGGTGGGCAGATCATGAGATCAGGAGTTGGAGACTAGTCTGACCAACATGGTGAAACCCAGTCTCTACTAAAAATACAAAAATTAGCCGTGCGTGGTGGCCTGTAATTCCAGTTACTCAGGAGGCTGAGGCAGGAGAATCACTTGAACCCAGGAGGTAGAGGTTGCAGTGAGCTGAGATCATGACACGCACTCCAGCCTAGGCAAACAGAGCAAGACTCCGTCTCCAAAAAAAAAAGAGTACATAAAGAAATTTAAGTCAGGCCTGGTGGTTCACACCCATAATCTCAGCACTTTGGGAGGCCAAGGCGAGGAGATCGCTCAAGTCTACTAGGAGTTTAATACCAGCCTGGGCAACATAGGGAGATCCCAACTCTATAAAAATAAAACATAAAACAAATTAGCTGGGCATGGCAGTACGTGCCTGTGCTCCCAGCTACAGTCTTGGGAGGCTGAGGTGGAAGGATTACTTGAGCCAAGGAGGTCGAGGCTGCAGTGAGCTGTGACTGCACCACTGCATTCTAGCCTGGTCAATACAGTGACACCCTGTCTTCCCCACCTAAAATAGAAAGAGATTAAAAGGATAGGAGCAATAATGGATATGGCTATCTATTAAATAGCATGCTCTTCAGAAGGCCCAACAGCCTTCTCTTCAAAAGAAACTTATAATGACATCTTGAACAGTTAATTTTTTTGTCTGTTAAAAATATTTAGCCCCAATAGGTACTTCATCTTTTATATAAAGATAAAGCATACCTTCCCCATTACTAACTGCCCATATATGTAGCAGGCACTGGGCTAAGTGCTATATATAGGAATGCTGTTTTTGTTATTCTCATTCTCACAGACATCATGTATGCTACATCTCTTTTTCCTTGCAAAGTTTTTAATTTCCAAAAGACAATCAATATCAGTTTTAGAAATAAAGAATATACTTATTTTAAATAAACTATATCCTTTGTGAGAATGTAAGAAAGTTTAACACAGATTTTTCAGATTAGGATAAAAATGTATTGATTGTTTTGGCCTGAATTAACTACGTATATGTTCAATGTGCTAAGTAAAGCATTTTAGCATTAATGTCCTAAAATTATCATTTAATAGAACATCCTATAACACCACAGCTCAAATAATCAATGAGTTTTAGCAATAATGTGCTAAAATGATCATTTAATAGAACATCCTCTACCACAACAGTTCAAATAATCAATATGTTAGATTAAAAAAAGGCTTTCTAGAGCTTTATAGAGAAATCTTCTAGAATAGTGGAGCGAAGAAAGGTTAATGGGTTAAGAGCATGAGTTTTGGTTTCAGACACAACCAGGTTTCTGTCCTGGTACCATTTCACATTAGTTGGTAATCTTGGGCAAGTTATTAGCCATCTTGAGTCCTCATCTTTATAATAATTTTTACCTAATAAGGTTGTGTGAGGATTAAATGAGAAACTGCTTTAGCATAAAGTCCCCACGACATGTCCTCGTCTTAGGTAGTATTATTGTTCATTCTTTGTAACTGTGATATTACTGACTACAACCGCATTGGAAGACTAAGGATACAAAAAATGAGTGTTGATGAAACAATTCCATAGTGATGGAGATGGAGTTTTTCTCTAATTTGGCTTGGTCTGTTATAACTATTTAGGATTGTAAAGGTCTCTAGGAGGAAAAACAGGCACATAATCAAGGTGAAGTAGGAAATTATTAAATATAAGAGAAAAAACCTAACTATGGAATGTCTACTATACACTCCACATTGCACTAATTAAAAAATTGTGTTTAAGTGAAAAGCTCAACATGTGGAAGCTTGAATAAAAATGATACAGTATTTTCCATCAATAACTAAGGATTAATTATTGCCATGTATATAACATCCCTCAAAGCAGAAGTCTCCAACCAATTTTTCCACAGACCAGGGAGTGAAGAGATGGTTTTGGGGTGATACAAGCACATTGCATTTATTAAACACTTTATTTCTATTATTACACTGTAATATATAATGAAATAATTATACAACTTGGCATAATGTAGAATCATTGGGAGTCCTGAGCTTGTTTTCCTGCAACTTGACAGTCCCATCTGGGGGATGGGAGACAGTGACCGATCATCAGGCATTAGATTCTCCTAAGGAGCGTGCAACCTAGATCCTTCACGTGCACAGTTCACCGTAGGGTTTGTGCTCCTATGAGAATCTAATGCTGCCACTGATCTGACAGGAGACAGAGCTCAGGATATAACGCGAGTGATGGGGAGTGGCAGTAAGTAAATACAGATGAATCTTCACTGGCTCACCTGACGCTCACCTCTGGCTGTATGGCCAAGTTACTAATGGGCCATGGACTGGTACCTGTCCGTGGCCCAGGGATTGGAGACCCCATCCTAAAGAATATACAACTTAGTCACTCGAAATTAGATCTAGACAATACAAATATATAAATTAAAATCTCATTATTCCCCAGAGCAGCACTGTCCAACTTTATCCTTCTTTTTTTTTTTCCGAAATTTACTTTAAGAAGGCAACTTCATTCATTCATATGAAGAAAGATGCATATTAGTAGAATAACTGTTCTGAAGCAAGGGGCTCTTCCTTTTGTTTTTGTACTTTCCATTTGGCTATTGCCCACATCTAGATTTGGTACTAATGCCAACAACAGTCATATGTTCTGCTGTCATTGCCACAACCATACAGAAGAAGCCCAAGCCAGAACCGTGTCAGCAGAGTTGGCAGTAGTCATGGAAGGTTCTGGCTATGCAGGAATTAGGAAAAACTGAGTGAAAGAGAAGTGATCCAGGAAATAGGTGGCGACGACTGTTAAGAGAATCCATGATTTCAGTGGAAAGAGCATAAGAGATTGTCCTTAAAATCTTCATAATCTGATTGGATCCTCAATTTAGTAGTGCTGATTTTAGAAAATACTTGTATTTATTAAGGCATGCAGAGATGGAATATTGGCATTAAAAAGGCAATAGCAGGAATATGACAGTAAAGCAAAGGAGTAAGAAACAGAAAAGAATATCAGAATATCTGAAACAAATTGAAATTACAATAAATAATACTTTTTAACACTAAAGGAGACTGATGCAATACATAAATACAAAAAGAATACGACTGATAAAGTTATTACAAGATTCATCCTTATTACAAAAGTACTGTTAAAGAGGCAACAAAAACACACTCAGGTCAAAATCAAATACAGAAATCCCCATTTAGAATACTCTTAGGACCCCCATTCCCCCAACCCTTGTGCAGTAAACTCAAAAAGGAGATTAAGATACATTTTTTTAAATTCTCCAAAAGATGTTAGATTAGCAACTGCTTCTCTACTTTGGGCCTACAAAATTATTAATTTGGATCTATAACAAAATTGAAAGATTCTTTAAATCATGTGCTAAAATTGAAAACTAATATTACAAAACCAGAGAAAAAGAACAGGACAGGTTGGATATAAGTGAGCTGATACAGTAACTTTTCAAGATGAGACATGGAAAACAGTGCATTTCCCTCTAAAATCATATTTACAGATCAGAAATTTTATAAGAGAAATGTGATCATAGAATAACTTACCTGCGGGACCACATTCTGTACATATGTTGGTGGATGCTGTTGCTTTTGCTGAACAGCACTTTCTATTGCTACTTTAGCTACAGTGCTTGGATCTGCTCCTGCTGGCACAGCAACCATTGTTGCACTGCAGCCAGCATTGTTGGGGTCACTGATTGTAACAATTCTAACTCCTACTTTATTTGGAATTCCTGTGACTGTTTCCCTATCATTATCCTCTGCTGGCCTCTTTACAGTTTTGCATTCTGCTGTGCCATTTGTAGGCCGAACGTCAGATGATAGGGCAGGAGAATGGGACACTTTTGATCCTGAGTCGGGAACCGCTATGATTTGATGTCCCTGTATAACAGAGGTTGTAGAATGTGGTGAGACAACTACACTTGGGCGTTGCTGAGGCACATCTGAATTCAAACTTGAAGCTAGAGGTCCATTAAGCAAATCAGTACCACTAAATTGCTGTGTTGCCACATTTGAAGCCTCCTGTATACTGCTCACAGATGATGAACCACCCAAAGTTAATACAGGTCCATTAGAAATTCTTTCTAGTTGATCACCTTTGGCAGTATCTTGCTGAGTGATATCTAAAGTCCCTTGTGGTTCCATTGGAGATATCTCACCATTTCCTACATGATTGGAAGTTTTATGATTTGGAATGTTTTTGCTTAAATGAGAACCATCTCCTTTATCAAAATCACAGATTCCATTAACTAGCGGTTTTTTCAAATCACTTTTCATATCTTGCATGTCTATTTGTTCTGAGTTCTGTTTTCCAGATGCTCCATTCTCACCTAATTCCAATGATGGCCCATTACTGATTAGTGAGCACTGATTAGTCTCACTTTGAATTTTCCCTGAGTTTGAAGGAGGTAGACTTGAGTCACTGTACTTTCTCCCATTTAAAAGACTTCCCACCTGCATTTCATTTTCCTTTGTATCCCCGTTGCTGGTGTTTGTGGCTCCTCGTCGGCAGGACGGATTCTCCATGACTTCAATTTTACGTTCATGAACATGTAAACCTGTTGCTTCCTTTGCTTCCTCCTCCTTTTGGCAAATTATTTTATCACCTTTGAATGGGGGAGTAGCAGTCGTACATGATGATTGTCCAGCAGGAGATGCTTGAGTGGCTGGAAGCGTTTGTACTGGAAGTCCAACTCCTGTCTGCGTTCCACTCATGGTAATTCCTGCTGGAGCGATGAGCTGAGTTGTATTTCCCTGACTCACAGTTGCAGTTGCAAAACTCGTATTTGGCACAACTGTTATGGTTACCTGGTTGCCAGAAGTCCCTTGGAAAATGGTTGCTGGGCTATTTGAGATCAGTGGGCCTGGCAATATTTGTAAGTTCGAAATGGGCACAGTTTGTACTCCCCCTGTGGGTGGCATTGCACTTGGGACCAACTGAACATTTTGCTGTCCAACCAATAGCTGCTGAGCTGGAGTTTGCCCCTGCACTCCAAAACCTGCGGCTTGGTTACTGGCCACCTGATAGACCACCTGAGGGCTAGGAGCTCTTGCATTATTAGGGGGAGGAATCTGTGGAGCTGGGAGAATAAGCTTACCACCTGGTGTTGAAGGACCACGTTTTGGAAGCAGAAGCTGTTTAATCAGACTTGACTCACCAGAAGCAGGCTGACCAACTCCTGCATTCGACTGCTGAGGTTGAACTTGCATCTGTACTTGTTGGGGCTGCTGAACTTGTACTTGTACCTGCTGTGGTGGGGGTGCTGGTGAATGTTGCTGCTGTTGCTGCCTTTTCACAGATAACATTTGACTGACAGTAGGAGGTGGTCCCTGTGATTGAGGGGTAGAAGATGATGACATGGCAGTAGGGACTTGGTTATTAGTAGCTGGGACAGGTGATGGTGAAGAAGATGGAGTTATGTTAGGTTGTCCAGTTAGCTGAACTGTCTGACCAGCTGGAAGAGCTGCTGGATTAGCAAGAACAATTTGGTGAATGGCTGGTGCATAAGTTTGACCTTGTTGAGCTGGCTGGCTTACAATCACTACACTTTGTTGGGTTGGCTGCTGTGGTTGTTGAATAGGCTGCTGTACCACTGTTGATGAAACTTGCTGAGAAGGGAGAGGTTTTGGTGCAATGTTCTGAAATCCTACCCTTGAGGGTTGTGGACTTGGGACCCCAGCAATAGTAACCATTTGTCCTGTGGCTACCTGAAAATTCTGTACTGAAGTTGCTGAGACAATATTGGATGCAGAAGTTGTTACATACTGTGGGGGTGCTATGATAACAGTATCTTGTGACTGGCTACCAGCTGATGTCTGTTGAGATGAAGTTTGCACAGGTTGGGGTGATGTGGTGATTAACTGTTGACCCTGTGAAACTGTAGAAGTACATGCTGGTATGTTCTGTACTCTGCCAAATATATGACTCTGTGGGACAGCTTGTTGAATTACTGTAACAGGAGTGCCTGAAGGGATCTGTCCTGGTACCACTGTGTGTAATGGAGACTGTTGTGGAATTACAGATGGATGGTGAAGCAATGTCTGAGAATTCACAACTGTAACAGGTTGTGGCCCTGTACTATGATTCTGAACAACAGAACTCTGTGGAGGTCCTCCTCCAACAGCAATACTAACAGGAACTCCTGTCTGGGGTATGGAATTCTGGATAACTGTAGCCTTAACAACTTCACAAGGAATTGGAGCTTTATTTTGAATGACAGTCACTGGAGCATTCTGTTGCTGGTGGGTATGAACTGAAGGATTTGGTGGAATTCTTGAAACAGTTTGTGCCACAGTATGAACACCTTGTACAGGAAAAGACATTTGTGTTGCAGTCAAATTTGAAGATTGGTTGGTAACAGGAGTCCTCTGAAAATGGTTTCCTATGGTTTGTGATCCATGAGGGATTCCTGAAAATATGAAGAAAACGTCAAAATTCCAAATGAAATGACTGAAAGCCCCAAGTAGGAATTATTTTACTTAAGAGAAAATAGTTTTAAGAAATTAACATTTAACAATTTTGAATCATATCAATATGATAATAGACCAAGGAAGAAAATGCTACTGGAGACTCAAAAGTTATACATTTAGAAACATAGAATATACATTTTCCATTCAGTTTTATTATTAATTCAGTAATATTTTTAAAAATACAATAAAAATTAACACCTGCAGGTGAAGGAGCGGGAGATACATCAGGAACAGAATCAACACGAACAACAGAAGTAGAAACTGGTTGCTGCTGATAGTACATCTGAATGGGAAGTGGTATAGCCCTCCGTTTTACTCCTACCACATGAATATGTGCCTGCCCATTGTTACTGGAATCCTCCACTCTCTTCACTGTATGATTTGGAAAGACAGTTCTGTAAAGTACATACATAATCAGTAAGTTTTGATAACTATCACATTGACTTCTAACACTATGTTTATATGAACAACAGGAGTATGTTTACTGTCACTTATGTATGAACAGTATGACACGTAAGTATATTCTGCAAGGATGGAAAGCAAAGAAATATAAAAGATTAATCCTCCCATTTAAAAAGTCATTATTTATTAACAATGTCACCAGGTTTTAAATAATTCCACCCACATATAACTAATAAAAGATACCTATTTTTATGAACTTTACAAAATATCAAAAAGTCTTTGTATTTGAAGATAATATTATATACTATTATTCAAGATTAAAAAGACATAGTCATCATGTCTTTAACATGTAAAAGTAGGTAGGAAAAAGAAATTAAACTTAATTTCTTTGATAAATCTCATAATGTTCCAACACAAACACCAGGTGTGATTTCTGAAACCGCTTTTTATTTAAACCTCCACCACACTATAACCTATCCATATGAAATTTCTAGTAGTAGAAATATTTAAAATTAGATAAGATATTTGGTATTTTCTTCAAAGAGCAAGAGATATTGTAAGTAATGTAAATGGACTTCATTTAAAGAACTACGGATCCTACCTAAGACATTTATAAAATCCAGTTGATGTTAGGATTCCACCACGAGCTAATTTACTGCAAGTTGAGAGGTATTCAGAATACATTTCTGCTCGAGAAACAGAACAATCTGGATTTACTTCAAAATGAGCATTTAGCCTAAAAGAGGAGAAAAATTAAGCATTATACAATATACTCTAGGAAAGTCCATATTTAAATATACTAAAGCCATATGGAGGCAATGTGTTAAAACTAATAATTATACCTACTAATCAAATTTCACTGACTCATACGTTAGTAGCAAAAATATATGCTAAATTTTAGATTAAATCAAGAGATTAACATACTTATTTTAGTAATAAAAATGTCACTGACAACAAATATAAAAACTATGTTCACAACCCAGTGAGAGCAGAGTTGGTCTGCTGACAACAAATGTTCTGTAAGAAATAGTTTTATTTAGTGAATATCTATTCAGGATCCTGTCTTGTAATAATCACAATATAAAATAAGTTCCCAATTATGTGCTATTTGCATTGTAGCTGAAGAAAACTGGGGGAAACTGAACTAAGGTTAAACTTTTCTTGGCTCTTGGATCAAATTCCTTCAGAAAAAACTTAGCCAACCTTTTCAGCTACTTCCTAAAACAATGACACTTTCCATGCTGCATACTCCCATTTCCCCATTTCAAAACAGTTTTAATTTGTAATCCATTAACAACTAATTCAAACTTCATTTGTCTTTTTCTTAAAATGACCTTTACCTATAAATTGGGATTGGAGCCTAATTACCCTGATAGGCTCTTTCCATAACTCACTATGTATAATAGGCCAAACTTAGCTTTTTCTGAAAAGCTAAATCAAACAGTAATTATGATTTTAAAAAAAAAAAAAACTGTAAAATGATTCTCTTCCCCTTCTCCAAGAACTAGCAGAAATGTGCAACTGAGATTTGTAAGACCAAATCTATGCTTAACACACACACATTTTATAGTGGTTATGGTGTGTATTTTTTCCCACTTTCCTAATCCTGTCTGTAATGAAATTCCAAAAAGACTAAATATAAAAACTTCATTTTGGTTGCAATGTAGAAGACAAACATTTCAAAATATTACTGGAAAAGATTCAAGGGCCCAATGTGTAAAACTATAGAAGGTGAGGCAAAAGCAAACAATTAGAGATATTTAAAACCATAAACCTGATTTAAGCAAAGTAGAAAAGTCTAGAGAAAACTGTCATAGGAACAAAGATATGTATTGAATGCACCAAAAATATGGAACAAAGAGTGACACGAGCATGAAATGGAAGACAAATAATGTTAGTGAATGGCAGAAAAGTGATCAAGAAATGTTTAAAGTGATATATCATTGGAAAGTGATTGTGTACTTCAATCTGTTAATCTCCTAAAGAATTTAAGTCGAACTTCATACTAATGTTGAGGCAACTATCCATAAGTGAAATTTTTAAAACTCTACATTTGCTTTTTTTCAGAAAGTGGCGGACATATGACTACACAATCTTTTCAAGGAAATTATTATTGTCAAGCTGTTTATTTCTGTTCTATCATTTGATTAATGTCCCTTTACTAGTCACACGCCCAAAAAAATTATTAATGAATAAGAAGTTTTGTTTTAGATGGAAGAGAAGAGACATTTTAAAACACCTGGTTTTATTTTCTTAAGGTCAGTCCAATTCAGTTTTAACAAAATGTTAATTTTAGAAGAACAAATTTTATAACCTGACAAACTGTACTTTCTACAAAGTGAAAGATAACTTTTTAACACAAATTTTACTCTGAAAAAAGTTAAATGGTGTAATTTAATGAAATTCTAGTCATACGATTTTAATTCTGAAAATTCTGATGAATATTTTTCTTTCAAATTATTCCAATATACAAGGGGATTTTAAAGTGTCCTTTCTTTGTGTAAATGATATTCTACTCTAACTAAAAAGGAATACAGAATAAAATATTCTCGATGTCTGAAGCATACATTTCCTCTTTTTCTTTGCTTTACTCTTCCCAAGGATAAATCCTTAATAGAAATAAACCACTTACCACTGACAAGCAAACTTCTCACTATCTATTTCCACTATTCCTGGAGGTGGAGCAACATGCTGCGCTACAACTGCTCTGGAAGCTAAAGAAAAAAATACATTAGCTACATCATTTCTTAAAACTTAGTCACTATATGCCATACTTATTTTATGGATGTTGAACATTAATACTCACAATGAATACCTTTTTAAAAGGTGTATAAACATATGAAAGTATACACATTTGAGAACAAACCTAATATATAATGGAGAACATATCATACCAGGCACTGTCTTAGAGGATTCATATGAACTATTTTGTTTAACCTCACAATCATTCGAATAATAACAATTAATATGGATGATTTAGTTAACATAACATCTATTATTCCCATGGGCAAGACACTGAACTAAATACTTTACAATGTCTGCTTACTCAATTCTTCTGTGAGGTAGGTACAGAAAAGAAAACTGAGACTCAAAGTGATTCAAAAAACTGGCCCAGGGTCATACAGTTCAACACATAAGTTGAGCATCTTTCAGTTTAGCTATGGAAGCAGAATGCAGCAGAAATTATAGCTTCACTCCCTAATTTAAAAGATTAATAACTGTAAGTGGCACATATAAAATTTTTGGAATACAGTGAACAAAAGCTGAACTAATTTAAAGTCTCATACTCAAAAAAGGATTTCCATAATTTTTCTGGGGAGGAAAAAAAGAAGATATCTGTTGTAATAATAAATTTGAATTATACTTTTTTCCTGAAAGAGGCAACCTGGTTGTATACAAATGTACTAGCTATTAATCTTAAGACACATACTTTCTAAAGTTTCATTTATGACGTATTTTAAAAGTTTCAAGGTCAATGAATAAGTGAGTAAATCACCTATTATTTTCTAACATGTTGAAGAGATTTGTAGAAAAATGATGTATGTTATCTCTTCTTCTCCACTATGTTATACAAAGGAACTAATGAAAACATGAAAAATATAAAGTAAAAGTCGTATTATAAATTATAAGTCTGAATCATATATTTGTAAATTAATTATCCTTTTTTCACTATTCATTAGCATTACTTTGCAGGTTTTTAGAAAAACTGTTATGTGACATGGCAATGTAGTTTTCAAACACACAGATTATACACAATTTTTTTCAGATGATATTTTAGCAAAGCTGCTCAGAACCCTCAAACAGAACAAACGCATTTTAAAATTATTGGAACTAGGCAAGCTCCATAGCACAGCCAAATCTGTGAATAATCTGAGGCAATCATAACCTTTGATGAATGCCCCATGCTTTGAAGTAATAGCTAATTGTAGCCACTTAATAAACATATACTGTGTATAAATCCATTTATATTTACATTATTTATTTTAATCTTTTAAGTCTAAGTTTAATTATCCCTATTTCACAGATCAGAAAACTAAAGCTCAGAGATTAAGTTCAGCCAGGAACACATGGTGGAGATAGTAGAGCTGGGTATACTTGAAAGGACTTCCTTTAAAAGTGTTAGATTTGAATCCAGGTCTGTCATATTTCAGAGGCCATACTATTATATGCTCCTTGAGATAATGCAACAGTTAGAACAAAAATAATTTTTCCTGTTGGCAATCCTAGCTTATCTTTTCTTCTCCTCCTAACTCGATGATATTAATACCAAAAATACTTTCTAGGGTCTGAAACTATGTAGAAATCTTCCCTTTATCATCTCTACTATGAAAGAGTACACCCTACTCAGACTGAAATTTCCTGAATGAATTAGCAATCAATTTCATGAAACACTAGAAATTACATTAAAATCATGAGAAGTCTTTATAAACAATGTAGAAGGAAGAATAAAATCACAAATGGGAATTTAAACTGGAAACATAATTACTATAAAAAGTAGCTAAACTCCGCCTCAAAAAAAAAAAAAAAAAAAAAAAAGTAGCTACAAACTGAGAAGCACTGCCCTCAGGATACCTGAAGACATTCCAAATGAAGGTGCATATACTTTGAATCAATTTCCAGATACTCAGCTTTCTTATGTATTCTTCCTAAAACTGCTTTGCATAAGAGTATCACCTCCTCTTTGATAACTGTTTTTCTCTCATTTTGGAATCAAATGACTTAATTCTCACCCATCTTTGATAGCCCTGCAGGATTATGCATTATGGTTAAATGCATAAATCTAGAGCTAAAGAATTCCATCACTCACTAGCTAGCTGTGTAACTATGAGCAAAATAACTCTGTCTATACAATGGAGGAAAGTAACCGTACATTAACCTCATATGTTGCTATAAGGATTAGATTATGTGCAAGTCACTTAAAATAATGCCTAGTACAAAGTAATGACTATATAAACGCTAGCTACTATTATTATTGTTATAGCGTAACAACATGTGGAACACTAAAGAGAGAATTCAAAACATTAGTGTCCATGAAGCCTCTTAACCAAGGTATCATTGGTATAGCTTCCTGTCAATACCAGTATTTTACATATTACAGTTAAGGGCAAAGTTGGGCATTAGAAATTCAGTATTCCAGCCCTTTGATTTGTTCTAAATTCAGAAACATTATAGAGTAATGATAATTTTGCTTAATGCCCTTGCCTCCTCAACTACTGTCAAAGAATGCACTACTTCTTAGGCAGAATCCTGTGTAAACAAAGTACAGAAAATATTTTAAAGAAATATCAAAGGTGGGTCAGGCATGGTGGCTCATGCCTGTAATTCCAGCACTTTGGGAGGCCGAAGTGGGTGAACTGCTTGATCCCAGGAGTTTGAGACTGCCTGGGCAACATAGTGAAACCCCATTCCTTACAAAAAATACAAAAATTAGCCAGACTTGGTGGCATGTACGTGTAGTCCCAACTACTCAGGAGCCTGAGGTAGGGGGATTGATTGAGCTCCTGGGGTCAAGGCTGCAGTGAGCCAGGTTCTGATCACGCCACTGCACTCCAGTCTGGGTGACAGAGTGAGACCCTTTCTCAAAAAAAGAAGTAGGGGGAGGGGAGAGGAGGGGAGGGGAGAGGAGAGGAGAGGAGTGGAAAGAAAGAGTATGGAAGGTGGTGGTTTATTTCATTCAGATTACAAACTCATGGCAAATTCAACTGTTAAAATTCTGAAGGAAAGAAGGTGTCATATTAACATACTAACATACTTTCTTGAATTTAAAAACAAAGTTGGACTTTTTCTAAGTAACAAAAAGAGTCTGATTAAGCAAGAGACTTTTGTTAATAAAAACTATCTTTACTAGGTTACGTGGCAGACATTTTCTGAAAAATCAACTTAAATGTGCAGTGTCAAGGTTTTCACAAAAATATATGTGAAGTATATGACAAAAAGCACCTAAACATCAAATACATTGTACTGGTCTTGAAATGAACAATATTTCAGTTTTCCTAACCCAGTAATCCTAAAAATACAGTCCCTGGACTGCAGCATCAGCATCTCATGGGAACTTGATAAAAACGAAAATTCTGTGACCAGCCTGGGCAACATGGTGAAATCTCATCTCTATAAAAACAAATACAAAAATTAGCTGGGTGTGGTGGTGGCCACCTGTAGTCCCAGTTACTCAGGAGGCTTAACTGGGAAGACAGCCTTGAGCCCAGGTGGTAGAAGTTGCAGTGAGCTGAGATAGCACCACTGCACTCCAGCCTGGACAACAGAGTGAGATGCTGTCTTTAAAAAAAAAAAAAAAAGAAAGAAAAAAAAATCTCAGGTTCCACCGGATCCAGAAACTCAGGGAATGTAGCTCAGATATCTCTAGTAAGTCTATCAGATGATTCTGATATACCCTAAGGTTTGAGAACCACTGTGTTAAACTTCTTGAATTTATCAGGTTACACAAGATGCCTAAAACAGTAGCAAGTATAATTTATAGTCATAGCTTGTTAATATCTTTTTGATATATTTTCCAGAAACTTAAAAAAAAGGCCTCTAATGACTGAGCAACAAATATTCTTGCAGTCAGGTACCTGCTAATTCTTTGATTTCAACAAAACAAAGGAGAACTCAAGTTTTCGGATGATTGTAAAAAATAAGTTTAATACTTTTTGATAATTCTGAAGTTCAAAGAACTGTAAATTCTATCTTCATCTATTCAATGCTGCAAACTAGATTTTTCGATTTACATCTATAAAAAGGGAACAGGAATACTACTGATGCTAACTCCAGTTTCATTCTAGCAGTAAATAAGTCATTAAGAGATATACTGAATTAATAGCATCCAGAGAATTAGAGGGGAGAGTCCTATTCATCTTATTAAGAGATACATTTCAAGTACATTTTTGATTAATTTTTTTTTCTCTTTTTGAGACGGAGTCTTGGTCTGTCGCCAAGCTGGAGTGCAGTAGTACAATCTCGGCTCACTGCAACCTCCGTCTCCCAGGTTCAAGCGATTCTCCTGCCTCAGCCTACTGGGTAGCTGGGACTACAGGTGCGCACCATCATGCCCAGCTAATTTTTGTATTTTTAGTAGAGAAGGGGTTTCACCATGTTGGCCAGGATGGTCTCAATCTCTTGACCTCATGATCGGCCCGCCTTGGCCTCCCAAACTGCTGGGATTACAGGCATGAGCCACTGAGTATTTACTATTTGATGTACCACTTATTACTAAAACCTGTAATGATAAAGTATATGTATGTGCATTGTGTGTGTGTGTGTGTGTGTGTATATATATATTTTTTTTTTATTTTTTATTTTTTTTGAGATAGGGTCTTGCTCTATTGCCTAAAGTGGATGCAGTGACACATTCATAGCTCACTACAGCCTTTAACTTCCTGGGCCCAAGCTGGGACTACAGGTGTGCATCACCATGCTCTGCTAATTTTTTCCCTGATTTTGTAGAGATGGAATCTCACTATGTTGCCAGGCTGGTCTCAAACTCCTGGCCTCCAGTGATCCTTCTGCCTCAGCCTCCCAAAGTGCTGGGATTACAGGCGTAAGCCACAGTGCCTGGCCAAATGAAATTTTAAAAATGTAGAGCTTTATAGAATAACAAGGAATTGAAAAACTTTAAAAATGTGTATTTTGTAGCTAAAAAGTATTGATAGGGTGATGAATAAAAAAGAATCTCAAACATAAAATGTATTATATTAGGCTAAAACTCTGAGGATATTGGAATACGAGTTCAAGGTGAAAGAGGAATATTATAAAATTTCTGATGTTAAAGAGTTTGTGTATTTTAAAAAATGAATGATGGTATCAAGATTCCACTGGATACAAAAAGCACTGTAATTACTTTCTTTTAAAAATGTAGTTTAATATACATCAAGACAATACATACTTTGCAACTATTTAAATTATGATACAGATTTAGATGTTAACCTAAAAATGGGTAAAAGGTTATAAAAGTTTTCAGAGGGATTGAGGGAAGTGAGTAAAAAGTTTAAAGATGGTAATTCCATAAAAAAGCAGTATTAAACTACGTAGGCAACAGCTAAACCACAAAGGATAACCAATCAAACAATTTAAAGTTGTCATTCAGGGAGAGCACAAGTAATATAGTGCTCTTCAGCTGAAAATAAACTCTTTTCAATCCCCAGCGGTCTAGTCCCATCTCTATGAATGAATTACTACATAAATGAATAAGCTACAAATTCTCAATGTTTAAATTCATTCATTTGCCAAATGAGGACCAAATTTTAGGTTGGGAAGTAGGTTCATTTGTTGAGGTCAAAAGAACTGTGAAGGTCACAGGCTAACCACGCAGCAAAAAATAATTTTCATCAAATCACCCCTAAGTATTCACTGACATTTTATCAATTTCCTTAACACTGCCCTTTTATGTCCCTCAATTAATTTAATCTTCAGTTTCTTCTTTGATGGTAAAAAACATTCCCACCACCCACTTAACTAGCAATACAAACTATTTCATTTCTTTGTCAAAGTTGAGAAACAATATTCTGACCAAAGATTCCCCAATATGAATTGGCTGTTTAACATCTATTACCTGTAGTTGAAAGCTCATTGAAGAGACTGGCAGTCAAATTTATCTATTTTTTTGCCTTCTGTTATTTGTCCACTTTTGTTAGGTGGATACAAGTTAGTTGAGTGAACATATGACACAAATCTATACACTTCAGAAGGACATAATGGAAATCAATGAAATATGTGATACGTATTACATACTTTGCATAGAGTACATAACTTTCATACTACAAGTTGGAGTAGAAGACAAATTGGGACCATGAATGAACGTGAGAACAGATAGCTAGAGATGATGAGAGTTCAATCTCAATCACAAGCATTGGCAGTTGAAAAGGCCAGGTATTTAGGAAGACTCAACAAGATCTGGTGAGTGGGATAATGAAATTTTTGGTTTGGGGCTAGCGGGGAAGGATGAGAGAGATCTAAATGCATTTCTAGCTGAAAGGAAAAAGTGAGTAAAGAAAGAGATTTAAGATATGGGAACATGGAGATGGGAAAGACTGATATTCAGGGTAAGTTTCAAAAGAAATTAGCATCTCTTTCTGAAACGAGCAGAAGCTAAAGGAAAATGAGTCCAGATGCTAATAAGTTTGTAACTGAAGGAGTAAGAAGTTGAAGAAATTCATTCTACACAGCCTCTGTATTAATTGCAAAGTGAGAATTAAGATCAATTGAGAAAACGAGCATCCTCCATTCAAAAAAAAACAAAGAAAGAGAAGTGTCTTGGGGATGGCAGGAGGTGAAAGGATAGGAAATGGAAGGGTAGGTGAGATGACAGATGTATTTTTAGGATAAACCAAGGTAGAGAAAGCACTTTTAAAAAAAGGCTAAGGGTGGTAAAATATAAAAAATGATGACTCACAATGAGCCAGGGAAAAGGAGTTCAACGACTGAACAGAGGTCTGGTTATTAGACATATCTGTACTATAATTACAGTTGAGCTAAACAGAATTGAGCTAAGAGACACTAGGAAAGGTGTGTAAATGCAGGTATACATGCTTGTAAGTGTGTGTATACATATGTGCATGTGTCTTCTCCTAGGCTATTGATTCCATGGTGTTGGTTCCAAGATTTAGGGATGTTAGGAGTATTATACTTATGCATCCTGATGATCACCTGAGAAAATTGTAAGGTAATAAATATATGAATAATCCATTCCTGGCATGTCAATTTCTCATGACCAAAATCACAAATAATATGCCTATTGGGGCACTTACAGCTATCATAATTGTGAATATCTAATCCACCACATTACTCTAAATCCTGCCCAACTTAATATTCCTATTATACTATTCTTCCTATGAGCTCACCTTGATCCTCTACTCCTGGAATGTATAGTATCTAAGAAATTAAGTACATACCCAAATTCCACTTTGGCCTACTCTACTGTAAAATACCAGTTCTCCACACTGCACATTGAAATTTATTCTTAGGATCAAATCTTATACACTCATAACCACACTGAAAAGAGTATGTAAAAACACTAACCTGGGGCAGATGCTACATGAGTCTGGGTTTGGACTTGCTCTATAGCTTGTGGCCTAATTTCAGATAACATTTGATGACTGGAACTTGGGTGTTCAACGAGTTTTACTGCAGCTAGTGCATCAGGACCAAACATCTGAATATCCATAGAAACCAGACACACTAACATGTCTAAAATAAATAAAAAGCAATAATTATTAGTTAATAATATTATAAACGAATGCCATCACTGGTGAACACATGTTGTACAGAATACTTACAAATGTGAATAAATACTAGTCCATGAATCACAGTATATCAGAATTACCTGCGTATCTTTTAAGAAAAAGATTTTTAGGCTGGGTGTGGTGGCTCACACCTGTAATCCCAGCACTTTGGGAGGCCGAAGCGGACAGATCACGAGGTCAGGAGATCGAGACCATCCTGGCTAACATGGTGAAACCCCGTCTCTACTAAAAATACAAAAAAAAAATTAGCCAGGCATGGTGGCAGGTGCCTGTAGTCCCAGCTACTTGGGAAGCTGAGGCAGGAGAATGGTGTCAACCCAGGAGGCAGGGCTTGCAGTGAGTCAAGATTACACCACTGCACTCCAGCCTGGATGACAGACAAAAAAAAAAAAAAGATTTTTAGGCTCAATCTCTGAAGACAGATGTAATAGCTCTGGAGTGGGAGCTGGATATCTATATCTATATATCTATATCTATATCTATATATTTTTTTTTCTGAGAAAGGGTCTTGTTCTGTCACCCAGGCTGGAGTGCTGGCACGATCACAGCTCACTGCAGCCTCAACCTCCCAGGCTCAAGCGATCCTCCCACATCAGCCTCCCAAGCAGCTGGGAACTACAGGCATGTACCACTACATCCGGCTAGTTTTATTTATTTTTCGTACAGATGAGATCTCATTATGTTGCCCAGGGTAATCTTGAATTGGGCTCAGGCGATTTTACTGCCTTGGCCTCCCAAAGTGCTGGGATTACAGTTGTGAGCCACCATGCCCAGCAGTGGGTATCTATATACTTGGAAAGATTCTCAAGTGATTCTGATGTGTAGCCAGATTTAAGAACCACTGATATGAAAAGTGACATATTAACTACTCAATAATAACAGTTTTCAAGCTGCATCTTTATTAACTGTGATTTTAATATTTATTACACCTGAGACAGATATCATTTTAATCATCGAGTAAAACATTAACACGGCATGTGTTAGTATTTAAAACTGATATTTAAAACTAATTAGCTCTTACGGAGGTAAGTTCATTGATTTTTAAAGATTGCAGCACCACAAGCAACTTCTAGGAACAGAAGGAAACCTGTTTCACTTAGCTTTAGTAGCTGGCCATATGAAACAGAAAGACCTGTTCTCAGATAACTTAGATACAGCAGTTTTGTCCATTTCAAATTTAATACATAATAACAGAAATTAAGAGAAGAAATAGGAATTACTGATAGCCATGTAATCCTGGTCTCTAAATTATAGATGTTTCTTGCTCATGTAAAACAGGCAGAAAGAATAATGGAAACAAGTATGCCTGAGGAGGTAATGACTTCAAAATAAAATACTAAACCCCAAATATAAACTGAGGGTTTTGTACAGTACCATATTAAACATTTTTCCTCAATAAAGAAAACTATTTGTTTTTTGGTCCAATCTTACCTATGCTCTTTTCCACTTTTGCAATTTTTGTGCAAGCAACATCTCCCATTTCCGTGAGCATGTATAGCACCTCGAGTGTTGAGATTACAAGCAGCACATCAGGTAAAGTGAGATGACAAATGATCTCTCTGTAGGAATCCTGATCCACATATTCACAAATTAAAACACCATTATCTTCCGCTTTGCAAAGATTTCCCAAAATTTCCATGCCTGAAAAACATAAATATGTATTATTAAGAAATGATACAGTTTGTTTACTTTAGAAAGTAAATACTACAGTGAAAACTCACCTCTCATCTTTAAAAATCTATCCCTTGACATTAGACATTTTGTAACAGTATGAAACATCAGATGAGTAGTTTTGAAATCAACAGGGTCCAATAAAAGCTGGAAAAAGAAACAACACTACTATTGAGCTATGCTTCTTCCAGAGTTGTATATTTCAAATTTAATAAAAATTTTTTTAAAAACCAAGATAATGTTGCATAACATTAAAAAATGCAATTATTGTAAAAATAGCCATCACTGAATTTAAAGCATCATTTCAAATAGTTTTTTCTGTAAGTGTGTGATACTTCTACATCACCATTTTTAGCAATTAATACACTTAAGCATTTAATAGTCTATAAATATGGCAACTAAAAAATGCCTCATCCTAAAATTGTAACATAAATGTTGCTAACTATAAAAACTAGTTTAAGGTACAGTCACATGCTTACCTCAGCTGCAATATTTCCTAATGTGTCAAGGCCTAATTGCCTTAAAGAAATAAAATGACTATGTGCAGAAAGTAATAGGAAACGAAGACAGGTACGATTAGCTGCCAAGAGCTTAACATTGCCCTCCTCAAAGGAAAGATTTCGCAAAATCACTGCAATCTGAAGTACCCGCTGTCCTTCAATATCGTTAATGCCCAGCTTTCGAGGTGGATGAAATAAAGATTCCCAAATCCATTCTCCTGATGTACCTTCTACAACAGAAAATACATATTTCACTTAAATTAATATTTCATTTATTATTAATACTTCAAAGGTTTTGAAAAAATTTGCTTTCACTAACTTACCATGAGACTTGTTTCTGTCAGAAATGAGGTCACGAACTTCATTATCATCAACGATGTCTTTCCAAAACTGTAATGAGAAGTTATTTAATTCTCCATAATTTGAAACAACTATTCTATTGCTTTAGAAATAGTCACACACAGGCTGGGTATGGTGGCTCATGCCTGTAATCCCAGCACTTTAAGAGGCTAAGATGGCAGGATCACTTGAAGCTGGGAGTTCAAGACCCGCCTGGGCAGCAAAGGGACACCCCATCTCTACAAAATAGAAAATTTAAAACATTAGCCAGGAGTGGTGGCAAGTCCCTGAAGTCCCCACTACTTGGGAGGCTGTGGCCTCAAATTCCGCTTGAGGCCTGGAATTGAAAGCTGCAGTGAGCTGTGATTGTGCCACTGCACTCCAGCCTGGGCAAAAGAGTGAGACCCTATCTGAAAATGAAATTTAAAAATAAGTTTTCAAAAATAGTCACACAATATGAAAATAATGTTTCTACTTATTTTTAGTTCATGTGGATATTGCTACATTCTAGGGAATTAATTCTTTGATGTAAATATTTGATTGTCTATAGTTTCAGATACTTATGTAAAAAGGCATCTTTTTATCTTTAGAGTTTTTTAACCTAGGGCCACAGACGACTAAAGGGGCTGTAAAAGAAATAAGAAAACCTGTGAACTTGGATGGGGGAAAAATGACAACTCTATGTACATTAAACACTACTGGAAATTTCCATTTCTTCTTTTTTTTTTTTTGAGATGGAGTTTCGCTCTTGTCGCCCAGGCTAGAGTGCAATGGCACGATCTCGGCTCACTGTAACCTTCACCTCCCGGGTTCAAGTGATTCTCCTACCTCAGCCTCCTGAGTAGTTGGAATTATAGGCATGTGCCACTACGCCCAGCTAATTTTTGTATTTTTAGTAGAGACGGAGTTTCACCATGTTGGCCAGGATGGTCTCAATCTCTTGACCTCGTGATCTGCCCACCTCGGCCTCCCAAAGTGCTGGGAGTAAGCCACTGTGCCCAGTCTTTTTTTTTTTTTTTTTTCTTTTTAGCGGTGTCTCGCTCTATCGCCCAAGCTTGAATGCAGTGGCACAATCTCAGCTCACTGCAACTGTGACCTGTGGGTCCCGGGTTCAAGTAATTCTCCTGCCTCAGCCTCCTGAGTAGCTGGGACAACAGGTGCTTACCACCACACCAGGCTAATTTTTGTCTTTTTAGTAGAGACGGGGTTTCACCATGTTTGCCAGGCTGGTCTTGAACTCCTGACCTCGTGATCCACCTGCCTCGGCCTCCCAAAGTGCTGGGATTACAGGCATGAGCCATCACGCCCAGCCTGGAAATCTGACATTTCTTTAGAATTTCTTCAACTCTGAATATTAAGAAATTAACTATAGCAATATTAGCAGTATTTGTGACATTATGTGTAATATTTCAAAACAACTGGGTTTTTTTTGGAATCAAAGTTCTTAGGCATTTAAAACCATTAGTTGGAAAAAGGCTTACTGGCTTCATGTCATCATCAAAGAAATCCATTGCACCAAAAATCCATGACAAACAATCTTTGGTAGCAATAAAAAAAAGTAGGCACATTTTTTTTAAAGACAATGTTCAATAACCAAGAAAAAAGGTCCACAAAAATTCAGATATTAAAGATAACAGACACAGAACTTAAAATGACAATGAATAGTAAGTTCAAAGAAATAAAAAACTAAAAATTTTGGCAAAGGAATGAAAACCGTATGAGAGAACTAAAAAGAAATTCTACAATTGAAAAACATAACTAAAATTAAGAATTCAGTGGATATGTTTAAGAAGCGATTAGATACAACCCAAGAGTAAATTTATGAGCAAGAAGAGAGGGCAAGTAAATAAGTTTGAAGCATAAAGAGACAAAAGGATGAAGAGAAAAAAAGTGTAGGAGACATAAGCACACAGTGAAAAGTTCTAACATACAAATAATTGGAGTTCCTGAAGAACAGAAAGAATGGGCAGACAGAATATGTGAAGACTTAAGAGGAGAAAATATTCTAAAATAACTGAAAGATGTTAACCTACATATTTCAGAAGCACTACAAACTCCAAGAAAGATTAAAAAAAAAAAAAAGTATGGAAACATCATCATAAAACTCCTGAAGAACAAAGAGAAAAATCACAATATGATATTTTCAAAATGATGGAAGAAAATATCTGCCAATATATAATTTTTTTTTTCTTTTCGTTGAGACAGAGTCTCACTGTGTCACCCAGGCTGGAGTGCATTGGTGTGAGCTCAGCTCACTGCAACCTTTGCCTCCCAGGTTCAAGCGATTATCCTGCCTGCCTCAGCCTCCCAAGTAGCTGGGATTACAGGTGTGTGCCACCACGCCCAACTAATTTTTGTACTTTTAGGAGAGATGGGGTTTCAGAATGTTAGTCAGGCTGGTTGTGAAGTCCTGACCTCACGTGATTCACCCATCTCGGCCTCCCAAAGTGCTAGGATTACATGGGATTACAGGCGTGAGCCACCACACCCAGCCTGCCAACACAGAATTTTTAAACAGTGAAACTGTTCCTCAAGAATGAAGGTGACATAAAAACATTTTCTGACAAATAAAAACAGAAAAGCTCATTATCTACAATCTAAGGAAGAATAAATAATAAAGGTAACTGTGGTTAAGCCAAATTAAAACACTTTCAAAAAGTCATGGGGTAAAAAAAAAAATACATGTAAATTTAAAATATAGAAAAATACTTTCAAGTGACTATTTGTCTAGGCCATATGGAGTATAGTACTAGAGTAGTCATCCTACCAAAACCCAACATGTAAGAAAAAATTGTTTTCAGAGATTGGAAAAAAGGTAATGCAAGATTGTAATCACTGAACAAGAGAAACAAATGCAGTTATTCCAACGATTGACTGATATTTTTACTTGGACATTAATTCTAGACTAAAGCATAGGGAAGAGAAACCCAAGATATCAGAGTGATTGCTAAGCTGAAAACACTGAACAGAGCACAGCAAAGCTAAGGAGGCTAGAATATGAAAGCAAATTTTCAATAAGGGAAGAGTTATGCAGAGAAAGAGTCCCATGAGTCTACACACATATACTTTGAGTTCATTGCTAAGTACTAAGTTACACAGACGTATGTTCAAACTCCACAATGCTAGGCAAAAAACTGGAGAGAACAATCGTAAGAGGCTGTAATTAAACAATTCCTAGAATAGAGAAAACTCATACACACCTAGCTCATTCAGGAGAAATTCCCAAAATGTCATACCTAAGTAGAAGGAATAAACAAGCCCTAGAGTAAAGGCTAATCTACATATGTCATAACACAGCTTTAAAACAACCCTACTATGATAATCCATGTATGAATTGACAGCCTGCTAAAACAAAGTTCAACATTCTGGAAAAAAGCCAAAGTTCAGACACTCAACAATGTCACACTCACACAACATTCACATTTAATAAAAAATTACCACACCTACAAAGAAATGAGGAAACATGACCCATAACCAAGACAAAAATCAGTTTCAAGAAAAATAAGATAGTGAAATAACAAAGATAACAAGAAAACTAACAATGACATTTAAAAACTATTAAGTAAATGATATAAAAAATATGAACATAATTAGCAAATAAACAGATAAGACAATCAAATAAAATTTCTTGAGCTGGAAAATGTAATACAGATGCTCCTTGACTTATGATGGGATTACGTCCCAATAAACCTACAGTAAGTCTAAAACATCATAAGTTGAAAATGCATTTAACACACCCAATAAACCCACAGTAAAGTCTAGAAACTGTAAGTTTATTGTAACTTGGGAATCATCTGTATCTGCAAATAAAGAAAATACACAAGATTTGCTTAACTAGAAAAGATGAATGCATTACAATAGAAAATATCCACAATTAAGTACACAGAAAACAAAAAAGGTCTAAAAATAGTGAAAAGAGCTTCAGTGACCTGTGGAACACCACCATGATCTAATACACATATTCAGTCATCCCTCAGTATCTGTGGGGACTGGTTCCAGGACTCTCCAAAGATACCACATTTTTCAGATGTTCAAGTTCCTCATATAAAATAGTGTAGCGGTATAGTATTTGCATACAACCTACAAACATCCTCCTGTATACTTTAAATACAGTATACCTAATACAGTGTAATGTGATGTAAATAGTTGTTATACTATCGTCTCTTAACTTTTTATTTTTATTACTTTTTACTTTTTTAAACTGCTTTATCCCCCAAATATTTTCAATCTGTGATTGGTTACATCTATGGATGCGGAATCCATGGATTCAGAAGCCAGATTGTAAATGTAGTACCAGGAAAAGAAGAGGGGTCTGGGTGTGGTGGTGGATGCCTATAGTCCCAGCTACTTGGCAGGCTGAGGCAGGAGGATCGCTTGAGCCCACGTGTTCAAGGTTGCAATGAGCTATGATTGTACCACTGCACTCCAGCCTAGGCAGCGAAGCAAGACCCTGTCTCTAAAACAAACAAACAAAAAAACCAGAGGGGAAAGAAAAATATTTGAAGAAATGATTGTGAAAAACTCTGCAAATTTTATGTAAGATACCAAGCCTGGATCCAAGAAACTAAATTAACCCCAAGTAAAATAAGCAATGAAAACTGCAAGGCATATCATAACGAAATTAAATATCAGTAATAAGAGAACATATTAAAAGCAGAGAGAGACTACAATACCTATACAAGAGCAATAAGAACAAAGTTGATTTCTTGTCGACAACAATGCTATCTTTAAAGTGCTCAGGCAAAATCCTAAAACCTACAGTTTTATAAACATTACAAATATCCTTGACACATGAAGGCAAAATAAAATTTTTAGATAAATAAAAGTTGAGAGCCTAAACTCAACTACATCATTAATTTCCTAAAGTGTAAATGGGCTTAATGCACTGACTTAAAGGCAGAAATTGCAGAAAAGGCAGACTGTGGGGAGGAGGAAAACAAGCGCTAACTGTATGTTGTCTATAAGAAACATTATGTATAAAAACACAGATAAAAACTATAAAGATGGGAAAAATATATTATGACAACATAATAAGAAAGCTGTTGCTAAGTTTCATACATAATGTTTTTTAAAAGTTAATTCATCAGGAAAACATAACAAGTGTAAATGTGTATGCAACTAACAAGAGAAGTTCAAAACACATAAGGTAAAAACTGACAGAACTGAAAGGATGTATACACATTCATAATTACAGTTGATGATTTCAACACTCACATCTCAGGAAATTGTAGAACAACTGAACTCATGGAGATGGAGAGTAGAATGATGGTTACCAGAGGCTGGAGCAAAGTGGGAATGGTTAATGGGTACAAAAACATAGCTGGACAGAATGAATAAGATTTAGTATCTGATAGTAAAACAGGGTGACTACAATAATTTATAGTATGTTTAAAAATAACTAAAAATGTATAAGTGCAATGTTTATAGCACAAAGAAATGATGTCTGAGGTGATGAATGCCCTATTTACCCTGATGTGATTATTACACATTGTATACCTGCTTCAAAATATCTTATATATCCCTAAATATATGCACCTACCACATATCTATAAAAATTAAAAACTTAAATAACCCATATATCAAAGAGGAAATCAACAAGTTAGAAAAAGTGCAGCAATAGAAAGATATATGAAAAGCAGAAATTAATGAAAACACATACATACAACTGCAGGAAACATCTAATCTTCCTCAATTATATTTGTGTCTTCTAATGTCTTTTTTTTTTTTTTTTTGACACAGAGTCTCGTTCTGTCACCCAGGCTGGAGTGCAGTGGCATGATCTCAGCTCACTGCAACCTCTGCCTCCTGGGCTCAAGCGATTCTCCTGCCTCAGCCTCCTGAGTAGCTGGGATGGCAGGTGACCACCACAACACCCAGCTAATTTTTTGTATTTTTAGTAGAGATGGGCTTTTGCCATGTTGGCCAGGCTGGTCTCAAACTCCTGACTTCAAGTGATCCACCCGCCTTGGCCTCCCAAGTCAAAGTGTTGGGATTATAGGCATGAGCCACCATGCCTAGCCATTTATGTTTTCTTGATTTCATGTGATTAACGATTATACTGATAACCTCCACTCCCATTGTGACTGCATATTTACTTAAACACTTTGTGCAATTTACACTTTCATCACCAATTTTCTGGAGTTAAGAAAAACTATATAATTCTATAACCAAATGGTCTGGCTCTTAATGCAGTGTAGTGAGGACAGAATATAGGGCCTTGGGTCACTTTACGAAGAGGGGATCACTTTATGAAGAGGGGAATTAGGACGGCAGCTCTGTATCATGGTGAAAACTTTGAAGAGCTAATACCTTCAAAGAAAAGGAGGCAAAAGGGCTTGACTCTCTCTACTGTAGTTTTGGGTTAAAAATAACGCCTCAAATTTTGTACCACAGGCCTACTCCCCAATCTCCAACGAGTTGGTTTTAGTAACTACTCGAGTCACCAGAAAATCAATAAATAAATTAATATAGTCATTCTAAACCAGTATTTCTCTGTAGATGACTGGCAATTGCAATAGAGTAGTGGAAGAAAAAACTTTCAATCCAATCTTTACAAAAACCCTACAAAAACAGGTCTGCTGAAATTCGTAACCAACATTATAAAACAGAAGGGAATATTCCACCATGGAATAAGTAAAATTAGTCACAACAGCTTTAGATATCAGAATAATCAAGTGTATTTAATTTTTAATTTGTGTATTATATATTTTGTTTCTATATTATATATTTAATTTATATAATTCAAATTAATTTATTAAAAGATTTTTAAAATCTTCAAAATTATTAAAAACATAAAAAAGAAGATCAAAGGGGAAAATCTAAAATAGGACAGAGAATTTCTAGAAATTAAAACATGATCACTAAAATAGAAATTTAACAAATAGGTCAAGTAGCATATTAGACACAGCTGAAAATGATTAAGGAACAAGCCCAAGGAAATTACCCAAAATGCTGCTCAGAATTAAGAGAAGGTCAGAAATTGCCCCCCACCCAAAAAAAAAAAAAAAGAAGGATAACCTAGCAAAAAAGGCAGAAAACAATAGAATGACAATAATACAAGAAAAATATAACTTATAATCTACAATTCTATAAGTGGAAGATGGACAAAAATAAAGACAATTATAAAACAGAATTTTATCAATAAAATATCTTCATTGAAAGATCTAGCTAGGGATGTGTTATACTGTGAAAAAAGCACATACTCAGAAGGGAGATGAAATATGCAAGAAAGAATGAGGACAGAAAAATAAGATTAAAAGATCTGCTTTCTGGGGTTTTAAATTGCATAGAGGTATAAAAACAAAAATAACATTTTTAGCAATGAGCTACACACAAAAAGAGGAAAATATTTTCTCTAATTAGAAAACACAAATTTTTACTGAAATTTAGTAGGAAGAATTTGAATTTCTTGACTAAAAATCTGGTACTTTCAAGCCCTAATGGGGCAAATAAACCAATGAAAAAGAATCCAGAAAAAGATCCATACACATATGATTGGTGGATTTATGACAATGGTGATACTGCAACACAGTTTTTAAAACAAATACTGTAGGTTCAACTGGGTATCCATATGAGGAAAAAAACCAAATCTTTACTCCTAGCTTATACCACATACACAAAGACACCATCAAAATTATAGATCTAAGTGTGAAAAGTAAAACAGAAAAAAAAAATACTCTGTTTTTGACCTCATGGTTGGCAAAAATTTGTAACTAGAACTAAAAAATGGCCAACTTCAATAAAAAAAATTGATGTTAAACTACATTAAAATTAAGTATGTACGTTCATCAAAAGATACCATTCAAGAATGAAAAGGCAAGCTAGAAAGTATTTCCAACATCTTAAAAAGAACTTTTATCCAAAATATAGAAAACAACTCTTACAAATCAAAAAGATAATTATTTTAAAATGGATAAAATATAGGCACTGCCTAAAAGAAGCTATCAAAATTGCCAAAGGTATTCCAGTTCTCATCAATCAAGAAAAAATGGAAATTAAAACCAAGGTACAGTAACAATACACACCCATTGTAACAGTTAAAATGAAAGAGACTGACAATACCAAATACTGTCAACAATGAGGAACTGGAACTGACATACTACTGTTGAGAAGGTAAAACTGTACAACTACTTCGAAAACATGTTTGGTAGTATCTACCAAAGCTGAATACAGATATGCATGCTCTATAACCTAGCAATTAACACTCCTAGGTCAATTACCCAACAAAAATGCATGTACATATTTACCAAAATACAGATATAAAATCCTTCGTAGCAAAATTATTTGTGTCGAACCTGGAAGTAACTAAATCCTTATTGCTTTTTACAGTAGAAAAGACAAATTGCTGCATATTCATGCAATGTAACATTATACAATAGAAATGAATGAAGTACAAATACTTGCAATGATATGCATGAAACTTTCACAAACATGATACTGAATATAATAAAAAAGAGAAGTAGAATAAGGAAGAAAGATTAACAGATAAGGGAGTGAATGAAGAAGTGACTGAAAGGGGGAATGAATAGGCATACTTCAGAGGAGCTGATAATGTTCTAATTCTTCATCTGGGTAATGATTACATGGGTGTATTCACTTTATAAACACATCTTGAAGTGTATATTTATGTATGTGTTATACATATACATTAAGTATGTGTTATAATTTAAAAAGTACTTATAGGAGTCCAAAAAAGATAATATATTAAATTAAAAAGTCAATGCATCCATGAAGCTTAGTTTTAATACATATAATAATATGACTAACATATCTTCTGTCATTAAAATTTTCTGTTAACTGCATATTCACACCTGAAACAGGCACATTTGTCTGCTACTACTTTTCCTTTTGTTTACCATGGTCCTGCACATAAACATACTTTCTATACCTCAAACTAAATTTGTTCTTACCTCAGAACATTTGCATTTGCTATTCCCTCTGTCAGAAAGACTCTTCCTCTGCAGTGATGGTCACCTATTATCATTCAAACCTACTAAAAATCATCAGATATTACCTCCTGAGGGAAGCCTTTCTGGTCATCTTATCTAACGTTACCATACACTCACAAGTCTTGTAACTCTCTATCACATTGTCCTGCTTTATTTTCTTCATAATACCTGCAAAAGCCTCAAATAACACTGTTTACTTTTATTGTCTGTTTTCCCATAATAGAATGGAAATTTGCTGAAAGGGGGGACTTTGTTTTCCTAGTGTCTGGAAAAGTATTGGCACACAGAAAATACTCAGTGAATATTTTTTAAATAAATGAATTAATGTACAAAATATTTTACCAAATAAATTAGTTCAAGTATTTTTTCTCTGAAATAAGGTGACTTAAACTATTAATCCGATAATTCTTATCAGATAAATGTCATAAACATTTTGGCTAATTATACAATATTTTATGTAGCAATAGGCCTAGCTATTTTAGGTTACAAACTTCATTCTGGATAACAATATGAAAAGTGTAACTTTACCATAAAATTCAGTTAAGATGATATACTTCTTGTAAAGGATTTAGTATATTCTTTGACTCGCAAATTTGTCTTGGAGTTAACCTAAGAAAAAAATTATTTTATACTTGTGGGCCTGGATGTGAGTATGTACAGCCCAGGTAGGTTGATAAGAAGAAGAAATGGAAAAAATCGAAATTTCTGAAAATATGGATTATTTACATGAATTATGAAACATGTGTAATATGAATGAAGTGGCCATTAAAATACTAAATATTAAGGATGAGAAGAAAATCTAACATTGTAATAAGTGAAAAGAATGGGTTACAAATTAAATTCTGAATAAAACTTTTGCTTTATATAATATGCATAGAAAAGACTTGATAGATGTATATAAGATATTAATGGTGTTTATTTCTGAATGGGTGTGATTAATAATCGTTTTAATATTTGCCCTTTGCTACAAATTCTAGCTTTTCCACAGCATGCATCAATTACTTCTATAAGGGGGCAGACAGAGTGGCTCATGCTTATAATCCCAGCACTCTGAGAAGCCAAGGCAGGAGGACTGCTTGAGAACAGGAGTTTGAGACTACCTTGAGGAACATATCAAGACTCTATCTATCTCTACAAAAAAATAAAAAATAAGTTAGCCAAGCATGGTGGCAGGAGTCTGTAATCCTAGCTACTTGGAATCCTGAGGCAGGAGGATTCCTGAGGCCGAGGACATTGCAATGAACTACAATGGCACCACTGGACTCTAGCCTGGGTGATAAGAGTAAGATTGTCTCAATTAAAATAAAATAAAGACTAACTTCTGCAAAACCAGGAAAACATTTTTTTCTCTCTCTTTTCTCCCACTATTTAACTATTAATTCAAATTCATGTGTTTTTATTAAATAAAAATAAAATTATTAAAATAAAATTCATGTGTACATCTCTGAAGAGACATTATACGTTCCTATTTGTTGAAATACTTTACAGTGGAACTGTTTTGTAAAAAAACTGTGTAAACAGAAAAATGATAAAGACAACTATGCAAAGTGTTTAATATATAGTCTACATTAACTTTTAATTCAAGTAAAAATGTTTATGATAGAAAAACAAATCTACATGACAACTAATATTAATATAAAATCATTTTTATATAAGCCATTGATGCTACATGCCTAACTATAACTCTTTAATTTTATTTCTTCTTAAGTAAAGAAAAAGTTCCGTTATAAAAGAAAAATGCCCTAGTGGGAATATTAGTTAGAAACCAAGCCTGTAAGGATTTTCTAACTATTTAAACATCTAAAATCTACAAAAAGTGCAATAAATCATACTGATCTACATGAAAGTTTCCAGAAAGTCTTTTTTTTTTCTCTCTCTTAAAGACAGGGTCTCACTCTGTTACTCATGGTGGAATGCAGTGGTACAATCATAGCTCACTACAGCCTCTAACTCCAGAGCTCAAGTGATCCTCCTGCCTCAGCCTCGCAAGTAGCTGGAACTACAAACATGCACCACCATGCCCAACTAATTAATTTTTTCTTCGTAGAAATGGGGTCACATTCTGTTATTCAGGCTAGTCTTGAACTCTTGGGCTCAACCAATCCTCCTAACTTGGCCTCCAAAATTGTCAAATAATACTTAAAATAGACTGCTAAAGAATAAAGTTTTTGATTAGTTGAAGCTTATCATTAGCAGTTTTTGTTAGTTAAACCTAAAGACTAGCAATAAAGAAAAGGTAAAATGCCACTAGAAAAATCTACTTAATAGTTAGTATTTCCTAAAACAACTCTCCTTTAATACAAATTTGCAAGATAGCTCAATAACAAATTTTATGGACACAAAACAACTGTATGTACTTACGGGTACCTGTGATATTTTAATACATGCATACAATGTGTAATAATCAAATAACAGTATTTGGGATACGCATCACCTCATATATTTATAATTTCTTTGTGTTGGGAGCACTTCAAATCTTCTTAGTATTTTGTAATATAAACTATTGATAACTATAGTCATGCTACTGTCCTATAAAACACTAGAATTTATTATTTATTCTTTCTATCTAACTAGGTATTTGTACCCATTAACCAACCTCTCGTTGTGCACCACCCTCTCACCCTTCCTAGCCTCTGGTAACCACCAATCTACTCTACCTCCAAAATATCAACAAGTCTGACTCCCACATATGAGTGAGAACATGAAGTATTTCTCATTCTATGCCTGGGTTATTTCATTTTAACGTAATGACCTCCAGTTCCATCCATGTTGCTACAAATAGTACATTTTCATTCTTTTTAGGGCTGAATAGTATTTCATTGTATATATATATGTAATATTACATATATATATAAAATATATGTGTGTGCGTATATATATAAAACTTTATTCATTCACCTGTTACTGGATACTTTGGTCAATTTCATATCTTGTCTATTGTGAATAACGCTGCAATGAACATTGAGGACACAAGTATCTCTTTGATATACTATTTCCTCTCCTTTGGATAAATATCCAGTAGTGGGATACTGTTTTCCACAATGGCTGTACTATTTACTTTCCCATCAACAGTGTATGAGTTCCATTGTATCCACATTATTACTAGCATTTGTTATTTTGCTGTCTTTCTGACAATAGCCATTCTAACTGGGGTGAGATGATATCTCATTG
Source organism: Chlorocebus sabaeus (assembly GCF_047675955.1). Classification (NCBI taxonomy): domain Eukaryota; kingdom Metazoa; phylum Chordata; class Mammalia; order Primates; family Cercopithecidae; genus Chlorocebus; species Chlorocebus sabaeus. Next base: position 43,402,000 of record NC_132914.1, on the reverse strand, counting down.
GGGTTCTCATTTAAATTTTCCTGATTAGTAATGTTGAGCAATTTTTCATATATATATTTTAGCCATTTGTATGTCTTTTTTTTTTAAGAAATGTATCCTGCAACTTGTACTGAAGTTTTATTCCTTTCTCTTGCTTGATTGCTTTGGCTAGGACTTCCAGTACAATGTTGAATGAGAGAGGTGAGAGAGAGTCTCCTCATCTTATTTCAGTTTATCAAGGAAAAGCTTTCAGTTTTTCCCCCATTTGATATAATGATTATCTCAAAAGATTTTTTAAAAAGTAGTTGATAAAATTTAACATTTCTGCTTGATAAAAACTTTCAAGGAATTAGGCACAGAAGAAATATACCTCAAAACAATAATAGCCACGTATGACAAATCTACAACTGAGATGATCATATCTTTGTGCTTCATTCTGTTGATGTGATGTATCACATCTATTGATTTGCGTATGTTGAACCATCCTTATATCCCTGGGATAAATCCAGCTTAATGATGGTGCACTGTCTTTTTGATATGTTGTTGGATTTGGTTTGCTAGCATTTTGTTCAGGACTTTTGCATCTATGTTCATCACAGATAGTGACCTGCAGTTTTCTTTTTCTGTTGTGTCCTCGCCTGGTTTTGGTATCAGAGTAGTATTGGCCTCAAAGAATGAGTTAAGGAGACTTCTCTCCTCTTCAAATTTTTGGAATAGTTTGAGAAGAACTGGTGGTGGTTCTTTTTTGTAAGTTTGGAAGAATTCAGTCATAAGCCATGCGGTCCTGGGCTTTTCTTTGTTGAGAAACTTTTTATTACTGATTGAATCTTGTTACTCTTTATTGGTCTGTTGAGGCTTTCTATTTCTTCCTGGTTCAATCTTGATGGGTTGTATGTGTCCAAGTATTTATCCATTTTTTTCTAGGTTTTCCAATTCATTAGCATAATATTTCAACATAGTCTCTAATGATCCTTTATATTTCTGTGGTATCAGCTGCAATGTCTCCTTTTACGTTTCTGACTTTATTTGAGTCTTCTCTCTTTTTTCTTAGCTGTTCTAGCTAGTGGTTTCTCAATTTTGTGTATCTTACCAAAAAACAACTTTTTGTTTTGTTGATCCTTCGTCTTTTTAGTCTCCATTTAAATTAGTTCTGGTCTGATCTTCATAATTTCTTTCCTCTATTAATTTTGGGTTTGGTTTGGTTTGCTTTTCCAGTTCCTTAAGGTGTATCATTAGGTTGTTTATTTGAAATCTTACAACTTTTTTGATGTAGGTATTTATTGCTATAAGCTTCCCTCTTAGGACTGCTTTTGCTGTATCCAATAGGTTTTGGCATGTTGTGTTTCCATTTTAAATTTCCTTCTTAACTTCTTCCTTGACCTCCAATGGTCATTCGGGAGCACGTTAATTTTCTTGTATTAATATCTGTACATTTTCCAAAGCTCCTCTTATTACTGATTTCTACTTTTATTCCATTGTGATACAAAAAGACACTTGATACTATTTCAATTTTTAAACATTTGTTGAGATTGTGTTGTGGCATACTATATTATCTATCCCAGAGACTGTTCCATGTGTTGATGACAAGAATGTATATTCTGCAGTTGTTGGATAAAATAGTCTATAAATGTCTGTTAAGTCCATTTGGTCTATAGTGCAGATTAAGTCTGATGTTTCTTTCCTGATTTTCTATCTAGACGATCTGTCCAATGCTGAAAGTGGGTAAAGTCCCCAACTATAATTGCATTGGGGTCTGTCTCTTTTTAGCTCTACTAATATTTGCTTTATATATCTGGGGCCTCTACTGTTGAGTGTATATATAATTGTTACATACATCCTTTTGCTGCATTGATCCCTTTTTTCATTATGTAATTACCTTTTTTGTCTCTTTTTTGTTCTGTGACTTAGTCTATTTTGTCTGGACAATATCAAAATTTTTACAACTGATTTTTAATATTTAAGTGATTAATCAAACACTAGTAAATAAATGAAAATAAAAAATAAAGTAGCTCCCTAAAACACCATGGTATCATTTTATTTTTTATTTATTTTTATTGATTTATCGCTTGATTTTAGAGACAGGGTCTTGCTCTGTCACCCAGACTAGAGTGCAGTGGCACAATTATAGCTCACTGCAGCCTCAAATTCCCAGGCTCAAGCAAGCAATCCTCCCACCTCAACCTCCCTAGTAGCTGGGACTACAGACGCACACAACCACACCCAGCTAATTATTTAATATTTTTGTATAATGAAGTATGAAAAAATATATATATATATATATATATTTTTTTTTTTGTAGGGATGGGGTCTAGCTTTGTTGCTTAGGCTTGTCTTGAACTCCTGGCTTCAAGCAATTTTCCCACCTCAGCCTCCTAAAGGGCTGGGATTACAGGTGTGAGACACCACACCCAGCCCAAGAGAGCTACTTTTAAGAAACAAAGTGAATAGATGTAAAAATTTTAGCTGAAGTCGCAGCAAGAATGAAGAGTAAGCATACTTGAATGCATCTCGTGAGTTTTAAAGAAAAGGTGTTTAAACAATAATGTTTAATGTGTATGTTCTATTAATAGTAATACTAAAAAACGTACCCTCAGACAGTAAATAAAAGAAGCATCCTATATTTCCTTGAGAGCCAGCAAAGTTAGACAAGTGTAAGTGAGAAAACAATTTACTCAAGTCTTTTTGTAGTTTCTCACTTGAAATTCACAACTACATTTTGTTTCAGAAATATACGCCAAGAAAATTTCCTCTAGAAAATGTACTATTATTTACTATACTTACTTATATACTTACTATACTTACTTACTTACTATTATTTACTTACTAATCTTTCAGACCTGTTCTTTTTGAGGATTTGATGGCAGGTCTGGCCCTTCATTCCTTTCCGAATTGCATAGTTTCAGAACACACATAAAAATGAAAACTTCCTGAAACCCATCCTCAGAATCCCAGTTGAGAAGAGGGTCATTCAATTGTTTATTGCTATTGTTGTAAGCTACTATTCATGGAAATCAATGAAAATTTTATGTCTGTTCGTGGGTATTCTAAAAGATTTTTCACTCAACTCAATCACAACTTTAAAATCGTTGCATATGGCATATGTATTAGGTAAAGATAAAAGTATAGGTAGTATTATGTTTATTAAATAAGCAACCACTGACCTATTGTTGGCTTAGCTACATGTAACTCAATGATTCAACATTTTAATTAAAATGATTTACCTTAACAAAGTCTCTATCAGTCTTCTCTTTCCATTCTTCTCCAAATACAGTGGAAAAGGATCCTAAAGCTAAAAATAAATAAATAAATAATAGTACATTCAATAAAATGCAATAAATTCTTTTTTTTTTTGAGACGGAGTCTCGCTCTGTCGCCCAGGCTAGAGTGCAGTGGCGCGATCTCGGCTCACTGCACTCACCCTGCCTCCGGGGTTCACAGCATTCTCCTGCCTCAGCCTCCCAAGTAGTTGGGACTACAGGTGCATGCCACAATGCCCGGCTAATGTTTTGTATTTTTAGTAGAGACGGGGTTTCACCGTGTTAGCCAGGATGGTCTCGATCTCCTGACCTCGTGATCTGCCCATCTCGGCCTCCCAAAGTGCTGGGAATACAGGCGTGAGCCACCGCACCTGGCCAATTCTTTCAATTAATTATTTAATAATAGGTAGGCTTGGAAACACAATAAAACTACATCTTAATATATCTTGTGCACTAAAACTTATTTTATAGTAAATGACAGTCATGATCATTTCTTTTGAAATACACTGTTTCCAGATTTAAAGAAAATTTGTGTTCCTACAAATTAATAATGTGGACTCTCTCTCATAATAATCATACAGACAATAAAGAGGCGAAGAGTACTTAAGAGTTACTCCACATTGGCTTTCATTTATACAGAAGAAAAATATTAAAAAATCAAATTGAGGTTATTGCTATTAGATTTCCAGGCTATCATTTAAAATTTTCATATTAATTTCAGAAATACTTGCATAATTCACAATTCAAAAAACATAGAGAGCAAGGCACTCCATGGAAATAATTCCCACAATTCCCATAAATCTCCTTTAAGGAAAATTCTCAGGCCTACATCAAGTTTGTGTTTCTCGATAAAGTTGCTTTATCAACGACTTTATGACTTTTGAAAAGTCAAACCATCTGTTTTCATAAGCTTCTTCTTAATAATACTCTGTCTCTCATCCACATGTGGCCCTTACTTCCCCACCAAAAAACTTAAGGCATATAGATAGTTACATCGTGTATTATTTTTTCTCCTTTATGCTGCTAGCTCAAATTGTCAATATGGGATCAGACTATAAAGCAGTATGATTCAAATGTCTAAGCGGTGATACAATATGTTTTTGCCCTTAAAAATTAAGTAAATCCTGTATCAACTATCACAGTAATTTCATGATGAAAGCTACTGGTTTTAGAAAACAAAAAGAAAATTATACAATGACAACTGTTAAAAGAAAAACTAGTTGTTATGAATATTAATCTTTAAAAAAACAAAACCTTAAGCTTCCTTATTGGATGTGTTATGAGAAGCACAGCAAACTGGTATGTTTTCTCTCATAAGAGATTTATGAACTCTTGGGCAGTCTTATTACCCTTTAAGTATGAACCTAATATTGAGTTAAAATTAAGTAAAATAAAGTTTGTGAAGTACTCTGGCTAGAATAAGAATTTTCATCTTAAAAAATATTTTAAAAGGTGAGAAATAACATTTTAAACATAAATTATATTCACTAATGATTTTACTACTGAAATTAGGGTCATGAGGAAGTAATATAAAGAACAGATACAAATGTTTTGAATAAACAAATTAACTACAGTAACCTCAAAAAGCATTTCATAAAATATCAAATTTATATATAAGTAGCAGCTTAACCAGCAAAATGAAGCCCACACACCACCAAAGGCAGACAAGGTTTTCTTGGTCCTGAAAAAAAAACCTTATAAAAAACTTCCCTGGGGGCCAGGCATGGTGGCTCACACCTATAATGCCAGCACTCTGGGAGGCCAAGGCAGGCAGATCACTTGAGGCCAGGAGTTTGAGACACCTGGCCAACATGAGGCCCTGTCTCTACTAAAAACATAAAAATTAGGCAGGTGTGGTGGTGCTTGCCTGTAGTCCTAGCTACTTGGGAGGCTAAGGCACGAAATTGCTTGAACCTTGGAGGCGGAGGTTGCAGTGAGCCAAGATTGCACCACTGCATTCCAGCCTGGGGGACAGAGCAAGATTCTGTCTCTAAAAAAAAAACTCCAAAAAACAAACAAACAAAAAAACCCAAAAAAACCCACCAAGCAAATAACATCCCTGGGAAAAGAATACAGGGTAGAAACATACAATTGAAAAATGAAATTTCTTATCACATAGAATTTTTATTATACTTCTTCAAACACACAAAATACGTAAATATTCTACTTTCTAAAAGAAGTGGCATCTACATTTCTCTCTCAATTAGAATCTCATGCCCTAAAAATCAAATTGAAGCCTCTCAAAGTCTAACCAAATAAAATATATCTATAACCTTCAAACTCCAAAGAGAATTATTTTTATCATGTAAAACTATTGATTGAAATATAAGGTCTTCATAAAGTCCCTACGTACTCTGGAACTAAACTTTCTGTGACTTTGAATGACAGAAACTATACCCAAATGGCACTTGCTAAATTAATGCTGTTTAGCATTATTATACTACATAATAATTTAGTCTTTTAAACAAAAATGCCTGAAGAATGCATGAAGATAAATTAGATCGAAAGAAGGTCTTGTCTTAGTGTACCCAAACTGGTAAGAATACTTCTATCATATACCCAACTTAAATTATTTACATGTAATTCTATTCAATGATTAAATGTTAAGACTTAAAATTATTCTGATTTGAGAATATAAATTCTTTTCAAAGGCTTCATTTTAAGGTTTCTAAAAAATGTGAAACAATTTTCAACTCCATTCTACATTAAATGCTGAAAGTTGTATTTGGAAGCTCAAAATAAAATAATGGAAATCAAAGAATATAAAAGTGATGTGAAAAGCCATCAAATTTATACCTTCAAAATTATGACAAAAACTGAGAAGTAACCATCTTTCTTCCCCCATCCCCACCCATGTAACTAAGAATAGTTTTGGACAAGTTAAGAAACTAATTTTCACTTTTATTTAATTTTAAAATCATTTTCAATATAAAATATGTGCCAAATTTCAAAGAATCCTACCTAGATAATCCCAAATAAAACACTTGACCCAAATCAAATTGAAGAAAAATAAATTATTTTGCTGTCTCGCTATTTAAAGATAAAAACAAAAAAGTCATAAAATGTTACAACAGGTTTTCTCAAAGACTCTGCTACTGTGCTATATATATTATTTCCTAAAAGATAAAATACTTTCAATGTATGTCAATACCTTACACTGGAATAGGATATACTTCTGGCAAAAAATGGGGTTGGAATTGGGGAGAGTCTGAAAGCAAGAAATAATTTTATAACAATAACTTCAGCTAACACAGATATTTTACTAAAGAAAAACTAAGCAGGGAAAGATTTCAAAATATTATTTCTAAATCTGTATTAAACTGCAAGAGAAAACTGAGTAATTTGATCCGTGTGGTAATCTAGCCTGAATAAGAGATAATTTCAGAAGAGATAAATAAATTGATTTATCAAAACCCACAACTAGCAAATCCTACAAGTAAAAATGATATGAAGCCTTTGATAAGCCTTACTTTGATGATTTAGAAGGCAAATTTTCAAATGCATTGACCTAAAATATTTTAGTTAAAAATTATAGCCGCACATTAGTAGAAATAGACTTCAGAAAACAATTTCTTCCAGATCCTAGTTTTCTTTGTCAAAATCTTGTAGCAAGTAATCATCTCAACTCAGGAACCCTATATATTACTCCAACTTAAAAACCAGGACTTTTACTTCAAAAACACTGAGACAAAATAACTATTCAAATATTTAAGGTTAAAAATCCCCCAAACATTCATTATCTTAAATAATGCATTTAATATAAAAAGACAGAATAAATAATGCTATTATGCTAACAAACAAAAAAAAACTTTTACAGAATAATTATATAATACATTCAGCTTAAAACTTACTGTCATCAAACACCCCAGCATTAGCAAGTAGTAAAGTGATGATTTTAGGATCTTTTTCAAGTTGCATGACGTGCTTGCTTTCATTTGATAGGAGAGTGCATACATTAATAGCAAAGTCCACTTCATTTGGGAGTCCAGATAACAGTGAAAGCACCAATTTATTATAATCATTTGGCGAATTAAAGTCCATAGACAGCCCATAACTTTGACGCAGATAATCTGACACAGAAAAAAAAAAAAATACCTTAAGTATATCAAAGATCAGTTACCTCTATGGTGAATATCCCTTTAATACAGAACACAGCTTTATTTTATATATATATTAAAAACATAAACTGATTAGACATTCAAAAGGTTCAACTTTTAAAACTTCTTAGGTTTACTAATTATTAAAATTAGATTATTGAAAAGGTATTAAAATACCAAAATGTACATACCATTTGGCCATCATTGCCAAAATATTTTTGAATCAGTATTTTAATTGACCTGTCTTCACTTTTTTTATTTTCTGAGACATGTCTGGCTCTGTTGCCCAGGATAGAGTGCAATGTCGCGATCATAGCTCACTGCAGCCTCAATCTCCCAGGCTCAAGTGACCCTCCCACCTCAGCCTCCTGAGTAGCTAGGACTACAGGAAGGCTCCACTATACCCAACTAATTTTATTTTTAGTAGAGACAGGTCTCCCTATGTTGCCCAGGCTGGTCTCAATCTACTGAGTTTACGCAATCCTCCTGCTGTGGCCTCCCAAAGTGCTGCATTACATGCATGAGCCCTGTGCCCAGACTAACCTACACTTTTTACTATTGCATTTCAAAGGACTTGTTCCCAAATTACTGCAATATCATTAACATAGTAAAACCCATGCTAATTTTAGTTCTACAGTTCTAAGTTTTGACAGATGTATAGTTTAAATCATCACAGTCAAGACACAGAGTATTTCTATCACTACAAAAAGTTTCTCATGCTCAATTCCATCCCCTACCACTAGGTACTACAAATTTCCTTTCCTATCATTTTATTTCAAACTGCCAAATAAGTGGAATCACACAATATAGTCTTTTGTTGTCTGGTTTCTTTTATTTAGCAAAGTGCTCTTGAGATTCATATCCACAATGAGGTGTGCATCAGTAATCCATACCTTTTTAAACGCAGTTTGTTTATCCATTCCTTAGTTGAGGGACATTTAGATTGTTTCCAATTATTGGTGAGTACTAATAAATCTCCCTATAAACATAGACAGGATTTTGTGGGGACATATTTTTTTCATTTCTCTTGCATAAATACCTAGAAGTGGGATTACTGGGTCACACATAAATGTATCCTTAACTCTGTAAGAAACTGTGAAACTGTTTTCCAAAGTGGCTGTAACATCTTGCATTTCTATCAGCAATATACAGAGTTCCTATTGCTCTCCATCTTGGCCAGCACTTAATATTGTCAGTTCTAAATATTCTAAATGAGTCCTTTGTTTCATATTTGCTTTGCGTATAATTTCTCCCTGTCAGTGGCTTATCTTTTCATTTTCTTAAGTGTCTTTAAACAGAAATTTTAATTTTGATGAAGTCTGAGTTATAAATATTTACTTTTATGGTTCCTGCTTTTGTGTCCTAAGAAATCTTTGCCTAAACCAAAGCAACTAAGATTTTCCACAGGAGAATTAATTTAAAACATTTAAAAAACTTTGAAGACGGGAAAAAATGGGCTTACAGAAACTAAGATACTATATAATCATAATTCACATACATAAAAAAGTTATATTTTTAGAAATAACTGAATCCTAACGGGGGTAGTTTAGACCTTGGCAACTATGTCCTGAGACAAATATCACAAGTACATTGTTTCAAATAAAGCTGTAACAAGTTTAAGGGAAAAGGTAAAAAACTAAAATTTAAACATTTAAGATGATTTCAGGCTGGGCATGGTGGCTCATGTCTATAATCCTAACACTTTGGGAGGCTGAGGCAGGAAGATCACAAGGCCAGGAGTTCAAGACCAGTCTGGGCAATAGAATGAGATGCTGTCTCTACCAAAAATTTAACAATTTGCTAGTTGTAGTGGTGTGTGCTGTAATCCTAGCTGTTTGGGAGGCTGAGCTGGGAGGATTGCTTGAGTCCAGGAGGTCAAGGTTCCAGTGAGCTACAGTTAAGCTACTGCACTTCAGCCTGCGCGACCGAGTGAGACCTATCTCTTAATAACAATAAGGAAAGAATATTTCAGAAATATCTGAATATTTTAAAAGTTAAAACACACACACACACACACATACAATCTCTTTAAGTAGGGTGCAAGTAGAAATCTACTGTCACAACACACCACAGAAGAAAACTATGTAAGTAAAGAATTTCATTTTGAAATGCAGACAGTTGAAGAGACACACCTCTTCGATTCTAAACTATTCTAGGAGTGTCTCCAACACAATGAAGAAATTCTACAACACAGTTATTAATGGCTATGACACAGATTCTTTACAACATTTAAAGCTGGACAATAAGAATATACTGTTCATTTTTGATAATCCTTATAAATGAAATTTCTCATAAGTAACATCAAATAAATATCTGGAGAAAAAGTAATGAAACTTCTATGAATATAGGAGCAGACTTTCATATTCTATACTACAAACTGGATTGATGATAAGCCAAGTCTTAGCAATAATTAATTTATATTTTTTAGATTCCACATAGCTTTCAGGTAAATCTGAACAGAAAAAAATGTGGAACCCATATTCCTTATCTGTCACAGTCCTGAAGTTTATGTGTTTTCAATATGATCTTAGAATTGTTCTATTTCCTACTGTAAAATGACAGATACTCCATTCAGTATATCCTTACCTGAATGACTTTGTCAAAGACATCTTCAATTAGAGTAAGATAAATAAACACAACAATTATGAAATATCCTTTAATTATATTTAAACATTTAGTAGTAAAATGATGATTTTAGGATCTTTTTCAAGTTGCATGACGTGCTTGCTTTCATTTGATAGGAGACTGCATACATTAATAGCAAAGTCCACTTCATTCGGGAGTCCAGATAACAGTGAAAGCCCCAATTTATTATAATTATTTGGCGAATTAAAGATTCCTAAGATAATTATGTAGGAGAAAATGCTTACAAAATGTTAAGATCCTCCTTTCATTCCCTCAAAGAGATACGGTTGAGTAGCTATAATTTTATAACCGGAATGAGTTGGGAAGTTTATTATTTTTTTTGAGATAGAGTTTCACTGTGTCGCCCAGGCTACTGGAGTGCTGTGGATTTCGGCTCACTACAACCTCTGCCTCCTGGGTTCAAGCAATTCTCCTGCCTCAGCCTCCCGAGTAGTGGGGATTGCAGGCATGCAACACCACACCCGGCTAATTTTTGTATTTTTAGTAGAAACAGGGTTTCACCATGTTGGCCAGGCTGGTCTCAAACTCCTGACCTCAGGTGATCCACCAGCCTCAGTCTCTCAAAGTGCTAGAATTACAGGTGTGAGCCACCGTGCCCATCCATATTTTCAACATTCTTGATTTAAAGTTTATACAAGTGGGTCACTACTGACAAATTTAATCTGAGGCAGTCAATTCTCTGTTTTCAATTTAGAAGAAAGGGAGATTTGTTCCTGGAATGTTGTTTATGTACACTGTAGAAATTCTATGATATATTCTGTCCATATACATTGGCAGTGATTCTTGTAGTCCAAATGTCTGTTAGAATATGTACCACTTAAAGAAAATCTTTACTCAAACACAGTTAATAAAAAATTTTTATATCTTCCTGCATGAAACCCAAAATTTAAGTACCAAAAATGCAAATGGACCAGGTACTTGGCTTCACTTTATTAAAATGATTGAGTTGGATTAAATCATAAGAATAATAATAATAATCCACCCAATAATTCTGCAGAAATGATTGTACCCAATCAATACCAAGGAAAAAAACAGAGAAAGAAGGAAACCAAAATATTAGGTATGCAATGTCAAAAACAGTATGAAATGTAAATGAATGATAAAACCACCATGTATGGATGCCAATGTTGAAGAATCTTAAAGCTTAAAGCAAAATCCATCATTTTTTTTGCCATTTAGTTATTGGCCAAAAGTAGTCAATATCCTCAAAGGCAAATTCAGGTCCACATTCTATCAGTGTACGATGTTCTATATTCTAGCACTACTAACCACTGAAATTTATTATACTACCACTCAAAATATTTTAGAACAGCTTTTCTTAATGTTAACCATAAAAGTACCTCTGGATAAATACATTTATCCAAAGCTACAAGGGGAATAAGGCTGTATGACCAAAGATGTAAACACAAATCTTCTCAAAGTTCTAAATAAATTTATTTAAATATTCTCAAATCTATCATTAGATAATTTCATTTTGGTGAGTTTTTTTTTTTTTTTAGAACACACGCGCGCACACACACACACACACACGGGGCTTACTCTGTTTTCCTTAATAATACATTAAAAGAAAAATGAGTTAATGACTTATTTGCTTCATATGTTGATAATCATGTCAATTTTTAGAATACTGTCATGATGTTGCTATGGCTCTTTCTAGAAAAATATAAAGTATAAATGCTGCCCTGAAATTCTACTCCTTTTCAGTTTGAATTAGATATTCTGTAATTTGATGTTCCCCATCAGTTCCCAGTTTCTTCCTCTTCATGAATCTCCAATCCTGACTTTGTTAAACATGTTACAAATAAATCATAACTGTTTAGATTCTCTTAAAACAAATCAGACATATAATAGCATATCAGAAAGGGGCTGTTATAACAACAGGTTAAGCAATACTGGCATTCCTTTAACCTGTGTAGCTGTATCAGTAACTTTCATTATAGGCTTCCGAAATACCAAAAATATTTCACATGATCCTTCTTAAAGCAGATCAATAGAAAATGGGAAAAAAAAACAGATTCAGGGGAAAAATCTATTTTAAACAAGACCAAACACAGAAAAGTGTTTGTTTGGGAACAGTAGTAGCAGACACCAAACTCTATTTAAGATACAAGGATTAATAGCTCTGCTGTTATTGTAATACACGGATCACAGAGAGTTGTAAGTTGAAAATGATCTTTAAAGGTCATTAGTACAACATCTCATTTGATGTAGGAATACCTTTTATAACATCCTTGAATTAGATAATAGTCATTAGCTCTTTTTAGAAACAAGCAACGTATCACCTAACAAGTCACCCCATTTTATCTTATCAGCATAAACTATTAGCAAGCATTTCTAAAGGTGACTTAAAATATTCTCCTTTACTCTTGGTTCGTGCAGTAAAAACTATTCATTAAAAACAAAGCTAGGTTTGGTTGGCACTCCCTGCTTCACTCCTACCCCAATTATACAAAAGCATCAGATGAAACCTCTTCTAATGGAGATCACAGATTCTAAAAGAAGATTCTATTTCTTTAGTCATTACTGATTAGGGAAGAAATACGAAGTCAAATTCAACTTTTAAGAAACTATGAAAATAGACAATGCAAAAAAAAAAAAAAAAAGTGGATGATACTGATGATAGTCCACAAATGAGACAGCATAAATCCAAGGACAACCTGTAAGAGTACAGAACTAGTACCAGTAAATAGTAATAATAATAAATATTTAGAATAATTGTAATTTTTATAAAGAACATAACTTAAAAAAAAGTATCTCTTTTTTTTTTTTTTTAGGCCAAATGTTAGTGAGTGGAAAAACAAAGATGTCTATCTCCTTAGACCTCTCTTCCTAGTCATCACAGTCCTGACCTCCAGAGCCACTGAAAACTGGAGCCCCTGTCTACTCCACTTAAGAAAGTATCAGCACTCGGATTGGTTTTTATCCAATTTGAGTCCAGCTTTTTTCAAGCTGTGGATTCCTCTATAACCATTACAAGAATGACAAGTGAAAAAAAGTCTTCCTGGTACCATGGGCACGAAAATAGAATAATTAGAAACATTTCTGAGAATTCTGATGCTGGAAATCCCATTAATGTTAGAAAATCTAATAGACTCTATAAGAAAATTGTTGGTCTCCTGATTCCTAACAGGATGTTCCTCTTCTTATTTTAGTGACTATTTAGTACAAACTGATCATAAGTCAGAGCAATAAGGAAAAATCATTACTTGAAACTGAAAGTGTTTTATAACTAAAAATTCCTGCAACTAAAATTCTCAAGCAACCTGTGATAGAAAGGGCTCTGATACCAATTAGATGTCAATCTTTGAAAGCTGCATTACCTTAAGGCCTTAAGTGTTCTCATGTGCAAAGGAAGGGACTAACTCATTGGATGATGTCTATTTTCCTAATTCAAAACTGCAGACCTATATCCTGTTAATTTGCAGTGATATTTACCTGACACACTGTGTTGCTGGTAATTGTAGGAAGATGGAATTGCACCAATAGGAAGCTGTGGCTTTGGATTGCCTGGTGGTACCTCATCATCATCCTCCCCAAAATGATGAACTTTCTCGTACTTTTCTAGGTAACTAAAACAGAAAAACAGCACAGCAAACATTTAAAAATAGATTTATTATCTTATTTTTAACTCTCACTACGTATGTTTTCCTTTTCTAAACAAAAATCTAAAAAAATTAATAAAAATACCATAAACCTCTTATATTAGAACAGTAACTTCAGTTTAGAGCAAGATAAACCGCAGATAAACTCAATGCAATGGTTCTAAAAGTATTTTTATATTTTCAGAAAAGACCACACCACTACTCATGTAACAATACAAAAATAAAGCATATCAGATGAAAACTACATGTAGATGAACAATACCTTTATTTATTTGTAAAAATTATATATGGTCATTACAAAAACCAGTGTGAAAATTAGAAGATTCTCTAATCCCTGACCTCTACAAATTCACTTATCAGCAATAACAACAGGCTCATGTGCAAACCTGATTATATTTTCTGAGAATATCTTTATTTAATAACATATTTTAGAGGTCTAAATATACCAACACATACTGTACTACCTCATTCTTTTGTAACAGCTATACAGTATTTGATCCTATTGATACATTAGAATTCAAATAGTTCTCTAGCAATACATTTAGGGTATTTTCAGTTCTGTTTTTTTGGTAATAAACTTAATCCGTACACTTGTTCGAATATTTTCTCTTAATAGATATTAGAAAGGTATGCTCATTTTAGACATCAATATAGCCAAACTGCAATCCAAAAGTAGTATGCCTAATACATTTTGACCAATTTATAAGACAGTGTATCCTCCCACTGTACCACCATTACTGAGTATAATCAATCTTAACTAGGACTGAATTTTCAAATTCATAATACCTCATCATCTACCAGTTTATAGTAAGATTCCCAAGTAAGATGTGATTTTAAAACAAGGAAACAATTAGTCGAAACCATGTCAAACACAACACTAACATAGCTGTTACTATACTTCACAGGTAAGAAGTTAAACAGATTGATATACACTAACTTATATGTACCAAAGAAAAGTTCTACATGTGATTATTTTACAGATCAATCCTTCTAGCATTCCCAATCTAGGCAGGTGCTGAGTCCATTTGGAGCTACTTTAAAAGCTCGGCAGCTACCTACCCTCTGCTTTTTTAAGACAGCTGAGGTAGGGGAGGTGAGCATCAATGAACATGTAAGATTATCCTGGAAGTATTATTTTTAGTACTAAACCTTAAATTTCAAGGAGGGATGAATGGAAGCTATAATTTTATAAATATAAAAATTAATGGCATGAAAAATCATTATCATTCCTCATTTTCCCCTTCCAGCTTTAGAAGGCATGATAATTCACATCCTTGAACCTGGAAAAGAATTAAACTGTCCCTTTCCATTACTTCCAAGTTCCCCACATAAGCCTAATTTGAGCAAGAAACTCTTTCCTAGCAGGTAGCTTGATAGATAATAAATCCAATATTTTTCTTTATGGTTGTAGATAAAACATACTGAAGCCGAGACATACACACAGATATAATTGAGCACTGAAAATGGTAGGCAAGTGTACCCATTTCAACCTGTGAGTATGTCCCTTGCAGATAGAATTTACAGTCTAAAAACATAAAACAGAACAAAAAGATGATTAAAAGGGGGCAGTCCTTCTCTAGTATAAACCCACAACGAACTTAAATAGGTAAATGAATCAAGCCCATTCTTTTTAAATTGCTAAAGCAGGTATCACAGAAAGAAAAAATATATACAAATGTAGACATAAACAGTAAACTGGAAACACAGCTGCTCAAAATTTATGTGGTATCTTTTCTGCAAATGAAGGGTAATATATGTCACATAAAATCACTTGGATAATAGTATTCATAGAGGTATTTTAGATAGTATAATCTTTTAGACTTGTTTGAACTCATTGTGGAACGGTTAAAACAGACTACAGATAAATAATCTTTATGAAATAATTGTTATCTAATCAAAATAACAATGAAGATTTAGAATTTTAAAATCAAAATCCTATCACTAAATAACAGGTTTAGGATGCTCTTCATAAGTTATCATTTAGTACAGTAGATTTAAAATTTACATGTTTTTCAGGGCAGGTGAGGTGGCTCACACCTGTAATCCCAGTACTTTGGGAGGTGAGGCAAGCGTATCTCTTGAGGCCAAGAGTTCGAGGCCAGCCTGGCCAACATGGCAAAACGCCACCCCTACTAAAAAATACAAAAATTAGCCAGACGTGGTAGCGCACGCCTCTAATCCCAGATACTCAGGTGGCTGAAGTACAAGAATTGTTTGAACCTGGGAGGCCGGGTAGCAGTGAGCCAAGATTGCGCCACTGCACTCCAGCTGCCTGGGCGATAGGGCAAGACTTCGTCTCAAAACACACACACACACACACACACACACACACACACACACTTTTCATAACAGCCGGGAGATAAAACAACATTGTTAATAAAGAAAGGTTATAAACAGGAACTCGTCCCTTCCAAAACACCCAAAATGGAACATAAGAGATGTGGAGTGAACTGACAATACTATATACTCATCATAAACCATATATATTATTATATACATAAAACCCTATATAATGCAAAGTTTCATTAGGTTTTAAAAATACATCATTTCTGGTCCCTTGTAATAGTCTAACAGTATTCTTCCAAGCAGATTCTTTACACAATTCCAATCCCCAGAAATTTATGATTTAGGCTGTTATGATTTTGAAATTTTTATTTCCCTGGCTTGAAGGCCAGTACTTGTTCTCACTGTCATTATTAAATATTTCCAAATGAGATGCAAAAAGATTTTGGCACCCTCTCAATAAATACGCACAAAGTTGGTTTTCTTGATTTTTCAGTTATACTTCTAAAAACTAAAAAGTATTAACCAACTAGAGAACACAGCTAAAACACAAAGTTACATTTCAAAGTGCAAGTGTTCTGGTTTAATTCTCTAACATGACCTTGAGTTTACACATCAACAGATCTACTGTATTCACCCATTAAACTACAAATGCTAGACTACACATTTCTTTCTCTTTCTCCTCAAAAATCGATGACTTAACTTTGAACAGTTAACATATTATTCAAAAAAGTATTTGCTGAGCTCCTATAGTAACCTGCCTAGTACATTACATATTTAACTCAAAACTAGTGAAATATTGTAATCCAGAAAAAGTTTAAATGTGACCAATACAATGGGCGAAAAAGAGTCCATTCAAAACAGCATCAAATATGAGCACTATTATAGTGACTGTGGGGAAATTTAATGTATCTCTTATAATATCTGACAGATTAAGTAGACAAAAAAATAAATTAGGTCACAGAAGACTTGAATATCATCACCAAGATGATACTGGACACATAATGACTTTCTTTTAGAATCTTAATGGAAATTTTAAAACTGATCATATATCAATTCACACAGAAAACTACAATAAATTTAAGATTACATGTTGTATAGGGCACATTTTCTAACCACAATGCAATTCAAGAAATTTCTTTCTTAGAAGAAATCAAATTCTTGTAAAATTAGAACTTTTTCTTATGCGAAATTCCAAACCCATACGCAAAAGTATAGAAACTAACATAAGAGTATCTATCAATAGATATCAATTTATGGTCAATCTTGTTTTATCACAACCACAGTTACCCATCTTGACAACCAAATCTCTCCCAGATTTTTTTAAAGCAATTCTCAGATATTATATAACGTCATCTGTAAATATTTTGGTAGAATACTTAGAAACTAAAACTGTAACAACCACCACCACCACCAATCAAGAAAACTCTTGACTACTCTTGGATAAAGGAAAAAAAATTAACTCTATGACAGAAACACTTCCATATTAACAAAACCTTTTGAAATGTTACAAAAAAAAGATGATAGGGCAAGGACTCATACTCACTTCTTCCTTTAAACCCAATTACAATAAACTTTAGAGAGAAAAATGAAGAGATATTACCATCATTTCTCAGTTAAAAACTTTTATAAATTCTGATAAATTTAAAGCAACTTCTGATAAATTTAAAGGATCCACAAGGCCAACTTGCAAAGCACATCTTGAGAGAGTAATATGGTCTGGTGGATCGTAGGCCGATACACTTAAAAGGCAAGTTCAATTTGGATTTCCCTTAGCTCCTGGGGAGCTACAGAAAGTGACAATGTGTTTCAAAAGGGGAATCAGAGAGTGACAACTATTTTTTAAAAGATTTATTGAAAGTTGGGTTGAAATAGTTGGTTTTCCAAGAAAGCAAGGTCCTTTATAAACTTCAACTTGTAACTTCTTTGTCAAAATGAGCCCAAAGACCAAGGGGATGTGAAGCAACTATGAGAAGCACCAGCATGGAATGACTGGTGTCATCCAGTGACAGGGACCTACACTGATGTGATAACTTCAAGATGAAAACACTAGGCAAAAAAATCAAGTACAGTAGCTTGGAAACCATAAAAACAATAAAGTTTCTCTGCCAGGATTTCCAAAAGAGAGAGATACAAGAGAGCATTAAAGAGTAAATTTGACAGTGTAGATTACATCAGTAATGTACAAAGTAAGCCTAAGAAACTGTTCTATACGGAAAGGAAATAAACTAATGGAAGTAAGTAGTGGACAAAAATGAAAGATATGTATGATAAATAAAAGCTCAAACACAGAAAGAAAAAATTTTAAAACCGGTAGTCCTATAGGAGAGACCGGAAAAAATGAAACAGAAGCAAAAATCATTGATGTAACAGAAGAATGTCTTTAACTGAAAGGCATGAAAGGATGTAAACATCAAAAAGTTCCCTGGGGCTAGGGTGTCTGGGTACATGGGTCACCAGGCAAAACGTAAAGAAAATAGAAAAATACTCAGACACATCTTGATCAAAGATTTAAGCTTCAAAAATACAGAAGATTTTTAGAACTATCCAGAACCACCATCCTGCCCTCACCAAAAAAAAAAAAAAAAAAATTACATAGAACATTTAAATCAGGCTCTGATTTCCCTCCAAACTTAATTGCCAGAAGATAATGAACAAATATCAGAGTTTGGGAAGAAAGGTTATTTCACAGGAGTTTCCTACCCAATTGTGTTTCTCACCTAAGACAACAGAAATTCATTTTCAGATATGCAGACTCAGAAAGAATAAAGTCACATAGCTCTCTGGACAAAAACAAACAAATAGTCTGATAGATGAATCAAAATTAAGAAATGGTTAGAAACACAGAACAAAATTACTGTTGGTGATTACCAAGAGGGGAAGTGATAGGGGAAAAAGGGAGATGTTGGTCAACGGGTACAAACATTCAGCTACAATATGAATAAGTTCAGAGGATCTAATATGCAGGATGGGGATTATAGGTAACAATGCTGAATTGTATCTTATTTGAAATTTGCTTAAATGTTCTCACCACAAAACAAAAAGGGTAACTAGGTAAGCTGACAGCTGTGTTAACTAACTTCATTTCACAAAACATGTATACAAAACCATCACGTTGTATAGCTTAAAATCATATGATTTTATTTGTCAATTATACTTCAGTAAAGCTGGAAATTTTTTTTCAATTACAGAATGGTTAAGTAGCAATACAGATGACTAATAATAAGCATAGAAAGTAAACTCAGATATTAGTCTCAATAATAACTATTATATATACAAGAGAAAGCAATTGTGATTGGTAATTAAGAATATGAAGATGTAAAACTATTAAAATAATTTGAAAACAATACTCCTTATCTGAATTTTCAAGAACTTTTCCACATAAATGAGAAAAGAAAATTAGTATGAATTAAAGCTCTACTCTGTATGTAACTTGTATAGGAAGACTGAACAAAAGGTTTATTCTCACAGTTCATATTAAGGTAAAAAGAGGTTATCAGCTGTGTTTCTAAATTTTTTTCAAGTGCTTAACACAAAAATTAAAATCAGGGTCATTACTTTCAAAATTACCATAGGGAAATAAAAATGATAGCAAATATAAATATATAGAAAAAAGGAGAAAATAAAGACTATCCTATGATGCAGCAAATCCACTCTTAGGCATACACCCTAAAATAAAAACTGGAAACAATACAAACATCCATAAAAGAAAGCATAGATAAAAACACTGTGGCATATTGAGGCAATAAAATACTATATGGCAGTAAAAAATAACAAATTGACATGGACCCATACAAATAGTTATCAACAACAAAATGGTAAGTTAAAAAAAATCATTTCAGAAGAATACATTATAATTCCACTTACATGAAGATCATAAGCATGCAAAAAAATGAACACATTTATAGCAACAGACAAGTATGTAGTAAAATGACAAAGAAAAGCAACACAATGATTATCACCTAGAGGACAAGCTAAAGTTTGTCATTCTACAGAGAGAGGCTTCAAAGGTATCAGTAAGGTTAAATTTTTTAGGGGTGGGGGGTTAGATGATGGATTAAGCTTTTTCGTGTGTGCATGGTATGTTTCACAATTTAAAAATTTTTTTTAACATCAAAAAACCAGTAGTCAATTATTTCAAACTTTCCAAGAACAGACATTTCCATTGCTATGTAAAATATTGCCAACTACAGAAAAAGATTGGAAGTTATGCTGAAAATCGTAATCTAGTAAAACTCTGATAAACTTCATAAAAGTTGCAGTTAAAAAAAAAGACTACATACACACAAACACACACATAAAGCTAATTTACTTATTAAACACAACCACCACAACCCAAGACTCTACTTTTATTGTGGAAATCCAGTGATAGTTCAATATTGAAAATTTCATTACAATTAAACTCATCTGTAGATCAAAGAAGAAAAATGGTATTAGGTAAACAAAGGATGCCAAAGAGAATTTAATACAATGAAGCCTCCAGGCTTTGTTGGAAAAAAAAATTTTTTTATTAATGAAGAATCTCAGAATACTTCTACTTTTGGATCTCTCCTATGACTCCTTTGTTGTGCAATTCTGAGAATTTCCAATGTAACTCCTTTTTCCAGTACAGGCCTTCTCAGGACTTCACAAGCCAACTTCAGCCACAGCACTTGCCTCTGTAGAAGAAATGTCCTTCAAAGTGCGACACACACATAAGATACTCCAATAGGTAAAGACATTTAATTTATGGATTGACACTGCCTCCTCTCTCCCTCACTTCATATATCAGTCACTCCATATGTTACTCATCCCATTTCAGACAAATTGGATCGCATAAGAGAGGAACCTTCACTCATTTGTTAGCTTTTGACAAGTGGAACTTTTACTCATTCTTTATATTCTTTTTACTAATGTCTTCGTGTGTCTAGGTTAAGTCAACTTAAAGATGTATTATCTAACTTTAATTAAACCATCTCTCACAAAAAGGACAATTAAATTTAATAGATTCCTCCAAAGAAACCAGTTTGAATAATGCAAACAAAACTAAACAATAAAATGGCAGAGTAGACACTTCTCACTTGAACCTATTGTCAACCATACTATGAAATAAAAACAATGACAATGCATTTAGATATGAAAGAAAAAGGTCAAAAGATTTCTATATTACTAAAAGAAGATCTAAACTATAAATTTACATGCTCCGACAATGATTAATCTTGTCCTAGGTTAATGCTATACTTTTTGTTACCTGATGCTTTGCAATATGCTTACAACTAAGTATCCAGAATTTGAAGTACTTTGTTAAAGTTTAATACGAAATATTACCTCAAGCAAGGATACTGATAAAAATTTACAAGAGTCATTTCAGAAGCTAACTTCCGTATCACTGAAGAAAAATGTCTTCATTTTCTCATGATAAAAATGGCTAAATTAATACATGGAAGATATGGCAAAAAAACAAATGCTGTTGAAAAATGATAAGAAAACACTACTAAGAGTTGAAGAAACAAGGATTAGAGCAAATTACACTGTGTGGGAGGTTTCTATATAGCTGAATTCAAGTACAGATGTTTCTAACATGTCTGAGCTTATGGTATTTACTAGATTCTCTTTCAAAAACAAAATTCACAAAGAACTACTTTTTAGTGAGTCATTAAAGGAAAGCTGTACCATGGAAGATACGTTCTCATAAGCAAACAATTTTTTTAGAAAAAAAGACTTTTCAGAAAAACATGTTTATTCTACTTAAAGCCACAATGAATAAGCAGGTGCTTTAATTGGAAAAGAAAATGAAGGGAGAGGATAGCAGGAAAAGAAAAGGAAAAAGAAGGAAGGGGAAAAGAAGGGAAGATTACAGGGTAAGATTAGACATGTGAAAATCATTTATTATGTCATTCACAGGCAGACCAATGTAGCAAAGAAGCTGCAAGTCAGCCATGCCAAAAGTGTTACAAGATGATTTCAATGTAGTAAACAAGGTTTTTGACATACAGCAAAATTACTTCATGACTTTTATGATCATATAATGAACTGACTCATGAAAAAAAAACTTTTTTTACCACACAGTGTTTCTTTGTGATGTAAGTACTCTTGCTGAAGAGTATTCTAAGTGATGCCAATCTTAAGAGTTATATGCCTTACTTCTCAAAAGCCCCAACTTTACTAACTTTCCTGTGATAACATGAGATGATGAGCAGTATCTCACCTAGCAGGTAATTTAGAAAACAAGGCAATAAAGACAATCTACCCATTACAATAAAGTTGAAATTCTAACAATAAATAGAAAGTAATTACTTTTAAAAGAAATTCACACAATATGGAACATTTTTTTAAAGGGTGTTTTTTAAAAACCATTTTCTCTCTATCATGTGCCTTTGTGGCTGAAAATACTGTGCAAATGTCATATATTAAAATTCATATATTAAAACTCTTCAGCAGACACAGGCTCATGGCTGTAATTCCAACACTTTGGGAGGCCAGGTGCAAGAATCACCTGAGCCCAAGGGTTTGAGACCAACCTGGGCAACACAGTGAGACTCTATCTCTACAAAAAAATAAAAAATTAGCCAAGAGTGGTGGTGCATGCCTGTACTCCTAGCTACTGGGAAGGTTGAGGTAAGAGGATCACTTAAGCCCAGAAGGTTGCGGATGCAGTGAGCTGTGACTGTGCCACTGCACTCCAGCCTTGGCAACAGAGCGAGACCCTGTCTCAGGGAGGGGGATGGGGGAAAGCCACACATAAAACAAAACTCTTGTATCTACACTGAGCCAGAAAAAAGAATTTTCCAAATAATTTAAAAACCTCCCCTAAGTTTCTGTAGGCCTGAACCCTTTAAAAACAACTTTTATACTGTTACAGATTCATACTTTAATGTTACAACAAATACAAATAATTCATATATCCTTCATCCAGATCCAGATACACCAATTGTTTATATGTTGCTTCATTTACCTTATCCTATTCTCATTCTTTCTCTCTCTTTGTCCCGCACCCCCCAATACACACATATTTTGTGTGTGAACCACTTAAAAGTAAGTTGTTTCTCCTTGTTTTTCATGACCTTGACATCTTTCAAGACTACAGGGCGGTTATTTTGTAGAATGTCCTGCAATTCGGATTTATTTGATATTTCTTTATAATTAAATCAGATACAGAGAATGTATTTTTTGAAGGAATACTACAGATGTGAATGGTTACCCTAGTGTATATAGTAAGAGGCACAACGTATCTATTTGTCTCACAGTTGGCACTTTTCCTTTGATTACTTTGTTAAGGTTGGGATTGCTAGGCTATCACACTATGCAGTTATCCTTTTCCTTTTAGAAATTACTCACTAATTTACAGATAAACACTTTCAGTCTAAGTATCCTGTTCCTTGTCAACCTTGTACCTACTAGTTTTAGCATCCATTGATTCTTGACTAAATCACTGTGAAAGTAATTTTTCTAACTCCATTATTCCATCAACATTTATTAGTTGACATTCTACTGTGAGTGAGTACTTTCCATCCTCTCCCATTTATTCACTCATTATTTATACTACCATGGGTTCAGAGAGACTCCTCTTACTTCATGGATATTACATTCCTATCGTTATTCAGTCAAACGCTCAAGTTATCCCAGATTTGGCATCTGTATCCTTTAGACGTTGTCCCAGATTGGGCCACTGGGATCCCTTTCAAGCTGGCTCCTATATCCTTTTGATGTGTCCTTATCATTTTTGTTAGCAGTTTCTTACTTTATATTTATAGCACAATAAGATATTCCAGGCTTATCTTGTATTTTCCCTGCTTCAGCCCTAGAATCCCTCTTTCTCCCCAAGAAACACTGCTTCTTTTCAGTGATGAATGCTATTTAGAAACTAATTATCTGGACACTAGGTGTGCTCATTGCTTAAAGAGGTATCTTTACTTCTAGGACCTTTCATTATACAAAACTAAGAAATATAAACAAATGCATGCACATATGTTTATAAATTTCTTTATCTCTAAAAGGATAAAATCATAGCAACACCTCTAATATCAATTCAACATCACAGTTATCTATTTTCATATTTTAAACTTTTTTCTCCAGTACTGAGAAAGCTGGCTCATATTACTCTCAATAAAACTGCACATTTGCTCAATCCTAAAGTAAACAAACCTAGAATTTAATATGAATTTTACAGTTCTTTGTGTCTTCAGATAAATGGTATATTATTTGAAGTACTGATTCATTTGTTTCTATTTTCATTCCATTTTTGATTTACCCTGCCACATTATTATATCTATTTAATTTTATTATTACTTCTATTTTTGTTAACTATGTCTATTTTCAGTATGAAAATTAAATTTTCTGGGCACACAGGCTCACACCTGTAATCCTATCAATTTGGGTGGCTGAGGTGGGTGAATTGCTTGATCCCAGGAGTTAGAGACTGCCTGGGCAACACAGCAAGACCCCCATCTCTACATAAAATTTAAAAATTAGCCAGGTGTGGTGGCGCACACCTGTTGTCCCAGCTACTCGGAGGGCTAAGGTGGAAAAATCACTTGAGCCTGGGAAGTAGAGGATGCAGTGAGACATCACTGTGCTACCACACTCCAGCCTGGGCAACAACTGAGACCTTGTCTCAAGGGGAAAAAAAAGAAAATAAAACTAAATTTATGGGTTTCAGCTAAAGTCGTGATGGGGTAATTTATGTAATGTATTGCTTTGTTCTTTTATTTTGTTTTCTGTATCTTTTGGTGTTTAGTAAAGTCTGTGTTTTTGTTATATTGATTATCTTGGTACTTACACATTTGCAATGCCTTAACCCATTCTTTTATTTTGTCATCTGACATGTCAACTTTCAATAGTATCTTTTGACTCCCAACTATCGCTTTTATAATAACAGATTTATTCTATTTTCCTCTTTACTTCTTCCTTTATAGTTGCATTATTTCTACTTTGTAAAGATATAACAGATTTACATATTACACTGACTCAAATTTTGTAAGAAAAATTGATGGGCAAGATGAAAATAAATAAATTTCAACAAAAAAAAATGTGCATCACTGACAACTGGGATTTTAAAATAAGGGATCATGATTTATTAAGTGTACATAATGATGCATTTGTTCCATGTTAATCCATGTATTGTTCTTCCACCGAGGAAAAGCAAGTATAAAAATAAACTGAATCTAAAAAGAAACCTTCAAATCAACGCATGAGAAATTATTAAAGTGATTTAAAGCCTACCACAATTCATTCAACAAATACTTATTAAGCACTTACTATGTGCCAGACATTGTTTCATATGCTTAGAATACTATGTAAACAAAGCAGACAAATATTGCCATCCCCATGAAGCTAACAGTCTTATGGGGAGAGACAAACAATAATAATAATAAAATACTTTTTAAATAGATCATAAAAGCTTTTTATGTAGTTACAATAAAATTTTAAATAGAATTTATTTCACTTTATTAAAATTTACTTTTTGTATATTTTTATTTTAATACCCAGGTTAATATATTAGGAAGACTACCTAAATTTTTCACTGTTAAAAATATAATCATAGTCTGAAGAAAAGAGATTTCTAGAGGAAAACACCAAGAGTTCCTGGATTTAAACCTGGATGGAAGAAGTAACTTATGAACCTTTGGGTTGTCTCCCCTTAGAGAATGAATAAAGTATTTACAGGTGTAAGTAGAACCATTACAATTTACTACGTTGAAGAGCTCTTATATTGTTTACTTTAAATGTTTGTATGAGAAGAAGGGTTGCATACAGGTTGATATTAAGAAACAAAAAATGATAACTTTAGTGCTTGTTTGTTGATATCCCACATTCAAGTACCTTACTATTAGAAGAACTTGCTTAAGTGATGGGCATTAGAGTCTGGCTTACACCAAAAATCCTAAAAGCATGGAAAAAGCCTACTCTCCACTTCCAGGCAGCTAAAACATGAACATATAACAGCTTTGTCCAGATGGATTCTCCTGCCTGAAATTTTGAATTTTTAGGGAAGAACATACATAGGTTATTCAAAGCAGTGGCAGTAGGAGGTGAGAGACTAATTCCTGGTTTTCCAGATTTCCTGTAAATATCTCTTCTTCTGAAATTAGCCAAGACTGATTTACATTGTTTGTAACTAGTCAGAATCTATTACCCAATAAATTTCACTCCAAGAAATTTATCCTATATTGAATGTTGACAAAGAATAGGATAAGGGTGTGGAATATTATGGTAGTTTTTGACAATAAAATACTAGTAAAAAACACGTTCAAACAATAATAAACTATTGTTTTAAATTCTTAAGTTGGATTACTATATAGCTGTAAAAAATGAGAAAATCATTTAGATCTGTACTTGGTGACACATAATAAAAAAGGGTACAGAACAACTGTGTATATGGTGTATTTCTAAAGAAGATTAGCTATATGCTTGCAGATGTCCCAAGTATTTTTTGAATGAAATAAAGAAACTATAATAGCAGTTAGCCTCATAGTAGAGACTTTCTCATCCTTTACATTATTTGAGTATTTTTCTTTTTAAGAATGTGCTTCTAAATGCCCACAACAGAAAGATGGAAAGATCTAAAATTGACACTCTAATATCACAATTAAAAGAACTAGAGAAGCAAGAGCAATCACATTCAAAAGCTAGCAGAAGGCAAGAAATAACTAAGATCAGAGCAGAACTGAAAGAGATAGAGACACAAAAACCCTCCAAAAAATCAATGAATCCAGGAGTTGGTTTTTTGAAAAGATCAACAAAATTGATAGACTGCTAGCAAGACTAATAAAGAAGAAAAGAGAGAAGAATCAAATAGATGCAATAAAAAATGATAAAGGGGATATCACCATCGACCCCACAGAAATACAAACTACCATCAGAGAATACTATAAACACTTCTACACAAATAAACTAGAAAATCTAGAAGAAATAGATAATTTCCTGGACACTTACACTTTCCCAAGACTAAACCAGGAAGAAGCTGAATCCCTGAATAGACCAATAGCAGGCTCTGAAATTGAGGCAATAATTAATAGCCTACCAACCAAAAAAACTCCAGGACCAGATGGAGTCACAGCTGAATTCTACCAGAGGTACAAGGAGGAGCTGGTACCATTCCTTCTGAAATTATTCCAATCAATAGAAAAAGAGGGAATACCCCCTAACTCATTTTATGAGGCCAACATCATCCTGATACCAAAGCCTGGCAGAGACACAACAAAAAAAGAGAATTTTAGACCAATATCCCTGATGAACATCGATGCAAAAATCCTCAATAAAATACTAGCAAACCGGATCCAGCAGCACATCAAAAAGCTTATCCACCATGATCAAGTGGGCTTCATCCCTGGGATGCAAGGCTGGTTCAACATACGCAAATCAATAAATGTAATCCAGCATATAAACAGAACCAAAGACAAAAACCACATGATTATCTCAATAGATGCAGAAAAGGCCTTTGACAAAATCCAACAGTCCTTCATGCTAAAAACGCTCAATATTTTCGGTATTGATGGAACGTACCTCAAAATAATAAGAGCTATTTATGACAAACCCACAGCCAATATCATCCTGAATGGGCAAAAACTGGAAAAATTCCCTTTGAAAACTGGCACAAGACAGGGATGCCCTCTCTCACCACTCCTATTCAACATAGTGTTGGAAGTTCTGGCTAGGGCAATCAGGCAAGAGAAAGAAATCAAGGGGATTCAGTTAGGAAAAGAAGAAGTCAAATTGTCCCTGTTTGCAGATGACATGATTGTATATTTAGAAAACCCCATCATCTCAGCCCAAAATCTCCTTAAGCTGGTAAGAAACTTCAGCAAAGTCTCAGGATACATAATTAATGTGCAAAAGTCACAAGCATTCTTATACACCAGTAACAGACAAACAGAGAGCCAAATCATGAATGAACTTCCATTCACAATTGCTTCAAAGAGAATAAAATACCTAGGAATCCAACTTATAAGGGATGTAAAGGACCTCTTCAAGGAGAACTACAAACCACTGCTCAGTGAAATAAAAGAGGACACAAACAAATGGAAGAACATTCCATGCTCATGGATGGGAAGAATCAATATCATGAAAATGGCCATACTGCCCAAAGTAATTTATAGATTCAATGCCATCCCCATCAAGCTACCAATGAGTTTCTTCACAGAATTGGAAAAAACTGCTTTAAAATTCATATGGAACCAAAAAAGAGCCCGCATCTCCAAGACAATCCTAAGTCAAAAGAACAAAGCTGGAGGCATCACGCTACCTGACTTCAAACTATACTACAAGGCTATAGTAACCAAAATAGCATGGTACTGGTACCAAAGCAGAGATATAGACCAATGGAACAGAACAGAATCCTCAGAAATAATACCACACATCTACAGCCATCTGATCTTTGATGAACCTGAGAGAAACAAGAAATGGGGAAAGGATTCCCTATTTAATAAATAGTGCTGGGAAAATTGGCTAGCCATAAGTAGAAAGCTGAAACTGAATCCTTTCCTTACTCCTTATACGAAAATTAATTCAAGATGGACTAGAGACTTAAATGTTAGACCTAATACCATAAAAACCCTAGAAGAAAACCTAGGTAATACCATTCAGGACATAGGCATGGGCAAGGAATTCATGTCTAAAACACCAAAAGCAACGGCAACAAAAGCCAAAATTGACAAATGGGATCTCATTAAACTAAAGAGCTTCTGCACAGCAAAAGAAACTATCATCAGAGTGAACAGGCAACCTACAGAATGGGAGAAAATTTTTGCAATCTACTCATCTGACAGAGGGCTAATATCCAGAATCTACAAAGAACTCAAACAAATTTACAAGAAAAAAACAACCCCATCAAAAAGTGGGCAAAGGATATGAACAGACAGTTCTCAAAAGAAGACATGCATACAGCCAAGAGACACATGAAAAAATGCTCATCATCACTGGCCATCAGAGAAATGCAAATCAAAATCACAATGAGATACCATCTCACACCAGTTAGAATGCAATCATTAAAAAGTCAGGAAACAACAGGTGCTGGAGAGGATGTGGAGAAATAGGAACACTTTTACACTGTTGGTGGGATTGTAAACTAGTTCAACCATTATGGAAAACAGTATGGCGATTCCTCAAGGATCTAGAACTAGAAGTACCATATGACCCAGCCATCCCATTACTGGGTATATACCCAAAGGACTATAAATCATGCTGCTATAAGGACTCATGCACACGTATGTTTATTGCGGCACTATTCACAATAGCAAAGACTTGGAATCAACCCAAATGTCCATCAGTGACAGACTGGATTAAGAAAATGTGGCACATATACACCATGGAATACTATGCAGCCATAAAAAAAGATGAGTTTGTGTCCTTTGTAGGGACATGGATGCAGCTGGAAACCATCATTCTCAGCAAACTATCGCAAGAACAGAAAACCAAACACCGCATGTTCTCACTCATAGGTGGGAACTGAACAATGAGATCACTTGGACTCAGGAAGGGGAACATCACACACCGGGGCCTATCATGGGGAGGGGAAGCGGGGAGGAATTGCAATAGGAGTTATACCTGATGTAAATGACGAGTTGATGGGTGCTGACGAGTTGATGGGTGCAGCACACCAGCATGGCACATGTATACATATGTAACAAACCTGCACGTTATGCACATGTACCCTAGAACTTAAAGTATAATAGTAATTTAAAAATCTTTAAAAAATAAAAAATAAAAATAAATAAAAAAATAAAAAATAATGTGCTTGATGACTTTTCAATAAAAAGGGCAACTTAAAATATATTAAAAGATACAATATTTAAAACAAAATGAAGAGCTGAATCAATAGAACAGAGAATTCTCTGATATAAAAAGCTAGTATTTCATATACACATGAAGAAAGAATAGCATTTTCAATAATTAATTCTGGGATAAATCATTAGTGCAAAACAAAAAAATTATTTTTTTTTACCTCATGTCATACTAAGCAAATTCCTGGTGAGTAAGAAATTTAAATATAAAATTTTTTAAAAGAAGAATATACATCAATATATTTATAATATTAAAGAGCAAGGAAGGCTCTTCTTAGCATAAGAAGTCATTATCTTCAAGAAAGACTAAGATATTTATCTCATTAAAATTTAAAAACAGCTTGGAGTCGTGGCTCACAACTGTAATCCCAGCACTTTAGGAGTCCGAGGCAGGTGAATCACCTGAGGTCAGGAGTTCAAGACCAGCCTGGCCAACATGGTGAAACCCCATCTCTACTAAAAATATAAAAATTAGCTGGGCCTGGTGGTGGTGCACACCTGTAATCTCAGCTATTCAGGAGGCTGAGGCAGGCGAATCACCTGAATCCAAGAGACAGAGGTTGCAGTGAACCGAGATCACGCCACTGCACTCCAGCCTGGATGACAGAGTGAGGCTCGGTGTCAAAAAATAAACAAATAATAAAAATAAAATAAAATAAAATTTAAAAACTTAGGCAAAATATAACACAATGCTAAATGATAAACAATAACCTAGAAAACTGTGTGTATGTGTGTATGTGTATGTATCTTAAACTACTTTAAGTCATTACAAAAAGGATTGATATGATTTTTTAAAACAAAGTAATATTTGATGCACTTGAGAAACACAAATGTAAAATGTGAAATGTGTTTGAAAAATTATATTATCCAGTTTTGGCAACGATTTAGGTAACCAGAAACTCATACACAGAGTAGAAATATACAGTGTTATATCAGTTCTGAAGGATAAATTAACAATATTCTCTACAAAAGCATTAAAAATATGAGTATCATTTGATCTCAGAGATCTTTCTCCTACCAAATAACACAAAGAAAATAAACATATTGGCCAGGCGCAATGGTTCCCATCTGTATCCCAGCACTTTGGGACGCCGAAGTAGGCAGACCACTTAAGGTCAGGAGTTCAAACCAGCCTGGCCAATGTGGTGAAACCCCATTTTACTAAAATCACAAAAATTAGCTGGGCATGGTGGCATGCACCTGTAATCCCAGCTACTCCAGAGACTAAGGCAGGGGAACTGCTTGAACCCAGCAGATGGAGGTTGCAGTGAGCCGAGATTGCACTACTGCACTCCAGCCTGGACGACAGAGCAATACTTCATCTCCAAAATAAAATAAAACAAAACAAAATAAAATAAAATAAAATATGTTATTCAAAGATTCATTCAAAGACATCATTATAGATGATATATAGTTTCAAAGATTTGCCAAAAAAAAAAATCAAACCGTCACTGCTTATAAGGAAAAAAAACAACCTAACTATAAACAGGGAACTGCTACACTGTTTTATGCTAGAAAAGTCCATGTGGCCCATAAAAATAGTGGTGTAAAAGAATACATATTAACATGTAAAAATATTTTAGATACTATGCAAAAATTAGAAAAAATTCATACAGTATGATTCTATTTAAAATATTTGTAAGTGAATATATGCAAAATATATTCAATATATATGTAAAAAATCTATCAAGGAAAAAGGAGTAAACATAGAGAAGTTATTCCTCCGGAGTTCTGAATAAGGAGAAAAACTTAGTTAAGATATGAATCATTTTTTAAGTGGTAGACAAAGTAGTTTAAAAAAAGAAATCTAAATGTCAGTTTCTATTTTCTCAGTACATTAGAAAGATATCTAAAATGAGTACAGTAGACAGGAGTGGAGACTGGGGAATTTAAACAAATAACAAATATTTAAAACAGCTTTTGTAGGAATAAAAGAGAGGATGTGGTCATTTATTGAGGCAGTAGCAGTGTTATATAGGAAAAGAGACTTTAATTTAGAAAAAAAGAGGATGGAAAGGACAGGAAGTGGGCAGGAAAGGCAGGCAAAGCAAAAGGAGGGATATAAAGAGAAGAAAATGAAGAAGAGAAGAACAAACAAGATAGGAGGAAAAGAAAAGAACAGAGAGGCCAGGCGCCGTGGCTCACTACTTTGGGAGGCCGAGGCAGGCAGATCACAAGGTCAGGAGATCGAGACCATCCTGGCTAACAGGGTGAATCCCCGTCTCCACTAAAAATACAAAAAAATTAGTTGGGCGCGGTGGCGGGCGCCTGTAGTCCCAGCTATTTGGGAGGCTGAGGCAGAAGAACAGCATGAACCCGGGAGGCAGAGCTTGCAGTGAGCCGAGATCACACCACTCACCACCGCGCTCCAGCCTGGGCGACACGGCAAGACTCCGTCAAAAACACACACACGTGCGCACACACACACACGCGCGCACACGCACACACACAGACAGGAAGGAAATAAACTGGGAAGTATGAAAGAGGAGGAAGGGATAAAGGAATAGGGAGGCAAAAAAGGAAGATGGAGGAAGAAAGCAGAGCAGAGTACCACAAGAAAAAACTGACAATACAAGAGAGTTATCATAAGATATCCAGAGCCTCCTATGGCATAGTATCATCAGCTAGAAAGTAGCAACCTCATGAGAACAGGAGTAGACTTGAGGTGATTGTACAATGGGTAGAAATGATCCCCTACAGGGTCAGTTTTCTAGATGGGACTTTGATACTGGCACATGGAGGGTGCAAAAGATACAATACACTCCCATACTAAATACCACCTTCATAAATATGTGAATTTATTTCTAAAATTATTATAAAATGTATTTATATTTCTTGAATAATCTAAGAACTCTTCCAGGTTAAAAAAAAAAAAAAAAAAAAAAAACCTTGCAGAATATAAAAATTCCACACCAAAAAAAGGACAGGAGTGGAAAATTATAAGATAGTAAGTTTTAGAGTGAAATGGAAGAAAAAAAGAAACTTGTGGGGAAAGTGCCCCGGAAAGGTGACAGGGCTGGGGGCATAAAGTATCACCATGCTAAATTATTCAAGACAAAAATAATAGCTAGGTAAACAGAGTATTAGAAAATTATTTTTCAGAGTCAGTTCTACCACATAATTTATAAATGAGATTCATTATTTAATAACCACACTTTGTTTTCTGACCTCAGACAGTAAAACTGAATGCTCTGGCCAAATGAAAAAGAAAAATATCTTACCATCAGGGAAGCTAGGGTTGTTTAACCAATTAAAGTACGCAAAATGAATGCCCTCTACCATTAGGATAACACCCTTACAAAAAAGAACACACTGGGAGCTATCCCTGGTGCTGCAATTAGCCCTAACTACCGGAGACCTGACCTAAAGACTAGTTTTCCTAACACTGAGTCCAGGTCTACTACTTCTATGATGACCTATTTGTCTGAATCTCACCAGTCTTATTTCAGCAAATTATACATTTACCTGTGCCTCCATTACTGTATCCCTTCAAAATTCATTAGAAATTCCATGAAATAAAGAGATAGAGCAAAGGATTCCAATGTAGGTCATTTATGCAAGATGTTTTCTTCATATTTTCCAATAATTTTTGAAAATTAATAAGAAAAATCATATGCTGAGGTTGCTAAGCTCTATGGAAAGAACAAATATTCCATCCCTGATATTGTGAAGAAGGAAAAATAAACTGGTAGTTTTGCTGTTGCACCTCAAACTGCAAACATTACGGCCACAGTGTGTGGTAAGTGCTTAGTTACGATGGAAAAGGCATTAACTGTATGGGTGGAAGATGAATGTGTTCTGATTGACGGCAACTGGGTTCTATACTACCTGCAGTTTCAGGTGTCTACTGGAGGTCTTGGAACACACCCTCCACGGATAAAGGGGACTTCCGTAAAAACACACTCAAAAGTGCTCCAGATGCTGAAATTATCAAACACAGATTAAAACCCCAGGCAAATTTTTAAAAATTCGTAACTGCTTATAACATAGGAGTATAAAAAACCAAAGATGAAAACAATTATTATAGGTAGAGGAAAAACAAGACATTTGCTTCAAAAATGCAAGAATAGAAAAAATAAAAATATTTCCTAAAAAACAGAGATGACCTTTTTTTAAAAACCAGCAGACTTGCACTAAAAGATTAAGTTTCTAAATGGAGTTATGGAGATGTAATAAAAAGTCATGAAAATACATATATATATATGTAGAATATCTTGCTGATACATATGTGTATATATTGTCCTCTGGGATTTAAATATAGACAATAGAAATACACGATGCTATGACATATATATATAATATATATACACACATGCGCGCATACACACACACATAGTTATATAAAGGCAGTTACATGTATAAAGTACTCTAAGGTCTTTCAATTAGGTCTTTCGATTTATGGGAAAGGGATAAAAGTATCAAGTGTTAGACACTGATAAGTCAAGGGTGAGTGTAAATAATAAATTAATAAAAAAGAATAAAGATGAAAAAATTCCTCAGTTAATTCAAACAAGATAAAAAAGAGAAAAAAATTATAAAAAAGCAGAGAGATAAAAATACAAAATAAGATTTTTTTTTTTTTGAGATAGAGGTTCACTCTTGTTGCCCAGGCTTGAGTGCAATGGTGTGGTCTTGGCTCCCTGCAACCTCTGCTTCCGGGGTTCAAGCGATTCTCTGGCCTCAGCCTCCCAAGTAACTGAGATTATAGGCGCCTACCACCATACCCAGCTAATTTTTGAATTTTTAGTAGAGATGGGGTTTCAACCATGTTGGCCAGGCTGGTCTCAAACTCCTGACCTCAGGTGATCCAACTGCCTCAGCCTCCCAAAGTGTTGGGAATACAGGCGTGAGCCACTGCTCCTGGCCCAAAATAAGACTGAAACCCAAATACATCACAAGCCATATTAAATATAAACAGACTAAACAATTTTTAAAAAAAGATCCTCCAATTACACTTTAAAAACTCAAGTATATGCTTTTTATCCAGAAGGTTGAAATTTTAAAATGTAATTAACCAAATTAGCTGATATAGCTATATTAATATCAGATAACACACTTTAACATAAAAACCTCTATTAAAGATAAAGCAAATTTTATAATACTATATTTAACTAATTTTAAAAAACACTCAATTCACCAGGAAGACATCATTTCACCTTTGACCTAGTAAGAGCCCCAAAATATAGAATGCAAAATTGACACAACTAAAAAAAAGACAAGTCCATAATTAATAATTGTCATAGTTTCATTTTTAAAACCTCTCTCTCTTAATAATTGAAGAAACAAACCAACCCAGTAAGGATACGGCTTTATCCGTATTATTAACAAACTTGAACTAATGGACATACTGTATACAAAACATTGAACTCTGCGTTACAACGCACCATATACTTAAGCATGGATAGAATATATTTAAAAATTTACCATAGATTAAGTCATAAATTTCAAACAATTGGGATCATACATACTATGTTCTCTGATCACAATACAAATTAGGTAACTATGACAGAAATGCTAGGAAATCCTCCCATGTTTGGAAATTAAGAAGTATATTTTGAAATAACCCAAAGGACAAAGAATCCTAATATTGTAGAAAGTAGAAAAACATTTTAACTTAATCATAATAAACTTGAACATGCAAAACTTGTGGGAACAAGCTAAAAGTAGTACTTAAGATAGAAATGTACAGTCCCAAAAACAAAAATATTAAAAAGCAAGAATGAAAATTAATTATGAGCATCCATCTTGTCAAAAGGGTTTTAAAGTAGAAGGGAATAAAAGGCAAATGCAGAAATCAACGAAATAGAAAATTAATATAATGCAGAGAATCAACACAGTCAAAGTAGTTTATCAGAAAACACGAATAAAATTGATTACTTTCTGGTGAGACTGATGGGGGTGGAAAGGAAAGTGCACTAATTACCAATGTTAAGAGTGAAAGAGGGGACAGTAATTCTAGTTCCTGCTGCCACTATCATATTTGACTAGTGCTATAATTACTGAAGAAATTCAATCTGTAATACGAACTGTTCTACAAATAAAACTAGATCATAGATGACTTCCTTGCTGGTGGGAATTATAGCAGATAGTTGAGAAATAAATTACAACCTGGGCCAGGCGCAGTGATGCACACCTGTGAGTCTCACCTACTTGGAAGGCTGAGGTGGGAGAATCACCTGAGCCCAGGGAGGTCCAGACTGCAGTGAGCCATGATTGGGCCACTGCACTCCAGCCTGGATGACAGAATGAGACCCTTTCTCAATCAATCAATCAATCAACAATCTTACATATACTTTTCCAAAAATAAGGACAAGAGTTCATCAGAACCCTGATATTAAAACCTAACAAGGACATTTCAGAAAAAGAAAAGGCCAAATCACACATATTAACAGACAGACAGTTATAAGACTGTAAACAAAATATTACCAAATCAAATACAAGAAGATACATTAGAGATAAAACTTTATGAAAAAGTTGAGTTTATACCAGGATTTAAGGTTGTCTTAACATTTTAAAAATGTAATTTCCCACATTAAAAAATATGGAAGATAAATCACATTATAATAGACACATTAAAAGAATTTGATAAAATTCAGTATCTATTTTCAATTAAAAGAAAACACAGCTACTACTTCACACCATTACGACTGCTACCAAAAAAAAAAAAACACACACACACACACACACACAGAAAATGTGCTGGCAAGAAAGTGAAGAAAGTGGAACCCTTGTGCACTGCTGGTGGAAATATAAAATGGTGTAGCCACTATGGGAAACAGCATGGTAGTTCCTCAAAAAATTAATAATGGAATTACCATACAATCCACCAATTTCACTTGTGAGTAAATACCTTTAAATAAATGAAAAACAAGGACTCAAAAGATTATTTGTACAGTCATGTTCATAACACCTTTATTCACAATAGCCAAAAGGAAGAAGTAGCCCAAGCATCCACTGACTAATAAATAGATAAAAAAGAAAACAAAGAAAAACCTCTTCTCAGAGTAGGAACAGAATTTCCTTATTTGATAAAGGGAATTATTTTTTTAAAAAAATCATATCTAAATGATGGAAGTTTTTTTAGAACATGAAACACCACAAAAATGCCTGCCACCACAACTTCTGTTGAACAGTGTCCTAGAAATGCTAGCCAAGATGAAGTTTTTATGAAAGAAATAAAATTGACATTTGTGAACAACAGCATTCCGCAGTAAGAAATTCAAAAGAATTTAAAGACATATTTACTAATTTATTACCATGAATAAACGAGTTCAGCAAGATTGCTGGATATAATGTTATATTTCTACATATAATAGCAAACATAAAATAAGAGCATACAATTAAGTATCTAGGAATAAATCAAAGAACAATGTACAGGACCCTTAAAAAGAAAATCATAAAACAGTACTGAGAGAACCAAATAAACAATTTAAAATTTTCATGAGTTAGAAGGCTTAATATTATAAAGGTGTCAGTTTTTGCTAAATTTAGTTCAAATACAAATTCCAACAGTTTTTTTTTAAACTGGAAGAACACAACACATTGAATCTATATCATACAAATATAAACATAAACAATTAAAGTTACAGAACCATAAGGCATAGAAGAGACAGAAACAATTCTTTGATTCTATAAAAAACTAAAACAGGTATTTTTAAGCATCATATAAAAAAAGACAAACAAACATTTAAAGGTAGTAAAAGCAAGTCCATATATACCACTATTTGCAAATAATAAAAGTACTAATAAACTTTAGAGTTCATAGATAATAGAACTGAATAATTTAAAAATGGAAAAATACACTATTTATAGGACATCTAATTTATAAGTATAGAGAAAGGTTCCAATTAAAGGAATGGAAAAGGTTATATCATTTCCATTTGAATCACATAAATTGGGAGTTGCTCTATTAATAAGAGACAAAATTGTTTTGTTTTGGTTTGGTTTATTTGTTAAGAGAGGAGCTTGCTAAGTTGCCCAGGCTGTTTTCCAACTTTTGGCCTCAAGCAACCCTCCCACCTCGGCATCCAAAAGTGCTAGGATTACAGACATAAGC
This sequence comes from Chlorocebus sabaeus, assembly GCF_047675955.1. Classification (NCBI taxonomy): domain Eukaryota; kingdom Metazoa; phylum Chordata; class Mammalia; order Primates; family Cercopithecidae; genus Chlorocebus; species Chlorocebus sabaeus. Next base: position 43,364,320 of record NC_132914.1, on the reverse strand, counting down.
CACTACACCCAGCCTTCAAAATAGCTTTAAAAAATATATTACTTGGTTTAAGAAGGATCACATTATAATGATAAAAGGTTCAATATCCAGAAATACATGATACTTCTGAAAAACTTGTAAGTACTAGCAAAATAGCTGCAAATACTGAAGCAAAAGTTACTGGAATAACACAGAGGAATTGGTAAATCCATTGTGGTGGGAGATTAACACATTTCTTTTATGTATTGGTAATTCAGGCAGACCAAAAAAATTAATTAATAAAGTTACAGAAGACTAGAATGGTTATAAAGGCTAATTTAATATACATTTAGAGAATACACATTCTCCTCAAGCATATGAAGAATATTTATAAAACTAACCAAAACTAGACCATAATGAAAGTCTCAATAAATATCAAAGAACTACAATCACACAGACCACATCTTTTGACAACAATGCAATTACATTAGAAGTCAATAACAACAAATAAACACAAAAAAAGTAATATTGCCCCAGTAGAAGGCTAACATCTGAAGAACCAACCTAAGATCTCACAGACAAAATATAATCCAAAATGCACCACAGTCTTCTACCAGGCAAACAAAGAATTAACCTTACACAACTACTCCCAAGGGGCATCTGAGTAAGAAGGAAGAAATGTTCTGCTGGGCATCACAGGTTGTCATTATTCTACAGATAAGGAAACTGAAGCTTAAGGTAGTGAGTTTAACAACCAGGATTTGAATCCACACTGCCTATTTAAAGAACTCATAAACTTATTCACTATTTTGACCTTTATAAAAAGCCCTTATTAAATGCTTGTCAGATGAGTTAATAATATAATAGATTATCAGGCTTGTCTGAACATCAGGTCACAAGAATTAATTAAGAGCAAACGAATAGATTACATTTTGACGTGCATTACTTTGTAGGATGAAAAAGTCCTTTTGATACATTAGGTTAGAACAGTTCAGTACATTTATTTAATATACATTATCTTAAAAGGAAACTGCTTTTGGACAGGTGAGCATCTATTCACACACTTATAAAAGATTATGTTTAAGTTTAAATTTATTTTCCAAAGTTCTTGAACAGAGTTTGAAATGCTTTAAGTAATATTTATTTTTTTCAGAATTCAGAATTCCATCTCTCACTGCTGGGAAAGAAAAAGGGTGGTAGATACCTTCGGTTTGGGGAATACAAAAGAAATTTCCTTAAAATTTTTCACTATGGGAGTATTATAAACTCTCATATCCTGGGTAGGGGGTAGGGAGCTGTAATACTTCTTAATCAAATTGTAGTCTACTTCCTAATCAAAGTATAGATCATTTCACTGATACTTGTAAATAAGTATGAATGTAAAAAATAATCATTAACAATTTCTTTATAAAATAAAGATACATTAGGGTCATAGAATATGCTTAAAGAGTGTAAATATGGATAATGAAATCAAACTTAGAACTAAATCCCAATGCTGCCATTTATCAGATACATGATCTTGAGGTTTGATAATTTATCTAATCCTCATTGTAAAACAGATATAATATCTACCTAATCGATTTGTTGTAAAGAAGACTGTGTACTGAGGTAGGCATGAATTGCTATGCATGTAATAACTAGTAGCTGCTAATATTAATAAAAATAGCATCAATTTATTTATCAATTAATAGCATAAATAGTAATGCTCATGTTCGCTATAATACGAAGTAACATAGAATCAAAGACAAATAGTGTCTCTAAAGTTCTATTTTTAAATGTTGAATATTATAAAAATGATAACTATGTGAGGTAATGCATTTGTTAATTAGCTAGGTTTAACCATTCCACAATGAACATATACTTCAAAACAGTATGTTGTAAACGACAAAAACATAAAATCCTGTCAATTTAAATAGAAACGAATGAATGAATGCTTAATGTGCCCTATGAATGCTTGCCAGATTAGAAAAGCAAAAGGAGTGAAAATATATTCTAATAAGCAGGGTAGGAAAGCAAGAGAAGACCTTTGAATCAGTTAAATCTTGCTTAAATTCTAGCTTTGTCCATTCAAAGTGACTTTGACACACAGGTAAAATGAGGATAAGGATCCCTATCTTAATATAATTGTTCTGAAGCTTAATTAGGATAATATATACTAACAGCCTAGTTTTATGTCTATTCATTTAAAAAGTTTACAGTTTAAAGAAAAGGTTTAGGTAGTTAAATATTTTAAAAATAAGATTAGTAAAGGCATTATAGCACTGATATATTTTCTATTTTTTAATCGACAAATGTTATATATATTTGTGGTATATAACATTTTTTGAAATATGTGTATGTACACGTCTGTCCAGGTACAGGGGCTCATGCCTATAATCCCAGCACTTTGGGAGGCGAAGGCGGGAGGATCGCTTAAGCCCAGGAGTTTGAGATCTGCCTGGGCAACACAGCGAAACCCCATCTCTACCAAAAAGAAAATAATAATAATAATAATAAACAAAAATTATCCCAGACATATCGGTGCATGCTTGCAGTCCCCACTATACAGGAGTCCGAGGCAGGAGGATGACTTGAGCCTGGGAGGTCGAGGCTATAGTGAGCTGCGATTGTGCCACTGTGCTCCAGCCTGAGTGACAGAGGGAGACCCTGTCTTTAAAAAAAAGAAAAAAGAAAAAAAGAAAGAAAAGAAATAGGTATACATTGTGGAATGGCTAAAATGAACTGATTAACATTTGCAATACTCACATACTTATCACTTTTTGTGGTGAAAGCACTTAAAATCTACACTCTTAGTTATTTTCAAGTATACAATACATAGTTAACTATAGTCAGCATGATATGAAACAGATCTCTGGAACTTATTTCTACTAACTAAAATTTTGTAATCTTTGACCAACATCTCCCCCATCTCCACATCTTCCAGCCTCTGAAAATCACCATTCTATTTTGTTTTATGAGTGTGACCTTTTTAGGTTCCACATGTAATTGAGCTCATGCAGTATGTGTGTTTCTGTGCCTGACTCATTTCACTTAACGTCCTCCATGATCAACCATGCTGTTGCAAATGACAGGATTTTGTTCTTTTTATAGCTGAATAATATTACACTGTGTGTACACACCACATTTTCTCCATGCACTCATCTGTCAATGGACACTTAGGTTGTTAATTCCATATCCTGGCTACTGTGAATAATGCTACAATGAGCATGGAAATGCAGATACCTCTCCAACATACTGATTTCTTTCCTTTTGGACATATATCCTACACTGGATCATACAGTAGTTCTATTTTCAATTTTTCGAGGAACTTCCATACTATTTTCCATAACGATACTCATTCGAGGTCCTTTCCTTACACAACTACTCTCTCCAAACTTGTACATGTTCCACAGAATAAAAGATATGAAAAGTACTATCCTTGTTAATATCATCCACATTTACAGTGATAGCTTTCATATTTTATAGGACAATACTGATTACAAATATTAAATCATATTGTCATATTATGTCAGAATGTGTATTTCAAATTTTGGCTTAAAGACCAGTCACCCATACTTATAAGGATAAATCCATACCCCTTCTGTTCTATGTAGTTTTCTTAAGGTTTCTTAACATTGGGCTAGATCTGTCCTCTACTTAAAGCAACCAAAAGGATCAAAGGACATACTACCTTTGTTTTTCATTGATAGATGAACTGGAAATAAAAAAGCTATATATTGCAGAGAAAAAATGTGTACAGCTAAAATTATATTTATAAATATGAATCACAGAATAGTATATAAAGGATTGTAACTTTCAGTCCCTTAGAGATTGACAGTATTCTTTCACAGAGCTATTCAATATTGGGCATTAAATAAAGGTTTTTTTGAAATAAGACCCTCTCTGTAGCCTACATCAGCAGTCCCCAACATTTCTGACAGCAGGGACTGTTTCACGGAAGACAATTTTCCCACAGACCACTACTGGTCCATGGCCCAGAGGTTGGGGACCACTGCCCTACTTAGTAAATCTATTATTTCACTGGATTTTTTAAAGGGTATTTCTATTTTAAAGGTGATAAAATATAAGACCTAAGTACTACAGGTTGAGTATTCCTTATCCAAAATGCTGAGGACCAAAACTATTTCAGAGTTTGAATTTTTTTTTGGATTTGGGGGGGGGTGTTTTTGCATTTTTTGGGAATGTTTGCATTAAGCTTACCTATTGAGTTTCTCTAATCTGAAAATTCAAAATGCTCCAATGAGCATTTCCTTTAAGTGTCACATTGGCATTCATAAAGTTTCCAATTTTGGAGCTTTTCGGATTAGGGATACTTAATCTGTAATAACTTGTGTAAGGTTTTTTTCCCACTAACCCAGGGGCATTGTACTTAGGCCTTCTAAATCATAGTTCATTGCTCTTTCACTACCACATAAATCAGCAGGTAAAATCATTCTCCCTGATCACAGGAAGACAGGCAAAGATTTCTGTGCTTCTTACGGAAAACATCAATCCTAACCGAATCCTCTCATTTAACATAATGAAAGATGATGATGATACTAGTTACCAATTATTAAACACTACGAGGTAAGTATTACTAAAACCTTTTAGTAAGTAGAAAACTGAGGGTTGAAGAAGTTAAATAATTTACCTGACGCCAAAGCTAGTTAAGTGATAGAATTAGGATTCAAACTTGTTTAACTTTAGGGTACTCTGTGCTCCTGTCTCCATATTTTACTGCCTTTACCTTATTTTCTATCACCTCTACTCTGGCAAGAAAATAAGAAGAGAGGCTTCTTCATCTGAAAGGTTGATAGAAAATTCTCTGCTTAGAACAAGGTTCTCCTTTCTTATGTCTAATACAAATTTCAGCTGTTTATTCATAATTTATTATAACAGAAAGATATAGGCTCCAAGTATTAGCTTCTTAACGAGCTGTATGGTATTAGGCAAATCACGACCTCTTAAATCCACAATTTCCCCACCTGAAAAAATGAATAACATTATGGATAATAACAACTGTTGGAATTAGGTAATATTTGTGTGTAAACTGGCTCTCTATAGAAAGGTAAGAGTTTAAATATAAATAATATTTTCTTCCTATGTGGTTTGCTCAGAATTAGTCAAGAATATCACAATCACAAACAAAAACCATCAAACAAAATACAAAAGATGCTCATCTTACAAAGAATTAATCAAAACCTAAATATTCCACAATTTTTTCTTTTTCTGAGACAAGGTTTCACTCTGTCACCCAGGCTGGAGTACAGTAGCACGATCTCAGTTCAGTGCAACCTCCACCTCCTGCGCTCAAGTGATCTTCCTGCCTCAGCCCCCTGAAAGTAGCTGGGACCACACCAAGCTAATTTTTGTAATGTTTGTAGAGATGGGGTTTCACCACACTGCCCAGGCTGGTCTCGAACTCCTGAGCTCAAGTGATCCACCCACCTTGGCTTCCCAAAGTGCTAGGATTATATAGGCGTGAGCCACTGCACCTCACAATTTTCAAGTGGGTTTTAAAATTTATCAGTAGAAATTAATCTAGATTATAAAAAAGAAAATGAAGATTGGTGACACAAAGCATAATAATTCAAAATGTAGTAGTAAGTAAACAAATGCACTGATGACACTGCATTGAAACTATTCATATATCACACTCCTGGAGAGCTTCTAGAGGACAGGTATTGTGTTTTATGTTAATTTCTAACATTTAATGGGCAGTCATTTTTACTTAGCTAGGCACTATTCTGTGCACATATTTATATGTATAATAGTGCTGGCTCTATAACCAGTTCTATTATTATTCCCATTTTACAGAGAGGCAAATGAGATACAGAAAGACTTGTAACTTGCCCAAGGTCAAAAAGCTAGGAAGGAAGGGGTAGAGTTAGAATTCAAAAGTTAGAGTCTGACCTAAACGGACTCAGAAATTTTATCTATAATGCTAGGCAAAATGAGCATAGTATATATTTGCTGAATAAATGAAGAAGTAAAACATGAACTGGGGGGGATATAACTCTTTTTTTTTTTTTGAGACAGTGTCTTGCTCTGTCGCCCAGGCTGGAATGCATTGGCACAACCACAGCTCACTGCAGCCTTGATCTCCAGGGCTCAAGCGATTCTCCCACCTCAGCCTCCCCAGTAGCTAGTACCCAGGCACAGGCCACCACACTTGACTAGTTTTTTAAATGTTTTGTAGAGATGTGATCTCTCTATGTTGTCCAGGCTGGTCTCAACTTCCTGGGCTCAAGCAATCCTCATGCTTCAGCCTCCCAAAGTACTGGGATTATGCCTGACCATAACATTTTAAAGTCATCTTAATTGTCTAGTACACAGATGCACCCAATACGTATTTGTTAAATAAAATTATAGAGAATCAGTGTTATAATTTATAAATGTTATATTGGGCAATTTCCAAATATTTATATTTCATTTTGTAAGTTATAACTAAGTTGTCCCATTTCCCTGGTTTTAATGCCTCAAAGAATGTATAGATAATAAGTTATATATATTCATGAAGATTTTTTTTAGTAATCTTTTTAACTTATTACATAGTATTCAGTAGCCTTAACATGTAAGATCACTAGGTGCAAATAATTTACAATCACATAATCAGATACACAAGGAATCCCTGACTCAATAAAGTAAGCAAAAAGCATAGTTTACGTATATGGTGATCTTATTTGAAGCTGAAATATTTTATCCCATGTATTGACCAGTCTGCCTTGAAAAATATGGAAACCAAAGACCAAGTTTGGCACATTTACAAAACCAAATATGAAGTTTCAACATAAATTTTTCATTTCCTTATTTTAGTCACTTCAATAATTTTAGCAAATTAACCCATTTATGAGAGAGGTTGCAATTTTTTGAATTTCTGCAATCAGACCTTGGTGATGTCCTTGAGCAAGATATAAATAACTCCCACATGCTTAGCGTTCCAATAATGGAACACTAGGGATAAATGGGTTAAAAGGTAGTAAGAATTTACCTTACTCTTAGCATTTTTTTTCTAATGCCCTCATGAAATGACTACTTTTCAGATCTCTCCCCCACTGGTCCTTTACCAGTTGCTGGGGAAGCAGTGGGTTGTTACCTTGCACCACTGAGAACTGGTCACTGTTGCCAGCCTAGTGCAAATATCTCTAGACCAATGTCTCAACTCTAACTGCACACTGGAATTACCTACAGACTTAAAAAAAAAAAAAAAAAAAAAAAATTCCAATGCCTAGGCCTTATTTCTGGGCAATGAAATCAGAATTTCTGGGAGTGGGGCCTGGACACTAAGGCCCCACTTTTTGTTTGTTTTTGTTGTTTTCTGTTTTGGTTTAAATTGTGTTTTCTCAAGTGCAGCTGAAGTTTGAGGATGACTGTTCTAATCCTTCCTCCGTCATACTCAAAACCCATACCTATACACACATACATATTCATTTCATATGCTAACATACATGTTATGTACTGTGTTGTACTTATAGCTCACACTACTTTTCAGTAGTAGTAGCACAGCATTCTAAGTCACCCTTTAATGGACATTTTAGACTGCTTCTAGTGTTTCTGCTAACACAAACAAGACTATCATAAATATCTATGTACATACATCTTTGCACATTTTTCCTGCCATTTCTTTGGAATAAATTTTCATTCATTAATTCAAAAAGCAAATCATACAGTGTCAACTATGTAGAAGGTACTCTTCTAACTACTAGAAAATAGCAAAGTAACTCAGAAGCGCTAAGAAATTTCCATTGAAATTACCTTAAACTTACAAGTCGATATAAGGAAATTCGTCATCATTTAAAATATTAAGCCATCCCAATCAAGAATAAGACATATTTCATTTATGTAGTGATAGCTTACATTGTTTCATAGTTTTGTTTAAGTTTTTTTCTTTTTTTTTTTTTTTGAGACAGTCTTGCTCTGTCACCCAGGCTGGAGTGCAGTGGAGCCACCTCGGCTCACTGCAACCTCCACCTCCCGGGTTCAAGCAATTCTCCTGCCTCAGCCTCCCGAGTAGCTGGAATTATAGTTGCCAACCACCACACCCAGCTAACTTTTGTATTTTCAGTAGAGACAGGGTTTCACCATGTTGACCAGGCTGGTCTCGAACTCCTGACCTAAAGTGATCCACCCGCCTTGGCCTCCCAAAGTGCTGGGATTACAGGCATGAGCCACCGCCCGCAACTTCATTTAAGTTTTTCTTATATAGGTCTTACATGTTTCTCAGTGTTTATTCTTAGATATAATTATAAGTTGGATCTTTTTTCTATTAATTTTAATTGGAACTGCTGGTATCATATTTTAAAATAGTAGATACTAAGTTTGCATATTTGGCTGGCTATTGTGACTTGTGTCTATAATTCCAGCGACTCAGGAGGCTGAGGCAGGAGGATCACTTGAGGCCAGGTGTTCGAGACCAGCCTGGGCCACAGAGCAAGACCCTCATCTCTACAATAAATAAATAAATAAAAATAAATAAATTAGCCAGATACAGCAGTACACGCCTGTAGTCTCAGCTACTCAGGAGGCTGAGGTAGGAGAATTGATTGAGCTCAGGAGTTTGAGGCTACCGTGAGCTACAATCTCGCCACTGCACTGCAGCACAGCCAACACAGTGAGACCCTGACTCTAAACAAAATTAAATAAAAACTTTTTTGCATATTTATATTTTTGGATTCTGTCCACTTTATAGAAGTCTCTCATTAGGTCCAATAGTTTTCCCATTGTTTCTTTGCTTTCCTATTTAACGTAAAAGTAGTGATAATTTTCTCTTCTTTTGTCTTTGCTTAATGTTGCTAAAACAGAACACCTGAGATCGGGTAATTTATAATGAAAAAAGTTTATTTAGCCAATGGTTCTGCAGGATGGGAAATTCAGGGGCATGACACCAGCATCTGTTTAGCTTCTGGTGCAGGATTTTGTGCTAGCCCAAAACATGGTGGAAGGTCAAAAGGGAGAAGCAGAGACGTGAAGAGGTAAAATCAGAGGGGTGTCCTGACTTTTATAACAACCCACTTTCCTGGGAACTAATCCATTCCCAGAGCAGAACTCACTCAACCCCCAAGGGAAGTCATTAGTCTATTAATCACCCTCTGTGACCCAAATGCTTCCCACTAAATCCCAACTCCCAACACTGCCCCACTGGAGATTAAACTATTATTATGAGTTTTGGTGGAGACAAATCAAACCATAGAACCTTTCCAATATTTATACATTTTTTTTCCTTATGCACTGTCTTCCAAAGCAATGTTCTTTTAAAAAGATAAAGCAGAATATCATATCATCTCTCCAACTGCAGTGGGAAGGACTGTAACACAGGGGTCCCCAACTCTCAGGTCACAGACTGGTACTGACTGACCTGTTAGGAACTAGGCAGCACAGCAGGAGGTGAGTGGCAAGCCAGCGAACTGTGCTCCACCTCCTGTCAGATCAGCAGTGGCGTTAGATTCTCAAAGGAGTGTGAACTCTACTGTGAACTGTACATGCAAGAGATTTAGGTTGCATGCTCCATATGAGAATCCAATGATGTAATGTAATGTGTTTAAATCATCCTGAAACCATCCCCCTGCCACAGTCTGTGGAAAAACTGTCTTGGTGCCAAAAAGGTTGGGGACCACTGCTCTAACATTTCACCATTGAGCATAATGTTTGTTTTCTGATTAAGTACTCTATCAATTTATTTTCCTCATTTACTGAGATGACCATAAATTTTTTCACACCTGATTTTCAATAATCCTAACATAACCTCCTACATGTTACGATACATTCTTCATTGTAGTGCTGCTGAATTAGCTAATTTCATATTTAGTTATTGATAGTCATAATTAAAGCTGGTCTAGATTAAACTTTGACATAATCTTGGTCAGATTTTATTACAAAATTAATCAGACTACTTTCCATCCTTTTCTAAGCTTTGGATTTTTTTTTCAATCATGAGAATCATTTTTCACTGTTTTTTTTTTTTGGAGACAGAGTCTTAGTCTGTCATCCAGGCTGGAGTAAAGTGGCGTGATCTTGGCTCACTGCAACCTCTGCCTCCCAGGTTCAAGCAATTCTCGTGCCTCAGCCTCCCCAGTAGTTCAGTAGTTGGGATTACAGGTGCGCGACACTACCCCTGGCTAATTTTTATTTATTTATTTATTTATTTATTTATTTATTTATTTTATTTATTTATTTGCATTTTTAGTAAAGACAGGGCTTCGCCATGCTGCTCAGGCTGGTCTCCAACACCTAAGCTCAAGTGATCCACCCACCTCAGCCTCCCAAAGTGCTAGGATTACAGGCACGAACCACTGCACCCAGCCCATTTTTCAATGCTTAAGTTTTTTTCCCTGAGGTTTACTATCTCTTCATTAGGGAAATAATAGAGCCCAACAGGTGAGCCTGCAGACACTGTTGACAAAAAGGACTTTAGTTCAAGTCCTAGTTTTGCCACTTGCTAGTATGTATGACATCAAGCACATTAAAGAGAGTAAATTTTGATTGAAATTTTTGTTTTTGAGACAGAGTCTCGCTCTGTTGCCAAGGCTGGAGTGTAATGGCATGATCTCAGTTCACTGCAACCTCCACTTCCCGGGTTCAAGTGATTCTCCTGCCTCAGCCTCCTGAGTAGCTGGGATTGCAGGCATCCGCCATCACGCCCAGCTAATTTTTGTATTTTTAGTAGAGACGAGGTTTTACCATGTTGACCAGGCTGGTCTTTAACTCCTCACCTCAGGTGATCCACCCACCTCGGCCTCCCAATGTGCTGGGATTACAGGCATGAGCCACCACACCCAGCCTGATTCAGATATTTAAATTTATTAGTATTAGTTTTACTTTACAGGTTTCTCATTTTTTTAATCTCCTCCATATTTATAGCTATGTGTTCTTCTGATACTTAATGTTGTACATTTGTGTTTTCTACTTTGTTTCTAGACTACATTTGCTAGTGAATATTCTATTTTTATAAAATTTTGTAGCATATGCCAAATCCAATTCCACAATTTCAATTTATAGCCCTTCTCACATGTCATCTTTTTAAATCTACTCTCTCTTTTTTTAAAAAAAAAACTTACTAGTGTCCCTCCTTCATCCTCAAATTTTCCCCTTAATTCTCTGTAACTTTTATATTAATACTTTTTACACCTCCCCTTTACTGGTCATTTAACAGTTACTGAGGAAACAGCAAGTTTTATCTTGTACTAGAATTGTTCTTCCCGAACTGGCCCACAAAATATTTGTTCTTCAAAATCTTAATAGATACTGTACCATAAAAGGATTCCATATCAATTAACTCTGAGAAATATGGGTTTAAACAGGTTCCTTTAAGCTAAGAGCACTTAAAGTATGTTAATGTGCATTGTGAATCTATAGGATACAATAAGCAGCTTTTGTCAGATTCACAAATCCTTCCTGAAACTCCCACCTACAAACCTATCCATATCTTACAGGCAGTTGGTGAAATACTGCCCTGAGAAATTCAGTCAGCAGCAACCATCTTCATTTTTAAAAGCCTGAAAAGCAGAGTTATGGTGAAGCCCTTCAAACCAATCCAAGTAAAGTACTTCCAAGAAAAATTATAACAGATAAAGTGGAGATTCCTTATCTTGGTGAAAATACATCCATTACTCTTGCAAGACTTGGTACTTACCGGAAGGCTAGCAGGTAATGATCACTGATAATCTGACCTTTATTCCAAAACATAATCAACATATTTTAAGGGTTTAGTTATGAAAAGCAAGTACTGAGTACTCAATTGATAAAATTTGATGTGCCTTTCTTATACACTTGTAAGTATTTTTCTTATATTCTGATAAATCACAAGCACTGGTAAGATGCCTTTCCTATATATCAACAACTAAGTTGGGCGGGCGCAGTGGCTCACGCCTGTAGTCCCAGCACTTTGGGAGGCCGAGCCGAGCGGATCACTTGAGGCCTGGAGCTCAGGACCAGCCTGGCCAACATGGTGAAACCCCATCTCTACGAAAAATACAAAAATTAGCCAGGCATGGTAGTGCACACCTATAATCCCAGCTACTTGGGAGGCTAAGGCATGAGAATCACTTGAGCCCAGGAGACAGGGGTTGCAGTGAGCCAAGATCGCGCCACTGCACTCCAGCCTGGGTGACACACTGAGTGAAGCGCCATCTAAAAAAAAAAAAAAAAAAGTAGTGCAAGTTACAATCAAGAAGACATTTCTTTTAAAAAATGTTTCAGTATGTTAACAATGTACAGAAGGTTAACATGTAAAATACTGAAAATAATTTGGAAAATTTAAGATTAAGGACTAAATATAAAAATATGGAACAAAATATTTTTACTATTATCTTAATAAAATTTTTATTATATCTTATATGATACTTTGAAATTAGCATACTGTGTCTAACTCCAGGATTGATCTAGTAAGTGTATAATTACTCACAGATGATATGTATGTATACATAGTGTACATGTGTATATATGTGTACAAATTTTTTAATGAAATATATAATCAAATCTGTAATGGCCTTATCCTGGCTGATTAATTTCTTTTACTAGGTTTTCATTCTCTTACAATGTGAAGATGGGTCTTCATGGCTGATCAAATGCAACAGAACAGGTTCTTTGCAGCAATACTTACCACTTCTCTAAAGCAGTGGTTCTTTAACCAGGACTGATTTTGCCCTCTAGGGTAAACTTGACAATGAAGAGACATTTTTGGTTGTCACAACAGAGATGAAACCTACTGTATGTAGTAAACAGAGACCAGGGATACTGCTACACATCATACAATGCACAGGACAGCTCTCACAACAAAGAATTTTCCAGCCCAAAATATAAATAGTGCTGAGATTAAGAAATCGTGCTATATATAACTAAGCAGTGTGTCCATTCCCAAAAGGTGTCATAGTTATACAGTAAGTATTTTAAGTGCAGAGGCCTATTACTCTTCCTTTCCAAGGCTGCTATATTAATGAATATCACCAAATTATAAACATTTATAGCATAACATTTGAAATGATTTGAGCCAATGAAGTTGTCTGCAACTCAGGAATCTTTAAGAGCAGAGGAAGTATCTAAATTTAGCCACCAATCCTTAAGTACATACCTTGTTAGTAATTTTGTTTGAAGCTTATCCTCTAGGAAAATTCTCAGTAAGAGCTCAAAGGGAAAACATTCCCTGAGGTGTGTATTTGTTTGTTTTTAACACATCAATAAGATTCTTCATGGGTTTCACACTTGAAATTCATTTGGCTATATAGAAATCCACATATTACCCCCTGGCTCACATTTTCTTTCCTTGAGTATCTTAAATACATTATTCCATTTTCTTCAGGCATAAAGCAGTGCCATTTAAAAGTCGGATGACAAACTTGTTTTCTTTCTCAGTTATTCAGTCTTTTTGCCTGGTGCCCAGTAAATTGTTTTTTCTTTAAAGTTCATTGATTTTATGTGCATTTATATCAGTTGTCATTGTTCTGAGTAAATATTTTTAGGTATACAGTGTGCTGTTTCAACGCGTAGTTTCAATTTTTTTTTTTAATTTCAAGAATGTCTTATTATAGTTTTTAGAATTTGTTCTGTTTCCTTGGCATGGTTTTCTTCAGGGACCTGTATTATCCATATATTGGATTATCTTTGTTTTCAATATTGTTTTCTCTTAAATCTTTTAGCAGTCTTTTTTTAACAACAACAACAAAAAAACAATTTCCTTCCCTCAGCTCTGCATAATTAAGTTATACTTGGCTTCACCCATTTGACTTCTGCAACAGGGAGAGAGAGAAAAGATGTCCGTGGCGCATCAGATTGGACTTATGGTGGTCTCTCTCTCCTTGAAGGGCACAACAGATCCTGGGTGAAAAAGAAAACAACAATTTCCTTTCTTCACTTTGTATCGCTTTACACATTACCTGTGCTTTTTTTATTCACTCTTGAATTTCCACTAAATTGAGGCTCATTTCTGAAATTGTATATATGTATTTTTTTGAGATAGAGTCTTGATCTGTCTCCAAGCTGAAGTGCAGTGGCACAATCATGGCTCACTGCAGCCTTGAACTCCTGGACTCAAGAATCCTCCTGTCTCAGCCACCCAAGAAGCTAGGACTATAGTCATGCACCACCACAGCCAGCTAAATTTTGTGTACACATTTTTTCTATTCTTTCCCGAATTCTATCACCTTATTTCCGAGTTTTTTAAATTCCTATTTATATTTTTATGTTTTCTTTCATAACATTTTCTTAATTTCTTTTAGCTTGTTTTGAAAGAACAGGTAATAGTACTCATTTGTTTTGGGGGCATGTCTTTCTGACTTGCATTCATGATCTTTAAGATATTACTTTGTTCCTTTTTTTCTTTTTCCTTTATATTAACTTTCTCTTAGATTTCACTTCTAACATTTTCTGTTACTAATTTTTAAGTGAAATCAGTTTTTCTGAACTTCCAGATGGAGGCATGGTCGTTCTGTTGTTTTTGTGTGGTCTTCAAAAAGCAGCTTGTTTTCACAGATTTTTCTGGTTGTGTTCTCCTCTCCCACTCATCTGAATCTTCTCTTTTATCTCTATTGTCCCTGTACTGCTCAATTTGGACTGCATTCCAGCATTTTCCTCTTAGTTTGGGTTTTATCCCTAAAGGGAGCTATGGCTGCATAGTTTTGATACTTCATAATGCCTAGATTATGTATCCCCTTCTACTTTACAATATATTACTTGTATCCATTGTAATTCCACTTGCTTTTCTGAAATCAGTCCACTGTATTTTCTAGTAAGTAGATTATTTTGGGGTTTTCATATTTTCTGGCCCGTCAGACAATCCATTGTTTCTCCATGCTTACTCCCTCATAGAGTCTTGCTCTGATTTGGCCCTATTCTCTTGTATTTAAGGCTCATAGAAATATCTCAACATTTAGTTTTTTGCAGATGTTTTGCTTTGCTCTTCAGGCAGGCAGTTTCTAAGAAGGCTCCCAATGATTCCTGATTCCTGCTATTCACCTCACTGTATAATTCTTTCCCCTTAAGTAGAGGATGAACCTACTGACTTGTTTTAAGATCAGAATACAACAGAAGTGATAAGGTGTCACTTCTGAGATTAGGTTACATAAAGACTCAACTTCCATCTTGTTCTTTTTCTCTCCCACTTGCTTATTCTGAAGAAAAACAGTTGCCCTACAGTGAGCTGCCCCACGGAGATGCAAAGAATTGAGGGAGGCCCTCCAGCCAACAGCCAGCAAGAAACTAAGACCCTCATTTCAATGGGCCACAGGGAAATTAATTCTGTGAACAATCACTGAGTTTGAAAGCAGACTCCTCCCTAGTCGAACTTTGAGATGACTGAAACCCAGGCCAACACCTTGACTGCAGTCTTGATTGCAACAGATTGATTGTGAGAGACTCTTAGCTAGAGTCTAAGCTAGAACTAAATTGTGCCTAGATTCAGAGCTCACAGAAACTTTAAGATAATAAATGTCTGTTGTTTTAAGTGCTGGGTTTGAGGGTAATTGGTAATGCAGCCATAAATAAGCAGTACGATTTCTTTCAGCTCTGTTTTTATGGGAGTGGGGGATTTAGTGAGATGGAAAACTACTTCATAAGTAATTTTAAAAACAAATATTACTCTTAAAAGTAAACATTATATTTTTCTTTAATTTTGGAGGCCAATTTTAACAGCTAAGCAAATAAAATAATTTCAGCCGGGCACAGTGGCTCACACCTGTAATCCCCACACTTTGGGAGGCTGAGGCAGGTAGATCGCCTGAGGTCAGGAGTTTGAAAACAGCCTGGCCAACATAGTGAAACCCCACCTCTACTACAAGCAAAAAATTAGCCGAGCGTGGGGGTGGGCGCCTATAATCCCAATGACTAAGGAGGCTGAGGTAAGAGAATCACTTGAACCTGGGAGGCGGAGGTTGCTGTGAGCCGAGATCGTGCCATTGCATTCCAGCCTAGGCAATAAGAGCGAGATTCCATCTCCAAAAATAAAAATAATAATAATAATAATTTATATCAATTTACCTTAAAAAGTACACGTACTCTACTGTTTAGTTACCAACGAAGCAATTCCTTCTTCCCTTCTCAGATAAATTATAGTATCCTTAATTCCAACATGTATTACCATATAAAAATCATTTATTTTCTAGCAGCTTGAGTTTCCCAAATGAAAAAAGCAGATACTAATCACATCACTTTTCATATGAATAAAACTTACACAGAAAACAAAACAGTGCAAAGTACTCTCCCCCAAAAGGCAGAAGTCATTTATCCCAAGTTTTTAAATTCTTGTTTATGGTTATTCTAATTTTCAAGATAAATTCTATTCCCTCGTCCCTAACTGCAGAGTAAGTTACATCAGAGATTGACACTTTGTATCAGCAATGTGTACAAAGTGTTTGGCACACTGTAAGTGGTTAGTAAATACTTGTTGAATGAGTAAGTCTATCAAAATCTGCTAAACTATAACCAGCATTTATTTAGCATTTACCAACTACTAGGCAATCTGCTAAGTAAGTACTTTATATGTATTAACTTTCACAATCCTTATAAGAAACTATTTTTAATCTTATTTAATAGATAGGGAAACTGAGGCCTAGAAGTTAGACAATTTATCCAATATAAACATTGTAAGCAAATGACATAATCTTAGTAAGTTACTAAAAAGTCTAATTTCGAAGCAGTGCTTTTACATTCCTACATTATAACAGCCATTCCTAAAATCTGATAAATGAGCAAGGATTTATTTTTCTATAGAAAAATATTTCTCAGTATGAATTCTCTCTTGCTTTTAAAGCTGTTTTATTTCAACAATATTATTGAATAAATTATTATTTTAATAAAACTGTCAAGTTTTGCTTGATTTGGCAGAACTAAAAGAAGACAGAAAACTAACGAGAATTACTCTGAAAATCCAAATAATGATCAGAGGCAAGACCTAAAGTTCAAGTGAAAGCCTATTAATCAAATGATGATTCCCAATGGACCCTCTCACCATTACAATGACGAAATAGTTCCAAATCTCCTGGCTGTTGACAATGTTCTACTAAATTACATTTTAATCTAAATTGATAAAGTCCAGGTATGATTTTTTAAATGTTCAAATAATCCACTTAAAACCATAATGTAAAATACCATTTTCAGTATTTTGACAATATTTGACAGAACAAAGTACAATTTTTCACAAATGAAATAATATTTTTAAAATGCAATTATGATACCAACTGGTGACAATGGTATTATTTTATAGACATTTCACATACTGTTAGTGGATGTTAAATTGGATCAGTGTTTCTGGATGTCTACTTGGCAATATACATTAAGAATCTTGAAAACATTTATATTTCTTGACTCAGTAATTACCCCTCTAGAAATATAAAAGGAAATAATCAGAAACAGATAAAGATTTACAGCTTTATAAATAGATTTACGAACAAGAAGGTTCACCACAAATTTATAATATTAAAGTAAAAGGGTAACTTAAATGTATGACAATATAAAGAAGTTAAAATTATGACACAAATATGAAGTTATTAAAATCATCTAAAAACTAAAGATATGGAAAAGTTATTGCTTATAATAGGTTAAAAAACTAATAAAGACATGAGTGATGCCAATTTTAAAAATTTATGTTTTAAAAGACTGGGGAGAAATAAACCAAAATATTAATTGTAATTATTTTTGAGTGGTAGGTCCACATGGGATTTACAGTTTCTTCCAGATATTTTTTCAGATGTTTGCAGGTTTTCTATAATTAACAAGTATCAGCTTTAGAATGAAAAAACAGCCCATTATTTTCCAAAGATTTTAATTTGGATTATTACATAAAATATTATATGATTTTTGAAGTATAATAACATGTAAATGAAGCATCATTTAAAATTTTAAATTAATTTAAATAAAAATTAAGTCGAAACTCTGAAAAGACTGATTTTCTTACTAACCTAAGTAAACACACTGTGTAGGAAACTACATATACTGTATAAAACTTCTGAGCAAATATAGATCAATCTAGGCCCTATATAGTCTTTTTCTTATTATTACTCTCTCTGTAGTCTTTTATTACTTCTCTCTCTCTCTCTGCCTTCTCTATCTATACACACACAAAAACAGCACTAAGTACTAACATACATTCAACTTATGAATATTCTTTTTTACACAGAATGTATATATTCCTGGCCTTTATCCAGAGTTATGATGAGGTTAGATGCCCTGAAGTTGGGGGTAAAGTGAAAAAAAGCAAATTAACACCATAAGAGGTTACCTCTACTCTGCCATCTATGTCCTAAATCTATAATAAGGCATTTTCTGGGGGGCAGGGGGGAGGGGAAACAGGTATAAACTGGGATTTTAACCATTCCTTTTTTTTTTTTTTTTTTGAGAAGTCTCACTGCTCACTGCAACCTCTGCCTTCTAGGTTCAAGTGATTCTACTGCCTTGGCCCCCCGAGTAGCTGGGATTACAGGCACCTGCCACGCCCAGCTAATTTTTGTATTTTTAGTAGAGACAGGGTTTCACCATGTTGGCCAGGCTGGTCTAGAACTCCTGACCTCAGGTGATCCACCTGCGTCGGCCTCCCAAAGTGCTGGGATTACAGGCGTGAGCCACTGTGCCTGGCTGGTTTTAACCATTCTTATTAGTAAAATTACTAAATAGTCCAGTTTGTTAAAAATTTTACTTGTTGAATATAATACAAACTTTAAAGATAATAGTCCCTGTACTTAGTCCCTATAATCTATGACAACGCTAAGAAAGGCTAATGTATAATAAGCTAAACTGACACAAAATACAAATTAGTTTATCAGCAAGAATAAAATATGTAGCACCTACCTTGAAAGATAATTAGGGATAGACTCAAGTTAAGACTTTAGTAGTAAAATCTGCATATAAAAAATTTGACTTACACAGAGAAAAATTAAGGTCACCAGTTGAAATATCTCAATATTAATGTACTGCTTGTGCATTATTAAGAAGGCCCAAAGATTTGCAAGCTATAGATAATAGCACAGCTCCGTACATTCAATGTGATTGTATCTTCTATATATTATACACAATACACTATCATCTCAATGGCAATTGAGTCATTATGGATAATTAATTAGAACATTAATACTTATTACACTACAGTTAAATTCTCAAATAGACTGACAGTACTATTATAAGTATCCAAATCTGGAATTGTTTTCTACCACTATTTAAAAGAACATCTCTATATAATATATACTATACTATGAACTTTTAGAATATATTTTTAGACTTTTTTTCTTTAAATGATTGCAGTATTCAGCATACTACCTCTTCTTATATATCATCATCCTAATTTCCATTTTTAAAGTTTCCTTTTTTATATAATACATTTAAAAAATAGAGACGGAGGCTGGGCACACTGGCTCACATCCATAATCCCAGGACTTTGGGAGGCTGAGGCAGATGGATCACTTGAGGCCATGAGTTTGAGACCAGCCTGGCCAACACTGCAAACCCCCATCTCTACTTAAATAAATAAATAAATAAATAAATAAATAAATAAATAAATAAAATCGCTACTTAAATAAATAAATAAAACAAATAAACAAGCTGGGCATGGTGGTGCGGGCCTGTAATCCCAGCTACCCAGGAGGCTGAGGCACAAGAATTGCTTGAACCTGGGAGGCAGAGGTTGCAGTGAACCAAGATCACGCCACTGTACTCTAGCCTGGACGACCCGGCAAGACTGTCTCAAACAAACAAAAAAATAGAGCCGGCATCTCACTATGTTGCCCAGGCTGGTCTGGAACTCATGGGCTCAAACGATCCACCCACCTTAGCCTCCCAAAGTGCTGGGATTATAGGCATGATCCACCATGACCAGCCTCCATTTTTAAAGTTTCTATAGAAGCATATGAATTCTTTTAAAAAATCCTTTGATTTCATGTCTCAGGAATCTGTTTAACTTAGCAGCTCCTTAGTATCAAACGATCATACTCCCACAGTACAAGATTTTAAATTAAATCTCTTGAGGGCTTTTTAAAAATAGTTATTTAAACGAATACCTATCCTGATCCCTTGAATTATTATTTCCAAACTGTCTTTCTTTAAATGCTTCATGTGAGCTATTTGAGTTCAGCCAGAAATTTGGACAGTTTATCTTCCCACAAGTAATAAGAGTTTAAAACGTGGTAGGAACAAAAGGAGAACAAGAACAAATACACTGGATTAAAACCAAGTGAACTTATTTCAACAAGTCACTCTCTGTAGAGCAGTTCCTAAACATTAGCAAGGTTCAGAATCACCTGGAGGACCTGTTAGAAATAGACTGCTTGGCCAGGCACGGTGGCTCACGCCGGGAGTCCCAGCACTTTGCGAGGCCGAGGCGGGCGTATCACGAGGTCAGGAGATCGAGACCATCCTGGCTAACACAGTGAAACCCAGTCTCTACTAAAATTGCAAAAAATTAGCCAGGCGTAGTGGCGGGGGCCTGTGGTCCCAGCTACTTGGGAGGCTGAGGCAGGAGAACCGCGTGAACCCGGGAGGCGGAGCTTGCAGTGAGCCAAGATAGCACCACTGCACTCCAGTCTGGGCAACAGAGCAAGCCTCCATCTCAGGAAAAAAAAAAAAAAAAAATAGACTGCTTGGCCCTAACCCCAGAGTTTCTGACTCAGTAGGTGTGGATATTTGCATTTCTAACAAGCTCCCAGACGATGCTGATCCCACTGGTCTGGGGAACCTCACTTAGAGAATCACTGCTGTAGTCTCATGAAGTATACTGTCTGAAATAAAAATTGTAACATGTCAAAAGTTCTCTAATTAGAAACACATATCTAAATATATGTAAGCAAATACTCTCTTGCCTAACATTGTATTAATTAGTTACTCAAGTAAATTATTTCAGAGAAAAATGGTACCACCAGATTTTCACCAATTATTACAACAATGTAGGTTAAAACATCTTCAAAAGGTTAAGTTTACCTGCTAGAAATTACTAAGATAAGCAACAGCAATAAAGTACTTAAAGCAGCAAAGAGAAAAATACGAGTCCTTAATAACTTATGAAATGAACGAAAAGATTAGTTCCTTAGTATATTTAAACTAAATTCTATTTGCATCCATCTGGCAGTAAAATTAACACAGTATGCCTTTATGTTAGACACACCTAAAGTGGAATCATGACTTCACCAAACTACTTACCTCATATGACATTGGCTGAGCTAATGAGTTAAAGTTTCTCCCTTAAAACAGAGTTCCAATATAGCAAAACTTTAAAATGCTTTGTAATGTCATTCTCCCCTCGACGAAACTACTAACGTATCAAATTGTAAGAACAGTAATGAATAAATTTTCAATAAAGAACTCAGAAACTTCTGAGAGAGAAAAAATTTGAAAACTTAAAATTCTTTTCTCACCTGGATTCAGATGGAGTCTTACTGGATGCAATAAGGATGCCCTAACCAAAACCCAAGGACATAAAAGAGCAATGAAGCCTCTTAGATAAAATCACTATTGCACATAGAAATAGACATTCTGGAAGACTGAGTCAGGCATAGAGGGCAGTGATCCAAAAATAGTTCTAGGTTTTCTCTGAGATGGCAAACACCGCAACCTTTCTGGAGCTAGACATTCTGGTTGTCAGCTTACATCCTAAAGTACTAGCATGAAAATATAGTTCAGCAAACACTAAAAGAAAGCATCATTTTCCCTCAAACTTGCAAGAATCATGGCTCATAGGATGAATGCAAAATCACCCCAGGCCAGGGTTTCTCATCCTTAGCACTATTAACATTTCAGGCTGGGTAATTCTTTCTTGTGGGGGGACCATCCTGAGCATTATACATTATTCAGCAGTATCCCTAGCCACTATTAGTTATGACAATCAAAAATATCTCCAGACATTGCCCAATGTTCTCTGTGAAGCAAAACCACCCCTTATTGAGTACTGCCATAGCTCAAAATCAAGAACATCAGTAAATTAAAAATGTTTACAAATAATCTAAGTTTCAGATGGAACAATTCTCTGGCCACAATGCCTCATATAACTCAAGTATTCAACAAATGTTAGCCACTATTATTATCATTTTGTATGTGTACATGGCTGCCTAGTGTGTTGGTAGTAACAGGAGTCTGAACTCACTTCCTGTAATAGTTAACAAAAACGTTTAGAAACTTGGGAGGGAGGAATCGTCAACTTAGAGTACCACCAGTGCTGCATACTGGGACACTCATGGGAAGCCATAATTTATATCCCAAATGGTAAAAAAGTATATCACAATTCATATTAAACACAACACACAAACATGTACACACATGGATACATACACAGAAAGGGGAAAAAGATGCTAAAAGTTGACCTACCAACCTCAAAGTTCTAACACTCAAGTGAGACGCATACAAATGATTTGACAGGTATGATAAACAAGTAAGTTTCCAAGAAAAAGTGATTTTTAAAAATAAGCCAATTCAGCCCCAGCTTATACTCTAAGTTTACACCAAATGATTCAAGGAACATGTAAGGGTCCTTTATTCTTGCAACAGACCTTCACACTAAAAATTAGGTTAACTAAAAACCTGAATATAAGTAATTTAGTAATGTCTTTAAATTAACATTATTATATTAGAACCTAGAAATACAACTAGTATTTGGTATAATCTTATAAACACAAAATCTCATTATTTTTAATTCAGATTCAATAATGAATAATCTGCCTTCACAAGGTTTCCCTCACTCAGGCAATACAATGTCTTTTAAGGAAGTTAAAAGTTTTATAAACTAGTTACAAGATAATTGAATGCAGGAAGCTACTATATATTAAAAAAGGTTTCCACTCAAAGCAAGGATCTTAATTTCCAGTCACAGGGGAAGATAAATAACTTACTGCTATTTCCCTAATGCTCTGGTTACCCATTCCCACACCAACTGCTGTAAGAAGGTACATCTGTCCCCAACTAAGTCTATTTTTTGCAAAAGCTGGCAAAGAATCTGTACTAATTTTTCTTTCAATGTTTGGCAGAATTCCCTAGTTAAACCATCTGGGCCTTTGCTTTACCTTGTAGGTGCCTTCTTAAAAAAAAAATAATAATAATTCAATCTCTTCATTTGTTATAGGTCTATTTACACTTTTTTTTTTAAGTCAATTTCAGTAGTTTATATCTTTCTAGAAAGTTGTACATCTAATCTAAGTTATTTAATTTATTGGCATACAGCTGCTACTATTCCTTTACACTACTTTTTACTTCTGTAAGATTGGTAGCAGTGTCTCCTCTTTCATTTCTAATTCTAGTAATCTGTGTTTTCTTTTTTCTTAGACAATCTAGCTAAACATTTTTCAAAATTGTTGATACCAGCTTCTGATTTAACTAATTTTGATTTAACTAGTTTTTGTTTCATTTCATTAATTTCTACTTGAACCTTTATTATTTCCTTTCTCTGCTTGCTTTAGGTTTAGTATGCTCTTCTTTTTCAGTGTCTTAAGGTAGACGGCTGTATCAATTTGAAATTTTTATTCCTTTTTAATAGACATAACTACAGATTTTCCTCTAAGCACTACCTTAACTGCACCCATAAGTTTAGTTTATTATTTCTTCATTTTCATTAATCTCATAGTATGTTCCAAATTTACTTCTGATTTCGTCTTTCATCCCCTAGTTACTACAGGAACATGTTCCATTTCTACATATTTTTAAGTTTCCCAAATTTCTTTCTGTTGGTTGCTAATTTCATTCTATTGTGGTTTGAAAACATGTTTTGTATTATTTCTTTTTAAATGTAATAAGGTTTCTTTTACAGTGTCGCATATGGTGTTTCCTAGAGAATATTCCGTTTGCACTACAGAAAAATTCATATTCTGCTACTGTTAGATAGTGTTCTATAAATGTCTGTCTGGTCTGGTTGACTTATAATGCTGTTCAAGTCTTACATTTCCTTGTGGATCATCTGCCTAGTTGTTCTATTCCTTACTGAAAGAGGGGTATTAAAGTCTGCAACCATTATTTTTAAATTGTCTATTTCTCCCTTTATCAGTTTTTGCTTCATACTATTTTGGAGCTTTGTTGTTAGATGCAGATACTTACAATTTACAATTGTTATGTCTTCTTAATGAACTGCAATTTTTTTACCAATATAAAATGTCCCTTTTTAGTTTCGGTAACTTTTTTTTGTTTTAAAGTCTATTTTGCCTGATATTAATATCGCCACTCCAGCTTTCTTATGGTTGTGATTTGCATAATAAATCTTTTGTCATCCTTTTATTTTCAATCTATATATTTGAATCTGAACTGTGTCTCCTGTCGAGAGCATATAGTTGAGTTCTGTACTTTTTATCCAGTCTATCTGCAGCCTCTGCCTTTTTTTAATGTCTGTAAACAGGGTCTTGCTGTGTTACCCAATCTGGCTCTAACTACTGGGCTCAAGCAATCCTCCCACCTCAGTCTCCTGAGTAGCTAGGACTACAGGTGTACTTTACCACACCTGGATTCTAACTTCTGAATTGATTGATTGATCCATTTACATTTATTGTCATTATTGATATAACTAGATTTTGACCTGCTAATTTACTTTTTGTTCTGTGTATATCTCATGTTTTTGTTTCTCCATTCCTTTTTTACTGCTTTCTTTTTGCATTACATCAATGTTTCCTAATGTAGCATTTGTCATTGATTTTCCTTCGTGTTGCTCTAGGGCTTCCCATATACATCTTATCAGATTCAGCTTCAGATTTATGCTAACTTAATCACACTGAGATGTGAAGATGTTACTCCTATATAGCTCTATTTCCTTTTTCTCCTTTTTGTGATATCATTGTTATATACACCTATAAATGTTATAAGCTGAACAATACTTGTTATAGTTATCACTTTACATAATTTTACGACTTTTTTAAAAGCTGAGCGAATAAAAAGAGCAAAGCATGTTTGCTCTTTTTTATTGTTTCTGGTTCTCTTTGTTCCTGTGGCTTCAAATTATCATCAAGAGTTATTTCCTCAGTTAAGTACAGTTTTGTGTCAACAAATCTCCCTTACACTGTAACTGGCAAATATATTGCATTTTAATGTATATGGGCCCAAAGACATTATATATATATTGTTTACACGTTTGCTTTTTAAGACAGGGTCTGGCTCTGTCGCCCAGGCTAGCGTACAATAGTACAATCATAGTTCACTGCAGCCTCAAACTCCTGAGCTCAAGCAATCCTCCCACCTCAGCCTACCAAGTAGCTAGGGCAACAGGCATGCAATGCTGTGCCTAACTAGTTTTAAAATTTTTTTTTTTTTTTGTAGAAACAGAGTCTTGCTATGTTGCCCAGGCTGGTCTCAAACTCCTGGCCTCTGGTGATCTACCTGCCTCAACTTCCCAAGGTACTAGGATTACAGGTTTCAACCACCACACCCAGCTCACAATTGCTTTTTTTTTTTTTTTTTTTTGAGATGGACTCTCACTCTCTTGCCCAGGTAGAGTGCAGTGGCATGATCTCAGCTTACTACAACCTCAGCCTCCCGGGCTCAAGCAATTCTCCTGCCTCAGCCTCCTGAGTAGCTGGGATCACAGGCGTGCGTCACCACCCCTGGCTAATTTTTGTATTTTTAGTAGAGATGGGGTTTCACCACTGCGCCCATCAATTAAGAAATGGAAAAGAGGCCGAGACGGGCGGATCACGAGGTCAGGAGATCGAGACCATCCTGGCTAACACGGTGAAACCCCGTCTCTACTAAAAAATACAAAAAACTAGCCGGGCGAGGTGGCGGGCGCCTGTAGTCCCAGCTACTCGGGAAGCTGAGGCAGGAGAATGGCATAAACCCGGGAGGCGGAGCTTGCAGTGAGCTGAGATCCGGCCACTGCACTCCAGCCTGGGCAACAGAGCGAGACCCCGTCTCAAAAAAAAAAAAAAAAGAAAAAAAAGAAATGGAAAAGAAATATGCACGTATACTATCTTTTATAATTATATAATTACTTTTGCTGGTGGTGCTTTTTGTCAATTTTGTGTGTGTGGATTTAAATTACAATGTGGGATCGCTGGCTTTCAGTCCAAATAACTTCCTTTAGTACTTCTTATTGGTAGTGACAGGAGGCAGTCAAATGCCAGGCAGATAGGGATGCATCCCTGGTGAAACCCCACCTCCAAGCCAAAGAAAGTTTCAAGCCTGAAAGCCAAGCTACAAGTCACATTCATGGACCGGATTGAGAACCTGTCTTCCCATTTGGTGCACTTTTCTCTGATTGATCTCTACCTTTCAACTATTTTACATATACTTACTCTTTCCTAATTGGTTTTCTACCCTGCTGTGCCCACCTCCGAGTGGTGCTTCTGCTTTAGCCTTTCTTTACATACTAAGAAACCAATCAGCACACACTCCTCTATTCTGCAGCCATAAAAGCCTCAGACTCAGCCACACTGAGAGAGGGACCACTTCCGCATCCTCTTTCAGCTGAGAACTGCTCCGTCATTCAATAAAATTATTCTCTGCCCTCCTCACTCTTCAACTGTCAGTGTTTCCCCATTCTTCTTGGGTGTAGGGATAAGAGCTTGGGAACCACTGAATGTGGGTACAAGCTATAGCACAGGTTAGCTGGGGCACCCCTGGTCTAGCTGCAGGCTGTGCTGGTGCACAAGCCAGACTTGGCCCATATGGGACAAGTAGACAGGGTGCCCCACTGCTGTGACCCTCGCAAAGGGGCCAAAAAAAAAATCCTGTGTCATTATAAAGCATGACTGCTAGCAACAAATTCTCTGAGTTTTGTTTATCTGGGAATATTTTTATTTTGCCTTCATTTTTTAAAGATAGATTTCCTGAATACAGAATTCTTGGTTGACAGGTTTGTTTTTTTTCCCTTTAAGCCCTTGATCTTATCCCACTGCGTTCTGGCCTCGATTCTTTTTGATAAGAAGGCAGTTATTAATTTCATCGGGGTTCACTTTGTAAGTGATGACATGTTTTTATCTTGCTGCTCTCATGATTTCCTCCTTATCCTTAAACTATGCTATGATGTGTCTGTGAATCTCTCTGCATTTATTCACTTGGCATTCACTGAGGGTCCAAGACATACAGGTTAACGTTTTTCAATAAACTTGGTAATAAATTTGGCAATGAAAGAAAAATGTTCAGCCCTTCTTCCATTTTCCGTTCTTGTCTCTGTTCTCTCCTGGTCCTCCCATTATGTGTATACTGGTACACTTCACGCTTCCCACATTTCTATGAGGTTGTGTTGACTTTTCTCCATGATTTTTTTCTCTTCATACTCCATAATCTCTGTTGATCTATCTTTAAATTAATTAATTCTGTCTTCTGCCAGTACAAATCTGTGACTCAGTCCCTCTAGTGAACTTTTCATTTCAGCTTTAATGTTTTTCAATTATAAGAATCCCACTTAGTTTTTTTTAATAATTCTGTATCTTTATTGACATTCTCTATTTGATAAAAAATTGTGACCATACATTGCTTTACTTATTTAATGGTGATTTTATTTATTTCTCTGAACATATTTGCAATGGCTCTCTGAAGTTAATTCCAAAATCAAGTCACTTTCACAGGCAGTTTCTGTTCCCTGCTTTTTTTCCGGTGTATAGCTCATTCTTTCCTGTTCTTTGCATATCTCACAATTTTTTGTTGGGAACTGACCATTTTATATATTATAGCCACTCTGGATCCTGATTGCCCCACTCTGGGGTATGTTACTGTTATTTCTTTAGTCACTGGCTGGATTGTTTTAGTGAAGTGTATTTCTCCCCATCTCCCCTGAGTGAAGCCCCTCATGTTCCTCCTCATGAGGCACAGCCTTGGATAGTCGCAAACTCACCATGAAATGACTGCTTTGGGCAGGGCACTCTTTTTCTCTTTCTTTGACCACATCCAGTTGTTAGGCATCACCAATTGCTGGCTGATTACTCTATTGTTTTCAACAACGTGCTGAAGCATCGATTGCTTCACAGGTCAATCAAAACAAATCTGGGTTCCTTTAAAGGAATAGTTTCAGGGGCCAATGTTTGAGATTTGTTCTGAACCCAAAAAGACTCCTCCCAGCTCTTCATTTCCCTGGTTCTCTCCAGCAAACTAGCCCTTCTACAGTTTATTTATCTCCACTGCACCTACCAATCTCCTCCTAACTGCCTCTCACCACACCCTACTGTTTTTGCATACTCTTAGACCTGAACTTCTCCCCACACTGTTGCAAATGAAGTTAGTTTCTTTAGAAAGAGATTTAGAACTCTGTCTTACAGCATACTTCTCCCCCTAAGCAAGTCTCTATCTCTGGAGCTGGAGGACAATGGTGCACTTATCTTTGAATGACAACCCAGTTAGAGGACAAAAACACTTGACGGAGTTGGGGCAATAGCCTCAGGTCTCAACTTGCCTCTCCCAGTGTGGAACTGCTGGATTACAAGCTGGGGCATGGGTGACTGTGCCTTCAGTATTCCCAGTGGTACTGTACACAGGTACAGCCTCTGTACCATGAGTAAGAAATAGTGAGTTCCTGCCTCTCAGCCCCACTCATCCAGAACTTGACCTCATCAATAGGCCGCTGGAGAGTAAGATTAAAAAAAAAAAAATCTTGATATCCTGGTCCTTTGAGAAAGATACTTTCCAACTAGGAAATAAAGGAACAGGTAATCTTGTACTCTTGGCTATACCAGTCTGGAATGAAGTTTCCATCTCAATGAGCTGGGAAAGAGGAAAAGGAAGTGGGTCTTGGTTCAATACCACAGTAATTCAATGTTCTTACTAAGTTTTAGTAGATTTTCTTGAATAAATGTCTTTTCATTTGCTATATGCTCTTACGACCATTTCTTGAGACTTTAAATGACTGCATTTTCTGGTTTCAATGGAAAGTGGGTCTACAGAAAGACTCATGCTGTCCTGTTGAAAGTATACTGTCCCAAATAAATGTATAGCTCAAATATGTCTTAATGATTTCTTATGGCATCTCCTTCACTACATTCCTCTTCCACAATCAGAGATAACTACTAGCAACAGTGTAGAGATTTTTTTCCGCATACCTTCAACAAGGAAGATGTACAAACTATAGTTTCATAGAAACATCCCATACCACACACCATCATTCTCCCCAGAACCCACAGCTTTTTCTTTTTTTTTTTTTTTTTAAGAAACAGAGTCTTGCTATGTTGCCCAAGCTAATCTCCAACCCCTAGGCTCAAGTGATTCTCCTGCCTCCGCCTCCTAAGGAGCTGGTACCACAGGCCCCTGCCACTCCACCTAGCTCAAGTTTGTTGCTATTTGTGCTGACCTGCCATTCCTGCCCAGTCTTTAGAGATTTATTTCCTCACATACAGGACTATTCAAAGCATGGAAAATATTTTTTATTTTCAAGTAACCATGTAAGTAACTAAAGCATGAATCTTGCAAGAAAAAAACTGAAAAAAATCAACTTTATAAAAATTAAAAATTCTTCCTTTTTTCATGAGAAAATGAAAGCACAAGCCATAGACTGAGAGAAAATACTTGCAAATCACTTATTGGGTAATATTCAGAATATATAAAGAACTCCAAAACTGAACACAAAGAAAACTCAATTTCAAAGGTGCACAAAAGACTTGAAGAGGCTCTTCACTAAAGAATATATAAAAAATGCAAATAAGGGCCGGGCGCGGTGGCTCAAGCCTGTAATCCCAGCACTTTGGGAGGCCGAGACAGGCGGATCACGAGGTCAGGAGATCGAGACCATGCTGGCTAACATGGTGAAACCCTGTCTCTACTAAAAATACAAAAAAATAAGCCGGGCGAGGTGGCGGGCGCCTGTAGTCCCAGCTGCTCGGGAGGCTGAGGCAGGAGAATTGCGCGAACCCGGGAGGCGGAGCTTGCAGTGAGCAGAGAGCGGGCCACTGCACTCCAGCCTGGGTGACAGAGCAAGACTCCGTCTCAAAAAAAAAAAAAAAAAAAAAATGCAAATAAGAATATGACAGTACTCAATATGACTAGTCATTAAGGAAAAGCAAATTCTAGCCAAACTAAGATAAAACTACACACCTATGAGGATGGCAAAAAATAGACTGGCCATATTGAGTGACAACATGGATCAACTAGAATTTTTCAAACACTGCTGGTGAGAATGTAAAATTTTTTTTTATTGTTGTTGTGTTTTTGTTTTTTTGTTTTGAGACAAAGTTTCGCTCTTGTTGCACAGGCTGGAGAGCAGTGGCACGGTCTTGACTCACCGCAACCTCTGCCTCCCGGGTTCAAGTGATTCTCCTGCTTTAGCCTCCCAGGTAGCTAGGATTACAAGCTATTAATTTAAAAGTTAAATATATGCCTAACATAGTCAATATGCAACATAAAACAGTATGTTCACTGTGGTCTTATTTGTAACAGCGAAAAACTGGAAATAACTCAAATACCTATCAAGAAGTGAATGTCTAAACAAATTATGGTATATCAACACAATAGAATACTACTCAGCAGTAAAATAGAAATGATCTTTGTTATATGAAACAACATGGATCAATTTCAAAATAATTTTGTTGACTAAAAGAGTACAAATTATATGATTTCATGCATATAAAATCCTAGAAAATGCAAACTGATTTGTTACGAAAATAACAAATTAGTGGCTGCCTGGGGATAGCAAGAGGTTATAAGGGGGCAAGAAAAGACCTGAGGGTGATGAATATGTTCATAGCTTGACTGTGTTAATAGTTTCGCAGGATACACTTATGTCAAAACTTACCAAATTGAATACTTTATACAATTCAAGAAGCTAAATTGTACAAAGAACATTTTCAATTCACTGTATATCAATTATATATCTCAATAATGCTTCCTGAAGACAGAATAAAAAGACAAATCACAGTTTACATGAAAATATCTGCGAATCATATACTTGATGAAGGACTTCTACCCAGATTATTCTGAAGAACTCAAAAAATTTAATTAAAAAAAGAAACAAAACAAACAGACAAACAAAAAAAAAACCCCAGGCCAGGTTCAGTAGTTCACACCTCTAATTCCAACACTTTAGGAGGTTAAGGCAGGAGGATCACTTGAGCCCAGGAGAATTCAAGATCAGCCTGAGCAACATGAGACACCATCTCTACAAAAAGTGTATTTTTTAATTAGCCAGGATTGGTGGCCTGTGCCTGCAGTCCCAGCTACTTGAGAGGCTATCATGGGAGGATCACTTGAGCACAGAAGCCAAGGCTGCAATAAGCCAAGATCGTGCCACTGCACTCCAGCCTGTGTGACAGAGATAGATCTTGTCTCAAAAAAAAAAAGAAAAGAAAAAGAAAAGAACCCAATAAAGAAATAGGCATGGGATCCAAATACTTAGTTACTTCACCAAAGAATATACACAGTGGAAAAAAAATACATTAAAAATGTTCATATTCATTAGTCATTTAGGGAAATGCAAATTAAAAGAACAATGAGATATTATCACATATCTTTTAGAATGGCTAAAATTTAAAAATTAACAATATCAAATGCTAGCAAGATTGAGGGACAACTGGACCTCACATATTGCTAATGGGAATGCAAAATTAGTTCAGCCATTCTCAAAAACAGTTTAGCAGTTTCTTATGAGATCAAATAAATATTTAAGGTATAACCCAGCAATTTTACTCCTTGGTATTTACCCAAATTAAGTGAAAATTTCCAAAAAACTTATATGCAAATGTTTATAGTGTTTTTAATCACCAACTGGAAGCAACCCAAATTATTCCTCAACTAAAAAAGAATAAAGAATCTTCAGTATATCCATACAACAGAACACTAATTAACAACACAAAAGAATGAATTCTGATAGAGGCACTGTGTATAAATCTCAGATGTACTGTACTAAGAAAAAGAAGACAGGCTTAATACAGTATTATTTCACTTGTATCACATTCTTGAAAAAGTAGAACTGTAAGGGTATAAAATAGATTAGTGGTTGCCAGAGACTGAAGATGGAGAGCTGGACTGACTACAAAGGACAGAGGAATGTGAGGGATAATAGAATTGTTCTACATCTTCATTCTGGTGGTTCTTATGCAAAGCAACTGTTTGCATGTGTCAAAACTTGCAGGGCAGTACTAAAATGGGTGAATTTTACTGTGTGTAAATTATATTTAATAAAAAGAGGGGAATGGTTTCACTACTGAAGTAACGTCAAGCAAAAAAAACACAACAACTCCAACAACATAAGAGTCAGCAATTTTCTAATCTGTGTTCTTTCACACAATCGCTGTTTTTAGTTCCACCACCAAGTATGACTATAATCAGGAAGCACAAGATAAGGGTAGAAAATTTGCCTTTTTATGTAATAAAAAATAAAGGTTAATTACTAAAATAATTTTAATAGTTAAGTATACTAGTCTTAAATGAAAAAGTAGTTATGTCCATAGGTAAGTCTAATATTTAAAAAAACTAGTTGAGAAATGGTTTAAGAAAGTGGGAATTATTTCTCATTTATTTTGTTTTTACATCTGAATGTAAAACATACAAGCACACAATGAATAAACAGCTTTTCAGTGATCATTTCTATTTGCAATTTTCTATAAATATTAAACACTCTAAAAATTAAATGGCTCTGTATAATCATCCCAAACATAACCCTAAAACCAAAAAACAGGCAAACAAACAAAAACCATTAACAATATAAAAATGACAAATTCTCTAGGTCTCAGTTCCCTCAACAATAGCAATCAGCGGGGCACAGTGGCTCACACCTGTAATCCCAACATTTTGGGAGGCCAAGGTGGGGGTATCGCTTGAGGCCAGGAGCTGAAAACTAGTCTGGGCAACACAGAAAAGCCCTGTGTCTACAAAAAAATTTAAAAATTAGCCAGGCGTGGTGGCACACGCGTGTAGTCCCAGCTACTCAGGAGGCTGAGGTAGGATGATCCCTTGAGCAGAGGAGTTCAGGGCTGCAGCCTGGGTGACGCTGTGTCTAAAAATAACAACAGTAACAATCTCCTCCAATTATTTCCCTCTTCCACAGGCAAAACATTCTATGACCCCCTTTTTTGTGTGTGAGTCTGAGACTCACACTGTCACCCCGGCTGGAATGCAATGGCGTGGTCTTGGCTCACTGCAACCTCCGCCTCTCGGGTTCAAGTGATTCTCCTGCCTCAGCCTCCCCAGTAGCTGGGATTACAGGTGCCTGCCACCACACCCGGCTAATTTTTTGTATTTTTAGTAGAGACAGCGTTTCACTATGTTGGCCAGGCTGGCCTCGAACTCCTGACCTCATGATCTGCCCGCCTCGGCCTCCCAAAATGCTGGGATTTACAGGCGTGAGCCACCGCGTCTGGCCTCACATTTTATGACTTTAATGGAATTTGCTGTTACTAAACTATATTGAATATAATTTTTGTTTTGAAGAATCAATAGTAATACACAATTCTTATAAACCTATTAAGTTAAAACTTCTCATTGGAGAAGTCATCCTGGTCTTATCGCAACATTACATACATAAAACACTTAGCACAGTACCCAAGACACAATCAGCACCCAATAAATAGTAGCTGTTATAGATCACAATACTTTAAAAGTCAGTTATATTTCTATCATAAAAGGTTTTTCAAATATACTGTAACCAGAATAGTACAATTTGATGCATGAGGGAAAAAAAACAGAAATTGTTAAAGACAAACTTGTTCTCTTATCTCCTCATTAAACCACTTTAATATCCTAAGATATTCTGAGAATTCCAAAGAAATTTAATCATTTATAGCTACTACCTTTAGAAGTAAGATACGGGTTTTGGTTTCTGAAAAGTTAAGAGACTAGCACCATCTGCTGGTATACTGGCTTGTTCCTATGAACCCCACTCTACAGATGATGCTAAGGTAACACAAACATTGCTGGATCTCAAAAACCAGTTCAACAACACTTGAAGACATTGATAATGGTAGGGTATTTTTAGGGATGCACAGAGCACATGAAAGCCAGAGTCTACTCACTGATGGAAAGTACAAACTAGGGTTAAAAATTCTACTTGGGTATACTTTTTACTAGGCTGAATTTTTTTATGCAGATTATTGCCTATGCTACCACTACTTTAGTGTAGAATCTAATCAGCAGTGACAGTAAGATATCAGACTAAAACAAGATAGCAGGGAGGCAGGTGCCCTACTTATGTAAGCAGTGCCTACAGACAAGTGTCCCTAAGAAACAGGAGAGGGCCACGTGTGAGAAAAACACCAAGTATGGTTGAGCTCAGTGTACGTCCATCTCTCACTCTCTAAATATACCAGCATTTTATGATTATAGAAGATTAACAAATGGGAAAAATTAAAGAGATATTTGAGAAGCATTAATATGGGAAAGGTAAACACATATTGATAATAAATAACCTCACTCAAGAAAAATCAGAACTAATCAAAAAAAGAACTTTAAACAGTCATAATAAATAGCCTTAGGCAGACATGGGAAAATATTAGAATACAAAGCAGGAATAAACAGTTAAGAGAAAGAAACAAAATATTGGCTGTAAAAATATATATAATCATTGCAACGAAGAATTTTAAAATGGTTTGAATAAGAAAATGAACAGAGCTGATTTAAGAATGAATCTAGGAAATGTTCCAGAGTCTCAGAAAGCGACAAAAAGATTAATAAAGCACAAGTTAAAACAATGTGGGGAAAGTAATATTAGTGTAAATATCTACCCAAAAGGAATTGCATAAGCAAAGAAAATAAATGAAGAATTTGAAAAAATGACAGAATTCTGCAGAATTCAATATATGAAATCTCAGATCAAAATGGCTTAAAGTGCTAAGGGGAAAAGATAAGGGAAAAAAAGTCTATACTTAAATGTACTGGAGTAAAATGTAAGCCTTTCAAAGACAAAATTTTAAAAGATTCTAGCAAGAGGAGCAGGGGAAACATCACCTAAAAAAGAGGAGGATCAAATTGATACCAGATTTAAGAACACTACCGGGACAGGAAGAAGCCAATAAAACGTTTCCCTATCCTCAAAATATTGAGGTAGAAAAACAAATCTATGCTTAGAATTTTGTATCAAGGTAAATTATCACTTAACTGTGAATGGTAAACATATTATAGGCAGACAACGCCTCAATGTTTACCACAAAAAAAAAGACCTTCTTTCAAAGAACATTTGAAGAATGTAATCTAGTCAGAAGAGAAATGTATCCAGAAGAAAACAACAAAATATGGGAAGGAAAAAATTTTAGAAGATGTATTGTTATCTTAAAACAAGTGTATTCATAAGAATAATTAAAACATCACATCACCCTATTTCAAGAAAGTAGGGGTGCAGTGGGAGAGTATCCTAAAGTTCTTGGAATTCGTTGGGCAGGGAAGGGAGAAGAGTGAGATTCAACTTGGACACTGAAAGGATATGATATAAAACGGCAGAGCTAAGTTCTAACATAGCAATAATCACATTAAATTCAAATAGGTTAAACTCAGAAGACATATTCTCAGTTTAAATGTAAAACAACGATCCAGGCCAGGAACAACGTAATCTGTAATCCCAGTGCTTTGTGGGGCCAACATGGAAGGACTGCTTAAATCCAGGAGATTCAGGCTCCAGTGAGCTATGATCACACCACTGCACTCCAGCCCAGGCAACAGAGCCAGACCCTATCTCTAAAAACTAAATAAAAATTAAATTTAAAAATTAAGTTAAAAATCCGAAACAAATAAATAAAACCAAGATCCAGCAAAGCTAAAAAAAATAAAGAAACGAAAGGTACCTAAAAAATATGAACCAAAATAAACCCACCATAGTATCAAAAGAATTTAAATTCAAAGGCAAAGGCAATAAAAGACAAATGGAAACATTATATACTGGTAAAAAAGCAAATGTGAATATACATAGATATACATACAGCCTCAATGTACATAAGCAACAACTAAAAATCTGTGTGCAAAAGCAAGAGATTAACAATTCTAATTAGAAGTTTTTAACAAGCCTTTAGAAAATGACAAAAAAATATTAAAAAACCCAAAATTTGAAAAATGCTACTTTGAAAGTCTGGTATCATATGACATATGTGACATCACAACAAACATAAACTATATTCTTTTTGAGCTCACACAGAACATTCATAAAAATTGACCATATAAAAAAAAAGTTGACCATGTAATAGCCCAAAACACACTCCAATTACCTTCCCAAATCAATGAAATACAGACTCTGTACACAAAGTATAAAGCAATAAATTAAAATCAACAACGAAAAGAGAACTTTAAAAATATCATATCTGGAAATTAAGCTGTGGATTAAAGAGAAAATTCTAATTATAATACTTTGAGATGAATGACAAAATTTATGTCTTTGCTGTCCATGCAGTGTTAATAAAAAAGAAAATGTATGTCAAAGTATGTGAAATCTAGCTTAAGCCTAAAGAGAAATGAATTTGAAAGATCAGAAAATAAGAATCATTTAAAACATACTTAAGATACTACCAAATAATATCATATACATGAAAAGGCGCTTGTTAAATTATAAAACTTCCCAAATGTAAAATCTTATTTTTATATGCACTTACGCCAGGCATGCACTTGCATGCCTGTAGTCCCAGCTACTAGGCTGAGGTGGGAGAATCACTTGAACACAGGAGATTGAGAACAGCCTGGGCAACAAAGTGAAACCCCATCTCAATCAATCAACCAACTGGTGCAATTATAATTTCCTAAATTTAATTTTAGTTGGAACTCCTGATAAAAATTATTACAATAAATGGAACTAATTAATAGGCATGTGTTTACCCACAAGAAATATGAGATCTAAAAAAATTAACATACATATTTTCCTCTATTTCAGTAAGATAAGTACACCAATTACCTTTACAATTTTAAAACTGAGAATCTGGGGAAAAAACCCTAAAATCTTATAGATCATATTGCAATTTAAGTGGACCACTGCATCATTAAGTCATCATTTTTCCCTTTCATGGAAAACAACTATAATCAAAAGTGCTCATTTTAATAAAACATTACTTGACTTTGCTATTACATTTATTTTTGATAAACAGTCTGTACATCAAGTATCTGCAGGTCAAATAATATATCTCATTATATTCCTATATGTGCATATATACACACATATATATATCACCAATTTAAAAACTCAATATACATTCAGACATCCTGGGGAACTGAATGCTTCATACACTGAAAATTCTTAGACCCACAAGTTACTCATTTACAGAGAACTAGAATACAATATACTTAAAAATGAATTTCTATGAAGTACAATCTATTATTTTTGTGAAAACATAGAAAACACTTCAGCATTTGGAAAAGCATATCAGAATTAAAAACAGTCTGCTAAATACGTCCACATATTCTCTCTATAAATATATATAATGTATTAATATCTACATACACATATGTGTGTATATGTGTGCCTTTTATCACAATGGAAGTTTCAGCAGGACATATCTGATGTGACTTTTTTAGGTCTTCTTTAAGGCTTATTACATGATCAATTTGTATGAATGTTCTGTGAAATCTCAAAGACTACATTTCCCAGTCTCCCTTGTGTAACAAGGTTCTGACCAATGGCATGTGAATAGAAAAGGCATATACAACTTTTAAGGTGTACCCTTAGAAAAAGTGCTGCTTCTCTCTTTTACTCTGCCCTTCAAGGTGGAAGGAGGATGTATTGGCAAGTACTACAGCAGGCATCTTAGACCATGAGACAGAAACCATTAAGGAGGAGGACAGCAAAGAATAAGGCCCAAGGGCTCCACAAAGGTACATTATCAGTCCTAGACTATATTTGGACTGTTATATCAGAGAGAAACAAATTTAAGCTGTGTTAAGCCATTGTTACTTAATTTCGTGGCAGCTATGAAACCTGTATCCTAATATTTGGAACACCAACTGTTATCTTGTAGAGCAAGGGTGTCCAATCTTTTGGCTTCCCTAGGCCACACTGAAAGAAGAAGAACTGCCTTAGGCCACACATAAAACTAACACTAACAATCACTGATGAGTTAAAAAAAAAAAAAAAAAAAATCTCATAATCTTTTAAGAAAGTTTACAAACTTGTGTTGAGCCTCATACAGCTCACGGGGCTACAGGTTGGACAAGCTTGTTGTATAGAGTATTAGAAAGTCTATGAACTTGGACTACATCTACCCTTAATGAAATGCCTTTAATGTTTGTTTTCCATATTAATAATTTCATAATAAATGCCCACCTATTTATCTTTTACATTTTTCTCAAGAAAAGAATATGTAATATGTCAAGAAACTATAAGCATCCTGCTTATTTAGGTTCCAGAGAAACAAAACTTTGTTGTCTCGAAAAATTGCTTTGTTGTTTCAAAGAATCCTTTTGTCTTCATAAGGAATTCATAAATGACTATTCATTTTTGTGATCTTTGCATATTCACCTAAAGGAATTTATTAGAAAAATACTGGAGAGCAAACATTTAGAGAAATACTGGAGAGTTAACAGATAATTGAAGCAAGCCCCATGTCTATTCTACCAGTTCAAGAATAAAAGATAATTCAACAACTTACAGATCTAATTGAAATGCATTCTCAAACTGCATTCACATGACAAAAGTGTGAAGAGTTTGCACTGAAGTGTTGAAATCTAATTCTAAGAACTAACCGTGTGCAGTATTTGCTAATTCACTAATCAGGGTTCATCATCTTCAGACTTTTTAACAGACTCCTCTCAAGGAACCCTACTCTGCCTAGTAATGAATGTTAACTGTTTTTACTCTCCTAGTGCATTGTAAATAAATTCCATTAAAACTTGGCTTCTCCTTTTTTCTCAACCAAGCTATTTGTCATCACGATCAATCATCCCAGAACTCAAAGGGCAATGGGCTTTCACATCTGTCTCAGTAAGTTAAACATTTTTCAAGACTATCCCAGTGGGTACATTTTATCTAGCAAGTTTGTGTACTAATGGCAGCATTTCCTAAAACTTCACAATTACCCTGCAAGTGATATGTATACTAGGGGCTAGTGAGGTCAGGAGTGGGCAGCGATGGGACAGTATGTGCTCAAATGTATTCAGGAAATTCTGTGGACAGCCAGAAGACACATTATAAGCATATTAGTTTGAGAAGTGTTGCAGAAAAGAACCATGTTTAACTCTTTTTCCAAATAGTATTTAAGTACAGAACACATTTTCCATAGTCCACCTACTTAACAGTTTCGGAATGCTGGCCTAGGGATCTTTGCAAAGAAAACCAGTCCTTAGTCAATCATCCTAAATTGTACAATGAAAGGGGATTTGATACTTCATTAGGAGCTTAAACTCCTTTTCCTTGTAATAATGATTCAGAGAAAGGAATAGGCTGAGATTTTTCCCTTAATTCAGGCTGCAGTTTACAAAGCTGAATACTCCTTGCATTGCAAGGAGACTATTCCTGAACTTGCTGTGAATACCACTAAAAGAGCTCTACATTTTGTTTACATTACAACCTCCTCTGCTCTTTTTGTTTTTTTGTTTTCTTTTTTTAGAGGCAGAGTCTCATTCTGTTGACCAGGCTGGAGTGCAGTGGCACTATGCCAGCTTACTGCAGCCTCAACCTTCCAGGCTCCAGGGATCCTCCTATCTCAGCCTCTCAAGTAGCTGGAACTAAAGACACATGCCATCACATGCAGCTCAAGCAATCCTCCTGCCTCGGCCTCCCAAAATGCTGGCATTACAGGCATGAGCCACTGTGCCCAGCCTCCTCCACTCTTCTAAGCAAAAGCAAACCCCTGCCTTGAATGTTACAGGTAAAGAAGTTTGGGAAAAATTAACTTCATTCTAAATGCTGGATTTTCATCATTTGAGAATATCTATCCTCTAAATGTGGTTGCAATGTTGTCAGTTACATATTCTTTGCATATTAATTGAAGGTGAGTTAGAGTGGAAGTAATTCTTACTAGTCTCAACCTTTGTGATAGCTATTTAAAAATCACTTCTAAAGGGAAAAAAAAATAGAAATGCCCAAACCAAATCAAGTCAGCTTAATGTTAAAATAAGATTCTAAGTAATAGCAAAGCCCTTCCAGAAGAATTTTAATAAGATACGATGCTAAGTACAGACCAGTAGACAATTCTCCCCACTCCCAAGTATCTTTCCTGAACAGTCTCTTTTTCTTAACCACATGCACTAGTCACACAAATGTGTGTCCAGGAATATCCAAACTTAGAAAATGTATTCTAGGCTGGGCGCATTGGCTCACGCCTATAATCCCAGCACTTTGGGAGGCTGAGGTGGGAGGATCACTGGAGGCCAAAGCTCAAGACCAGCCTGGCCAACATGGCGAAACCCCATCTCTACTAAAAATAAAAAATTAGCCAGGCATGGCAGCACACACCTGTAATTCCAGCTACTCTGGAGGCTGAGGCAAGAAAATCGCTTGAACCTGGGAGGCAAAGGTTGCAGTGAGCCAACATCATGCCACTGCACTCTAGCCTAGGTGACAGAGTGAGACTGTGTAACAAAAAAAAAAAAAAAAAAAGTATTCTAAAGAACTCTGAAGGTTTCAAATATGTGCATCTATCTTCTGTTCAGCCTGTTTCTGTCATGTGTAGATAAACTTATCCCACTAGGCTCTATCTCACATGGTTCAGAAGAATAGAAGACAATGTTGCCAAATTATTCAAAGAGAAGTGCTGAGTTCCAGAGCTTGTTTAAAACACAAAAGTGAGCTCAGAGATGAAGCTGTAAAAAGTTCCTTCCAGCATAGAAGTAGAAGATAAATTGAATTAATGAGCTACATGTAATCTAAAATTTTACATGATTATGAAGAATGGTGGACCTACACTCAAATAAAATATAGAAAAATTTATCCAATTTCCTAGCGAGTCGAATTCGCTATTAACCTGCTCTTCTGTACATCGACAGCTCAATGACAACTGATACTTACAACAATAAGCCTAAAGATACCACACATTCTAAACTACTTTCTGAATGTGACTTCCTTGTCTAGTATTTTTAAAGAAGTATTAGTTCACATTTATCTTAATATTCTATAATAATAATCTCATTCTCTGACCAAGCCTGGCAGGTGTGTTTGCCATTCCTGCCACTACTTTCTCCTATCTCAAATCTATCCCACATACCAATGTAAGATTAATGTTCCCAAAACATCACTTTCATCAAAACAGTGTTCTGCTAAAAAACAAGTAACAACTACAAAACCTCCCCCAAACCTCACATCCTCACTATATGTAGAATAAAGCTCAAATATGTTAATTTGATTTTCAAAATCCTCCACAGTCTAATACCAATTTTTGGTTCAGGTCTTATATTCCACCAATCACATGCATAACGCCTCTGATGCAGCAGAGTTCGTTTACATGTTGAAAATATACTGTACAGACTCTCATTCTCCATTTTCCTCATATCTAAAAAGTCTTCCATCTTCCTTTTTATTTTTTTGTTTCTATCTGAATCCAACCAGTCTTTCAATGTCAAGCTTGAGGGCTCTTCCATAGGCTCTTCTCTACCTCAAACAAAAGTGATTTCCTACTTTTCTTATTTCCAATTATCCTTGCAAGCATTCATTCATTGATTCTATTAGCCACACATGAGGTAACTCTTATGCACTAATTAGTATTGTGTTATGATGTTAGGGCTACTAAAATACACAATACTAAGTCCCTACCTCCTCAGGCTCACAGTTGACAGAAGAAACAGACAAGAAAAAAGTTGCTATAGTGTTTGTAATAGAGCTATAAATGAGGAGGAAAGTGGGATTATAAAGAAGGATCCACTTCAAGCTGCTTGATGAGATACG
Source organism: Chlorocebus sabaeus (assembly GCF_047675955.1). Lineage (NCBI taxonomy): Eukaryota > Metazoa > Chordata > Mammalia > Primates > Cercopithecidae > Chlorocebus > Chlorocebus sabaeus. The sequence goes on along the minus strand of NC_132914.1, from coordinate 43,322,808 downwards.
AAAAGGCTTTTTAGAAAAGGTGACATTTGTGTTCAGTTTCAAAGATAGGTAGGAGTATGTCAGGCAACAAAAAAAGGAAAGGAATTCCAGGCAGAGAAAAAGGCACATGCAAAGGCAGAAAGGCGAGAAAAACTTGGCATGCTTGGAGAACTATAAATGGATCACAATGGCTGGATTTAATTCTACCAACTAATTCTACTAATGTGTACTGACTGTTCATTAACCAAGCCTTAAAACAGAAAAAAAGACATAATACTTGTCTTCAAAAAATGTGTAAGAGTACGGCAAGGAGATTAGAATGGAAAAGTAATGAAGGGCCTTTTATGACCTACTAATATATTTGGACTTTATTCTCTAGCAATAGAGAGGCACTGAAGAAATTTAAGCACTTACCTGCATCACTCAGTCCTCTCTTTTTTTTTTTTTTTTTGCCTGATATTATTACTTACACATTCAAGTGAATGAAATGCTTCTATAAGATTAAACAGTTTGTTTTTTGAAACTACTAAACCAGAATTTATTCATTCCAATGAACATTATTATTTTCCAAGTAATGACCTTGTTGAAATAATAAATATAGTTCAATGATACTATTAGTTAAAAATAACTTTTTAGTAGTTGCTTTAGAAATGACATCAGATATAGCCAGAAGCATCACAAATCTTAGTACTTCATCATGTTGAAAATGGCAAATATCACTAAGAGCTAAATGTGGCAAATAAGGTGGGTAAGGAAGTTGTAGAAAGTTAAGTTATGGGCGCTCATGCCTGTAATTCCAGCACTTTAGAAGGCCAAGGAGGGAAGATCGCTTGAATCCAGGAGTTCAAGACCAGCCCTGGGCAACACAGGGAGACCTCGTCTCTACAAAAAACACAAAAATTAGCCAGGCATGGTGGCACACGCCTGTAGTCCCAGCTATTCGGGAGGCTGAGGTGGGAGGATCGCTTGAACCCGGGAGGCGAAGGTTGCAGTGAGACGCAATTGCACTATTGCACTCCAGTCTGGGCGACAGAGCAAGACCTTGTCTCAAAAAAAGAAAAAAGAAACCTGGATTATGTTTTAGATCAATTAAACAGGATCAGCAGAAAATAATAAAAATTTGCATTTATATATTACTTAAACTATATACCAGGCACTATATATAACGTATTTACCACTCAAAACAACTCTGTAAGGTACACACTTTATTATCCACTTTTTACAGGTGAAACTGAGGTGCAGAGTAACTTGCCCAAGGTCACAAAACTGAATGGAGAAGGTGAACTATAAACCCAGATAGTGTGCCTCCAGAGCCAACTCCTAAATCACTATGCTACAGACCATCAAGAGGGGGGAAAAACTTTTTTTTTTATTTTTTTGAGATGGAGTTTCACTCTTGTTGCCCAGGCTAGAGTGCAACGGCATGATCCTAGCTCACCGCAACCTCTGCCTCCGGGCTCAAGTGATTCTCCTGCCTCAGCCTCCTGAGTAGCTGGGATTACAGGCACGCACCACCACACTGGGCTAATTTTGTATTTTTAGTAGAAATGGGGTTTCTCCATGTTGGTCAGGCTGGTCTTGAACTCCTGACCTCAGGTGATCCACCTGCCTCAGCCTCCCAAAGTGCTGGGATTACAAGCATGAGCCAACATGCCCAGCCAGAAAAAAACTTTTAATGAACAAATTTAATAAAACTAACTTTACAGCATGACTCAAACTGACTCTTAAGAGTAAACTACATAATGTCTTTACAGAACAACAGTATCCCTGATGACTTCCTCTCAAGATAACCGCAGTGGTTGTTTTAGCTTAATTTCTGTTATGATTGCTTAAGAAAAATCAGCCTTGGCCTGGCACAGAGGCTCATGTCTATAATCCCAGCATTTTGAAAAGCCAAGGCAGGAGGACCGCTTACTGGCCTGGGCAACATAGCAAGATCCTGCCTCTACAAAAAATTAGCTGGGTGTCATGGTATGAGACTGAGTCCTAGCTACTCAGGAGGGTGAGGTAGGAGGACTGCTTGAGCTCAGGAATTTGAGACTACAGTGAGCTATGATTATACCATTACACTCCAGCCTGGGCAACGGAGCCAGAGCCAGACCCTATCTCTTAGAAAAACAAAAAAGAAAACTCAGCCTTATTATTTTACAGGTGTACCTACTGACTGTTTCCTCCCTAACCAAACATAAATCATTGAATCCCATATAGCATTTGGCACAATTAATTCAAACAAAACAAGCAGCACCAGCACTTGGCATGAACCAGACACCATGCTCTGTACCTAAGATAGACAAATAAAGAACACAGTTCCTGTTTTTAAGGAGCTAAGATTTTAGTAGGGGAGATAGAGAGCTAGCTTATGGTAGACAGCATTTATTAAGGTTCAGTCCTATGCCAAAAGACTAGAAAAAAATATGCCAAGATGTTTGTTCATAGTGTTCAATACTTTTATCTGCACAAGCTAGGTATTACTCTGCTTGATATTTTCCCTTTGTGGATCTTCTAAATTGTATACTATGAACACATATTATAGACTTTGATAAGAGAAAAATTAAATTTACAATTGAAAAAGTATAAAACTTGGCACCTAATGGGTTATATCTGAGGTCTCTGCTAATTAAAGTCCTCAAAGTTTTATATTTGAAACTTTAGAAATATATCTAAAATATGACAACTTTTTACCATCTCAAGAGCTATGAATCTTACTCGTACAAACTATCATTTTTCAATTGGATTACAGTCATGCACTGCAAAATGACATTTAGGTCAATGACCATATATACAATGGTGCTCCCATAAGATTATACCACCATATTTTTACTGTACCTTTTATATGCTTAGCTATGTTTAGATACACAAATACTTACCACGGAGTTACAACTGCCTACAGTGTTCAGTATGTAGCATGCTGTACATGTTTGTAGCCTAAAGCTACAGGCCATACCATATAGCTTAGGTATGTAGTAGGCTCTACCAGCTAAGTCTGTGTAAGTACACTCTACATTGTTCAAACAATAAGGAAATCACCTTACGACCCATTTCTTAGAATGTATCCCAGTCATAAAGCAACACCTAACAGTATTTTCTTAGCCTCTGTCAAGACTCTTTTCTTCCACCCTTGAGCATGCAACATCTATACACAACAAAGCACCCAGAGAAATCCAGATAATAACACTTCATTGCTCAAAATCCTCCAATGGTTTAAGTAGATGCAAAGACCTTCCAAAGGCCCTACAAGATCTGCTCCCAGATTATACCCCTCTGATCTATTCATCTCCGCTGCTTTCCTCTGATCTGGTCACCATGGGCTCCTAAACGTTCCTTGAACATACCAAGCATACTCTCTTACTGTTTGTTCATTCTCATCCCGAATATCCACCTGGTTTGCTCCTTTCTCTCCTTTGAGTCTTTATTCAACTCTTGCTAAGACTTTTCCAGTCCAGTCTGTCTAAAGATGTAACACCCTACTCAAGCGAAAGCCATCTCCCTTTATTTGCTTTATTTTTCTCCTTGCGCCATTAGCTAGTATACTCTAATTTGTCTCCTTTCCCTCACTCTAAAGGGGAAATATCTTTCTCTGTTCTCTGATATATGTACAGTGAATAGAGTCTAGCACAAGATAGATGATCAATTATTACTCATTAAATTAATGAATAAAGAGCAATATTCTACATAGCTGGTAAAAGTTTGGTCTCTGGAGGCAGAAGACCTGGGTCAAATTCTAGCCCCACCACTTTGTACTTGGCTCCCCCTGTACAAATTACTTAACCTTTCTAAATCTTAGTTTCCTCACTATAAAATGATGATGATGGTATTCTTATAGGGTAGTTTGGGGGATTAAAATAAAGCAAGTTGAGCACAGTACCTGGCAAATAATAAGTGTTCAATAAATGTTATATATTACAATAAACATTCTCAACTCCAAATGCCTCCAACCAAATAATCACATCATTTGTATTAATCTTATCCATGCTTTCAAAAATAGTAGTTCCTTTGAAAAATCCTTGGATCCTCACATATCAGCTTAAAACAAAGTCAATACAGGCATACCTCATTTTATTGTGCCTCATTTTATTGCGCTTTCTAGATATTATCTTTTTTAAAACCAATTGAAGGTTTAACAAATTGAAGCAAGTCTATCAGCATCATTTTTTAAAACCATGTGCTCACTTCACAGCTCTGTGTCACATTTTAGTAGTTTTCCCAATATTTCAAACTTTTTCATTATTATTATTATATCCATTATGATAATCTGTGATCAGTAATCTTTGGTGCTAATATTCTATTTGTTTGGGGGCACCCAGGATTGTACCCACATAAAAGAGCAAACTTAATCAATAAATGCTGTGTGAGTTCTGACTACTCCACTGACTGGCCATTCTCCCATTTCTCTGCCTTCTCCTTGGGCATCCCTATACCCTGAAACACAACTATATTGAAATTAGGCCACAACGGCCTCTAAGTGTTGAAGTGAAAGGAAGAGTTGCATATCTCTCACTTTAAATCAAAAGCTAGAAATTATTATGCTTAATGAGGAAGGTATTTCAAAAGCCAAATTAGGCCAAAAGCTAGACCTCTTACACTAAATAGTTAGCTATGTTGTAAATGTACAAGGAAAGTTTTGAAGGAAAATAAAAGTGCTACTCCAGGGAACACACAAATGATAAAGCAAAACACCCTTATGGCTGGTAAGAAGTCTGAGTGGTCCAGACAGAAGATCAAACCAGCTATGACATTCCTTTAAGCCAAAGCCTAATCCAGAGCAAGGTCGTATCTCTCTTCAATTCAAGGAAGACTGAGAGAGGTGAGGAAGCTGCAAAAGGAAAGTCTGAAGTTAGCAGAGATTGGTTTGTGAGGTTTACAAAAAGACACTGTCTTCATAACGTAAAAGTGCAAGGTGAAGCAGCAAGTGGTGATAGAGAATCTACAGCAAGATATCCAGAAGATCTAGCTAAGGTAAATGACAGAAGTGGCTACACTAAACAACAGATTTTCAATATAGATGAAAAAGCCTTCTATTAGAAGAAGATGCCATCTGAGACTTTCATATAGCTAGAAGGGAAAAGTCAATGCCTAGCTTCAAAGCTTCAAGGGAAAAGCTGATTCTTTTGTTAGGGGCTAATGCAGCTGGTGACTTTAACTCAAAGCCAAAGTTCAATGACCATTCTGAAAACCCAAGGGTCCTTAAGAATTATGCTGGATCTACTCTGTATGTACTCTATAAATGAAACAACAAAGCCTGGATGACAATACATCTGTTTACAGCATGGTTTACTGAATGTTTTGAGCTCAGTGTTGAAACCAGCTGCTCAAAAAAAAAGATCACTTTCAAAATATTACTGCTCACTGACAATGGTCACCCAAGAGCTCTGATGGAGATGTACAAGGAGATGAATGTTGTTTTCATGCTGCTAACACAACATCCATTCTACAGCCCATACAACAAGAAGTCATTTTGACTTTCTAGTCTATTACTTAAGAAATACATTTTGTACAGTTATAGCTGCCACAGTGATTCCTTGGATGGAACTGAGCAAAGTAGACTAAAAACCTTCTGAAAAGGATTCACCATTCTAGATGCCATTAAGAACATCTGTGATTCATAGGAGGTTAAAATACGAACATTAACAGTTTTGAAGACATTGTTTCCAATCCTCATAGATAACTTTGAGGGGTTCAAGATTACAGTGGAGGAGGTCATTGAAGATGTGCAAATGGCAAAAGAACTAGAATTCGAAGTGGAGCCTGAAGATGTGACTGAACTGCTGCAATCTCATGATAAAACCTGAGTTAATGAGGAGTTCCTTCTCAGGGATGAGCAAAGAAAGTGGTTTAATGAGACAGAATGTACTCTTGATGAAGACGCCGTGAACACTGCTGAAATGACAACAAAGGATTTAGAACAGTATATAAATTTAGTTGATAAAGCAGTGGCAGGGTTTGTGAGGACTGACTCAAATTATGTTCTACTGTGGTAATCAAACAGTATTATATGCTATAGAGAAACCTCTTGTGAAAGGAAAAGTTGATCAATGCAGCAAACTTCATTGTTGTCTTACTTTAAGAAATGTCTACATCCACCCCAGTCTCCAGTAACCACCACCCCATCAGTCAGCAGCCATCAATATCAAGGCAAGACCTTTCACCAGTAAAAAGATTATGACTCACTGAAAACTCAGATGATTCTTAGTACCTTTCAGCAATAAAGTTTTTTTTCTTTTTTTTTTTTTTTTTTTGAGACGGAGTCTTGCTCTGTTGCCCAAGCTGGAGTGCAGTGGCCGGATCTCAGCTCACTGCAAGCTCTGCCTCCCGGGTTTACGCCATTCTCCTGCCTCAGCCTCCTGTGTAGCTGGGACTACAGGCGTCTGCCACCTCGCCTGGCTAGTTTTTTGTATCTTTTAGTAGAGATGGGGTTTCACGTGTTAGCCAGGATGGTCTCGATCTCCTGACCTCGTGATCCGCCCGTCTCGGCCTCCCAAAACGCTGGGATTACAGGCTTGAGCCACCGTGCCAGGCTTTTTTTTTTTTTTTTTTTTTTTTTTTTGAGACAAGGTATCATTCTATTGTCCAGGCTAGATGGAGCCCAGTTGCACAACCATGACTCACTGCAGCCTCAACCTCTCAGGCTCAAGCAATCCTCCCACCTCAACCTCCCAAGTATCTGGGACCACAGACACGCACCAACATAACCAGCTACTTAAAACATTTTCTTTTGTGGAGACAGGGTCTCACTATGTCTCAAACTCACTAGGCAGTTTGAGATTGCCTAGGTTGTCTCAAACTCCTGGCCTCAAGCAATCCTCCTGCCTCAGCCTCACAAAGTGCTGGGCCTATAGGCGTTGAGCCACCACACCTGGCCGTACATTGTTATTTGAGACATAATGCTATTGAACAATTAATATACTACAGTATAATGTAACCATAACTTTTGTATGCACTGGGAAACCAAAAAATTCATCCTCATTTTACTACAATATATATTAATGTAGTGGTCTGGAATCAAACCCACAGTATCTCTCAGGTATGTCTGTATTACTCTGTCAAATCGTACCCTACACAAGATTCTAGTCTCATTTTGTAGCTTGTAAAGACAGACAGGGAGACATTAGTGTCTATTTTTTTAAAAAACAACTTTACTGCATAAAATTGCACAAAATGACACATTTACCACAATGTTAATTAATATTCTACAACTATAACTGACTCTTGATGCTTGTTTAATAAAACCACACACAAAAAATGTTAAGCTTTAGGGCCAGACAAATGAAATGCTATACTATTAATTCCGTAGGTTAGAAATTTTCAATTCTTTCAGAATTTCCCAAATTAGATTTCCCATTTGCTGAGAGGCCTACCATACCCACCTGAGTTCATAAGAAGCTCCCCAAGTGACAGGAGACCCTAATTCAGTTCAGCTGCAATGTATCAGATGCCAAAAAGTACATTACCATTTTAAAAAAATCCTTCACCCCAAGACTCGGATAGTAAAATAGGAGCAGTACATTATAACTCACAAAACTAAACTCTAATTCTGCACGAGTAACGGTACTTACAGGGTTTTTTCCTGATCTACAAAAGAGGATAATACCTATTTCATAGAGTTGTTGCAAACATCCACTAAGATAAATATTTGTAAAAATAAACTATAAACTGTATAGCAACATACACGTTATTACAAAAAGATAAAGAATTTTTAAAATAAAAATAAAAAGCCACAATCCCACAACTACCCTAACCATTTTCATATTTTTATTCCCTTCAAGTCCTTATCTTCAAATACTTTTTAATAAAATTATATTCAAGTGAATTGGGGGAAGACAGTATAACATGCCTAGGTTCCAGAAACAGGTTCCATTAACCAGATGTCCCAGGTTTAAATACTAGGTCCAGAACTCACTGTGTGACCCTGAGCAAGGTTCTTAAACCCCTTTGTCCTGTTTTTCTCATCTATAATAGTTTTTCTCATCTATAATATCAGGATATTAACAGTATCTATGTCATAGGGAGGTGTGAAGAGGAAATGAGTTACCACTCAGTGCAATGCCTGGCACATGGAAAAATAAATAAATGTTAACTAAAAAAATATAAACTTAATAGTCTGCTTTTTAAAAGATTCAACATGGTATCATAAACCAAAAGTATACTATTAAAGTTTCATAAGAAAAATACTTTTTAAAAAAAACTTTAGGATATGTTACATTGACTGTTTTTAAAACATATCTCCCTACCACCCCTTTGTCTAGATATTTTACTGTAATAGAATCAGGCTGCGTGGGTAGTTCACGTCTGCAATCCCAACACTTTGGGAGGCCAAGCCAAGAGGATAACTTGAGGCCAGGAGTTGGAAACCATCCCGGGCAACACAGACAGCCCTGGTCTCCACAAAAACTTTACACATCAGTCAGGTATGGTGGCACACACCTGTAGTCCTAGCTACTAGGGAGGCTGAGGTAGGAGGATCACTTGAGCCAAGAAGGTTGAGGCTGCAGTGAACCATGATTGCATCACTACTCTTCATTCTCCAGCCTGGGTGGCAGAGCAAGATCCTGTCTCCAAGGGGGGGGGAAAAAAAACACAGAATTTATCTATTACTTCATACTTCCAGTAGAGGTCTCCATCTAAAAAAATAATGTACCAGACTAAACTTTAAATGAGTATCCCTGGTTATTTAAAAAAAAAAAAAAAAAAAAAAAAAAAAAAAAAAAAAATTTATCAAATATATAAGCTTTATCAAATATGTAAGTTTAGGTTTTTATAAGTAAAATATTTGAAATAAAGAATATTTGCAGTAAAAAGTGTTTTTTCTCTCTTAGCATAAGTCAGCAGAATCATCTTTAAACATAAAACCAGGCTAGCCGCAGTGGCTCATGCCTATAATCCCAGCACTTTGGGAGGCCACGGTGGGCAGATCACTTGAGGCCAGGAGTTCGAGAACAGCCTGGCCAAATGGCGAAACCCTGTCTCTACTAAACATACAAAAAAATTAGGCATGTTGTTGTGTGCCTGTAGTCCCACCTACTCAGGAGACTGAAACATGAGAATCACTTGAACCCAGGAGGTGGAGGCTGCAGTGAGCCGAGATTGTGCCACTGCACTCCAGTCTGGGTGACATAGTGAGACTTTGTCTCAAAAATAATAACAATAAAGGCCCTGTTTTATATAGCAAAGAAATCTCTGATAGTCTTCTACAATTATTCCTTTTTAAACAGAATGGAGTGATTAGTATAATAAATGCAGCTCTGATTTGGTTTCTACTTTTCCCTTCCATAATTCAGTAGTAATGATCTTAGACAAGTCAATTATCCCACGCAGGTCTACCTGAAAAAGTATCCTTATTTTCCACCTTTCCAGAAAGCAGAGGGCTAGACCATCTTCTTAAAATCCCTTCTAGTATTAAGACTGATGATACTACAAATCAACAAATAGATTCAGTAGCCATATCCAATTATAGCTAACTACACACTTCTTGTTCCTGTCTTTAGGAATCTAAATTCAGGTGCTGAAAGCTATACTACTGGGCTTCTACAAAATATTAAGTTCGTACAATCGCTAATATCCACTTCAACTTAGCCCTATAAATATGTAAACCTTGGTAAATTCCCATAAGACTGGTTATGAGCAAGAACTATCAATAAATCACCAGTCTGCTTAAAACTCTAAAGAGTGTTGCTTACACACACACGTGCCTACACACACACACACACACACACATACACACTCTTAAGCTAACCTCCATAGTTTATAAAGAGGGGACCAAAGAAGGAGGGATGTTCCAAGCAATTCTCAAAACTAGGAAGATTTTTTCAACAACCGAATTATGATTAATCATGAAGATCAAATATACTATGTAAAAACATAACACAATTAATTTGGCATTGATGAATTTAAATGGATTCACCCAAACAAACATAAGATTTCTGACTGTGATTAAAGTTCAAATTTGCTTTTCTTCTTTAGGGGATTCATTAACCTATAATGAAGACTTATAAGACTAAAATAATTATTTCTCATCTTGAGAATATAAAAATCAAGCAATAATTTAAATTATTGCCTTATTTCAAAATATCAAGTAATGTAATCAATGGCCAGCAAAGAACAAAAGAGCAAAAACTATTTCATAGATAGAACAAGAAAGGTAATTTTCCTCCAAATTTATCAGTTAGCACTGTAGCTGACTTGTATTTTTGTGTTAAATTCTTGAAACATAAGAAACATTCATATTCAAATATAAGATGCAAAAATGGAATTTTTAAAATGTAATGTTCATCACTAGCCCCTCTCTTAAATATAGATATCTATGGATTAAAAAAATAGAAACTATACTCTAGTAGATAACACAAAAAATACCACTAAATCTGATTTCTAAGTCTAATAATACCGCTCATTAAATAAACAGATGAATACTTTCATACATCACAGGATTATTAAAATAAAAGTCAATAGTTAAGATTGTATCAAAATGTATAGCGGGCAGTATCTTACTCAATGAGGAAATGTTAGAAGCATCAAACTAAGGTCAGCAACAAGGCAAAGAAAAGATGTTTCCATTTTCCTTACTATTTAACATTGTATAGATATACTGGCCAATGCGATTAGACAAAAGAAAGTAATTTGAGGCGTAACTTAGAAGAGTAAAACAATCCCTATTTGCAGATGACATGCAAGTATACAGGTAAAATTCTAAAAAAAAAAAAAAAAAAAAAGAAAATCATACAATCAAAACTATAAAATAATTTAGTAAGGTGGCAGGTTAGAAAATATAAAAATTCAACAGCTTTTATATAAATAAACGATAATGAATAAGAAAACATGAAAAAGAAAACCACATTTTCAATAGCAACAACAATAACAACATCCCTAAGGATAAACTTTAGAAATGTTCAAACCCTATATAAAGAAAACTTTAGGCTCTGAATGACACAAAAAGATGTGAACAAGTGGAAAGACTTCCATTGCTCTTTGATAGGTCAACTCAGTATCATCACAAAATCAGTTCTCCAACTTATAAACTTAATGCAACCCCCATAAAAAGACTAACAAGCTTTTTTTTCTGGAACTAGAACAAACTGATACTAAAGTACACATGGAAAAATAAACATTAAAGAATAACCTTGTAAAAAAGAACTAGGAGATGGGATTGGCACTATCAAAGATTAAAACATGTTAAAAAGGCTAGGCACAGTGGTGCATGTCTGTAGTCTCAGCTACTCAGGAGGCTGAGGCAGGATCACTGCTTGAAAGTAAGAGTTCAATGCTGTCATATACTATGACTGCGCCTGTGAATAGCCACTGCACTCTAGTCTGGGCAACACAGTAAAATTCGACTCTTTTTTTGAGACGGGCCACCCACGCTAGAGGGCAGTGGTGCGATCTCGGCTCACCACAACCTCCACCTCCCGGATTCAAACGTTTCTCCTGCCTCAGCCTCCCAAGTAGCTGGGATTACAGGTGCCCACTACAGCACCTGGTTAATTTTTGTATTATTATTATTATTATCCTTTTTTTTTTTTTCAGTACAGAGTATCACCATCTTGGCCAGGCTGGTCTCGAACTCCTGACCTCATGATCCCCCCACCCCTTGGCCTTCCAAAGTGCTGGGATCATGAGCCACCGTGCCCGGCTAACTCAATCTCTTTAAAAAACAAACATGCTGTAATGCCTCAATAATTAAAATATAATGAGATACTATGTCTTAATCCCCCATATTAGAAAAATTTAACAAGCTAGACAACACAGCAAAGTTGTGGAAAACAGGTATTTTCATATACTGTTGGTGGCAATGCAAAAAAGTTCTCTCCTACAAAGGGAATTTGGCAATATTTAACAAAACTACATGTGCATTTATTCCTCGATTGCCACTTCAATCCCCACTTTAGTAATTAACTCTAAAGACACAGCTGCAACAATTTGAAAATAGGCTTGCATAAAGTTACTAAGATTTACAGATTATTCAGATGACATTATTTACTACAGTAACATTGGAAACAATCTAAGTGCCATTATGTAGGGAACTGGGTGAATAAACTAGGATATAGCTACACGATGGAACATAATGCAGCTGCCAAAAAAAAAATAATAATGAGATTCTATGAACTTAGTGATTTTTCAAGATATATGAGGCGAAAAAAGGCAAAATATATATTTTTAATGAGCTTCATTTTAGGAAGGGAAACTAGGTTTAATCTTAATCTTATGTGTTTTACATATTCATAAATAAAATTTGTTGAATTTCATAATTCAACAAACATCATAGGCTGCGCTTACACAAACCTAGATGGTATATAGTCTACTACATACCTAGGCTATAAGGCATAGCCCACTGCCCTAAGCTACATACCTATACAGCATGTTACTGAACCAAATACTACAGGTAACTATAATACAATACTAAATATTCATGTATCTAAACATATCTAAACACAGAAAAGGTACAGTAAAACTACAGTATTATATTCTTATGAAAACACAGTCATATATGCAGTCCATCATTTACCAAAACATTTTACACAGTGCATGTCTGTACTTTTAACAATATATCTTCAGTCTAAACACAAAAAGAACTTTAAACAAATACGTAGCTACTTGGTAGGTTTGTTGTTTGTTGTGGGATAACAATTCTGGAAGTATTCTATATGGACAGAAGAACTGAGAAGATGAATATATATACTATGGTAGAGAACTAGGATTCTTACTGAAGGTTAAGGAAGATACATGGAATGGAAGAAGGAAAAGAACAAACTAACTGGTATGGAGTGCAATTAGAAGTATCAGCATAGCCTCCTGATTTTCAAAATAAATGTATTTACAGATAAAATAATATTTTCCCCAGCTCTGTTATCTAAAAGGGCCTAGAAGAAAAAATAACCCAGTAGCAATGAGCACACCTATCACCTTGATCTTGGTTTCTATATACCATTCCACACTAACCAGAATCAGGATTTTCAGAGAAATAGATTATTCTAGAACTGGGTAGGCAAAACACAAGTAGACCCTGGAAGATCTTATTTTGTCAAAAAGGAAGAGCTCAACAATAATAGACACATGTTAAAACGATAAAGGAGCCAGCTTAAAAGGGCTCTCACTGGCCAAATCTAAGCAACAAAATGCATAACAATGATAGATTTTAACCAATGCATAACATAAAAATCTAACAAATAAATAAGAATGAAAATATTTCTCTTACTGGAGACTATCAACTAAAAAATGTAAAAGGGGCCAGGAGCAGTGGCTCATGCCTATAATCCTAACACTTTGGAGGCCAATGCAAATGGATTGCTTACGCCCATAAGTTTGAGACCAGCCTGAGCAAAAGAGCACAACCCTGTCTCTATAAAACTACAAAAAATGGCCGGGCGCGGTGGCTCAAGCCTGTAATCCCAGCACTTTGGGAGGCCGAGACGGGCGGATCACGAGGTCAGGAGATCGAGACCATCCTGGCTAACACGGTGAAACCCCGTCTCTACTAAAAAATACAAAAAACTAGCCGGGCGTGGTGACGGCGCCTGTAGTCCCAGCTACTCGGGAGGCTGAGGCAGGAGAATGGCGTAAACCCGGGAGGCGGAGCTTGCAGTGAGCTGAGATCCGGCCACTGCACTCCAGCCTGGGCGACAGAGCCAGACTCCGTCTCAAAAACAAACAAACAAACAAACAAACAAAAAAAAACTACAAAAAATTAGCTGGGCAGGGTGGCATGGGCCTGTAGTCCCAGCTACTTGGGAGGCTGTGGTGGGAGGATGGCTTGAGCTGGAAGGTCAAGGCTGCAATGAGCCGTGATTGTGTCACTATACTCCAGCCTGGGTGTTTTGAGACAGAAAGAGACCCTGTCTCAAAACACAAATAAATGTAAAAGAAATGATAGAGTTAGAAAACAAGCATCATAAAATGCTTGTATCATATCAATAACTGATTCAAGCACAAATAAATGCAAGTATCATATCAATAACTGATTCAAGCCCAAACCATCAGTGGATGTTAAAACTATTGGGTAACAGTTTGATGGTAAGCAAGATCGTTTCATGGTCTCAAGGTATGTTGCTACAGATTACTCATTAATTCGAAAAGAGAAAATGGTAACTTTACAGTGGAGAAATCAGGAGGACACCACCTTAATCTCGGCAATAATGGGAGAAAGTGACGTCTCTTGCCAAAAATGCCAAACTTAAATCCTGAAAAAATATTAGTCAAATCCGAACTTTATAGTACTTTTGGCCTGTACAGTTCAAAATGGTAACATCACAAAAGACACAAAAAGGCTGAAGAACAAGAGATATAACTACTTGCAATAAAAGATAACGAATGGGGTTGGGGGATATGATTGCTATAAAAGACATCTTTGGGATAATTGTTAAAATTTGATTTAAGGTCTACATAATAGAGAATACAATTTTATCCATGTTAATGTTTCTGAATGTAATAACTGTCCATTGTTACATTAGAGAATGATTTTACTGTTAGGCAATAAAATATATAAATAAAAGATATTATACTGTAATAATATCCAACGAATAAATGACAGTGATAGTATGTGTGTATCTGTATATATAAACACACATGCACTTGCCACATTTGCTTTATATTTTTCTTTTTATATGTGATAGTGTGTGTATGAGTGTGCACACCATCACATATAAAAAGAAAAATATAAAGCAAATGTGGCAAAAGAATTGGTTGATCTACAGGAAGTATAAGCAAAAGTTCACATTTAGATAGCAAAAGAAATTTAACAATTTTGAAAAGGAAAAACATGGCAAAAAAAAAAAGGGAAAATGATGGATTCACTATTTCTCTCTCAACTGGACTATATCAAAAATCACATACATTTTTACTACTAGATTGAACTACTACATTGCAATATGGGGCTACCTGAAAAGACAACTCAGAAATTCAAAAGTTTGACTCTTTAATGGTATAAACTAAAAATTATACCAAACCACTTAAGAACTCTTGACAGACCACCTATTATTTGCAAGCATACTTGGAGGTACAAGTTACTCTAAGGCACTAACTACTGTTTATGAAGTTTTATGCGGTCTGATCTGAGCTCAAGCATATTGCAAATTCACTTACTCTATGAACCATTATGAAAAGTATGATCAACCTGAGCCTTACTACTGAAAAATTTAAATTCATCCCATTTTTAATATATTACAAATTAGGTATTTTCTGGACAGGGCCCTAGCTATGGTCTCTTCTTTGACATATTTTAATAGAAGAATGTTCCCACTGATCTCATGTATGTTTATATTAACATTTTATTTATTTAAAATTAATCACTGGGCTAGCATAGAGACAGAATAAAATTTCACGCAAAAACACTTGACCATGAAAGATACGTATTATATAGTAAACATCATCTTTGTGCACACAGCAATTGATCACTGGACACTATACATAAATATTTATCAAGTACAACAGTAAGAACTCAGAAAGTCCAGAATTATGGAATCTGGCCATATTTTACAATAAGATGTATATCCAAACAATAGATTACACAACCTTACTTGAATTTTTCATAAAAAGTAACTTTATATTTTATCCCAATTATATGGTAGTTTTAAAAATTATTTACTGATAGAAATAAAAGCTAAGCACACCTGGAACATGGAATATACCTGCATGAAGATTAATAGCAACTACGGATAATGTAGGATTATTTATAAGACAATGCTCTGGCCGGGCGCAGTGGCTCACGCCTATAATCTCAGCACTTTGGGAGGCCTGTAATCTCAGCACTTTGGGAGGACGAGGCGGGTGGATCACCTGAGGTCAGGAGTTTGAGACTAGCCTGGTCAACAAGGTGAAACCCCATTTCTACTAAAAAAAACAAACAAAAAAAAACAAAATAATTCGCTGGGCACAGTGGCAGGCACCTGTAATCCCAGCTACGTGGGAGGCTGAGGCAAGAGAATCACTTGAACCCAAGAGGGGGAGGTTGCAGTGAGCCAATATCACACCACTGTACTCCAGCCTGGGCAACAAGAGCGAAACTCTGTCTCAAAAAAAAAAAAAAAAAGAGAGAAGAAAAAAAAGACAATACTCTGTAAAATGTACAGCAGGTCTATCAGCACTATCAGCAGGGAAGGGAATGGGAAGGTGAAGTAGGGAAAGAATGGTCTAAAAATATGTAAAATATCCTTTCCTGACTAGCAATTATGGCTGACATTTAAGGCTGGGAGTTGGATATAACCTAAAGCCTTAAAAAAAAAAAAAAAAAAAAGTAGCCCATATGCCCCAGGAAGAAAAAAAGTTTGGGTGGCCTAAAGAATTTTTTCCCTTGCTTTCATACACACACACACACACACACACACACACAGAGAATACTTTTTCTAATTGTTATTTTTTCTAAGATTAAATAACACAATTATTTCTGAAATTTGAAATGATAAAAATAAAATCTCCCACTGGCCAGGCGCAGTGGCTCACGCCTGTAATCCCAACACTTTGGAAGGCCGAGACAGGTGGATCACCTGAGATCAGGAGTTTGTAGACCAGCCTGCCCAACTGAAACCCCGTCTCTACTAAAAATACAAAAATTAGCCGGGCATGGTGGCACACGCCTATAATTCCAGCTACTCAGGAGACTGAGGCAGGAGAATCGCTGGAACCCGGGAGGCGGAGGTTGCAGTGAGCCGAGATCATGCCACTGCACTCCAGACTGAGTGACAGAGAGCAACTCTGTCTCAAAAGTAATAAAAATAAATAAATAAAATCTCCCATATGAAAATGTTTTGAAAAACAAAGCTAGTGAACATTAAACAAAACAGGTTATTGTTAGTATTATTATTTTCACAGGAATTTATACATGTTAACTCTACTATGAAATACCAGGATAGACCAACAAAATTCTCACAAAGATAATAAGCATCCAGCAAATTCAGTAAAACAAATGGTACCCCATTTGGAAAGAATATAGTAAAATCCTATGAGGAAAAAAAAAATACATAAAGAAAATTCTCCAATTAGGGATAATTGAGGAACACTTACTTTTAATTAATTTTTAAAAATCCAAATTACATAAACACACTTAGGATAAGTTAGAATTTGGTAGTTCATTTACTCTTCTTTTCCCTTAACTACAGTGGAGCCCTTGTTACCTTCTCTGGAGTCCAGAGACAAAGTATAAGGTGTGTCCAAGCTCTGGTCAGAGATGACAGGTGCAGCTTGAGCAGGTGCCCCTAGACCAGATGTCACCTAGAGGTTTTGTTTTGGATATAACCCTGACCAACATGTTCATGCCCTGTTAAACTAGTCATCTCAGCAACTAAATTGGTTTCATTACAATACTTAGATCAACTGTTCTCAAACTTCAGTGTACTTAAGAATCACCTGGAGCATTCTTTTTAGAAATACACATTAATCAAATTATTAATACCTAAAACCACTGTTCACTCTCAGCATCACTGAAAGGGCACAACTAAACATTATATGCCTCATGATATGATGAAAAGCACAGCACTACCTATTAAGTATGCCTAAAATATTGAATCTGAATATTATTAACCTTTAGATCTATCACTTTTCAGCAAATACGTATGAGGGATAGAGGAACAAGTTAATTGACACCAAAAGAAAGCAATCAAAGCCAGAATTTAAGACAGTCTAAAGAACAAATTGACCCCTTTACTCCAAATCAATGGTATAATGGGGAAAAAAAGGGCGGGGGAAGGGGAAAGGCAGCAGCCAAAACATCAAAACCAGTAAATTCTCCCTGGGGCTCCATCAAAAATTTCTATGGCAGTAAGATGGGAGTGAACCCCTGCAAACACTGACTTAGTTATTAATGGAATATGGATTTATCATTTTTGGTCAACAATTCAGAATGTGATAGCTATTCCTAGACATCACCAAGAGATTTCCATTGCAGCAATAGTTTATTGCAATGTATTTACTCAAATGAATTATCAATTCACAACATAATGAATACACAGAAAGTATCCAAGCACAAGTAAAATTAAAGTTTTAAAACAGAAAAATATTTTTTGTTATTTCTTTTATCACACTATAGTTTAAACAGTAGAAAATGTAGAGTTGTACAACTCTTAGATTGGTGCACAAGTAATTGCAGTTTTGGCCATGGTGTTTCACTATTTACTGTGGAGTGAAACACTGGTGAAACACTATTTACTACAAGGAAGAGAAGTAATAGTGTGTCCCCAAAATTTCTAGAGATCCACAATACACATTAGCAAAATAAAGTCTCTAAGAAATCCTGCAATAAAGTAACCCAAGTTTAGCCTTTGCTCAAGTTCATTTGGTCTTCTTTTCACGGAAATATATTAACATTTCTGGAAAACTAGTGTTTCTAGAGCAAACTCTAGTTGGCCCTGAATACTAAAGAGTGTGGTGATCAAAGAAGCAAAAAGAGAATCCCCTCATCCCCACCCGTCTGCTCCATTTATCCTCTATGTCCTTCCCAATTCAGACAAAATCCATTTTCACCATTAAACTTTAGTAGGGCTGGAAACTGCCCAATAAGCACCTTCACAATATAATTAAAACTTGTAAATACTTTATCTAAAAACATATATTAAGTACCTGCTCACTGACTAATGAAATGCAGTTAAAACTTTGTTTTTCCTTCCCTTCCAACTTCTAATTTCATTCAGTTTGAGAATATAAAATATCTAGTAGCAATATGCTTTTTTTTTCCCCCCCCAGACGAAGTCTCCCTCTGTCACGTAGGCTGGAGTGCAGTGGCACAATCTCGGCTCACTGCAAGCTCCGCCTCCCAGGTTCAAGCGATTCTCCTGCTTCAGCCTCCCAAATAGCTGGGACTACAGGTGCATGCCACCACGCCTGGCTAATTTTTTGCATTTTTAGTAGAGATGGGGTTTCACTGTGTTAGCCAGGCTGGTCTCGATCTCCTGACCATGTGATTCGCCTGCCTCGGCCTCCCAAAGTGTTGGGATTACAGGCCTGAGCCACTGCGCCCGGCCACAATATACTTTTCTATCAAAGACATTATAGATTTCACACGCGATCAACTACGAAAATATTGAATCCACAACAGAGCAGAGATAGGAATATAAAAGAGTGTTCTATTCAGAAATAGACATCTTTAGTTAACAGCCAAGGTAGAAAATTTAACTGCAAAAGAAAAGCATATAAACATTTTCGGGAATTATAATGTTCTCATTTTGTATCCTCAGGAAAATTTGTAACCTCGGTAAAAACTATCTATCTTAGACAGAACTCAATTTATTTCTACTTTACGCAATGTAAGTTCTAAAAACATGAATTCTAAGACGTAACACTAACCTAGCTGAGCTTTGATCAGTCTTTCAATTTTCTCCACTTTCTGTTCTTCCTTTCAACAAGTCTGCATGTCCTTTAAAAATGTAACAGAATATCAGAAAATATCAAAATCAGGTTTTTTGTTTTTTAAAATGGATACACTGCCAGGCACAGTGGCTCACTTTTGTATCCCAGCACTTTGAAAGGCTGAGGCACAGTGGCTCACTTTTGTATCCCAGCACTCTGGAAGGCTGAGGAGGAAGGATACCTTGAAGCCAGGCATTCAAGACCAGCATGAGCAACAAAGCAAGACCCCTGTGTATGCGCGCGCGCGCGCACACACACACACACACGTTTATAAAGTTAAATTTGAAATACATGTATGAATAATTTATTGATATATTTGTCTTCCAATCTCCATATACTTTTATCTTCCTTCCTTGAATAAGAAGGGCAATCAGTTTATTCAGTTCCGTTTAGAAATTTACAAACGCAGTGTTTATTTACTTAAGGCTTTCTCTTAAAAGAATTGACCTATATGGTGGACACTAACTAGAGAAACATCAGTGTATTCATTCCATTTAACTAACAAATGTAAACTCACTCAAATGGTGTAATTTAAGAAAGAGTTTTACCCCCCAAGAAAAAAAAATAGAATAAATTCACAATGCAACTGAAAATGTACTATGGTAAACATAACTCTACAATTAAGTTTCTGACTATTCTAAAGGTAGGTACACATAAAAAGAAATCAATATTTCAGTGCCAGAAAACTAGTAACATATAGTTTTGTACAATAAATTTTTAATGTCCAAGATATTTCACCCCCTTTCCAAAAAATCAAGTTTTATAAAGGAAACATCAAGTTAACCTTGACTATAGCTGTAATATTGGCATCAGTAAGCAAAAACAAAATTTTTAAGTATTTGAAATATTTACCTAAATCTTCTTACCAAAACTTCAAATTCTTAACCCCGATAAGACTAGCAAATTGTCCCCGAATTTCAACAACAAAACAGAACAAAAATTAAAATCCACCAAATAAATATGGAACACATTAGGCAAAGATATACTTGGGCATAAATTTAACCATAGGTAATTTCCAAATATTATTGAACACATGTCATGAACACAATATTTTGGTCCAATTAATGAGTGTTCCCAAAGCCATTTAATTTTATTTTTGGTACTTTAATTTCTCCATCTACAAAATGTGGGAAATTATACCTTATCCTTTCATACTACAGGAATATCCTAATAATAAACATTTGTGGAACACATTGAGATGTACATGCCAAGAAAAGGAACTACATGAAAATAAAGTGCATAAACATTGCAGATGATTAATATCCAATTATTTATTTATTTATTTATTTATTTATTTTGAGACAGAGTCTCGCTCTGTCGGCCAGGCTGGAGTGCAGTGGCACCATCTCCGCTCACTGCAACCTCCGTCTCCATGCTCAAGCAATTCTCCTGCATCAGCCTCCCAAGTAGCTGGGATTACAGGCATGTGCCACCATACCAGATTAATTTTTCTATTTTTAGTAGGCACGAGGTTTCTCCATGTTGGCCAGGCTGGTCTCAAACTCCTGACCTCAGGTAATCTGCCTGCCCTGGCCTCCCAAAGTGCTGGGATTACAGGTATGAGCTACCATGCCTGGCCTCCGATTTTTAAACAGACTGCTTTTACATTATCTGTAAGCACTTTTTTAATTTTTAATTTTTTGTGTGTGGGTACACAATAGGTATATATATTTATGGAGTAAGTGAGATACGTTGATACAGGCAGACACATTTGTAAAAATTACATGCCAATGTTAAAATAACCAACTGCATTTTTAATTTTAGACTTTGAGAAATTTTTGTAGACAAGCTATAACTGAATAAATGTATGTTTGAGACAATTGAGCTAACTTCTGGCAGACCATTAATACTCAAGTCTGTATTTAATGACTGTCAATATTTGTATCAAAAATTACAAAACACTATTAGAATATACATGGCCAGCATACTAGTTTGCTTTTCCTAATTTAAATATCTAATATTATGAAGATACATCATAAAACCCTAGGGTAACAGCCATCTATCCAATTAATAGCAAACTTACAGGGAAATGTGAGCAAATATTAAACTTGTAAAGGAGAACTAATACACATAATGACAGTCTTACAGTAGGTCAAATGAAAAAGCAGTTCATATTAAAAAATTATTCCACTTGTAATTTAAAAAATACACTGCATTATCTGCTCATCAGTAATGATGATATTCAATCTGATGTAGCAAAGACGTAACTTATCAAGTCACTTGATTACTATTTCTTACTATGAAGACCCAATCTTATGGGTAGGTAACAGAATTACTGTTACTTGGCATTCTGTCTGCCAATTAAGATTTTTCAGAGGAAGGTGTAAAAGCCAGCATCATATATATCCTCTTACTGTGCAATATTAGACCACCAGGAAAAAATTCTTTCAAGGTTGGTAGTACCTAAGTTTTGATCAGCATATTTCTTTTGTATTTCTTTACAAGCCATGCAAATCTTCACATGGTTTTATTTTCCAAAACAAATGCTTCAACTTTTTTCCTAGTAGCCTAGCTACAACCCTGTAAAAACAAATCTAGAGAGTGACATATGAGGGAAAAACAAGTTTAACTAAGGACATAGTTCAAAAAGCAGCTTCTAATAAGAGCATAAAGCCCAATTTGATCTGAAGACAATGTAAATACTTACAATGTTGAAACTATATAGTTAAAAACAGTACCTATAATTAACGATATCCTCCCAAGATAAAAATGACAACTGGAAAAACAATATTTATAATTAACTTTTGTTAAAAAAAGAAAGCCTAGATATTAATTTGATTATGCTAAAACTATTAGTATGAATGTAAACTCTTCAGAAAAATATACATCCCATGAATCATGTATATTCTACAGTACTTTCTGGTTATAAAATTTAAGTCAATCAAGATAAGAAATATGAAGCAAAACTTCAAAAATATGTATTTCAAACAGTCCAAAATTCAAATGTTTTAAACTGATAAAAACATAAAACCAGAATATGTATTAAAATGTTGCTCTCAATATCATAAGTAGAAACGAGCAAATGAATGTCACGATGAATATAAAACTCTCTATTTCTCACCCCACTACTAACTTTTGGAGGTTAATTTTTTTTTTATGTAGCCCTTTATTTTAAAATGTACTCTGACACAAATGCCATCACACACACACAATAGATGACAACTAACCATATTTAATATTTTCTAGACTTCCTGTGTAACTCAATAACTACTCACAAAGTTCTGCGAACTCCAGCTTCAAGCCTGAAGTCAATCTAAGATAGCCAATAGAAAGTACACCTGTGCAATTACTGCATTTCCTATTTCAGAATGCTGAACGTAATACACAATAACTGAGTGCATCTGAAGCAATAATAAATGCAAAACTCAAATTATGCAGAAGCCACCTTACCAAAAAAGGCCTGTAATATCACTATTAAAAATCAATAAATACAAAGAATATCATTTTAGTTTTAAATAACACCAACTAACTTAGGATCCTCTAAGGGTAAGTAAACATTAAAAATAAAACACAGCCTCATGATAAATTACAATATGAAAGTATTCCTAGAAGAAAAACTAGAAGCGAAAAAATAACACTAGATCACAAAATATATCATCTAGACTGTATCACATACCAACTGAATAAGAAATTTAACTGTCGAATAAGCAGTCAAAAAAGAAGAGAGAGAATGAAAGAAAATCCAGATTATAGTATCCCATTTCATAGTATCCCGTTTCCCTAAAGATATAATAATCCTTTTGAACGTTTTTAAGTTACTGAAAATTCAACCAAAATTATCAAAACAATCCTGGTGACCTAAGTCACCAACATGTTATCCCATGTAGGAATATTCTACTGAAAAACCTATTCAATGACACTGTTCCAAACAAGAAGTTTCATTTAAAAAAAAAATTCTTAAAGTCAGAATTTTTAAAACTAAAGGACTTTCCAAAACAAAGAAAAAAATTTTCCTGAAGGCTACAAAGTTTCATTAACTATCTTAAGTCTTTTACTAAGCATCACCTTTCTGCCCCTCAGTGGATATCAAGCGATCAATAACAATGTCACAAAAGAATGTTTACCAAGATTGGGGCTAGGGTGTCACCTGTAATGATTTTGTATGAAAAACGTAAACGATCCTGAAATTAGTGAGGAAAACTTTCACCTTCCTACAATCTCACTTTATTTATATTAAATGTGTCTCAGTCTGAAATGAACAAGAGCTTAAGAACTGTTTGGTGTGCAAGGTTTGCTTTTGGTTTTGCTAAAAACAAATCTCTCCATAAGTCCCTTATTTCCAAATACTATGGAAAAGTCACTACTACTCACCGCAAGTAATACTGTTTTAAAGCAAAGGCAGCGTTAGAACAACTTCTGGGAAAGTTGAACTCTTCAACAATTTCTCCCCACTGATTCTTCTCAGAAACCTGGTAAAACACAGGCACACTTGTCTGAACGTGAACAATCTAAGAAAATCTTAACCTAACTATGAAATAAATACCCATTCTACAGAGATCTGTAGATACCTAAGGCATCAGTGGGTGTTTCGGATCGATCGGTAAGAGTTCCTAAGCAAGGGCTTCTTGAATCACTGTGTTTTCACCAGAGAGCCCTGTATTTAATACCACTTGTTTTGTTTGGATGGGGGGGGTTGGTGGGTTTGTTTTGTTTTTGAAGCCCGGACAATAACCAATCGCAAGTCCCTCTGTCGCCCCCTTTTAAATCTCAACGCGGTCCGTTTACACTTAAAAAAAAAAAAAAAAAAAAAAAAAAGTTCAAAAGGATCAATACAGTTCCGGACAGCGACGTCCGCGGGTTCTGGGGGGGCCAGGGCCAGGGCCGATTCCGATCCCTCTCCCAGATCTATCCATCTCCATAGGCCCTTCTTTGAGGCCTACAGCTTCTGCCTAGCCTTGAAGCCTAAGATGGCTATTTGGAGACAGGTCCTGGTTTCTTTTGTTAGCTGTATAAACCGAGGGCGACGGGGCCGAGGCTGTGCCCCCGGCTGCCGGGATCATTTCGCAGCCGATTATCGATGTTAAACCTGCCCGCGCTAATTTTGAGTTGCACGAAAACTGCTCTCAGAGTCTGTGTGTCTCTGTGTCTCCGCCTGTGCTAGAGCGGCAGCGGCGGCAGAGCTGACTCGCGAGCGAGCGAGCGGGCGGGCGGCGCGGGCGCGGGGCGGGCGCGGGGCTCAGGCTGGCGCCCCGCACGCCCGCACTCCCCGCCACGGCGCTCAGACCCTGCCGGCCCGACCGGGCACCGGGCAGGGCGCGAGCCGGCGCCGGGCCGCCCGCCCGCCGGAGCCCCGCGCCCGCCGCGCGCACGCGAGCCACCAGGCCAAAAACAGCCCCGCCGCCGTCCGCCTCCGTGCCACCGGCTGGGAGCGAAAAGAACGCCTTTTGCCCCTGCGGGCCACCCCCCCAGCCCCAAGCGCCCACTCCGGGGTCAAAGGAGACTTTTTGGAGGAGGCCAGCGAGAGGGAAATACAAATTAAAACTTCCACTCACCTTCGCGAATCCGCCTAAAGTAGTGACTCTGGTGTAGAGACCGTGAAGATCCAGCTCCTTCCCACCCACCGCAGGGATTTTTTTAAAAGGCGACCTGCGGGAGAGAGAAAGCCCCGCACTTGTCAGCCGGGACCCCGTGCCCGGCCCGGGCGGGAGAGCCCCGTTCGCCCCGGCTCGCCCCGGCGCTGCCCCCCCGGTTCTGCTCTCACCCTCTGCTGTGGTGGAACTGCCGCAGCTCGTCCAGGAAAGCGAGTCCCTTTCTCCGCTCGTCCGGAGGCGCCTTCCCCGTCGAGTTTGCCATTATTTTTTCAAAGGAGGTTTTTAAAAAACCCAGATCGGTGTTTTAAAAGCGCCCCCCGCTCCTAGCGCTTCCTACCAGAGCCCGGAGCCCATTCCTCGGCCGGCGGCGGCGGGGCTCAGTCATGGGCCGGCGGTGGCGGCGGCGGCGGCGGCGGCGGCGGCGGCGGCGCAGGGAGGGAGGGAGGGAGGGGGAGGAGGAGGAGGAGGAGGGGAAGGAGGGAGCAGGAGGCCAGGGGGAGAGGAGGGAAGGAGGGAGGGGAATTTCTAAAAAAGTTTAAAGAAATCGGAGCGAAACTAGAGGGGCAGGCGACTGCCGGATCCGCGCGAAGCCGCGGGGCGAGCGCGGCCCCCACCCCTTCCTTCCCTCCCTCCCTCCCCGTGGCCCGGCTCTCGCCCGCCTCTCAGCGCCGCCGGCTGAGGCGGCTCAGCCCGGGGACGCGATTCAACATGGTGCTGCTGCCGGGGGCGCGCGAGCGGGCGAGGGGCAAGGCGAGCTGATGGTGAGGGGTCTGGGCGGCCGGAGGCCCAAGAGTTTCGGCGGCGGCGGCGGCGGCGGGGCTGGGGCAGGCGGGGCTGGGGGTGGGGAGGGGGAGGTCTGTGTGGTGGTTTGTGGAAAGCGGGGTGACAGCGTGTATTTCGGCCCCGGTTCCGCGGGGCCCTCGCACACATTTACGCGCGGCCTCGGCCGCGGAGGCCGGGGCGTCCCCAGGCAGAAGCACCGGCGGCAGCTGAGCCGCTGCGCGCCGCCCGCCTGCTTCCCTCCCCGCCAGCCTCCCTCTCTGCCGCCGCCAGCGCCGCCGCCACGGCCCGGCAGCCAGTGCCACACAGCGACCCCCGAGGGCCGGCCGCGGCACTGCGCCTGGCTCCACACCGCCCCGGCAGCTCCTCGCGGGGAACAATAGACTCGGCTCGCCGGGCTTAGGGTTCGTCTGCAATGTGCCGCACATTTCACACACACACACAAAGCCGGCGGAAAGGGGGGCGGCGCGGGGAAACGGCCACTACCGGTTGTTCCAGGGTTAGGGGTGGAGGCGATGTTCGCGTCCCCGACCCGGCTGTTAGAAGGGCCGCCTCGGAGTCCCCGCCCGCCCGATAGAACCGGTGTGGCGCTCTGAAGGGAAAGGAAGCTCACCGGGGCAGCTACTCACGCTACGCAACATTCACAGATCGGAATAAAGTCAATGTGTTACCTTCTCTTTTTGTAAAGTCTAAAGGAATCGGCTTTTATGAGCCTTATGCTAGTATTTTGGGGCCTGGTTAGCACATTTTCTATGAATTATCCACACGCTAACTTTAGCAAACTATACGTTAAATACATTGTGAACTGTCTGTCCTAGTTCTGTGGAAATAGAGTAATGCTGTTAATCCATCTTGCCGCTGGTTGGCTTCACATATCAAACTGGATTATTCTATGACCAAAGTTATGCAAGCTAACTAAACTGG
Organism: Chlorocebus sabaeus; assembly: GCF_047675955.1. Classification (NCBI taxonomy): domain Eukaryota; kingdom Metazoa; phylum Chordata; class Mammalia; order Primates; family Cercopithecidae; genus Chlorocebus; species Chlorocebus sabaeus. The sequence continues at coordinate 43,296,274 of NC_132914.1, read as the reverse complement.
TTGGGAAGCAATCTGTCGAACTTCGACAATAATTAACGTTTACATTTTTATAGTAAAGTCTCTTCAAGATTGCTGCATTTAAAATAAATATCAAATAAAACATTTTTCCTTGCTTTCAAATGTCTTAAATGTAATCCTCGTTTAAAATATTTTTGAAAGTTAAAAAAACCCTTTGTTTAAATGATAGTCAAAACATCTCAACAAATACTACCACCTAAATTTGCATTTACGAAGGGTGTTGGAGCCGGCTTTTTGCTACAAATGTTAAGATTACAGTACGGGAAGCGTATTATTATTCCCATTTTAGTGACGGCCACCACGGGCAAAGTCACTGCCTAACGCAAGGTCAAAGGGTAGTAAGGGTCTGGATGGGTTATTTCAGGTAGTCGTTCCAATGGGAACATTGCTTTGGAGGTGAAAAATTATGTAATATAGTGCAGCGTGCTTCCGGTGCTCACTCTAGGAAACGGACTTATTTCCCAACTAAAGTTTGTCTCTCAAGTGGGGTCGGAATAAGGTTGTGGCTAGGAAATTCCTGACACCCCAGGGCCAGTGAGTGTCTCGCAAGCCTGTGAGGGGCGGAGACCCGGCTCGGGGAGGTGGAGAAGCTCGGCGGCCGCGGGAGACTGCTGTTAGGAACACTCGGTCAGCTGTCCCTTCCCCCACCCGTCCTCTTAGGGGGAGTGGAGATGTGGGCTCGGAGCTGCGTGGCCCGGGCTGTGCGGATTCCCTAAACGCCGCACTTGCGCACAGCCCCTTACGTAACCGTCAGTGCCGGGGATTCCCTAGAGGGGGTCATTCTATTCAACCATTATACACACCCCGGGCTCCTGCCGCCGCGCCGCCGCCGCCTCACAAAATGGCGGCGCCCATAGAAGAGACAGCGTCCGTCTCCCCGGCCCCATTTTGTGGGAGGTGAGAGATCTGTCAACATGGAAAACCTCTGCTGAGGATGCATCCGAGTTTGGAAACCCCACTTAAGGGATGGAGCCTGGGGGATCACATTAAACGGAAAATGCCAACGACTTCCACCTCTACGCATTTTTAGTTTTTCATTTTCTCGAAGGAAGCGCCAGAAGCCTGTGGGGTATAACTAGAGGGAGAACGGAAAGCTGAGGTGACTGCTCCGGGGACTTGCCGCGGCGCCTTAGTGGCTTTGGTTGCTCTTCCACGCTCCCGGCAGCTGACCGCGATCTCTTGGAGGGTCTCCTGGGCCACCTCGGCCGCGCCTGTCGTGCAATGAGACTTTTCTGTAGTTTTAAAATGCCACAGTCCACGGCCCGGTCGGCACCGCTCGCCTGAATCGTGGGCTTCGGGAACCCTGGAGGCTGCTGCTCCAGGAACTCGCGGTCGGCCGGGAACCGGGGAGCTCGGTTGCCAGGAGCGGGCGGTATTCGTGGACTCCGGCGGCCCTAGCGGGTGGCGGCCGGGATCCGAGCTGGGGATGACGGTGCTGATGGAGCTGATGGGGCAAGAGTGGGAACGGAGGCACGTACACTGAAATTTAAGTCGTCCGAGTTGGGACTTAAGATAGAAGGTTAATATTGTCTCAGGCTAGACTTAGAATGTCTTTTCTGGTATCCTACTCTGCAGTGGGCAAATCTATTGTCTTTATTTCTCATTTAAGGGCAGAATGAAGGGATGACATTTTTACTTTTCAAGAGGCGGTTGCCACTTTTAAGTCACTGTTAATGTGTGTGTGTGTACATACACTAACATATACAATAGTGTGTTTTGCTTTTCAGAGCAAGTATCAAAGGCTAAAGACTTGGAGTGATAATGTTTAAAAGCCTTTTTAAAAAAAAAGTGTGATGAGAAACTGGAGAATTGACTTTTTAAAATTCCTTTTCTGTAGAAGAGGCTATCTTCAAAATGGAGTCCTAAAGTATATCTGATGAATAGAATTTAAATTTTTAACAGTGTATACCCTGCGGTCAAAAGCATAAACGTAAAACTTGATGTTTATCAGATTACTTACGTTTCAATTTTCCTGTGATTAGAAAAATGTAAGACAAAAGTAAGCTATTAAACGGTATTTGCTTGTAAGAGTAACGTAAAGGTTTAAGGAAAGGTTTGTTTGTTGAAACAGATATGCATCACAAGAATAATTTATTTTAAATGTTGTTTTCTAGTTGCAGCAATCATTTGTGTTTACATGACTTTTTAAAAAGGGGTGTAGTTTATGTTGATTTTGATCCTCGTATTTAATCTCTAGTGCAGAAGTTGAGATTTCTGCAGGCTGCGCCTCAATCACTAAGTTCCACACTCCATCCTCTGCCGTGCCAATCCTGGCATGTGGATCACCAAGATAAAATTTCTGGTCCTGTCTGTTCTTACTGATGTCCTTTAGAGTTGATAAATTTGATTGCCACTAATCAGTCTGTATCTCTTGCAAGAACACCACATTTAGCATCGAAGTAGAGTCAGAGTATATTTTTTATGAGATTGTACTAAAGTAACCTTATATTGTATTTCTTATTACCATATTGCATTTCCTGTAGTGGGCAGCATAGAGCAGGTGGATCCTGGCAAAGTAATGTTAGAGATGTGCTGACAGCTTTACAATAGATATTCTCCAACTAATTTAACAAGATACAAAATAAAATGTAGTTCGTAGTTTTCAAGCATTAATGGAAAGTGTTCCTATTAAAAAATTACCAATAACAGTGGAAATTGTTGCAATCCAATTTGTATAGTTTACTATTTTGGTGACAAAGTCCTTATGATGGGAAAAATGGAAAGTGTTGCTTTTGTAACTGCAAACGCTGCACACCGTAATTAGAGGTTTCTGTTATTTTATTTGAATTTTTCATTCTTACTATCAGTTTTAATATTAGTCTGGAAATTGTGATAAATTAATAATTCCCTCATTCAACTAAACCTTAAAAAACTACCCAGTTTCAAATCAAGCATATCAGGTGTATGATTACAACAGCTGAAATAACTTAAATTGAGGAATTGGTATGCCAACTCAGTGGAGAAATTTTGTGATTTTAGGTTATTCTAAGATTTTAAAAAATAGTTTGAATCGTTAAACAAGGCTATTGAAGTTAAATTGGTATTTCCTTAAAGATGATTTTAGAGAAAAATTCTTTGGCGAGATTCGAGAATGCCTTCATGGCTTCTCTTGCCTGTACCTATTGCTGTACTTTTTTATGTGGACTAATTTGTCTTATTTGAAAATTTAATTACAATATCAAATCCTAGATGAAGCCCTCCCATTCTTATGGTGATTCTAGGAGGTACTGATAACTAAGCTCTTAAAAGGTGAGGAAATAGTTTGTTCTGCTGCAAATTAGGGTACTCTTAATACAGACACTCTGATGGTAATTCTAAGTAGTATTGATAGCTAAGCTTTTAAAAGATAAGGAAATAGTTTATTCTACTTCAGAGTAGGATAATTTTAATGCCCTGAATATACTCTGAATCTTTTATAGATAGATTTCTGAATGATTTGGCCCGAAAAAGCCTGATAAGCTTTGGAGGATTTTTTTAATTTTTTTTTTTCTCTTAAAAAGGAATCAGAAATGTGGGATTTTTTTAAAAAAATTATTTTCAGTAGATATTGGAGATTATGCTTTGTACATTAAAGCCAGTTTGATTTTTATAATTTTCAATTAAAGACTTTCTAATAAGACAACTAAAATATTAAATTTTAGGCAATTATAATAATATTTTTTGGAGAAGCATTCCCAGATGTACTTTTGACAAGGAGTTGATTTTATTAGTTGTTTGGGTTGTTTAATCCAGAATTTTTAAAACTGTTATGGGTTTAATGTGCTACATTTGTCCATTCTTATTCATTTCCTCTGTTTTGATCACTGAAAAGTTGTCTAAAAACTGTGCTCATTATACACAGTTTATAGTATTTAATAGCTTCTGAAAACTTTAAGAGACCATACTAAACCAAGGAACTATTTATTAATGGTAATCTATATTTAGTAATAAATATATTTGTAACTAAATGTAGATTACTAAATCACTGAGTAAATATTTCTTGAATATTTGGACAAGAGGTGGGGGGAGGGAGAATGACTTGACCCTCAAGGAACTTAACTGCTACCTTTAACAGGTTATAATGAAGCGGGGTACAGTGGTACACAGCTGTAGTCCTAGCTACTCAGGAGGCTGAGACAGAAGGACCCCTTAAGCCGAGGAGTTCGCGTCTCTGTCTCTTAAAACAAAAAAGGTTATAAAAATATTCAGACTGGAGGGTTCCTAACTTTTAATACTTAAGCAGGGTCTTTACCACAGAGTTAAATTTAAAGTTCTGTTTAGAATGGTAACAAATTTAATTATGTACAAAACAGCATCACTTTAGTGTTAGTATCAGTGTTACTCAAAGTGTTGTAATAATGTTAATAACAAGCATTTAAATCACATTGTTTGAAAACTGGGATCTACAAAAAATATGATTCCAATAATTAACTTTTTAATTATGGGAAAGGCAAGGCAATGTTCAGTGAATGTAAAAAATATACTACTGAGCAAACAAACAAATTGTTTTAATGAATTTTGATTTTCTGTTTTAATTTTTTGGTACGTTGACTCTTCTTGACATAGCACTTTGCTATTAATTAAAAAAAATTAAACCCCAAAGACAAATTAATTCTGTATTTAATGCAGATTTAATTCTTGACTAGCTGTAATGCTTAAGGAGTTGGCAGTCTTGTTGGCAAAACAATAAAATAGGAATTAAGCTGAAATGCAAAGCTGTGTAATAATTAGTTTTCATGAAAGTATATATAGTTTTCCTTAATAACTACATGAGTCAGTAGTGTTGACTTAATAATAATTTATTTAGCTTTTGCTTTTCTCAGAAAACATATCAGACTCTTCATATATAGCATCAAAATAGATATTCAACCTGAGCCACTGTAAATTGTTGAAGCTTATTGCTATACATTAAGGGAAATTCTATCCAACAGTTCAGTATGAACAATTTTTTAAAGGTGCTATGATTCTTTAACATGATTTGTAGTATGTAGAACTCAAGTATTCTAGAATAATATTTGTGTGATAATGTACATGAGAAACATTTATAAACAGTCCTTCAGGTGTACAAAATAACTGACATAATATTTTGCATTTAACTACACTGCCTCCAAGTATTTTAAACAAAGATGAAAATTTTAGAGTATTGTGCTATATTTTTATAACTGAATTTCCCTCTTATTAACAATACTAATAACATTTAGCCATCAATGATTACTGATAGCTTAAATAAGAGTGTAGTTTCTGTTTCTAATGTCTATTAATTTTAACCCCATTTAAAGACATTTCCTACTTATCATAGAGTTAATCAGAAGTTAAATGATGGTCCTTCTGGTTCTCTGGAAACTGAAAAGAAGCTTCTCTTTCTTCAGGGTATGCAGAATTTTTTTTTCTTCCCAATGAGCTGAATCCATCCTTTACACTGCTATTTGCTAACCTCAATTGTTTTTCTGCTCCATTAAAGTTGAGGCCACCAAAAATAGTAGTAATATCACAACTACAAAACCCTGGGTGGATTTGTACCCATTGCACATACACTCCTTGCTGCCAATTCCTAAGAGACTTTTGAAATAATAGTATATTCTCAGGTAGACAATAGATTCTACTTGTGGCCTGTGTATAGTGTTCAACAAGTCCATGAGCCCTATGAAACAAGATGTATTTACTGCATTTTTCTAGGGAGAAGGTCTCAGCAGGCACGGGCATCTTAAAGACCCTGTGATGCCCAAAAGGTTAAAGCTCTATTTGCTAATGACGGATAGTAAGTTTGGAGGATTGCTTCAGGTGTGGCATTTTATTTTGTGGGTTGTTGGCCTGTAGGGAAAAACATCTTGAAATTACAGTTAAGGAATACCACTTCAACTCATCAAATTAAAAAAATTACGGCAAATGAGCAAAAATCTATTTTTAAAGAACTACATACAATATATTCTTATAGAAAAATTTAGGTTAAATGCACGGAACTGCTTTTTGGTTTGCCCTGTATTGAAAATAGATGGATGGGGGATTACATTAATTAATGTATTTTTTTATTTATTTTTGAGGCGGGGTCTCTGTTGCCCAGGCTGGGGTGCAGTAGTGCAATCTTGGCTCACTGCAACCTCTGCCCCCTGGGCTCAAGCAAGACTCACACCTCAGCCTCCTGAATTGCTAGGACTGCAAGTGCACACACCACACCACACCTGGCTAATTTTTGTATTTTTTGTAAAGACAGGGGTCTCGCTATGTTGCCCAGGCTGGTCTTGAACTCCTGAGCTCAAGCAATCTGCGTGCTCAAGCCATCGGCCCGTCTTGGCCTTCTAAAGTGCTGGGATTACAGGCGTGAGTCACTGTGGTCAGCCTCTATTATTTTAAAGTAGGCTTCAAATATAATTCTTCACTAATTGGGAATGCCTGGGGATGTATATGAATTTATTACCATTTTGTGAGTAGTAGTGTGTGCTTGTGTTCATGGATGGCATTCATCAGAATGTTTCCAATGGTGTAGACAGGTTACACTGCCATCTTCCTGTTCTCCTTTGTGCTTACCTGCTCTGCTTGTATTTGCTGCAGTTTCTGGTGAGTGTATGTAGGTGTTGGCCCAGATGTTGCTTTTGTAGAGATCATCCATAGGGCTCATTTATCCCAAATCAGTTTTTGTGTATTATCTGTGGACCCAATGTGTAATTTGAACTTTAAGAATACTACTTCAGACTGCAGTGTAGCATGACCTTTAAAAAAACAAAATGCTAGTTTTGCCCTATACGGTACATATTCCTATTGTTCTGTAGGTATTAGTAATACATAAATTATTTCTGTGCCCTTTTTGGTATAGAGTCTCATATGAATAATTACTGTTATTTAAAATCCACAACTCCATGCATTGTTTTGGTGGAAGGGAGAGGGTAGTTTCCCATCATGTTTTACATATATGTTAGCATTCAGATTTTCCCTTTTGGCCCACTCCCTAATGAACTGACGGGAAAGGGCATATTTGAGAGAAAACATACGCTTTACTGAGGTTCCAATAATTAAGCCAATGCACTTGATTTAAGTTACACATTTAGCTCATTCTTAAAGTGTAAACACTTTACTATAAGCCTCCTGGCTCCCAAATCAGTGCTTTTTCTACTAAACATTCTTTCTGTCTTGCTAAAAAAATCCAATTTTTAGAATCAACTTAGTTGCTAAGCAAGTAAGCATAAAACCATAAATTTATCTGAATTGTTTCTAATTTAAGGAGTAGTATATAAAAGTTTAAACAGAAATCATTGATCAGTAAAAGTGATGGAAAATCAGCAAAATAAAAATAGAATTAGAGTAGGCTAAAAGGCCCTTCTTCTTTAGGGAATTATTCGGAAAATTGAGTTCAAATATAGTCTAGGACTTCTCAGGTGATATTTTATCTTAAATTAGAATCTGCATGAGGTGGAGTGGGGTTGCTCATGCCTGTAATCTCAGCACTTTGGGAGGCCAAGGCAGGAGCGTCCCTTGAGACCAGGAGTTCAAGACCAGCCTGAGCAACATAGCAAGACCCTCTCTCTATTTTTAAAAAAGTAAAATTGGATTTAAAATAAGTAAAGAATCTGCATGAACTTTCTTATCATTTATTCTTACATATTATTTGCCAGTGTGCGATACTTAATAACCAGTAAGAAACCTGAAATGAGTCTTTTGAGGCTACAACTTATATAACATTTTATAAATATTACTGCTACATGCATAATGGACTAACGTTTTTTAGCCTCACAATAATACCTTTTACAATTTATAAATGCTAAAGGGCCTATAGAAGGCTACCCACCTATGTAAAAAAAAAAGGTCCTAGCTCTGTCTGGTGCAGCTTGACAAATTATTTTTGATATGAATTGCCAGGAATGTAGGGGTATCATTCCTTGCTGATAAGAGCACATACACTTCCTTTGCTGGCTAAGCTATGTGATTCTGTAGGACCTTAGTGTCGTAGCCATCCTTTCAGTAGTAAGCAGATTTAGAAAAGTTGTCCTGTTGTTACCTTATTTCAATAGTTTTTGGTCTTTCTATATGGTGTGTAACCTCACTTAATCAGGTTGTTATGACTGTTTCCCCCTAAGAAGTATAGGAAGATTAAAAAAGCCAGGCCAGATATTTATGACTGAACATGAGCTCAACAGATGGAATAGGTGTCTTAATCATACTCTCTTTTTTTTTTTTTTTTTTAGAGGGAGGGGTTCTGGCCCTGTCACCCAGGCTGGAGTACAATCATGGCTCACTGCAGCCTTGACCTTCCCAGGCTCAAGCAATTCTCCTGCCTCAGCCTTCTGAGTAGCTGAGACTACAGGCATGCAGCACCACACCCAGTTAATTTTTTTATTTTTATTTTTGTAGAGACACTGTCTTGCTATGTTGCCTAGGCTGGTCTTGAACTGAGCTCAACCAGTCCTCTCATCTTGGCCTCCCAAAATGCTGGGATTACAAGCGTGAGCCAGGGCACTTGGTCCATACTATTTTTCTTAAAGTCACAAGTTAAAGCTGGAGGTTTCACCCAGAATCAAAGTGCCAGGTAGTATTTTAGTGCAGCCTAGGGTAAGCAGCTCTGTTTCCATTAACACAGTGCAAGAATTCAGGGATATCACTTGCTAAATGTAAACCAGTTACCTCCATAATTTCCCAAAAATTTTATTGTGACAAACGAGTGCCGTACTCTGAACATGAAAGGCTTTTACCTCCAGCTGTCCAAACATTGTGCATGTTATTCAGGTAAAGGCACTGGTATGGTAGGAGTTTCTCCTTTAGTGTCTTGTAATTGACAACAGATCCAGTATTTATGGAATGTATTGTTATTGTAACTTTTGAGTTTCCATAGCCAAGAATGTAAGAGTAATAACTAGGTATGGTCCATTATTTTTAGTAAAGTTCATTTTAGTTAGCCTTTGATGGTAGACACTTCTCAGGTTATAATTCAGACTCAATAACAAAGCCAGAAAGTTCAGGAAGGGTAGGGTAGTGCTGTGGTCTGAATGTTGGAATCCTAACTATCGAGGCATTAGGAAATGGAACCTTTGAAAGGTGATTAGATCATGAGGGCAGAACCCTAATGAATTAGTGCCCTTGTAAAAGAGACCCCAGAGAACTGGTTTACCCCTTCTGCCTTGTGAGGTTACAGCAAAAAGACCATTATATAGGAAGCAGGACCTCACCAGACACCAAATCTGCCAATGCCTTAATCTGGGACTTCCCAAACTCCCAAACTGAGAGACAGAAATTTATTAAGTTTATAAGCTACCCAGTCTATCATATTTTGTTATATCAGCCCAAACAGACTAAAGTAACCAAGAAGCAGCCCTCCCAGTGCTTGCTTAATGTCATGCACCTGTCGTTCTAATGGTGATCATTTGCCAGTCTTTTTTTTTATGAGAGAAATCAAGAGTCCTGCTTTCTCTTGTTTTGAGTGACAGGTCTCAGATTTATTTTCCAGAAAGAAAGTGACTAAACAGATTCCCTCCATAAAGATTTTCAGATCAGTAGATCTGCCTTAAACTAATGTAGTCTTTGGACCCAGTTCAGAAGTGGCCAAGGCCAATCCTCAATGCATGAAAGTAAAAGTTAGACTGTATTTAAGGAAGACAAATTACTAGTTAGGAACTGTCAAATGAGGTCAGAGGCAAGACCTTACTGACAGATGGGCAAGTTAAATGCTATCTTCTGAAAAGTTTAGCTGCTTCATGATGGACTCATTTGGAGCATATCTGGAAAGCTTTTTGAACACGTCTAAAACATGGGGTTGAATTTTCCTTATAAGCCAGGGTTAGGACAGTAGGTCGATCAGCTGTCTAGATAGTCTCAGCTACCAGAAACTATTTGTAAGCTGTACAAGTACTCTGGTGACTCGAGTAGGAAGTGTCCAGGAACTTTTCTTCTAGACACTGTGAGAAACCAAAGATTACTAATAAGAAATTGTTTGATAGATAAGATGAACATCTTAAACATAAAGCATACATTCAAGACAGAGGACCTTTGTACCTGACAGGTACTCAGGAGGGCTTGAGAAAGGCCCCTGCAAGTGAGTTTCAGGCTCTGTCTTCCACTCATGAACCTGCAAAATCCAATCCTTACTGCTGAAGATTTCTTAAGAAAAATGAACAGTGTGCCTGGCCACTTCAGTGTCTTTAGAATCCCATCTTGGTGTTATACTTTCCCTATTGTTTCTAGATAGAGAGGTAGCAAATGCTTTACAAAATCTCAAGGAGTTATAAACTACTTTTACAATCTGTCTTATAAAGTGTATTCCCTAGTTATTATAAATAGGCGAAATGCTATTCCAAATCTAACAATAAAGACTTTTGCCAATACTCATTGTTTCAGCTTTCAAATATGTTAAGTATGTTTTCTACCCATCCTACAAAAGTACACATAATCACTAAAACTTATGAACAACACATATATGATATTAACCTGCATATTTACAGAGAGCTCCCAGGACGGATGATTTTATTTATTACGCTAATTGTCTGTTTAGTTTGTGACCTGATCTTAATAATAACAAGTGAATGAGTTAGCAGAAGAAATCAGTTAATAAATATAAGAGCAACAGTGCCTGTGAAGAAGTCACCACATGTGCCAGACCGAGTGGCTCATGCCTACGTCTGTATAATCCTAGCACTTTTGTAGGCTGAGGTGGGAAGATCTCTTGAACCCAGGAGTTTGAGACCAGCCTGAGCAACATAGCAAGACCTTGTCTCTACTAAGAATAAAATTAAAAATAAAAACACGAAGAAATCACCACAGCCTTAGTTTAGTAACAATAACAGTATTTTGTAATATCCACAGCAGAGGAGACTAAGGAGTAGATATTTTAGCTCCTCCAGAAGCGAGGAATCTTTATTGTTTTTACAATTGTCTACAATCAAGACTACCCGAAAGCTTAAGGAGCATCAGTCATTTATGACTTTTTGGAAGTTAAAGTATCATCTCAGGTGAGGACAGCACTTTCTGCCATCTAGGAAGAATATGGAGAAAGCAAAATTTTTTACTACTTTGTCTTAAGAACAGACTGCATGTCTTGAAGCCAATTTGGTTTTTTTCTCCAAGCTGCCAGTTCCCTCTTCAGTATTACAGTGTTTTGTTTTAGTCATAGCACGAATTACTAATTTAAACAAGACTTAACTCTTTCAATAAGAAATAATACATAGTAAAATACGTGTGTGACCATATATTTGCAAGAAAGGGGTTGTGCCATGAATCTTTTTTTCTCAGTTTAACAAATAAATTTGCAAAGGCAACTTTCAGGAATCAGAATGTTGTTTTAAATATTATTAACAAGACAACAAATCATTCAATCAGACAACTAATCAGAATTATAGACTCTTTTTTTTTTTTTTTTTTTTTTTTTTGAGACAGAGTCTAGTTCTGTCGCCCAGGCTGGAGTGCAGTGGTGCGATCTCGGCTCACTGCAAGCTCTACCTCCCGGGTTCACGCCATTCTCCTGGCTCAGCCTCCCGAGTAGCTGGGACTACAGGCGCCCACCACCGCGCCCGGCTAATTTTTTGTATTTTTAGTAGAGACGGGGTTTCACTGTGATCTCGATCTCCTGACCTCGTGATCCGCCCGCCTCGGCCTCCCAAAGTGCTGGGATTACAGGCGTGAGCCACCGCGCCCGGCTCAGAATTATAGACTTTAAACTTACATTATTTTTCACAGAATATAGCAACACTGAAATCCAGGTGTCTGGGAAGACTATTTTACTTGAAATAATATTTTTAAACCCAGTTTTATGATATATAATAGAATTCTATTTGCTTTTCTGCAGCTATAGGGAAGAGGGAACATTTTCCCCTTTTGATATTGCTGTTTGTTTGTTTTTTTAAGAAAACAGCAATTAGAAGTATGTAAATATCGGATTTCCATTAGCTAGCATCAAGAGAGAAGAGTAGGTACAAACTTAAAATTCAGAAAAGGACAGAAAGGGCCAGGCATAATGGCTCATCCCCAAACTTGGGGAGACTGAGGTAGGAGGATTGATTGAGGCCAGGAATTCAAAACCAGCCTGAGCAACAAAGCAAGACCCCGATCTCTACAGAAAAATCAGCCATTCCTGGTGGCTCGCAGCTGTAGTTCCAGCTACTCTGGAGACTGAAGCGGGAGGATTGCTTGAGCCCAGGAGTTCAGGGCTACGGTGAGCTGTGATGGCACCACTGCACTCCAACTTGGATGACAAAGCAAGGCCCTGTATCAGAAAATAAAGAAAAAAGGACAGAAAGATAATGCTAACAAATGGAATACGGAGCATATAATGTCTTGCCTCTACATGTAATTAAAAATAGAAGTAAAATTTATCTCAGATTAAGATTTTTTTTTTAAACAGCCTCAACATATATTCAGATAAAACAGATTTTAATAAAATTATATATGTCATCTGTTTCAAAAATGTTAGCGCTATTTTTAGTCTTTATAAAGCATAACTTACAGTTATAGATAGTTGTCTGTGGTTTTAGAAAGCTATTCTATTTGTTATTCCCTCCGTATCCCTTAACCCCCTGCCTCAAATTATTTCAGAATACTTTCCCAATAATTTACTAACTTGTTCTTTTGTATTCCAAAAATGTGAAAGGTGTTAAATGTTTGTGTTTTCAGTGCCTTTGGAAACATTTAAAAATGCATCTTTTAAATTGCGTGTCCAAACCAGTATTTCTCAAAATGTGCCATGATCTGTTTATAGTTGTTGGGTTAAAAAAAAAGGAAAAAATGCAGTTCCATAACTTTGAGAAATGTCAGGTTAAGCAAAGTTAAAGTTCTTTACTACAAGACTTCTCAGTGCCTTTAATGTCCTCCTATGTTATCCTCTGGGTATATTCTCTTTTCTAAATCAATCTACCCTTTTACTAGGACTGGTGTTCCAAGGAAAATACTGGAAAATGGTGGTCTAAATATTGTTAAAAATTGAACACACGTGTCTAAAACCAAAAGTGCCCAATCCTTTACTAGAGTGTGAGCTTCTTGAGGACAAGAGTCTGTACTCATTTTTTGTAATCCCATCTTGCATATAACCAATACAATGCTCAATATGTATTATTGAATATGTTAATATAAATCTAACTCTGGAGAGTCAATTTGTAATGCAAAGCTAATATGCTCCTGATTTGATAAAATTAATTATTATGAAATAACATGTATATTTTCATGCATATTTGTTTTTTCTATACTTGGAAGAAACAGAATATTTTTAAATGGACACTATTTTACAGGTTCATATTTAAGATGGTGATCAGCTGTTTTTATCTGTTGAAAAGTTGTAGACCTAACCTTATAAAAGATCTGTTCATAGATGATGAAGCATTTCAAAACTGTGAGGTATAGAAATCAGGGTATTCTGATTTATTTCATTTCACTTCAACATTTACCCCTCTGGGAATCTGGAACTTTTTTCATAGCCTTCTACTTCACTCCCAACTCCTACCTCCCAAAAGTGTAATTTATCTACTTATGTTCCCACTGCTTTCAAGAGTTCATATAGTTTCCCAGAATTTGCGGCATCTTCCTCACTCTTTCTTGTTACTTCACGTTATAGAGCTTCTCCAAATGCTTTCCCATAGGTTTCCTGCCTCATCTGCCAGAGACGTCTTGGAGTTCTTCAGAATTTACTGGATGTGCTAAAGAGTATTTAAGTACACATTTACCAAAATGAAGGAACTCCACTGCTGTGCAAGTAGTAATAGGTCTTCAGACCCATGAAGCAAGGACATTTGGGGAAGTCTCGGTTATCAAGTATGATACCTGTTTATGGGAAATGTAGAGAATTTTGCCATCTTTCTTATTAGTAGAAAGAGAAATTTGCAGATTCCTTGGAGATTCAGGGGCGTTTAAGATAATCAGAAAGTTTTGTATATTGCAGTTGGGGATCTAATCCATACTGAAGACATAAACTATAATAAAGTATCAGGAACAAATAGGAAACAGAAAATACATGAAGGAATTATTTGAGTTTAGAGGAAAAGAAAAAGAAAACCAACAAGAATACTACTATCTAATCATTAAATCAGTTTAAGATGGACACATTGAGAATGTCTGGTAAAACATGTTTTCTTAATTAGATTATCATGCTTTTTAGAGGACCCTTAATAGGTAGTATGAAACTCGTATTTTGGCAATTTGAGCACCCTTTCTGTAGAATTTTATGAGAATTTTCTTTGTAAAAGAAAACTTTTAAGGACTATTTGATACAGAAGTGTTACTAATGGAAATTTCAAGACTTCCTGCCTTGACAGCCTTTTAAATTAGATGTTTATGCAGTAGCTTAAATGAGTAAGTCTTATAAACAACTGGAGAGTTCTTTAATATCCTTTAGAACCAGATGTTTAGTTGCTGTTATTTTTTTTCTATCTCCATTCAAACTACCATGGATTTATAACACTGTTAGCCAAGCAGTGTGCTAAGATAAGAAGCTGTTTGAAGAAGGTACAGTGCCTTAAGTTTTGGAGTTCGTGAGTGGTGGGAAGGAGGAGTGGACATAGGAGTAATTCTACTATCGTATGATCAAGGAGTATGATGTAGGTATTGGCTCTGCCTAGAGTCTGGAAGCTGTGTAAGAATAGTCTATCTTAAAGTAAGAATGTTCAATGTTACCATTAATGGGGAATGTAGGGCTAGGATATTCAAAAGCCCAGAGGCACAAAAGTGTAAGGCATGATTTGGGAATGGTGAATGGCCCACTGAATGAGCCCATTTTGTGGGAGTGAGGGTGAAAAGCCAGAAAGCTGTGTTCAGGCCAATCTGGGATTTGGACATTTTTCCCCTAAGGCTATATTATTCTCAGTCATTTTTCTTGTGCTACACAAATGATAGACATACACATGTGCAAGGATATGTACAATTCCTGGGCCCTAGGCTTTTCTGCAGTGAATTCCATCCCATTCAAGCATATGAAAATACATGAAGGGGAGTTACACTATTATAGATAATTGCAGATAGATACAGATTTGACTGTTTAAATGTATGTTTAACTTTTAGAATTTTATTACTTGTTCACAACTGGTGAAAACAGTTGTCTTAACAGAGGTTGAGAACAGGAGGTGACTTGTAAGGAATGTAGTAAACCACTATCATGACAAAACAGGAAACTGGAAGCAAAGCGTTCATTAACAGAATGAGAAAACAGTAGATGTGAGGAATATTGCAGAAGTACAATGGAGAGAACTTGACTGATTTCCAAGACTCATAACATATTGTATGTGTGGGTCATTCTTCCTTACAACAGGACATATTCCAGTAGATGTTTTGCCATGGGGGGCCTCTTTGAAATGACTCCTTAGGCCATGCACAATATGCCTATAATTCCAGCACTTTGAGAGTCCAAGGCGGGAGGATCGCTGGAGACCAGTAGTTCAGACCAGCCCGGACAACACAGTGAGACCCCATCTCCAAAAAAAAATTAAAAATTAGCTGGGCACTTGTGCACTTGTGGTCCTAACTACTTCAGAGGCCAAGGCAAGAGGGTCACTTGAGCTTGAGAGGTCGAGGCTGCAGTGAGCCATGATTGCACCACTGCACTCCAGCCAGGTGACAGAGTAAGACCCTGGCTTAAAAAAAAAGAAAAAGAAAAAAAACACCTGGCTGCTTAAAACACAAACTAAAAAAAAAAAAAAAAACCAAAAAAAAAAAACCTCTGACCATTCTTATGTTCCTTATCCTGATGATCACATGCTTCCCTGCACCCCTGAATTTAAAAGATAAAACACATGGCACATGCCTGTAGTCCTGTAGTCCTACCTACTCCATAGACTGAGGTGGGAGGATACCTTGAGCCCAGGAGCTCAAGGCCAGCCCAGGCAACATAGCGAGACTCCATCTCTTTAAAGAAAAAAAAAAAAAAGAAACACAATTTTGAGAAGTAAGGATGAGCTGCTGTTGCAAACTTTACTTGGTAATTTAAAAAAAAAAAATTAACTATTAAAGTAAGATGGTGGCTTATGGCTATAATCCCAGCACTTTGGGAGGCTGAGGCAGGAGGATCGCTCGAACCCAGGAGTTCAAGACCAGCCTGGGCAACATAGTGAGACCTTGTGTCTACAAAAAAAGTGTTTAGCCAGGTATGGTGGCACCCACCTGTAGTCCTAACTACTTGGGAGGTTGAGGCGGGAGGATCGCTTGAGCCTGGGAGGTCAAGGCTGCACTGAGCCATGATCATGCTGCTCTACTCCAGCCTAGGCAGCAGAGCAGGCCCATCTCAAACAAATGAAAACACAATGCTGTCATCTGTTAAAGTCCATGTTTGTTTAGGTAAAAAATATTTTGACAAAACTCCACTTGGACTGACCCTAACTGGAGTATTAAAGCATTATAGGCTAGGCACGGTGGCTCACACCTGTAATCCTAGCACCTTGGAGGCCAAGGCAGGAGAATCACTTGAGCCCTGGAGTTTAAGAGCAGCCTGGGCAGCATAGTAGGACCCTATCTCTGCAAAAAATAAAAACATCCAGGTGTGGTGGTGTGTGCCTGTAATCCCAGCTACTCAGGAGGCTGAGAAGTGGGGACCACTTGAGCCCAAGAGGTCAAGGCTGCAGTGAGCCATGATCATGCCACTGCACTCCGCCCAGGGTAACAGAGTGAGACCCTGTCTTTAAATCAATCAATCAATCAATCAATCTAAGATGCCAACCATCTTTGAATTTATGTAAGCCAAATGTTACTAAGTGATGCATGACTGTATTTTTTTTAATGAACTTGAGCCAGATAGAATGTAGGTGTTACAGAAACTAACTGCAAACTATTATCACTTATGATAAATATATACAGTCATGTGTCCCATAATGACATTTCAATTATGGACCACATTTATGGCAGGGTCCCATGAAATTATACTATTATATTTGTACTGTACCTTTTCTATGTTTAGCTATGTTTAGATGCACAAATACTTACCATGGTGGTACAGTTGCCTACAGTATTCAGTACAGTCACATGCTATACAGGTTGTAGCCTCAGAGTAATAGGCTCTGCGATATAGCCTTGGTGAGTTGTAGGCTATACCATCTAGGTTTGTGTAAGTACACTCTGTGTTTCCATAATGACAAAATTGCCTAATGATGCATTTCTCAAAATGTGTGGTTATCATTAAGTGATGCATGACTGTATAAGAAAAAGTATTTGTTTTAAAGTTGGCTCAGACACACACAGTAGTGAGAAACATTGAACACGTTTGGATGTTTATTGATTTGGTATCTAGCTGTAATCACCTCTGGATTCAATCATGGCATCTGTGTGTCTGAGCAAAAGAAATCCTGGATCATGTGACTTATCCATAAAGAATAGATTCTACATTTAGATCTGATCATATGCACAGAGTACCTACCCTATGCCAGGCACACTTGTGTATGGTATTTCATCTAGTCACTCATAGATTATTAAATCAGCTATAAAAAAGATAAAATGCCTTTACTTGAAATGAGATTAATGTTCCCTGAGACCCTGCACTATAAAACAATTATTTTTTCCAGCATAGTCATTTATTACAGTTAAAGGAAAATGTTATAAAACATTTGGATATTTCTCATATACTCCTTGCATAAAGTAAGCAGATTTATATTTATTTCAATATGATCAAACCCGAGAGCTTAAAAATGCTTTCTTTTGCAGTTATTATAATTTATACTATATAAATATTTAAATATACAATGGTAATAGTTAATATTTAAGAATAGTAAATATTTAAATATACAAGAGTTGTCCAAAACAAAAATAGGAGTTCTGGATCTTACTAGCGCCTATACTACTTTACTTTGAAATATTGAATGAGTGATCTCTTATTTCTAATATTATTTATCTTTAAAATCGGGAAAAAAATTTCTGAATATGATTAATTGTTTGAGAACCCTAAGTACAAAGTATTGCTTAAATTTGAGGTGATAACTACTCAAAGCGTATCCTAGAGGAAAATGGTTTAGGTTGGAAGATATACATACAGTGGTATAAAGAACTTTCAGCCTCATTGGACTTCTAAAAATTTTTTTTTGCTGTGAGTGATAGCCTTTTTTTGTTGTTGTTAATTTTTTTAACTGCTCCTTACAGAGCAGGGCTACCACATAGGCAGTGTGTCCAGAGTATTCACCAAGCCTTTATTTAAGAGCTATATTTTTAAAAGCAAATATTGGTCTTTATGGTTCTTCGCGAGAAAATAATACCGCATGGAGGTATTTGTGATTCTTATATATTGACTCCACAATGGCAGACAATTATCTCCATCATTTGGATCTGAAGCCTATCAAGACATCTAATATTAATTAGGGCCTGTGCTAGAAATCATGGCATATAGGTCAAAAAAATAGTCTGTGTCTTGAAGTCTTGTACTCAAGCTAAAGAGAAATATAAATATTGATAAACCAATTTGAACATAAAACATGTAAAATCTAGTTGTAATCCTTTTCTCCATATTTTACTGTTTTATGACATAACTTTCAAATCCTGGCTGTAATTGTATAATTGCTAATATGTTAATGTTTAACCTTATTTCTACTAAGTTAGGAACAATTTCATGGAGGAAAAAGAAAATCGGGATTTTTAAATGAGGAGAGGAAGTGTGATTGGTAAATATAAAAAGAGATTATTCTGGTTTACTGAAGGAATGAAGAAGAGAGACTCTGATGAATGGTTAGAATAGTTTAGCGGTAGACTTGAGAGAGATAAAACAGGAACAAAAATTAGATAGATGATAGAAAACTGCCATATGCTTCTTAACAGATTTGTTGATGGTTTTTGAAAAGGGAAAATTTTAGTCATTTTTTATATGCCCAGAGGAGAGGAAAGCTGGAAACCAGTGAAGAAACAGGAGCAGTTAGAAACAACGTATATGGGGAATTTAGATAGTAGGACACTCAGAAAGGAATAGATCTTCGAAGTGTTAACAAGTTACTGTCAAAAAATTACTCTAAGGCCCCATTGACTAGTACCAATGACTACAGAGCCTAGCATTTTAAAATGTAACCACTGTCACGTTGTTTCTTTAATTTTGCCACTTCCTGGCCTCTTGGTACCTTCTCTGGACACTCTTATCTGAAATAGCTTGTTTATCACTTGTCTCCCCACCCATAGTCCATTAGAATGATATAAACTCCATTAGGTTAATAATTTCTCTCTATTTTTATTTTATTTTATTATTATTTTTGAGACAGGATCTCATTCTGTCACCCAGACTGGAATACAGTGTTACGACCTTGACCTCCAAGGCTCAAGCAATCCTCCCACCTCAGTCTCCAGAGTAGCTGCAACCACAGGCATGCACCACCACGTCTGGCTAATTTTTTTTACATTTTTTAGAGCCAGGGTCTTACTGTGTTGCCCAGGCTTCTGTCTCTGTTTTTATAGCTATATCCTTATTGCTGAGAATAATTTTTAACGAATTCTAGACCTAGCCATCACTGTCTTGAAATACAGCCTCTCGGTTGGATATTTAGGATCAATAAATGAGAATCAAATAATCTTATATTTGTCAGAACTGCAGAGGTCATGCTGCCTGCTGTTTTTTTTTTTTTTTTTTTTTTTTTTTTTTTTTTGAGACGGAGTCTCGCTCTGCCGCCCAGGCTGGAGTACAGTGGCCGGATCTCAGCTCACTGCAAGTTCCGCCTCCCGGGTTCACGCCATTCTCCTGCCTCAGCCTCCCGAGTAGCTGGTACTACAGGCGCCCACCACCGCGCCCGGCTAATTTTTTGTATTTTTAGTAGAGACGGGGTTTCACCATGATAGCCAGGATGGTCTTGATCTCCTGACCTCGTGATCCGCCCGTCTCGGCCTCCCAAAGTGCTGGGATTACAGGCTTGAGCCACCGCGCCCGGCCTGCCTGCTGTTTTTTCACTACTTGCCTATGGGTATTTGAGGAAGATTTCTACTACTTAAGTCTTGCCTCAGCTTTGGGAATGGCAATTGTGATTTAGTGCTTTTCTTCTCTTTCCCTCTCTTTTCTTTCACTTTTGGGATCCAATGTGAATAATTTACCTAGTTTTCCAGTGTGATAAAACTGATCTGGTCCAATCTCTCACCTAATGCAGACATTCCTTCTATGGGATAGATTTCCATGGGTCCCATCTGGGAGTAAAGAGCACACTGTTGGGTGTGTCTGTCTGTATGTGTGCGTGTTTCATCCAACAAGTATTTATTGATTGGCTATTATGTGCTAGGTTAAGGATACAGTGATAAAAAGACACATTCCCGGCACTTACTGACTTTCTAATGGAAATTTTACTAGCAGCAAATGAAGTCTCTAAACTTTTTTCCTGTCCTCTCTTTATTCTCAAAGTTCTTTTGAAAGAAATGCAGAATAGTGGGAAGAAATAAAGAACAATAAGAGTTAAACTTATACTAAAAATGCCCGCTTTTAGTTTGTAGGGGTTTTAAATTCAGACAAATTCAGTTCAACAAACACTGCTGAGCATCTCTAGCCCTTGGCTAGATCCTGAGCAATAAAAGCAATAAAATAAAATTATTATAAAAATAAAAGCTGAACTACCCCCTACTCACAAGGGGGAAAATGCAAATGTATAAATACTCTTCAGTATAAGTGCTATGTGTACCTGTTTTTTGATAAATCCATTCCATTGGATGGTCTAATTAATATAAAGTTCTTTCTCTTTTAATTTAAAAACTTTTTTGAGACATGGTATTGCTCTGTTGCCCATACCAGAGTGCAGTGGTACAATCTTGGCTCACTGCAGCCTCAACTGCCTGGGCCCAGGCAATCTTCCCACCTCAGCCTCCTGGGTACCTGGGTCTACAGGCATGTGCCAGCATACCCAGCTAAATTTTTAAAAATCTTTTGTAGATACAGGGTCTCCTTATGTTGCCCAGGCTTGTCTTGAACTCCTGGGCTCAAGCAATCATCCCACCTCAGCCTCCCAAATTGCTGGGATTATAGGCATGAGCCACCACACCCGGCCAAGTTTTTTGTTATGCTAAACTAAAATCTGCTGCTTTTTAATTTCTGTTCGTTTGTCATAGGTTTGTCCTCTGAGCTCTTCATTTGCTTATTTGACCTGTAAACCTTTACTGAAGCACTACCATGTGCCAGACTTTGCCACATTCTCCTCATACACATATAGTATATGATCCTTGCCTCCCAAAAACATTAGGATATAATTCTGCAACATGGAGGAAGTTTCTTAACCACTCTGTGCTCAGTTTCTTCACCTGCAAGTTGAGGTTAGTATTTGTTCCTACTTTCTAAGGTTTGTCATGAGGATTAAATAATAATGCATGCAGTGTACTTAATACAAAGCCTAGTACACAGCTTTCGACAAATGCTAGGTATTATTATTCACATGGTTTAAAGCTGGGGTCCAGATATGTAAGTTAGCAGTTGCAGGGTTGATATCAGTGCCCTAACAGAAGTAAACACAGGGTGCTGTGAAAATATACTAGAGGGGCACCTAATCGCGGTTGGGGAGGTTAAGGAAACACTCTACAGGAGGAGAGCTCTGAACTCAGTGTTGATTTGGACTAAATAGTGGGGGTGGGAAAGGCACAGGCAACTCACAAAAAGAGGTTAGAGAGCATGGTGTTAATCTGGGGACTTCAGTAGTTTAGATTGACTACTTTCAGCAAAGCTAGAATACAAATGGCCTTGGATGCCATCCTAAGTATCTAAGAATGTGTCATGAAGGTAATCGGGAACGATTGAAAAGGTTCTGCACAATTAAACTTTCAACTTTGGAAAGTCTGTCTGGCAGTAGTATAGACGAAGGCAGGAGAAAGGTGGGAAAACCAGTTGGAATGTTACTACTATGTTCCTATTGAGAAATGTCCTAAATTAGGGCAGTGATGTAGGAGAGCAGGAGACTGATTCAAGAGAGAATTAAAACTTAATGACCAATTAGATGTAAATGTAGGAAGAAAGGAAGAGGAAGTATCAAAGTTAATTCTCAAATGACTGTCTTGAATAAGTGAATAAAGGTGATGACGTTAGTTCATAGGGAAAATGCATGGAGGAGAGGGTGCCAGTAAGTTCAGTTATAGACACGTTGAGTTTCAGGAAGGCTAGGCACTTTAATATTCAGATCAGGAGCCTAGAACTGGCCCACAGCTGCAGATTTGGGATTTGTCGACAGGTATTAGTTGAAGCCATCATGCTTATCGTGTATAGAGGACAGCCAACATTAAGGGATGATCAAATCGGTGTTACATAAAACTTACAGGAAACATTGTTTTGGACTAGCCTCCTACACTGGGGCCGGCAGACCAGACCAAACTATAATGGAATCACTCATGCTAGGTGCCACATAATCAAACTGAACTCTAAAACAGGCCAGTTTAAAAAAAAAAAAAAAAAAAAAAAAAAAAAACAGGAAATTCATTGCAACCAATCAAAATGGGCCCAGTTTACTTGAGTTGGCATGCTAAAGAAGTTCCCTCTACTTTAGCCCTATAAGGAAGGTAACTTTGAAACAACCAATCTGCTTTTGTTCTATTTCTGCTTTCTGCAGCCTATTTCTGTCTATAAAGCCAATTCCTCTGCTCAGCTCATCGGAACACTCATTCTTGTTTTATAGAATGCAGTGTTGCTCAATTATAAAATTGCAAATAAAAGTCAATTAAAGTATTTAAGCTAAATTTGTTGATTTTGTCTTTTAACACAGCTCATAATGTCAACTAAGAAAGAACGTTCAGGCACATTAGAGGAAAAATCAATAAATAGTACTGTCCCAGACACTAAGAGAGGAGAAAGTGTTTTTTTGTTGTTGTTGTCGGTTTTTTGTTTGTTTTTTGTTTTGTTTGTTTGGGTTTTTGGTTTGTTTGTTTGTTTGTTTTTTGAGACAGAGTCTCACTCTGTCGCCAGACTGGAGTGCAGTGGTGCAATCTTGGCTCACTGCAACCTCTGCCTCCTGGGTTCAAGCGATTAAGAGGAGAAAGTTTTAAAAGAAGTCAACAGTCACAAATGCTTTAAGAGGATAAGAGAAAATTGTTCTTGGGATTTAGCAACTAGGAAGTCACTGGGCTAGAGCTGTTTCAGAGTAGTGAAAGGGACCAGAAACTAGATTGCAAGAGATTGGAGGCATGGATGGGAAGTTGGGAAGGAAGATAATGCCTGGAGGCTCCCTTTTTAGAATCTGTGAAAAGGAGACAAGAGATAGTGCAGAAGCTGGAGGGCAAAGGGCGGGCCTGGTTTATTTAAAGATAAAGGACACTTGACCTCCTTTCTTTGTTGACAAGTAAGAACCTAGAAAAAGGGAGAGAAGATACAGAACAGAGGTAAACAAATAATAAAACAGGATTCCTGAGCAGGCTGAAGAGATGACATCCAGTGGAGGAATGTGTCTTGAAAAGGAAGAGGGAACACCTCTTCCACTAACCAAACTGGACACAGATACATCTGAAGGGATTTGAAGTAACTGATGAGTTCTCGGAGGCCAAGTCATCTGACAGCAACAATAAAGGGGGTGGTGGGATTGAGGCATGGGAATTTGAAAAGAGGCATGGAAATTATGGGAAATGGTAGTGTTGCCATTTAGTGCCCAGTGCTTTGTCCCACTTTAGTAACAGACATCCACAGTGACCTGCACCAGATGGTGTCTGACCAAAGGTGAGACCCGTTGTCTTCCTTCAACTGTTAGTTTCCTTGTTTGGAATTCTGTACTTTCACTAATGTAGCCTCTGATTGAACGAACTATTTTTTAATAGCTCTTTCTACTAAAAGATCAAGAAAAAGGATTTATCCAGAAGCCAGGGACAGAGGAAAATTTGAGTCAGTAATGTTTACTGTTAAAAAGAAAGAACTACTTACATTATAAAAGTCAAGAATTAATTCAGAAATTATTAAAATGTAATTGGATACCTTCCTAAATATTTTCAACATAGTGACAAACACAAGCAAGAATTAGTTGGATAAATGAAGGCCCAGTTGATGTTTAAAAACATCTGTTGAATGTCTACTGCAGATGGCATAGACATCAAATAAGTATACTATTATGGATATGCCATTATACCCACCAGTTAGTCAGTCGGAAACAAAATTCAGCAATAGATGGATTTTGTTCTTATTCATTCACCATCCCCTGTTATCCTACAGCTGGTTGACACTCCAATTATAACTCCCTAGACCCTGAAGAACCCTAGAGTTTGCCCTAGAGTGCTCTAAAATCTACCTTTTGACTAGATCAGCTGAAAGTTAGAACCAATCGTGATATGTTAATCTTAAATAGAGCTGCTTTTACTAAAGTACTATTTTGTGTTCAATGATTGGCTTGTATTATGGGGTGCAATAATAAAACATTTTCATAAAACATGTAGTTATGATTACTATATGCAAAGTAGGCATACATTTTTATTTGGGGAGGTAGTCCCAGTTTATACCTGTTGTCCCAGAATAATGTCTAATAGTTCCCCTTTCACTCTTAAGAAAAGTCAGTTATTATATGATCAGTATGTTGTTTTCATGATACAATGTCCTCTTATGGAACTTTGTAACTTTGATCTTCATAGGCATCAGCCATATCTGTGTTTGTTCTGAGCAATTCGGCTGTTTTTACTATATACACATGGTGACTCATAACTGCTCCTGTTTCCCTTTTTAAGTTGGCCTTAAAAAGCTGGTAGGGGGAGGGTTGGATGATGAGAAATTATTTAATGGATACAATGTACATTATTCAGGTGATGGATACCCTACAGGTCCTGACTTCACCACTGTGCAATCTATGCATTTAACAAAATTACATTTGTCCCCATAAATTCATACAAATATAAAAGGAAAGAGGCCTGGAGTGGTGGCTCACCTGTAATCCCAATACTTTGGAAGCATAAGGTGGGAGAGAATCACTTGAACCCAAGAGTTTGAGACCAACCCTGGCAACATAGCAAGACCCTGTCTATACAAAATATTTAAAAAGTAGCCGTTTGTGATGGTGTATACCTTTAGTCCCAGCTACTCTAGAGACTGAGGTAGGAGGCTTACTTAAGCCTGGGAGGTTGAGGCTGCAGTGAGCCAAGGTCTCACCTCTGCACTCCAGCCTAGATGACACAGCAAGACACTGTCTCAAGAAAAAAAAAAAAGAAAGAAAGAAAAAGAAAACACACATAAAAGCTTAGGGCCCAATCTGCTACCTGCATCATAACTGTACAGAGTTCAATACGTGTTCATTTTAATCTTCTTTTCTTTCTTCTTGTTCCTTTCTTCCTCACCTATTTCTCATTTATATCTTGAATTTTATGTATCCTTGTCAGCTATCTTAAATTCTCTTTGAAATAAGGGAGTGAATAAAGAAGCACAAAACAAAACAAAACAAAATACTACTTCTAGAACTTATCTGATATTATTCAATGACTGAAGAGTGGCTCATTTTCAGCTTGACTGTTTCCCATTTTTGTTTAATTCTTTGATCCATGCTCTCTTTTGAAGGGATTGTCAGATTTTGGCCAAATCAGATTTTTTTTTTTTTTCTTTTTTTTGAGACAGAGTCTCGCTCTGTTGCCCAGGCTGGAGTGCAGTGGCGTGATCTCTGCTCACTGCAAACTCCACCTCCCGGGTTCATGCCATTCTCCTGCCCCAGCCTCCTGAGTGGCTGGGATTACAGGCACCTGCCACCATGCCCAGCTAATTTTTTTGTATTTTTAGTAGAGACAGGGTTTCACTGTGTTAGCCAGGATGGTCTCGATCTCCTGATCTCATGATCTGCTCGCCTCGGCCTCTCAAAGTGCTGGGATTACAGGCGTGAGCCACTGCGCATGGCCTTGGATGCATTATTAAGGCTATGGATATAGTGTGCTTCCAAGTTGATCTCTGAACAGTCTGCCACCTTAAAGTATTGCTGATAACATTTTTTGAATGGTTCTATCTTCTATGATTGCAAAGGTTGAATAGGGAGGCAGAATAGGGAGGCAGTCTGGCTTAATGGAAAGAAGTTACATAACAATTTATAATTGGCAAACCCTATCTCTGCCACTTACTATGTGACTTTGGAAAAATTCTTTATCTTCCCCAAGTCTTGGGTCTTTCGCTTGTAGCTTAGAGATAATATTACTTAGTTCTTTGAGTAAATGAGACAACGTACATAAAATGGTTGGCATAGAGTTAGAGGCTCAGTAAATTGTTGTTACTATTGTTGTTATCTTTACAATTTATAAATGACTAACACTAAGCATTTTGCATTTGGTAAGAATTCTGCCACTTTCTCTCTTTTACCTAACATTTGGAAATTAATTTTTTTTTAATTTCCAACTTTTAAGTTCAGAGGTACATGTGTAGGATATGCAGATTTGTTACATAGGTAAACTTGTGCCATGGTGGTTTGCTGCTTACATCATCCCATCACCCAGGTATTAAGCCAGTATCCACTAACTATTCTTCCTGATCCTCTCCCTCCTCCCACCTGCCACCCTCCAACAAGCCCCAGTATGTGCTGGTCTCACCCATGTGTCCATGTGTTCTCATCATTTAATTAAATTATTTGTGACATCTTCTGATAGCATAACAAGATAGGTATTTTTGACTCTTCCAGAGCTAAATGCCAAGGTACTGGACAAAACACAATATACAAACATACTTTTTAATATATTGTGGAGCTTGCAGGAAAATAAGGAAAACCCCCAAGATTTCCAGCCACCCTCAACAAAAATAAACAAAATTTAAAAAACACCAAACTGAAATTAGAGAAGTAACTGAGTGAAGAAATTGTAGCTGCTTTGGGCATATATGCCAATATCAGGAACCTAGAGTCCTAGGAAGCATATGGAAGTGCAGGAAACTAGGTCCCAAGGTACATATACATTGGAGGAGTTAATTCTGAGACATCCTCCACCCTCACTAAATAAAACAGATACTAGATGAGGCTATAGCCTCAGTCAATATATGACATTAAAATAATAACTAATATAGACATTAAAATAACTAGTGGATACTAGGCTTAATACATGGGTGACAAAATAATCTGTACAACAAACCCCCCATGACACAAGTTTACCTGTGTAACCTGCACTTGTACCCCTGAACTTAAAAAAATGTTAAAAAAGGCAAAAAATTGCATATGCATATATATATAAAGTTATGGTACATATATGCCATAAATCTTTCAAAATTGAGGAAAACAATATTTGTTAGAGTCAGGAGACCCAGGGAATCCCAAGTGGGTTTTAAAAATAAGAAATCCATAGTCACAGTTAGACACATCATAGTGAAACTGCACTACCACAGAAGCAAACAGAATATACTGGTAGGCTGGGCATGGTGGCCCATACCTGTAATCCCAGCACTTTGGGAGACCAAGGTGGGCAGATCACTTTAGGTCAGGAGTTCAAGACCAGCCTGGCTACACATGGTAAAACCCCATCTCTACTAAAAATACAAAAATTAGCTGGGCATTGTGACATGCACCTGTATTCACAGCTACTCAGGAAGCTGAGCCACAAGAATTGCTTGAACCTGGGAGACAGAGGTTGCAGTGAGCTGAGATCGTACCACCATACCATTGCACTACAGCCTCAGTGACAAGACAAGACTCAAAAAAAAAAAAAAAAAGAAAAAAAAAAAGAAAAAAAAGGAAAGAATATACTGGCAAATAGCCAGAGAAAAGATCAGCCTCAAAAGAGCAACAGTTAGACTAACAGCATACTTTTCAATTGCAGCAATAGAAACCAGGAGACAGTGAAGGATCTCCAAAATATTAATACTAACAGGAAATAACTTCCAATTTAGAATTCTGTACCCAGCAAAACCATCTTTCAAAAATAATACTGAAATAAAGATGTTTCCAGACAAATAAAAATACTATAATTTAAAAGTTCTAAGCATAACAAAAACAACAAGGAAAATAGTTATGTCCTTGCATGACTTCTTTATGTATGGTCAAGAGAATAATTGAAATTTTAACAATAAAACTGACTTTTTTGAATAACTGAAAGTCCTGATTTTAAGGAAGTCAAAATTAAGTTGTAATAGTACCAGTTAGAAAGGTAGGAACTATTGTGTCTTCTAAAAATCACAGTGAAAATGGGAAAGAAGAGGAAACTTTTTTGTTCAGGATGCATGTTCTCTACAACAGTTTTTCTAACACATGCTTTTTGCAGAAGGCTGTGGTGCCTTCTTTTAACATCTCTGTTTAAAAGCCCAGTGTTAGACCAGTAAATTATATTAGATCAGTAAAAATATAGGACATTAAATCTATAGAATACTATGCAAAATGTATATTCTGGTTCCACAGGCAATCAGGAATGATACATATGACAATATCTCAAGAAAATTATTTCAAATTTGTCCTCGTAGATTTACAAGGTAGTTAGATTCAATATTTCATTTGAAAAACATGATAGATAAGCATTCATCTGAGATAAGTAACGATCTTAATATTAGCTAAAGATTTAGCCATTTATTCATCTCTTCTTAGTATATTTAGATAATTCTTTAGATAACTGTAAAATTATTGGAGAAAGAATTTTTTCTATTCTTAAGGAAGAATAAAAAAAGTGTCTCCTATTTCTTATTATTGAAGTTATATGCATATCTCAGTGGGAAGGGGAAATACACAAAGATAGTTTTGTATCTTTTTATATAAATTACTCTTTCAGTTGAATGTGATGACTAGAGATATTTTATGGTGGCAGGGTGCATACATAGTATATCTAATGTAGCATAGAACAGGGTTTTTTAGCATCATCAATGAAAACTCTAAGCTTTCAAGGCCCTAGTAACATCAATAAGAGGTTAGGGAAATTAATAAGCAAAATATTAACAGCAAACAGAAAAAAGATAAGTATAGGGCATCAGTGTACAACAGTTACTCTTTCAAATTTCAGAAGGTGACCTTGGCTGCAGCTGTAATTTGGGCTCCTGGACAAAGGGATGGCAAAAGACAACTACTTTGAGCCTTTTGAATTTAAGATCTGTGATACTATATATTGTGCTTACAATGAACAGTACTGGCACTCAGTAAGTAGAAAAGAATATATCATTTAATAATGATAATTTGTAAAATAGGCTAAGTCTCTGAATAAAGGATTGGCTAAGAAAGCAAAAAACATCAGTATGGTATCAAACACAATACTAAGGACAGAGGTGCTTAATAAATATTTATCATTAACTATTACTTTGGACAAGTCATTATATTTTTGCACTTCATCTTTTCTAAATCAAAGTGATAACTCCTACAGTTTTCTAATTAGCAGGAGTTAATGTTAGTGTTTGAAAAGCACTCTTGTCAGAGTCCCCAGAGAATAGGAATAAGAGAAGAACTTTGTGTGTGTGTGTTTTTTTTTAAGAGAGAAACTAAAAGGGGTGAGAAGACTTATACTCTATCAAATTTGAATTGTGCCCTGAAGGAAAAATATGGTTATGAAACAAAAGAAGAAATACAATTGCAGAAACTTTATAGTAGTTGTGTGCCCTAGAAATGGTAAAGCTGGCTTATGATTTGGAGCTGAAAAAGAAAATTTAAGTAATGCCTTTGTTGAATGATGTCATTCACTCCAGAACTGTGGGTTATTTGTTTGTTTGTTTTTGTGGGGGTGGGAGTGGTTGGAATACGTCATGGACGAATTTCCAGCTATTGCAGTTTCCTTTGGCGTGCTACTGAATGAAACTACTGACGGGTCAGAAGACAGCCAGCAACATGTCTCTATGATGTGCATACCACATCATCACAAAAAAATTCTATTTTAAGAACCCCTTTTGGAATCTTTAAAAGCCATCAGTATCTTTGAAACAGTAGAACATCTTTGTCAAACAAAACAACTATGCTTCTCAACTTTTTCCAATTATATCCACAGCCTGTGGCAGAAATGGTAATCTTTGTGTAGTAAAATGGGATAAACATAGGAGCTTGCTTACAGAGAAGACCGTTCCCACCCAGTTTCCCCAAGAACAAAGGGTATCAACAGGTTGGAACACCTGTAAGAATTTCAGGCACAAAGATTGGGATGTTCTACTCTAGAATAGCTGTGGTGTTTGGCAAAGAACAAAGTTCCATGCATAGATGAGTCTTTTTTTTTAGATGGAGTCTCGCTCTGTCACCCAGGCTGGAGTACAGTAGCACCATCTCAGCTCACGGCAACCTCTGCCTCTTGGGTTCAAGCGACTCTCCTGCCTCAGCCTCCTGCGTAGCTGGGATTACAGGCACACGCCACCACAACTGGCTAATTTTTGTATTTTTAGTAGAGACGGGATTTCACCATGTTGGTCAGACTGGTCTCAAACTCTTGACCTTGTGATCTGCCTGCCTCAGCCTCCCAAAGTGCTGGGATTACAGGCATGCACCACCATGCCCGACCTCAGTGAGTCTTTTTGAGGCTTTGTCATCAAAGTCTCAGTCAACATTCCCAAAAGAAATGTTGCCTGTTGCTGGGAAAGTGAGCAAGCCTTTTAAATAATTTTGCCAGAATTGTAAGTAAATGACACTCTACTCAACTACAAAGAAATTGGCTAAGCATCCCAAGAGCAAATCTTGAAGAGCTTGATTGAATTTAAGACAAACGTTTTAGGTTTTTTTGTTGCTTGCTGAAAGAAAACAGAAGCCCATTCTAGAACAACAGGGAAAAGCCCATTCGTGGCTTCTTTGATAAATAACTGAGGTAAAATTTTGACGTTGTTTAGGAGATTTGCGAGGATAACCACATAAACTGTCCAGTGATGGAGGAAATGCTTCTGCAACTGAGGTGATAAAACTTCATCAGGTAACTTGAATTGATAAAGTTTTATCAATTTCCCAGGAGGCAGAGATCCAAAAAACAAGAAACACTACAATCACAGATGTTACAGATGACATATATGTTGCTAAGGCAAAGATCACTCCTTAGTGTCAACTTCACAACCAAGACAAACACAGCTTTCTCAATGAAATTTTAAGCAGAATTAAAGCTAACTTTTTGTTTTCTCTGAACAATTTGGTTTTGGTTTCCTGTTTGTTTTTCAGAATGAAACTGTTAATTTTTGTATATAAAAAAGGAAGACATAAATTTTAGTAAAGGTATGTTTTTTTAATTTTATGTAAGAAAATCTATTTTCAGTGTGATAAAATTAATTGTATGTGAACGTTTGGGTGCATGCTTCATGTGCATTTTCTGCAAGGGAGGATCCATAGCTTTCATTTGATTGACAGATGTGTCTGCCCCTCCTCCTCCCCCACTTTCCTCCACTTCAAACTTTATGAGTTACAAATACAGAGTATAGAGTACTCTAGGTCATACAACTCTTCCTTTGCACTCCCAATAACCTAATTGTTATCACCCCTCATTTGGTATTGTGAAATTAAAAACAAAAAAAAATTCCAAGCCCCTGAATCAACTGAACAGACTATCTCTCAAACATGGGCATCCCAGAGAAACCTTGAAAACTGAGTTCCCAGCCATGATGGGATGCGGGTAGAACATGCCTCCTTATACCCCCCTCCCTCCATAACCACCATAGGCTTTCTTCCCTAAGGGCTAAACAGAAACCAGCCCTTTAAACAACTTTATCGCTGATGACCAACTGCCCAATGCCACCCCTTTCCTTTGCAGTTTCGGCACAACAAATTGGTAGCAGCAGTGGCCTGTTTGGATTGGCCACTGCAAAGATTCTGGCTACAGCAGGGCAGGTGGAGTCAGAGTCACAAGTTCCGTGGGGCCAGTGGGAGCTAGGAACAGGCAAGAGCCCTGCCTCCTACCAAGTTGGCAGGGCAGGTGCCCGGGCTCCAAACTGCAGCTGCAGCCACCCAGCCATGGATCC
Source organism: Chlorocebus sabaeus (assembly GCF_047675955.1). Taxonomy (NCBI): domain Eukaryota; kingdom Metazoa; phylum Chordata; class Mammalia; order Primates; family Cercopithecidae; genus Chlorocebus; species Chlorocebus sabaeus. Next base: position 43,264,656 of record NC_132914.1, on the reverse strand, counting down.
AGACCTGGGCATCCCTGTGCTCTCAGGGGCCCGGGAAGCCCCCCGTCTCCCACAGGCTTGGAAGGGCCTGCTCCCACTCCCTGGCCTCTCCCAACTCCCAGCGCCTGCTCTGATTTCAGAGCAAAGTTGAAGCAAGCTGAGCCCAGGCACTGTCATGACCCTGATGGGTGTGCACACATTCAAGGCAGCACTGACATGCTAGCCCCCCAACCACCTCAGCTCCCCCCAGAACTTTGGGCACCAACAAGCTCAGGGAGGCTAGGGGGAACTGAGGTGGCTCAACGAGAGCCTGCAGGCACCCCTTGGCACAAACAACCTGGGTGCCCTGGACAGCATGTTGATGGCCTATGGGAGGCAGACAGGTTCCTAGGCAGGAAGGAGCAGGTCCCTGGTGAAGCCCCACCTTCAAGCCATGGACAGCCTGAAACCTGGGGACCAGGCTGTCAGTTCCAGCTGGAGTCCAGTCCAGAGTGAGAACTTAGGTGCTTTTTCCGGGTCCACCCATGGCCATACATGGAGCAATCAGCACACACTTCCTCCCTTCTGAGCCCATTAAAAACCCCCAGACTCAGCCAGACTCACACAGATGTTGGGACTACCACTTGCCAGAAGGAGCTACCCACTTTCGGTCTCCTCGACTTGTCGGGACAACCTGACTGTGGAAAGGAGCTACTCACCTTGGTTTCCTGAGAGCTGTTCTGTCATTCGATGAAGCTCCTCTCTGCCTTGCTCACTCTCCAGTTGTCTGCATACCTCATTCTTCCTGGACATGGGACAAGAACTTGGGACCTGCCAAGTGGCAGGACTGAAAGAGTTGTAACACACACAGGGCTGAAACACACCCCCTCCTTTCACCACACTACAGGCGAGGAGAAGGAGAGAAGAGTTGCTGCAGCCCTTCTGGGAGACCAGACCTCAGTGCTCCCTAATCCAGGGCTGTGACACACTGTAACACCCTCTTTGGGGCTCTGCGGTTCCAGGCATCTTCAAGCTTCTGGGTGCCATCATGTTCCCCTTGTTCACAGGGGAAGCCGCTTATGGTACATCTGGTCCAGCCACAGTCTCGCACAGAGCCCCACTTGTGCTGGTGCCTGGAGCTCTGCCGCAGCCAGCACACCTGGCTGTGTGTAGTGGCCAGACCCTGTGCTCGCTCACTCACACTTTGCTGCTCCGCGCCCGGCTCGCCCTTGGCACGTGTGGGATTCTGGCCGGTAGTGCCAGCTGAGTGCATCCTGCCAGCCAAGTGGCCAAAACAAGCCCAGCAGCCACAAGCAAAGTCCAAGCAGAGGCCCCTCTGGCCACAGAGGTTTCTGGCTGGCGAAGCAACACCCTAAGGATCTCATGACAAAATAGCCAGCATTTTTCCAAGTAAGAGACCACCAACCATGGAGTGGTTCTGGCCAGTGTGGAGAATGTGCAATGAGGGTTTTAATGTCCTATACCTTTTGACATCAGAGGGTTGACAACTCCACCATCTGATCAAGCTAATGCAGCCATTTTTGACCTTGAGTCTCAGGGAGAGGCATGAAATTCAATTATGCATGTGCATGTTTCTCCTTTCATAAATTTGACCTCCTATAACTTATTGAATATGTGTATTTGACCCTACTCCCCACCCCATTCAGCATAAATTCCTGTTCCCTTTGCCCCTTTCTCAGTGTCTGCTTGCAGCTTCTAGAGAGGCTATCCTTCCCAACCTGTCAGAATGACCACCCTGCTCTCCTTTCCAAAATTATGAGCCTTATCATTCCTCAGTTGATACTATCTATACTTTAGTATTGTGTACTCTAGGTTTATGACTTATCTCAGCAATATGCATCTTAAAGGCATAGAGATGCTTTTTATTCTAATTTAACTGGTTATACACAATGAATTTTTATTTAGTGCTAGTTTAATTTTTCAAAAACCTATTTTAAGACCAAATTATACTGATACATATACTATCAAAAGAAAAAACGTCAGACAAATTAAATTTAAGAGAGTTTAATTTAACAAAGAAGTGTTCACCAACTGGGCAGCCCCACAATGTGAATAGACTCAGAGCAACTCCAGCACTGCCATGTTGTCAGAGAGGATTTATGGACAAAAAAGGGAATGTGATGTATAGCCATTAGAAGTCAGGCACAGAAACAGAAATAAGATAATCTGCGTTTATCTTCTTTGAACAGGGTTTGAACAGTCTGTGCCTATGAGTGGTGCAAGTATGGCTGCTGTGATTGGCTGAGACTGCATGGCTACTTGTTACAGGAGTAAGTTACAGCCTGTTTACACAACCGGTTAGATTACTTCACCATGTATGGTGAAACCTTTAGGCCGAACTTAAAATATGTAAAGAGGCAGCTATAGACTAAACTTAATTTAACAATACTTATCAGGACAGTATACTAATTTTGCATCTTTGAGAATTTCAGTTACATTGGCTACAGATTGAATCCTAAGCACAACCCCTCTATTTCTATTGTGTATATCTGTGATATTGTGAAATATTTATTGGATCTTTGTCCCATTTCCTGGCATAAAACTCCTAAAATCCTTGGAATGTCCAAAGTTGTGGGAGTCTTTTTTTACAGTAATGAGTTGACTGATGGCTAGCGGTCCCTAGTAGATTCAGGATGGGGCCTAGCCACTGGAAAGATAAAGGCAGGATTAGAGGGTTGGGACATTCAGCCCCACCCCCCAGTCTCCTGGGAAGGGAGAGGGGCTGAAGGTTGAGTCGATCACCAATGGCTGAGTTGAATCAATCACACCTATATAATAAAGTTTTTTTTAAAAAAAAACAAAAAACAAAAAAACAAAAAGGCTATGTTTGGGGGGCTTCCAGATAGCTGAACATGTGGAGGTTCCTGGAGTTCCATGCCCTTTCCCCCATACCTTTCCCTATGCATCTCTTCTCATCTGTATCCTTTGTAATAAACTGGTAAATGTATTTTCTTGAGTTCTGTGAGCTGCTCCAGTAAATTAATTGAACCCAAGGGAGGGGTCATGGAGACCCTGATTTATAGCTGGTTGGTCAGTGCACAGGTAAAATAACCTGGAGCTTGAGATTTGTGTTGGAAGTGGAGAGCAGTCACATGGGATTGAGCCCATAACCTGTGGAATCTGAGGCTGTGTCCAAGGAGATAGTGTCAGAATTGAATTAGAGGACACCCAGCTGGTAAACACTACGGAACTATGGATATCTGGGGGAAACCTTCACACATCTGTTCTCTGAAGCATGTTGCGAGAATATACGGGGAAAGCTGAGTTTGTTTATTCCTACTGAGTTTATTCCTACATTCTCAATACCTAATGTAAGTTCTAAGTATTATAATTTCATGGTATATATTCCTATTTCAGAAAAACTAAATTCCCCTAGATTTTTGCCCATATTTTCCCCAGCACCTGGAATATTGCTTCAAACATATTAAGTTCTCAATAAAGATTTGCTAAATGGGGTAAATGGCAGATGGGCTGCTTACAATGTATAAAGCTGTCTTTCCCTGTGTAGTATAGTTAAAATGACAGGTTGAAGAATGCAAAGTCCTGGCTTTACTATTAATTTGCTGTGCGTTTATTTTCCCTCTTCTTGTTCATGGCAGAACCTAAATTCTTAGTTGAAGGGATTAGCAGGACTTAAAATAATAAAGGTTGAAAATTGTGACTGAGAGCTTTGTCACTATTGACTCTGTAAGGACATTGGTGTTTCTAAACCAAACTCTTTCTCTAATCGAAGAGACATTTTGTCTCTCCACCAAAGCTGGCCATCCACACAACAAACGTAGTAACCACCGTTAATAATTATCATACACTTACCATGTGCCAGGCACTGTGTCAGGTACTTTATATTAATCTTCTCATTTAATCCTCACAACAACCCTATGAGGGAGTGATAGGATTAGGCTTTGTCTCCCCACCCAAAACTCATCTTGAATTATAATCTCCGTAATCCCCATGTGTCAAGGGAGAGTCCAGGTGGAAGTAATTGAATAATGGGGGCAGTTTCCCACCTGCTTTTCTTGTGGTAGTGAGTGAGTTCTCACGAGATCTGATGGTTTTAGAAGGGGCTTTTCCCTGCTTCACTTGGCACTTCTTCTTCCTGCTGTCTTGTGAAAAAGGTGCCTTGCTTTCCCTTCACCTTCTGCCATGATTCTAAGTTTCGTGAGGCCTCCCCAGCCAGGCTGAACTGTGAGTCAGTTAAACCTCTTTCCTTTGTAACTTACCCAGTATCAGGCAGTTCTTTATAGCCATGTGAGAATGAACTAATACAGGGAGGTACTATAATTATCTCCATTTTACATATGGGGAAGTAGGTCTTAGAGATGGTTACGCATTTTATCCAGTATCACACCCTTAGTAGTAGTGGAAATGGGATTTGCATCCTGGCAACAGATGGCTCTGACCCAGAGCCAACACTGTTGACTACTTCAGGTCCTTTCATTTAAGGTTGAGGCATGACAGTGACGAAGAGCTGTCTTCTTCTGCTTCCGTGTTAATAACAGCAGTGCCAAACTTTTCAACTGTCAGTAACAAATTTGGGGGGCAATTTTATACCTTGCTTTCCTTAAGCCATTTATATGTGTGTTTAATATGATTTTCAAGTCTCAAATTTTTTAATAGATACAGTGTCTTACTATGTTGCCCAGACTGGACTCAAACTCTTGGGCTCAAGTGATTTACCCTCCTTGGCCTCACAAAGTGCTGGGATTACAGATGTGAATCACTGCACCTGCCCTATCATACTCTTTTAATTATTTAATTAAGGTTAATTCTTTAATACTACCTCATATTTCAGTGTGTGCAGTTGTGAATAAAATGTGGGCCACTACATACGTCATTTTTAATCTTTATTTTTCACTTAAATAGGATAAATTTCAGATATATTTCAGTATTACAATTAATGTCCTTCATGACTTTAAAGGATCAATGCCAAGTAGTACTGTTCCCAAAATTAGAATTTTCTAGAGTTGGCATAATATCAGTAGGATAATATTTTATTTTTTGGGGGGAGAATATAAGTATGAGGACCTCACAATTGTTCCCTTCAATTTCTCCCCTCTAGGCCTTTATACTGTTGTTGCATATATTTTTCTTATGCATGTTATACTGATACATATGTTTTTGCCAGGGTGCATACACTTTAAATCCATAATACAGGGATATTATTTAAACATAATTTTCTATATAGAGATTTGCATATAAAACTATGTAAGTGCACAATATATACTGTTTTTAATTCTTTCTTACTTTGGCACTTAATTTTTAGAGCTTGTATTATATGCCTTAACTCCTTGACGAGATTAAAAGTAGCATTTTGTTTAAAAGATAACAAAACAAAAACAAAGATATTCAGACTCACATTGTGATACATAGTATTTTAATAAGAAGTAACTTCATGTCTATTAAAGAGACCTTAAAAATATTGTTTCAGCACCAAAAAAAAAAAAAAAAACCAAAAAACTGTAGTGTATTATAATAAACTCTACGTCTTTACCATCCTTTTTTTACATTTTTTAAAAATATATTTCTTTATTTATTTAGAGACAGAGTCTTATTCTGTCACCCAGGCTGGAGTGCAGTGGTGCAATCTCAACTCACTGCAATCTCTGCCTCCCAGGTTAAAGCGATTCTCCTGCCTTAGCCTCCCGCATAGCTGGGACTACAGGTACGTGCCACCACACCCAGCTAATTTTTTGTATTTTTAGTAGAGACAAGGTTTCACCATGTTGTCCAGGCTGGTCTTGAACTCCTGACCTCAAGTGATCTGCCCACCTCGGTCTCCCAAAGTGCTAGGATTACAGGCGTGAGCCACTGTGCCCGGCCTTTATTTTTATTTTTTAATAAATACAGGGTCTCACTATGTTGCCCAGACTGGTCTCAAACTCCTGGGATTACACACAATCCAGCACAAGGTGCTGAGATTACAGGTGTGAGACACTGCACCTGCCCTATCATACTCTTTTAATTATATTTCTGGTTCTTCCCTCGGTTTGGTATCTGAAGGATTCCTTCAAAGTAGCTATGATTTGATTATTTTGCAGAGAAATATACACTCCTTCACAGCTCCAAAACCTGTTTCAATGGAAAAAGTTGTTCATTTCTTTTCGTTCTCATAGACCCAGGAGAAGTTGGGAGAAAAGCCACTGAAAATGGCTAGTGGCCCAATATCACTAACACACCCTAAATCTGTTCCTTCTACTCTCAGATATTTCCCTAATGATGTCAAGCATGAAACAGAGCAGCATATTAGACCCATGAGATTTGACAGGGAGTTATACACTGATATATAAAATGTACCTGATGAAAATACAGTTCATTTTTTAAATCTGTGGAGACCTAAAAATACACATAAGTACAGTATTTTGTTTGATTTACACATTACATTTTATAGGAACATAAAGAGTGTCTATTAGCAACTGATTCCTCATAGAAGTAAGAATCTGGCATGCTGATCTGGGTTGTATAATATCTAAGAAAGAGGTTCCACAATGATGTTATTCCTAACAAAAATAGAACTAATTCTAGGTAATGTTAAGACTGAGAACATGTAGTATTGATATCTATATTCTCCCCAGCACCCCAGCACAGTGCTGCACATAGAGTAGGTGCTTAGCTAAGTGTTAAATATATAAATCAGCAGGGCTCTGAAGGATGCTGCCATTATCTGGAGTGTTTCTTTTTATTTGCTTATTAATTGACTATTTGCTATACTTGGAATAACACTTTCAAAACATTAAACTCAAAACATCAAAGTCCTCATTTTGATTCTTTAAGATACATGAATCTCAAATACTGTGTGTCCGTATTTTGTATAGTGGCATGTATAATGGCATATATAAGACAGATGTCTCACTTGCCTTCCTCCTGAGGAAAAAAAAATGACTTTAGCAAAGTTAAACCCTAACTAAATCCTTGTTTAGTTAAACTCTAAACATAGGGTTTAACTGTTTAAACACTTTCTATTTATTTATTTTTTCCCTAAGTTCATGGATGAGCTCAAGAATTTCTGCATGCCAAATACTCAAATTATAGTACCAGATTCACAGTTATAAATAGATGCTCAATAAATACTATACTTGATAACAGTGCTAAAACTGGTGATCTCAAGTTTATTCCAAATCCATGCAATATCTTCTGTTCTGATTTTTCTATAGCACTCTGAGCATTTGCGTCTTTTACGGTGTAAGCAAAGCCCGGTCCAAAACCACTATGTATTCCTGTCAAGAACCATTGTAGATCCCCAGGGCTACCCACATTGGTCTCACTTGCCAGCTATGTTTAGAGCCTTCCCATGAGGGAATCTGCCCCACAGCCATCTCTGTCTCTTTTCCTGGAAGACAGAACGATTCTTATTGGCATTTTGTGCCTAAGAGGGTGCAAAAGGGACATGTCTAGATTTAGCCCATCTCTACATTACCTGAGTACCCCCATCTCCACTCATTTGATGGGCCCAGGTGGCCACCTTCAGTGAGCACATGGGGGTTTCTGCCTGTAGATTTCGGTCACCTCCTGAACCCAGAAGGGCATTCTTCTGATGGGCATTGACTTATCCTACTTTAATGCACCCCTCAGATTTCTGTAGGGCCCCATAGGGGCATTCCTTTAGTAGGCCAGGTATCCATTGTTGTCCTGCCTCACCCTGTGGTCAGGTCACTGTCCACTCTCCATGAGTCAGTAAAAAACATATGGGCTTTTACCACTGTTCAATTCATTTCTGTCACTACGGGGAAAACAGCCTGCAATTCAACCTGCCAAGCTGATTTGTTTTCATCTTCTTCAGTCAGAGTGGCAACATTCCAAATATGATATTGTCCTTCCACCTTGGAACTGCCATCTACAAACCAAGCAGCTCTTAGTTAAGAGAGGTTTATAGAGCACTGTAGAACCCAGGAATTCCTCACACTGGTCCTGAGTCAGTCATATGGGAAAAGAAGTTCCCTGCTTATGAGTACAGTTTGCTCCTTGTATACATGGGTTCTGCATACACAGATTTAACCAACCATGAATCAAAAATATTTGGAAAAAAGTAAAGAGGCCGGGCACAGTTGCTCACACCTGTAATCCCAGCTCTTTTGGAGGCCGAGGCAGGAGGATTGCTTCAGCTCAAGGGTTTGAGATCAGCCTGGGCAGAGACCCCCATCTCTACTTAAAATTAATTTTTTAAATATTAAAAATAAAAATTTTGTTTAAGTAAAAACAATACAATAACAAGAATACAAATTGAAAAAATAATACAGTATAACAATTGTTTACATTGTATTAGGTATTATAAGTAATCTAGAGTTGATTTAATGTATACAGAAAGATGTGTATAGGTTATATGCAAATACGACACATTTTGATATAAGGGACTTGGTCATCCATGGATTTTGGTGTCCACTGGAGGTCCTGGAACCAGTTCCCCCACTGATACTGAGGGCTGACTATATTTTCAGGTGGCATGATCCTGTATAAACCATTTACATTATATTATGGAACTCTTCTGGACACTGCCATCCCCACTAAAGCATTTCTCTGACATCAACCAAGAAATTGTGGGTATTTCAGGTTTCAAGATCATTTTATCCTTCAGTCACAGGTAGCTTCAAATAATGTCCCATCACAAGGTGGTAAATGCCCCTCAAGTGAAAATTCTCTAGTTCAAAGACCCAGTAGTTGTCACTGGAAGGTATACATAGGCTTTTGCCATAAGCCCCAGTCTAGGCTCCACACAGGGCTATTGCATGGAGAATTTGTTCATATCACTCCAGCTTCTATTCTATACTATGTGGGCTCAGGAAATCTTTCTGGTTCCCATTTAGCATGTCCAATGAATATTGCTTGAAGGGCATATTTACATGCCTTCTGTTTTATGAGACAAAGTAAGAGAAGTGTTCCCTAGCCAGACATAATATCCATTCACATAAGACATTTGGGTAAAGGGTAAACTTTACATAAAGCCTGGCTAAACATTCCAAATTTCATAATTCTATCAACCTTTATATTTTTATATTCTTTCTTTCTTTCTTTTTTTTTTTTAATTTATTTATTATTATTAAACTTCAAGTTGTAGGGTACATGTGCACAACATGCAGGTTTGCTACATATGTATACTTGTGCCATGTTGGTGTGCTGCACCCATCAACTCGTCATTTACATCAGGTATAACTCCCAATGCAATCCCTCCCCCCTCCCCCCTCCCCATGATAGGCCCCGGTGTGTGATGTTCCCCTTCCCGAGTCCAAGTGATCTCATTGTTCAGTTCCCGCCTATGAGTGAGAACATGCGGTGTTTGGTTTTCTGTTCTTGTGATAGTTTGCTGAGAATGATGGTTTCCAGCTGCATCCATGTCCCTACAAAGGACACAAACTCATCCTTTTTTATGGCTGCATAGTATTCCATGGTGTATATGTGCCACATTTTCTTAAGGTGCTGGGAAAATTGGCTAGCCATAAGTAGAAAGCTGAAACTGGATCCTTTCCTTACTCCTTATACGAAAATTATATTCTTTCAATCTAATTGTAGCCCAAGTCAGGGCTCTACTAGTGGATATTAGTACCATAGCGTGTGGGGCTCTCATGTATCAAGGAGTCACAGGAATTTCTCTTTACCACCCCCTGACCATATTACCCACTAGTGTACACAAGGCTTTGAGTCCCCAGCAGGGGATTGAGCCAAGCAACCCTGGCACTATTTCTGTTTTTATCTTGATTAATCTGCCTGGCTATTGCCCCAGGAAATTTGAGATCAGATTTCTCATTATAATATTTGCCTTCTGACTTGCAAAATTTCTCCAAACTGGGAAATACAGCAAACATATTTGGAACCCCTTAATGTTCGAGGACTAGTAGGGGCTTTCTTTGGTTCACACAGCCTTCGATAGTGTTGTATTGAGACCTTTGTTTTAACACCATCAATTTCCATTTTATTCATCCCATTTAAAAATCGCCATCTAAAGAATTCCATCCTCCCGGGATGAGTTCCATGACTCTCCCGCTCTTCTTCAGTGTTTCTTTATTTACCACTTGCATTTTCAAAATCATATCCACTGTGCATTGCCAAAGTCCTGTTTTTTGTTTTTTGTTTTTAAGATGCCTATTTGCCTTTCTATTAGTCTGATCTCACACTGCTAATAAAAACATGTCAGAGACTGGGTAATTTATAAAGGAAAGAGGTTTAATGGACTTACAGTTCCACATGGCTGGGGAGGCCTCACAGTCATGGTGGAAGGCAAGGAGGAGCAAATCATGGCAGCAGGCAAGAGAGAAAATGAGAGCCAAGTGGAAAGAGAAACGCCTTATAAAACCATCAGATCTCGTGAGACTTATTTACTACCATGAGAACAGTATGGGGGAAACTGCCCCCATGATTCAATTATCTCCCACCGGTGCATCCTACAACACGGGGGAATTATGGGACCTACAATTCAAGATGAGATTTGGGTGGCGACACAGCCAAACCATATCAGCCCTAAAATACTAGGGGTGAAGGTGGGAGTGAGAGGGGAGTATAAGCGAGACAAAATTGGTCATAGGCTGGTAGTTATTGAAGTGCTGGGTACATGGGATTTATTATATTATTCTCTTTATGTTTGCTTGAAAATGTCCATGATAAAAAGTTTAAAATAACAAAGAGAGTCTGTTTGTTAACATAAATTTATACCTAGTTGCATTTTTCTTTCAGAAAAATCTTTTGAAACGGACAGGTATTGTTTATGAAATTAACCATTTTGAAAGAGATGACATTTTTGCTTGCTAATTCTAAACTTGTACTCTCAAAGACCTAACAGAACTTTTCTGTGAAAGAAGGTAACCTCCTCCATGACAGTGTGTGGCACCTTAATATTGGATGATGGACAAGAACTCTAACTCTGGTGTCATAGCCTCAGGTAGAGACCTGTGAGTAATTCCTACTGATGAACAGAAGCCAAGGAAAGGAATTATGTTTAATTCCTAAGATTCACCCTCATAGCTTACCCTCTAGACTCAGAAAATCCAGTTCAAAGTTAAAGCCAACATCTGAGCTGTTATCACGTCTATTTCTTCTCATCTGGGATTTTACTGTCATTATTCCCTTTCTCATATATTCAGCCATTCTGTCCACTAGCCCCTTCCCCACAGCATGTGTGTTCAGATCTCCTATAACTTCCCATCTTCCCCTAAGAAGGTGCCAGCATGCTTTCTCTATCCTTTCTTAAACATTTACTTCAAAATAATATTTATTCCTGTTCTCCAATTTTCTCACCTCCATCTTACAGTAATTAGACTTCTACAACCACCATATCCCCAATACTGCAGTGGTAACAACCACTAATTGCCTAATTAACAAATCCAATGGCCAGTTTTAGGTCTTTGCCTTATTTAATCTCTCTCATTGCTCTTTTAAAAAATTATAACATAAGCCAGACACAGCTTTATGTGCTTTCTAACATTAGCACACATAATCCTTATAACAAGCCTATGAGATAGGCACTATTATTCTCTCCACTTTGCAGTTAAAGAAACAGAGGCAGAGAGAGGTTGAGTAACTTGCCCAGAATCACCAGCCTCTACTTCTTTTCTTTCTTTAATGTTTTCGTTTGTTTGATTAGTTTCTGAGATGACAGATATGGTAGGCAGAATAATGCACCTCTCCCTAACCTTTCGTCAATGATGTCCATGTCCTAATCCCCAGAACCTCCTGTAATAAATATATTATGTTACGTAGCAAGGAGAATGAACATGGCAGATGAAATTAAGGTTATTACTCTCCTGACAGAGAATAGCTCAGATTATCCAGGTGAGCCTAATGTAACCACAAGTGTTTTTCAAAGTGGAAAACAGAGGCAGAAGAAGAGAGTTGGAGAAGGTGATGTGAAGACAGAAGCAAGGTCAGAGTGGTGTCATCTGAGAACTCTACCCACTTGCTGGCTTTGAAGACTGAGGAAAAGTTCATAAGCTAAGGAATCACAGGTGCTTTGTCTCTAGGTGCTGGGAAAAATCAAGGAAACCAATTCTTCCCTCAAGTCTCCAGAAAGTAATGCTACTCTGCTGACACCTTGACTTTAGACAAGTGAGACCAGTGTTCGATTTCTAAACCCACAGAACTGTGAGATAATAAACTTGTATGTGTGTGTTTTGTTTTTAATTTTTTGAAATAGAGTCTAGCTCTGTCACCCAGGCTGGAGTGCAATGGTGTCGTCATAGCTCACTGCAGCCTCAAACTCCTGGGCTCAAGTGATCCTCCTGCCTCAGCCTCCTTAGTAGCTGGGACCATAGGCATGTGCCACCACATCTGGCTATTTTTATGTTTTGTAGAGATGGGGGTCTCACCATGTTGTCCATGCTGGTCTCAAACTCCTGAGTTCTAGTAGTCCTCCTGCCTCAGCCCCATAAACTGTTGGGATTACAGGCATCAGCTACCACAACTGGCACTGCATTGTTTTATTGTTTTATTTATTTATTTATTTTTCTTTTCTTTTCTTTTCTCTTTTTTGAGACAGGGTTTCACTCTGTCACCCAGGTTGGAGTGCAGTGGTGCTATCTTGGCTCACTGCAGCCTTGACCTCCTGGGCTCAAGTGATTCTCCCATCTTAGCCTTCTAGGACTACAGGTGTGTACCACCATGCCCAGCTAATTTGTTTTTTCTTTTCTTTGTTTTGTTTTTAGTAGAGAAGTGATCTGGTCGTGTTGCCCAGGCTGGTGTCAAACTCCTGAGCTCAAGTGATCTTCCTGCCAGTGCTTCCCGAAGTGCTGGGATTATAGGTGCAAGCCACTGTGCCCAGCCAGCATTGTTTTAAACTACACAATGTTTGATAATTTTTTACAGCAGTAATTGGAAACTCATGCAACAGCCTATCCTGGCTGTCCTTCTGCCTCATTGACCATTTCTTCTTGGGGTCCTTTCCTTGTTTCTCTTACTCTGACCCCATAATGGTTGGTATACCCCAAGGCTCTGTCCTTCCCACCCATTCTCATCATTTACATTTCTTCTGGGTGCTATTACCATTCTCATGGTTTTGACCCCCTATCTGTATTCTGACTCCTAAATCTCTAATTCTAACCCAAACAAAATCCTGAACTTGAGACATGTGTATCTAACAGTCTCCAAGACCTTCTACCTCAATACCTAAAACAGGCAACTTAAAATTATTATATACCCTGCTCACCCTGCTCCTTTAGTATACAATACCTGTATTTTCTGCTTAGAAAATGTATAACCCAAGCCAGAAACTCAGAGGTCCTTGTTTACCTCTTCCTCAACTTCTAAAACCCAATAATAGATAAGTCCTGTTGATTTTACCTATCTGATAGCTCTCCAAACTATTTCCTTCTCTTCACCCTAGCCACCACTCCTCTACTTAATTACTTGCCTGGTTCACGTAACTTCCTTGGATTTTAACAACAGCCTTCTGTCTTTTGACTTTTTGCCTAAGCCGGGCCCCATCCCTCACACTCCCTAACTATTTCCATATAGCCACCAGAGGTGCTTTTTGAAATATAAATATAATCATGTTACTTCATTGCTTAAAATTCTTCAGCGTTTACTCATTCCCTCGAATGCAAAACAAGGGAAAAAACGATCTGGCCCCAGCCCAACTCTCCAGCCTCATGTGCTCAGGTCATACTGAAGTACTTGTGGCTTCCTGACAAGCTATGCCATTTAATGCCTCGTGCCTTTGCAATACTATTTTCAAGCTGCTTAAAATACTGTCCCCACCTTTTCTACCTCTTATCAGCTCAAGCATTACCTCATCTGTGAAGCATTCCTTGCTCTTCCCAAGTAGAATTCTCCAGTTGAATCTGTACATTTCTATCAGAGTACCTTTTACTCACTATTGTATATCTTTTCCTGTCTTCTATCCTTGTTAATCTTGGAGCTCTCTGTAAGAAGCAGATTTTATTCACCTCTCCATTTCTAGCATCTAGCATAAAGCCTTGTACACAAGGCACATATTAACTGTTGAATACAAAAAAGATTTCTTGAGACTAAGTCAGAGGGAAGCAGAGAGACGAGGAGCTCTTAAAGGATTCTGTGGTCATTGGAGGATGTGATAAACTATTGTTGAGGCAGATAATGTTCTGAACTTGAGTTTCATAATCCTTTGATTGTGGTCCATCACTAATTTGGAAAATAATAACGAAGGCCTATGCCCAAATTAAGCACTGTATTCCCTGTGTCTAGTCCAGTATCTGGTATATAGTACATAGTTTGAAATATGTACTGGAAGAATGATTGGATATACAAAGTGATGAAGAAGAGACTATAACGTGTGGAGGTGGGGCTAAGTGGGAAAGAGGAGTAGAACTTGGATATTTTTGCAAGGAGCAATGTCAAGAGCATAGGCGTGGAACTGGGAATGCAGCGAGAGGAACAAGGAAGAGAGCAGTTGAATGTTCTAAAGGGGGCCTAGAGGTATCACCTGAAGGATGTGAGGTGAAGATGGGAGATGTGTAGATAGAGGGACAGTCTTGGCAGGCAGGAAGACTCAGTGAGATGTCTCCATGGTTCAGATGTGAGCTGATTAAGGCCTAGACCAGGAGGGATATGGAATTAGAATGGAAAAGAGCTGTGTGACAGATAAAGGAAGGATTAGCGAGAGATGTCAGTGAGTGACTCCATACAGAAAACAGAGAAAGGAATGAAGAATGACTCTAAGATTTTGAAGCTCAGAGAAATGCACAAATTAAGTAAGTCCAGAAAAGGAAGCTGACTGAGCAAGAAAATGGAAGCATTTAGCTTTCCCAATAGTTTTATAAGATTGAGGCAGAGTTAGAAGGCATCGTGACCCTTTTAGAAACCAGATTAAGACAAACACATTTTTCTGTAGACTCTGTAATCATTGTTTAGTGTGATTTGTAATTTAAATATCACCATAGTTTTCTTTGCTAATCTTTCCCCTACCTGCAAAAGAAATATGTGATTAATGGAGAACTTGGAAAACACATAAAGCAAAATTTAAAAAGTTATCAAAAAATCAGTCTATTGTATAAGTGTAACAACCAAAGTCAAATTTGGAGGTATGGCCAGGCATGTGGCTCATACTTTAGCACTTTGGCGGACCAAGGCAGGAGGATTGCTTGAGGCCAGGAGTTCAAGACCAGCCTGGGCAACATAGTGAGACCCTATCTCTACAAAAAATTTAAAAATTAGCCAAGTATGGTGGTGCATGCCTGTAATGCTAGCTATTCAGGAGGCTAAAGTGGGAGGATCACTTGAGCCCAGGAGTTTGAGGCTACAGTAAACTATGATCATGCCACTACACTTCAGCTTGGGCCACAGAGTGAGACCTTGTCTCTAAAAAGAAAAAAAAAATGATGGTATATCCTTTAGATAATTTTTGATGTATTAATACATATTGTATTATAAAACTTGTTTTTTTTTTTTTTTTTTTGATTTTTTGTTTTTTGTTTTTGAAACAGAGTCTCACTTTGTCGCCTAGGCTGGAGTGCAATGGCACAATCTCAGCTCACTGAAACCTCTGGCTCCCAGGTTCAAGCGATTCTTCTGCCTCAGCCTCCTGAGTAACTGGGACTACAGGCACGCACCACCATGCCCAGCTAGTTTATATATTTTTGGTTGACACAGGGTTTCACCATGTTGGCCAGGCTGGTCTCGAACTCCTGACCTCATGATCTACATGTCTTGGCCTCCCAAAGTGCTGGGATTACAAGTGTGAGCCACCACACCTGGCCTTGAACTTGTTTTTTTATTGGTAATATGATTATTTCTTCACCATCAATATTCTTTGACTGTTTTTTTTTAGAGTTGGTTTAAGTATTGTATACATGGGCAGGTGCAGTGGCTCACGCCTATAATCCCAGCAATTTGGGAAGCCAAGGCAAGTGGATCATTTGAGGTCAGGAGTTCGAAATAAGTGTGGCCAACATGGTGAAACTGCATCTCTACTGAAAATACAAAAATTAGCTGGGCATGGTGGTGGGTGCCTGTAATCCCAGCTACTTGGGAGGCTGAGGCAGGAGAATCGCTTGAGCCTGGGAGGTGGAGGTTGCAGTGAGCAAAGATCACACCACTGCACTCCAGCCTGGGTGACAGAGTGAGACTCTGTCTTGAATAAATAAATAAATAAATACTGCATATCTAATATTTCCTTGTTCCAAAAACACTTGAACAACACAGAATACTTGTACAAAAGATCTTTCCATTCTAGTTTTTTAATTCTACCAATACCATTCTTCTAAAGGAAGCCCTGTTTGCAGCTTGTATTTCTTTTCAGAACCTTTTCAATGCACAATTACATTCCCATATATTTCGTATTTGCAAACATATATTATCTATATGCATTATATATACCTATATGTTGTTTGTGTGTAGGTCTCAAATATGCCTACTATACTCATGTACCATATGATTACAGTGGCTATCTAGTATTCCATATTGTGACTGTACTGTAACTTATTTAATAGTTAATTGCAGAATATTTCGATTGTTTCCATTTTTGTGTTTAAAAAATGCAATAAATCAGTAACATCCTTGTCTTAATTCTGACCATTGGGAATTCTTCTAGTGTTTCATTGTTAAATATGTTAGTCCATATAAATATTACTTGTCATGACAAAGTGGGTTTCTATCTTCAGTTTACCGAGACATTTATTTCTTTAATTATGAATAGTTGCCAAATTCTAGCAAGTGCTTTTTGCTTTCTATTAAGATGATATTACTTTTTTGACCGATTGGTGTGATGAATCTTACTAATGTGTTATTAAATAATCCTTCCTGTAGGATTGAATTAACCCTTTTGTAAATTATTCTTTTAATAATAGATTATTGAATTTCATTTGTTCATATTTTATTTAGAATTTTGAATCTATATTCATTTGTTTATATTTTTAACTTGACCAGGAACTGGCTTCTAGATATTTGAAGGATGTGTCATTGCAAACATAAGAGGCTTGAAAATAGACACACACCCGGCAGCCTAGGAATCTGGGATGTCTTCCACACAGCTCTCATAATAAGCAACTCCTTTAGTCCCTATTAAAAATAGAGAAGAGAACTTACAGCCTCTCCTGTCCTAAGTGATTCCACCTTTTCCCTGGGCCTCTAATTTGGAGGGCAAGAGTGGAGAGACAGTCTGATCAATGTGCCAGTACCCACCTCCATCCAATTCCATAGAACCTAGAATCTTTCAGAGGGATGTGCTTATTCTCTCTTATCCTTCTTTGTAGTTGACCAGCTGGGAGCTAGCCATCTCAACAACTTTTTGAAGAGAAGCAGGATGTAAAAAAAACTAGAATTAAATCAAAACTGGAATTTATTTGGATATTTTGTATCCTTGGTAGCTTTTTATACAGAAAAGATGATTCTTATTAGCAGTTTCTATTTAAAATTGGAATTACAGTAAAGATATATTCATTTGTAAAAATTAGAATATTTGGCCAAGTGCAGTGGCTCACACCTGTAATCACATCACTTTGGGAGACTGAGGCATAGGATTGCTTGAACCCAGTTGTTTCAGACCAGCCTCGGTAACATAGTGACACCCTCTTGCTACAAAAAAATCAAAAATTATCTGGGCATGGTGGCACATGCCTGTGGTCCCAGCCACTTGGGAAGTTGAGGTGGGAGGATTGCTTGAGCCTGGGAGGTCATGGCTGCGATTGCACTACTGCACTCCAGCCTGGGTGACAGAGTGAGACCCTGTCTCAAAAAAAAAAAAAAAAAAAAAAAAAGTTCATGAAAAATAGTGATTTTTTTTTTAAAGAATACTTCTTCCCTACCCCCAGGACTAGTAGAGCCAGAGGGGAGTTACTTTGGGAAATTACTGTTTGCCATCAGCTAGAAAAAGCCTGTTCTGTGAATAAGACAAATGGTTATGAAAGAGGATGTGGTTGGGGTAGATTCAGTTTGTGGCAATCATTTTGAAGCATTCTAAGACATGCTTTATCTGTTGGAATACAGAAAAGTGGTATTAATTTCCCCACCTCTACGTGTAATCATGGTACTTCCTCTTACTAATTCATGTATCAGGTTTGTTGTGAGGATTATGTGAATTAATATATGTGAAATGCTTGGACTATTGCCTGGCACATAGTAAGCTCTCAATAAATGTTATTTTCTTATTATATTTATAGAGTGTTAATTATTATGAAGGTAGGCAGCTTCTGAAATGACTCCCAATGATTCTTTCTTCCTGGTATTCATACCCTAGTGTAATCCCTTCCAGTTGAGTGTGGGCTTAGTTACTTGCTCTTAATAAAAAGAGTATGACAAAAGTGATCGAAATACTGATGTCTATGAACAGTAGACAGTGACTTGTATTTTGCTGGACTCTATATCCTTCGCAGCTTTCACACTTTGCAAACTACTGTGTTTGAGAGGCCCACCTGGCACAGAATTAGGGATGGTTTCTGTCCAACAGCCTGCAAGGAACCGAATTCTAACAATAACCATGTGAGTGAGCAAGGAAATGGATCCTTTCCCAGTGGAGCCTTGGAATGACTACAGCCCCATAGGACACATTGATTGCAGCTTGTGAAAGACTCTGAAGCAGAGTACCTAGCTAAATTATGTCCAAATTCCTGACTCACAGAAACTGTGATTTTGTTGTTTCAAGCCACTACATTTCGGGATAATTTGTTATGCAACAAGAAATAATACATCTTTTGTTATCAGTATCATAATCATCATTATTATTAGCAATATAACACAGAGTTAGGAGTATGACCTTATTCTAGAACCAAATGGCCTGAGTTTAAATCCCAGCACTTCCACTTACTAGCTGTTTGACCTTATGTCAATTATTTTCCTCATCAGTAAGATGGAGCTAATAATAGTTGTGAAAAGTAAATGAATTAATACATATGAAAACTCAGGCACTTAGTAGGTGCTGTATCTGCTGGATGCTGCTATTATTTAATGAAGGGGAAACCAGTACATAGACCCTGCTTCTGCTAGTATTAGCCATCAGCTCTGGTTTTCTGCTAAAGTCTTTTGCAAACCAAGAATTCTTTCTAGTTTTAGTTTATAAATACATTCAGCCCAGTGCTGAGGTGAGAGGCAAACAGAAAGAATAATGGTTTCTACGTTATTTTATGAAGAGAAACTGAAAGTCTTTTCAAGTAAACCTTCTTAAAGATAAGGAATTGGTTTTGTTCTCTGAAAGAGAAGTGAACTTTCATGCCATCTTGTCTTCTACACTCAAATATTGCGTATTACTTAAATGGATTACAGTAGACAGGGGGATAAGCCCTTAGTTTTACGTTCACAGTTCTTACATGGCAGGTTCAGCGTAACATTCATTGAATGCTGAGTCAAACAGAAGCCACAGAAGTAATTAGGTTCTAGTAGTGCAAGAAAGAGCTGGGCAGAGGGAAGGTCTGAAGAGGTAAGAAATTAAATTTTGAGCCAGTGTAAGATCAGACAAAAGCAAGCTTGAAAACACAGAGGTCATTTATGGAGGCAAAGATTAGGTGTCAGAAGACCTCTAAAGAACAAAAATAGTACATCACATTTGTATAGCACTTAAGAGTTTACCACATGTTTTTACACACACTATTTTATTAGCTCCTCACAACAACTGGGTAAGGCAGCACTAATGTGCTATTCTCATTTTGAAATGCGGCAATGGAAGATCAGTGGGGTTAAGTTACTTACTTGAGTTCACACAGCCACTAAGTGGGATTAGAGTCAAAACTTCTTTCTGATCTGTGTGATAGAATATTTGGTCTGATGTAGCCATTGGGTTATCTTTTTTCATCAGTTTCTGTGTCATCCAAGACAGAATTATTTAGGACATAACATTCCTGACCAGGAAGGTACACTCCGTGAGCAGGGCATGGCAGACACATTGTAAGTGAGCTTGAATTTTGAGTTCCAAGTTCCAAGTAGGTTTATTTTATTCCAGTTAACAAATTTTGCTTCTCTCCATATTCCTGTTCAGTAGCTATTTTGTGAGATGTTCCAAACTCCCTGAAATCTCTTGATAAAAATTAAGTAAGAAAATGTTAAGTTCTGTGGACATTCAAAAGTAATGATTCCCTATTTAAAAACTACCTTGCACTACCTATGACATTTTCACAATATTTTATGGTATAACTTTGGAGTTGGCTTCAATATAGAAGCACCATTTAGTATAATGAGGAAAATGGCCCTGGATTATGCTTTTTGCAAACCATACCCATCATACAATATGGCAACATGAGAGTTTTTTTTTTTATCTTACCTTAAATTTATCCTTCATAAGCAAATAGTTTATATGTCACTTTTGATCTTTCTTTGCCAAATACTATGTATCAGTAATCTTTATAAATTATCACTAAATATAAACAATGTGCCTAGGACCCAGAGATGTCCTTAGGTACTGTAGTCTAGAAAAGGACGTAAGTTATTACGTTCATGTTAGGGATTTTTTCCTTTCCTTCTAATACTCATTGTCTTCATTTTGCAACCAATTGAGTGTTTCACACTGAGGCACCCTTTCAAATGTGCCATTCTTTGGAATGGCTTTAGCATTCTAGATCTTCCTCTTACTCAACTGGTCTACTGAGTGCCATATGGCATATTAGGTTCTCTGGGGGTGTAGAGTCTTAGTAGGTAAAAACATACACAAACATATTCATTCATTGCATAACTATTTACTGCCCTCATGGAGCTTTCATTCTGATGACGGAGATATTCAATAAAGAAGATAATGCAGTAAAATGTGCATAGTGAGAAATGTTAAAGATTTTAAAAATCAGAAAAGGAGATTTAAAGGAGGGTTTTGAAATTTTGGTCTGGGAAGACCTCAGTGAGGTGAATTTTGAATAAGTAAATGATGAAAGAAGCTAAGTGACAAGATGAAAGTCATGCACAGCAAAGGATTGTGGAAAGTACTTTAGAAACACACACAATGACAGTAATGGCAGCCAATACTCATATGATATATTTTATATTCCAGACAATGTTCAGAGAACTTTATATAGATTAATTGATTGATTGGGGTGAGGGGTTTGGGACAGGGGATAAGGGAAGGCTGCACAGAGGTGATGACATTCAGGTTGGCCCTAAACAGTTAGAATGAGTGTTGGAACTGGGGAGCTGCTGGATGCTGGGATGTGGTGAGAGAAGTAGGGAAACATGTATGCAAAGAGCAGAGACAAAACACACTTGAAGGGACTGGGGAATGTGTCTGGGAGTCAAAGTCATTTTAAAAAATAACTGTGCCTTGATATTTTTCTAAGAGGAAAAATTCTGTTTTGTTGAAGACAATAGCATAAAAGGACAGGGGAGGAGGTGTTTGTATTTACAATTCACAAAGTAACATTTTAGGATCTAGGCTTTACCAGAGCAGGGGAGAAAAAGACTTCCACTCATCCCTGCTTACTCATCTCACGGTAGGCCAGGATTCAAGAAATGACACAGTAGAAAAAAGCAGTGTCTCATTCTCATTGCGATAGGAATAATACAGGGTGGTCACAGGAGAATAGAAAATTCCAGGCAGTAGTTTCACATGACCAGCAAAAAGGAAACTGTTGAAATACCTGCGTAAGCTAGGGGCTGATAAGACCCTGAAAAACCAGAGTGTGAGCCAAGCTGGCTATGACTGACTAGACTCTACGTGATGCTGGATTTGACCTAGGTTTCTCTTAGGACCTTATTATGTGCTCATTAACATACAAATCACAAACCTGCCAGTGCCAAGACAGTTCCAGAAACCCCCTGTTTGGTGTAAAAACGGATGGCACCGTAATTCCAAGAAATATTCAACTTTTTCCAGGAATCTTCATAAATACACCACCCCTTGGTTAAAGAAGCCCTAAAGGGAGAAGCCCCAAACTCCACTGTGTGATGCTCTCTTGAATATGCCCACACTCCCCTTTCTTAAGTGTGGATTTTTCACTTTGCAATAAATTTCCATGCTTTCACTATTTTCTGACTCATCCTTGAATTCCTTCTCTTGACGGTGTCAACAGCCTGGACACCAGCTGGGGTGGATATCCCATCAGCGTTTTCCGTTCCTCCCCTAGCCCACCAATATCATCATCATCCCTTTTTCCAATCAGGGAGATAAAATTGACTCACATCATTTAAGTGGCCACTTCTTTGCCTAAATATCAGGCCGACTTTGGAGGTGCTATGTGGTATATAAACAAAACATCTCTGTCTTCTGTTTTTTGTGCCCATGTTGTTTTAATTTTCGATGTCCGAGATAATTTTTTTAATGCATCTTGAATTTTCTCATACAATTTTTCTCCAAACTAGCATGGAGGTGATTTGTGCCACTTAATGAATAATATGCTAAGGAAATTCTCCCTATCTTTACACTTCTTTGAAAACATCCAGTACAAAAGACAATGATAATTTCAATATCTTAATGCCATTACATTAGCAAGGAAATTACTTCAGCATGACGCCGTCACAATTTTTATTGCAAATACCAATGAATGGAAAGAGGTTTTACCCTTGAGATTACGAGGCTGTTAAAGGACAACAGATTGTTCTCCTGAAGTTGTCTACTGAGCTGCCTAAACCCTTGCAGTATCTTAATTTAACAAGTACTTTTAACTATTTAAAAAAACCTTTTCTTCTGGATATTCTTATTTTTTTAAGTATAAATGCTTCTTCTGAGAATTTGTTCAAATCACACAACAATTAATCTATTGGCTATAGAAGAAAAAAAGGTAGGGTCAATGACATAAGTAGATGACTTTTTGGAATGAAAATAAAGAGTTTGACCTTGTGTCTCAGTTTATGAATATGCTAATAACCATTAACTTGCTCTGTTTTTTTTGGATTTTTGTTCTGGCAGCTCTTTAAGAACTTGGTAATGACAATTTATCAGGTGACTTTCTCGCAAAAGCAGGGTGAGTTGTAAAAATATTTGAGTAATAAGAACAATAGGCAAGCAAAGGAAGGAGGAGGCAATGAGGAAGTCACTTCAAAATTTGTCTGTGTCTACATGTTTATTTTTTAATTAAGCCAAAGGTATAAAATGACTTCTGAAGCATGTTGTTTATGTTTTCATTATACAAATAATTAAAACATTTAAAAAGATTAAAATATTAGCCTTGAGTTATTATAAACAGCAATAGTGTCAACACTGCATACATATACTTAACTAAAATTAAATTATGGAATTCTCTAACCAGAGTGAATAACTTATTAAAATTAAGTCAGTGGAAGCAATCTGCACCAAATAATCCATAATTTGATACTGAAATGAATAGTACATCTTCTACAGGGCTCTACATTCAGCCACCTTCTCCTCATTCTCTTCTCTGTTTCCTGGGCAACTGTTACTATCATCCATGAATGATCATTGCCAAATCTCATCCCCTTCTCTGACTCTTATCATGAGTTGCAGACTTACTTTTTCAATTACTGTATCCTTTCTTTTAGATTGGGGGACCTAAACGGCAACGTATCTTCAAAAGTTCTCCTCTTCTTTCACTTCCCAATTTTTGGTTAATGGCACCATAGTTCACCTAGGTGGTCAAACTGGGAAACTGTGAGTCACCATGGAAACCCCTTTCCACCAAGCCTCCACATCCGGGTGGTAACTGTCTTTTTCTGTCTATTCTACCTTTTTAGTAGCCCCTGAATTTATCTCTTCTCTATTTTTACTGCCACGGCCACATTCAAGCCCTCATCATATTCTCAGATGAATTCTAACGGATGCCTACATTTTCTTGCCCTTCCAACTTCTTAGCTATACTTTGGCTAAAGTGCC
This sequence comes from Chlorocebus sabaeus, assembly GCF_047675955.1. Lineage (NCBI taxonomy): Eukaryota > Metazoa > Chordata > Mammalia > Primates > Cercopithecidae > Chlorocebus > Chlorocebus sabaeus. The sequence continues at coordinate 43,241,048 of NC_132914.1, read as the reverse complement.
CTTTCTAAAGTGCAAATCTGACCATGTCTTTCTCGCTCATATTTGTCATCCCAAATCTTGTCATCACTTACAAGGAAAAGCTAAAATGTTTTAGTGCAGTCTGGCCTTGATTCCAGCCTTATCTGTCACTCCTCTTGTGTTTTGTGTTTTCAGCTGTGTTGGAGGAGTCATGATCCTTCCAACGATCCTCTCTGTCTTTATATGTTTATGTTCTGGAATGCTTTTCCTCTGTTCTTCATTCAGAAATCTTCTGGGCATACTTTAAGATTCAATTCAAGTGTAGCTTCCTTTAGGAGGCTTCTTTGTTTTTTTCGTTTTTTTTTTTTTTTTTTTTTTTTTTTTGAGCTAGGTATTGTTTTGCTATATTCTTTCTTTTTTATTTTTTATTTTTATTTATTTTTTATTGTACTTTAAGTTGTAGGGTTAATGTGCACAACATGTAGGTTTGTTACATATGTATACATGTGCCATGTTGGTGTGCTGCACCCATTAGCTCGTCATTCACATTAGGTATATCTCCGAATGCTATCCCTCCCCACTCCCCACACCCCATGACAGGCCCTGGTGTGTGATGTTCCCCTTCCTGCGTCCAGGTGTTCTCATTGTTCAATTCCCACCTATGAGTGAGAACATGAGGTGTTTGGTTTTCTGTCCTTACGATAGTTTGCTGAGAATGATGGTTTCCAGCTGCACCCATGTCCCTACAAAGGACATGAACTCATCCTTTTCTATGGCTGCATAGTATTCCATGGTGTATATGTGCCACATTTTCTTAATGCATTCTATCATTGATGGACATTTGGGTTGGTTCCAAGTCTTTGCTATTGTGAATAGTGCCACAATAAACATACATGTGCATGTGTCTTTATAGTAGCATGATTTATAATCCTTTGGGTATATACCCAGTAATAGCAGGAGGCTTCTTTGAACTCTAAATGCAGTTAAGCACACTCTTTTCTGTGCTTCCATAGTGCACATGTTTGTGTTTCTAACATGCCATACACCTCACATTGCTCTAATTTTTAGTTTACATAGTTCTCTCCCTAAAACTTGTTTTCTGGAAGGCCAGAAAGCACTCTACTCATCTTTATATCCATGGTACCTAGGATATAGCCAACAAATCTATAGAGCTACACCATACCCCATGTGTTATGGGAGGTGCCGGGTTACAAAGATAAATAATACAAGTAGCATGGGGCTTGGTATATGCTACTTGGTATAACCTATCCATGCTCATATCTACACATCCATCCTTTCATCTATCCATTCAATCAATACTTGCTGAGTGCCTACTAAGAGCCAACACTGTGTTCTCTAATGATGAGCAAAATAATGTGATCTCTGCTCTTGTGAAGCTTATAATCTACCAAGATAAAGAGATATTAAAAGAGTAAGCACATAAATAAATTATTGCAAACTCTGAAAAGTCTATGAAGGTCAAGAACAGAATATTATAAAAGACAACATGATATAGGGAAACTTTGTAGATTGTGTGTTTGGTAAATCAGTGAATGAAATAAAACAAAGTTGTAAATGGTTTTTCTGGAGGAAGCATGTTCCTTTGTCTCTAGCACATAAGAGGCCAGCTGTATCCAGGAACTAAATGTTCATAGTTGCTGAGGCTTCTGAGAGGTGGAGACTACTTTCTCTAGGGCCAAAGCCCTCTTTCACAAAACTGGTAAAAACACAGCTGTGGCCAAAAGAAGAAAGAAGGGTATCTTGTGGCTCCTTTCCCTGAGGTTTGAGTCAATAAAGAGTACAATAGGATTAGAGGGGATTTTCCCAGAAAGGTAGGAAACTTTACTAAGAACTGAGACTATTAGTTGGTCTACAATAGGATTTCTTTGCTTTATGACTCTATTCTTTCCCTTTATCTTTACTCATTTTACTGAAGACATATTCTGTTGACTAGTTCAGCATCCTAGCTTTATGTAACTTTTTCTTGCCGTTAAGTGTTTGCTATTTGATTTTTTCTATTTGTTTTTCATTTTCCTTCTATCTATTAAATCTTCTATCATTCTGTTTTAAGTTTGCTTCACTTCACCATGAGTCCTTGTTTCTAGACTTTAAGAATTTTAAATTCTGTTTTATGCTCTTATAAAATTTTCCTATTAAATTTATGATTTGTATTTCTACTTTTTTTGCTTACTTTAATGCTTTAACTTTTTAGCTGTGGTTTCTACTCATGTCTTATATATTTTAATGTATTTTAACTCTGTTACTTAAAAATTCTTGATTCTTAAAAATTTTGATTGAGTTTTTAATTATTTCAGCTTAATTTTTATTTTGTATTTAATTTATTTTAGTTTTTAAAATTAGAATTTCTGAGTATAAAGAAATGTTTGTTCATTAATAAAATTTATAATATATAAAAGTACAAGAAAGAAGTTAAAAATTTATCTGTAATTCCACCATCCTGAGATGAACATTAAGATAATATATATGAATATACACTATATATTACTAGAGGGGATATATTATATACACACGTATACACACATATGTATATATGTGTGTGTTTTAAACGTAAGATTAGTGTTATATGGAGCTTTGTGTGCTTGCATCAGACTGCCTTGGTGAGTTAAATGTAGGTTGAATTTCCACAAAGTTTTCTGGGCAGAGGATATCCAGGAGCAATTTGGGACCATCTGGAAGCTTTAGGGGGTATTTACTTGATGGTAATATTGAAGTGTTGCAAAAAGTTCAATCCACTAGTCTGCTGTGATCTGAGTTATCATGTCTAGATAAGCTTCTCCAGTGCATATGATAGTTTGAGCATGTTGTCCATGTATTCATGGGCTCTTCAAGATAATGCTTTCAAAAGGGAGAGACTCCCATCAGATCAGATTCCATAAGACATAGGTACAGTAGTAGAAGTTTCCAGGAGCTAGAATCCTGGAGGTAGCGGCACCTCTCTTGCCAGTGTTGGAAAGATCTGGCTGTTTTGGGGGTAAGCCAGGACAAAGATAAATCAGTTCTTTAGCTTCTCTGCTAATTTCTTATGGCTGCTGTAACAAATGGCCACAAATTTTGTGGCTTAAAACAATACAGATTTATTGTTATAGTTCTAGAGGCCAGAAGTCTGAAATTAGTTTAACCAGGCTTAAGTCAAGGTGTAGGCAGGGCTAGTTATTTTTGGAGGCTCTAGGGGAGAATCCATCCTTCTCCTCTTCAAGCTTCTAGAGGCTACTGGCATTGACTTAATTGGAAGCATCACTCTAATCTCTCTCTGTCTCTCTCCCTCGCTCTTTTTTTTTTTTTTTTTTTTTTTGAGATGGAGTCTTGCACTGCTGTCCAGGCTGGAGTGCAGTGGCACAATCTCAACTCACTGCATCCTCTGCCTCCCGGGTTCAAGTGATTCTCCTGCCTCAACCTCTTGAGTAGCAGGGACTACAGGAGCACACCACCACATTTGGCTAATTTTTGTACTTTTTATTAGAGACAGAGTTTCACCATGTTGGCCAGGCTGGTCTCGAACTCCTGACCTTGGGTGACCCACCTGCCTGAGCCTCCCAAAGTGCTGGGATTATAGGCATGAGCCACCATGCCTGGCCAGCTCTAATCTCTCTCTCCTTCAGCTGTCATCTTCTATCTCACTTATCTCCTGTCTCTCTTTTATAAGAGGTAGCGGCATCTCTCTTGCCAGTGTTGCCAGTTATAGGGCTTTTGGGGAGATATAGTTTTGTAAAAGCCTATGTCCCATCAAGCTAACAACTGAGACAGCAGGCTGAGGAGCAGTGGTGTGGGTAATGGTTACAAAATGCTATGGTGGTCCTTATATAGAGCTCCCCCTTCTGCTGCTGCTGCTGCTGCTGCTGCTTCCTCCTCCTCCTCCTCCCCCCCTCCTCCTCCTCCTCCTCCCCCCTCCTCCTCCTCCCCCCTCCTCCTCCTCCTCCTCCCCCCCCCTCCTCCTCCCCCCTCCTCCTCCTCTTCTTCTTCTTCTTCTTCTTCTTCTTCTTCTTCTTCTTCTTCTTCTTCCTCTTCCTCTTCCTCTTCTTCTTGTTCTTCGATAAAGTCTTACTTCATTGCCCACACTGGCATGATCATGGCTCACTGCAGCCTCAATCTCTAGGGCTCAGGTGATCCTCCCACCTCAACCTCCAAAGTAGCTGGGACCACAGGTGTTCAATGACACCAGGCTAATTTTTTTTTTTTTCCATAGAGTTGGGATTTTGCCATATTGCCCAGGCTGATCAGAGCTCCCTATTCTTTTGTGTGAAGAACATCACGGCTTCTGCAAGGAAAGTGTGAGGGTCCCCTGTCTCAATTTGATATCCTTTATGTTATTGTGAAGAGTATCAGCTTTGAGAAAGGAAAATGAACTCTTGGGATTCAGCTATGACATCAGTGGAATAGATATCCTATGATGGGGTTGGTGTGAGGAACAACCAGTTGCTCTTTATGTCAGTAAATGATACATACATCCAGCCAGAAACTTGGAATCACCTTTGACTTCTGCTTTTCCTCTCACTGCTAATAAATCATCAAGAACTGTCAATGCAAATCCCCAAATATAATATTAATACATCCACTTGTCTTCAATTCTATTGTCCTTTTCTTGGCTTCAGTAAGATTTCATAAACATTTCTGCAACAGCCTACTCATTTTTCCTTTATATTCATCTCACCACCATTATTCTACATTCTATGGTAAAATGAGACTTCATATCACTCCCTGGGTCAGTTGGAGTCCTCTGGAAAGCAAATGGTAAGACAAAACCAGAAGTGAGAGAGATTTATTGGAGGAGAAATACCTGTGAAAGATAAAGGGAAGAGGAGGAGTGTATAGGGAGAGCCTCAGACCATGATATAGAAAAGGGAGAGAGGGACCAAGGAGAATTAGGTAGAAAGCACCTTGGATGCCAGTGCACTTTTGAGAAACTTTTGGCTACCCTGATGGAGACGTAGATGGCTTGTGAGAGGAGTCTCATGTTGGGTAGCAATGGTCTGGCTCTAATACCTTCACTGCATTGTGCTTAGTCATTGGCTGGAAGCAGCCCAAGGGAAGCATGACCTCAGCATGCACAATACAGAGGAACCAGAAGGTGCACAGCTGGAAGAAGCTGTTAGCTGACTGTGCTCCTCACAACTGGTCCTCTTTTGGAGGGTGATTTGAATGGTGCATTCCTATAGCTACCACACTCCCCTTTTTAGCACCCCTCAGTAGCTTCCTTTTTGAATCCTTACTCATGGCTCACAAGCTCTGACTCGCCTATCTCTCCAGCCTCATTTCAGTTTTTCCCTTCTATTCCACAAGCCAATGAATTTTCTTCTGTTTTTTTTGTATTCCCTATTATCTTTTTCCGTTGGGCAAGACCTTCTGCCTGAAATACTCTTTTCTCATTTAGGTAACTCTTAGTCTTTCTCTGTGTTTCTGCCTAGATGCCCCTCCTTCTAGAAAGTAGTACAGCTTTCTATTTACTCTACTTCTACTTATTCATCTATTCATCCATTCATCAACCCAATTCTGTGTTAAAAGTAAAACATGCATATGGTAAAAACAAACATCAACAACAAAGCAAAGTTCATCCTCTTAACCATTTCTGATTTCAGTCTGGTAGGTACCGTTATAAAATCTACTTTTATGTCTGTTGTTTTATAAAATTTAGTTTGCATCAGTTTTATGCTATGAAAGGTCAATAATTTAGTGGACTTATATTCATCCCATCTCCTCTTTCTTTCTTCACCTCTATGCTTTACTTAGGTATGTCAACCTAGATAACAGAGTCTCTCTAAAATAAAAAGATATTTATTTGGGAATAGGGCATTGCAATGGGAATACACATGCCATAGTAAACTGTGTTTGTATTTAGGAAGGCTAAGGATGACAAAGGTTTGTCTTTTTTTTTTTTTTTTTTTTTTTTTTTGAGATGCTCTGTCACCCAGATTGGAGTGCAGTGGCGCGATCTCAGCTCACTGCAACCTCTGCCTCCAGGGTTCAAGCAATTCTCTGCCTCAGTCTCCTGAGTAGCTGAGATTACAAGTGCCTGCCACCACGCCCGGCTAATTTTTTGTATTTTTAGTAGAGACGGGGTTTCACCATGTTGGCCAGGCTGGTCTTGAACTCCTGACCTCATGATCCACTTGCCTCAGCCTCTCAAAATGCTGGGATTACAGGCGTGAGCCACTGCACCCGGCCTGACAAAGGTTTTTAAAGGAAAAAGTGAGGAAGATTACATAATTGTTTTGAAATAATTATCCTTGGCTACAAAGATCAATAATAAGGGTGTCACCAGTCCGAGGTTAGATAGGCAGCTGCTGGACAGATGTCCTGGCATAAGGTTTTTTTTGTGTATAAAGTTGCAATGGCCTTTGTGCGAAGTTGTGGTTTTTGTAGCGTCTCTTTTGTCATCAGGCAGGCATACAAGTGTGAGAGACCTTTCTTTGTGGCCTTCCCGGGCTCTATTAGTCAAGGTTTTCTTAACATTAGTGACTCCATTTTGATTCTGATAGCTTTCACAGGTATGTTTTTACCTATTTTAATGTTTACCTTTATACATTTGTGATATTCTGTATTTCTATTTGCTAACCCATTGCTCTATAAAATGAAGAAATAAGCACACTTCGATTTCCCTGCATACACCTCTCCTCTTCCTTCTTCCTTTTGTCTTCTATTAACTGTGACAGTACTTGTATATTATAAAGCTTTTATTATTTTCTTCCTAGACTACAGAAAGTGTAATTAAGTTTTCCATGCTTTTCCTATAATTAACTACAAATGGAAAAGCAGTAAATTGCATTTACAATATTGAGTAAGTAAATATTACACGTTGAAGAAACAAATGGTATGATTGGACTCATAAAGACAGAAATGTTCATGTGAATAAATCTACCCCTTTAGAATGAGAATGTTCTGACTAGTCTCTTTTCTTTCACTCCAAAAAATGGCTCATCATTGACTTTCCAATTGCTCTTCTTTTTTCTTGTTTCCAGGGGAAATACACGCCGTCATTTTCCTATCAAGAACAGGATTTTAATCATACAATTTGAACAATAGAATCTTTCTCTTTTGATGACATTTTTCATGTAATGTTCTGATTTCCTGTTTTAATTTCATAGACATGCTGTTGTCCTGAAATGGCCTGACCCCCAGGTGGGTGCCACTGTTTCTAGGATCTGACGCTTTCCTCTTTCTTGACTTCCTTTTTCATTTTATTGTATTATATCCTCAAGCATTTTTTTTTTTTCAAAAAGGTTACATGGGACACAAATTTTCTGAGTGCCTGACCAACAGAGTGGCACTATTATGTAGCAGTTAAGAGTGCAGAGTCTGCAGCCAAACTTCCTGTATTCAAAACCCAACTCTGCCTTCTATAAGTGGCATGATCTTTGGCAGGTTTCTCAACTTCTCTATACTTCTGGTTTTTTATTTGTAAAACCAGTGATAATAATAGTACCAAACTAGTTGGGCTGTTCTGAGTATAAAATAAATAAGTTAATAATTGCAATGAGCGTGGAGATACAACTGGCTCATAGTAACAGTTCATTAAATATTAGTCATTACTATAAATCTGAAAATGCCATGATTTTCTCTCACCTTTAACTAGTAGTTAATCTGAGTATAATATTCTAGATTTGAAATCATTTTCTCTTAAGTTTTGTGGAAACTCATGTGTTGCTCTTCAGATGCTTAATTCTATTTCCTTTGTAGGTAGTCTGCTTTTAAATTTTTTAACCATTCTGAAATATTTCAGCATTTTCTCTTTTTTACTTTATTTGATTTTTAGGAGACAGGGTCTTGCTCTGTCGCCCAGGCTGGAGTGCAGTGGTGTGATCATAGCTCACTACAGCCGCGATCTCTTGGACTCAAGCGATCCTCCCACCTCAGCCTCCTGAATAGCTGGGACTACAGGAATGCACCACCATGCCCAGCTAAGTTTTTAATTTTTGTTTTTAGTAGGTATGAGGTCTTACTATGTTGCCCAGGCTAGTCTCAAGCTCCTGAGCTCAAGTAGTCCTCCTGCCTTGGGCTCACAAAGTGATGGGATTACAGGCGTGAGGCACCATACTCGACCAGCATTTTCTCTTCATATTCAGAGTTCTAAAATTTCACCAGGATATGTCTAGGTATAGTGTTTTCTTTTTATACTCATTAATGCTCAGAGAACTCTTTCATTTTGAAGATTCTAGCTTTTCTCCCAGGGACATTTTATTCTATTAATATATGTGCAGTCTCCATTACACTATTTGTGCTTTCTTTTATAGTAACATCTAACATTTTCACAACTTTGTTTTCTTTCTTTATTCCTTTTTTTTTTTTTTTTTAAAAAGAGATGGGGTGTCAGCATATTGCACAGGCTGAGGCCACGGGATGACTTGAGGATAGAAATTCTCAAGTGATCTTCCTGCCTCAGCCTCCCAAGTGACTGGGATTACAGGTGCAAGTAATTTCGTCTGGTTACAACTTTATTTTCAAGATCACGAATTTGAGCTTTAACCTTGTTTATTATGTTCTTTTTGTTTGTTTTGAGACAGAGTCTCACTCTGTCACCCAGGCTGGAGCTGGAGTGCAGGGGTGCGATCACAGCTCAGGGCAGCCTCAAACTCCTGAGCTCAAGCAATCGTCCCACCTCAACCTCCTGAGTAGCTGGGACTATAGATGCTTGCCACCATACTGGCTCATTCTGTTAATTCTGTAAGCTGTTCTATTTTTTTTCTTTTAACAATTATATTTTGAGGCCTCTTTCTTCTTTTCTTTTTCTTTTTTTTAAGACAGGGTCTCGCTGTGTCACCCAGGTTGGAGTGCAGTGGCTCAATCATAGCTACTGCAGCCTAAACCTCCTGGGCTCAAGCGATCCTTCCACCTTAATCTCCTGAGTAGCTGGGACTACAGGTAAGCGTTACCACACCTGGCTAATTTTCAAATATTTTGTAGAGATGGGGGTCTTGCTATGTTGCCCAGGCTGGTCTCAAACTCCTGGACTTAAACAATACTCTTGCCTTGGCCTTCCAAAGTGCTGAGATTATAGATGTGACTGACCGTGCCCCTTATTTTCTTATTGATCTTTTAATGGCAGCCTATTTTTGTTCAGATCTTGCAATATCTACCTAAATCTCCTTGAGAATACTATCTTTAATTTACAAAGGATTTTTTCTATTCCTTGCATCATCTCTTTCTTCTGAATTAATTGTTGTTTGTTGCTTATTGATATTGATCTTTTTCTTTTTGTTATTAGTTTTCCTCAAACATTTGGTTGCCTGTTTATATTTAAGAATAAAGGACCATGTTAATTGGTATAGGCAGGCAGCCTGAGCTTGCTTTACAGTTGTATAGATCTGATTACCCAACAACCTTCTTCCTGACAAGCAGAGTTCTTTGGGCAAGAGGGTAGTTCCAGATGCAGGCATCTCTTATAGTTCGTAGACAGGGAGGCAATTGCTGGTCAGTAAGGAGGGCTTGACTCTTGGGGTTGAGCTGATTCTAGCTCAGTCAATCCGTGTTCTAGAGCCTCTAGATTCAGCACACATGCTATGTTCTCTTGATTTTTGTTTTGGCGGTTCACTTTAGGCTCTTTTCTACTTTTTCTCCAGTCCCAACAGCCACACCAAGTAGAAATGAAAATGCTCAACCGGCTGCTCTCTGTTCATATGAGAGGAGGTTGAGGAGCTTAGTAGTTCCTCAAAATTTTTGCCGTTCAGCCCAAACATCTTGATCTTTGTACCTGCTGACTATGAACTTGAATCTCTCTAGAAAGTTACCTGAAAGAATGTCTCCTACTTCCTCTGTAGTTTTATTCTATAAGCATTTGGAATCATGATTTCTTCTCTTTGTTTTCTCTGACCGTTTGAGCCCATTTGCATTCCAACTTGTAAAAAAACATAATTTTTTACCTGCGGAAGGCATGCTTTATTCCATGGATTTATTCCATTTCACATTATTCCTGAAATTGAATCAGGTCATGAGAGAGTTGGAAAATGTATGCTCATTCACTATCTTGAGCCAGAACTTTCACACTAATGTTAAAAAATTAATCTTTAAAATATGTTTAATCTTTTGAATAGATAATACTTTCACATCAATCAAAATCACAAGGTATAAAAAGGTACTTGAATGGAATAGGAAATGATTGCTCCACACTGGTAGTAAGCGTATATGCACAGGCTCCATGGCAACAGTGCAGACAAGAGTATCAGCTTCAGGTCAACCTGTGCTCCTCCTTCTGGACAGCGCTCAGTTCTACACCGTCTCAATAACTGCAGCTTCACAACAGCATGAACCACGTGAATTAATACAACACACATGCATTAGAGAATACAGACCATTTCTCTGACTACTCATAAGAAAAACTTATCTGGTTGATTAATTCACTAACTGTAAGTAACTTGTGCAGACCAGTTGGTTTGCAAATTTGAGGGGGGTGTGTGTGTGTGTGTGTGTGTATAAAGATAAATGTGTATATAATGTTATAAATGCATAGCTCTAAATTATGTACTTATATATAAATATGACACTATATATTATATGTCATAATATATAGACAATTATTCTGACATGGACTACAAATTATTTTTTATTTTACTTTTTTTTTTTTCGCCAGGCTGGAGTGCAGTGGTGTGATCTTGGCTCACTGCAACCTCCGCCTCCCGGGTTCAAGTGATTCTCCTGCTTCAACCTCCTGAGTAGTTGGGATTACAGGTGCATGCCACCATGCCCAGCTAATTTTTGTATTTTTAGTAGAGACGGGGTTTCACCATGTTGGCCAGGATAGTGTCAATCTCCTGATCTCGTGACCCACCTGCCTCGGCCTCCCGAAGTGCTGGAATTACAGGTGTGAGCCACTGCACCTGGCCTGTTTTACTTTTTTAATCTGCATTTTGTGTGTTTTCTCATGCAGCTGTTTTTGATTTCATTATGCTTAAATTTACCTTTTTTAAAAAAAATCTAGATTTTGTGTCATAAAGACTACTACTCTGGAATTATAGAAAATTATCCTTTTTTTTTTTTCTATTCCTTTTACAGTTCTACTCTTCTACATGATAAGTTTTACCATATTGGGTTTGGCTTCGTGTTAAGTGTGTGAGGTTTTAATCCAACTGTATTTTTTCCAGATGGCCACCCATCTGTCCCAACAATTTATGCACTCAGTTTTGATTTTGGCATCTGGACCATTTTACCCAACAATGGTCAACCTTTTAACATTCCAAATATGAGTCTGAGCAAATGGCAGAACCTCTTTCAAATAGAATGTCTTTGAAGTCAGAAGCAAGGCCAGCAGAGGAAGACAGCCGTGAGACTCTAAGCCAGCAAATGCCAGCACTGGAAGCCACTGGCGCAACTGATGAATCCTCTTGGACCCAGTGGGCTCCTTCGCATGACGTCACACTGGAGTGAGCTCCTTTACGGTAGGCTCTCCTGGGACATGGCCTGCTGTTGTCCTAAACAGGAGATCTCTTATACTTTGGATTTTCTATTGGTTTTGAATATCATAGGCCTAATAGAGACTTAGATGCCATGATATTCATTTTTCCATTTTCCCCGTGTATTTGCAGCAGTTATCTTTGTCTGTCATAGAAAAGGTAAGAGTAGATTGGAAGTCTTTTTCTTGTCAACCTCAGGACAGCACGAACAAGCCTCCCATACAGGGAATGCTCGGTCAGGAGTTTCTTAGGTTGTGACTTCTTTTCCTGGCAAGATGACTGTGATTTGCCCTCACACTTCTGTATTCTCTGTTGAAAGGTACAGTGTCTGACTGGACCTATGGCACTCTTTTATGTTGTTTCAATTTTTATTTATTCTACATAGTTTACAATGTGTTGAGTTGCTTCTGGGGACCTCAGTACCACAACTGGAGGTATGGTCAATGGAATCTTCCTACTCTGGAGTTGTTGAGGGATGGGAGAGCACTTTCTGGAAACTTTTGAAAAGGACAGATACATTTTTCTACACAGAATATTTCTCCCCATATCTATCCAGGAAATGAATATGTTGGAGCTGAAAGGGAGAACATGGGATCAATTTGGGGACATTTATTCATGTTTTTTTAGAAACTAGCATCATAGATTAGGTTCGTTTTTGTTCCTGTATCTTAATTACCATGACTCTTTTAGATTGCATGAAAAGCAATTATTTCTACCTCATTGTTTTCACCTCAGAGTCTATCTGTACTCATAATTAGACCTGGGATATTAGAAGATGAAGAGTAGCGTGAAACAAAGAACTGAAAACTATGGGTGACATTTTACTTTCTGAAAACTTTTAAAATCTTAGAAAATCCTTCTCATGTGCTTTGAGGGAGAAATTTCTTCTGTCATCTTCTATTATTGGGTGATGAATGATTTAAAACTGGTTTAAACTGCACAGTAGTCCTGCAAATGTGGCATTCTTTCTCATGCCTGGTTTGGCAAGAATGCTCAGCCAGCAAGTAAAAACTCTGGCCAGTGTGGTAAGGTAACATAGGAAGGAAAATTAGAAGAGGCCAACTACATGTTTATCATACAATAAATTTCTCACTATGTGGAAAAATCGTTTTCAGGTATAATAAATATAGAAGGACCTGAATTTAGGTTAACTGTCCAGTAATTCATGTATATTCAAGGGCACAGTAATACAAGGTATGAATTTGATAAATAAAATCATGGAAGTATAGACTTCATTCATCCTCTGAGTGCTTCACTTTTCTCCCCTCTCCTCCCCTCCCCACCGTCCTCTCCGTTCCCCTCCCCTTTCCTCTCCTTTTCTCTCCTCTCCTCTTTTCTTCTTTTCTCAACTCACTGCAGCCCCCACCTCTTAGGTTCAAGTGATTCTCCTGCCTCAGCCTCCCAAGTAGCACTAATTTTTGTATTTTTAGTAGAGACGTGGTTTCACCATGTTTGGCCAGGCTGGTCTCAAACTCCTGACCTCAAATGATCCACCCGCCTTGGCCTCCCAGAGTGCTGAGATTACGGGCATGAGCCACAGCGCCCGACCTGGGTGCTTTAATTTTAAGTTTACAAACCAAAGTTAATGTCCCTAAAGTTTGTAGATCCCATGCCAAGTTTTAACTGGAATGTTAATATTACAAAACTAGATAATATAATTGCTTTTAAAAAACAAGCTCGCTGGGCATGGTTGTGTATGCCGGTAGTCCCAGTTACTTGAGATTCTGAGGTAGGAGGATTGCTTGAGCCCAGGAGTTCAAGACCAGCTTTGGCAGCAAGCAAAATCCCTCTCTAAATAAATAAACACATCAATAAAATAAAATAAAATTTAAAAATAAGCTCAATGTAAATGAAAGTACCCGAATATTTCCTACTTTCTGAATCACTGAGAGTATTTTATCATACTATTTGTTTGCTCTGACTGAAGTTATGAATATGTTTCCTTCGATTAGTTGATGTTAGACTATGACCTTTCTGTATTCAGAAGAGAGAAACTTTCTTCTCCTCCTCCTCTAAAATTATTGACCTATTGGTTTCTAGACATTCCACCCAAAATACACATTAACTTCCTTGCTAAGTTCTAAGTCTGAGCCTCTCCGATGAAAATTGTACTTGGAAGTATAGGTCAGCTTCAGACTTGGCTATCTCACTACAGACTAGAACTAGATTTTCAATATTTTGTGAAAAGAAAATGTTAGGATTCCTTATGATTATTTTGACTTATTGACCTTTTATTTACACCCCATGCCATTGCTGTGAATAAGCTATGGGATAAGATATAATAATTATTAAACTAAGAGTTTAATAAAGGCTTCAGTGTGGCTGTGTGCATTGGCTCACACCTGTAATCCCAGCTCTTTCTGGGACAGAGACGGGGGATTGCTTGAGCTTAGGAGGTTGAGACCAGCCTAGGCAACATAGTGAGACCTTGTCTTGACAAAAACATTTTAAAAAATTAGCCTAGCTACTTGGGAGGCTGAGGCAGGAGGATTGCTTGAGCCCAGAACTGTGTTTGCACCACTGCCCTCCAACCTGGATGACAGAGCAAGAGAGCAAGATCCTGTTTCAAAAAAATAAATAAATAAAATAAAAGACATCAGTGTGTTGATGTTTATATATACCTTGCAAGTTGATAGGAATTTGCCAAACTCCATTTGAGGCCAAATTTATGTGCAACCTCTGAAAGAGTATAGAACCTAGAGCTTATATTTTGTATCCTAATCTCACTGAGGCTGTTCATTTCCTTTCCTCCTGATTGCTTTACTTGATTATATTTCTGTTGTATTTTGAAACTCATCTTCAATAAGCTTGCAAGATGATATATAAATATGTTTTAATACTTCTTTGTTCTAAAACAACTAAAGTCTTGTTTTGGAATGATCCTCAGAGGGTTAAAATGAATACCTATGCTCTCATTTCATAATACTATATTAAGGAATTACAGTGACACTGTGCTCTGTCCAAAACACAGTTGTCTGTGGCTGAATGTTATAAAATGATGTGATCAGCATTTTACAATCCAGAAGCTGCACATAATGCAAGCTTGAAAATCAACTGTGTAAAATTTTCAGTAAGACTGATTTTATCTAGAAAAATAGCTTTCTTTTTTTAGATATTAGATATGTAATTTCTTACTTGAGGAGTTACAGAATAGGGGTTATAAATAGAGCTGATTTTATTTCTAGACTGGTATCCAGTTAAGACATATCTAAAGAATATAGTTCTTCTTTCACTAAAGTTGGCATACATTGTAAAAAGAACTATGGCACTTCTCGTTAATCCAGTTTTAGTACTCATGTAATGTAGTTATATGATTTTTTATACAAACTCCTTTTTTTGGGAATGAGAGTATACGGGAAGCATATTTATTTACCTGTTTAATGAATAAGTATTTACTGTTGACATACTATGTCATTCAGTACTGAGCTCTAGGAACTCAAGAATAAATTGAGGTATGTTTCCTTTTCTGGAGGAATTTATTGGATGAATTTATAGTCAAATATGCAAATAAGTTACAATGTGATAGGATCATTTCTATGTGAATATACAGATAACTTTCAGTGGAAGAAAAGTAAGGGTCCTGCAGCCTGTCTAGGAATAACATGTTAGCTGAGGTGGGAAGTATGAGAAGAGCTTTCCAAATGCAAAAGCAGCACAGGGAACAGCACGTGGAAAAGAAGGATGTGTGAGAGCTTGGGGTATTCTGGAATAAAAGGAGACTTATTACAGACAAAAGCTGGATTGGATGATGTCGCTTAGATGTACAGTCACACTAGGCTTCTCAATACTTGTGCCTAAATTACATTTACCTCCTAAACTGTGGCACCCTTCCTTAAAGGAGCAGAGACTGCCCCTGAAAAATTTTACCCTACAGATGAGCAGAGAATGGGACATGCTTTGCAGATTGGCTGGCTCCGAAGAGTTAAGTCAGTTATATGCAGTATATTCCCCAAAATTTGCCAGGAAAATCACTCATGCTTCCACAGGAAGATGTGAGTTGGAGGATGGGCAAGTTGAAAGAGAACATGTGTGAAACTGTGGCAGGAATCTCCTAATGGAAACATGAGGCCAAGGGAAAGGATGTAGATGATGGTGAACATTGAAAAGTTTTAATTGAGGTATGGTTTCCATTTTCATTATACTAAGAAAGAATATTCAGTGTGAAGTGTGAAGGAGGAGTTGGAGGGAGTAACACTGGAGGCAGAGATCTCTGAGGAGGCTGTGGTATTCTCTTAGAGAGAGATGACTTAGACCAAGGGTTGTAGAGATGTAACCAGGTAAAATTGGTAGGACCTAGAGTTTGGTTGGATAAGGAAAATAAGGAGGAAGAAAATGCTAGAATGACTTCCAGGCTTATGGCTTAGGAAACTGTCATTCATTGAAATAGGTCATATAAAGCAAAAATAAAAGGGCAAATTCAGTCTGGGACACATGGCATTGAAAATGCTTGGAGGGAATCAAAGTATAGATATTTATTGGAGGTTGGATAAATGGATCTAGAGCTCAGGAAAGAGATGTGAGCTAGTGATAGAGATTTGGGGTGATGAGCAGTATGATTGTAGTTCAAGCTAAGGGCATGGATTAAGTAGGTTGGGAAGAGTTTAACAAGAAGGCCTCCTCAGCTCCATTGGTCAGAATGAGTTGGGATCGATATTGGGTACAGTCTTGATTTCTCTCCATTTTTATACTACATAACACTGTGTTTTCTGTCTCTACTGGAATAATATTGGGTAAATTTAAACTTTAATTCAATCTCAGTTTAACAAAGGTAATCTTTTTTTTTTTCATTCAAATCAGAATATTACCAGAGTGTAATTTAGAGGCAGTTTGAACTGTAGGTAATCATTTGGACAGGACTAATCCTGACAAAATTTTTTAGCTATAGTAAATTCAATTCATTAAGGCCCAGAATACATATTTATTTAGAAAGGGAATAGGAAGCATTGATAACACTTACCAAGTCATTGTTCAAAGCTTAGTCTGTTGTCTAAGACCATAATTCTAAAGCATGCATTCTCAGTGGAGGCTACAGAGTCTCCTCTCCTGACCACTGGAAAGCAAATATGGGTTTTTAGGGGGCAAAAACCCAAGATATTACCATGGTGATCCCCCATACCTCAACCTCACCTGACAAAGTTGAATTCCTTAGTATCTAATCTTCTGTTATAATTTAAATTAAATTACATTTGTCTCCCTAGGGACTAATAATGAAAAATTTTAAAAAAGGGCCAAGAAACACTAACTCTAAAGATGTTAATAAAATAATTTGTAGAAGAAATTAATCTTATGTGTTTTCCCTATGGGTTCTAGTGTCTGGGATGAACTGGCTTGTCTTTTTTTTTTTTTTGCTAGAGTTCATTTAGCAAAAAAGGACAAAACAAAATCTCTTGACTTTGAAGGTTTTGCAGCTGTGAAGTTTTTGCAGCTATTCAGTGCAGGGTTTGCAGAAAAATGAGCATCTAACTGTATAGTGCTTCACACAAAGATTTACTCTGGGCATTGGAGTTTTTTTTTTTTTTTTATCTGATACTAAAAGGATCTGGTTGTTTGGGGTTTTAGCCAACATATTAAATAACTACATATGTATAAATCATTTTATCATTGGCAATTTGAATGTATACTCCTTGAGCTTAGGGACCGTGATGGTATGTGTATCAATAACAGTTTTTTAATCACGAAAATATAATTGCCTCTGTATATCTTACATGCAAAAAGGATCCAGGAGAAGGTTGGAGAGCCAGACTTGAGCAGGTTCCAAGCAAGATGAGGCACAGCCAAGATCCCACCACAGGCTGACTCTGTTTAGGATCCTACCACTGGCATGGTTGCCACTGGACACTCGCAGGCACTGGCAATGCTGCTGCTGGCAGCACCACCCTGCACCTGTGCCATCAAGAGGCTGCAGTCCAACCACTGCAGCTGCTGTGATGAATCTTTGACCCTGTGCTTTCGGTTACTCCGTTAAGTTTCAAAGTCCAGGCAGAAGCTTCTGCCTGGGTCTGCTCCACCTGCCAGAACTCATGGAATATTTACCCTTCCTTGGCTGTCATAGTGAGCTGCTCCCCACTTCTCTTGGGATTTCCCCCAATAGAAGAGGTGTTTATGTGTTGAGAAACCAAAAATGCCAAATGTTTCATACAAATCAATAACTAACATTTAAGTAATGCTTTGCAGTTTGCAGAGTGCCTTGATAGATTTCTTTTTAGTTCTTAGTACAACCCAGAGAGTATTTTCATTTTTGAGATGAGAAAACTAAAGCTCAAAGAAGTTGACGATCTAAAAGTTGCAACGCCGGAGAAGAAACTAAAATTTTTGAAAGCCTGTCATATGCTAACTACAGTTTTTTTCATACAGTTTCTTATTTGATTCTCACAAAACTTCATGACAGAGTGTACTTATTTCTGTCATTCTCCAAATGGATAAATAGAGGCACTTCTAGCAAGTGGCAGAACTGAGATTCATTCTCAAATCTTCAACTCCAAATCCTATTCTCATTCCACAGCCCAGTGAAGCTACCTTATTGAGTTTTTCCCCTTCCTTTTCCAACACTTTCTACATTCTTTTTGTACCACCTACTATTGCTCTACTCTTGTATCTCAGAAGTATTTGTTGAAAAAATTCATCTCTAAAACTTTCCCCGAGGCCCTAGCCATGGGAGGATATTCTGTAAAGTTATTTTCTGACGGTTTTCTTCTAGTGCATTGGTCAATATGAAAACACATAATAGATACAGATACGGCTCTAGGGGATATTTCTTTACTCTAGAGATTTTGCATATCAAATATGTCACAAACAATGTAATCATTACCAAATGCTGACAGTGCTAAAAATGAGACGTATTGTGTGGTATACGTTGTATGTACAGTAATCTGTTATTCACTTTCAGAGCTTTAATGGTCTCCTCTGTACCCATGACCCCCAGAAGCCCTGCTGTCTCACATAAGTTGCTTATGTTTCGGGAGGACATCTTGGGAATGCAGCACAGGAATTGGATCAGGGCTCACCTGCAGTCACTTAGCATCTTTCTAGCCCTGATAACACTTGAGGGTCCAAGGATACTGACTCCTAGCAGAATCAAGCCCATGCCTTAGGCATAGAATTTAACTTTATTCTCAGGTATTGTTGTTGCTGACTCTGCATTTCTAGACTTTCATTCAGAGTTGAGAGGACTTGAAGACCTACTTGTGCTTCCATGCCTTAGTTTATCTTTCTGGATTCGATCCTTTCCCGCCTACACCTCTAGATTGTTTAGTCTTCTTTAGCCGTATTTTCTCATCTATGTCATCTTTTGGAACCTCTTTAAGTACTCCAGTTGTTTCTAGGATTTTAAGTTAAAGGAGTCTGACCAGTTGGAAATCTACTTACAGCTGCAGAAAAATTTGCTTTAGACAAAACCTGGGCAAGCATAATGGGGACTCTTTCATTTCTCCAGCACGTTGGTCTTGACTTTCTTGAACAATTCCACTGTTCCTTCCTCATGCAATCAGATAAAGAGCAATTGAAGATATCTCAGAAAGGTTGTTAACCTCTAGATTATAAGAAGAGAACTGAAGAAAAGCCAGGAGGCCTGATAAGAAGAAAGAAATACTAGGTTTGCTTAATGGATAAATGCAGAACTATTGTAAAGGCGTTTGATGCTTTAAGATTATCCATCTCATTTTGTTTTTCTGATAGCACAGGTACAGTAACTGGCTTTCAGATTTTGGTTTGGTTGGTTACTCCTGAGAACAGATCCAGGCATGCAGAGGCCTCTTCCCACTGCCATCCTATTTTTGTTTATACCAGTAAGTCCTATGCCTCTAGGATAAAAAAGCAGCTCACAAGGGAGGTTAGAGACCTAGGCCCTACAGAACTGAGTTTGGTTATAAAACCAAATTGTAAAGACACAAAAGCTAGAGTCTGTCTAAATGCTGTGGTTAAATGACAGCTCTTAAAGAGGATGGGAAGTGCAATTTAATCATTCATTTATTCATTAAGCATTTCTTGATTTGTTCTATGTGTCAGATTTCTAAGTAAAGTAGAACAAGAACTTCTCACAGTCTAGTTAACATAGACTCTTGAACTGATAAGTCACAATGCAATGTGGCAAGAACTATAACAGGATATGGCAACTAACGGGGTGAGTACATTTGAGCAAGATCTTGAAAATATCAGACTTCACTTTGGTCTCAGTGATCAAGTTTCCCTTTCAGAGTTGTTCATTTATTCTCAGCAACACAATAGAGCTACACGATAGAGCTGGAACCAAATGCCTGCGGGCGTGGGAGGGAAGGTGGAGCCTGGAGAAGATTCCAGGAGGAAGTCTGGATTAAAGTGATATCTTAGGGGAAAGTGTGTATTTTTTATATAAAGGAAAACATTATAAATGATTTTATTTTCTAAACATCAATATTTATCAGGATTTAGAATTTGTAAATATAGGGTAATGTTTTATATACACACATGCATTCACACCCTAAATATAAAAATATATACACAACTTTTTTTTTTCACAGAAGTACTATTTCAACCCAGAAACTTCCTTTTCACAGCATTACTAAATATGCAAATACTAATTGGCTTAAATTTTTATAGGGAAGAGTGCTAATTTTAAAAAAACCCTATATTTGGATCTTAATTTGTATATGTTTAAAAAGTCATAATTTTAAAAATTGTGAAGCTTTGTCTTATGATTTAGAACATATCTCAAATACAGTGTGACTAATTTGTGTCCTAAAAACCAACTATTTTCATATATTCTAGAAATATTTTTTAGAATTCAAAAAGAATATAAAATATTATTTTACTGCATACAAGTTTAAATTTGTAGTTGCAAATGTTTAGTTGGGAAATTAAATACTCTAGCAATGCATAAATATTGAAAAATCGTTATTTTTAACTAGAATTAAGCATCTGAATTACCTGGGTTCTTCCCAGACCCATCAAATCACATCTCCAGGGGCAGGTATGGGCATGTGATATAGATTTTCAGATGTATATCCCTGTGTAAACTACCATTGCTGATAGATGTTAGATGTTATTGACGTTAAGCTCCATGAGGGCAGGAGCTCTGTCTATCTTATTCACTTTGTCCCTAGCACCTGACACAATGGGCACTCAGTTTGCAGAGTGAATGGATGGGTCGCTCTGCCTCAGATTCCTTTAGTGTTTTTTTCATCTACTACACCCAGACACAAAACCAACAACAAATTCTTATTCTGACACTGGGAAAGGAGTTTGTCTGAGTCCTTTGAGCCTGGCTTGGCTCTGCTGAAGGGTCTCTTTTGGGGGCTTTGGTCTTGGTCTTTGCACCTGTGAGGCCCTCATTGTGTTCATTAGCTGCAGCTGCTCCTGCATTACTTCCTTGTCTCATATTCTCCTTTGAACCATCTGGGCTTTCCTCTCCCCTGCCACCAGCCCCAGCATGATTTCTAACTAGGGCTGCAAGAACTACATGTCTCAACTCGATCTTCTTAGACTCCTCCCCACAGCTGCAGAAAGAACTTTCTTCCTCTTCCTATGTGGCAGGAAGCCACCCTTTTGTCATATCCTGCATCTTCCCACTCTGTGGCTTATGACAAAAAACCTCTGTTTAGTCCTCTAGGATTGGTCTATAGAGAGTTAAAAGTTTGGCTTTTAAATTGGAAAACAGAATTTTTATGACTATTTTTTCTACTTTGAACTATTTTAAAGTTTATTTTGGAAAGTCAAAGCTATAAAAAAATTTCTTTGTTTTAGATCATCACTACTCAAAACGTGGTCCGCTGTAGGCAGCAGCATCCCAGCATGTCTTGGGAGCTTGTTAAAACTGCAGAATCTCAGCCCCCAACCCATACCTGCTGAATCAGAATATGCATTTAAACAAGATCACTTGGTGACTTGTATGTACATTAACATTCGAAAAGCAACTATTCTCGGTGATTTTTGCTTTATCCTGAAGTACCATCTCAGCCTCAACAGGGGTAGTGACAGATTTATTGGGAACTAAAAATGCATCTGAAAATTATATGTATCTCATCCCTAAAGTCAGCATCTTACTTAATCGAGAAACACCTGCCAAATTCAGGCATAAGACAAGGATGGACAATATCATCATTACTCTTTAAAACCAGTTTGAAATTATCATCCAGTGCCAGTAGAGAGAGGCATATGAATTAGAGACAAAGAGATAAAATTATTTCTGTTTACAGATTATTTATTAAATATCAGGAAAACTTTAAAAAAAAAATTGGAAAAACTGCCAAACACTTAATAGAATTCAGTAAAGTGCAAGTTATAAAATCAATATATAGAAAGCCATAGGTTAAAAAAATAAAAATAGAGATAGAGTCTTGCCCAGGCTGGTCTTGAATTCCTGACCTCAAGCGATCCTGCCTTGGCCTCTCCGAGTTCTGCCATTACAGGTGTGAGCCACCACGCCCAGCCAGGAATAGCTTCCATATATAAAAATAACAACTGGTTGGAAGATTTAAAGACTCCTTTTATAATTGCAGCAAAACCAACAAAAGTACCTAGGCATAAATAATAAGAAATGACCAAAACATACATGAATAAAACACTCCTGAAAGACACAAAAGTAAATATGGACAGATTGTAGGCCATAAGTTTAGATAGGAAGACTCAGTATTATAAATATATCTATTGTGATAATACAAATACTATCAGTTTTTTTCTTGAAGCTAAACAAATTGATTATATATTTCATTTGGAAAAGCAACTAAACAGAAATAGCCTGGAGAACTCTAAAAAAGGAAAACAATGAGAGGGAGACTTGATCTTAAACCAGATGTTAAAACATATTACAAAGTCTCTATAATTAGAAGAAAATTGTATTGGCAAGTGAATGAACAGACAACTGATGGAACCGAATAGAATATCCAGAAATAAACCTAACTGCACATGGAAATTTAGACCATGATAAAAGCAGCATCTGAAATCAGTGGGGAAAAACAGACTTTTAAATAAGCAATGTTGGCACAAATGGATAGGCATATGAAAAAGATAAAAATGGATTTATTCTGTATAGTATATACCAGTATAAATTCTGAATGGGTTAAAAACAAAACTGTACAAATACTAGAAGAAAACATGGGTGAATTCCTTTACCATATGTGAGTGAAAATTTCCAAAAACGAAGAGAAAAGTTTGATAACTTTGGTTTCATGTTTTAAAGTTCTGCATGGCAAAAACCCCTAAAAGCAAAGTAAAAATACAAATGATGCTGAGTGCAATGGCTCACACCTGTAATCCCAGCACTTTGGGAGGCCAAGGCAGGTGGATCCTTTGAGCCTAGGAGTTAGAGATCAGCCTAGGTAACATAGGGAGACCCCGTCTCTACAAAAAATAAATAAAATAAAAAAATAGCCAGGTATAGTGGCACATGTCTGTGGTTCCAGCTAGTTGTGAGGCTGAGGCAGAAGGATCTCTTGAGCCCAGGAGATCGAGGCTGCAGTGAGCTATGATCACTCCACTGTACTCCAGCCAGGGTGATAGAGCAAGACCCTGTCTTGAGAAACTAACAAACAAAAAATACAAATGACACCTGGAGAAATATTTGCAATTTCTCTCACAGAAAAAGGATTAATATCTCTAAGATCTAAAGAACTTCTACAAATTGAGAAGCAAAACAAACAACCTTATGACACTGGACAAGAAATATGCACACAATTCACAGGAAAAGAAACACAAATGCCACTTACAGTATGAAAAGATGCTCAATCTTGTTTGTCATTAGAGAGATGAAAATTAAAACTACATTAAAATGCCATCTCTCACTTCTCAGATTGGCAAAAATCCAAGAGTTTAACAGTTGGATTCTGTTGGCAAGGCTTTGAAGAAATTGGTACTTCCATACCTTACTGATGGGAGTACAGCTCTGGTGAAGGGAGCTTGTCCATATCTATCAATATTACATACACATTTTTACTTTGACCCAGCAATCCCACTTACAGGAATCTTTCCCAAAGATCACTGGGAAAAATATGAAATGACATGTACAAAGCAATTCATGATAACACCATTTATAACAGCAAAATAGAAAACAACCTGAATGTCCAGCAATGAGAGACTAATTGAAACAAAATACGGTATATTCACACAATGGATGACCACAGAGGGGTTAAAAGAAATGAAGAAATCTCCATATCTTGCTATCCTGCTATGTATAGCATTAGGTGAAAAAATGTAAGGGCAGAATAGTATCTGTTATATGCTACCTTTTACCTAATAAAGGAGTATAAATAGAAATACATATTTATATTTGCATATATTAATACAATAATGGAAGGATAATGCAAAAACTAGTGAAAATGGTTATTTGGTAGAGAATAAGGAGGGAGGTAACAGAGTGGCAGGGATAAAAATGGATACTAGACTTTTCTAAACATACTTTGTTTGATAAGTGTACTTAGTTTCACCTTGGAACCATGTGAATATTTTTACCCAGTTTTAAAATAAAATTAGATAAAAATAAAGAAAACAACAACAAATAATGCAATCTCTAAGAACTGGAAACAAAATGAGGCAAAATAAAACAAATGTATTTTATATTTGTGTATTTGTGTCTTAGGCACACATGTGACTTTAAGACACAACGAATTTTGGAAATGCATTCTTAGTGAAATATATTCTAAGGACACAAAGAACTGGAAATAAATCTTAAACTGTACTTAGATATCATATTGTTAGTTTTTATATTGGCATTATTTTGAAATCATAATATGTATATAATAGGATAGAGTAAATAAATAATTATGTCATATCACTGGGAACCAAGATTTTCAGGATAAAGGGATACATATATAAAAATTAAAGAAGTTAAGTTAAAACACTATATTCTAGAAATATAATATGAACTCATGATTTTTTCTCCTAAAAAAAGAAAAACAACAAAGCAGGCTGGGCATGGTGGCTGATGCCTGCAATCCTTGCACTTTGGGAAGCTGAGGCAAAAGTTCACTTGAGCCCAAGAGTTTGAGATCTGCCTGGGCAACATCATAAGACTCTATCTCCACAAAAAGTTAAAAATTAGCTAGGCATGGTGGCACATGCTTGTAGTCCCAGCTCCTTGGGAGGCTGAGGAGGGAGGATCACTTGAGCCCAGGAGGTCGAGGTTGTAGCAAGCCGGGATCTTGCCACTGTACTTCAACCTGAGTGATACAGTGAGACTCTGTCTCAAAACAACAACAACCAAAAACAAACAAACAAACAAAACACAAAGCAACGGCCAGGTGTTGTGACTTATGCCTGTAATCCCAGTACTTTGGGAGGCTGAGGCAGGCAGATCACATGAGGCCAGGAGTTTGAGACCAGCCTGGCCAACATGGTGAAACACCGTCTCTACTAAAAATACAAAAATTAGCTGGGCATGGTGGTGTGCACCTGTAATCCCAGCTACTTGGGAGGCTGAGGCATGAGAATTGCTTAAACCTGGGAGGCAGAAGTTGCAGTGAGCCAAGATTGTACCACTGCACTCCAGCCTGGGTGACAGAGCAAGACTGTCTCAAAAACAAAATAAAACAAAACACAAAGTAATATAGTTTGGGTGTGTGTCCCCACCCAAATGTCATCTTGAATTGTAGCTCCCAAAATTCTTACATGTTATGGAAGGGACCAGTGGGAGATGATTGAATCATGGGGGCAGTTTACCCCATACTGTTCTTGTGATAGTGAATAAGTCTCATGAGATCTGATGGTTTTAAAAATGGGAGTCTCTCTGCACAAGCTCTCTTCTCTTGTCTGCTGCCATGTGAGATGTTCCTTTTACCTTCTGCCATGATTGTGAGGCCTCCCCAGCCACATGGAACTGTAAGTCCATTAAAGCTCTTTCTTCTGTAAATTGCCCAGTCTCGGGTATGCCTTTATCAGCAGCATGAAAATGAACTAATACACAAAGCAACAACAAAACTTATTTTCTAACTGTGGATATTGAAAAGACCTAGAAGCAATGATGTCTCAGTAGCAATTAATATCCCTACCTCCTGGATTGTTGTTTCTAAGTACCATTTCCTAAGGCTCCTGGCAGAAATTGCTGATTCCAGGTCTGCAGCAGGAAATATACAAGATAATTCTGGAAAACCATGTGGTAAAAGAAAGCAAATAAGCTAATAAAGACTACTGAGGTTTTATTAAAAGGACTCAGGATCCAACTTGAGACCCCCACTGGCCACAGATGGGACCAACTGAGCATCAAAAAGAATACGAAGGTTGGGTATGGTGGCTCAGGCCTATAATCCCACCAGTATTGGAGATCAAAGTGGGAGGATTGCTTGAGTCCAGGAGTTCAAGACTAGCCTGGCAACATGGGGAGACCCCATCTCTACAAAAATTAAAAAAATTAGTTGAACATGGTGGCATATGCCTGTAGCCCCAGCTACTGAGGTGGGAGGGTTGCTTCTGTCTAGGAGGTTGAGGCTACAGTGAGCGCTGATCATGCCACTGCACTCCAGCCTGGGCAACAGAGTGTGATATCTCAAAAAAAAAAAAAAAAAAGAATGCAATGCAATGAGTTGGAAATAAATATATAAAAAACCCATGTTTACAAACAAAACAAGCAGAAGAGTAATTGGTAAACTTTGAAAGTTGCTAGGTGGCTCATGCCTGTATCCCAGCACTTTGGTAGGCTGAGGTGGGCAGATCACTTGAGGTTAGGAATTCAAGACCAGTTTGACCAACATGGGGAAACCCTGTCTCTACTAAAAATACAAAAATTAGCTGCGTGTTGTGGTGGTTGCCTATAATCCTAGCTACTCAGGAGGCTGAGGCATGATAATTGCTTGAGCCCAGGAGGTGGACATTGCAGTGAACTGAGATCATGCCACTGTACTCCAGCTTGGGTGCCAAAGTGAAACTCCATCTCAAAAAAAAAATAAAAAAGAAAGAAAGAAAAAAAGAGAGGGGGGCGGAGCAAGATGGCCGAATAGGAACAGCTCCAGTCTCCAGCTCCCAGAGTGAGTGACACAGAAGACGGGTGATTTCTGCATTTTCAACTGAGGTACCAGGTTCATCTCCCTAGGGAGTGCCGGACAATCAGTGCTGGTCAGCTGCTGCAGCCCAACCAGCAAGAGCTGAAACAGGGCGAGGCATCGCGTCATCTGGGAAGCACAAGGGGGAAGGGAATCCCTTTTCCTAGCCAGGAGAACTGAGACACACAACACCTGGAAAATCGGGTAACTCTCACCCCAATACTGCGCTTTACCAAGGGTCTTAGCAAACGGCACAGCAGGAGATTATATCCCACACCTGGCGGGGAGGGTCCCACGCCCACGGAGCCTCCCTCATTGCTAGCACAGCAGTCTGCAATCTAATGGCAAGGCAGCAGCGAGGCTGGGGGAGGGGCGCCCACCATTGCTGAGGCTTAAGTAGGTAAACAAAGCCGCTGGGAAGCTCGAACTGGGTGGAGCCCACGGCAGCTCAAGGAGGCCTGCCTATCTCTGTAGACTTCACCTCTGGGGCCAGAGCACAGCTAAACAAACAAAAAAAAAGCAGCAGAAACCTCTGCAGATGCAAATGACCCTGTCTGACAGCTTTGAAGAGGGCAGTGGATCTCCCAACACAGAGGCTGAGATCTGAGAATGGACAGACTGCCTGCTCAAGTGGGTCCCTGACCCCTGAGTAGCCTAACTGGGAGACTTCCCCCACTAGGGGCAGAATGACACCCCACACCTCACACGGCAGGGTACACCCCTGCGACGAAGCTTCCAAAGCAAGAATCAGACAGGTACACTCGCTGTTCAGCAATATTCTATCTTCTGCAGCCTCTGCTGCTGATACCCAGGCAAACAGGATCTGGAGTGGACCTCAAACAATCGCCAGCAGATCTACAGCTGAGGGAAAACTAACAAACAGGAAGGACACCCACACCAAAACCCCATCAGTACGTCACCATCATCAAAGACCAAAAGCAGATAAAACCACAAAGATGGGGAAAAAGCAGGGCAGAAAAGCTGGAAATTCAAAAAATAAGAGTGCATCTCCCCCTGCAAAGGAACGCAGCTCATTGCCAGCAACGGATCAAAGCTGGACGGAGAATGACTTTGACGAGTTGAGAGAAGAAGGCTTCAGTCCATCAAATTTCTCAGAGCTAAAGGAGGAATTACTTACCCAGCGCAAAGAAACTAAAAATCTTGAAAAAAGAATGGAAGAATGGATAACTAGAATAATCAATGCAGAGAAGGCCATAAACGAACTGACAGAGATAAAAACCATAGCATGAGAAATATGTGACAAATGCACAAGCCTCAGTAACTGACTTGATCAACTGGAAGAAAGAGTATCAGCGATTGAGGATCAAATGAATGAAATGAAGTGACAAGAGAAGTCTAAAGAAAAAAGAGGAGAAAGAAATGAACAAAGCCTGCAAGAAGTATGGGATTATGTGAAAAGACCAAATCTACGTCTGATTGGGGTGCCTGAAAGTGAGGGGGAAAATGGAATCAAGTTGGAAAACACTCTTCAGGATATCATCCAGGAGAACTTCCCCAACCTAGTAAGGCAGGCCAACATTCAAATTCAGGAAATGCAGAGAACGCCACAAAGATACTCCTCAAGAAGAGCAACTCCAAGACACATAATTGTCAGATTCACCAAAGTTGAAATCAAGGAAAAACTGTTAAGGGCAGCCAGAGAGAAAGGTCGGGTTACCCACAAAGGGAAGCCCATCAGACTAACAGCAGATCTCTCGGCAGAAACTCTACAAGCCAGAAGAGAGTGGGGGCCAATATTCAACATTCTTAAAGAAAAGAATTTTCAACCCAGAATTTCATATCCAGCCAAACTAAGTTTCATAAGTGAAGGAGAAATAAAATCCTTTACAGAGAAGCAAATGCTTAGAGATTTTGTCACTACCAGGCCTGCCTTATAAGACACCCTGAAGGAAGCACTAAACATGGAAAGGAACAACCGGTACCAGCCATTGCAAAAACATGCCAAAATGTAAAGACCATCGATGCTAGGAAGCAACTGCATCAACTAACGAGCAAAATAACCAGTTAATATAGTAATGACAGGATCAAGTTCACACATAACAATATTAACTTTAAATGTAAATGGACTAAATGGTCCAATTAAAAGACACAGACTGGCAAACTTGATAAAGAGTCAAGACCCATCAGTTTGCTGTATTCAGGAGACCCATCTCACATGCAGAGACATAAATAGGCTCAAAATAAAGGGATGGAGGAAGATCTACCAAGCAAATGGAGAACAAAAAAAAAGCAGGGGTTGCAATCCTAGTCTCTGATAAAACAGACTTTAAACCATCAAAGATCAAAAGAGACAAAGAAGGCCATCACATAATGGTAAAGGGATCAATTCAACAAGAAGAGCTAACTATCCTAAATATGTATGCACTCAATACAGGACCACCCAGATTCACAAAGCAAGTCCTTAGAGACTTACAAAGAGACTTAGACTCCCATACAATAATAATGGGAGACTTCAACACTCCACTGTCAACATTAGACAGATCAACAAGACAGAAAGTTAACAAAGATATCCAGGAATTGAACTCAACTCTGCACCAAGTGGACCTAATAGACATCTACAGAAGTCTCCACCCCAAGTCAACAGAATATACATTCTTCTCAGCACCACATCGCACTTATTCAAAAATTGACCAAATAATTGGAAGTAAAGCACTCCTAAGCAAATGGAAAAGAACAGAAATTATAACAAACTGTCTCTCAGACCACAGTGCAATCAAACTAGAACTCAGGACTAAGAAACTCAATCAAAACCGCTCAACTACATGGAAACTGAACAACCTGCTCCTGAATGACTCCTGAATGAATGGGTACATATGAAATGAAGGCAGAAATAAAGATGTTCTTTGAAACCAATGAGAACAAAGATACAACATACCAGAATCTCTGGGACACATTTAAAGCAGTGTGTAGAGGGAAATTTATAACACTAAATGCCCACAAGAGAAAGGTGGAAAGATCTAAAATTGACACCCTAACATCACAATTAAAAGAACTAGAGAAGCAAGAGCAAACACATTCAAAAGCTGGCAGAAGGCAAGAAATAACTAAGATCAGAGCAGAACTGAAAGAGATACAGACACAAAAAACCCTTCAAAAAATCAATGAATCCAGGAGTTGGTTTTTTGAAAAGATCAACAAAATTGAGAGACCGCTAGCAAGACTAATAAAGAAGAAAAGAGAGAAGAATCAAATAGATGCAATAAAAAATGATAAAGGGGATATCACCACTGACCCCACAGAAATACAAACTACCATCAGAGAATACTATAAACACCTCTATGCAAATAAGCTAGAAAACCTAGAAGAAATGGATAATTTCCTGGACACTTACACTCTCCCAAGACTAAACCAGGAAGAAGTTGAATCCCTGAATAGACCAATAGCAGGCTCTGAAATTGAGGCAATAATTAATAGCCTACCAACCAAAAAAACTCCAGGACCAGATGGAGTCACAGCTGAATTCTACCAGAGGTACAAGGAGGAGCTGGTACCATTCCTTCTGAAACTATTCCAATCAATAGAAAAAGAGGGAATCCTCCTTAACTCATTTTATGAGGCCAACATCATCCTGATACCAAAGCCTGACAGAGACACAACAAAAAAAGAGAATTTTAAACCAATATCCCTGATGAACATCGATGCAAAAATCCTCAATAAAATACTGGCAAACCGAATCCAGCAGCACATCAAAAAGCTTATCCACCATGATCAAGTGGGCTTCATCCCTGGGATGCAAGGCTCGTTCAACATATGCAAATCCATAAACGTAATCTAGCATATAAACAGAACCAAAGACAAAAACCACATGATTATCTCAATAGATACAGAAAAGGCCTTTGACAAAATTCAACGGCATTTCATGCTAAAAACTCTCAATAAACTAGGTATTGATGGAATGTATCTCAAAATCATAAGAGCTATTTATGACAAACCCACAGCTAATATCATACTGAATGGGCAAAAACTGGAAGCGTTCCCTTTGAAAACTGGCACAAGACAGGGATGCCCTCTCTCACCACTCCTATTCAACATAGTGTTGGAAGTTCTGGCTAGGGCAATCAGGCAAGAGAAAGAAATCAAGGGTATTCAGTTAGGAAAAGAAGAAGTCAAATTGTCCCTGTTTGCAGATGACATGATTGTATATTTAGAAAACCCCATCATCTCAGCCCAAAATCTCCTTAAGCTGATAAGCAACTTCAGCAAAGTCTCAGGATACTAAATTAATGTGCAAAAATCACAAGCATTCTTATACGCCAGTAACAGACAAACAGAGAGCCAAATCATGAATGAACTTCCATTCACAATTGCTTCAAAGAGAATAAAATACCTAGGAATCCAACTTACAAGGGATGTAAAGGACCTCTTCAAGGAGAACTACAAACCACTGCTCAGTGAAATAAAAGAGGACATAAACAAATGGAAGAACATACCATGCTCATGGATAGGAAGAATCAATATTGCGAAAATGGTCATACTGCCCAAGGTAATTTATAGATTCAATGCCATCCCCATCAAGCTACCAATGAGTTTCTTCACAGAATTGGAAAAAACTGCTTTAAAGTTCATATGGAACCAAAAAAGAGCCCGCATCTCCAAGACAATCCTAAGTCAAAAGAACAAAGCTGGAGGCATCACGCTACCTGACTTCAAACTATACTACAAGGCTACAGTAACCAAAACAGCATTGTACTGGTACCAAAACAGAGATATAGACCAATGGAACAGAACAGAGTCCTCAGAGATAATACCACACATCTACAGCCATCTGATCTTTGATGAACCTGAGAAAAACAAGAAATGGGGAAAGGATTCCCTATTTAATAAATGGTGCTGGGAAAATTGGCTAGCCATAAGTAGAAAGCTGAAACTGGATCCTTTCCTTACTCCTTATATGAAAATTAATTCAAGATGGACTAGAGACTTAAATGTTAGACCTAATACCATAAAAACCCTTGAAGAAAACCTAGGTAATACCATTCAGGACATAGGCATGGGCAAGGACTTCATGTCTAAAACACCAAAAGCAATGGCAACAAAAGCCAAAATTGACAAATGGGATCTAATTAAACTAAAGAGTTTCTGCACAGCAAAAGAAACTACCATCAGAGTGAACAGGCAACCTACAGAATGGGAGAAAATTTTTGCAATCTACTCATCTGACAAAGGGCTAATATCCAGAACCTACAAAGAACTCAAACAAATTTACAAGAAAAAAACAAACAACCCCATCAAAAAGTGGGCAAAGGATATGAACAGACATTTCTCAAAAGAGGACATTCATACAGCCAACAGACACATGAAAAAATGCTCATCATCACTGGCCATCAGAGAAATGCAAATCAAAACCACAATGAGATACCATCTCACACCAGTTAGAATGGCAATGTTTAAAAAGTCAGGAAACAACAGGTGCTGGAGAGGATGTGGAGAAATAGGAACACTTTTACACTGTTGGTGGGATTGTAAACTAGTTCAACCATTATGGAAAACAGTATGGCGATTCCTCAAGGATCTAGAACTAGAAGTACCATATGACCCAGCCATCCCATTACTGGGTATATACCCAAAGGACTATAAATCATGCTGCTATAAAGACACATGCACACATATGCTTACTGTGGCACTGTTCACAATAGCAAAGACTTGGAATCAACCCAAATGTCCATCAGTGACAGACTGGATTAAGAAAATGTGGCACATGTACACCATGGAATACTATGCAGCCATAAAAAAGGATGAGTTTGTGTCCTTTGTAGGGACATGGATGCAGCTGGAAACCATCATTCTCGCAAACTATCACAAGAACAGAAAACCAAACACCGCATGTTCTCACTCATAGGTGGGAACTGAACAATGAGATCACTTGGACTCGGGAAGGGGAACATCACACACCGGGGCCTATTATGGGGAAGGGGAAGGGGGAGGGATTGCATTGGGAGTTATACCTGATGCAAATGATGAGTTGATGGGTGCTGATGAGTTGATGGATGCAGCACACCAACATGGCACAAGTATACATATGTAACAAACCTGCACGTTATGCACATGTACCCCAGAACTTAAAGTATAATAATAAAAAAAGGAAAAAAAGAGAAAAAAAGAAAGTTGCTAGGCATTAGCCCATTATTCTGAAAACTAATGACTAAGTGAAAGAAAGAATAAAACATTTTTCTTGACTTCTTGAACAAACTTTAGAGTTATCAAATAGTTCTGATGAAAAAAGTCATTTTTATAAAAGAATTCCAACTAATGAGTGCTGAGAGAATGACAGAATTAGAAAAATCTCCTTTTTGGATCCCATAAGGAAATAATGGATGTAGATTATCAATGGTCATCTATGGCTGCTAGAACTGTTGGGTGAAAAGTTGATGGAGAACTTTATAATAGATAGATGAGGCTGACAACACTTGCCTGCATTCAGGCATCAATCTTAACATCAGAAAAAGAGTAGCACAGCAAGTGCTCCCCGATGTGATACAATAGAAAGTACACAGTGTTGCATAGGAAATATCATTACTGAAACTTGGAACCTGAATCTAATCAACCCTTTAGACTTAGCTACCAAGGATAGGAAATAGAACATGTTAAACGATATCATAAGAATGCAGTCAGCCAATCCAGAATGTGGAAATTTAATGAACCAAACAACTTGGTTTCTTCAACAATGAAAGATAAAAAGGGGTTTGGGTGACATAGAATTGCTATCAGCTAATAGAGAATTAAGAAACCAAAACACCAAATACAATGTGTGGACTTTGTTTGAATCCCTATTCAAACAAACCAATTGTAGAAAGACATTTATGATGCAAGTAGAAATGTTTTTTGTTATGGTAACATATATGTAACGTAAGTTTACCATATTAACCATTTTAAGCATATAGTTCAGTAGTGTTAAGTCCATTCACATTTTTGTGCAATCAATATCCAGAACTGATTTTATTTTGCAAAACTGAAACTGTATACACATGAAAAAAAAATACTATCCTTTCCCCATTCCTCTTAACCCCTCTACTGGCAACCTCCATTCTATTTTTGTGTTTGTAAATTTGACTACTGTTAAGTACTTCATATGAATGGAATCAAACAGCTCTTTGTCCTTTTGTGAATGACTTATTTCACTTACCAAATGTCTTTAAGTTTCATCCATGCTGTAGCATATGTTAGAATTTCCTTCCTTTTAGAAGCTGAATAATATTCTCTGGTATGTATATACCACATTTTGTTTATTCATTCATATGTCCAGGAGCCCTTGGATTGCTTCTACCTTTTGGCTATTGTGAATAATGCTGTATGAAAATGGGTGTACAAATATCTGTTGAGTCTCTGCTTTCAATTTTTTTGGGTGTATATTCAGAAGGGGAATTGCTGGATCATATGCTAGCCTATTTTGAATTTTTGGAGGAATCACCATACTGTTTTCCACAGTGGCTGTACCATTTTATATTTCCACCGGCAATGTGGGTTTCAATTTCTCCACATCCTCACCAACACTAATTCTCTGGGTTTTTTGTTTGTTTGTTTTTTTTAAATGGCCATCCTAATGGGTGTTGTTGGGTAGTATCTAATTGTGGTTTTTATTTGTATTTACCTAGTGACTAGTGATGTTGAGCATCATTTAATGTGCTTATTGGCTTTTGTACATCTTCTTTGGAGAAAGGTCTATTCAAGTCTTTTGCCCACTTAAAATTTGTTGTTGTTGTTGTTGTTGTTGGGCTGTCGGAGTTCATAATATATTTTGGATATTAACTCCTTATTAGATATGTAATTTACAAATATTTTATGATATTTCATGAGTTGCCTTTTCACTTGGTTGATAATAGCCTTTGATGTGCAAATGGTTTACATTTTGATGAACCCCAGTTGATCTGTCTTTCGCTGTCAAATCCAAGAAATCATTGCCAAATCTAATGTAATGAAGATATATATTCATGTTTTTTTCTAAGATATTTATAATGTAGCTGTTAGATTTTTGATCTATTTTGATTTTTTTTTTTTGCATACAGTCTTAGGTGAGGGTCCCATTTCATTCTTTTGCGTGTTTTCCCAGCACCATCTGTTGAAAACCATCTTTTCTACATTGGATGGTCTTGTCATGCTTGTCAAAAGTCATTTGACAGCATATTCAAGGGTTTGTTTCTAAGCTCTTAATTACATTCCAGAAATTAGAAAATTTTAAACAATGGGTGTTGGATAGATGATGCTATGAAGAAATTGATGGTAGTTTTGTTAGATTTGATCATAGCTTTGCGAATATGTTATAAAAGGATGTCCAACTATTAGAAAAAAAGAATTTGTGAGTAAAATGCCATAATGTCTGGAAATTACTCTAAAATACACCAGCTGTGTGGGGTGAGGGCAACTGTACATGTGTGGGTAGAAATGAAACATGATTTGCTAAATACTGGTAATTGTTGAAGCTGGATGATGGATACATGGGAGTCTATTATTTTGTTCTTTCTTTTTTTGTATATGCTTGGGATTTTTCAAAATAAAAAGCAAGAAATTATGCAAGAAAAATGCTTAAAATATCATCCTACAACAAATGTCTAATAGGCATCTCAAACTTAACATGTCTTGGTCCTTGCCCTCCAAACCTACTCGTTACCCAATATTTATCATCTTAGTTAATAGACTTTTGTCACATGGTTGCTCAGGCCAAAACTGTGAAGGCATCTGAATTAAGCTGTTCTTGTGTTGCTATAAAGAAATACCCGAGATTGGGTAATTTATAAGAAAAAAGATGTTTAATTGGCTCAAGTTTCTGCAGGCTGTACAGGAAGCATAGCATCGGCATCTGCTTGGTTTCTGGGGAGGACTCAGGGAGCTTTTACTCATGGTGGAAGGCAAAGTGGGAGCCAGTGTGTCACATGGTGAGAGCAGGAGCAAGAGAAAGAGAGTGAAGGGGAGGAGCCACACACTTAACCAGAGCTTGGGGGAACTCACTCACTATCACAAGGATAGCACCAAGCCCTAAAGGATCTGCCCCCATGATCCAATCACCTCCCACACGGCCCCGCCTCCAACAATAGGTATTTCATCTCAACATGAGATTCAGAGGGGACACATCCCTAAACTATATCAGCATTGATGATTTCCTTCATGCCCCACAATAAACCTATCAATCAATTCCTCTTAACTCAACACTCCAAACCACCTCTCAACATATTTTTGGTGCCTCCCCAGTTCAAGTTACCATCATCTCTCACTTGAACAACTTCAGTAGCTCCTAAGTTTCTCTTTGCTATCATCTTTTCCATACCCCAGCCCCAAACAAGCCATTCTCCACATAGTTCTGGAGTAATCTTTTAACATATTAAATTGGCTTAGATCTGATCACTGCTTAAAACCCTCTAATATGTTTGCTTCACAGTAAGGACAAAATCCAAACTCCTACAAGGCACTCTGTGAGCCGCCCCTGCCTAGGCCTTTCTCCCTTTCTAGCTTTTCTTCCTGACATGTTTAGCCCTGAGATGCAAGGCTCAGCTCAGTCAGGTCTCAGCCCTGGGCTCTTTCTTCAGAGAAGCTTTTCTTGACCACGCTATCAAAAGCTGTCAGTTCTACTCACCCCCTACCAATGCAATTACCCATCTACTGTTCTTTCAAGGCACTTATTTTCTGAAGCTTTATTTACCTCTGTGGTCTCTTGTTAATTGTCTGTCACAGCTCACTAGAATGTAAGCTCTAGGAGAGCTGAGATCTTGTCTTATTTAATTCTGATTCACCTGGGCCTAGAAGGCCTAGAACAGTGCCTGGTATGTGAACAGGTGCTCAGTATATTTGTGTTGAATGGATAAATTTGTTTCCAAGAGATTTCCAGCAGTGTGTGAAATGAATTCGGGTTGTCCTCAGAGAGGAACCTAACCTACTATTGCAGCAGTTTAGGTGAAAGGTTATAGGGACTATTTCAGGCTCAGCTCAAATGCAGAATTGAAAGATACACACAAGGAAGATTCAACAGATACAAGCAACTGATTGCACAAAACAGGGAAAGGGATGAGGAGGAGAAAAGAGATTCTGACCCAAATTATATGGCTGGGGCATGATAGTACTATCACTAACAACAAATGGAAACAGGAAGATGAGGGGGATTATGGGTTCTGTTTTTGACATATTAGGACAGGATACTAGCAGGGAATTAGAAATGAAGAATGTGACCCAGGATAGAGGGTCACCTCTGGAGATGGATGCGCTTTGGGAACTGTCTGCATGAAAGTGCTAATTAAACCCGTGGGGCCGCTTGGAAGCTGCCAAAGGCAAGAGCCCAGAGAGAAAAGGGCATAACAAACTGAGTAGGCAAGTCTGGAGAGGGGCTGCTCAGGGAGGGGCTGGTCCAGCATCCAGTGCTGCCCCAGGGTTGCTGAGCACAAGGCTGGTCAGGGGCATGGGAAGTTGTCTTTGAGTCACATTATTCTCTGCTTTTCAAACCTCAAGTTTTTCTCTACTGTAAAAGTTGTTGATGTTTTCTTTCTAGTCCATCAGCCTACAGAAACTTTACCTAAACAAACAAAAAAACTCATCTTTTTTCTACCTCTCTAGTTCATGCCACATTCTAATGATCACTTTTCCTTGGGTTTTCCCCTTCTCTCAAGTTGAGTCTTTTTCATAGTTTCATTCTGTCTATTTGTCTTTTGGTGACCTGTCCACTATAAAATAGGTATATGTCCTCCTGACTTGCAGGAAAAACATATTTTCTTTCTTTTATTTTTAAATGGGACAAGTGATAAATAAATTCATCGTATTAAAAATTTAAACAATTCAGAGACATAGGAATAAAAAGTTATTGTCCTCAATATCAACTAACTTCCTCCAGATTTGTGTGTGTATGTGTGTTTATGTTTGTGTGTGTGTAATTAAGAAAGAGAGACAGAGAAATTTAGGCCACAGACTCACGTGTGCAGGAAATGTAAGTGCATTTTTCTATAATTGAATTTAATTCGTAATTTGAGTCCCATTATGCTAAATGATGGGGAAAGAAATCTCAGACAATTCAGAGTTGTCCCAGTCAGTTCCTAGGCAAAGACTTCAAAACCCTAATCAGCATCAAACTCTTTCGCTTCTCTTCTGACACTCCCCGTATTCCAAAACTGTGGACTGTTCAATTTGGGAGTAGGGTGACCAATTGTCATGGTTTTCCTGAGACTGAGAGATTTCCCAGGATGTGAGGTTTTCATTGCTAGAACTGGGAAAACTTGGAGAAAACAGGCACAAGTTGGTCTGCTGATCTGGGAATGGGAGTGGGGATGAGAGGGAGCGGGATAGAAACTGGCACGGATTGAGCAAGGATTCCTCAAAACCTTTTGTTTCTGGCAAAACCTTTACACTCTGAACCTTTCAGGGATTAGATTTTTTTTCAAAACTCACAAGAAAGAATTGAATCCTATTTTCAGTTTCTATTTCATTATCTCTTCCTGGATTTTTCCATGTTTGCCCTGCTCTTTTGAACCCACAGTTTCTTTGGAGCACATGGTCCCATTTTGTATTAATTTCCTCCTCAGACAGTGCCTTTTGGATCACTTTCCTGGCCCTCATTCTCTGCAACTCATAGAAAAGTCCCTCCCTCGATGGAGTCCAGAGAGGTTTCCCAGAACCCACAACCCATCCTACGCTGAAGACCTCAGCCTTGGCTTCTCTAGTCCAGATGTTCCTGAGGAAGTTAATCTTCCTCAGGAGTGCACAACATCTCTAGGGGGAGAGGAATGGGGGCTGGAGGAACATACTTGAACTTGTATTAATATTTATATTTTATTCTAATAAAAAATAAGAAATGAAGTGTTGTTAATATCAATTTATAAATGGATGCCATCACCCACACTCCATGTGATGTCAGATGGTCATCATAATAATATGTGACCGATTCTGATGTATATAAAATGTGATAGATCCTGAAGGAAGAATGATAGCTCCCCAGTGCAGAAGGGAATGACGGTGGCATTGGCATCCTCATTCTTTGTTTATTTTTGGCTTATTGCAAAGTATTGCAATTTATGTATGCCTGGGTAAGTGGATTAGATAGGGTGCAGGATCAACATTTAGTTAAAGTAAACATTATAAAATATTTAAGTAACTGAAAATATTGACAGATACCAATAATGTAAGCAAAAGAGAACAAGAGTAGTAGCCTCTCCTTGCCACAACCCTCCAACCCCCTGCCAGCTTATTCTTCTTCAGCCACGCTGGTCTCCTTGCTTTTCTTCAGACATACAGACAGTGCCTTTTGGCCACATTCCACCTCAGAGCTTTTTCCGCGGCTGCTCCCCTGCCTGATGTGTTCTTCCCTCAGTTCTTGGCAGGGCTCGCTTCTTACTTCCTTCAAGTCTTTGCTCACAGGTCACTTGGCTACTTCATTTAAAATTTCAACTCCCATTCTGAGAGATGCATTTCTCATTCTCTTTATTCTGCTTTATTATTTTTTTTACTCTACTATTTATCATCTTCTAGCGTATCTTATAATTTACCTATTTACTATATCTGTTATCTGCTCTGATATAAGCTTCTTGAGGACAGGGATATTTGTTTTGCTCTGTACTGCCAGTGCTGAGCACGTGACGGACCATGCAGCTGTGTTGAACAAAGGCCAGAACCAATATTCTTTCTACTCTTAGTACAAGCTCTTAATTAGCCATTGTATTTAAAAACTTGTAAAAGTGCACCCCTGTCCATTTCTAGAAATTTCTTTTTTTGAGACAGGGTTTCACTCTGTCACCCAGGTTGGAGTAATGTGATCTCAGCTCACTGTAACCTCTGCCTCCTGGGCTCATACCATCCTCCCACTTTAGCCCCCCAAGTAGCTGGGACCATGGGGGCACTCACCATGCCTGACTAATTTTTGTATTTTCGGTGGAGACAGGGTTTGCCATATTGCCCAGGCTGGTGTTGAACTCCCGAACTCAAGTGATCCACATGACTTGGCCTTCCAAAGTGCTGGGATTACAGGTGTGAGCCATCACACGCGGCGCATTTCTAGGAGTTTCCAACGTGGTGCTTCATAAGTGCTCACACCATATAGGTTAATCTGCCTGCAGTGGTCACCACTTAGCATCTCATCTGTTCTTCTGTTCCAGTCCTTGCTTACCTGAAACCACTTGGAGAAGCTTCATGGCTAACATGGCCCTTTGGAGAAGAGCAATGTCTGCCTATGCCAGAGTGCTACATGGGCTGTTTTCTTCATCAGACTTTCTTCATAGCAGGAGCTTAGTGTGACACTAAGCATCTCACAGAAATCTCACAGGTCACTCTTGAATAGATAGCTGTTTGCTGTCTTCCCCTCTTTCTACCAAGGGTACAAAACTAGTTTAATAATAATTAGATTCTTAAAAGCTTTTCTCTTCTTTACATTTTGTCTCTTCCTCACTAAATACTGCTTCTCTACTTGAACTTAAAACATAGCTCTCATGCTTATGAATGTGTGTGAATATCTATTTGTACATGCCTGTGTGGGAGGTAGTGGCAAGAAGGGAAGAAAATGTATCTACAGTAGCAACAGCTAACAAAAGTTGACCTGTGTATTAATACCATTCAGTTATGAGTGAAATATGATATCAAACATGTAGATGTTATCCCCTAAAACTTATCACCACTTCCTGAACTTGCATATTCTACCCTTCATGGACATGCTCTTGTCTCTCAAGACCCAACTCAAATATCATGTCCTCTGTGAAGCCTTCTCAACTCTCTTAGGATGAGAAAAAACTACATAGTTGTTGACTAGAATGAATAACGTTCACTAAGTGAAAACTTCATTGAGCAACCACCTTATTATGTTAGCTTCTCAACGTATGTATGAATAATATACAGAAATAAAGTGCTATAAGAGGATCAAGTAGCTTTGAAACCACTAGAGAAACAATTGCTAATTGCAAAGGGCTAGTTGAAATGCATTTGAAAAGTTGCAGGGTGGATGGAAGTGGGAAATAGTTTGCTTTGCCTATTACCTTCAAGATGAATGATCTTACTCATTTGCGCAGGAATAGTGGCATGTTGTAACTGTGGCAAGAACTCCCAAACTCTAAGTTGACTAGCCTCTAAATCTCTGCGGGGGCAGATATATCCCTTTCCTACTTCTGGGAAGTTTTCTGTCTCTCTTCCTCCCATTTTCTCCTCTCCTCCTCCTCATCCCTTCCTCCTTTCTCCTCTTCCTTCCTTCCTTCCTTTCTCTTTTCTTTTTTTTTTCTTCATTTTTTTAACATCATGTCACTTGTAGTATCTATTGTGGATCAAGGGAAAGTCAGTTTCTTTTTTTTTTCCTTTTCTTTTTTTTTTCTTAGACAGGGTCTTGCTCTGTTGCACAGGCTGGAATGCAATAGCATGACCATGACTCACTGCAGCCTCCACCTCCTGGGCTTAAGTGATCCTCCCACCTCAGCCTCTGTAGTAGCTGGGGATTTAGGTGCACCAGCACCACTCCTGGCTGAGAAAGTCATAGTTTTTCATGACATTTTTTTGAACTTACTTCAAACACTGGCTTGTTAATGTGCAAGTTTGTTAACATTTTAATAATAACGATAGGCGGTATTTTTGCGTGCTTATTATGTACTTAGTACTGTTCTAAGTAATTGACATATTAAGTTATTTAATACTAGAACAACCCCATGAGGTGGGTGGGTATTATTATTATTTGCAGATGAGGAACTTGAGATGCAGAGAGGTTAAGTTGCTCCAAATCACTCCGCTATGAGAGCTGAGCCCAGGAAGTTTGTTTCTAGAATCTTTACTCTTCACCACCATGGCAGTTTACTGTCTGTCTCTTTTTAAGGAAACCATTAATACTGCTATTCAAATTTACATTTTACATAATAAACACAGGAAAGTGCATTTATTAGGAAAGCTAGAGAGATGATAAATCTATCACACACAATATTTTTAAAGCTTATAAGCATTATAATGATTAGGGTGATTCTAGAGGGCAAGCTAGCACCAGGAAACAGAAACACACACACACACACACACACACACACACTATTTATTGTAATTAATGCTTCAATATCTCCCCAAGTCTCTTAAGCTTTACATTATTTTATTTTATATTACTGTTTTTTTTTTTTTTTTTTGGGAGATGGAACTGGAGTGCAATGGCTTGATCTTGACTCACTGCAACCTCCGCCTCCCAGGATCGAGCAATTTTCCTGCTTCGGCCTCCTGAGTAGCTGAGATTACAGGCGCCCACCACCATGCCTGGCTAATTTTTATATTTTTAGTAGAGACGGGGTTTCACCATGTTGGCCAGGCTGATCTTGAACTCCTGACCTCAGGTGATCCACCCTCCTTGGCCTCCCAAAGTGCTGGGATTACAGGCCTGAGCCACCATGCCCAGCCTATTTTATATTACATCTATTTGTTGCCCACATCCCTCTGTAATGTAAGTCCCCTGAAGGCAGGGATTTTATCTGCCCTGTTTACCTCTGTTTCCCTGATGACTAGAACATACCCTAGAATACAGTAGGTGCCAAATAAAGAAGACCTAGCTTTTATTTATTATATATTATTTATAATATATTTATTGTATTTTATTATTACATATTGTATATTATTTTACAATATATTTTGGTATATTATGCATAAAACAATTATGTATATATAAATTATGAGTGTTTATAAATTATAGATTATGAATTAAATATATTTAAAATAAATTAAACATAATATATTTAAACATTATACACATGTGTATAAAGTTTATCTATTATAAACAAATAAAAATACTAACTGCCCATTAACATTTATTCAATTGAATGCTTATTTTTTGGAATTATTCTTCACTGCCTTTTGCCTATTAATGATGTTACAGTTCTTAATCATATGAATTATTAAAGTCTATTTAAAAAATGAAGGCATAGTCAAGTCATAAGTAACATTTAGTAGACTATGGATGGCAGTTCTTTTTGTTTGTTTTTGAGACAGGGTCTCACTCTGTCACCTGGGCTGGAATACAGTGGTATGATCACAGCTCACTGCACCCTCGACTTCCTGGGCTCAGGCAATCCTCCTGCCCCAGGCTCCCAAGTAGCTGGGACCACAGGCACGTGCCATCTTGCCCAGCTAAATTTTCTATTTTTGTTATTTATTTATTTTATTTATTAGAGACAGCATATGTTACCCAAGCTGGTCTCAAACTCCTAGGCTCAAGTGATCCTCCCACCTTAGCCTCCCAAAGTGCTGGGATTATGGGAATGAGCCACCACACTTGGCCAATGGATGCCAGTTCTGTTTTAAAAACTACATCCAAAGTGATGTTAATAAACACCCATCTTCACCCCATGTTCCAACCTCACAGAGACAGCAATTCCAGAAAATCCCAGTCATAACTTTCTTCCTATCTTTTTTCTGTTGAATTTTTGCTCTATCTTCAGGACCGCACTTGGATGGTAGTCCCCAGGAAGGCTTCTCAACATCTCCCTAGAAGAATATCTCACTTTTCCCTCTGGGATCTCAGAGCTCTCTGTAATTATTTATATGTCTGTATCCCTGACTAGATTTTGCTGTGTTAGGAGTAGGAATTATGCCTTATGTATTTTGTATCTCTGGTTTCTGGCACATAGTAGCTATTATATCTGAAAGAATAATAATCTTAACAAAGTACTGTGAGGGGAAACCAGTCAATTTAAATAGCAAGTAAAATGAATGAAGGTAACATTTTTAGTATGATATCCTGTATTTGAAGCACAGTGTATAGTGTTACATTTTACATGGTGGGATGCTAGACTCAAACCATCCTTAACATATTTTCATAAGTTTGCAGTCAGAAGAATTAGTCATTATTTCTAAGGATTACACCTTGAAGTCTGTTAATTGAAGTAAAAAAAGTAAAAATGCTGTATGTGCTGGGCCAGTGGAAGCCCTTCTTGGTGTTGATA
Source organism: Chlorocebus sabaeus (assembly GCF_047675955.1). Taxonomy (NCBI): domain Eukaryota; kingdom Metazoa; phylum Chordata; class Mammalia; order Primates; family Cercopithecidae; genus Chlorocebus; species Chlorocebus sabaeus. The sequence continues at coordinate 43,197,878 of NC_132914.1, read as the reverse complement.
GTACACAAATACATTTATTCTGTACAATTAGTATAGAATTCACCAGCAATGAATTATGAATTTTCCCTTCCAAAGGTGACCTCCCTTTCTAATTTATGTATAGGCAAAAGCTACCTCCAGCATAGAAAACAATATAAAAATAACTTCATGTATTTATAAGTAACTATAGTTATAAACCAGTACATACCACTTTTGAGAAAATAGTGTAAAATACAAGTGTAGGTGGTAGTTTGATTATGGAGATCTGTCATCTGCTTTCAGATACATTTCAAGAAGTGCAGTGAGCTAATTAAATGTATTATTCCTCCTCTTCCTTTGAAGGCAAGCGTATGCAAATTTCCCGAGGCAGATCATATTCATAAGAAAAAAGCACCACACTCTGAGTTGGCCCCAACTCACAGCTCTTTCTAGTAACAAGTGTTATAGGTGAATTGAGAGGGGGTGGGGAGGATTAGCAGAATTTTCCATGGGAGGAAAGGGAAGTCTTTGCTAAGGAAGGTCTTTTCTTCCTTAGCAAAGTTAGGAATCTTCAATGCTTTTAAATAGAATAAAAGTCACATTAGCTACAAAAAGAAACCCCAGTCCTCATCTCGTAACAGTGCCTCCTAACGAGAAAGTCACCAGCTATTTCTTTGTGTTTTTTCCTGGAGTTAAACAGTCACGCACATCTGGTTTGGAAATTGAGAATTCTCCCTGTTTTGGGTTAAATGCAAGAGCGAAATGAGAAAGGTAAATCCGCCATCTACTGAAGAGCTCACTAACCAGGCTACAGGGGGCAGGCAGCATTTACCTCTCAAGGAATCTGGGTTTCAAAGTTTTCATAGTAACCTGTTGGTCTTCCTGATGCCACCCCATTCTCTGGAGCCTGGCTAATGATCTACTAAACATATGGCTAGGTCTGCTTTCCTTTTCTATTTTCATTAAATTTAAACTTTTGGAGGGCAGGGCTATGCACTTCTAGATATTTTCTTGTGGCTGTAGAACACCTGGAATACTTTTATGCTCAGTCTTGAGCAATATTTGAGATGATGACTCCGGATTGGTCTTGAACAATTTTATCGAACAATGTTAATTCTTCCTACACCCAAATTACTTCATTGATCGTATCTTTTTAAGGAAGATACCAATAACACAAACAATAGATTTCAAAGGGTTACCAATGCAATAAACGTAATATTAAAAATCTAGGTGTTCCTCTAAGTTTTACACATCAGGAAAAACAAGCACATTTACTAGGGAAGGTGCATGCATTTTTATAACAAAATATTTGCAACACTTATTGGTATTCTGGGAACATGTAATTAAAATTCTGGTACCTTAAATACTTTCAGTATTAATTACAAGAGTTTAGACTAAACTCACACATATTCAATTGCTTTAAATGAACAGGGAAAAGATGAAATTGTCCAGGTGTATCTTATTCTTTCACCTTGTATTTATTAATTTCAAGTAAGGTTTGAGGTCTGCTAAATACATTTCAGATATTTCTAAGAATTGTGGTCAATGCTATTGCTACTAAGAACCATAATTTTTGTGTCTGCTCTTTAGAAGAAGTTTTTGAGGAAGATGTTCCCCACCCGCATCACCCTAAACCTGGTCCAGCAGAAAGACATTAAGAGAATGCTCTCTTCTAATCCCAGTTCTATGACTTCCTCCTGTGGGAGCTGAGAAACGACAGTTAACCCTTCCAAGCTGCAGCTTCCTTGTCTATGAAATGCAGTTAATAATTCCCACTTATACGATGATCGTGAGGGTTAAACCAGATAATCTATATACAGAGTGCCTGAGTAAACACAACAAATGGAACCTATTAATAAACATCATGGACATATTAAAGATCTTTTTAGATGACAGCAACAATCAACATTTATAGTGCACATTTTGAAAAAGGTAATTTTTTTTCCCTTTTGAGACAGGATCTTGCTCTGTTGCTTAGACTGGCCGAATGCAGTGGTGCCAAGATGGCTCCCTGGCAGCCTTGACCTCCTGGGCTCAAACAGTCTTCCCACTTCAGTCCCCTTCCCATCCCTCACTACCCCAACTACCCCACGAATTCTGGGACCTCAGGTACATGCCACCACGCCCGGCTAATTTTTAAAATATTTTGTAGAGATGAGGGTCTCACCATATTGCTCAGGCTTATCTGAAACTCCTGGGCTCAATGAACCCTCCCACCTAAGTCTCCCAGAATGCTGCGATTACAGGTGTGCGCCACCGCGCATAGCCAAAAAAGATGTTTTAAGTAACAGTGAAAAATTACTTAACTTTGCCATCATTCAATGTTCCATAAATACTTAAAGACAGTTACATTAGTTAACTCTCCCTGTTTCTAAAAATGCAGCCGGAAATTTCCTTAATGATGATTCTGATTCTTACTGTTACTTGTTGCAGATCACTCAATTTGTTTCTGCTGGCAATCCTTCTAATTCAGCCATTGACAATCACTTTTGAATTTCTACTTTGTGCTGGATGCAGTAAAATATGAATGCGGCCCTGTTGCAGTGGCTCACGGCTGTAATCCCAGCCTTTTGGGAGGCCAAGGTGGGCGTATCACTTGAGGTCAAAAGTTTGAGACCAGCCTGGCCAATATGGCAAAACCCCGTCTCTATTAAAAATACAAAAATTAGCCAGGCATGGTGGCACGCACCTGTAATGCCAGCTACTTGGGAGGCTGAGGCAGGAGAATCACTTGAACCTGGGAGGTAGAGGTTGTAGTGAGCTGAGAATGTGCCACTGCACTACAGCCTGGGTGACAGAGCAAGACTCCATCTAAAAAAAAAAAAATAATAATAATAATAAAAAATATGAATGCTCCCCACAAGAGAATGGAAGTGAGAGAGCTGGGTGCAGTTCAGGAACAATCAGACTTGGGGGTGAGCTTCATCTTCTGGACTTGCTACCTTTGTGGCATGAGAGGTCACCTTTAACCTTGCCTATTGATTTCTTCATCTATGCAATGGAAACATCTCCTCTCCATCTAATAAGGTTGTTGTGATAGCAGATGAGATAATGCATGTAAAAGAATTTTATAAATAATAAAGCATGGTAGAAATAGGTATTATTCATAGTTAATATTGTTAATTATAATGTCAGTTGAATTTAAGTCTCAGTATTATTTTGAAAACTTCTTTCCTGAGAGACCAGCATCTCTGCATTTGCTGCCTATCAATTTAATCAATTAATTGCAACTCTCCTCCAACCAGTTGGCTTTTCTCCTTCCCGTTACATTGGCAAGTCTTTTTGCCTTGCACTTATAAGATTGTATAGACAAGATTATAATTGTGATTAATCACACATGGAGTTTAGAATTAATGCTCATATTCACTTTGATTCCACCTGCAATCACATTTTTGGTTAAGTGGGGAAATGATGGCATGTATGTATGTGGCAGTGGGGTAGCTCTATATTTTATAGATGCCTTAAATTCTCCTTATTGTAGGAATTAAAAAACAAAAAAGATCAAATAGCAATTTCCAAAGAATCCAAATATTTCTAAACAATTTCAGATTTCCAAAATATTTCTGAGATATTTCCAAGATGTCCAAATAACTTTCTAAACATAGGCTAATCATCTGACCAACGCTTGACCCAGTCTTTCTGGTAGCGAAGTATGGAGTTTTCTAGCAGAAAATTTGGCATCAGTTTTATAGCATATTGCATGGGTAGAGTCAAGTGAAGACTTTCTCCTAGAGGGCACACCTCTGCTCATGAGAATTTTGTGGGATATGGGCAGGGTTGGCCATAAATGTAGTAGGAGTGGCTGCGTATAGAATGTGACATTGGGGGTGTCAAGTACTTCTTAAATATCACCCCATATCAGGTGTCACTGACTTTGAAATGCTACAAGTAGGAGAGAGAACAAATTGTTATTTGGGGAAGATTTTGTAGCAGTTTAAACTGTAAACATAGTCATTCATCAAATAAAAGGTAAACTATTCCTAGACCAAGTGGTATCTGTAATCCCAGCATTTTCAGCATTTTGGGAGGCCAAGGTGGGAGGATTGTTTGAGGCAAGGAGTTTGATACTAGCCTGGGAAACACAGTGAGACTCCTGTCTCTACAAAAATAATAATAATAATAATAATAATAATAATTTTAAAAACTTAGCCAGGTGTGCACACACCTGCAGTCGCAGCTACTCAGGATGCTGAGTTGGGAGGATCACTTGAACCCAGGAATTCCAGGCTATAGTGAGCTATGATCACAGTACTTCACTCCAGCATGGGTGGCAGAGTGAGACCCTGTCTCTGAAATAAATACATAAATAAATAAGATAAAGTATTCCTAGCACACAGAAAAGCACTTAGTACCTGGCATGAGCTTAAGGAGCAGACAGGTAAATAATTTATCATGAACAGAAAATCAGACTGATCTCCTTCCTTCTTCCTCCTTCCTATGTATCCCACAGGCTTCAGGGAGTGCTAACTCCTCCTCCAGCTCTAGGATTTCATCCTCAATCAATCCTGGGAAACCCCATCTCCTCTGGAGTGACTGGCCCAGGAATGTGGCTGAAATCAATTGACTCATGGCATTTCACTGCACCTGAAGATACTTGATCTAGACTGGCCCAGATAGGTTGAAAAAATGGATTTCTATTCCACGGTTGAAGGATAGTTTTTCCTCTCTCTTGATAGATCTAATCAAGAAAGCCTGTGCCCCCATTGTTGATGCCCTCAATGGCTGCCTGAGGACAATGATAACACACTGGTGAGGGTAGAACCAAATGAACTAGAAAAACAGTCAGAGCCCCATGCTTGCAGTGTGGACATCCTGTTCAGGAAACAATAATTGTCTTTATTGTTTAAACAGTTTTGAGTCCAAACTGGATGCAAATTTCTATATATTTTGGCCCAAAGCATTCTAGCTACTATAGCCCTCAGTAAATACGTGTTAAATAATTTGCTAAATGAACGAATAAGGGTAAAAGTGAGTGGGTAGAAGAAACCAGGGAGGCTGAAAGAAGAGTGCAAGCTGGATCCATGAAGAACTTGGATGCCTGGAGTTGCGGGTGAGTTTCTGGAATCGGACCTTGGCCAGGGAGCTGCTGTGTGGTGGCTCTGAAAGGAGACCTGTGGGGGGCCCATGTGAGTGTCCCGGAGCCACATTGGGCAAGAATATCTGGCAGGAGTCCATATGAATGTGGCATTGAACACTGTGCCCTGGGCTTGCTCCAGCGGTTGTATATGCAGGAGCATGCAGTTCACTTTCATTTGCTTATTTATTTACTAGAATTGCGAATTCCATGAGATCAAGTGCACTGTCTTCTTTGTACATTGCGGAATCCCCTCAATGGCTGGAAAAGTGTCTGCCACAAGGTAGAAACTCCATTCATATTTATTCTTTAATAATAGCTTTATTGAGACATATCATAAAATTTAGACCTTTAAAAGTGTTCAATTCAGTGGTTTTTAGTTTAGTCACATAATCGTGCAACTGTTACCACTAATTTCACAATATTTTCATCACCTGAGAAAGAAGCTTATTTATTAGCAGACACTCCCCATTTCCTTGTACCACCATCCCCTGGCAACCATGAATCTACTTTCTGCCTATATATTTGCCTGTGCTTGACATTTTAAATAAATGAAATCCTATAATAGGTAGCCTTTTGTTACTTTTCTTTCTTTTAGCATGTTTTTAAGGTTCATCCATGTTGTAGCATGTGTCAGCACTTCAATCCTTTCTGCCTTAAGGATATACCACATTTTGTTTATCCATTCATCAGTTTGAAGTATACTTGTTTTTTTTTTTTTTTTTTTTTTTTCAGTTTTGGGCTGTTATGCATGATGTTGTTATGAACATTTATCTACAGGTTTTTGTGTAGACAAGTTTTTAATTCTCTTGGGTGTGTAGCTAGGAGTGGCACTGCTGGGTCATATGGTAGCTCTCTGTTCAAATTTTTGAGGAAGTCCTAGGTGTTTTCCAAAGTGACTGTACCATTTTACATCCCCACCAGCAGTGTATGGGGGTTCTGATTTCTCCACATTTTCACCAGCACTTGGTATTATCTGTCTTTTCAATTGTAGCTATCCTTGAGGATGTTAAAGTGGTATTTCATAATGATTTTTTGATACATATTTTTAAAAGAGCCAATGAATGTGGATCAAAAACCTCATTCGACATGTGTCATGAGGTTTTGCTCTGCCACTCTCTGGTTATCCTGTGAGGATGTCTCGCTGAGTTCTCCCAGAACAAAGGAAAGATCAAAGGCAATTCTTTGAAATGTAGTGGACTGGTAGGGGGTTTGCCCTGGCACAGATGTGTCCTTCAGGCTCTGACTGTGTACAACAAGCTCTATCATTGCACAAAGACAGTGGTTTTCCCCAGATGGTGTCTTGCTGTATGTGCAGGAGCATTACAACGTAGAAATACTGGAAACATTAATGGAAAGGTGTAAGAGGGGCTTGCCTGGACCTCACAAGACACCAGGAGAGGGAAGTTCTTCCAGTGAAACATGGCAGAGTTGGGGGTAATGGTAGGAATGGAGCTTCCATGTCTCTCCTTTTCCTCTGCCATCCTCCAGTAAGCAGCCCTTGGGGGTTTCTTAGCAGGAGTGCTCTTGGCACTTGGTTGAGAAATTCTTCCTTGGGTGGGACTGTCCCTGGCCTTGGCCCATTAAATGCTAGTATCCAACAACCCCTGCAGCATCTCCTCCCTCCAGTCACTGTGACAATCCAGAATGCCTCCGCCTGATTTCCAGGTTCCCTCTCCTACGATGGTATCCTTCCTGCCCTTGAGACCAGCTGCTAGAAGAACTAAAAGGGAAATACAATGTTCCAGACATAAGAAGTCCCCAAGTTTTATTTTTTTTTTTGAGATGGAGGCTTGCTCTGTTGCCCAGGCTGGAGTGCAGTGGTGCAATCTCTGCTCACTGCAACCTCCGCCTCCCAGGTTCAAGAGATTCTCCTGGCTCAGCCTTCCGAGTAACTGGGATTACAGATGCCTGCCACCACACCTGGCTAATTTTTATTTTTATTTTTGTATTTTTAGTAGAGTCAGGGTTTCACCATGTGGGCCAGGCTGGTCTCGAACTCCTGACCTCAGGTGATCTGACTGCCTCCACCTCCCAAAATTTTGGAATTATAGGCGTGAGCCTCTGGGCCTGGCCCCTAAGTCTTAATTGAGATTCCTGGGCTAACAGAAATCATACATGATATAACTACTAGGTTAACCAAAACACTAAATTTTCCCTACAAGAACTAAACACTAAATACTAATTGGGCAGGAATTATGTAAATGTGTGTGGTAACTTATTTTATGCGATCAGAAACTCTGACCATATGATACATCTTTGATTAATAAAATGGAAAATGAAATTTAGCAAATACAGCTTATTTAGTAGAAAATATCTTCAGTAACATAGGCTTTGGAGAGTAGTTGGGGATAGGACAAGTGATTTTTAAAAAGATCTCAGCTGGGGCAACATTGCATGATGTTGAGAGCGCAGCATCTGGACCCACTTGCTAACTGGGTCATTTTGGGCAAGTTACTTGACCTCTCGGCTACTCATCTGTGCAAATCCATCTGTAATATAAGGGAAAATTTCCCACCTGTTAGTGTCATGGGGAGGATTAAATCAGCCAATTATGTAAAATGCTTGAGCCTGTGACATAGCAAGGGCCATGCAAGTGCAGCTATGATGATAATTCATGGCTAAACTGCTGTGGCACAGTCCCTCGTTTTAGAAATGAAGATATGGAATGCTGGGGCAATTGGAAGACTTGAAAGCCTTGTCACCAAACTCAGATTCAAGACAGAACACACATTTCTTGACCCCCACACCCACACTCTACCCCATTGTTGCCTCCAGTAAAACACAAAGTTTTGGACGTAACTTCTTTCTTCCCATTATGATTTCTGCACTCAATTCCATCAGATAGAGGAAAGATGGTGGTAAAGAGAGATACAGCCTTCATTAAGCCTTTCAGTACAATTGTACTACTTCTTTTGGTTTGACCAGATCAAGACTGTCAGTTCTCTGGATGTGCCTCAGGGTTTGTCGCTGGGTCAGCAGCCTTCTGCCTCACTGATTCTGAGGAGGAAAGGAGCTAGCTCAAAGAATGTGAAAGCCATTTGCAGATGTAGCTAAGTTTTCCTGTTATCCCTGTGCTTCTATAATTGAAATAATAATAGTGATGGAATGACTAAGATGGATTTCTACTGGGTTTTAATCAATTAGTTGACTGGGTAAAGTTATGTTGCAAAAAGAGTAAGTTTGGAATTAAGCCTGTACCCCAATAATCTTGATGAAAAGAGAACGTGACATTGTACTTCAAATAATGAGCCAGAATCAAGATGGTTCTTTGTGAGAGGCTTGTCCTCATGAACGCACAGACACCTCTTTCTCTGAGAACACTTATAGTTTTACCTCATTAGAAGCCAGAGGCTAGATTAAATCAGTCACTTTCAGGTTTGTGCCCATGATCCATAGCAAGATGGACATTTTATATCACAACCCAGTGTAGACACACACAAATAAAAATTAATATGAAACAGTTTTACCCTTGTTAAATGGGATACATTATGATATTTTCATTTTATTTAAAAAATACTGTTTCAAAAATGGTTTCTAAAAAAGTACTGACTGTAATCCATTAGATTGATGTTAGGACCCACTTCTCACATCTGACCTGCAGTTTGAAAACACCATATTAAATGGATCTTGGGGTCTCTTTTTTAGTTCTAATACTATAAAAATGTTGAATAATTAGAATATTAAGAATACAGGCCAGGCGCGGTGGCTCACGCCTGTAATCCCAGCACTTTGGGAGGCTGAGGCGGGTGGATCACGAGGTCAGGAGATCGAGACTGCCCTGGCTAACACCGTGAAACCCTGTCTCTACCAAAAAAATACAAAAAAAAATTAGCCTGGCGTGGTGGTGGGCACCTGTAGTCCCGGCTACTCTGGAGGCTGAGGCAGGAGAATGGCGTGAATCTGGGGGGCGGAGCTTGCAGTGAGCCGAGTTCGTGCCACTGCACTCCAGCCCGGGCGACAGAGTAAGACTCTGTCTCGCCCCCCCCCCCCCGCCAAAAAAAGATAATACAACGTTGACGATTGATCGCTGCTCTCCATGCCTCATCTTAAAGTGCTGAACGACCATGTATTTAGGGGTATTCTTGTAGGGAAAACATTTGCTTTTTGCACGTCTTTCACTTCCTTCTGGGGTTCATCACATCCTCAAAATGGAAAGGAGGCACTTGTATAGCCTGAAGTAAATCTGTAAGTGTATATTTTGTGTATTAGTGACTCATTAGTACTAAACTTCAGGTAATATTATAAGGGAGCTTAATTCTAGTGTCTACATTTTTCAGTGAATACAGATTTATTATTTAAAAATATATTATTTTAGCCAAAAAAATCAAGTTGCAAAGAAGTCTCTCATGCTATTATTTGTATTTTATAAGGCTCAAGTGTGTACTTGTATTTGTGTAGAGTATTTTCACAAAATAAACTGGTAACTTCCTGTGAAGACTGGGGCGTTAGGGATTCTGTTTGGGTAGGAGACTTCCATTTTGTTGCATGCATTTTTCTACAGTTTGGGAGGAAAATGCCTTATTAGCTTAGAGAAAATGTTGATACAGATAGTTAACATTTCTGTAAAATAAATGGATTGGATTACCATGATCTCCGAGATTCCTTTCATTCTGAAAGTTTAGGATTTTAAACTCTGATTTTGTGTGCTCAGATAACCATTGTATATCCAAGTCAAGTTGAAAGAACCAGTTCTTGCTGCTAAAGAGCTTATATTCTCTAAGCTGGGCATGGTGGCTCATGCTTATAATCCCAGCACTATGGGAGGCCGAGACGGGTAGATCACTTGAGGTCAGGAGTTTGAGACCAGCCTGGCCAACATGGCAAAACCCTGTCTCTACAAAAATACAAAATTTAGTCAGCCATGGTGGCAGGTGCCTGTAGTCCCAGCTACTTGGGAGGCCAAGGCAGGAGAATCACTTGAATCCGGGAGGTGGAGGTTGCAGTGAGCCAAGATCACACCACTGCACTCCAGTCTGAGTGACAAAGCGAGACACCGTCTAAAAAAAAAAAGAATTTATATTCTCAAAAGGATGGGAATGAATATGCATATGTTAAAGAGGTCATGAGATATATATTGTCATTTATAGAAAAGCTAGGCTATATTTTGCAGATTGAGTTGTTCTAAATAGTCTTTAAAAATTAGCAGCTATTTTTAGCTACAAAAATCAAAAATAGTTTTAGATAGAAATCCATCTAAAATGTACTATATACTTCACTACTTCACCAGGAAATGCTATGAATACAATGGACCTACCATTATTACGAACTGCAGTTACTAACTAAACAGTGGCATGTCATGGTACTATCATTAGAGTCATTTGAGGTACATAGGGCTATTTGTTCTCAATGTAATGACTTCATCCTGCAGTTTTTAGTAGTTTTGTTTTTCTGGCTTCCTTTACAGATTACATTGTTGACAACACTCAGAATGCTGACTTGGAGGGAGGAACTCTCTGTTTCACTTCCAATTCATTGGCCTAATATGTCAGCTAATAACATTTTTAAGAGAAGAGTATGCAAAGTGTTCATGGGCTCTGAGTTGGGCCTTACTTTAAATAGCATACATGCATTTTAATGGATGGACTTTGTAATATCTCCTTCAGCTGCTTAGACCTTTTAGCTTTATTAGTTTGTGGTTCTTGTCTGTGTTCCTAATAGGTGTGATTGTCTCATGGCTTGGAACATGGCCTAGAAATAACTAAAGGGATGTGCAAGAATGGCAAGAAGAGGTGGGAAGAAGCCAACGGCAAACAGAAAAGTGAAAAGCACAAACACAAAGAGCTTTAAATAAGGAGTTACAGAATATTTAAATATTAGGGAATCTGTCAAGGAATACACAAATCAATTATAGCATACATTGAGGAATAGTTATTTCATTCTTTTGTTCAAGGAAGGATTAAAGATTAGTAGGAGCTGGGAAAAACAACATTCTCGCCCATGTAACATAAATTGCTAAAAAGAAAAGGAAAATTAGGACAAATAGCCATATTTTTCTCTTTACTTTAAAAATATTAAATTCATATTATACATTTACATCAATTATCTCATTGAGTTCTCATAATTAAGGTTATAAACAGCCAAAGAACCAGAGCACCTCCAGATTGCCTAACCCCTGCGGCGCCATTCACAATGTGCTGGGAGTGAGGGGCACCAATCACAGAAATACAATGTAAATCATGCCCCTGGAGATGGATGCATGGCTGTTGATAGTCAGTTACAAAGCTTTCTCCCTCCGAGTAGTTGCCCAGTTTTTATGACAGTGTGGAGATAAAGTCTGAATTAACAACAACAACAACAACAACAATAACAACAACAGCAAAGGCAACAACAAAAACCTTAAAGCAAACCCTGGAAGTGGAATTGGTTGGAAATAAGCATTAAGAAAGGCCACAGGATTAAACTCTCACCCCCAGGGCTGGGCAGGGAACTTTCTGATCTGTCAGTTGAAGGAGACCCCAACCTCAGGACCATAGGCACCAGCAGAGCTTTCAGAATATGCACCTACTGCTACACATTTTTGAAATATTTATGATATTCTTTTGAGCTCCCCTGGATGTGCATTTGACACACCAAAATGCATCACCTGAAGTAAAAAAATTCTCTGAGGGAGGGGTGCTCAAGAACTTAACCAAAACAAACCTCAAACTGAACCAAACTATAAAATAAAACCAAACCAAACCCCCATTAAGCAAGGTCAGATTTTACAGAGGTTTGTTTATTCACAGAGAAGAGATGAGCTAGTGATTGGAACGTAGTAGGATATCTGCATCATATTCAGACTTGAACAAAACATTGAATTCGACATGCTGTACAATTTCCCTGGACACCTTTGTTCCACATAGCTTTGATAATAACACAGCCAGGCAGATTGAAGGAGGCTGGAGGTGCCATCTGTAAAAGGTAACAACAGTGGCGTTCCATGCAGTTCCAAGGGTCCGTCTCTTAGAAAGTCACCATGGTTTGTATTTTATGTATGTGTTAACAATCCAAAAAAGAGAATGAACAGAATGCTCATGGCAGTTGTTGAAAAGACTAAATTGGGAGGTGTTACAAGCTTTGATAAATGGCCAGGATATGGACAGCAGTATGGTTCAGAAGACAAAACAAGTCAGAAATATGGGATGTTAAAAAAAATGAAATTGTCTTCAGAAAGATGCAAATGAATATCTGGCAAAAAAAAAAAAAAAATCACATCAGAAGCACTCGTTGAAGAAGAGAATCTGGAAAAGCAGGATTATTAGTAGTAATTAAAGAAGGCGGGAGCACCAGGAGAAATGTGAACAAATTTACAGTGAATATTAACAACAAAAAGACAACAGGACTGTGTGAGTCAGTGTGGAAGCCCCGAGGGGAAGGGAGTCTGTGGCCTCTCATACAACTGTAGCTAGAATTACTCCCAGACCACTGTATTCAATTTCAAGCACCTAAATAAACAAGCAGTGTTGACAATCTTGGAGGGAAGTCAGAGATAAATAATGAAAATGATTAATGGAAGGGAAGGATTGATTTATGAAGAAAGATTTATGGAGTGTATCCTGTGGTTAAGCAATGGTAAACTATGCAAAGGCAACATGGTACAGTCTGGAAATGATGACAATGCCTACACTTCATATTTAGGTGTAGAAATGTAAGGAGAAAAAAGGAACTGCAAAGATAAAATAGGATAGAATTAACTAATGAAAGGGGAAACATAAGACTGAATTTTCAACAATGTTGATTGAACTTGTGCTAAGACCAGTACCTATTTTGATGAACTGCTCAATTATAAATCATATTTTTAAGGTACATGCTGAATCCACTGTCAGTTATAACATTATAATCAGAAAGCCCATTGAAAGGGATAATATCATCCTGGCAGCAACATGGCTAGAACAAATGGATCTCTTACTTATAATTTCACTGTTTCTCTTCTTTGACCTACCAGCAAACAAGCTTGCTTTTAACAGAATTCTAAAATAGATGCTTTTGTCAGTTTAATAAGGAGAAATTACAAGGGGCAAAAAGCTCCTTTTTATTCCTATTTTAAGCAAAACGGTAGTATCATTTTCTGTACTCACATCTTACTGAATGGCCTCCCCGCCCTGCATCCAGAAATTATGTGTAAATGGGAAAAAAAAAAAGAAAGAAAGAAATCTGAGGCTTTGTACAGCTTTAAAAGACATCTGCCTACTTATCTTCACTTTAGTGGAAAGGTTAGTTTTTTTTTTTTTTTTTTTTTTTTTTTTTTTTTAAACACTTATGGGAATTTTCTGTCTCATTGATTGAAAAGACAAAAAAAGTTTTTATAAACTATATAAGTGGTCGTATGATACCACTTTCAACATATTTTAAGACTGAGACTGCAAGACAACCCAATTTTTATTCCCAGTTTCCCTTGATCATATTAGAAGTACATATTATTTGTTGAAGGAAAACAAGACATTTACCATAGAATAAAGTACAGAAAAAGATAAGTATCCTGCCCATGGGTCTCCAGTCTAATCTGAAACTCTTAGGGAAAATGAGGACCACTTCAGCATAATTATAAGTGACACTTAGCATATCACTAGCAAAGTTGAAGAATTAAGCCAGAATCGTAAGATATGGTTATACTGTCAAATATATCCTAGAGTAAATCTTTGAGGCCTAAAGAGACTGAAACTGCTTAGTTAATGGCAAGATATATTTAAATGGTAAAATAAAAATGCTCCACAGTTTAGCTTGAGCATAAACTTGAATCCCAGCTCTGACTCTGTTGGCATATTTGCAATGAGATCTTAAAAAATGACAGTGATCCTGTGTTTCATGGTATCAGCTATTACAGTAGGTAATAGTTGCCTAGCACAGAGTTGACACTCAACAGATATATGCTGAATGAATGAATGAATAAATGGAGGAATTAACTGGCCCAAATGGGAAAAAGAGGTGGTTCAATAGTTGATCTTAAAAATTTCCATGTGTTGACTCTACCTAAAACCAGCTCTTAGTTCTACAACATCAATCAAATGTGACTGTATTGTCCCTTCCCCCTTCCAAGTTCCTCTGTCATCCTTTTAAATCGTATGTTAGTGTTTTCAATATCCATTTGAATTCACCAGGCATTTACAGAACACCTACTCAGTGCCAAGTACTGGGCTAGGTGCTGGGGACCCAAGATGAATAAGACAATTTCTCTTCTCAAGGAGTTTGTGGTTCATTGGAAAGACAACAAGTAGACACACCCACATCAAAAACACATAAAAAACAAGTTATTATAATTCATTAAGATGACTGTCGCAATAGGGGTTTGTGTGAGGGGCCACAGCAGCGTGGAGAAGACGGTAGCTAAATCCTGGGTGTAACAGAAATGTGAGAAGTACTGGAAATTCTTTTCCCCTCCAGGGATTCTCTTGACCTTCACTTTAACTTGAGTCTAAGTACACATATGTGTTTAGAAGAGAGGATTATTTACCCCAGACCTCATACTTTTCTGCCATCTACATTCTATGACACAAGGGCATCCCTTTTTATAGGGAAGTTTGACCTTTAATGTTTCCACAATTACTTGCCTGTACAGATAAAAAGGTTTGCTTAAAATTCATTTGTGATCTCTCTGTTCAATGTTAAGTCCCCTGTGGTCTATTTCCATTGGGTCCTTAGGAAATTATTTAAAATGAAATCAGTTGGCAGGAATACTTGATTTCATGTGTCAAATAAAAAGAGCCAGTAAAAACTTTATTCTCAGCAGGAGTGTAGCATGTGAAATTGCTGGTTTGCAAAATTCATTTTAATCTATTATTTTTATCAGCATATTTTGTTTTTGGTAGGTAGTGAAAGGTACACTGGATAAAAGTACAATACAAGCTGTAGTCTGCAATATCTAAAAAAAAATCTACTTAGCAACATATTAGGCATGCTTTATTCAGTCTGCATAACACTGAGGTTTTTAATTTAATTTATGTTTCTGTTGACTGAATGTAAATAAATAAAAAGTAGGAAGTTCTTTGCATACCACTCTCTCAGGGGAAGGCAGTATAGAGATAACCTGCACTTTGATCATTTTATTTTACAATCAGTATCTTAGATGGCAGATTTAAGGCAGGTTCTGTAGATTGCTGTTCGGCTTTTATTACGAAGGCCTGATGTGAACAGGATATATACCACAATATAATATTATTATCTATCTTGTACTTCAACTGCATTTCGGTGAACAACAGTAAATCACCTGTAGCTAGATACTAGATAATATGTTGTATAAATCCCCCTTCCTTGGTCTCTGAATGAGTTTAAATATAAACATATTATCTTGTTGAAGTACAGTTAGACTATCATAAGCTCCATTATCTATCTCAGTTTTGAAAGTGGTAACAGTAATATAGAAAATGAAAATACATATTATTCTTCTTTTTGAAGTATGTCAATCATCTAGGCAGAGAGATTTGGAGCATATATCTTGCCATGCTGCTCCAATGTGGACAGAGATCAGTAGAACACTTGATACAGTGTGTATTAAAGAAAAACAATTAATGTACAGGAAAGACTGCTGGATTTAGGGTAGGTGCCATGACTTCCTGGGAGATATGGACTCATCACTTCACTGCAGAAGTCTTCATTAGAGGCCATGTCTAGCTGGGACTTTTGAGTTATGGCTTTCAAAACATTTTACTTGTTAGTCACAACTTCCTGTAATTCACTTAGAATTCATAATATTTGTAGTCATGACATTTCTTTAGCTTGGTTAATGTATTTAAAGGGCATAAAACAGTGCCTGGCACTTAGTAATGAGTAATTGTTTTTGGTTGTGATGAAGATGGTAAGAGAAACTGGCATTTTTATCAGGACCAGTACTAGGGTGAGACAAGCGGCCCTTGTAGGAACCTGAGCGGCGGACTCCTCAGATTTTGCACCCTAAGCACCTTGTTTGCTTCTCCCTTATACGTTACTAGTCCTATATTAAAGATACCTCATGTCTGCATCATTATAACTTATGCAGTTTATACACATAGGCTTTGCTGATAACCATTATGTATTAATTATGAACACCCAGTAGAGTTTATATTTGTGACATGAACAAGAGATAAAACTTTGCAAATATATTAATATATACATTTAATAGATACTTCAAATGCGCATGTTACATAAACACAATGTTTATATACACAAAATTATGCACATACATAAACACTGTAGATATACATCATATTATTTATGCTGACATACAATTTAGAATATGCCATACACAGAAATATAATTGAATGTTTCCAAAATACATACATTGCGTGTGTGTAGAAACTCACTAAGGAGTGTGCTTTATAACCATGTAAAACCATTTCTGCTTTCTAAGGACTCAGCAGTTTCAAAGTTTCCTCTGTGAACGGATTGACAGCATTTCGCATCATCCCCTCCGCTTGACCCAGGCCTGAAAGTTAATCTGATTTTCCAGGACCACAGAGCAAACCAGCGGAGGAGCACGGTTAGACCTCAGATCTTCAGCATCCCACATATTGGAAGTGAAAATTGTCACTCGTGACTTTTAAAATTGCTTGCTCCAGTCTGACATTGTTAAGGGTCCAGCCGATGAAAGGATGGAAGGTGCGGACTTGGGCCGGGGCAGGGTGGAGGAAGACGCTCAGCTGCATCGGACCCCAGCGCCAGCTCCAGTCCCCGCCTCAGCCCCGGCGAGGCGCGTGTCTCCCTGGGAGGCTGTGTGTGCGCGCACATCTCTAAATGGGTAAATTTAGAAGTCGTGTAGGTGTACTTATATAAATATGCCTCTGCCTTTTTCCCCAAGGCATTGAAGAAAAGAGAGACAACACTGGATCTTCTGTGTGTGATTAGGCTGTTTTTTTTTTTTTAAAGTTGTCAACCGAGTCTATTTGAAGTCAGAAATTGAATGGCTTGGGGCAGTTAGTTATACCCAGGAAATCTGGCAGGAGCCATAGCATTGCTTTTTTGATATTATCTAGGTATTACATTCCATCCTCATGTAAAAATTTGAACATAGCCCATAAGGCTAATAATCTTTTATTATTATTATGTTTTTAGATGGAGTCTCGCTCTGTTGCCCAGGCTGTCGCTGGGATTACAAGCACGCGTCACCACACCTGGCTAATTTTTGTATTTTTAGTAGAGTTGGGGTTTCACCAAGTTGGCCAGTCTGGTCATGAACTCCTGACCTCAGGTGATCCACCCGCCTCGGCCTCCCAAAGTGCTGGGATTACAGGTGTGAGTCACCGTTCCCGGCCGATTAATATTCTTTTAAACGGCTTCCCCACTTCCAATCTTAGTTTCCGTCCCGATTTGGTGGGTACCAGTCTAGAACTTCCTCTGCACATTTACATAATATATAGAGATCCATACAAAATATGTAGTATTTTTGCGTGTGTGTTTATATGATTTTATAAGAATGGAATTACTGCGGATAAATTGCCAGCAATTTTTTTTCTCCCACTAAATGCTGTGACGTTGGAGCTCTTCCTGTGATAATAGGTAGAAATATAACGAGTTCACCTTAGCTGAAGCATCATAACATATTCTATCATGTGTTTATACAGGATGTTAACTAAGCCCGTACTGAACACAAGGAATGAAACTTAGTATGGGCGCAGTAAGTATTTGTTGAACACATTAATAAATAAAATTTCTTAGCTGGTCAACAAAAGAAGAAAATCTCTTTAGACACGAATACTGGGTGGTGCACGCCATGGAGAGTTGACCATATTATGTACTTAGAATAATTTCCTCACATGATACTAGTAATAACAAAGGTTCATTAGTCACTTACTGTGTGCCACACACTTTATAAGCACTTCCTGTGCATTTTCTAATCTGTGATGGAGATATTATGTTCATTATACAAATGGGGAAATTAAGGCTCATTAAGGTCCTGTAACTTGCCCAAGCTCTACTTCTAGTAAGGGGTGGAACATACTTTCAAACCCAGACACCAAGGCCCTAGGGGTTTCCCACTCTGGCTTTACCCTACTTTTACTCTTTTTTTTTTTTAAATTTTAAGACAGAGTTGCACTCTGTTACCCAGGCTGGAGTGCAATGGTGCAATCTCGGCTCACTACAGCCTCCGCCTCCAGGTTCCAGCAATTCTTCTGCCTCAGCCTCCTAAGTAGCTGGGATTATAGGCACATGCCACCACGCATGGCTAATTTTTGTATTTTTAGTAGAGACAGGGTTCCACCATGTTGGCCAGGCTGGTCTCGAACTCCTGACCTCAAATGATCTGCCTACCTCATCCTCCCAAAGTGCTGGGATTACAGGTGTGAGCCACTGCGTCCAGCCTACTTTTACATTTAAAGAGAGAGAGAGAGAAAGAGAAAAGATTGTTCTCTGCTTCTGTTTTTAATCTCTTGCCTCCTACGTCTTTATATACACATGTAAATAACTTGAAGATAGACAGTAAGGGTTATAGGATGGGGACAGGAAGCAGTACGGATGGAGAGGACAAGAAATGAAGGTTAAGTGTAGGCTGGGAGAAGTAGTAAGGATAGTGCATAGCAAAAAAAGGAAAGAATTCACCAAATTCCAGGTTGGTTAAGTTTAAGTTTACGTTTTTAGAAGATCTATTAGTGTGGAGGCCTTTGTTGCTTAGAGTAAATAAGAACATTAAACTGTGGAATGGTCTTTGACTCACCCCTTCTATGTATTGATCAAAAAGCAGATGAAGATGAGGAATGCAGGAAAGCAACGTAACTGTAACTGTATTGTGATATTAAATATCTGTGATTTTTATTGGTGATAAAATCACATGCACTCCTATTATGACTGTAGTCTTTTGCCTACCTTCATAATTGAAGGAAATAAGATTTCAGTTAACGATTTCCGTTAGAGATTGTTGGAAAATAAAGGGGTAGTGTTTTCCCCATCTCAGTTCACAGATATTTCTGAATGCGAACCAAAACATTCATGGGCCCCACGTTAAGAACCTTGCATTCCGTGTCATTGTTCCTCGGTCACATGATCAGGCCCACAGGGTGAATTAACATAAACTAGTCATAGGAATTCCATTCTTTTTGCCAGTGGTAGTTTTAGGCATTGACTGTAGCCAGCTAAGGAAACAAAGTCATAAACCTGCTTGGGAGAGAGGAGGAGAGGAAAGGGATGGAATAGTGGAGTAGCACTTCTGTGGAGGGCTTATTTACTCTTTAAAAATGAACCGTAATCGGCCGAGCACGGTGACTCATGCCTGTAACCCCAACACTTTGGGAAGCTGAGGCGGGTGGATCATTTGAGGTCAGAAGTTCGAGATCAGCCTGACCAACATGATGAAACTTCATCTCTACTAAATACAAAAAAAAAAAAAAAAAAAAAAAAAAAAATTAGCCAGGTGTAGTGGCACATGCCTATAATCCCAGTTACTTGGGAGGCTGAGGCAGGAGAATCATTCGAACCCGGGAGGTGGAGGTTACAGTGAACCGAGATTGCACCACTGCACTCCAGCCTGGGCAACAGAGTGAAACTCAGTCTCAGAAAAAACAAACAAACAAACAAAAACCCCTCAAAACTGTAATCGTCATGTTGACCCCATAAGAGGATCCAGCTTAAGGGGACAACCCCCAGGCATGGCACAGCGGGGCTGGGAAAGAAACAAGAAACTTCACCCTTGAAGATGTGGTTTAGCAACTGACCCACCCACTCCTGCAGCGGGAGTGGAGCCACCTACTGTTGGGCTTCATGTTGCATTTATTATGTGTATAATAATATATTTAAATACGTGTTGTGTTTATTTTGTTAAATGATAAACTTCTTACTGCTTGAGCTCTTTTTAATTTGTTCTTCTATTATTAGAAGCAGAAAGCATCTCAACTTCTACACACTGCATCATGTGGACCCTGCCTGTCTTTCTAACTTTACTTCTCACCATTCTTCCCCTGGCTCACTAGCCTTTTGTTTCCAGCTCTTTGCTATTTGCTCTAGGGATGCTGCCCATCCCTCTTTGTTTGACCAACCCCTTCCTGGCCCATAAGGTGTGAACTTGAATGGCATTTCTTCAGACAGACTAGTCTGATCCCTCACTCTAAATTTCGTGCTCTCTCTCTTCCTTGACCCCCTTACCCCATCACTTTCTATTTTTCTGTTATTTCTTCTCAGACCTTATATCACAACTGGCACTTAATAAATATTATCTTGGGTTCATTTATTTAATTTCTCTCATTAGACTGCATGCTCCAGGAAAGCAGAAGTCCTAGCACCATTGTATTCCCTGAAATAATATGCACAGTGTCAGTGCATACACAAGTGTTTGTTGAATAAATAAAAGCCTCATCTCAGTCTGGTTCTCTTCCAGCACTCAGAAGAAGGTAGGATATACCTTCTTAGGTGATTGTGTCTTAACAAAATCTCCTACATTACTCTTATTCCTGCCTTGGCTTTTTGTTTTGTTTTGTTTTTGAGACAGGGTCTTGCCCTGTTGCCCAGGCTGGAGCACAGTGGTATGATCTTGGCTCACTGCACAGCCTCGACTTCCCCAGGCTCAGGTGGTCCTCCCACCTCAGCTTCATAATAACTGGGACAATAGGCACACACCACCACACCCAGCTAATTTTCAAAATTTTTTGTAGGGACAAGGTCTCACCATGCTGCCCAGGCTGGTCTTGAACTCCTGCACTCAAGTGATCAGCCCACCTCTGCCTCCCAAATTGCTGGGATTATAGGCATGAGCCACTGCTCCTGGCCATGTTTTGGCATTTTAAGCAGACAAATAAAAGCCTAACTCAATGATCATAAGTTGCAGAAATAATTGGAGCAGTGAAGAATTGAGCCACTGGGATAGGATAGTTTGAGTGGGAGAATAAATAATAACTAGTACTATGAATAGGTAGACAATTATAGTATTTTTGAATAAACGTACTGATTTTTATATATGGAGTACATTCAAGCACTTCACTAAAATTTGTTAATTCTAGTTTTCCTGGTGTATTCTTATATTGTCTAACATTGTAATCTGCAATGTGATAAATATATTCACTCTTCTAATTGTTACGTGTCATTTCTGTTTCATATCTTACTACATTGCTGAGAATATCCTGTGCAATTTTAAATAATGATGGCTTTATCAGGAGCTTTGTTTGCTTCCCCGTTTAATAGCAATGTCTCTATCAGTTGTTGATGTTGGCTCTGTGTGTGATATTTTTTTAAAAATCATGTTAAGGAAGTATTTTTCTATTCCTGAAAGTTGCTTAATTATGGTACCAGTTGGAAACGTAAAGAGGTATAAGTGTTTAAAAAAATATATTTTTTAATTAATGGAGATGGGGGTCTCACTATGTTGGCTAGGGTGATCTGGAATTCCTGGCCTCAAGCAGTCCTCCCACCTTAGCTTCCCAAGTGCTGGGATTATAGACATGAACCGCCATGTCTGGCCTCTAACCGTTTTTTTTTTTTTTTTTAAAACATTCTGTGAGACTGGTCTATTTTCTTATATCAAATCCTCTTTACTTTTATCTTGTCTCTTTTTTTAATGTAAGTCTATTTATGAGTGTCCCACCTTCCTGCTGAGTGGTAGGCCTAAGATTGTAGAGATGATAAAATGGACTTACTATGTGACCCACACAAGTAAGTATTGAGCATTACAACTGAAGAATGATGGCTGAATATGTAACCGTCATCTGCTGTTCTTTTAGCTGCTCTTCTTGACATGAACTATGTATTTAATATATATTTTAGGATATACTACCTATAGTTACTACCTAATAAGGGCTTACTCTGTGTCAGCCCTATGCAAATCACTTTATATGGTTTCTATCATTCAATCCTCGTAATATTCTGTGAGGTAGGTGTTACGATTATTTTTCCCATTTTACAGATGACAAAATTGAATCTTAAGGGAGTTTCGTTTACTTGCCTCAAATAACACTGTTCAGAAGTAGTGGAGCAGGGATTTGGACCTTGGCATTTGACTCCACATCCTGTGCTGTTACTACTGCCTATGCTACCAATAAACCACATTTCATGTTGAATTCCATTGGAAACTAATGACCATAATTGCAAGACCCCACAGTGAGAAACCAGTAGATTAGAACCAATCTCAAAGTGAAATGACAGTAACTATGCATAGCGATATTATAAAACATTGGTCTTTTAAAGCATTTTATAAAGCTCGTGACACATTCAAATGGGAGACTTTCATAATAGCTTCTTCTTTATCTTAACATTTATAAACCTTTCTGCCCTAAAAATCCGTGTTGCTAGGAAGCTAATTATTATCAGAACTTCTTTAGTGATGAGTTTGTATAATGTTTCAAATCTACATCCACCCCATAGATTAGGTAGAATTTCCAACTTAATATATTTTTCCTGAGTTATGGTAATGAGCCCCCACTTATTTATTATGATTTATACTCACTACCGACACATTATCAACAAGCACTCAGGGTGTTTACATTTGTATTAGGATGTTACAGTTTAAAAAAATTTAGAAAATGACAACCTACAAACAACTGGAAACTGAAAACATCATAGTCATTACCCAGATTTAGATTCCAAAGGGAAAGAATGATGTCATAAAGACTGCTACTGAAAACAGTGATAAAATTCCAGTCAACATAATAAATGATGAAATATCCTGAAATGCAATAAAGTCATGAAACAAAAAATTTCGCCCTTTAGAACAACAACAACAAAAATCATGTTTGAACGAATATCTGGGATTATGGCCTTGAGAACTGATAGTAGGCTTTTTTGCTAGTGCTTACTAAACCTCATGGCCTCATATGATATGCTTATGGCATACATTCCATATTTAACTTAGATCGTCTGGGCCAGCTCAGGTCAACACTTTGCTATTAAGGACACATGGAACACCATCACTGTTTACGATCCCAGCAAGGATTGCCATCAGCCCTATGGGGCCCCCAAGATCAACTGAATAGAGGAAGTGCTTGTGTCCTTATTGCAGATAGAACTTACTCTGAGCAAATTAGTTTTATGAAAATCAATATGATCATAAGGGGTTAAATAAAGTAGATGTAATACTCTATGGAAGGATTCTCCCCACATCACAATATATTTCCTTTCAAAACTTAACTCCCTTCGTGCGTTTAAAATATGATTTGAGGGCTGTGTGTGGTGGCTCATACCCATAATCCCAGCACTTTGGGAGGCCAAGGCAGGCAGATCACTTGAGCCTAGGAATTCAAAATCAGCCTGGGCAACATGGTGAAAACCCATTTCTACAAAAAAATAGAAAACTTAGCTGGGCATGGTGGTGTGCGCCTGTAGGCCCAGCTACTCAGGAGGCTAAGAGAGGAGAATTACCTGAGCCCAGAGAAGTCGAGGCTGTAGTGAGCCCTGATGGTATCACTGCTCTCCAGCCTGAACAACAGAGTGAGACCCTGTCTCAAAAAAAAAAAAAAAAAAAAAAAAAAGGGGATACTTTGGCCGGGCATGTTGGCTCACACCTGTAATCCCAGCACTTTTGGGAGGCTGAGGTGGGTGGATCATTTGAGGTCAGGAGTTCGAGACCAGCCTGGCCAACGTGGTGAAACTCCATCTCTACTAAAAAAATACAAAAATTAGCCAGGCGTGGCATGTGCCTGTAGTCCCAGCTACTTGGGAGGCTGAGGCAGGAGAATTGCCTGAACCTGGGAGGCAGAGGTTGCAGTGAGCAGAGATTGTGCCACTGCACTCCAGACTGAGCGACAGAGAGACTCCATCTCAAAACCAACCAACCAACCAACAAACATACAAGGTATAATTTGATTTATGAAATTTTTAAAAACAAAACTGTTGCCTAAAATACTGTCTGAAATTTAAGTCATTCAACAAAGAGTAATTGAGTTCCTCCTATGTGTCAGTGGTCGTGAATTTCATGCTTTAATGTAAATTTCCCTAGTTAATCCATACAACAACAATGTGAGGTATGCTGTCGTAATTTCTAACTCATGGATAAACATGTGAATGCTTACAGAAACTGAAAAGAAGACAAGACTGAATCTCATTCACCATGTAGTCTACATGCTCAGTAGAGGGCATGGTCCATGGTGAGAGGAACTGTGGGACACAGGCAGTAAACACATGATGAAAATGGATTAAAATCTGAGCTTGCTAAATCCAGTTCCAGTGTTCTTTCCACTACATCATCTTGCCTTGACTAGTATTTCCTTGTGTCATTAGTAAATGAGGAGGCTTTGTCAAGTAAAGCCAATTGAAATGAAAGTTAGGAACTCCAATCTGAAATAAGGTGAATTAAAGCCACGCATAAGGCAATTATGCTGGAATTAGTGCACCTTAATAGTACTTTTTCTATTACTGCAGTTGCATCAACAAAGGAAAGGCCAATTGATCAGTTCAAAGATGAGCCTGATTGCTGATTTTTGGCTACAGATGTGGCTGAAGTGATCTATGAGCAAACAACGTCCTAAGGACTTCTGTTTCCAGTAATGGCAAGACTGGATAATTTGAATCAACTCTCTGCTAAGGGCAATGGAAAATGCTGGACGAATTTTTTAAACAATCCTTTTGAAAACATCAGATTGCTAACAAGGTAGTAAAGAATTATTGTCTAGGATATGCAGGAAAATGGAGGCACAAGGAGGTGAGCCCAGCACCTAGGGGTGGTTTCCCTTGGGGGCATTTGTCAGCTCTTGGGGAGATACTGAGTGTCTGAGAGGCTGATCCGTGCTTTTGACAGCTTCATGGGACTAGGGTAGGGATTAGAGTCCAGGGCTTGCTAAGTCACTGTTGTTCCTGGTGAAGCTGACTCAATTTAGGTTGTATATTGAAAGTTAATACTCAAAATACAAAGATAAACCCAATGTTGATAGGAACTCTTAGAAAGTTGTTTAGTTTCAAATCATCTCAGTCACTGTAATTGGATTCAGGCTATCTCAGATTGCTAGTGCCTCTAGCTGACTGATAGAAGCATACATAAAACCTCTCTGGTGAAAGAAAAGCAGCAATTTTCTTGGCTGCAAATTGTTTCTATGAACAAGTCAGTAAATTCAGTGTGCAGCGAAAAATAACAGAATAACCAGGCACACAAGATGATAAAACTTTATGAACAAAACCCACCAAAAACAACAGGTAACAGAAAAAGACTTACAGGGACTCTGGATGTTACAGTTACCAGGCACAGAATTCAAAATATATATGCTTGCTATGTTCAAGGAGATAATACAACATTGAGAATTTAAGCATAAAATTGGAAACTGTAAGATGCAATACAAAAAACACAAATTTTTAAGACTATAATAAACGTGTACAGTAGACAAATGTGAAGAGAGAATTAGAAAATTGGAAGATAAGTCAGAAGAAAATATCCAAAATAATCATGTAGAAAAATAAGAATGGTTAATAGCTACATGGGATACCATGAGAAGAGTCAACATACGTATTATGGGAGATTCAGAAGATTGAAGAGAGAAGAAAGAGCATGAGCCAAAAATAATATTTGAAAAGATAATGGCTGAGAACTTTCCAAAATGAATGAAAGCAATCAAGCAACAGATTCAAGAAAACCTGGGAACCACAAGGAGTAAAAATACAAAAACAAACTCTAATCCGCGTACAACAAAGACATACCGATGAAAACTAAAGATAATATATTTTTAAAAACATAAATCCTTTCCACATATTTACACACATGAAAATCTTTCTTAGAATTTTAGACATTTCTACTACCTGTAAAATTCATCTTCTTTTGGATTTTGTATCTGATCAGTTCTATCTTTGGAAAGTCTTTTATTTTTGTAGGTAAATTTCTTTGCTTTTATTAGGGATGGTAAATTTTTTTCTTCTAGTGAAAATGGCAGAGGCAGATTCGTGTGCTAACTACATTAGCTGCTTGAGTATTAAGGTAGCAATTCCAGTATCCCTATGTAAGGATAGGGATAACTATGTAAGGAATAGTTACAGAATTTCTCTCTGCGGTGGCAGGAAGGAAGAAGCTATCAAAGGAGGCGTTCTTTCACTATCTGTAGTGGAATTCCCTGAGAGAAAAAGACAATCTAAATGAATTACTTAAGATTTGTTTATAGACTATTTCTAAAACTAAAAAGATTGAAATTATAAGACATCTAAAAGCAAAAACATAACAGGAAAAACAATAAACAGCAGATACTTTTCTGGATCAGAGCTGATAAAAAGAAATCTTCCACCAAATTAAATTTAAAAAGATTCAATTGGGCAATGAACGATTGGCAAATTGGGCAGCCTCCTGAACTGAGTAGGCTCGGAGACTCCAGTGCAGCCAAGTAGTGAAAGATTTATGGACACAAAAAGGAAAGTGATGTACAGAAAACAGAAATGAGGTACAGAAACAGCTGGATTGGTTACAGCTCGGCGTTTGCCTTATTTGAACACAGTTTGAACAGTTGGCTACATTTGATTGACCAAAACTCGGTGATTGGCACAAATGTAGACTATGGTCTGGTTATACCTCCACTTGGTATAGTTCACGATGTACAGAAAAACATTTAGGCTGAAGTTAAAATAAGTAAGGAGGCACCTTTAGGCTAAATTTGACTTAACAAAGCTGAGGCACCAGACAATGTATTTGGATTCAGGAATTCTGGCAATAAAAAATAAAGAGGAATAAACATAAGATTATATAGCAGTTGTTATTTATTTATTTATTTATTTATTTATTTATTTATTTAGAGATGGAGTCTCCTTCTTTCATGCAGGCTGGAGTGCAGCGGTGCAATCTCGGCTCACTGCAGCTTCTGCCTCCCAGGCTCAAGCAATTCTCCTGCCTTAGCCTCCCGAGTAGCTGGGATTACAGTCATGCGCTACCATGGCCAGCTAATTTTGTTTTGCATTTTTAGTAGAGACGGGGTTTTACAATGTTGGCCAGGTTGGTCTCAAGCTCCTGACCTCAAGCGATCCACCCACCTAGCCTCCCGAAGTGCTGGGATTACAGGCATGAGCCACTGCGCCTGGCCAGCTTTTATTTTTAATTTTTAATTTTTGGAAGCACAGAGCACACAGATTCACTTACAAAAGCAACACTTTTCCTGGAAGTTAAGAAAAGGAGACACCAAATGTAGTTTAGGAAGTGCTGGAGGTAAGACAAGTGGGTTCAGTTCTAACTTTGCCACTCCTTAACTGCTCAATTAATCTCTTTGTGTCCCAGTGATTTCTAAAGAAAGGAGGATAAAAATAGTTTACCCACTTGCCTCCTGTAGTTGATACTTACGGTCACATTGGAAATGTTAGATAAAATAATATTAAGAAAGACTTCTTTGGAGGTAAGGGGATGGGAAAAAGTACCTGCCTGCTTTAAATGACTTCAGGAGTAAAAGTTGGATTTCATTCCAGCATACTTGACTGCAAAGAATCCAGCCTCCATGTCAACAATCTTGAGGACTGAAAGAGAGGCATTAAGAATGAAGATGAAGCCAGGCAGGGTGGCTCATACGTGTAACCCTAGTACTTTGGGAGGCCAAGGCGAACAGATCACTTGAGGTCAGGAGTTTGAGACCAGCCTGGCCAACATGGCGAAACCCTGTCTTTACTAAAAAATACAGAAATTAACTGGGTGTGGTAGTGCACACCTGTAGTCTCAGCTACTCGGGAGGCTAAGGCACGAGAATCGCTTGAACCCAGGAGGTGGAGGTTGCAGTGAACCGAGAGCATGCCACTGCACTCCAGCCTGGCAGCCTGGGCAACAGAGTGAGACTTTGTTTCAAAAAAAAAATGAATAAGAAGAAGAAGGAAGAAGGAAAGAAGAAGAGGAAGAAGAAGAAGAAGGAGGAGGAGGGAGGAGAGGAGGGAGGAGGAGGGAGGAGGTGGAAGGAGAAGAAAGAAGAAGAAAGAAAAAAAAAGAAGAAAAAGAAAAAGAAGCAGTAGCAGCAGCAGCAGCAAATAGTGTCCCAATATTCATAAAGTATGTATGGGTAGAGGCAAGAAAGAAGATGAATTCCAGGAGAAAAAACCTAAAATATGTTGATCTTTGGCAATTCTTTGGCAAGAATTTTGAGGTAGATTATTTGTTAGGTGAAGAAAGTAAGTTGCAGTTACCAGCAGCCAATAGGACTTCACAAAGAGCACCTTAAAACAGTGACCTTAACTCCAAATTTTATTCTTTTTGTTCATGTTACCAAACTGGTAGGTTGAAGGAATGTATCATGATTCTTTTTTATTTTTTAATTTGATCATAGTTATTATTATTATTATTATACTTTAAGTTCTAGGGTACATGTACATAACGTGCAGGTTTGTTACATATGTATACTTGTGCCATGTTGGTGTGCTGCACCCATCAACTCGTCATTTACATCAGGTATAACTCCCAAAGCAATCCCTCCCCCCTCCCCCCTCCCCATGATAGGCCCCTGTGTGTGATGTTCCCCTTCCTGAGTCCAAGTGATCTCATTGTTCAGTTCCCACCTATGAGTGAGAACATGAGGTGCTTGGTTTTCTGTTCTTGTGATAGTTTGCTAAGAATGATGGTTTCCAGCTGCATCCATGTCCCTACAAAGGACACAAACTCATCCTTTTTTATGGCTGCATAGTATTCCATGGTGTATATGTGCCACATTTTCTTAATCCAGTCTGTCACTGATGGACATTTGGGTTGATTCCAAGTCTTTGCTATTGTGAATAGTGCCACAGTAAACATACGTGTGCATGTGTCCTTATAGCAGCATGATTTATAATCCTTTGGGTATATACCCAGTAATGGGATGGCTGAGTCATATGGTACATCTAGTTCTAGATCCTTGAGGAATCGCCATACTGTTTTCCATAATGGTTGAACTAGTTTACAATCCCACCAACAGTGTAAAAGTGTTCCTATTTCTCCACATCCTCTCCAGCACCTGTTGTTTCCTGACTTTAATGATCACCATTCTAACTGGTGTGAGATGGTATCTCATTGTGGTTTTGATTTGCATTTCTCTGATGGCCAGTGATGATGAGCATTTTTTCATGTGTCTGTTGGCTGTATGAATGTCTTCTTTTGAGAAATGTCTGTTCATATCCTTTGCCCACTTTTTGATGGGGTTGTTTGTTTTTTTCTTGTAAATTTGTTTGAGTTCTTTGTAGGTTCTGGATATTAGCCCTTTGTCAGATGAGTAGATTGCAAAAATTTTCTCCCATTCTGTAGGTTGCCTGTTCACTCTGATGGTAGTTTCTTTTGCTGTGCAGAAACTCTTTAGTTTAATGAGATCCCATTTGTCAATTTTGGCTTTTGCTGCCGTTGCTTTTGGTGTTTTAGACATGAAATCTTTGCCCATGCCTATGTCCTGAATGGTACTACCTAGGTTTTCCTCTAGGGTTTTTATGGTATTAGGTCTAACATTTAAGTCTCTAATCCATCTTGAATTAATTTTCATATAAGGAGTAAGGAAAGGATCCAGTTTCAGCTTTCTACTTATGGCTAGCCAATTTTCCCAGCACCATTTTTTAAATAGGGAATCCTTTCCCCATTTCTTTTTTCTCTCAGGTTTGTCAAAGATCAGATGTCTATAGACGTGTGATATTATTTCTGAGGACTCTATTCTGTTCCATTGGTCTATATCTCTGTTTTGGTACCAGTACCATGCTGTTTTGGTTACTGTAGCCTTGTAGTATAGTTTGAAGTCAGGTAGCGTGATGCCTCCAGCTTTGTTCTTTTGACTTAGGATTGTCTTGGAGATGCGGGCTCTTTTTTGGTTCCATATGAACTTTAAAGCAGTTTTTTCCAATTCTGTGAAGAAACTCATTGGTAGCTTGATGGGGATGGCATTGAATCTATAACTAACCTTGGGCAGTATGGCCATTTTCACGATATTGATTCTTCCTATCCATGAGCATGGTATGTTCTTCCATTTGTTTGTGTCCTCTTTGATTTCACTGAGCAGTGGTTTGTAGTTCTCCTTGAAGAGGTCCTTTACATCCCTTGTAAGTTGGATTCCTAGGTATTTTATTCTCTTTGAAGCAATTGTGAATGGAAGTTCATTCCTGATTTGGCTCTCTGTTTGTCTGTTACTGGTGTATAAGAATGCTTGTGATTTTTGCACATTAATGTTGTATCCTGAGACTTTGCTGAAGTTGCTTATCAGCTTAAGGAGATTTTGGGCTGAGATGATGGGGTTTTCTAAATATACAATCATGTCGTCTGCAAACAGGGACAATTTGACTTCTTCTTTTCCTAACTGAATCCCCTTGATTTCTTTCTCTTGCCTGATTGCCCTAGCCAGAACTTCCAACACTATGTTGAATAGGAGTGGTGAGAGAGGGCATCCCTGTCTTGTGCCAGTTTTCAAAGGGAATTTTTCCAGTTTTTGCCCATTCAGGATGATATTGGCTGTGGGTTTCTCATAAATAGCTCCGATTATTTTGAGGTACGTTCCATCAATACCGACTTTATTGAGAGTTTTCAGCATGAAGGGCTGTTGAATTTTGTCAAAAGCCTTTTCTGGATCTATTGAGATAATCATGTGGTTCTTGTCTTTGGTTCTGTTTATATGCTGGATTATGTTTATTGATTTGTGAATGTTGAACCAGCCTTGCATCCCAGGGATGAAGCCCACTTGATCATGGTGGATAAGCTTTTTGATGTGCTGCTGAATCTGGTTTGCCAGTATTTTATTGAGGGTTTTTGCATCGATGTTCATCAGGGATATTGGTCTAAAATTCTCTTTTTTTGTTGTGTCTCTGCCAGGCTTTGGTATCAGGATGATGTTGGCCTCATAAAATGAGTTAGGGAGGATTCCCTCTTTTTCTATTGATTGGAATAGTTTCAGAAGGAATGGTACCAGCTCCTCCTTGTACCTCTGGTAGAATTCAGCTGTGAATCCATCTGGTCCTTGACTTTTTTTGGTTGGTAGGCTATTAATTATTGCCTCAATTTCAGAGCCTGCTATTGGTCTATTCAGGGATTCAACTTCTTCCTGGTTTAGTCTTGGAAGAGTGTAAGTGTCCAGGAAGTTATCCATTTCTTCTAGATTTTCTAGTTTATTTGCGTAGAGGTGTTTATAGTATTCTCTGATGGTAGTTTGTATTTCTGTGGGGTCGGTGGTGATATCCCGTTTATCATTTTTTATTGCGTCGATTTGATTCTTCTCTCTTTTCTTCTTTATTAGTCTCGCTAGCGGTCTGTCAATTTTGTTGATCTTTTAAAAAAAACCAACTCCTGGATTCATTGATTTTTTGAAGGGTTTTTTGTATCTCTATCTCTTTCAGTTCTGCTCTGTTCTTAGTTATTTCTTGCCTTCTGCTAGCTTTCGAATATGTTTGCTCTTGCTTCTCTAGTTCTTTTAATTGTGATGTTAGGGTGTCAATTTTAGATCTTTCCTGCTTTCTCTTGTGGGCATTTAGTGCTATAAATTTCCCTCTCCACACTGCTTTAAATGTGTCCCAGAGTTTCTGGTATGTTGTATCTTTGTTCTCATTGGTTTCAAAGAACATCTTTATTTCTGCCTTCATTTCGTTATGTACCCAGTAGTCATTCAGGAGCAGGTTGTTCAGTTTCCATGTAGTTGAGCGATTTTGATTGAGTTTCTTAGTTCTGAGTTCTAGTTTGATTGCACTGTGGTCTAAGAGACAGTTTGTTATAATTTCTGTTCTTGTACATTTGCTGAGGAGTGCTTTACTTCCAATTATGTGGTCAATTTTGGAATAAGTGCGATGTGGTGCTGAGAAGAATGTATATTCTGTTGATTTGGGGTGGAGAGTTCTATAAATGTCTATTAGGTCTGCTTGCTGCAGAGATGAGTTCAATTCCTGGATATCCTTGTTAACTTTCTGTCTCGTTGATCTGTCTAATGTTGACAGTGGAGTGTTGAAGTCTCCCATTATTATTGTATGGGAGTCTAAGTCTCTTTGTAAGTCTCTAAGGACTTGCTTTATGAATCTGGGTGCTCCTGTATTGGGTGCATATATATTTAGGATAGTTAGCTCTTCCTGTTGAATTGATCCCTTTACCATTATGTAATGGCCATCTTTGTCTCATTTGATCTTTGATGGTTTAAAGTCTGTTTTATCAGAGACTAGTATTGCAACTCCTGCTTTTTTTTATTCTCCATTTGCTTGGTAAATCTTCCTCCATCCCTTTATTTTGAGCCTATGTATGTCTCTGCACGTGGGATGGGTCTCCTGAATACAGCAGACTGATGGGTCTTGACTCCTTATCCAGTTTGCCAGTCTGTGTCTTTTAATTGGAGCATTTAGTCCATTTACATTTAAGATTAATATTGTTATGTGTGAACTTGATCCTGCCATTATGATATTAACTGGTTATTTCGCTCGTTAGTTGATGCAGTTTCTTCCTAGCCTCGATGGTCTTTACATTTTGGCATGTTTTTGCAATGGCTGGTACCGGTTGTTCCTTTCCATGTTTAGTGCTTCCTTCAGGGTCTCTTGTAAGGCAGGCCTGGTGGTGACAAAATCTCTAAGCATTTGCTTATCTGTAAAGGATTTTATTTCTCCTTTACTTATGAAACTTAGTTTGGCTGGATATGAAATTCTGGGTTGAAAATTCTTTTCTTTAAGAATGTTGAATATTGGCCCCCACTCTCTTCTGGCTTGTAGAGTTTCTGCTGAGAGATCTGCTGTTAGTCTGATGGGCTTCCCTTTGTGGGTAACTCGACCTTTCTCTCTGGCTGCCCTTAAGATTTTTTCCTTCATTTCAACTTTGGTGAATCTGGCAATTATGTGTCTTGGAGTTGCTCTTCTCGAGGAGTATCTTTGTGGCGTTCTCTGTATTTCCTGGATTTGAATGTTGGCCTGCCCTACTAGGTTGGGGAAGTTCTCCTGGATGATATCCTGAAGAGTGTTTTCCAACTTGGTTCCATTTTCCCCCTCACTTTCAGGCACCCCAATCAGACGTAGATTTGGTCTTTTTACATAATCCCATACTTCTTGAAGGCTTTGTTCATTTCTTTTTCTTCTTTTTTCTTTTGGTTTCTCTTCTCGCTTCATTTCATTCATTTGATCCTCAATCGCTGATACTCTTTCTTCCAGTTGATCGAGTCGGTTACTGAAGCTTGTGCATTTGTCACGTATTTCTCGTGTCATGGTTTTCATCTCTTTCATTTCGTTGATGACCTTCTCTGCATTAATTACTCTAGCCATCAATTCTTCCACTTTTTTTTCAAGATTTTTAGTTTCTTTGCGCTGGGTATGTAATTCCTCCTTTAGCTCTGAGAAGTTTGATGGACTGAAGCCTTCTTCTCTCATCTCGTCAAAGTCATTCTCTGTCCAGCTTTGATCCGTTGCTGGCGATGAGCTGCGCTCCTTTGCCGGGGGAGATGCGCTCTTATTTTTTGAATTTCCAGCTTTTCTGCCCTGCTTTTTCCCCATCTTTGTGGTTTTATCTGCCTCTGGTCTTTGATGATGGTGACGTACTGATGGGGTTTTGGTGTAGGTGTCCTTCCTGTTTGATAGTTTTCCTTCTAACAGTCAGGACCCTCAGCTGTAGGTCTGTTGGAGATTGCTTGAGGTCCACTCCAGACCCTGTTTGCCTGGGTATCAGCAGCAGAAGCTGCAGAAGATAGAATATTGCTGAATAGCGAGTGTACCTGTCTGATTCTTGCTTTGGAAGCTTCCTCTCAGGGGTGTACTCCACCCTGTGAGGTGTGGGGTGTCAGACTGCCCCTAGTGGGAGATGTCTCCCAGTTAGGCTACTCAGGGGTCAGGGACCCACTTGAGCAGGCAGTCTGTCCCTTCTCAGATCTCAACCTCCGTGTTGGGAGATCCACTGCTCTCTTCAAAGCTGTCAGACAGAGTCATTTGCGTCTGCAGGGGTTTCTGATGCTTTTGTTTATCTGTGCCCTGTCCCCAGAGGTGGAGTCTACAGAGACAGGCAGATTTCCTTGAGCTGCTGTGAGCTCCACCCAGTTGGAGCTTCCCAGGGGCTTTGTTTACCTACTTAAGCCTCAGCAATGGCGGGCACCCCTCCCCCAGCCTCGCTGCTGCCTTGCGGTTAGATCGCAGACTGCTGTGCTAGCAATGAGGGAGGCTCTGTGGGCGTGGGACCCTCCCAGCCAGGTGTGGGATATAATCTCCTGGTGTGCCTGCTTGCGCAGTATTGGGGTGGGAGTTACCCGATTTTCCAGGTGTTGTGTGACTCAGTTCCCCTGGCAAGGAAAAGGGATTCCCTTCCCCCTTGCACTTCCCAGGTGAGGCGATGCCTCGCCCTGCTTCAGCTCTCGCTGGTCGGGCTGCAGCAGGTGACCACCACCGATTCTCCGACACTCCCTAGTGAGATGAACCCAGTACCTCAGTTGAAAATGCAGAAATCACCGGTCTTCTGTGTCGCTCGTGCTGGGAGTTGGAGACTGGAGCTGTTCCTATTCCGCCATCTTGCTCCCTTGATCATCTGTATCATGATTCTAACAAAGCAGATGACGAAGTTTCTGGGTATCACTGAGAACAAGATGAAGAAAAGGGACAAGAAGATAAAATAATTAGGTAGATTCCTAACTGGTTGAAGGCTTATATCTCAGGATCTTCCACTAATGAACTATTATCAACTAGATGGCAAAGCTTTAGCTGGCATGCTGCATGGGTCCATTCAACTTCTTAAATTATCTGCTTAGATGAAGACCTGCTTACTTCATTTTGAGATGCTATAAAGAGAGTTAATGTGTTGAGTGACAAAATGAGATCTGAAAAGGCCAGGTGTGGTGGCCTGTGCCTGTAGTCCTAGCTAGTTGGGAGGCCAAGGTGGGAGGATCACTTGAACTATGGAGTTTGAGTCCATGCTGGGCAACAAAGCGAGACTATGTCTCTTAAAAAAATAAATAAATAAGGGCTGGGCACTGTGGTTCACACCTGTAATTCCAGCACTTTTAGAGGCTGAGGTGGGAGGATCACTTGAGACCAGGAGTTCAAGACCAGCCTGGGTAACATGGCGAAAACCTGTCTCTACTAAAAATGCAAAAATTAGTCAGGCATGGTGGCACATCCATGTAGTCTTAGCTAATAGGGAAGTTGACACGGGAGAATTGCTTGAGCCTGGGAGGTCAAGGCTACAGTGAGTCATGGTCGTGCCACTGTACCTTGGCCTTGGTGACAGAGCGAAACCCATCTGAAATAAAACAAAAATAAATAAGACTTGAAAATATCTTTATAGCTTTGAAGGAGCTGTGAATGGAAAAGAGTAAATTTAATAGGGAGGAATAAATGCAAAGTGAACGTTTTTCTTACATTAAAAATTAGGTGCATAGGATGGTAGAGATTTGGCTTAATTAGTTTATATGCAGAAAGGACTCAGGGTTTTCATTGAGAGCAAGGGCAACATGAGCAAGTCATGTGATTTGCCATAAAAACACCCCCCAAAACAAACAAAGATCCTTTCTTCTTAGGCCAGTCTGAGAGGAATACCCTGCCCAGTCCAAGGAAATAATAGTTCTTCTGTATTTGGAATCAGTTAACTTCCATCTGGATGATCGTGACTAGATAGGGATGCCACATTTTAACAGGGACATTGACAAAGCAGAGCTGACCAATGGAGGGTGATCAGAATGTTGAAAGGTCTGGAAACAATCACACAAAAAACAGCTGGAAGATCTTGGTTTATTTTGCCTGGAAAAGGGGATGGTGCAGGTCTGTGTTTACAAGGGGAGACAACATAATGTCTGTAAAGAATTTAGCGTGGGGCACTATACCTAGTAAACACCCAATAAACGCCAACTGTAATTATGATTCCAATAATGGAAGACTTGAACTTTCTACAGCCTCAAAAGGCAACACTAGCAACAATGTGTGGAAATTATGGGAAACACTAGTTATTTTAATTTGGAGATGGAAGAACTTTCTCTCAGAACTGTGCTAAGATACAACAGACTGTTTCTTGACTTAGCCGTCACCTGAGATATTATAGAAATGTCTGTTTTTATAGTAGCTATAATATCCTAAAGAGGTATAACTAGTTGGTATTATAAATCATCTTGTGGCTTAGAAGCAGACCATGTTATATCACTTGGCCATTTCTGAGTGACAAGCTTGGATGCTGAAATAAGACACTTTGTTAGTACTGCATATGTTCTTTGAGCAGAAGACATATTTGCAGAAGATATGACATTATTTTCTTTTATTATTTTTAAGAAAGAAACATTTTTCAGGAGAATATTAAGATTATTAGCATATAATAGCACTCAATAAATATTTATTTAATGAATTATCAAGACAGAAAATAATTTTCATTGTCACTACCCTGTAATGACTAGAAATTCTGAAGCAGAGGGAACATGGCAGTGAGAAAATAATATTTTCCCTCCTCACATCAGAGGAGTCTTTTCACACGTTGTGGAGTGCCATACATATGTATGTGTGCACGTGTGTGTGCATGTGTATGAACTTAATCTTCCTCATCCTCAGGGAATTGTTCCTGCCTGGAGGTGAGGGAACCATCAATGGCCTTGTCTGAGATGCATGCCTTGGTGCACAACAAACTCCTCTGCCATTGGTTAGTCCTTCAAAGCTGGCAGTGCTTTTAGAGGTAAAAGCTAAATGGAAATCTCTTTTCTTCTCTTCCTTTCTCTTCTTGATGTGCATTTTGGGAGGCAGTAGGCAGGCACACCTACTGTATTGCCATTCACAAACTTGAGAGCAAGGGTTCCTACTGCTGGTTGTATAGACCTTGCCAGCAGCTTGTTTTTCTCAAGGGACACTTTAACAATCATCATTAATAATGGAGCTAATATTTTTTCACTGAGCTATTACACAGTGATGGAGAGCCACTGGTAAACTCAGCCTCATGCCCCAACCCAACCTTGCTTTCTAGATACTAGATCAATTAGGATGTTTAACATTTAAGGTAAGATGTCAGATAATTTTGATGGCTAGGAGATACATACCTACCAACTCTACTTAAATCTATTCATGATAAGTGATATCATAGATATATTCGATTTCTCAGCTTTAAAGAACTTTAGAGATTATGCAGTTTTACATTATTCCATTCAAATGAAATGGAAGGAAACAGCTTGGTACCCAGATGGAGGGGTTCATCATCAGCCTTAGCATATCTATTTTATAAGTTTTATAAGAAAAAGGATGAAAATAATACCGGTTTTTAAACTTGTATCCCATTCTGCAAGAGGTGGTTTGGGGATCAGCTTCTGAGGTTCAATGGGAAGAAAACAGGTCTATGTTGGAGGAAACAGATGGAGTCCTGGTGAGAAATTCAGATGCTAGTGAGATTTATTTTTACTACTTGCAAGTGGAATTGTGAGGGAGGTATTTTAAAATATAGTCAGACTCAATTTACGTAAACAGTTATGAACAGCATTAAGGTTTAGACTTTAGAAATTATGTTCAGTTTAGAAATTATGACAGTTATATGAAGTTGTTCATATTGCCTGTACTGGTGATAGTAACAACCTCCTTTTCTTTTCCTCTTGAATGAATTTTTTTACATTTTGAAACTTGACTGAAAAGGTGTCTATATAGACTGAGAAACCATCAGGTTACAGGAACAAGGAAGAACTGTATTTATATTTTGTGCTTGTGACTAATGTTGGAGGTAATCATATATATATATATATATATATATATATATATATGAATGATTTTTTTTCTTTTTTTTTTTTTGGAACAGGGTCTTGCTCTGTCGCCCAGGCTGGAGTGCAATGGCATGATCATGGCTCGCTGCAGCCTTGACCTTCAGGCTCAAGTGATCCTGGTGCCTCAGCTTTCTGTGTAGCTGGGACCACAGGCACATGCCACCACACCCAGATAATTTTTAAATTTTTTCTAGAGACAGGGCCTCACTATGTTGCCCAGGCTTGACTTAAACTCCCAGACTCAAGCGGTCCTCCCACCTGGGCCTCCCAAAGTGTTAGGATTACAGGTGTGAGCCACCGTGCCTGGCATATATTCTAATATACTTTCTAATGTGATTCTCTAACACATGCGTGAGTTTTAGGATTTCCTTCCCTCATTTATATGACTTTATCTCCCATCATGCCATATATAGTTTTTTGTTTTTTGTTTTTTTTTTTCAGTTATTTACTTCCTTCCAAGATCAAAGAGTTTTGGTCATTTTTAAGCTGATTTGTGTGACCTTAACTCCAAATTTTATTCTTTAAAGTAAATTTGTAGGATACTTGGGAACGATCTGGGCACATTCTTTGACTGTATTCAACATCTCACAAGGTGGCTTATAATGGTTAGAATAAATTGGGTGCAGTGGCTCATGCCTATAATTCCAGAACTTTGAGAGGCCAAAGTGGGAGTGTCACTTGAGCCCAGATGCTTAAGACAAGCCTGGGCAACATAGTGAGACCTCATCTCTACAGAAAAATTAAAAATTAGCTGGGGGTGGTAGCATATGACTGTGGTCCCAGCTACTTGGGAGGCTGAGGCACAAAGATCACTTGAACCTGAAGGTCAAGGCTTCAGTGAGCCATGATCACGCCATTGTATTCCAGCCCAGGTGACAGAGCGAGAGCGAGACCCTGTCTCCAAAAAAATAAAAGAAAAGTTTGAAATGAAAACTCTACTGAGGTTATTTTAGACTCTGCAAGCAGAGTGATTTTATTGTTGTTTATGTTAACACTGGGACTAGGAGCCTCTAAGAAAGTTGATATGTCTCTGATTTGATGTCAACAGTTAATCTGGAAATGTGAAAATCAGTTTAAGTATCCCCTTTTTGAGATTAAATTATCTGAAATGTCAAGATACTAGTTGTAATCTTCTTTCTTGGCACCTACTTCTAACCCTTAAACACAATAACTTAATAATCAAGATAAGTATTTTAGAAAAAAACAGTAATGGTTAATAATTGAGGTCAGCACAGTTGTGGGACTGAAATGCTCTGTAAGTGACATGCAGTCTGGGAAGTAGATTTTGGGTATCTTTGATGTTTCTTTTTTCTTTGTTTTTGAGATGGAGTCTCGCTCTGTCTCCCAGGCTGGAGTGCAATGGCACGATCTTGGCTGACTGCAACTTCTGCCTCCTGGGTTCAAGCAATTCTCCTGCCTCAGCCTCCTGAGTAGCTGGGACTACAGGGGTCTGCCACCATGCCCAGCTAATTTTTGTATTTTTAGTAGAGACGGCGTTTCACCATATTGGCCGGGTTGGTCTCAAACCCCTGACCTTGTGATCCGCTTGCCTCAGCCTCCCAAAGTGCTGGTATTACAGGCGTGAGCCACCGCTCCCGGCCTGATGTTTCTTAACTATGATCTGAACCAATCACCTGTGAATTATAAATGAAGGGTTTTCTTATTAAGATGCCATGTCCTATCCCTAGCAAATAAAATGAACCATACTCTGGGATATAAGAAGTGCAGTGAGACTTTTTGCAATGCCAGCATTAGGAGCCTAGCTGAAGCTTCACATTCCAGTCCAACCAGGTGCTCTGTAGATTTTATTGTGTTTAGAAAATGGGCAGTAAGTAAATAAAGCCTATCTCTATACTTAAATATAAACTTACATTTATTGATCTCCAATATTTTCCTTGTCCCCTGCTTTCAATGGGCAGCCTGGCCCTCAGGG
Organism: Chlorocebus sabaeus; assembly: GCF_047675955.1. Taxonomy (NCBI): domain Eukaryota; kingdom Metazoa; phylum Chordata; class Mammalia; order Primates; family Cercopithecidae; genus Chlorocebus; species Chlorocebus sabaeus. The sequence goes on along the minus strand of NC_132914.1, from coordinate 43,158,508 downwards.
TTGTCTAACTTCAGTGATTGTTGTAGGATAGGCAGAAGTGGGATAGGACAGGATAACGTGGACACTGCCTGGAGTCATGCTACTTCTCATCTTTTGTAAAAGTCTGAGCTTATTTAAGACATTGTTCTGGAAATACTGGATGAAGAGGAGAGAGACAAGATGCTTTGGAGGGCAAAAAGATAAGAAAATGAGTATTTTTGAGGATAGAGGTAACAAAGAACACAGTCTCCAGGGCAGAGAGTAAAGAAATACAGTGTATTGAGCACATGCTCCCCAAGCCCCGTCAAAATGTCAGTAAAGGAATTACAAAATGTGTAAACCCATAAGGACAAAGAGAACAGAAGAGGAGACAAGAGCAGATCAGAGTTATCAATAAAATTTTAGAGTTTGAAAAGTAAGTAGATATGTTGTAACTAATTTAGCAGATGAGGGATAACTGAAACCTACCTTTTCCTCGAGGGGGATAACTAAAAGAAATGGGCAGTTCACATCATAGAACCAGGGCAAGTCTTAGAACCGGAGGCACCAGATACCATGGAAATGGAGGTGAAGCGTTAAGACTGAACCAGGAGGAGTGGTGAATGTTTACCTAAGAAGTAATGAGACCCCTGTTCCTGTTTTCTACCTGGTTTAGCTGGTCAGCTACCTCTTCCCTACCCTGGCAGGTGACTGGAGATTTGTTTTTTCCAGGAACTGAACTAGAATATCAGGTATTAGGGCATTAGGAAGGTGCTGGAAGGAATACAGGAAGATGAGGTTGAGGTGGGAAGGTAGCAGACAGGAGAGAAACATCTGGATTTCTTGGAAGGTTTGCCAGCTGAAGCCAGACCTGACAACTGAACAGTGAAGAAATACCATCAGAAACCTACAGAGCAGCTTGAGACGAGCAAAGAAAGCCTGTTCTGAGGAAAACTGGCAAAAGTAGTCCTCAGAGAATCTGATTAGGGCTCAGATCCTTCAAGCAGAGTAAGGACAGAGAAAGAATTTCCAAGTTACTGTTGAAGTGATGCATTCTTGCCATGAACCCCTGCAAGCATAACAAGGTTAGAAAAGAATAAATGACCTTCATATGTAGACGAAACACAAATGGAGAAAAATAAGTGCTGAATAAACACATGAAAAAAGGTTCAGACTCACACATGATCAAAGGAGATACATATGCAATGAGATGTCCATTTCAACTAGCCAAGATTAAGAAGAATGACAATACCTACTATTGGTCAGGGTGTGTTGACCTGGCATAGTGCTGGAAGGAGTGTAAATAGACTATTATTTGAAGAAAGTGATTTGACAATATTTATCAAGAGCTTAAAATATATTCATTCCTTTTGGCCCATAAATTCTGAAAATCTCACCTAAGAAGAATATAACTGTAAATGTAAATAAATATGAATGATAAAAGAGACTTAACATTTATTATCTTTAATAATTAAAATATTAAAGAAACTAAATGCTTAACAATAACATACAGGTAAATTATGTTATCTTGAGGCAGTGAAATATTATGCAGCCATTAAAATTTATGTTCACAAAGGGTTTGTACATTTGAAATGTTGATGCAATTGTATTAAACAGCATAAACATTTTTATATATGGTATGCTCTCAATTATGTGAAAGAAAACTGCAAAAAAATGCTTGGAGGAAACGTGCCAAAATATGACAATTGCTGTGTGTGTTTGGATGATATGTATTTTTTCTTCCTTTAATTTTTAATTGAATTTTAAAATTTTCTAAATAGTTTTTTTTTTTTTTTTTTAATAGGAATGAGTACTTTTGGACTGGAAAGTAGACCTGGAAAAATGGCTGTTAGGTTTTCTGTTAACTTCAGACTCATCGGGGACAGTAGATATAATAAATGTGTAGAGGTACAGTATTTGAAAAACTGAATTTATATTGAGGAGGATGAGTAAATAAAGTATGGAGGGCATAATAATGTCCCGCCAAAGAAGTTCATGTCCTAATCCTGAGAACCTGTGAATATGTCAGGTTTCATTGCAATGGGGAATTAAGGTTGCAAATGGAATTAAGGTGTCCTAATCAGCTGATGTTGAGGTGGGGTGATTAACCAGGAGTTTCCAGGTGGGCCCAGTGTAATCACAAGGGTCCTTGTAAGTAGAAGATAGAGGCAGAAGAGAGAGAGAACCAGAGAAACGGCAATGTGAGAAGGACTTGGCCTGACATTGTTGGCTTGCAAGATGGAGAAATGGTGCCACAAGCTAAAGAATGTGGGTAACCTCCTGTAGAAGCTAAAAAGGCAAGATAATTGATTCTCCCCTAAAGCCTCCAGAAAAATGAGAGCCTGTTAACAGCTTGATTTTTGCCCAAGGAGTACCATTTTAGACTTTTGACCTTTAGAACTGTAAGTTAATACTTTTGTGTTGTTTTAAGGCACTAAGTTGATGGTAATTTGTTACAGCAGCATTAGGAAATGAATACACACACCATGAACCCATTATTATGACAGAAGTCAGAGTCACCAATAAAATGACAAGTATGTGGTTCAGCATTTATATAAAGGTTTAGAGTATACAAAATACTTTCAACATGCATTAGTGCATTTGATCCTCACAGCAATCTCGTAAAGGGGAAAATGCATGCTCCTCCTGATTTTGCCAAGTGGGGAAAATGAAGGCTTGGCATGGTAAAACAATTTGTTGAAGGCTGCACAGTGGCAGAGTTTGGATTCAGAGCCTGGCCTCTGACCCCAAGTCCATGCCTCTCACCAGGCACCTTAACAAGGTTAAGCAAAACAGAGGAGAACCCTTTGTAAAATGTGGATCTCTATCTTGGCCAAGTACAGCAGAGAAAAGGAATGCTGTGAATAGTTGGTGTGTTACGTTTATGGGATTTATTTTCTACAAAATTTTTGAACCGAGCAAAAGAAATTAAAGTAATAAAATCTAGTCATTTAAAACCTGTACTCCAGTTATTTTCTTTTCCTCCTCCAAAAAAGGAAAGTATATTTATACATGGACAGATAGGGAAATGCTCGGATTCCTGGGGAGGATGATCAAGTCTGTAGCCTGGCTTGCCTACCCCCACCACTGATATTACTTTGCCTTTCTTCTATTCATGGTTACCTACATCAGATGATGGCAGTAAGGATTTTTTTTTAAGGTGCAATTCAAGCCCTTGGGTGATGGTTAACTTCATGTATCAACTTGACTGGGCCATGGGGTGCCCAGACATGTGCTAAAACATTATCTCTGGATGTGTCTGTGAGGTGTTTCTGGATGAGATTAACATTTTAAATTGCTAGACTAAGTAGATAGCATTCCCTAAAGTGGGTGGGTCTCATCCAATCAATTAAAGAATAAAAAGGCTCCATAACAGGCAACTCTTGTCTGTTTGCTTGAGCGAGGCCATCAGTCTTTCCTGCCCTTGGACTAGGACTACACCACCAGCTCTCCTGGGTCTCCAGCTTGCTGCTTGCAGATCTTGGGACTTCTCAGCCTCCATAATCACATGAGCCAATTCTGTATGATAAATCTCTTTATATCTCTATCTTACTCTCAAATATATATGCAATTGGTTCTGTTTCTTGAGAGAACCCCAATTAGAACTAAGTGTGTGTGTGAGTGTGTGTGTGTGTATAACTAAATGTTAGTATATAACTAAATGTTAGTTTGTAAAAAGTGTCAGTGAGAAAAATTCGTTCAAACCCCAAGTAAGCTAATTTAATCTTCATGGTTTCCTCCTGATTACTTTGGAGGTCGCTCTCTTTCTGACATTCTGCAATTTGTGGATGTGTGCCTGGGATGAAACAGCTGATGCTTTTTTAGAATGCAAGAACAGACTTTAGTACTTAGGGTGTTTTGTGGGTGTTTTGTCTACCGGGGCATAGTTGAAACCTGAACTGGAGATGTGGTCAGATCCCAAGGGAAGGGGCTGGGCAGTGTGTCTGGGGAGGGAACTGCTCCATGGGTAGAGAGGAAATGAGTCAATGAGCCCAGAGTCTGTTGACTGTTTTTGTGTGTGTGTGTGTGTTTTTTTTTAATTGACTTTCTTTAAAGAGGAGCTTTATTTTGCACAGCAAAATAGAGAGGAAAGTACAGAGATTTCTCATATGTCCCATGTCCCCACATATGCATAGCCTTCCTGATTGGCTGGTGTTATGATGTACATTTTTTATGCTTTCTTCTAATATCTTCTCATTACGGTCTAGACAACCATCATGGTCACTAGTTACCTTTCAATAAAAGGGCTGCAGAAGATCCCTGTTGGTGAAAATGTGCTTTGGAAGAGAGACTTCTCCTTCTACCTCCCCGTTGCAGCGCTGCCTCCCACTTGTCATCCCCCTCAATCTCCAGCTATAGCCCGGTCCCCCTCCACTCTGCAGGTCTAGGTAGGAGGGATGAAGCTTGCCCTTCTTCCCCCTCTCTCACTTCCAGAGGGGAGGGAGTATGATCTCCCCTCCCTGGTGTGCAGAATGCAGATGTGACTCTCCAGTGATGACTACTGGATTCTACCACTGTGCCCCGAGAGTCCCCAGGCCTCACTACCTCTTACTGCCTGATGTATATTTCACTTTACAAACCCTGCAGGGTTCCTGATCCATCCAGTAGGCCTCTTGAATGGTATCTTCTCCACTCTGACCCATGTTTAGAGAAGCAGGCTTCTTAAAGTCCAGTGCCCAGTTCCGCCATGAGGACTCAAGCCATCCCTGTAGCTATCCTTGAAGCCTCATCTTCAGATGAGCCCTCTACTGCCCTTGGGTAGACTCATAGATGCTGGGCACCTAGTCTCTGTGCATCATAAAGGTGTGGCAGCTACTTTCTGATGGCTACTATGCCAACCATTTGCCTAAAAAGAAGCTACCAGACTTCAAAAGCTTCTCCAGTCTGATCACGCCTCTCATGTGAGCCAGGCTGGTTCCCAGTACCATCTTCCCTTTGGGTGTAGTGTACAGGCCATACCTGAGTCCTCCTGCCTGCCTCCTGTTTTGGGGCAAGCATGGAGATAAGCTTGAAATACTTGTCAAGAGGCTCCTGAAACACTGTAAAGTATTAGAAAAACAGAATATCTTAGAGGGGAATTGCCCACCCCTCCGTCTGTATCCTCCTGATACTCTACTGAAGGACCAAAGGTTTGTCATTCCTGGAAATCGGGATTTAGAAGTTCACTGTGAGGAGTGAGGTGGCTGTGAGAGATGGGAGCAAGGGGCCAACATGTACTGAGCAGTGACGCTTGCTGGGAGTTTTATATCTTTTGATTTAAAAAATGTTCACAGTGCCTGCACAAGGCAATGGATATAATTATGTTATTTTACAGATGAAGGCAGTGAAACTCCCAGAGGCTGGGTAAGCTAGGATGCTGTGGAACCAAGATTCACATCTGCATTATTCCAAAGAATACAGGATTATTTGATTTCATATTAGATGCAGTTCTGTATCAGATGCTTAAAAATAAAAAACAAAACAAAAACCATATTACAGACCTTCAAGGCACTCAGTATCTAATGGTTGTTTATATCCTTCCTTCCTTTGAATTCTCTGTTTCTTGAAATGTAGGCTGCTTCTTTTCTGGCCATAGGAGGTGATGTATTGAACATCTTTCCTAGTAAGTGGTAGAAAAGTGTTTTTATCAAATGCTTTGAGATGGAAAAAAAGCTTTGACCACACTCCGGAGAGGTCCATTTCTAGATCCACTGGAAGTTTTCAGTAGTAAAAAACCTAGCGTGTCAGTTTTACACCACGGAGGCGTTTTTGTCTCAGCATTATTGTAAAGTGTAAGAAATAAAATAAATGCACTATCTATACTTCCTTAACTGGGGGAAGGGAATACTTAGTATGAACTTTATGTCCCTTCCCTATGAAATAGTCAGCAAATGGTCCTGGATCATAAAGGTAACTCTGTTGCTCTCTCACTGTGCCCTGCTACCCCTATCAAGTCTGTGCATGATCTGTGGAGGGTGTTGTCATAGGTACCCATTTGGGGGCTCACTGCCAGGCGGTACAGGTGTAACCGATTGCTGAGGCCTCCCTGTGCTGGCCATATGTCATCTAAGGCTGTCTGCCTTTGAACTGATGAATCCTCAGTGAAAGCAGATATGCACTTTTTTTTAAAAGTCTCCTTCAAAAGGAAAAAAAAACAACAAAGGCTTCTATTGACTAAGGTAAAGTCAAAATTTTTTTTTTTTCACCTGGAGATGGTGGTTCCTATTGCCTTTGTCATGAACGTGGTCCTCTAACCCAGTGATTTTTAACCATTTTTAGTGATCACATTCTTTTGAGAAGCTGCCAAAAGTTATTGACCTTTTATCCTAGAAAAATGCACATGTACACATTCAAACAAAATTTTGTACAGTTTCAAGGAGTTCATGAAGCTCCAGGGATAGGAAGACCCAACCTTTTCCTCTCCCCTATGGATCTATTCTAGTTTTCTTCCAATTATGAGAATGCAGTCCTTGCCTGAGCAGGTGATAATATGATATAGAATGCCATATTTATTTTGGCATTCATGAAAATGAAAAATGTCTAGAACATTTTTTACCACTTTGGAACTCTGCTGCCTAAAAATTCACTAATTAAGAAGAACCATTGGCCATTCTTTTCAATAAATGAGGCTTAGTAATTTAGATTCCTCCCAAATATATGTTACTATTTGCATTGCCAGCTTGTTTCTACTCTTTGTCTTGTGGATGAGTGGGTGGGAGGAGAGGAGTATGTATTAGAATTACCCAGAGGGATTTTCATTTATGCCCTCTCTTGTTCTTCCACCCAAGACCTGAGTATACAAGCATTCTCCTAATGGGACTCAGAGTTCCAGACCAGTCAGCAGTCTTTTTGATGCCTTGTGAAAATATAAAGATTTTCTAGCAGAAAGTAAAAACTCTATTACAATTTGGGCTGCTATATAAAAGGATCCTAAGAGAGAGAGTAGATGATTCAGAGAAGTCACAGAATCAGAGAATGTTAGAGTTGGAAAAAATGTCAATGTTTCCATTGTGACTGATAACAAGAAACACACTTTCTGTCTTTATTCAGTACACACACACACATACACACACACACACACACATATACCATGGAAATAAGAGTTATACACATCAGTACAATGGACTGCATTCTGATTTTTCTATTCAATTCAAAAAATACTGTACTAGTCCAAAGCCATTATATTTATGGGTTACAATCATAATTTGAAAAATTGATGTAGGCTTATGGTTTTCAAACTTAATTCTTGGAATTCTGTGATGAAGTGTCATAAGGTTGCCTGTGATAGGGGTGAGGGTGAGGAGGTGAAGGGAAGGAAGGGCTAAGGGAGAGAGGCACAGTGGGTTAAACTCCTGGTGTTCTCCCATCCCAATCAGAACAGCCTCCTTAAAATTGTTTTAATATATTGGGGTTCTGTGTAATATTATTTTTATTTTTTTGTTTATTTGTTTTGAGATAGGGTCTCCCTCTGTCACCCAGACTGGAGTGCAGTGGCACAATCTCGGCTCATTGCAACATTTGCCTCCTGGGCTCCAGTGATTCTCCCACCTCAGCCTCCTGAGTAGCTGAGACTAGAGGTGTGTGCCACCACGCTTGGCTAATTTTTGCATTTTTCATAGAGATGGGGTTTTGCCGTGTTGGGCAGACTGGTCTCGTACTCTTAAGCCCCAGTGATCCACCTGCCTTGGCCTTCCAAAGTGTTGAGATTACAGGCATGAGCCACCACACCTGGCCTAATATTTTATTTTCAAAACATTGAAAAACCACTGATGTAGCCCATTTCTCACTTTACAGATGAGAAATTTAAATCCAGGATTAAGTGACTTATTCCAATCAGGCCAACAGACGGTGACAGAGCACTACTGTGGTTTTTAATTGTTCTTAATTTTAATTAATGTGTATATGTGTTTGGTTAAAAGTCAGATGGTTTAAAAGAAGGTATAAAGAAAAACAAGACTCTTTCAACCGTCCTCTATCCCACTCCTCTTTCTGCTTCTGGCTTTAGAGTTTCATAGCTATTTTCATTACTCAAAATATGTCTGTTTCTCTACTTCTCAATTTATCACTTTTAGACAGTGCTATTGACTCCCATTGTGAAAGATGAGGGCTTAGCTCATCCTCAGCTCACTGTCACTCATCTCATGTTCTCTCCTCTCCACTCGTGTGTTATAGTTATATTAGCACTTTTAGTTCTACAACTGATTACCACTGTTATTTTAAATAAAAAAATGTAGCCCCCCATTTTAAAAATTATAACCTGATCTTCTTACCTCTATTCCATTCCTTTTTATTGTCCCAGTTCCATCATCTCTAAATACCAATACTGAGAAATTTTTGTTGATAGTAAGATGACAAAGTATGATATGGCTCCTTCAAAATGCTAGAGAAACTTCACACTGTATTATTAGAGATACAAAGTCTAGAGACATAAGGTTTGAAATAGGTGAACCACAAGAGAATTTCCGTAATACAAACACATACAATTACTGTCTGATCCCTAGAAACCAAATATTCGGCATGTTTCTTCCCTCTATTGTACCTAACTTTGCACTTTCTGTTCAGCAACAAAGGAAATAACTGACTAGTGAAGTAGAGTTTGACATGCTAGATTTGGGCTCAAAATAAGAGAACGTTTCTAATAAAGAGCCCTTCAGAGATGAATGGGGCTGCCATGTCAAGTAGTGAGTTCTCCATTGCTATAAGTGTCCAAGCACAGGATAGATTGTCGCTTGTTAAGGTTCTTGCAAAAGAGTAAATGGACTTCAAGTTATTTTCAACCCTGACATTTTGTGATTCTGTGAAATCAGTGATACATCCTACAAGGTGAGAAAAGTATGCTGATCATGCATTCTCACTGGGGCAATATAGCCCCCCGTGACATAAAAATGGGTTCTGGAGAGGTGGTTGGAAGAGAGGAAGGTGAAGAAAACCTTAGATATTGCAGTTATTTGTGACTCTCCAAAGGACCAGAGTACATAAGCAAATAGACAGCATATCTGCGGTATTAAAATTTCATGGAAGGTAGAGATGAGGGAAAAAAGTCTAAAAAGGCTGGAAGGAGAGCAATACTCAAAAACAAGGGAAGCAACACTGCACTAGACTCCATATTACATAATTAAGTCCTATGTTGTTTCTGTCTTCTCCTTTAGGAGGTCTTCTCTGAACCCCCCATTCACTTTTATCCCTGTGTATAAGGAGTAGCTTTTCCAGTCCCATGGCCCATTCTACTAGTTGTCTTAGAGGCAGTATGGGAAGAGGTGGTTAATATAATAGATTTGGATTTGTACCTGTTTCCAGCATTTACTAGCTGTGTGACTGTACTGGTCAGAGTTCTCCAGATAAACAGAACCAACAGGATATATAGAGATACATAAGAGGAGACTTTTTATGGGAATTGGCTCATGTGATTGTGGAGGCCAAGAAGTCCCAGGATATGCTGTCTGACCACTGGAGAGCCAGAAAGCTGGTGGTGTAACTCAATCTGAGGCCAAGGGCCTGAGAACTGGGTGGCAGGGGTACCCTCTGGTATAAGTTCCAGAGTCCAAAGGCCCAAGAACCTGGAGTGCTGAGGCCCGCAGACAGAAGATGGATATTCTAGCTCCAGAATAGAGAATGAAGAGAGCCCTTCCTCTGCCTTTTAGTTCTATCCAGGCCCTCAACAGATTGGATGTTACCCACCCACACTGGTAAGCATGAATCTTCTTTACTCAGTCCACTGATTCAAATGCCAGTCTCTTCCAGAAACACCCTCACAAACACACCCACAAATCATGTTTTACCAGCTATCTGAGCAACCCTTAACCCAGTCAAGTTGGCACCTAAAATTAACCATTGCAAATCCACCACTTGTCAACTTGCCACACAAGTACATCTCCTTAAACCAAACTTAATCTCCAAATAAAGACAAGGTCATGATTCCGTTGAATATGAGACAACTCTCCTGCATACAACCAAGAAATGCATTAATCTCTTCCCCTGAAGAGAAAGTGAAGTTCTTGAATGATGTTTACTTTCTCTTTGATATCCTGTAACTTAAATACTGTGATGTAAAATTAATAATACTTAAATGTTGATATAGACTCAATACATCTTATGCCGTTACACGATAAGAGAATGAAAGAGGAAAGAAAAGAAAGATATTTACTTAATATACGTGTATATCTATGTGTGTGTGTATATATATATATACACATACACACACAAACATATTCATAACACAATAGGGAGGAAATACTCATGACAATTACAGTCCTTGTTTCTGTAACTGGTCACATGGTCATACCTGGTATTTATAACCACTTTCTTTTACTACCCATTCTGTATTCCCTTTGCCTTCAGTAGCACTTCAGCTAGTCATAGGTCTTTACCTGGTGGGGTGGGAACCAACCTTTATTCCTGAAGGGTCTGGGCCATTCATAGTATGCCTGGGTTAGATTATTGTAGTTTCCCATTGACCTTTTTTTTTTTTTTTTTTTTTTTAAATTTATTTATTATTATTAAACTTCAAGTTGTAGGGTACATGTGCGCAACGTGCAGGTTTGCTACATATGTATACTTGTGCCATGTTGGTGTGCTGCACCCATCAACTCGTCATTTACATCAGGTATAACTCCCAATGCAATCCCTCCCCCCTCCCCCCTCCCCATGATAGGCCCCGGTGCGTGATGTTCCCCTTCCCGAGTCCAAGTGATCTCATTGTTCAGTTCCCGCCTATGAGTGAGAACATGCGGTGTTTGGTTTTCTGTTCTTGTGATAGTTTGCTGAGAATGATGGTTTCCAGCTGCATCCATGTCCCTACAAAGGACACAAACTCATCCTTTTTTATGGCTGCATAGTATTCCATGGTGTATATGTGCCACATTTTCTTAATCCAATCTGTCACTGATGGACATTTGGGTTGATTCCAAGTCTTTGCTATTGTGAATAGTGCTGCAATAAACATACGTGTGCATGTGTCTTTATAGCAGCATAATTTATAATCCTTTGGGTATATACCTAGTAATGGGATGGCTGGGTCATATGGTACATCTAGTTCTAGATCCTTGAGGAATCGCCATACTGTTTTCCATAATGGTTGAACTAGTTTACAATCCCACCAACAGTGTAAAAGTGTTCCTATTTCTCCACATCCTCTCCAGCACCTGTTGTTTCCTGACTTTTGAATGATTGCCATTCTAACTGGTGTGAGATGGTATCTCATTGTGGTTTTGATTTGCATTTCTCTGATGGCCAGTGATGATGAGCATTTTTTCATGTGTCTGTTGGCTGTATGAATGTCTTCTTTTGAGAAATGTCTGTTCATATCCTTTGCCCACTTTTGGATGGGGTTGTTTGTTTTTTTCTTGTAAATTTGTTTGAGTTCTTTGTAGGTTCTGGATATTAGCCCTTTGTCAGATGAGTAGATTGCAAAAATTTTCTCCCATTCTGTAGGTTGCCTGTTCACTCTGATGGTAGTTTCTTTTGCTGTGCAGAAGCTCTTTAGTTTAATGAGATCCCATTTGTCAATTTTGGCTTTTGCTGCCGTTGCTTTTGGTGTTTTAGACATGAAGTCTTTGCCCATGCCTATGTCCTGAATGGTACTACCTAGGTTTTCCTCTAGGATTTTTATGGTATTAGGTCTAACATTTAAGTCTCTAATCCATCTTGAATTAATTTTCGTATAAGGAGTAAGGAAAGGATCCAGTTTCAGCTTTCTACTTATGGCTAGCCAATTTTCCCAGCACCATTTATTAAATAGGGAATCCTTTCCCCATTTCTTGTTTCTCTCAGGTTTGTCAAAGATCAGATGGCTGTAGATGTGTGGTATTATTTCTGAGGACTCTGTTCTGTTCCATTGGTCTATATCTCTGTTTTGGTACCAGTACCATGCTGTTTTGGTTACTGTAGCCTTGTAGTATAGTTTGAAGTCAGGTAGCGTGATGCCTCCAGCTTTGTTCTTTTGACTTAGGATTGTCTTGGAGATGCGGGCTCTTTTTTGGTTCCATATGAACTTTAAAGCAGTTTTTTCCAATTCTGTGAAGAAACTCATTGGTAGCTTGATGGGGATGGCATTGAATCTATAACTAACCTTGGGCAGTATGGCCATTTTCACGATATTGATTCTTCCTATCCATGAGCATGGTATGTTCTTCCATTTGTTTGTGTCCTCTTTTATTTCACTGAGCAGTGGTTTGTAGTTCTCCTTGAAGAGGTCCTTTACATCCCTTGTAAGTTGGATTCCTAGGTATTTTATTCTCTTTGAAGCAATTGTGAATGGAAGTTCATTCCTGATTTGGCTCTCTGTTTGACTGTCACTGGTGTATAAGAATGCTTGTGATTTTTGCACATTAATTTTGTATCCTGAGACTTTGCTGAAGTTGCTTATCAGCTTAAGGAGATTTTGGGCTGAGACAATGGGGTTTTCTAAATATACAATCATGTCGTCTGCAAACAGGGACAATTTGACTTCTTCTTTTCCTAACTGAATCCCCTTGATTTCTTTCTCTTGCCTGATTGCCCTAGCCAGAACTTCCAACACTATGTTGAATAGGAGTGGTGAGAGAGGGCATCCCTGTCTTGTGCCAGTTTTCAAAGGGAATTTTTCCAGTTTTTGCCATTCAGGATGATATTGGCTGTGGGTTTGTCATAAATAGCTCTTATTATTTTGAGGTACGTTCCATCAATACCGAATTTATTGAGCGTTTTTAGCATGAAGGGCTGTTGAATTTTGTCAAAAGCCTTTTCTGCATCTATTGAGATAATGATGTGGTTCTTGTCTTTGGTTCTGTTTATATGCTGGATTATGTTTATTGATTTGCGAATGTTGAACCAGCCTTGCATCCCAGGGATGAAGCCCACTTGATCATGGTGGATAAGCTTTTTGATGTGCTGCTGAATCTGGTTTGCCAGTATTTTATTGAGGATTTTTGCATCGATGTTCATCAGGGATATTGGTCTAAAATTCTCTTTTTTTGTTGTGTCTCTGCCAGGCTTTGGTATCAGGATGATGTTGGCCTCATAAAATGAGTTAGGGAGGATTCCCTCTTTTTCTATTGATTGGAATAGTTTCAGAAGGAATGGTACCAGCTCCTCCTTGTACGTCTGGTAGAATTCAGCTGTGGATCCATCTGGTCCTGGACTTTTTTTGGTTGGTAGGCTATTAATTATTGCCTCAATTTCAGAGCCTACTATTGGTCTATTCAGGGATTCAACTTCTTCCTGGTTTAGTCTTGGAAGAGTGTAAGTGTCCAGGAAATTATCCATTTCTTCTAGATTTTCCAGTTTATTTGCGTAGAGGTGTTTATAGTATTCTCTGATGGTAGTTTGTATTTCTGTGGGGTCGGTGGTGATATCCCCTTTATCATTTTTAATTGCGTCGATTTGATTCTTCTCTCTTTTCTTCTTTATTAGTCTTGCTAGTGGTCTGTCAATTTTGTTGATCTTTTCAAAAAACCAACTCCTGGATTCATTGATTTTTTGGAGGGTTTTTTGTGTCTCTATCTCCTTCAGTTCTGCTCTGATCTTAGTTATTTCTTGCCTTCTGCTAGCTTTCGAATGTGTTTGCTCTTGCTTCTCTAGTTCTTTTAATTGCGATGTTAGGGTGTCAATTTTAGATCTTTCCTGCTTTCTCTTGTGGGCATTTAGTGCTATAAATTTCCCTCTACACACTGCTTTAAATGTGTCCCAGAGATTCTGGTATGTTGTATCTTTGTTCTCATTGGTTTCAAAGAACATCTTTATTTCTGCCTTCATTTCGTTATGTACCCAGTAGTCATTCAGGAGCAGGTTGTTCAGTTTCCATGTAGTTGAGCGGTTTTGATTGAGTTTCTTAGTCCTGAGTTCTAATTTGATTGCACTGTGGTCTGAGAGACAGTTTGTTATAATTTCTGTTCTTGTACATTTGCTGAGGAGTGCTTTACTTCCAATTACGTGGTCAATTTTGGAGTAACTACGATGTGGTGCTGAGAAGAATGTATATTCTGTTGATTTGGGGTGGAGAGTTCTATAGATGTCTATTAGGTCTGCTTGCTGCAGAGATGAGTTCAATTCCTGGATATCCTTGTTAACTTTCTGTCTCATTGATCTGTCTAATGTTGACAGTGGAGTGTTGAAGTCTCCCATTATTATTGTATGGGAGTCTAAGTCTCTTTGTAAGTCTCTAAGGACTTGCTTTATGAATCTGGGTGCTCCTGTATTGGGTGCATATATATTTAGGATAGTTAGCTCTTCCTGTTGAATTGATCCCTTTACCATTATGTAATGGCCTTCTTTGTCTCTTTTGATCTTTGATGGTTTAAAGTCTGTTTTATCAGAGACTAGTATTGCAACCCCCGCTTTTTTTTGTTCTCCATTTGCTTGGTAAATCTTCCTCCATCCCTTTATTTTGAGCCTATGTATGTCTCTGCGTGTGAGATGGGTCTCCTGAATACAGCAGACTGATGGATCTTGACTCTTTATCCAGTTTGCCAGTCTGTGTCTTTTAATTGGAGCATTTAGTCCATTTACATTTAAGGTTAAGATTGTTATGTGTGAACTTGATCCTGCCATTATGATATTAACTGGTTATTTTGCTCGTTAGTTGATGCAGTTTCTTCCTAGCCTTGATGGTCTTTACATTTTGGCATGTTTTTGCAATGGCTGGTACCGGTTGTTCCTTTCCATGTTTAGTGCTTCCTTCAGGGTCTCTTGTAAGGCAGGCCTAGTGGTGACAAAATCTCTAAGCATTTGCTTCTCTGTAAAGGATTTTATTTCTCCTTCACTTATGAAACTTAGTTTGGCTGGATATAAAATTCTGGGTTGAAAATTCTTTTCTTTAAGAATGTTGAATATTGGCCCCCACTCTCTTCTGGCTTGAAGAGTTTCTGCCGAGAGATCTGCTGTTAGTCTGATGGGCTTCCCTTTGTGGGTAACCCGACCTTTCTCTCTGGCTGCCCTTAAGATTTTTTCCTTCATTTCAACTTTGGTGAATCTGGCAATTATGTGTCTTGGAGTTGCTCTTCTTGAGGAGTATCTTTGTGGCGTTCTCTGTATTTCCTGGATTTGAACGTTGGCCTGCCCTACTAGGTTGGGGAAGTTCTCCTGGATGATATCCTGAAGAGTGTTTTACAACTTGGTTCCATTTTCCCCCTCACTTTCAGGCACCCCAATCAGACGTAGATTTGGTCTTTTTACATAATCCCATACTTCTTGAAGGCTTTGTTCATTTCTTTTTCTTCTTTTTTCTTTTGGTTTCTCTTCTCGCTTCATTTCATTCATTTGATCCTCCATCGCTGACATTCTTTCTTCCAGTTGATCGAGTCGGTTACTGAAGCTTGTGCATTTGTCACGTATTTCTCGTGCCATGGTTTTCGTCTCTTTCATTTCATTTGTGAGCTTCTCTGCACTAATTACTCTAGCCATCAATTCTTCCACTTTTTTTTCAAGATTTTTAGTTTCTTTGCGCTGGGTACGTAATTCCTCCTTTAGCTCTGAGAAATTTGATGGACTGAAGCCTTCTTCTCTCATGTCGTCAAAGTCATTCTGCGTCCAGCTTTGATCCGTTGCTGGCGATGAGCTGCGCTCCTTTGCCGGGGGAGATGCGCTCTTATATTTTGAATTTCCAGCTTTTCTGCCCTGCTTTTTCCCCATCTTTGTGGTTTTATCTGCCTCTGGTCTTTGATGATGGTGATGTACTGATGGGGTTTTGGTGTAGGTGTCCTTCCTGTTTGATAGCTTTCCTTCTAACAGTCAGGATCCTCAGCTGTAGGTTGTAGCTGTAGGAGATTGCTTGAGGTCCACTCCAGACCCTGTTTGCCTGGGTATCAGCAGCAGAGGCTCAGTTGAAAATGCAGAAATCACCGGTCTTCTGTGTCGCTCGCGCTGGGAGTTGGAGACTGGAGCTGTTCCTATTCGGCCATCTTGCTCCGCCCCCCTCCCATTGACCTTAATCAAAGAGCACAGTATTAATAATATTAAGAGACACCCTAAGGGGTCTCCTGTATTTTAGTCATATTCTTCCTTATTTGCATTGTGAAATAGCAGTTGAATTTCCCCTTAGTAATTTGGATCAATCATCCCAGCCAACACCAGAACTGCCCTCTTGTCCTATTGACTCAGAGGCACATGAAGTCCACAGTGACTGGGTGGCAACCTTCACTTCCAGTTCAGTGGAATCCTTGTTGTGGTATTACTGGTGAAAGCATTTCTCTCCCTGGAATTAAGACCTTTAGACCAGCAGAGCATAGAATCTTAGGAACAGGAAGCAAGAATCTTGCTAGTGAATCGCTGGGGGTAATACTGAGTGATGCCACTCTCACTTTCATCCCTTGATTCCTGGACCCATGAATTCTGGCTTTGAGAGAAACAGTACCATATAGCTGAATGCTGATTCAGAGCACACACAGCTTTATGGAGATATGTGCCCCAGATACCTGCAAGATATCTGCCACCTAGCAGGCGCTATAACCAAGTCTTTAAAAGGCCATTCACTGTTCTATCAAGAAGGCTGCTTCAGGATGGTGGGGAACATGGTAAGACCCGTGAATCCATGAGCATGGGCTTATTGCCATACTTCTGTCACTGTGAAGTGAGTTCCTTGATCAGAAGCAATGCTGCATGGAATAGCATGACAGTGGATAGGCTTCTGTAAGTCCACACATGGTAGTCTTGGCAGAAGTGTTGCATTCAGGGAAGGCAAATCCATATCCACAGTAAGTGTCTATTCCAGTAGGGACAAAATGCTGCCCTTTCCATGATGAAAGTGGTCCAGTGTAATCAATCTGCCACCAGGTACCCAGCTGATTACCCTGGGGAATGGTTGCATATGGAGGCTTAGTGGTGGTTTCTGCTGCTGTCAGATTGGACACTTAGTGGTGGTCATAGCCAGATCAGCCTTAGTGAGTGAAGTGCATATTGCTGAGCCCATGTGTAACCTCCATCACTGCCACCATGGCCGCTTTGTTCATGAGCCCATTGGGGGATGACTGAGATGGCTGCAGAAACAGGCTGACTGGTATCCACATAACAAGTCATCCTATCCACTTGATTATTAAAATTCTCCTTTACTGAGGTCACCCTTTGGTGAACATTCACATGAGACACAAATATCTTCACATTTTTTTGCTCATTCAGAGAGTCTGTCCACATATCCTTTCCTCAAATTTCTTCATCACAAATTTTCCTATCACATTCCTTCCAAGTTCCTGACCATCTTGACCAAACATTGGCTGGAGCCCACAAATTGATTTATAATTTCACACTTGGCCATTTCTACTTTCAAGGAAAGTGCACAGGTAGGTACACTACCCAAAGTTCTGCCCAATTAGAAGATTTTTCCTTCACTATTGTCTTTCAGGGATGTCCCAGAGAGGGACTTTAGTACTGCAGCTGTACACTTTTGGGCGGTGCCTGCATATCATGCAGATCTAAAAACAAAGCCCATGTTTTCTATTCCTCTGTCAGCTGATCATAGGGAATGCTCCATGAGGCCATAGATGCAGGCTGGGAGAGAGAAGGCAGCATTGCAGAAGAGGGGACCATGAGCATTTGGACCACTTCATGTAGCTCACTTTTGCCTTAAGGACCTGCTTGGGCCTGATTGCACATATACCGCTTCTATCTGATGATGGAGTGCTGCTGTGCATGCCCGGCTTCTTGGCTTGGTGGGTCACATAACACCCTGTTCATGATGCTGTAAATGAATCATGTAATTTCACCAAGCCCTGGTTTTCTTCTCTTTAATGGAGAGAATGATAGCTCCTTCCACACGGAATTGCTGGAATGTTTAAATCCTTAATACTCAACGCGTGGTTTTAGAACCTTTGGCATAGGTATCACCTGGTAGCTTGGTAGAAATGCAGAATCCCAGGCCCTATCCCAGAAAGACTGAAACAGAATCTGCATGTTTAAGAAATTTCCAGATGACTTGCAGGTGTGTTAAAATGTGAGAAGAAGTAGACTGAATGAAACAATCCTGGCAAAAGAGTTCATTGTAGTACCTGATATTGAATATTGTTTCTGTTAATCTCTTTCTCCCCACTACGCTATTGATTTAGTGGCAGGACCTTGTCCTGTTCATCGTTATGTTCCCAGCATTCAAAGCCTGGCAGATGGTAGCCACTCAAGTGTATATATTGATTGAAAGGCTGTTAGATGAATAAATGAATGAGAAGTGGAGTGGGGACAGAATACGTTCTTTCTGAATATGGCTAGAGTTGGTTTTTGTGCTCACTGAGTCTTGTTATCTGACCCACAGCTACTTCCCTCAAACTATAAAGAAAGACCTTCTCCACAGAGAACTCTCTTCTTTTTTTGTCTTAAGAATATGCACATTTAATTGAGAAATTTATTGAGTGTTTTCTTTGTGTAAGTCTTGAGTTATTTGCAGTGAAGGAAACAAAGATGAGTAAGACACGGTCCACACCCTCCGCCACCGTGTGTGTTTGTGTGTGTATTCTGTCACAAATCTCTTGCAATACACTCATTTCAACCTTATCTTGGCTTAAAAGATAAGGAGAGAACTGAAACATATGGGGTTTGTTGGCACACTGGGGCTGAGTTATGAATACTGTCACAGATACAGGAACCAAAAGATTCAGACAAGGAAAACAAGCTTTAATAAAAGGTTCCAGAATTTAGACACCTTCTCTTCCCTACACCCACCCTCAGTGCAACCCCACCCCTCCGCAATAAGCTTCCCTGCTGCAAATAGCCTTTAAGGTCTGAGAAACATATCCTCAAAGTTACATTCTTTGTCAGTATGGATGAGTCAACACATTTGCTTCTTTTATATTTGCTCCTCGAAGATAAGTCTTTCTTTGAGTAGGTAAGCCATCTGTTGACAATCTATCCTTAGTCCTCTGTGCGAACTATTCACCTCCTTCACCACAATGCCCACTGGAATGGGAGAAAACAGGCGTCCTTGCCCTCTCCCTTACTCCTTTTTTGAAGTCTTGCATTGCTGGAAATCATCCAAAACTTTTTTTTTTTGTATAAAAGAACTTTCTTTCTTGACTAATGTATTCGAAGTAATTTTTCTCCCCCAGAGGTTCATAGTTATATCAAATTCTTATTCTTTATTAAGCATGCTTGGTTTCCTTTCTGAGAGTATTTTAGATCTCACAGGGAGATTAGGCAGAGGCTGGGTCAACTCTTGGAGAGGAACATCAAGACAGATACCCAGATGCCTCTAGTCAGGGCCATGATAACTTGGGGCGCCAGCCTTCCCACTGAGTCAGCAAGATTAACTTTGTAGTTCTGTAACACCTTTCATCTGGGAAGCTGAGGGCTCTACACATATGAGGTCAATTAATGCTAAGAAGCAAGTATTATGAATGTTTACTTTATTCTTTGTAGTTGAAGACAGTGAGGAGGATGGAATTACTACCCAGGTGTGCACTGTGGCTCAACGCTCCAGGGAGGCCCTCTAACCTCCCCTTTCAGTCTGGCTCCTGCATGGTGGATCAGTGTGGATTTTGGAATTGGTTCCAGCTTATGATTGGAATCTACACCTGGATGTCCCATAGGCCTCGGAACTCAACAAGTGTTCTCAGCATTCCTGTTCCTTTGCCAGATTCTCTGTCTTGGTTGCTGGCATCACTACATACCCAACTGCCTAAGTCACCTGGATCTTTAGTATCTAGCACAGTATGTGGCATATGGGAGATGTGCACTAAATATTATAAATATGTGAATGACTTCTCACCTTCTCCATCTTCCTCACCCCCCTTGAAGAAGCAAACATGTGCATTAATTTGCTTGACAAAGGTTTATTGAGTACTGATGGGCCAGGTACATGAAGCTTGTGGGGACACAGCAGTGCACAAAAGCAGACAAAAATCCCTGACCTCGTGGAGTTTAAATTCTAGTGAAAGGAGACAGATAATAGACCAAATAGAGTAATATTTACCAAATTTTAAATAAATGTTAACCATGGGGAAAAAGTGAGTAAGTAAAGGGACAGGGAGTGTGTTGGGCACAGCATTCGATTTTAAATAGGTCAGGGAAGGCTCCACTGAGAAAGTGACATTTGACTAACGACTGGGAGAGGCAAGTAGGTAAGCCATGTAGAAACTGGGGACTAGGGGAGGAAAAGCATGTTTGGCTGTGAGAACAGCAAGTATGAAGGGCCTGAGGCAGAAGCATACTTATCACATTCAGGAAGTGAAAAGAGAGCCACTGTGGCTGTAGTGGAGTGAGCAAGGGGAGAAGGAGGTGAGGAGAGGGACAGGGAAGATTACATAGGGACACGTAGGCACTTTTAATGTCTCTGGTTTTTACTTGAAGATGGAAAGGTGCTGGACAATTGAATTGAGTGACCTGATCTAACTCACGTGTAAAACAGAATGTCTCTGTTGTTTTGAGAATAGATGGGGGTGGGAGGTGGGGCACTGTGGGGAATTGGGTGGAAGCAGAGAAGGCAGTTGGGAGACTTGAAAGAAATGGTGGTTGCTCAAACAAGATGGTAGCAGGTGAGATGGTGAGAAGTGGAGGTATTCTGAGCTTACTGTGAAGGTAAAGTCAACAGGATATTGACTGATAGATTGGATGTGGGATGTGAGAGAGAGGGAATAAATGGATGACTCCAAGGAGTCTAGATGACTCAAATGAGGGTGACTGCAGAGCGGGGAGGTTTATGACGGAAGATCAAAAATTTTGGTTTGAACAAGTTAAGTGAGAAAGCCCTTTAGAGATCCAAGTAAACATGATGAGTAGGCTATTGGGTAGACAAATATGGAGTTCAGGCTAGAGAAGTGGGCTGCACATTTTGATGTGATCAGTATGTAGTGTATACATAAAGCCATGATATTGAACTCTTTGGAGTCATAAGAAAGCCCAGAGTCCCAAAGGATTGAGCAGTGGTACTTCCAATGTTCAGTGTTGTGGAAATGAGGAGAAATAAGCAAAGGAGACTTAGAAGGAATATCCAATGAAGTAGGAGAAAGTGTGATCTCCCGGAAGCCAAGTGAAGAAAGTGTTTCAAGGGAAGAGAGTGATCAGCTGTGTGAGATGATGCTATCAGGTCAAGAAAGATGAAGACCTACATGGTTCACAATGCATAGCAATAGGAAGATCACTAGCTTTAGTGGTTGATACAGTGGGTTCAAGAGCAAACGGGAGAAGACATATTGGAGGTGGTGAGTGTAGACAATTCTTCACTTCCTCATCAGCATTTTGCTCAGCGCTCACCCAGACTATTGCAATGGGGTTCCTACCTCAAATCTTGATAAAATCTTTGGCAGGGCACTCAGGCTTATAGTTTGGCTTCAACAAATGTTCATAGCCTCAGCTCCTAATAATCTCTATTCTTTACCTCGTTCCCAAACGAGATCCATTTATCTTAGTGCCAGGAGTTCTCTCAAGCTTTTGTAACATTATACATGCCGTTTCTCCAGCAAAAACATCCCAACCTTAGCCTTTCAGCCCAATGAACTTCTGGTCATCCTTCGAGATGCAGTTTAAGGATCACCTCCTCTGGTAAATCTTCCCTGCTCCTCCTGGTTGACTGAGAAAGAGAAGTTCCCTTCTCTTTGTTCCTGGACCACCTTATTTTTTTATTATACTTTAGCACTTATCACACCATCATGGTCAACTTGACCACACCTTAGTCACCAAAATTCTAAAAGACTTATCGTGAAAGCTAGCATTAATTGAATGCTTACTATGCTTTGTGGATAACCCTTTGTCTTCTTTAAGTAGCCCTGTGAAGTAGTTACCACAATTATCTTTCATCTTACAAATGAAAAACTGAGTCTTAGAGAAGTCAAGAAAACTGATGATAACCACATTAAGTTTGACCTTCGATATTCAAACCTATGTCTGCCTGATTTCAAAGCCCATGCTTGAATTAACTACACCAAACTGCTGCCCCTGAGATAGATAACAAAACGTCTGTGGCTTTGCTGCATGTACTGTTGTTCAAGCCTAAAGATTTTGTGAGATAAAGTCAACAGTCCATACTGGCATTGCCCAGTAGAACTTTCTTTGATGATGAAGATGTCCTAAAATCCACATTGTTCAATATGATAGCCAATAGTCACCTGCGGTTATTGAGTACCTGAAATTTGCCTGGTACCACTAAGAAGCTGATATTTCATTTTATTTAATAGTAATCAACTTAAATGTAAATGGTTACGTATGGCTAGGGGCTACTGTAGTGGACAACACAGTTCTAGAAACTCAAGCAACTCTGGATAACCTATTACTTATACCCTGTGAATACAAACTTAGGTGAATACGATCAACTCTGAAAAAGTAATGGAATATTGTTTATTCTCTCACTTTGCCTGTGAGAACACCCATGACCAAAACTACCATATTATGCAGAATGTCAGACACCATCAATTTTCAGATGTATTATTATTTTATGTATTACTAAGAAAACCTACTATCAGCTATAATTGTAAGATACCATTGTCAGACACATCCCAATTTCAGAGATTTTTAAATGTTGGGCAAAATACATTTTTTTTTTTCCCAGGAGATGAGGACTTACTCTGTTGTCTGAGCTGGAGTGCAGTGGCACAGTCATACCTCACTCTAGCCTCAAACTCCTGGGTGTAAGCAAAGTTCCCACTTCAGCCTCCCAAGTAGCTGAGACTACAGGTCTAAATCGCTGTGCTCCCAGTGGTATCTTAGTTAGTTTGGTGATTTCCTGGAAATTTCTTGGATGATTTTCAAATGTAATTTTTTTCTATTAATCTCAAGTATAATTTAGGCCACTGTTATCATAGAAAGTTAAGACTGGACAGGATTATTTCCATTTTAGCTTAATTTTTATAGTTAAAATAGCTGGCAATAGGGATTGAAATAACAACCAAAAACATTGACAGATTGTTCGTATAATCATCCAGAAATGATACACTCTATTAATGTTACGGGTAGGAACTAGTGTGTGGGCATCTATTATTTTTTCATTTATTTCTCCGCAACATGTTTTCATTTAATGTTACTGTTTTTTGATTCATACATCATACAGCTTGTCTAAGTGCTACAGTGTGTAATGTGACTAATATAGAATGCAACTAACCTCAGAACCAGTTGATGATGTGTTATTTTTCTTGTGATATTGTGGTATCATCATCATTAAAATTACCTAAACCTTCATTTTTTAGCTGAAGGCCATCTGAACGGAATCTTAGGTTTATCTAACCTTGTTCTCTAACCTTTATCTAGGCCATCTGTAATTCCACCTTCAATTTTGGAGACATCTTAAAAATCAAGGCACAAATCTGGCTTCTATCACTGGAACCATCTCCAGCTTTGAAGGACTTAAACTCAAATGGCACGTCCTTTAATATTTAGAGAATTAAGTCCTAATCCATCCTGTTTAATGCTTTTCATTGTATTACTTAAGATACAAAGAAAATGCCCTCTCTTTTACCCAGCTGCAACAAATTAATAAGTAATTTCAATCAAATCATTTTTATCCTGAAATTCACTTTACATCCTCCACTACTTTGGACTTAATAAAATTGATGAAATGTGTGTGAGCTTTAAAAAATACCTGAGCCTTTGAATTCAAGATGACCCATGACATATGCATTTTGGTGGCATTTTTAAACTCCTGGGCAACATAGGATTCTTATATCTATTAGATAATTAAGTTTTCAAACAGTGTAGTGTTTGGAAATGATTACTTAAATCCAAGAACAGGTTACAAGTGAGAGAAAGGTGCCACCCACCAGGCAAAATTAGAAACACTCTGAATAAGAGTCATGGGGCCTTTAGAAACCATAATTCTAAGAGGGGAAACAAGACAAAACAAAACAACAACAGAGAGAGTTTGGAATCCTTTATTATAAAGGCAAAGAGCCAGTTATCCAACCACTCTTGCAGAAGGAGTGGGAGAAACTGAACCAAAGCCCAGAAGTCTATAATACCTCTCCACATACACACCCACATGTATTTATTTATTTTTTTAAAAGTTAAGTGCTGTTCATAGTATCAGTTGTCAACATTACATTGCACCTGATTGGAGTTTTGAAATTCTCAGTGGTGCCAGTCCCTGTAAATGACATTAACAATCCACAGGCAGCCTATTTCACTCCCTCAATGAAAGAGGAGATGCCTGGCATATGCTAAGTAACCCCCTGTTTTATTCCATAATTAACAGAATCACAGTAAGTATCACTTCTGAGTACCTCAAGAAGAAAGGCAATTCTGAAGCAATTTTTTCCCTGGTACCTTTTCCCATTTTCGTTTCAAGCAGTACTGTATTATACCTTACCTTTTCTTTCTAACATAGTAAGTGCTAATTATACCCCTTGGGTACACCTTGGCTGCTGTGTTAAACACATCCAGAGTTGTTTTCTTATTACCATGAAAAAAATACTTGACATGAAAGACAACCTGTGGAGGCGCAAAGGGACATTGCAATAAACCTCTGTAATTTAAAGGGCCAAGCAATTCAAGGATGCTGAAGGATGGGACTGTGCTCAGAAAGAGATGCAGTAACGTCTCTATTGTGTGGGTTTGTTTAAATGAGGAAGTGAAATGAATATTATGTAAATAAAAATGCCCCTGGAAGAGTGTGTGTGTGTGTGTGTGTGTGTGTGTGTGTGTGTGTGTGTAGGGGAGGTGGGTTCTGTGCTTTCTTGATCTACACCTCTCTGGTATTTGCTGAATATACTGTCTGATTATTTGACACCTAACACATACTCCACTGTTACTACTTCTGCAGTGAGTATGATTTTCAGTGTATTCACTCAGGAAATAGACTATTCAGCATTTTTCTATAACCCAACTAAAGTGTAATCTCAGAGCATTCAGCCCCTTAACCTGGGTGGCCTTTGGGGCGTTGCTGTGTTGGCTGCTGTTGGTTTCTTGGTTTTGGCATTGTCAGCTATCCACACGGGCATCCAGGCTGAAGTCCTTGTTCCCATGGATGCGCTCTCTGCTGCAGCTCTCAAGCCACATCTGTACTGCTCTTGGGCATCTGAGACACGTTCTCTGTCTGTCTTGGGCACCCCTGTTTAGACACCTTCCACAGATGTTTCTTCTGCTCTCCTATCAGGCTGCCATAGGAAAATCCTGAGTTCCACCTGGGAAAGGGGTACACAGGGCCCTTGTTCATGGAGTCTCAGAGCCTGTCTGGTGCTCATGCCATGGCCATGTGCCTCAATTCCTCCCTTCAGTATCAGGGCAAGTGGAAGAAGGTAAAGCACCTCCAGGCCCACAGCCCAAGGTCTCTTTCTTCGGAATAGAATTGTCCTGACTTCCCTATAACACACCTCTCCATTGTTGCCTCCAAACAGCGCCCTCACCCCCAGCCTGACTTTTACATTATTATGTATTCTCCACATCTTTTGTCCTCTGTCCTGAGTTTACTGGGTGTAGGTTTATACAATTCAAAAAACAAAGCATCTGAAAATCAAAAGCCTTGGATTTTGACTGAATCTTCTCATCCCCAAGGGAATAAATGCTATGAGAAAAATAGCAAAAGGAGTACTAGGAAATGAAGTGGGTCAGTAGGAGGGGGAATCACAATGAAATCTCCAAACACTGTTTCATCACATTTTTCTTTAAAAAGTCATACCCTTCATTTCTCTATACAGAGTTGAATTCATTGAAAGCAAAAATCGACATACTGTAGCCCAATACATGCTTGTTTGTGGAAAGGAAGCGCTTTCTTTGTCTCAATAGTTCTGGGCAGGCTCAACCGTCTGCCCCTTCGCTCATACACAGTAACTTCCTTTTTCTCCGAACATAATTGCCAATCCCCTTTGGTTCAAATCTCTGCTCGGATCACATTCTCAGGGATGTAAGGAAGTTCCTATGATGTAGGAACTCATTTCTGCCATTTCTCCTCTTCTCACTGGAGATGACTGCAGTAGAGCAACACGGCTTGTCTCTGGCTCACCTGTCCTTGTTCAGGCTAAGTGTGCTAGCTGGTGGAGGACATCAGGTAGAGAACAGCCTTGGACCATGATTCACAGGTGGAGAGAATTCATCTGTTAAAAGGCTGCGAGCATTGGAGATTGGGTTTCTATTTCCTCTTTGCCCTGGACCAAAGCAAGGCTGCAACCCTATTTAAAGTACATCTGCCCTAGACTCCCAAACCTTCCCACAAGCTTGAGTCCCAACATCTGGGGCTGGGAGTTGGAAGGGAAATGGGGTAAAAAGAGCTTAAGCAAGCCCATTTGAGTCCGGATCGTCACCATTGCAGCTCTATGGGTAGTAAAACTGACATTTCAATCTTGACCAATTCCTGATTCTGACTTCTAAATTGGCTTGAAACTTGAGTTAAAAGGGGGGACTTTACTTATTGTGTCTTCCAAAACCTCAGGACTGGGCACTGTTAGCCAAGAAGAGGAAGTGGCACTGTGACAGATTAAGATCTCTTGTAGATAATGCAGAAAGAGCTCTGGGCCTTACTGAGAGACCTCAGCCTCTAGGAGAATAGGGGCATTACTTGGAGATAAGTAATATCTACTCTATAAAAATGTCAGTCCCTATGGTTAGAATAGAATTGGGAACCTGGGCTTATGAGTTAGGAGTACCTGTGTTTAAGTTTTAGGTTTGACATATCCTATTTGTGGCTTCTTTGACAAGTTACTTAAGTTCTTTGAACCTTAGTTGTCTCACCTGTAAAATGAAAATAATATTTGTGTTAAAGGGTTATTGTCAGGATTAAATATGATAATACATGCAAAGTTCTTAGAACATGATAGATCAATAAATTTTAGCTTTTAATTTGTATTAGTGTCACAATTTAAGTAATTTTTTTCTAAGCATGTGTACCACCTCAAAAAGACCCAAAGGGCCGGGGTATGCTCTCTTACCTTGTCTAAAGCGCAGTGTAAAAGGAAGTATTCTGCCACAGAGAAAGCATGTTCTGGAATAGGTAGTGCTAAAGACTTCTAGTACTTTTACCTCTGGGAATAAGGTCTCTGAGTGTAAATGAGTACCGCCATTTTTCTAGAGGTGGTTTAATTATTATTTTTTATCTCTCTCCTATCTTGTTTCCCTGACTCCCTGTTTCCTACTTAACCCCTCAGAAATGCAAATATAACCTTTCACCTCCCCTCACCAGACATTCCCTACAGCCCAAGTTCTTCTAACTAAGCGCTCCAAGACAGATCTTGCCTCCAGAGTTGACAGTGGATTTGCAGACCAAAGCAAACCCTCCAGGGGTTGCCTGGAAGCTCAAATCCACTAGGAGAGCATCTTGAAAGCATGCCTACTTAGCTACTTTTTGTTGTTGTTGTTTGAGACAGAGTTTCACTGTGTCGTGTAGGTTGGAATGCAGTGGTGTGATCTTGGCTTACTGCAACCTCCACTTTCTGGGCTCAAGTGATGCTCATGCCTCAGCCTCCCAAGTATCTGGGATTACAGGCACCCACCACCACGTCCGGCTAATTTTTGTATTTTTAGTAGAGACGGGGTTTCATAGTGTTGCCCAGTCTGGTCTGGAACTCCTGAGCTCAGGTGATCTGCCCGCCTCAGCCTCTCAAAGTGCTAGGATTACAGGCATGAGCCACTGCAGCTAGCCAACTTAGCCACTTTTACAACATACTTCTGCTCAGGAAGGCACCAACTCAACTGCCTCGTAAATGACTGCCTGGTAGCAGGGGACCCCTGACCTTGCTCATTTCCTCCCTTATCTTATAAAAAATGCCCACTTTCTGCTCCAAAGGTAAAGCGTCACATGTAAAGGCAGGACATTTTATACCCCTTCCCCTAAGCTGGCTTTGGAATAAATTCACTTTTTTTGTATCAGACCCTATTCTTGTGAATTGAAGTGTACTGTTGTGTGGTGAGTAGTTAGCCCACATTTCAGTTAACATGAGGACAATGTCAAATAGTTGAAATACATCTTCTTTGTTAATAGAAGAAGTTTCTGGAGTTGAAATAGTCTCTACTGTGCTGTTCAACTTTTGATACATGTTATGCAAATAATGCTTCTATAACTCCCACATATATTTATCTCAAATGGAACATTGAACAAATCTTTTAAAAAGTGTTGTCTAATTTGGCTGCCCTCTCAATTGGTATGCCTAGACCTGTGTGTAGATATAAATGATTGAGAGTTGACTGTACTATCGGGCTTGATCTATGTATTTGGAAACCCAAAACATCTAAACTTTTTGTAAAGTTTTACTTTTAGAAAAGTTACTTTTACTAACCTTTAGTGAAAAGTTACTGTTTGTATAATGCTGAAAAAGTGGCTCTCAAGAACCAATAGGATGAAAGTGGGGGCAAAATTATTTATTTACTTAATTCGTTGCAAGGAAGATTTCTTTCTAGTCAATAGATAACTCATTGCAATTTATAATCTAATGTTGATGGAGAAAAAGTTAATGGAAATTTTAGTGAAAACAAAATGGTAAATAATAGTAATGGGTGTCTGAGGACCTAATGCTCCCCAGATTGTATTTAACTTCTGAAACCTCTAAACCAGAGGATGGTTAGAGAATAGTAGCAAAGCATAATTATGCCACATGAAGGGCATTTACCGTTTGATTTCAACCCAATGGGTTTTTCTTAAAACAACAAGAAAGGCTTACAGAGCACAAATTCAGGAACAAGCTACATAGTAGAATAAATAAATGAGTTTCTAAGGTGGGAAACATAATTGGAAACTTAATCTTTTTTTAATTGGTCCTATAAAGACCGTATGGGAGGCCTGGTTCCTACTCTCTAGTTGTCGTTTGACATCTTTCCTTCATTTTTATTAAGTTCCAGGCTTGTGAAGCCTAGCAGAGTAATTTGCACAGAGCAGCAAGTGAATATTTGTTGCTTTGGTGGATCCAAAGACACTCTTGGGGAGGCTGATATTTCACTACTACTGAAACACAAATGTTTGAAGGAAGGTCAGACTTGACCTGCTCCTGTGCTCTTAGCTGTAATTTCACTTTTTACATGTTTAGTCAATTAACACAAGGATTCACCATATATATCAGATATCTCACTTGTTCCCAATTATTTTGGAGTCACACAACATTCCAAAGAAGCTTCCGAGCAGTCCTGGAGAATTTGCTTCCATGGCTACCTTTAGGGTCAGTCAATGCCCAAAGAAGATGATTAAGAAATCATTAAAATTGTTGCCTACCTAGAATATGCTTGGTTAAATTTTACTAAGTATTTGTGGAAGCCTTTGCTTTTCTGTATCTGGTAGACTCCTAGTTGGTCTTGACGAGTCAATGACAATATCCGCTTTCTGAAGTTCTCCCAAACTCAAAGCAAATTTAGTGTCTCCTCCACAGTGACTCAATAACACTCCATAGCTCCTGATATGTGTGGTATCATAATTACCTGCTTAGAGATTATCACATTGTTTTGAAATTGTTTGTCATCTAACTAACTTAAGCTCCTTGACATTCACCTTGACATTAGCAATTACTGGTCCTTGGTTTCACACCAGGTAAGCAATCGGGAATCAATCAGACCCTTGAAGGTGCTCTGTAAAAATTAGTCACATAAGTGAATGACAGTATAGACTCAAACCCAATTCTTTGTAAAGATGTAGTACAACACTGTGTACATCTGATAAATAATTTACTGGAGCAAATGAATGGCTCCTGAGTTCAGTTTGGAAACCACACCTATGTGACTTTTCTGGTTCTGCAGGCTGCAGGTGTTAATAAGCAAAAATTTCTTTAAGCTGTGGGTGGACCTGGAGTATAAGTGAGGCAGACTTTCAGTGAGATGGGACCTAGTGAACTTTTCTCCGCTCCAGAATGGGCATTTGAAATTAGTTACCTCTCAGTCCTGGAACTTAGGCTTATCTATGACTGGCTCCAGCCATCATTTTGAACAGTATAAGATTCCAATTAGAGAATATATTTGATCACCTCCGCTCTGCATACACTTCTATATTAAAAGCACTTACCAGGAAGTTAGTAATTTGTTTCTACGTCTGTGGCCAGACAAGACTGTGAAATATTTGAGGGTGAAGCTTCTGTCTTGTTTATTTCTATATTTCTATTTTCTGATGTGGTGCTTGATATATAGTATATAATTAACAAATAGTTTTTTATGGAAATGAAGAAGGGCAAATAGATTGAGAATAACTCCCTTTCTTTGTCCACAACCCGATTTGTGTTTTCTATACTCACCTATTCTTTGTGGTTCTGAGTCTGGGTCACTTATCCAAAATCAGGCTTATAAAGCCAAACATTTAAAGTCACACACAAAAAACCATTCAGTCTTCCGACAATTATTTTTGAGTGCTTAGTATGTGCCAGGTGTTTTGAATACAAATATGAACAAGACATGGCTCTGACCTCAATGAGCTCATCATATTATTAAATAGCACATAATGGCAGTCATTAGTTAATGGTCATCATAAGCTAATGGTTTTACTCAGAATCCAGCTACCACTAAGCTCTTGGGTGCCCTGAGAAATTACTGAGATGGAACAATATTTATGTAAACCATGACTTAAGGAGAATACAGTACCATAACCTTTTCCCATAATGGATTTGTTTTGCACAAAAATGTCAAGTCCCAGAATTATGAATATCAAAATTTTCACCAATACATATCCTTTAGTAAACAAAAAGAAATAGGAAATGTATAGTTTTAGTGCTGCCCTTACTTCAAAAGAAGTGGTTTATTTTTTGAAGATCAAATGTCAGGTTGACAGATCAGTTGAAACAAATAAGGGTCTTTTGAGCCCTTTTTTAAGAAAAAGCCACAACATGATATGGCAAAAAGTTTATATTTAATAATTTTTTCAAATACAGAGGATGTCTGGGAAGAATGCTGAATAACATCATATTGCAGATTTACTTGTATTCTCAGAAGGGAGACCCTAATTGCCTTAATGATGGAAGAGAGGAGAAGAATGTACCAGCCAGAATGTTGGTACCAGAACCGAGTAGCAATTTTCTCACTTAAAATGTTAGTACGTGGCAATCTGTGTAGTGGAGTTACATCTTACACAAGGGTGGAATTCTAAAGGCAGAACATAAAATAAACCTTTCATTAACATTATCTTTGGAAATCCCTTAGGGAAAAGCCTAATGTTGGAGATGGAAGTGGCTTTAGAGTGCATCAACTTAGTTAAATTAGGACTACCTTTTCTAGAATTCCCTTCCATGTATGATTCTGGATTAGAATTAGATTCTGGGCACAAGAAAAGTTTGCACACAGTTTGGAAGTCAGAGAGAAGTGGCAGCCGTTATGCTTGTCAGGTTGGTTAAAGGCGCTCAGAGCTACAGTGCTTGTGTGCATCACTGATCTACTGCCTCACCTTGTTGGCTACAGGGCTGCAACCGAGCCTGAGGCTTCTTCAGCTCTGGCCACATCTCCTCCTTTAGCTTCTCTAAGTCTTGGACTTACTGCATGTGTAGCTCCATGGTGAAAGTCACCAGCTCCTTCTACTACAGGTCTCCAGCCTTGACCAGGCTGCAGATGGTCAGATGCAGATGTGGGTTCCATTTTGTTCTTTGGGTTCCAGTTGTCCTTGTTGGTTCTGGTGTGTCCTTGTCCTCCCCCAGTTCACATCCAGCTTTTCTTCTCAATACCAGTCTTGCTGAGAAATCTCAGGCCCACTACCAGATGCTGAAGCAACAGCCTTCCACAGATTTCTTTACCAACTTCCATAATTGTGTGAGCCCTAGTCTTTGCGGCCCTTATTCTCTGAATCACTCATAGTGCTTCTGCTTATCTGCCTGAGTCCTAACTGACACAGAGACTATCATACAACTAGCAATAAATCCACTGACAGGATTTTCCAGTTTCCTCTCTCCACCTCCACCCCCACCCCACTGGGCACCTGATGAAGTAGTTGGCTTCAATTTAAGAATCATGTTGTTAAAAAAAAATACATATCTTTAAATCCAGGACTCATACTCAGTGCAGTAAGATGCCCACACAGTGAGAGACACTTACAAACTATGGGAAAAACAGATTACTGTTGCCCTTCTCAGTCTCACTACAGAGGATGGCTCATTGAGTGGGAAGAGTGTGCAAAATTAGCCAGACCTATTTAAGCCGTTTCTCTCCTTTCCTTTATCTGGCATGTGTGGCTGCACTTCAGTAAGTAAAATGTGCATATAACACAACTCACTTAAGCGTGCTGACTTTATCATCAGACATTTTCTTCATCTACTTTTTAGCTTTAGTCTTGACGACTCTTTGCCCTCAAGTTTTTTCACCTCGGGTGCTCTTGCACTGTAGGAAACTGAATTCCACTCTTTTGCTCTTCTTCCCCTCAATCTCCTCAGGCACCTCCTTCAGCTTTAATCTTTCTTCCCAAACATCTACAATTTGAGATTTGCATGACTGCTACTTCAAAGTTGTAAACTGAGCAAATTATATCTATGGATTTTGTTACTGAAGTGAAATGAGCATGCCCAGGCCATTTGAAACCTTCATGGGAAACACTTCCAGTCTTAAAAGGATTATAGGAGGATCATGATTTATCCTATTGTTCAGTAAGAAGAGCAAAGTTTCTTGGTAAGCAGATGCTTGGAAGCAGATGCTATTTCAATATTGGCACTTCAGGATTGTGTAAATCTTTCCTTGGCTGTGAGTTTTAATTAATGAATGGCCTACATTAAGGTTGGTTTTCTTGATTTATTGAGATTTTGTTTTACCTTCATTCTACTTAACTAAATCTACAAGCTTCAACCTTGATTTACTGCCTTGTTTCAACTGAGAACACAGTTCCCTAAACAATATTTATAACTTTCTTAATAGTACAGTTATTGAAAAACAAACCTCTGTTCACTATAATGATATTAGAAAATTATAAAAATTCAGTATCTTATTGTTTTCATCTTCTCACTTCCCTTTCTAAAAACCCACAGGGCTCCTCATTGCCTAGAAGAGAATGTCTCAACGTTTTTTTTCTACCCAACACATGACCCAGTGATTTTCACTTGGCAGATAAACTCCCACAAGCTTCAGAGTCCCAAGGAGGCATACACTCAGGATTCTATTTGTAACCCATATCCCTTGGCCTCACCAGGGCAAATGAGGTCACAGCTTAACCTAGTGTCTCTTGATTGATGATCTCCACCTGCATGAGAGCAGGAAGCCCTTCTCAGTTTCCTTCTAATTTCTTTCAGGGAGCCTCCAGGGGTATTTCACATGGGCTCCCAGTCCTCTGCATGTGTCTGGGCTGTTTCTCAGTTCCAGCCTGTTGTTTCTCCGCACTGGCCAAGGACTGATGCTTCCCCTGCTATGCTGACTTCAAGGTGAGTTACGCCTACATTACTGCATTACTCTACATTACTACAATTAAGTAGTACTCTACATTACTGCAACTAAATGAGTTACTCTACATTACTGCAATTAAGAACAGTCACAGAGCCTTTCTTAATTCTTCCCTGCCCTATGGAGACCAGGCTTTTATGTTAGCCAAAACTTTACTGAACAGTCAGGAAAACAGAGGAAATTACAGCAAAGAGACTTACAACTGGTTATTAAATATGGAGGCTCTTGAAGTCATCCATTGTAACACACCATTGAGTCCTTGCTGTAGGGTTTTGGCGCCAACTAGATGCCCACTTCCTGCCCTATGGAGGATGTCAGCTACCCTTACTACCACTTAAGCAGTCTGACTATTTGGAACTGCAAGCCTAAGAGTAGAATCCAGAAGGGATGAAATCCTTTATCTCCTGTTTATAGTCTACCTTACCAATGGTCTCTCCCAGTCCACAGATTTGCCTTTTGCCAGAATGACTGTGAGTAAGAAAGTCCTTTTGCCTTAGGAGAGACCTAAATTCCTATCCATAGGTGGGGCTTTGCCTTCGAAGTAAACAGTACGACACCACACTCCAGCTCCATACAAAGGATGGATACACAGATGTAAGAGCATCATTCCCTTATGTTTACCTCTTCCAAATTACAAAAGAAAGGATGGCTCCTTCATTTTTAATTTCTCAAATTCTTGGTTGAGTAGTTTCAAATAGCATCAAAGCTAGACCAGCTTCTCTTTAAGCTTTTGTCTAATATGAAGTGAAAATTGTGCCTGCATGTTCTTCCTGAAGTCTCAGTCTCTAATATCCCAGTACCAATTACTCAACTAGAAGCCCACATATCTTTATGAGACAAGCAATTTCTTCTTCAGATTGTGAGGTATAATCTGGATTCATACTTAAAAGGAAACCCATGTCTAGGGGAAATTATTTGTGGACTATACATCTGCGTTAAACATATAAAATCTTTTGCTTTAGGCCCATAGCATCTCAATTTGCACAATTAAATAGCTCACTGATGTGTCAGTCAGTATAGACAAGATTGTGCTGAAATAATAAACAATTCTCAAATTTTAAGTGGCTTAAAATAAAGATTTCTTTCTTCATTTATGTTGCATATCTAAGATTGTCATGGAGAATATGTTCACTATAATTACTCAAGAACCTAGGGGGTGGGATAGTTTTTTTCTCAAACATTGCCAGCCTCTCTATGATAGGAAAACACCTTCAGAGTTTCTTGTATTGGCCACTGAGTGCTTCCAACTCAAGTACACTTCCCTCACTCAAACACAAAGGAGCTAGGAAGTTCAAACCTACAATGACACCACCCTGACCCTTTTTCTGAGACTTGAAACAATACATTCAGCTATATATTGAACATCTCACAGTCACATAATGATAGTTGAGATCTACTGATGCTCACGAAGCCCAGGTGTTGTGCTACAACAGTGCTTTCCCTGTGTGACTAACTTTAATCTTAATGATAATCTTGTGAGATGTAGATGCTATTATTATTCCCATTTTACAAAGGCAGAAACTGAGGTTCAGAGAGGATGAATTACTTGTTGTAAACGGCCAGCTGTTAAGTGGCAGAGCTGGGATTAGAATCTAGGCAGCCTTGTTCATAAGCCGCACTCAAATTAACCATTCACTGTACATGTCTATTCAACTTGCCAAATCTGAGCTCATCATCTGCCTACCACACCACTCCTCGGCTGCTCTTTCTGTGTTATTCCTAATTTGGGTAGATGGCCAACTACCAGCTACCTGGTTACAAATACCAGAAATCTGGGAGTTGTTCTTTATTCTTTTTTTCCCCTGAACTTCTGCATCCAATCCAAGCTAGCTCTCAGGGCTTCAAGGCTGACTCCATCATCTTCTCTCGCCCTGGTACTGCAATCCTCTCCTAAATTGTTTCTAGAATCACACGCCCCTCCATTCTTCACCATGCAGTCAGAATGGACTTCTAAGAATAAGTATATGAAAAATCTGATTGTATTTATCCTTTGCTAAAAATTCTACACCTCAGTTTCCATTTGATTATGTTAATCCTTTGCTAAAAATCCTACAACCAGTTTCCTATAAGGTAAGGTCTGAAAGTTTATTGTTTTCCCTTTTTTTCCCCTCCCTGCTCTAACTTTACTACATATTTCAGCTTAACTGTCACTTCTTTACAGAGACTTTCAGACTAGGTTGGGTCCCTTTTCTAATGCTTTACAAAGGTGATATACTTATTTGTAAATATCTATTAATCACGTAATGACTTGTTCAATGTTTGTTTTCATCATTAGCAAATAAGCTACCCGATGGGAGGAAGAGTGTTTATTTTGTTTATTGCTGTATCTGTGGCACCTTAACACAATGCCTGGCACAGGGCAAGGCATTCAGCATATACTTACTGAATGAATGCATGCATTCATGCATGCATACATGTTTCTAGCAACAAATTGCTTGCAAGTCACATCACAGTTGATTATAACTTTGCAATTGAGAGTCTCTGATCAGACATTATTGAGCTCCTTTAGCTGATGAAAAGTGTAAGACAATAGGAGAAAGCTAGGCTTTCACATTAGGCCTGAGTTCAGATGCCAGATTGCCATTGACATAGGAGACAGTGGGTAAGTTATCTAAATACTCTAATTATAATCTTCTCATCAGTAAACTAGGGAGAAAAATCACATCAAAGGGTTGACCTGGAAATTAAGTAATGTAATGTTATCCATTGCCCAGGTTTCCCTGTAGCAATCTCACTGTACTTTGCCAACTCTTTTGCTAAGGCCTCAAAATAAAAAGAATAAAATAATAATTGGTTCCTCTCCCTCCACCAGAAATGCCATCCCTATTTCTTCTTGCTGTTATATGTTCATTTTCTTAAACTATGGCTCAAAACTCACCTTTTAAAATAATTTAATAATCATTTCAAATAACTTTTCCAATATTCTTGTTTCTGTTTCCTCAGCATTTAAATAGAGTTCACTCTGTATTGATTTGTGCTTGATCATACCTGCATTTGTGAATATTTTCCAGTTGATTTCCTGGACAGAATACAACTCCCTGGAGGTAGTTCCTTTGTTTCACATGCTGCAAAGTGCCTTCTGCAAAGTTGGCAAGCAGCGTCTTAATCAATTGTCATTGAATTAATTAATTAATTAATTCACTCATCCTATCTAGGAAGTAGAAGTTGCTCTATTCATATTTGTTTCTCACAATTGTAAGTTTCAGCCAGAGCTATTTTAAACAGAAAAGAAGGACCTCACATTGACAGGTTATAATGCAGCTGTTTTTAGTCTTTAATTTGTCTTATTTGGCATATAAACTAATCCTGGGGTGCTGTTTTTTTTTAAGATTTTATTTCTCAAAGACACTACTCCAGTGAGATAAAAGAATCAAATTTTCTTAGTTTATCTGTTAAAACTGAACATGCCAAAAAAATTGAAAAAAATACATTTAATAAAAGTTATTAGAAAAAAAAAAACTGAAGTGGTCCTAAATCTATTAAACAGATTGAATTCACAGTTAAAAGCCTTCTCCACACCTGCTCCCCTACAAAAAAGAAAAACAAAAAAGTCTAGGCCCATTCTTTCTTTTTTTTCCTTTTTTTTTTTTTTTTTTTTTGAGACAAGGTCTTGTTTTGTCACCCAGGCTCGAATGCAGAGGTGTGATTATAGCTCACTGTAGCCTCAACCTCCCGGGCTCAAACCATCCTCCTGCCTTAGCCTGTTGAGTAGCTAAGACTATAGGTATGAGCTACCAAGTCCAGGTAACTTTTATTTTATTTATTTATTTATTTTTGAGACAGAGTCTGGTTCTGTCACCCAGGCTGGAGTGCAGTGGCACAATTATGGCTCATTACAACCTCTGCCACTCAGGCTCAAGTGATCCTCTCACCTCAGCCTCCCAAGTAGCTGGGGCGACAGGTGCTTGCCACCATGTCTGGCTAATTTTTGTATTTTTAGTAGAGATGAGGTTTTGCCATGTTGCCCAGGCTGGTCTTGAACTCCTGAGCTCATGATCCTCCTGCCTTGGCCTCCCAAAGTGTTGGGATTATAGGTGTGAGCCACCGCCCCTGGCCCCAGCTAATTTAAAAATTTTTTATTTTTAGTAGAGATGAGGTCTTGCTATGTTTCCCAGGCTGGTCTCAAACTACTGAGCTCAAGCCATCCTCCCACCTAAACCTCCCAAAGTGCTGGAATTACAAGTGTGAGCCACTGAGCCTGACTTCACTAGTGAGTTCTATGAAACATCAAGAAAAAGAAACCAATTCTATATAAAATTCTTTTAGAAAACTAAAGAGGAAGGAATGCTTCCCAATTCATTTGTGAGACCAGAATTATCTTGAAATGTACCCAATATGTCTCATGAAAACAGATGCAAAATCCTTAACAAAATATTAGCTAATTAAATCCAGCAATATGAGAAAAAGCTAATACAACATGACCAAGTAAGGTTTATTCCAGGAATGCAATGTTAGATCGGCATTCAAAAATCAGCATAATACACTATATTGACAATGT
Source organism: Chlorocebus sabaeus (assembly GCF_047675955.1). Taxonomy (NCBI): domain Eukaryota; kingdom Metazoa; phylum Chordata; class Mammalia; order Primates; family Cercopithecidae; genus Chlorocebus; species Chlorocebus sabaeus. The sequence goes on along the minus strand of NC_132914.1, from coordinate 43,120,950 downwards.
AAAATATCCACATACTCATCCCAATAGGAGCAAAAAAGACTTTGACTAAATTTAAACTCCATTCATGAAAAAACACAACAATAACAAAACTCAGTGAATAGAAGGGAATGTCTTCAAACTGGTAGCATGCATCTATCTGCAAAAAACAAAACAAAACAAAACAAAAACCCTTAATAATAACTGACTAAATATAAATGTCTTGCCTGTAAAATCAGAAAATCAGGAATCCACTATCACTACATCTTTTTAGTATTGCATTGGAGGTCCTAGCAAGTGCAACCAGGCAAAATAAATAAATGGCATGCATTTTGTAAAGGAAAAATTAAAACTTCATATTCTCAGATGACATAATTTTCTACATAGCAGATCCCAAAAAATCTACCAACAAGCTACTAAAATTACTAAATAAGTTTAGCAAAGTTTTAAGATATAAGCTCAATATACCAAAAAAATTCAATTGTATTTCTATATAGTAGTAATAGACAATTAAGAACAGAAAATTTTGGAAAGCACTATTTAAAATAGCATCTAAAACATAGAAAATTAAAGATAAACCTAACAAAATATCTGTCCAATTTATATATTAAAAACTAAAAGCCATCGATGAAAGGAAACAGAGAAGACCTAAATAAATGAAGAGCATATTGTCTTTGTGAATCAAAACACTCAATAGTGTCAAGATGTCAATTTCCCCAAATTGATATATATATAGAGTAATTCCAACCAAAATCCTACAAGGCTTTTGGTAGAAATCAACAAACTGATTCTAAAAATTGTATGGCAACCCAAGGACATAGAATAGCCAACACAATTTTGAAAAAAAAAGCAAAATTGTATGACTAACCCTACCTTATCTCAAAACTTACTATAAAGCTAAAGTAATCAAGACAGCACAGTACTGGCAAAAGGAAAGGCACATAGATCAATTGAACAGAATAGAGAGCACAGAAATAAGCCACACAAATATTGATTTCCAGCAAATATACCAAGATAATACAACACAAAAGATCAGGCTTTTGAACAAATAGTGCCAGCCTATTTGGACATCCACATGTAAAACATGAACCTCAATCCATATCTCACATCATATTTAAAAGTTCACTGGAAATTGAGATTGATCAGAGACCTGAATTTAAAATTAAAATTATAATGTTATTATAGGAAGAAAATACATAAAAAATGTTGCGAGTTTGGGTTAGGTGAAGATTTCCTAGGAAGAACATAAAAAGCATGATTCATAAAAGAAGAACATTAATAAATTAGATTTCAGCAAAATTTAAAAATTCTGCTCTTCATATGATATTGTGAAAAAAATGAAAGGACAAGCCCAAAACAGGGAGAAAAATGTTTGGAAAATACCTATTCCAGGAAAGACTGGTAACCGGAATATACGCAGAATTTTTAAAACTCAGTATTAAGAAAACAAATAAATTAAAAGTGGGCAAAAGATTTGAACAGATACTTCATCAAAGAATAAGATGCACATGGCAAGTAAACACATGAAAATATGTTCAATATTATGTCAGCAGAGAAATATAAATTAAAAGCACAATGAGACACCAATACACACCTGTTATGATGGCTCTAACAACAACAAACTGACAATGTAAGATGCTTGCAAGGATGCTGAGTAACTGAAATTCTTATACATTTATTGGTGGGAGTACAAAATGGTATAGCCACTTAGGCAAACAATTTGACAATTCCTTTTAATGTTAAACATACAGTTATTGCATGATTCGGAAAACTTCTATTTAGGCATTTATCCTACAGAAATGAAGACATGAGTCCACACAAAACCTGTATAGGAATGTTTATAGCAGCTGTATTTATAGTTACCCAAAACTGGAAACAACCAAACAACATAATACTGAATGGATAAATGAATTGTGGTATATCCATATAAACATAATGGAACACTATACATCAATAAAAAGGAATAAACTGTAAATACGTTCACAACATTGCTGAATTTAAAAGCATTTTGCCAAGTGAAAGAAGTCAGATTCAAAAGGCTACATCCTGTATGATTCCCTTTATATGACATTCTGGAAAAGGCAGAACTAGAAATCAGATCTATGGTTGCAGGTTTCCAGGACTAGAATAGGGGTAGGACATGAAGAACCTTTTAAGATGATGAAAATATTCTCTACCTTGATTGTGGGGTGGTTACATGACTGTATAAATGTCACAAAATATATAGAACTGTATATTTTGAAAAATGAATTTTATTGTTTGTCAATTATACTTCAACTTGTAAAATAACACTTTACAGATGTCCTAAAGAAAATGTGTGTAGGCCAGGAGCAGTGCCCCCTGCCTGTAATCCCAGCACTTTGGGAGGCTGAGTCAGGCAAATAGCTTGAGGCCAGGATTTCGAGACCAACCTGGGCAACAAGGTGAAATCCCATCTCTAAAAATAATACAAAAATTAGCTGGGCATGGTGGTACAAGCCTGTAGTCCCAGTTGCTTTGGAGGCTCAGGTGGGAGAATCGTTTGAGCCCAGGAAGCAGAGGCTGCAGTGATCATGCCATTGCATTCAGCCTGGATGACAGAGCGAAAGAAAGGAAAGAGAGAGAGGGAAGGAAGGAAGGAAGGAAGGAAGGAAGGAAGGAAGGAAGGAAGGAAGGAAGGAAGGAAGGAAAGAAGGAAGGAAGGAAGGAGGCAGGGAGGGAGGGAGGGAGGGAAGGAAGGCAGGAAGGAAGGAGGCAGGCAGGGAGGGAGGGAGGGAGGGAGGGAGGGAAGGAAAGAAGGAAGGAGGCAAGGAGGGAGGGAGTGAGGGAGGGAAAGAAGGAAGGAAGGAAGGAAGGAAGGAAGGAAGGAAGGAAGGAAGGAAGGAAGGAAGGAAGGAAGGAAGGAAGGAAGGAAGGAAGGAAGGGTGTGTGAATGAAATTACGAAAGCATCAAAAGCAGCTCAGCATGGCAGTTCCAAACTCTCTTCTGCTCCAGTTGCTCCTCCAAACACCATCCCACCTGAAGCTGGGCTTATGCTCCTGAGCAGGTGGATTCAGGAGGGAAGAAAGAAACTACTTTCTGAACATTAGCTCAACAGTGTTTGGCCAGGAATTCCATGTTTCATACAGGGAAAATTCTACTCTGCTTGAAAATAGTAATTTAAAAAAAGAATTACCTATCAAATTTACCTATCAAGGAATAAAAGAATGCTGGTTTGAATAAATTTAAGTTAATCCAGTTTGCAAATGGTTAAGGCCATCTCCAGAAGAGATGTTTGTCTTTTTCAATTTTCACATTTCATTAAACATATAAATCCTACATTCTCCACCTTGGATATTTTTGTCCCCATATCTTAATGTGTGCATCTCGAAAGAAGTAGGTTTATCCTTAAGTACAAGGAAAATTTCCAGCATGTTTTGCCAAAAAACCACTTATTGGGATAAGCACAATTGCAAGACAATGAAAAATTGTGAGGTAGCATTCAGAAGATTCCTGCAGCTCTCCAAACTGGTTTAACAGTTGTGACATATAGTTCTAAGCAAAAAGAGTGCAGATCAAATATTACCCTGCATATTTACATTTTGGAAGTCTTGCTTTATTTCCTCTCTAATAGTCTCAGTAGGAGACTCATCAATAATATTTCATATCCGTATTGCTAGATACTTATAAAATTTGAAGACCAGCACCAAGGCATCTTATTTTAAATGTTGGGCTGCATCATTTTCTACGATGGTCCATTATATTCCTTTCTGTACTTGAGGCTTCTCCTTTTATGGGGCACGAATAAAGATTTGGATGAGTTTCCCATGACTTAGGAACTTGCATAGAAATATATGACAATCATGGCCGGGCGCGGTGGCTCAAGCCTGTAATCCCAGCACTTTGGGAGGCCGAGACGGGCGGATCACGAGGTCAGGAGATCGAGACCATCCGGGCTAACACGGTGAAACCCCGTCTCTACTAAAAAAATACAAAAAACTAGCCGGGCGCGGTAGCAGGCACCTGTAGTCCCAGCTACTCGGGAGGCTGAGGCAGGAGAATGGCTTGAACCCGGGAGGCGGAGTTTGCAGTGAGCTGAGATCTGGCCACTGCACTCCAGCCTGGGCGACAGAGCAAGACTCCGTCTCCAAAAAAAAAAAAAAAAAAAAAAAAAAAAAAAAAAAAAAAAAAAAAGAAATATATGACAATCATATGTTTTGATATTTTCTGGGACTTCCAAAATTAAAATTTTGTTTCCAGTCGTCAACCTTGTGTCCCAGATTTTGACAGAGAAATACAGTCATTCTATTTGGAAGGGTAAAGATGGGTTTAATAAAATCTAACCCCAAAAGCTCTTCATCATTTCTCAACAAATCATATCTTAACTGCAACAGGCCCATGAATTTGTTATTTTTATGAGATCAATTTGATTATATTTAGTGGCATGAGAATACTGGGGAAAATGCGATAGCATGAAAAATAAACTTTGAAAGTGTATCATTACTAGATAGACTTACACTAAAGAACCAGATGCCCTTTCTCAAACCATCAGAAAACTTTTATTGTTGTCCATTTGTCTTTATCTCTTTTAACTTTTGCTTTTTTAATTAAAGTGGACTGAATTGAATTATTTATTTGGGAAGACTTTCTGTATGTAAAAATCAATATGTGATTGTCATAGCACAGAACTGATTACAATATGAAATTCAGGGAAAGTTCCCATATTGTAGGCTTCCCATATTCAAGAGAGATGCCATGGTATTAATAATCTCTCTCTTTAAGATATTTAAACTGAAGCAGCCTAGACAGAACACTTGAACATTATCTCCCAAACCTGCTTTTTAAAAATCTTTTCTGTTGCTTATGTTTAAAAGTCATTGTTCATCTCTTTCTCTCCTTCAATTCCCAAATTTAACACCTCAGCAAGTCTCAAATACAACTCTAATCTGTCCACTCTTCTACATCTTCATGGCACCAGTCCAAACCATCACCTTTTCACCATCTTTCATCTAGAGCAGGGGTTGGCAAACTTGTTTTATAAAGGGCCAGATAGTAGATAATTTAGACTCTACCAGCCATATGGTCTCTGAGGCAACTGCTTAACTCTGTCGTTGTAGCATAGAAGCAACAGTAGACTATATGTAAATGAGTGGGCATGACTGAGTTCCACACAATTTTAATTATGAAGGCTGGTCCTTGGTCAGTATTTTGGGTACCCCAGATCGAGACTATTTTCATCAGCTTCTTACTCCCCATGTCCACTCTTGCTTCCCTCCAGTTCCTTCATAATGCAATCAGAATTATCTTTTCACAACTGGAATCTGATCACATAGGCCAAAGATTTTCCATTGCTCTGCGGTCTAAGTTTCTTGCCATGGCCAAAAGGCCCTGCATTTTTTATTTTCCCTTCTTCCCTCGGCCCTGCATTTTTTTTGTATCTGACTTCTGCTCTCACGAAGTATCATTCTCCTTAGTCTGTATGTTTTACTTACAGAGACTGTTCTTCCCCCTTGGAATTTTCTCTCCAACTGTCACTGCCCAGTTAACTCCTAGTTATCCTCCAAGTCTCAGTTTGTATGTCATTTGCTTCCAAGTATCTTCTCTAACCACCATCTTCATTCAGGCTAATTTAGATGCCCTAGTAATAACCTTCACAGAAATTGTAATTAAATCATTAATTTTATAATTATTTATTTAATATTTCTCCCATTTAATAGTAAAGTCCCTTAGGGACTACATCTTGTTCACTGCATATCTTGTTCACTGGGTCTGACATAGTACCTGGTACATAGCACATATGCCAGTTAGTAATGCATTTGGCTGCAAATAACAGAACCTGACTGCAATAGCTGAACCAAGTGGAGTTTTTTTGTTTTTTGTTTTTTTTTTTGAGACAGAGTCTGGCTCTGTTGTCCAGGCTGGAGTGCAGTGGTGCAATCTGGGCTCACTGCAAGCTCCGCCTCCCAGGTTCACACTTCTCCCGCCTCAGCCTCCTGAGTAGCTGGGACTGCAGGTGCCGGCCACCACGCCTGGCTAATTTTTGTGTGTGTTTTTAGTAGAGAGGGGGTTTCACCGTGTTAGCCAGGATGGTCTCGATTTCCTGACCTCGTGATCCACCCTCCTTGGCCTCCCAAAGTGCTTGGGATTACAGGCGTGAGCCACCGGGCCCAGCCGATTTTTTTTTTTAATTACATAGGAAAAAGGCTTAAGATAAGCAGGCTAGTGGTGGTATAGTGTCTCTAAAAATGTCATCAAAGCTCAACGATCCATCTCGTTGTTGATTATATCCTCATGCTTACAAGATGGCTGCCATAGTTCCAGGAGTTGCATCTACATTCCAAATAGAAAGTTTAAAGATACTGTCAGATAAATTTCTTCTCCTTAAAACAAAATGCAAAAAACAAAAACTCTTTTATTATATCTCATTATCTAGCCCTAGTAAGATGGCAACCCTTGACTGCAAGTGAATCTTGGAAGTTATTATTTTTGTAGAATGTGTTGATATCTTGAAAGAGCTGGGATTACATTAGTTAGGAGTAAAAGGAGAATGAATACTGATTAGGCAAGGAATACCATCTGCCTTAGTAGACAGAGTCACTAAATATTTTTTGAATAAACCAATGAAGACTCAAAACTGTTTAGAAATTGAAATAATTCTATTATAGAAAAAGAACATGAGTAACAATGGCACCTGGGCCTATATCAATTTTCTTATTTTTAACAAATTTCACTCTGCTTAATTTTATTGCTTCATTTGCTATAAATGTTTCCAAGGGTCAAAAAAAAAAAAGAAAAAAAAAAAAAGGCAATTAGAGGGACATAATCTAAAGTTACAATAGTCATTTGTTGTTTTTGGCTTTTGCTCCTGCAGAAATCTTCAAACAACACTAAGCTGGAATGCCTTTACTGATATGTGTATTTTAAGCCAACATTATTGTCTTTAGAAATACCTTATTACAAAATTATAACATATAAATATTTTAGCAGTAATAATATGGGTAATAGTTCTTAATGGCCTGATCTGCCTATGGGCTCCTAGTTCAGTATATAGTATTATTTTCAGGCAACACTATAAAAATCTGTTTTTATGTTGCCCCACTGTGAACATCTTCAAGTCAAATAGCAGAAACGATGCTCTTCTCTTATTTAATTTTTTAATAGCTCCCTAACCTACATTCTGAAGAATCTATATATAAAATGTAACTAGGAGACAGTCTTAATAACAAAACCATCCAATCTTTTGCAGTCTGTTTTTCTGGTGTAAACTATTTTTTGCAGTTCTGATTCAGTTTAGAAAAGTGAAAATTGGATTTTTCTGAGGCATTAAGGAATTGGAGCAAAGATGTGTTTTTAAGGTTGAGTTATAATATTAAGAATCTTAACAGTGTTTAATAGCACTTGAGAACTCGTTATATGGGAAACTTAAATCATTTCACTAATATCAGCCCCTTGGTCAATGTCCTGGACCTTTTGGGCTGCTCTATACCCTTGCCTCTGTCCTTGGTCAGCACTCCTTGACTTCCTTATGGGGAGATCACCTCTCCCACTGGGTGCAGAGTGGTGGGATTGCTAGGACTCCAGCCAGGAGCTGGACTTCTCTCCTGATTTTAGACAATTTCTGTATTTGGGGCTTATTTATCAGACCAGTGCCACTGAGCGCCTAGTCTCACAGGCTGCCCTAGTTCCTGTTCTTCTATGACCTGGCTCTCCAACTTCCCTTTGCTTCTGTGAGCTGGTTTATATCCTTCCAACAAATTCCCCTCCTCTTGGCTGCAGTTGCTGGAACCAAAGAGCCCCAGTGACACAATCTGCTAGACTGGAATATAAGCTCCATGACACAGGGGGTGTGGCAGAGACTGCTAGAGAACTAGCCAGTATCATTTCTTCTTTACTAACAGATTCCTGATTTTACTTAGGATAGACATCTGCCCAGCTAAAAATGTTCACCCTCCCATTCTGGTTTCCAGTGAGGTGTGGCCATGTGATGTAGCTCTGGTCAATGACATATAAGCAGAAGTCTGTTGGCGATTTCTGTAAAGCCTTTACTTTCCTAACATAGGCATTGCCTCTTCTCTCTTTTCTTTTGCTTGTTTGATTTGCAGATATAATTTCTCACAGTGGAATAGTTGTCTTGTGATCATGAAAGGACAAGTGTGAGTACAAAAATCAGCCCTTTAAAGAGGGTAAGCAGACAGAGAGAAACTGGGTCCTTGATGGCATCACAGCCTACCCTACCAATCTTGGCTGCCTCCCTCATGATTTCTCATTAGGCCAAAATTGTAAACTGTCTTTAGTAAAGCCACTGAAGCGGGATTTTCCATTACTTAGTGTAATACTAATATTTCTGACTAATATGGATGTTTTGTCTATTATTATATATTTAGTGTTTCAACCCTTACCCCTAAAACAGTGCCTGGTATATAATAGACATTAAAATATAATGTTAAATGAATGAATGAATGAATGATAATTGCTAATGAGAGAATCTTCATTTCTACATATAATCCCTTAGTATCACCATCTCATAGACAGGGAAAATGACACATGCTGCATACATTTAATGTATTTGCAGTTAGTGGCTGTATCACTTGACTTAACCTTTCTGGTGCATTGAGTTTGTCCAAGTATGCTGCAGAAGAGAAAATGAATTTGAAAAGAAAGAACATATGTAAAAAAAGAGAATAAGTCATCATTTGATTATAAATCCTGATCCAGGAAATAAGACAAAAGAGGCTATTTCAGAATTTGAAGATCTACTTTGTTTCTTCACTCCATTGCTCTGGTCCCTTCCTGTTAGTAGGCTGTACATATTAATGTGTGGTTCATGCTCCGTTTAACATACCATCACCCCATCACCTTGTCCTCCAGAGACAGAACAACTGATCTGCTATCTGTAGGATAGAAACTCTGATTTTCCCCCAAATCAGGAATGTTTGGGTCACAGCCCCCTTACTGTCTTGTTTCCTCCTTCTTGTGGTCTGAGGCACTGTGATGGTCATAAAGCGATTGTCTCTCAGCTCCACCTCCCACCACTCTGCTCTGTGTTGCTGGGGCTGGGCCTGAAGACCACCTTTCTCCTTTGCCAGCTGGATCCCCTGAAGTTCCACCAATGGAACTGAAAGGCAGGAGGAAGAAAGGGGGACTGATCCTTCCTGTTTATTCATTGTTACCGTCTACATCAGTCCAGCAATAGCCCTTCATCTTGTCAGTGGCGGTTTGCTCTAGTTTACAACTTTTTTTTTTTTCCCATCAGTTAGGCCAAAATTTGTCTCACCATTCCCATGAGAGCTTGGCAGGGTCTTTTTTCCTGAGGTCTGAGTATAAGCTCAGTAGGATACTTCTTCTGCTCTCCTAAGTTTTAATAACCCCACCTCTTTCCTTTTGTTCCACCAGCCCTACTGGGAGAAGATACTTTTTCTGTGTGTTATTTTGGTGTTGTCTTCTTGCCTTTTCAGTCCTCCAATGATTTTCCAATTAATTCTTTTTTTTTTTTTTTTTTCCTTTGAGACAGGATTTTGCTCTGTCACCTAGGCTGGAATGCAGTGGTGTGATCACAGCTTCGTGTAGCCTCGACCTCCTGGGTTTAAACCATCTCTCATCTCAGCCTCCCGAGTAGTAGCTGGGAACACAGGTGGGCAATACCACATCTGGCTAATTTTTGTACTTTTTGTAGAGATGGGGTCTTGCCATGTTGCCCGGGGTGATCTCAAACTCTTGGGCTCAAGCAACCTGCCTGCTTCAGCCACCCAAAGTTCTTGGATTACAGGCATGAGCCAGCACGCCTGGTCCAACTAATTATTTTCTAATTGTTTTGTCTGTTAAAATAACTGAGGTAGTTTTTGTTTTCCTGACTGGCCCTTATCGAAATGTACACCATGTTTAAAATAGCAGGATGGGGCTGATAAGGGCTCACCTTGTGTGAATGACCTCCTTTCCGTTGGTCTCTGATTACCTCCATCTACCTCTGCTTCAACCAAAACAGCTTCTCTTTACATATATATTTGACTTCCGTGTAAGATTCTGGTTCCACAGCTCAAAAATATTGGAAAACCGCTGAACTGACCTATTTGGTCCTTGCTATCAAGAAGTGACTTAAGTTCAGAGCTTAGAAAAATTGTAGTCTGTATAAACATTATTTCATAGAAATTAAAGAATGTTAAATAGTTAACAAGTCACCAAGACTGGTAAGATTTTCATAATCCAAAGCTATCCTCTCTTGAGTGTCCTCCTAACTGGTTGCAATGTTTCCAGTTTCTTCCTCTCACCAGTGGAAATCTGGACTATCCCTCAAAGCCCAGCTCTATTTTTGCCTGCTTTAGAGAGCCTCCCCTAAGGAGACAAGCCAGTACTCATCTCTCTTTTGTAACTTCATATGACATGGGGTCTATTTACTTCATCAACAGCACTGTTCTTACTCCCCAGTAGGCTTTATAAAAGTCCTTAAGGGCTGGGTGCGGTGGCTTACGCCTGTAATCCCAGCACTTTGGGAGGCCAAGGTGGGTGGATCATTTGAGGTCGGGAGTTCGAGACCAATCTGACCAGCATGGTGAAACCCTACCTCTACTAAAAATACAAAAATTAGCCATGAGTGGTGGTGGATGCCTGTAGTCCCAGCTACTCAGGAGGCTGAGGTAGGAGAATCACTTGAACCCAGGAGGCAGATGTTGCAGTGAGCTGAGATCGCACCACTGCACTCCAGCCTGGGTGACAGAGTAAGACTCTGACTCAAAAAAAAAAAGAAGTCCTTAAGGAGAAGAACCAGTCCTATTCATTTGCATTTCATATTAGAGGTGGCACCTAGTACTGTCCGACCAGGCAGCAGAAAGTAGAGAAAAGAGCAAATAATTGGGAATGTGAAGATCCGCATTCATGTTTGAGGCCTAACTTCATCTAATCCATCAATTTCACCAACTTTTGTGGAGCACTTTCCTAGGGTTAATCACTTCTTTGAGTCTCAGTTGCATTATCTGTGAAATGGAGGGAATAATAGTACCTATCTTAGAGGTTATGTTAGGCTCCAATGAGATAACAGATGTAAAACTTCTCTATAGCTGTTCATTGTTGTGTCATAATAAGTGCTCTAAATGTACCTATTGAATTAAATTTCATATGGTCAGTACTCTCAAGTCAATTACATGAAAAGACTTGAGTGTTTTCCCTTAGTCACTTGGTCTATTTAGGGTTTTATGATATTCTGGTTTTGTTGTGTCACTTACAACAATTGTTAAGGACCTTAAATGTTCTAACCAATGCTGGCTGTTACTCCCACATCATCGGACAGGCAGCCAAATGCCCATGATAGGGTCCCTACAAATTATCCGTTAACCTGTGGAACTTTGCCAGTGTCCCATTCAGCCAAAGAGCTCAGGCTTGAATTGATTATACATCCAAGTACTTATGCAGTAAATGCTCTTGAATGCCTGCATCAGAGAGAGCAGAACAGGAGCCAGTCATCACCTGACTCATCAATGCAGAGCGTGGGAATAGTGATCAAAGTTGCTGAAGGTCTTGCGTTTTCTCTCCTGTTTCCTCTCCTGTTCCCCAATTCTTCACACAATTATTTTCCACAACTTTTTAAGGGGTTTCCACAATAAGATATTATGAACTCTATTTTACAGAAAGGTCTTGGCTGATAATGGTCTCTCTTCCATTTCAAATATTTTTAATGCACAACAAAAATAATCTGATGTTGCTTTGTGTTGAGGACCACCCATTGAAAGCACTGTAGTTTATATTTCTGGAAATCACCTAGACTTAGGAAGTGGAATACCTTAATTCATATTCCCTGCAAAGCAGAGCCTGAGACAAGGAGTTAGGTGCAGCTGGTTAATTTGGGAGGTGATTCTAGAGGCAGGAGTGAGGGAGCCCGGGGTGTGAAACGGGGAAGAAGGAGTCATCTGCTAGGAGCAATGTGAGGAAGACAATTCTGCTGAGACCTCTTAAGAAACACACAGAATGCTTCCTAGAATTGTCCTCCTGTAAGCCAGTGGCTCTTGCCCCTCATTGAGTCAGGGTTTCCCCACTAAGCTTTACCGCCCCTGCACTTCTGGGCTCTGCTCCTTATGCCCCAGTGAGTAAGCTCTGTGATATGGAGCAGAATGTGGTAAGGCACACATCCAAAGTGTAGCATGAGGTGGGAGAGATGATTGCATGGAACTGTCTACTATGGCTGATATCAGAAGTAAGCCAAGGACATGTGACAAGAGCACCAGAGGCACCTGCTACATGGGAGTTCTGTTTTTGTGGGTACAGATTATCCTGCTTGTGAAATATTTACAAGCAATTGGTAGTTGGTAGTTGTTTTCAATGACATCAACAATAGTGTCATCTAAAATTTATTGAGCATTATGTATGCCAGGCTCTGTACTAAGCACTTTAAAGAGATTTCTTCTAGTTAACTATTATTATTATTAAAATAACTACAATTGCATGTAGTTAATTCACAAGTAGAATAATTTTGGCCATTTTTGCCCTTAGTAGTAGTAAAAATAAATACATATTATTCATATAAGACAGCTTTCAGCTGTGGATTGAAGAGGAGCCTGACTCTTACATCAGATTTTATCTTAAAATATCCAAATATGGTACCAATTATAGTGTTTTATCAGTGGTAGTAGAGAAGAAAGGGTGAAGTTATATCTAGTAAGCCAGGTTATGTACAGAAATCACAGCCTGTTGTGACTGTTGCAGATGGGACATGGTTGTGTTGGAGAAAAGTCAAGAATTTTTGTTTTAGGCTACACCTACTTTTTTCCTCAATTGTTTAAAAACTTGAATTTAAAAATATCAAGTCAAGAATGTCCTTTTTAATAATATGCATTTTAAATTTGCTAATAAGAAATGTGTTAGATCTGATCATTTTGAACATTTTCCACTTGGCTCATAACTATAAAATTCCCACAGAGGAAAAAATGTTTAAGGGAAGAGCCTTCTGTGCCAGGGACCATGAATTGAACAAAAAGAGCCAGGCAGATCAGGCTGTTCTTATTCAACATTGGAAGCAGAGCAAATGGCAGACTGTAGTGATGCTTGAGGACACCTGTTCTGTGGAGTAAGAGCCACTGTCATCCAGGTTTATCTTATCGTGCAGGTCTGGTTTTCCCTTTCCAGAAAGCTTCACATGTGAACATCAAAGGCCAAAGAACAGTGACAGAACTGATATCAGTGCTCAAATAATTGTTTTTACACATATATATGTAAATTTCATCTTGTTACTTTCCTAATTTACTGGATAACTGATGATCATAAGGCACTAGAATGGGTGTGATTACGTTGTTGATGTGTGATACTGGTAGCAGGAGCACTGTGCAAAGAGGCAAGAGATGCATTTCCACTCCTGGCTTAGCAGGTAACCAGCTGTATGACCTTCAGCAAGTTACTTCCATTTTCCTGACCTCAGCTTTCCCAGTGGTAAAATACTGGGGCCAGACTAGCTGAGCTCTAAACTCCCATCTAACTTCACATTCCACGGTTTGTTGTGTACAGTTCAATAGTATTTCTTTTCTTGTCTTGTTTGGGATATGGTTAAACATGGAAGAGAGCAAGGACAGAGAAACCCTAAAATCACAATGAATTTTAAATTCAACTAGAAACAGGTTTCATAGCAGATTAGAGTAGATGCTTTTGCTTCATGTAGATTATTTTTTTGAATATTCAGATTTATTTTAAAATTATACTTTAATAAAAAATAGGCTCTGTACTCACAGTTTGTTTCTTTTTCCTTCCTTCCCAGATTCTTAGTATTTCTGCCTCTCAGTTATTTGTCTTAGTAAAGCCCTGAAATGGAATGATTTATTGATTTATATCTGTCTCTTTCCAAAAGAACTGGGAGTGGCTCCTTGGTGTGTAGGTGGTAGTGGTATTAAGAGAACTGATATTGTTACCCTGTTAATCCTTTATCTGACTGCTGGTGCTTTAGGATTTTCTGATACTTCCGCCTGGTGATTTTCCTCATGCTATGTTTGTTTTTTTTTTTTTTTTTTTAACTTCAGAATTCTTCAATTCTGAACTTTTTCTAGATGATGCATCTTAGAAACGTAATATCTAGGCCTACCAATTGCATCCTACAGACTTAGTTTTTTGTAAAATTAGTTCTAAGTCCCCTATTTAATTTAGGTATATCTCAATACAGAGACCCAGGAAAAAAAAAAAAAAAAGGATCTTCCATCCCTCTCCTTATCTGATTTTTAAACAAGTAATTTTAGATGCTATTAAAATTGAAAAAACATATTTGAAAAAGAGTGAGCTCTTTAACAGAGGGCAAAATATAGTCTAACAAATGAGAGGCAGCATCATGACACATTATCTGTCATAGCAAAAAATGAAAAACAATATGTGTCCAAAAATAGAGATGTGATTAAACAAATGATGGTACATTTGAAAAATTTTTCTGAGTGTATTGTTAGACAAAAGCAGGCTATATAACAGAATTTACAATATAATTTTAAAAATGTAAGGCTATGTATAATGCATAGAAGAAAAGCCTGGAAGGATATAGCTGGAAACATTCACAGGGAGTCCATATTAAGAATATGGGGAATTAAGACAAATTTTAAATTTTTTTCTTATTCAGCATCTGAAGTTTCATAAACTGTCTACAGGAAACGTGTATTATTTTGTGACAAGAAACAGTAGTACAAAAATAAATTTCAGTTGAATGAAATAGTAAATGTACAAATAAATTAGTCAAAATCCTAGAATAAAATTTAGGAGGGTATATTTAAAATGTGGGTGCAGGGAGATCATGAAGACAAAGATAGAGAATCCAAAAACTAAAAGAAAAGATATTTGAACTTATGAGAGCTTAAATGTTTGTCTGATAATAGACACCAAAAAATGGGCCAGAAATTGTTTTAAATATTTGCAATGCATATAGTAGATAAGGGTTAGTATCTATAATATATACACAACTTCTACAAACACATTAACAAAAGAAACCCAAACAACTCAATAATCCAAGCTTGTGGATTGGCAGGTTATACAACTGTGAAGGCAAACACCATGCAAAAAGATGTTTGTCTTAGTCTGTTTTGTGCTGCTGTAACCACAATAACAGAGACTGGATAACCTATGAAGAAAAGAAATTTATTTCTCACAGTTCTAGCTGTTTTGGAGGCTGAGAAATCCAAGATCAAGGCACCAGCACCTGGTGAGTGTTTTCCTCTGGTGGCAAAAGGAGGAATCGCAAAGAAAGGGGGAGAGAAAGAGACAGAAAGTAAAAGGGGGTAGAATTTTCCCTTTGATAAGGAACACACTCTTGTGATAATGGCATTAATTCATTAATGAGGGCAGAGCCCTGATGACCTAATCACCTCCTAAAGGCCCCACCTTACAACTCTGTTGCATTGGAAATCAGGTTTCCAAACGTATGAACTTTATGACTCACATTCAAATCATAGCAATGTTCTATCTTTCCCAGCAGTTAAGTAAATGTAGATTAAATAAAAATGAAATATTCAGAATGGCAGAAATAAAAAAGAGTGATAATGCGTAATGCTGTATGGACATAGGAGAAGAAGATTCTCTCAGCATTGCTGGTGGATGTGTAAAATACTTTAACTTTGTTGGAAAGCAATCTGGCAATATCTAATATCTACTAAAATATTTTCCAATAATCTTATAGAGTAGGACATTATTTTCCTCTTCTAACATTTTTTTTCCATGAGAAGAGAGCTCCATTTGGAGAACAATCCTGACTTCTCTTCATTTCCCTAAGTGAATTATCTGATTAGTAAATTTGAGGATCAGGACTTGGACATGTGTTGCTCAGCCTGTCCTTCCCTACTTCTGGGATCTACTTAACTGCAGAGAGCATGAAAGCTGATATTTTCTTGGCCAATAAGCTCAGTGGCTACAGGTCTGCCCCTGTAGCGGCCCTCTGGTTAATTAGCACTGCCTGGGCCTGGGTAGGGGGTGGGTGAGTATGGCTACTGTGGAGATGGACTCCTTAGATTTCCTTCGAGAAAACTTGCTGTGCAAAGTATATCTGGTTGACAGCCTCCAGCCATTAAATGTTCACACATGCCACAGCATCTCAGTAGGCTGAGACCACCCTGTCTCTGGACTGGACAATCTTTATTCTGGTACCTTCAGTGACCTGGCTGAGACTTTCTGCGAGCTACATTCTCCTATCTAGTCCTCCTTTCCCTCCCTCCTTTCCCAGTTGTCAGACTTGCATCACAACCTGAAGACTCTCTCTGCTTGCTCCTCTCTGTTTTCATTTTATGCTTTATAAGTATTTCCTCCAATAATCATTTGCCAGTTGCATTCCATCTTGGTGACTGCTTCTCAGAGGACCCAGACACACAACTGGTACCAGGAGTGGTTTGAGGAAGAAGGCAGTAGGATGGGTTGGGGGCTGGATAATTTGCTGGTGGCAAAGAGCATCCCACCCCGTGAGTGTTAGTTTCCTATTGCTTCTATAACAAATTAGTGGCTTAAAACAACATGTATTCATTATCTTAAAGTTCTTGAAGACAAAAGTCCAAAATGGGTCTCACTGGGCTAAAATCAAGATGTCAGCAGGGCTGTGTCCCTCTGGAGGCTCTCAGGGAGAATCTGTTTCCTTGCACTTTCCAGCTTTTAGTGGCCTGCATTCCTTGGCTTATAGACCGTTCTTCAAAGCCAGTAGCATACATCTTCAAATTTCTCCCGGCTCTGACTCTTTTACCTCCCTCTTTTACTGATAAGGACTCTTGTGATCACACTGGGCCCACCCAGATAGTTCAGATTAACCTTCCCATCTCAAGACCCTTAGCTTATTCACATCTGCAAAGTCCCATTTGCCATGCAAGTAAACATATTCACAGGTTCTGGCGACTAGGACAGAGACAACTTGTGGGGAGGAGGGGCATTCTTCTACTCTGCCTAACATACCATGTACTATGTAGACATGGATAATCCCTGATATAAAGTGCAGTTCAGTTGCTAAAAATTTCACCAGTGGTGACCTGAGTAGATGGGAATACCCTTGATGATTCAAATATTTTAAATGCAATGGGGAGGAACAAATGCATTGATGTTGGCAGTGATGTTGGTTGATGTTTAGAGGTTGTATTAATGCTCTGCAGGGAGATAATGAGAAGCTGAGGGCTATGAGTGAACATCTACAGGCTGAATGTGGGAGCTGGAGAGCCCCTCTGTAAGGCCTGTTTGGGAGTTTACTTAGAGGCCCTAATCTCCTGCAGATGTAGCTGAGGAGCAAGTGTAGGACTTAGTAGTTAGAATCCAGGAGCTCCAGAGACCTGTAAATTCTCAACAAGCCAGGTCTGTACTGTTAAGATCAGGGCTCTGTTTGGGAAAGTTTGGGATCCTGAAATATGGGATGGGGTCATCTGGGTGGTTGCCCACAAGGACTGCAGCTGTGTGGACTCTTCTGTACCCACAGAACTCTGAGCCCACCCCTCTCTATGAAAAGCTAGCCCTTCCCTCATGTGGGAAGACTCTGCTGTGACCTTCCCCCACAAAGCAACAGGTGTTCCTCTAAGGAGCTGCCCTTACTGCCTCTCCTGAATGCCAGTATGATAACTAGGGTTAACTCCCAGCAGAGCTGAGCTAGGAATGTGCTAGGACTGATAAGGGAGGAAAGAGATTACACCTCAAAGGAACTGCAGAGATTAGCTAGCACTTATTGGCAGGAGCCAGGGAGGTACACTGGGGAATACATTTTGATGAGGCTTAATCAAGGAGGCAGAACATACAACTGGATAAGCAAGAATTCACTGACTTTAGGGAACTTTCTCAGTATGTGGAGTTTAACACCGGCAAGGACCCCAGGGGATGGGGCAAACTTGCTGCTAGGGTCGCTTTTAGAAATCTGGGCTGAGGTCAGTGACCTAGCTGGCTGGTCAGAGGACTGGCGGGAAAAGGATGGGCACTATTTCTCAAGGACACCACCAGCATCTTGGTAGCAGCTCAGCTACAATGGGTCACTTCCATCCTGGAAGGGCCAGTGGTTTGTCCTCACAGGACAGATACTGATTCTCGGTGTTAGTTTGCCTTTCCTTTCTGCAAAGGCTCAGCCAAAACTCACCCAGGAACTTGCCAAATGTGTGATCTATAGGTGTGGAATCCCATACAGCATAACATCTCACCACGGGACCCACTTCACAGGAGGTAGATCAAAACCAGTTGACTCAGACATATTTCTGCAATGTATTGTTGAGGGCAAAAAGCAAGATCTAGGGAAGTGTATATATAGCATGAGCCTATTTTTGAAAATCAGACAATGACAACCCTACTCCACATGTTTATTTATGTTTGTTCATTATTCTGACAGCATGGAAAACATCATGAGAGGATATGTACTGGACACTAACCCCGGTTATGTTGGAGTTAGGATGAAGCAGAGGGATGTCTCGTAAAAAAGAGGAATGCTCAGTGACAGAGGGAAGGAGGAGGATTTTTTTTTTTTTTTTTTTTTTTTTTTTTTGAGATGGAGTCTCACTCTGTCGCCCAGGCTGGAGTGCAGTGGCCGGATCTCTGCTCACTGCAAGCTCCGCCTCCTGGGTTCACGCCATTCTCCTGCCTCAGCCTCCCAAGTAGCTGGGACTACAGGCGCCCGCCACCTCGCCCGGCTAATTTTTTTTTTTTTTTTTTTTTTTAGTAGAGACGGGGTTTCACCGTGTTAGCCAGCATGGTCTCGATCTCCTGACCTCGTGATCCACCCATCTCGGCCTCCCAAAGTGCTGGGATTACAGGCTTGAGCCACCGCGCCCGGCCGGAGGAGGATTTTTAAAAGTCTACATTTTTAAAAATTGCTCAGGATAAAAGAGTATTGTGATATTACTGCACCACTAAAATATAAATAGTAGTTATGTTAAAGTGGTGGAATTCCAAAATATGCCAGCTTCTGTCCTCTGTTGCTTTCTGGCAATCGCTCAGTCTTATACATGGAATCCTCTGTCCATTAACCACTTTGGTATTCAGTGTTTTCATCTGTGGAAGAAGAGAACCAAGCCAAGGCTCCTGTGATATGCAAAGGCAGTGGTAGAGTTACAAGATTTCTAGACACACACACACACACACACACTTTTATATATAACAGTATATATGTATTTCAGTACAGCATAAAAAGTATCAACTTTGTACAACATGTCAGGTAGGTTGCAGAGTGCTGACCACACCGAGATGAATAAGACACAGTTTTACAGTATAAAGGGGGAATCAAAGCTATTTAATCTGTTAGATAGTAACAGATTAATTGAGTACCATATGGAAGTGTTAGAAGGGTATTGACAGGGTAGTCTGGGGTCTCAGGGTGTGGGAAGGGGTTCATATAGCACAACCCAGGCTTGGGAAGGGTAAATGATACTCAGTACCCCCTCCAGCACCACATAATATCCGCTTTCATTGCCTTAGGGATATGCAGTACAATCTTAGCTATTTTAAGAAAGACAGCACTTAAAGATTGAAAGGAAAGATGTCAAAATCTGGACAGTGGTGATGGAGCTATTCCTTTCTGTATATTTCTAATTTGTTCCAATGAGTGTGTGATGGGAGATTTTTATTTTACTGTGGTTGGATTATAGCAGCTCAGGATGTTAAAACCTGCATCTTACACAAATGAAATGCTCTCTAACGAATTGAAATGGATAATTTATTAATTTTTACTTAATGTAGGCAACATGGTAGCTCAAATCTCTAAAACCATAAAGTTCATGATAGAAAACCAGTAAAAGGTGTCTGTAGTAGTGAAAACTTTGGAAGCCACCAAACAATGAACCCAAAGATATTTTCTGGCCTGGGGGTTCTGTAACTAAAGTCCCTGAGAGTTTTCCTCTATGTGTACTCCTTTGACATAATCTCTTCTAAGAAAAGATGTGTGGCTAATTAGGTAGCCATCCATCGATAATCGCACCACCAGGTTTTCATGCCTTTGTAGATTCTTCACAAGCAATGGAAGCCCACACAGTAATCTTCTCACTCTTTCCTAGAGTAACCCTAAGAAATCAGCATTTTATGTATCTGGAAATGGAAATCCAGGGGTCAAACGATTTGCTCAGAAAGTTTCTGGTGAAGACTAGGTATTAAAATGTTTAGAGTCTCTTTCATCCATAAGCCTTGGAAATAGCTTCAGAGTTGTTGATGGGAATAATTTTTTTTTTTTTTTTTTTTTTTTTTTTTTTTTTTTTGCTGCTGCTGTTGCTGCTGTTTCAAATGCAGCTCTGGGCCCTGGTGTTACCATCCTGTGCCTGGCCCCTACCCTGCCCTCTGCCCTGCATGCTGCATGGTGCCTACTTCCTGCACCGCAAAACTCATCACACCCTATGAAAATTACATAATGTCTGCCTTTCCCATAAACCATACAATCTTTTCTTTGCTAGGTCTAAGACAGTGCCTGACACAAGTACTATCGTAATTAAGTAATTCATATATAAAATAATAAATATGTGTCTTTGGGTCACATAATGGCTAATTAAACACATCAAATGTTAACAATGTGTCATGCACAGCTCTAAGCGTTTTACATGTAGTAACTCATTTAACTCTCATAACAACTAAAGGCAGTAGGTATTATTATTATTACTCTCATTTACACACAAGGAAATAAGGAACAGAGAGGTTAATTAACTTGCCAGGTTATACAGCTAGTAAGTGGTACAATTGAGCCTTGAACCCGGTCATCCAATTGCGCAGTCTGTGGTCTTAACCACGTTTAAGTCATCTAACCTTGCTATTCCTTAAATTTTCTAACAGAAAAAATGGAGCTAATAATATGTACTGACTGGATTGTTGGAAGAATTTTTAAAATAATTTTTTTTAAAAAAGAGAGTACACACAAAGCTTTGTGCACATTAGGCATTATAATTACTTTTGTTAT
Organism: Chlorocebus sabaeus; assembly: GCF_047675955.1. Taxonomy (NCBI): domain Eukaryota; kingdom Metazoa; phylum Chordata; class Mammalia; order Primates; family Cercopithecidae; genus Chlorocebus; species Chlorocebus sabaeus. Next base: position 43,100,194 of record NC_132914.1, on the reverse strand, counting down.
CAGTATCATCATTAATACCTTATCATTAATATAGTTGTTAAATATAACTTTTCTACCAAAAAATAAAATACAATTATAAAAATATATTGATGAATACTTGATCCATCAAGTGAAATAAGTGCTGTGGCTTTCTTGATCTTAATTTTTTAAGATTTTCTGAATGACTTTGGGAAGATAAATTTCTGCCATTTTGTTGGGTTTTACTCATCACATCCCGCCAGTGGCATCTGCTGCCTGCCCAGCTCTAGTCATCAATTATTGAACTTGTTATTACTCAGGCAATGCTCCTAGAGCACTGGGTGGTAACCGAGCAAGGGGATTGCCAAATCATTCTCAGTTGAGAAGGGATAGAGTCTCCCCCTAGTGTTGGTCTTTGTGCAGAAGACTCCAAACCCAGCTTCAAGCTCTTCATGGGGGCTTTTTGGTTTAGTCTGATTCTCATGACGGCAGTGTGACTTTTGAAGCTAAAAATTCAAGAGTTCTGATGCTTCAGGACTTCAGCAGCAAAAATGGGGATTTATCTAGCATGTTCAGTGTTTCGTGTAAGCCATGAATGAATATAGCTGTATATTCACACATGTTCTGACCATTTTTCTTTTAATCATTCAGTTTTAAGATGCTGAACCCTTTAACAGTTCAGGATTAATAGTAATTACTCTACAATCCTGTACAGGGCTGACTTGAGCAACACTGGAAAGAAAGTAAGTAGAGAAAGTAAGTTTAGAATGGGTACTTCCGAAGTGACAAGTATCTTTATCCTCTGTTTCATTCACCTAATGACTTTGAAGATAGGCATTAGTCTACCCACAGATATAGAGACTGAAGCTCAGAGAGGTTCACAGGCTTGCCCAATTATTACACATTGAATACATCATAAATATAGTTTCCAAGACCAGTGTCAACACCAGCCCTCTGCCCTTTACACTTTGTTCTTCAACCTGCTGGCCTTGGCTTCTCAGGGGCCCCAACGGTTCCAGCCTCCACTGAGTGAAAGCTGACATCTCATGTTTCTCTGAATTTTGTCTTCCTTCAGTTAAATTACCAGTCCTAGTAGCCAGAGGCTTTGAGGCTCTGTTCTTTGATAGTTAAACTAATAAATTGCCAATGTTACTAATCATGGATATTTTGGCTTATAGATACTATTCTCAGAAAGTATCTTCACCCAAGGACCTCTTCAAGGAGAACTACAAACCACTGCTCAATGAAATAAAAGAGGACACAAACAAATGGAAGAACATTCCATGCTCATGGATAGGAAGAATCAATATCGCGAAAATGGTCATACTGCCCAAGGTAATTTATAGATTCAATGCCATCCCCATTAAGCTACCAATGACTTCCTTCACAGAATTGGAAAAAATTACTTTAAAGTTCATATGGAACCAAAAAAGAGCCTGCATTGCCAAGACAATCCTAAGCAAAAAGAACAAAGCTGGAGGCATCACGCTACCTGACTTCAAGCTATACTGCAAGGCTACGGTAACCAAAACAGCATGGTACTGGTACCAAAACAGAGAGATAAACCAATGGAACAGAATAGAGGCCTCAGAAATAACACCACACATCTACAACAATCTGATCTTTGACAAACCTGACAAAAACAAGAAATGGGGAAAGGATTCCCTATTTAATTCATGGTGCTGGGAAAACTGGCTAGCCATATGTGGAAAGCTGAAACTGGATCCCTTCCTTACACCTTATATAAAAATTAATTCAAGATGGATTAAAGACTTAAATGTTAGACTTAAAACCATAAAAACCCTGGAAGAAAACCTAGGCAATGCCATTCAGAGCATAGGCACGGGCAAGGACTTCATTACTAAAACAACAAAAGCAATGTCAACAAAAGCCAAAATAGACAAATGGGATCTAATTAAACTAAAGAGTTTCTGCACAGCAAAAGAAACTACTCTCAGAGTGAACAGGCAACCTACAGAATGGGAGAAAATTTTTGCAATCTACTCATCTGACAAAGGGCTAATATCCAGAACCTACAAAGAACTCAAACAAATTTACAAGAAAAAAACAACCCCATCAAAAAGTGGGCAAAGGACATGAATAGACACTTCTCAAAAGAAGACATTTATGCAGCCAACAGACACATGAAAAAATGCTCATCATTACTGATCATCATAGAAATGCAAATCAAAACCACCACGAGATACCATTTCACACCAGTTAGAATGGTGATCATTAAAAAGTCAGGAAACAACAGGTGCTGGAGAGGATATGGAAAAATAGGAATGCTTTTACACCGTTGGTGGGAGTATAAACTAGTTCAACCACTGTGGAAGACAGTGTGGCAATTCCTCAAGGATCTAGAACTAGAAATACCATTTGAACCAGCCATCGCATTACTGAGTATATACCCAAAGAATAATAAATCATGCTGCTATAAAGACACATGCACACATATGTTTACTGCAGCACTATTCACAATAGCAAAGACTTGGAACCAACCCAAATGTCCATCAATGATGGACTGGATTAAGAAAATGTGGCACTTATACACCATGGAATACTATGCAACCATAAAAAAGGATGAGTTCATGTCTTTTGTAGGGACATAGATGAAGCTGGAAACCATCATTCTGAGCAAACTATCACAAGGACAGAAAATCAAACACCGCACTTTCTCACTTATAGGTGAGAACTGAACAATGAGAATACTTGGACACAGGGTGGGGAACATCACACACAGGGACCTGTCAAGGGGTGGGGGCAGAGGGAGGGATAGCATTAGGAGAAATTCCTAATGTAAATGACAAGTTAGTGGGTGCAGCAAACCAACATGGCACATGTATGCCTATGTAACAAACCTGCACATTGTGTACATGTACCCTAGAACTTGAAGTATAATAATTTTTAAAAAGTCATCCAAATCAGAAAAAAAAGAAAGTATCTTCATCCAAAAGAGTGGGCCATAGATAGAATTGTAGGAAACTAGAGCTTGATGGGGCATTATTTAAAACATCCATATTTTAAATACAGTAACTTTAGTATTTTGAGATAAAATCTTTCAAAACCTGGGTTTGCAATGGCAAAAGATAAAAGTGATGCTTGCTGGTGAAAGGGGGGCCTCTTGTTATATCTTAAATCACAGCTTTTTCATTCTATATGTGGGGCCTGCTTGGTGAGGAATTTATGATGGGTCCTATGTATTATCTTATATTCTCCTAGCAATTTAGTATTTAATTAGAATTCAGGGAATGAGAAGAGAGAGAGGAGGGGAGATGCTGTTTGGCAATTGGCCAGTTCTTTGAGCAAGTTTTGGTTTTTGTGGCTCTGTAGTCATTTCAGTGAACAAAGTGTCCCATTCATATAGCCTGCGCTGGTTATAAGCTGGCATTGAGTGATGGCCAATTACAAGTTATTCACATTTGGATCGATATCCCAGACATGAGCTCATTAACCCCAAATCCTATTACCTCACACATGTGAAGCAGATTGTTTTTAAGGTGCTGACATTTTCACTGTCTACAAACCTGAGTTCTGGTGTAGTAAAAAGCCTCAACAGAAATAAGCAGCTGTGTTGATATCTACACAATCAATGAAATGACAGGTGCAAATTAATAGAGGTCTCCTTGTGTCACTTAGGGTTCAGCTTGAGAGTTGATGACCTTGGTGGATTTCCTACAGTTAGTCGTCTTATTTCCCATCTCCTTGGGAATCTAGCTTTTCTTGGCATCTAGACACCTCTCTTCTTTTAATGTCTTTAGATTATAATTCCCTGTCTTCAGGCAGTTTCTTTATTTTCCAAGACACTGGTTTTTAGGCCTGTTGGTGATACAGCTTTTATCTACTTTAATCTTCTTTGTGTCTCTCCATAACAATTTTAATTAATGGGCAGATTTTCTCTGTAGATGGAATGCTTATACCTCCTAAACATATATCATCATGGCTATTAGAATCATTTATTCACATGCTATCCCATTTTCTATCTCTGCAGGGACAGGCAAATTTTTCATCACACCATTATTTTTACAGCTAATGAATTCAACCTCAAATTAACTCTGAGTTACATGGCTGCATTTCACACTTGTTTTGTTTAGGGGGTCCTCTTTGAGGGTGGCTGCCTGAGCATTCCTTTCGTGGTCCTCAAGTAAAGGGGAAAAGCTTTGACTGCTCATTTTACTGAAATACTTTAAAAAATAAATCGGTTTTCTTCCCGCCGGACTCACAATGGCATCTTAGTGGTTAAAAATTTAAATTTAGGGGCCGGGCGCGGTGGCTCAAGCCTGTAATCCCAGCACTTTGGGAGGCCGAGATGGGCGGATCACGAGGTCAGGAGATCGAGACCATCCTGGCTAACACGGTGAAACCCCATCTCTACTAAAAAATACAAAAAAACTAGCCGGGCGAGGTGGCGGGCGCCTGTAGTCCCAGCTACTTGGGAGGCTGAGGCAGGAGAATGGCGTAAACCCGGGAGGCGGAGCTTACAGTGAGCTGAGATCCGGCCACTGCACCCCAGCCTGGGCGACAGAGCCAGACTCCGTCTCAAAAAAAAAAAAAAAAATTTAAATTTAGATTTCACAACATTTATTTTTATATTATTATACTTTCCCATCTTTGAAATGGGCAGGGGGAGAGAGAATATCTACCCTGCCTACTCACACAACTATTATGAGTATTAAATATATTTGCAAAGTGTAAAGTGCTATACAAAAATATGCATATGCACATACCAGTGGCTCTTAGGGGGTGCTTTTGTCCCACGGGGTCGTTTGGCAATGTCTGGAGACATGTTGGGGTGTCAAAACTTGTGTGGGGCAAGGGAGAGATGCTACTGGCTTAATAATGCTTCTAAGAATCCACACATTCTTAAATAGGAAAATTATTATGTGGAAGGAGATTTGCCAAATTATGAACCACGGTTATCTTTGGAGTTAAGATTACAAACAAATAGGCCGGGCGCGGTGGCTCAAGCCTGTAATCCTAGCACTTTCGGAGGCCGAGACGGGCGGATCACGAGGTCAGCAGGTTGAGACCATCCTGGCTAACACAGTGAAACCCCGTCTCTACTAAACAAATACAAAAAACTAGCCGGGCGAGGTGGCGGGCGCCTGTAGTCCCAGCTACTTGGGAGGCTGAGGCAGGAGAATGGCGTGAACCCGGGAGGTGGAGCTTGCAGTGAGCGGAGATCCGGCCACTGCACTCCAGCCTGGGCGACAGAGCCAGACTCCGTCTCAACAACAACAACAACAACAACAACAAAAATTACAAATATTGTCATTCTCCACATAATTTATCCTATAAAAATCACATATCATTCTAAAAGCTGCTAAGCTTCCTATAATATACAGGAGAGCCCTCCTCAACAAAAAAATATCTGGCCCCAAATGTTAATAATGCCAAAGTTAAGGAACTCTGAATAAAAAGACTATGATATAAAAAGCAGAAATTGAGTCTAATTCAATAATCATCTTTCCTGTTTCTCTTCCATGTCCAACCGTTAGTTACACACTTTCCTAACTAATCTCTCTCTATCATGGGCAAGCTGAATTAGCTAATAAAATACTAATTGAAAGTGCCACTCTCTCTGCAGGTCATTAAATAGTAGAAGCAATTTTGATAAACACTATTTCTAACCTTTTTTATTAGCTAACAAGCATCATGTGGATAATTTTCAGTTGTTAGAAGAATCAGGGCGAGCAGTTATCCTGTTTTTATTTCCATGCTCTAGTTTACCTTTAGTACAGTATCTACTCGTTAAAGAACAGAATCCTAGAGCCAAGGGTGGTTGCTAGAGATGATCTGTTTCACCTTCCATAGGTCAATGACTAAGTCATCAAAGACAGCTGGTGCCTAATCTCTTCTCCTGTTAATTGCTGTTCTAATAGCAATAATAGCCAGGATCTATTGAGTATTTTATAGGGTTCAGACATTTTATAATACCTTATTTTGTTTTCATAACAACCCTGAAAATAGTTATATCATGCTAGTCAAAATCATTTTTAGAACACTTAGAAAAAATTGTAGAAATATAATTTTCTGCATTTAAAGATCTCTTTTTTTTTTCCATTCTTCTAGCATGGTCAATAAATGAATATTTATGCAGCCATTTGTATTTGCAAAGCTCTTTGGGAATTCAATGACATTTCCTGTGAGAAACATATGATTTAGCTTGGACACTGCAGCCCAATCTTTCTAAATACTATATAACCAGTAAATGGTCTACATGTCCACTAATAAAGTAACGGTTATATAAATTACAAAATAGATCTTTATATATTGACACAGATAGGTGATTTCCATACCTTAATAGGCTGTTTGTATACAGTATGTATAGTTTTCATATTGAAAATATATCCACACATTCTTAAATAGGCAAATTATTGTGTGGAAGGAGATTTGCCAAATTATGAACCATGGTTATCTTTGGGGTCAAGATTACAGACAAATACTGTCATTCTCCACATAATTTATCCTTAGCAATCACATATCATTCTAAAGCAGGGGTCGCCAACCTCCAGGCCACAGACCCGTACTGGCAGTGTCATTAGATTCTCGTAGGAGTGTGAACCCTATTGTGAACTGTGCATGTGAGGGATCCAGGTTGCACGCTCCTTATGAGAATCCAATGAATGCCTGATTATCTGGGATAGAACAGTTTCATCCTGAAACTATCCCCTCTCTGCCTGGTCCATGGAAAAATCGTCTTCCACAAAACCAGTTCCTTGTGCCAAAAAGATTGGGGACTGCTGTTCTTAAGAGTAATGAAGATATTTCTATTTAAAAACATACAATAGGAAATTAATAGTAGTAGCTCAAGACAGCTATGCAAAATACAGTTTATCACAGAGTAGCAATAATCAACTAAATACTAGTTAATGTTGATTGAATGCTTATACTGTACCAGGTATGGTTCTAAACATTTTACATAGAGGAACCCGTTTAATCATCACAACAATGCTATGAGATTAGTCCAATTTTTATTTTTATTTTACAAATTGGGAAACTGAGGTGCAGAAAACTAAGTTGCCCAAAATCACAGAGCTAGTATTTGATCGTGTCAGGACTTGAACCCAGGCAATTCATCTCTAGAGCCATTAAGTTGAATCTTCATCTGGACATGCCAAATGCATGGCTCCAATGAGTACTCCGGGGATTTGGAGGGAGTTGGGGTCACTGTAGGTTCTCCCTGCAGGTAATCACCAGGTTTGTACCAAACTGTAAGCCTCTGCAGGCCAGGCACAGTGTCTGGGTCACGTTTATTTTGCCCTTAGCACTCAGAATAGAGTTCTCCACTGATAGCCAGCAGGTCTTTAACAAATGCTTGTTGTATTTAAAGTTTTAAAAGTATGCTAAAGTTAATCCATTTTCTGGGTGAGTCAACATTTAAATGAAAAGCCATTTCTTTTCCATTTCGTAGACAAACTCTTCAAGTGGAAAAATATTTTGGCTATTTCATGTATGGTCAGAAGTGAGAGGGTACAAGTAGAGGGTGTTCATTTTGTTGGTCGTTTGATATATATTCTTGAACACCTGCCGCATGCAGGCACTGTTCTGGGGACACAACAAGGGACACAGTGTCTCCGATTTCATACAGTTTACACCTCAGCAGTAAAAGTTGTCAGAAACAAACTGGGAAAATACTGGGTACACAGATAGTGCTCAGCCCTTAGGAATATCACAAATTGGGTAGGAAGAGTTGTGTGAAATGTATATTTTATAATAAATTAAAGTATTACTTTAATAGATAACTGGAAGAAAAAAAGTTCTAATGTCAGACAAGTCACTGGTGCTGTATTATTAAAACAAGGAAATTAAACTTAATGGCACCAGAGGGAAAATAGTAAAAATGATTTTCTGGTCACATGTTATTAACCATAAAAAACTAAATAGAAAAATGGTAAGTGGGGAAAGGGATGGGTTATTCATATCCTCAAGGCATGCATAGTTAGCAGATGAAAGTAGCTTCCTAATTCCAGCTTAACTCTTTCCTGGGCTTTATATAATATCCCAAAATGTATTCTGGCTTTGGTATTCCTACGGGGCATAAAATCCACCTTAAATGATTCTTGTTACAAGCCTCAGAGTTACTTTATGTTGTCCTTGGAGACAGAAAATAAGCTTTTACCTCTCTTCTGGATTCATTTTCAAAAATGATTCTTGGAAATGAGTTTTCCTTAGACACATTTATATGTAATGACAGGCTAATATCTTACACACCATTACTGTATGTAATAACAGTGTGACAAAACTGACAAGAACTAGGCTATAGATGTAAGGCAATTAGCTGTGAAGGGAGAGTTATCCACCAGGAAGGATGGGCATCATCATGCTATGTGGTGACTTAATGGTTACTAAGTGATAAATGTCGATATCTCCTGAGGCAAAACTTCAAATAAGTGAAATTTGTTCTATGGCCCCACTTTTCTTTATTGGCATCAACTTTCTTGCTTCTGAGTCCTTCTTGTCATGGAGAAAATCCCAGCCCAGAGCCTAAATCTTAGTAGGTGATCAATAGCTCTTATTAAATTGGTATATGAGTGGATGGTATATGAGTGGATGGGTAGATGGGTGGGTGAATGGATAGGTGGATGAGCAGATGGATGGGTGGGTAGGTGGATGGATAGATGGATGAATGGGTGGATGAATGGGTGGGTGAATGAATGAGTAGATGCATGGATAAATGAATGAGTAGATGGATGGATTGATGGGTGGATGGAAAGATGGAAGGATGGATAGATGGATGGAGGGATAGATAAATGGGTGGGTAGATGGATGAATGGATGGGTGGATGGATGGGTGGGTGGATGGATGGGTGAATGAATGGGTGGATGGGTGGATGGATAGCTGAATAGATGAATGGATGAATGGATGGGTGGGTGAATCGTTGAGTGGTTGTGTGGGTGGATAGATGGATTGGTGGAGGGATGAGTGGGTCAGTGGATGCGTGGGTGGATAGGTGGATGGATGAATGGGTAGATGAGTGGATGGATTACTCATTCACCATAAAATATAAGGAGTTGATCATATCATCCATCCACATTTCAAACAGTGCTTATCTCAAGGGTGAAGTGTTAATGATGGGATTTTGGGGATCAGCGAAGAGGTGTTTTTTAGACAGAAAGGACTTCTTTCTGGTACTCTTTGGCTTCTTGGGCTTAGCTCTTTGAGACTATGCTGTAAAATGAAGACAGATGATACCAATCTTTTAAGGCTATTATGACGATTAAAGACAGTATTTGCAAAATGTCTAACTATGTCCTGCACATAGTAGGTGGTAAATAATAATAACTCTTAGCTCTTGTCATTATTTCCTTTCAAGTCATGTTGTCATTTCCAAGCATAACCCATCATTTGCCCCTTGATATACCTACAGGGAACAACCCAATGCCTACCTAATAAACTTTTTCTCATCCTTTAAGGCCCAGCCTAATATCCGATCAATGGACAAGCCTTCCCAAATCCCACTTCCACACCAGGCAAATACAGTCTATCCTCTGTCTGCTTCTAGTATTCATACAATAACTATGTAAAATAGGTATTATTATTTCCAGATGCTGGGACAAGAATGAGGCAAGAAAGGTACCTAGGGTACAAAATTTAAGGATGCATTTACTCTCAGGGTTGTGCATGAGTCTCCCATACCTCTCCCTAGTCCTGGTGCTGATTAGTTCCATTTGATTGAAGAAGCAGCCCAGTTTCAAGGAGATGAAGTGTCTTGCTGGTAGGTGGCAGGGGGAACAAAGCCGATATTCTTATTTTATTACACACAAGTTCCTAGAGCAGAGCCTGGTGCCCAACTGATGCTTAATAATTTGTCAAATAAATGAACTGAAGCTGTAGGGTAGGTAGCAATTTGGCCTGCTATTTGATGTAGTAGTAACGATGATAATGATGATGATGTTGATTATAAAAATCCAGCCTTTACTACACGTGTACTGTGTGCTAGGCACTCTGCTAAATGCTTTGCTTACAAGCTTTCTCACAATTCTATGGGTTGGGCATTGTTTATTAAAATTTTCATTCTGTACGAAAAAACCGAGGCTCAAAGAAATTAACCCCTTTGCCTGAGGTCACAGAGTTAGTATGCTTTCATTAAACATAGGATATAAATGAGAGTAGCCCGACTCAGGCACCCTTCAATTTGATTTTATCACTTTCACTTTAAAGTACTAATTGAAGGCTTTCTCCCCCTCAGCATAAGCAAAGGCTAGTGACCCATCTTAGGGTTAGTGCTGAATTTTCAAAGGTCTAAAGGTGTTTCCAAACACCTCTCTAACAAGGACAGAACTCTCCTCTGCCAGCAGGACCAATGTAAGAATAAGACATTTAGAAGGCATCGAAGCTGAAGAAGACAAACTAAGGATAGCAGACATGCCAACCCCGCTCTTGTGAAGTGTGTTTACTCATCTATTATGAGCTCACTCTAATGCAACTTTACTTTTGGTGTAATAAATTGTATTAACTTTATGCTTGAGTGAGTTATCTCTCAAAATAGAAAAATGTGTATTTCCAGGAGTCTTCTTTCATTTACACATGGAAGTCTACGGGAGTTTAAAAAATGGATTTTAAGAGCTCCAGTGATGGCTAAGAAATTGCTATTTCAGTCTTGAAAATTGCCTTTTCTACCAGAAACACTGAGCAAGGCAATCAGACCATCTGATCTTGCTGGATTGGAAAAAATTACTCAGGCAGTGAGATGGCCTCTAAAATTTGATCCCCTTTCCCCCTGACAATAATGATAAAAATTAAAACTTGGGCTCCCTCATCAGAATACTTAATAAATAGGATAACACAGAAAGTCAACTCGTATAACTCGTATCTTTTTTTTTTTTTTTTTTTTTTAAAAGAAAGAAGGCACCTAAACATCCTAAGCCCTTTTTTGCTCGGTTGTGTTACAATTCAGATAACTCAACTGAGTAGTGTGGTGAAAATGGGAACCTAAGTAAACTCATGAGTTTAGTATTAACTTTTTCTGTGTAAAGAGCTTAATCTCTCACTTTTAATAGGTCAAAGTTATTTTTTATGTTTGATGACAAACAGATGTAATGATTTAGCTATATCCCTATAATTCGGATAGTCTAAGTCCTCATAGTAATTCCTGATCATTCTTTCCTTTAGTAGCCACATGTAATTCATTGAACTCTCCTCTACTCATAACTGTGGAAAGTTAAAGGTACTTCTCAAATTCTCCTCAGTGTGGGAAAAAGTGCTTGTATTCTCCTGGTGGTTGCCTTTCACCTTTAATTACAAATACCTGCTGTCAACATAATCTTGATCACCTCTTGCTTGTGAGCTACTGGCCTCTTTTTATTTATTTTTTTAACTTTTAAAAACTTTTTTAATATAGAAATATGAGTCTAGAAATACTGGCCTCTTTTTACTGCTGCATCGCAAACATGTTCTTCTTTCCTCTTTTGCAAAAGCCCCTCTAGCAATGCTATAGAATGTAATGAACTTTTACTGAAAGTTAGAGACCAATTGGGAAATTATAGCATAGACCAGGAAGCTATCTAAAAATGAATATTATAATTTCCAGCATCCAACTAGGATGCAGAAAGCATGAGAGTGTTGCATTAGCCCTAACAATAAAACCTTAGGTAATCGGCTGGGCGTGGTGGCTCACGCCTGTAATCCTAGCACTTTGGGAGGCCAAGGCAGGCAGATCACAACGTCAGGAGGTCGAGACCATCCTGCCCAACACGATGAAACCCCATCTCTACTAAAAATACAAAAAAAATTTAGCCAGGCATGGTGCCGTGTGCTGAGATCGCGCCACTGCACTCTAGCCTGGGTGACAGAGCCAGACTCTGTCAAACAAACAAACAAAAAAAACCTTAGGTAATCAACAAAATCATATATTTTCTTGACTCTGTGAGAAAATTGAGTTCACAAAAAAAACTAATAGCCTGAAGTCTTAAAGAAAGTCAGGGTGGGCCACTCTGGCAGAGTTCAGGAAAAAAGCTGTATATAGCAGAAAAAGCTGGTATAGCAGATAAGAAGTTTGGTAAAACATGTTAATGAATTGCTAAAGTTTAGAAGTGGACCAGTTTGAGAATATAGAACACCTAGGTGCCAGACAAACAAAGAGGCTCTTCTTTGCCAGTGTTCACAAGAAAGATTAAGGGCAGCTTGGGAGCCCAGAGAAAGCCTGTGTCAGTGACACAGGCCTGAAGGAGGAAGCAGCTACTGCTGTGAGAAAGCCACGAAGCTCTGTCTGGATCCTTCTCTCTTTGAGGAATGAAGGCGTAAGACAGTGAAGAAACAGCAGCAAACCCTGAAATCCCCAAAGCATTGTGAATACCCATGTGGCTGAAGGTAAAAGAAAAATACCCTCTATGTCAGGAAGAGGGGCAATAAACCATTTGGGTTTCTTATGCCTTTTATGACGGAGTGTGAGGTAGAATCATTAAGAAAGCTTTTCCTCTGAGACCCAGGGACACAGATTCTGCCTAAGCTGAGGCTGGACAAAGAAAACAAACAAACCCCCTACTTCTCCCCTCATTCGCCAAGTAACAAGAAAGAGCATTCTTTTTTGTGGAGAAAGAGCAAGTCGTTTCTACTGGACAGGGAATAAAACAACTATGGTTAATTTATTAAAAGTTCTTTTGGAGAAGTTATACAGATATGTACAAACAGATGGGAGATATCATTGAAGGCATGGAAACTATACGAAATAGTCAAATGAAAATGCTATGGGGAAAAACAAAGTAGCGGAAATAAAGAATGCCTTTGATAGGTTCATCAGTAGACTCAACGCATCTGAGGAAAGTATTAGTGAACTTGAAGATAGATCAATAGAAATTACTTAAACTGAAAAACAAAGAAAACAGAGTGGTGGGGAAGGAGAAAACAACCAGAAATGAGCATACAAGAGTTTAAGAACAGTATCAAACAATCAAACACAAAACATATGTGTTTTGAAATCTTAGGAGAAAAAAGTAAGAATGAGGCAGAAGAAACATTTGAAGAGATAATGACCAAGAATTTTCCAGCAATAATAAAAAAAAAATCAAACAAACAAGGTCAGAGAACACCAAGAAAGATAAATCTACAGCTGGACCATCATAGTCAAGTGAATAAAAATCAAAGATGAAGAGAGAATCTAAAAGGCAGCCAGAAAAATAAAACACATCACATACAGAGGAACAAAAATAAAAATTAAGCGGACTTCTTGTCAGAAACTATACAAACCAGAAGGCAATGGTCTCTTTAAAGTGCTAAAAGAAAACAAAAAAGTTGACTTAAAATTCAGTGAAAAGATCTATCAAAGGGGAAGACAAAATAAAAACTTTTTTTGGAAAATAAAAACAGAGAATTCATTATAAACAAACCTGCACTACAAAAAATGTTAAAGGAAGGAATCTGATAGTAATTTGAACTGACACAAAGAAATGAAGATCTCTGAAAATAGTTAAAATGAAAATAATGTGAGATGAAAAAGTATTCTTTTCTCTTATTTTTAATTACTCTGAAAGGTAAGCAATTGTCTAAAAAGAAGTAGCAATGTAGCTTGGTTTAAAAGTGTATGTAGGCCAGGTGTGGTGGCTCACACCTGTAATCCCAGCACTTTGGGAGGCTCAGGCAGGCGAATCACCTGAGGTCAGGAGTTAAAGACCAGCCCAGCCAACATGGTGAAATGCTGTCTCTACTAAAAATACAAAAATTAGCTGGGAGTGGTGGTGCCCATCTGTAGTCCCAGCTACTCAGGAGGCTAAGGCAGGAGAATTGCTTGAACCTGGGAGGTGGAGGTTGTAGTGAGCCAAGATTATGCCATTGCACTCCAGCCTGGGTGATAGAGGAAGACTCTATCTCAAAAGAAAAAAAAAAGTGTATGTAAAAATAAGATATGTGAAACTAATAGCACAAAGATGGGAGGGAGAAATTGAGAGTATGGTATTTTAAGTTTAGGTCCTTACACTAAACACAAAGCAATAGAATATTATTTGAAGATATATTTTGTAAAACGTAGGGTAATTACTAAAAAAATTAAGAAAAGGTATAAAAAATCAAATTGTGAAAAAATTGAATTTTTAGGAGTAAGAGTAGAATGCTGGTTACCAGAGTTGTTGCGGTAGGGGGTGAAGATGGGGAGATTAAGAATGAAGAGAAGTTGACCAAAGGATATAAAGTTCAAATTAGACAGGAGGAATAAAAGTTTTCAAGATCTATCATGTAGCAAGATGACCATAGTTAATAGTAATGTAATGTACACTTCAAAATTGCTAAAAGAATAGCAATGTTAGATGTTCTTACTACAAAAAAAGGTTAAGTATGTGAAGTGATGGATGTGTTAATTGGCTTGATATCATTATTCTGCCATGTATACATATACCTAACACGTTGTACTCCATAAATATGTAATTATTATTTGTCAAATCAAAATAATTTAAATAAATTCAATTGTGGAGATATAAGGCAGGAAGAAAAAAAGCAAGCATAACATATAAAAGAAACAAACACAAAAAACAGGTGAATAAATAGAAAACACCTAGCAGGATAGATTGTAGCACAATCTTATCAATAATTATATTAAATATAAATGGTCTGCTTACCAATTAAAAAACAGAGATTGGAAGAATGGATTTTAAAAGATGACCTAAATGTTTATAAGAAACTTATTTCAATAATGATGACCTAGGTAGGATGACAATAAATGAATAGAAAAAGATATACCATGCAAACACTAACAAAGAGAAAGCTGGAGTGGTCATTTTAGTATCAGACAAAGTAAAATTCAGAACATGAGCTATCATAAAGGATAAAAGAAGGACATTACCTGATGATAAGAAGTGAATTCACTATGAATACACAAAAATCCTAAAAGTGGATGAGCCTAAAAATAGAGCTTAAAAACTGATAGAACTGAAAGAAGAAATAGACAAATTCACAATTAAGTTGGCAGTTTCAACATTCCTCTTTCAAAACTTGATAAAGTGACAGAAAATCATTAAGGATTTAGAACACCTGAAGAACTCTATCAACCAACTTGACCTAATTGACATTTATAGTACACAAAACTCAACAATGGCAAAATACATATTTTTTTAATTGAACATAGAATATTCACCAAGATAGACCATGTTCTGGTCCATGAAACAAACCTCAACAAATTTAAATTTATTAGGATAATGCAAAGTAGCTTCTCTGATCATGATAAAATTGGATGAGAAGCCAATAACAGAAAAATATCTGGAAAATCCCCAGATATTTGGAAATGAAACAACACAACCCTACAGAATCCATGGGTCAGAGAAGAAGTCATAAGGAAAATTAGAAAATGTTTTCAATAAAATGAAATTGAAAATAGAGTATATAAAATTGAAAATAGAGTATATAAAAATTTGTAGAACACAATGAAAACTGTATGTAAAGGGAAAAGTATAGGATGTAATTATCAACAAAAACACTTTTCTTACATTTCTTTCCTTATCATATTGGTCACAACCTCCAATACTCTACAGAACAGTATAGATAACAGTGCTATCCTTATCCTTAATCATAAAAGTTATGCATATAAAGTTTTTTCATGAATTATAATATTTAGGGTTTGGGTATATATTAATACGTTTTACAAAGGATGTTCTTTACTATTTCTAACGTTTTTTTAATGGGCACTGAACCTCATCAAATGTTTTTCTGAATCAATTATTTATTTATTTATTTTGAGATGGAGTCTTGCTCTGTTGCCCAGGTCGGAGTGCAGTGGTGTGATCTGGGCTCACTGCAACCTCGGCCTCCTGGGTTCAAGTGATTCTCCTGCCTCAGCCTCCTGAGTAGCTGGGGTTACAGGTGCACACCACCATGTCCCACTAATTTTTGTATTTTTAGTAGAGATCGGGTTTCACCATGTTGGTCAGGCTGGTCTCAAACTCCTGACCTCTTGATCCGCCCACCTCGGCCTCCCAAAGTGCTGGGATTACAGGTGTGAGCCACCATGCCTGGCCAAATCAATTATTTGATTATTATAATTTTCTCATTTTGTTTATTAATATCACAAATTACAATACTATATTTTAATTTTTATTTATTTTAAAAGAAATAAAGAATTTAATATATTTTCTGATACAGATTTTCTGATGATGTTCCTTACATTCTTGATTATGATGTATAATTCTTTTTTTTTTTTTTTTTTTTTTTTTGAGCTGGAGTCTTGCTCTGTTGCCGGGCTGGAGTACAGTGGTGCGATCTGGCCTAACTGCAACCTCTGCCTCCCTGGTTCAAGCAATTCCCCTGCCTCTGCCTCCCAAGTAGCTGGGACTACCAGCATGCACCACCATGCCTGGCTGATTTTTTTTTTTTTTTTTGTATTTTAGTAGAGATGGGGTTTCACCATGTTGGCCAGGATGGTCTCAATCTCCTGACCTCATGATCCGCCTGCCTCAGCCTCCCCACGTGTTGGGATTACAGGCGTAAGCCACTGCGCCCTGCCTGTAATGTATAATTCTTAATTAACTTATTTATTAGGCTATATAATATATTTAATTAATAACTAATGTGATGGTTGATTTTGTGGCTTTTTTTTTCACTCTTTTTTTTTCGCATAAATTACTGGAGTAGTTGTTACATGAGTAAATTCCTTAGTGGTGATTTGTGAGATCCTATTGTACCCATCAGCTGAGCATTATATACCTGTTGTTTCCCGACTTTTTAATGATCACCATTCTAACTGGTGTGAGATGGTATCTCATTGTGGTTTTGATTTGCATTTCTCTGATGGCAAGTGATGATGAGCATTTTTTCATGTGTCTGTTGGCTGCATAAATGTCTTCTTTTGAGAAGTGTCTGTTCATATCCTTTGCCCACTTTTTGATGGGGTTGTTTGTTTTTTTCTTGTAAATTTGTTTGAGTTTCTTGTACATTCTGGATAGTAGCCTTTGTCAGATGAGTAGATTGCAAAAATTTTCTCCCGTTCTCTAGGTTGCCTGTTAACTCTGACAGTAGTTTCTTTTGCTGTGCAGAAACTCTTTAGTGTAATTAGATCCCATTTGTCTACTTTGGCTTTTGTTGCCATTGCTTTTGGTATTTTAGTCGTGAAGTCCTTGCCCATGCCTATGTCCTGAATGATATTGCCTAGGTTTTCTTCTAGGGTTTTTATGGTTTTAGATCTAACATTTAAGTCTCTAATCCATCTTGAATTAATTTTTGTATAAGGTGTAAGGAAGGGATCCAGTTTCAGCTTTCTACATATGGCTAGCCAGTTTTCCCAGCACCATTTATTAAATAGGGAATCCTTTCCCCATTTCTTGTTTTTCTCAGGTTTATCAAAGATCCGATGGTTGTAGGTGTGTGGTATTATTTCTGAGGGCTCTGTTCTGTTCCATTCGTCTATATCTCTGTTTTGGTACCAGTACCATGCAGTTTTGGTTACTGTACCCTTGTAGTATAGTTTGAAGTCAGGTAGCGTGATGCCTCCAGCTTCGTTCTTTTGACTTAGGACTGTCTTGGCAATGTGGGCTCTTTTTTCGTTCTATATGAACTTTAAAGTAATTTTTTCCAATTCTGTGAAGAAAGTCATTGGTAGCTTAATGGGCATGGCATTGAATCTATAAATTACCTTGGGCAGTATGGCCATTTTCACGATATTGATTCTTCCTATTCATGAGCATGGAATGTTCTTCCATTTGTTTGTTTCCTCTTTTATTTCATTGAGCAGTGGTTTGTAGTTCTCCTTGAAGAGGTCCTTCACATCCCTTGTAAGTTGGATTCCTATATACCACAGTTTCTTTATCCACTCAATTGATGGGCATTTGTGTTGGTTCCAAGATTTTGCAATTGTGAATTGTGCTGCTATAAACATGTGTGTGCAAGTATCTTTTTTGAATAATGACTTCTTTTTTTCTGGGTTGATACCCAGTAGTGAGATTGCTAGATCCAATGGTAGTTCTGCTTTTAGTTCTTTAAAGAAACTCCACACTGTTTTCCATAGCAGCTGTACTAGTTGACATTCCCACCAGCAGTGTAGAAGTGTTCTCTAATTGCCACATCCATGCCAACATCTACAGTTTTTTGATTTTTTGATTATGGCCATTTTTGCAGGAGTAACATGGTATTGCATTGTGGTTTAGATTTGCATTTCCCTTATCATTAGTGATGTTGAGCATTTTTTCATGTTTGTTGGTCATTTGTATATCTTCTTTTGAGAATTGTCTCTCCATGTCCTTAGCCCAATTTTTGTTGAGATTTTTTTTTTTTTAAACTGATTTATTTGAGTTCATTGTAGATTTGGGCTATTAGTCCTTTGTAAGATATATAGATTGTGAAGATTTTCTCCCACTCTGTGGGTTGTCTATTTACTCTGCTTACTGTTCCTTTTACCGTGTGAAAGCTCTTTAGTTTAATTTGGTCCCAGCTATTTATCTTTGTTTTTATTGTATTTGCTTTTGAGTTTTTGGTCATGAAATCCTTGCCTAAGCCAATGTCTTGAAGGGTTTTTCCAATGTTGTCTTCTAGAATTTTTATAGTTTCAGGTCTTAGATTTAAGTCCTTAATCCATCTTAAGTTGATTTTTGTATAAAGTGAGAGATGAGGATCCAGTTTCATTCTCCTACATGTGGCTAGCCAATTATCCCAGCACCATTTGTTGAAAAGGGTGTCCTTTCCCCACTTTATGTTTTTGTTTGCTTTGTCAAAGATTGGTGGGCTGTAAGTATTTGGATTTACTTCTGGGTTCTCTATTCTGTTCCATTGGTCTATTTGGCTATTTTTATGCCAGTACAATGCTGTTTTGGTGACTGTGGCCTTGAAATACAGTTGCCTCTAGGTTTGTTCTCTTTGCTTAGTCTTGCTTTGGCTATGTGGGCTCTTTTTTGGTTCCCTATGAATTTTAGAATTGTTGCCAGTATGGTCATTTTCGCAATGTTGATTCTACCCATCCATGAACATGGGATGTGTTTCCACTTGTTTGTGTTATCTGCAATTTCTTTCAGCAGTGTTTTGTAGTTTTCCTTGTAAAGGTCTTTTGACTCCTTTGTTGGGTATATCCCTAAGTAATTTTTTTTTTTTTTTTTTTTTTTTTTTGCAGCTATTGTAAAAGGGGTTGAGTTCTTGATTTGATTCTCCACTTGGTCACTGTTGGTATATAGAAGAGCTACTGATCTGTGTACATTAACTTCATATCTGGAAACTTTGCTGAATTCTTTTTTCAATTCTAGGAGCTTTCTGGAGGAGTTCTTTGGGGTTTCAAGGTAAACGGTCATATCGTCAGCAAACCTGGACAGTTTGACTTCCTCTTTACTGATTTGGATGCCCTTTATTTCTTTGTCTTTTCTGATTGCTCTGGCTAGGACTCCAATACTGTGTTGAAGAGGAGTGGTGAGAGTGGGTATCCTTGTCTTGTTCCTGTTCTCAGAGGGAATGCCTTTAACTTTTCCCCATTCAGTATTATGTTGGCTGTGGGTTTGTCATAGATGGCTCTTACTACATTAAGGTGTGTCCCTTGTATGCCAGTTTTGCTGAGGGTTTTAATCATAAAGTGATGCTAGATTTTGTCAAATGCTTTTTCTGCACCTATTGAGATGATCATGTGATTTTTGTTTTTAATTCTGTTT
This sequence comes from Chlorocebus sabaeus, assembly GCF_047675955.1. NCBI lineage: Eukaryota > Metazoa > Chordata > Mammalia > Primates > Cercopithecidae > Chlorocebus > Chlorocebus sabaeus. Next base: position 43,080,692 of record NC_132914.1, on the reverse strand, counting down.
ATGTGGTGTATCACATTTATTGATTTGCATATGTTAAGCCATTCCTGCATCCCTGGTATGAAACCCATTTGATCATGGTTGATTATCTTTTTGATATGTTGTTGGATTTGGTTAGCAAGTATTTTGTTAAGGATTTTAGCATCTATTTTCATCAAGGATATCGGCCTGTAGTTTTCTTTTTTGGTTGTGTCTTTTCCTGGTTTTGATATTAGGGTAATGCTGGCTTCATAGAATGAATTAGGGAGGGTTCCTTCTTTCTCTGTCTTGTGGGATAGTGTCAAAAGGATTGGTACCAATTCTTCTTTGAAAGTCTGATGGAATTCCACTGTGAATCTGTCTGGTCCTGGACATTTTTTTGTTGGTAATTTTTAAATTATCATTTCAATCTTGCTGTTTGTTATTGGTCTGTTCAGGGTATCTAATTCTTCCTGATTTAAGCTAGGAGGGTTGTATTTTTCAAGGAATTTATCCATCTCTTCTAAGTTTTCTAGTTTATGTGCATAAAGGTGTTCATAGTAGCCTTGAATGTACTTTTGCATTTCAATGGTGTCAGTTGTAATATCTTCTGTTTCATTTCTCAGTGAGGTTATTTGGATTTTCTCTCTTCTTTTCTTGGTTAATCTCATTAATGATCTATTACTTTTATTTATCTTTTCAAATAACCAGCTTTTTGTTTCATTTATCTTTTGTATTTTTTTGTTTGTTTGTTTCAATTTCATTTAGTGCTGCTCTGATCTTGGTTATTTCCTTCCTTCTGCTGGGATTGGGTTTGGTTTGTTCTTGCTTCTGTAGTTCCTTGCGGTGTGACCTTAGATTGTCTGTTTGCGCTCTTTCAGACTTTTTGATGTAGGCATTTAGGGCTATGAACTTTCCTCTTTGCACCACATTAGCTGCTCCCAGAGGTTTTGATAGGTTGTGTTGTTATTGTCATTCAGTCAGAAGAATTTTTTGAATTTCCATCTTGATTTTGTTTTTGCCCCAGTGCTCATTCAGGAGCAGGTTACTTAATTTCCATGTATTTGCATGGTTTCAAAGGTTCCCTTTGGAGTTGATTTCCAGTTTTATTCCACTGTGGTCAGAGAGAGTGCTTGATATTATTTCAATTTTCTTAAATTTATTGAGGCTTGTTTTATGGCCTATCTTATGGTCTATCTTGGGAAAGTTCCATGTGCTGTTGAATAGAATGTGTATTCTGCAGTTGTTGTTTGAAATGTTCTATATATATCTGTTAAGTCCATTTGTTTAGGTTGTGTATAGTTTAAATCCATTGTTTCTTTGTTGACTTTCTGTCTTGACCTGTCTAGTGCTGTCAGTTTAATATTGAAGTCCCTCACTAGTATGGTGTTGCTGTCTTTCTCGTTTCTTAGGTCTGTTAGTAATTGTTTTATACATTTGGAAGCTCCAGTGTTAAGTGCATATATGTTTAGGATTGTGATGTTTTCCTGTTGGACTAGGCCTTTTACCATTATATAATATCCCTCTTTGTCTCTTTTAACTGCTGTTGCTTTAAGTTTTGTTTTGTCTGATATAAGAATAGCTACCCCTCCTCACTTTTGGTGTCCATTTGCATGAAATGCCTTTTTCCACCCCTTTAAACTTATGTGAGTTCTTATGTATTAGGTGAGTCTCTGAAGATAGCAGACAGTTGGTTGGTGAGTTCTTATGCATTCTGTGGTTCTGTGGAGCATTTAGGCTGTTTACATTCAATGTTAGTATTGGAATGTGAGGTACCATTGCATTTATCATGCTCTTTGTCGCCTGCATACTTTGGTTTTTGTTTTTTAACTCATATTTTTGTTTTATAGGTCCTGTGTGATTTATACTTTAAAGAGACTCTGTTTTTATGTGTTTCTGGGATTTGTTTCAAGATTTAGAGTACCTTTTAGCAGTTCTTGTAGTGACTTGGTAATGGTGAATTCTCTCAGCATTTGTTTTTCTGAAAATGACTATATCTTTCCCTCATATATGATGCTTAGTTTTACTGGATACAAAATTCTTGGCTGATAATTGTTTTGTTTGAGAAGGCTGAAGATAGAGACCTAATCCCTTCTAGCTTGTAGGGTTTCTGCTGAGAAATCTGCTGTTAATCTGATAGGTTTTCCTTTATAGGTTACCTGGTGCTTGTGTCTCACAGCTCTTAAGATTCTTTCCTTTATCTTAACTTTGGATAACCTGATGACAATGTGCCTAGGTAAAGATCTTTTTGTGATGAATTTCCCAGGTGTTCTTTGTGCTTCTTGTATTTGGATGTCTAGATCTCTAGCAAGGCTGGGGAAGTTTTCCTTGATTAGTCCCCCAAATATGTTTTCCAAGCTTTTAGAATTGTCTTCTTCCTCAGGAATACTGATTATTTTTTGGTTTGGTGGTTTAACATAATCCCAGACTTCTTGGAGACTTTGTTCATATTTTCCTATTCTTTTTTCTTTGTCTTTGTTGGATTGGGTTAATTCGAAGACCTTGTTTTCGAGCTCTGAATTTCTTTCTTCTACTTGTTCAATTCTATTGCTGAGACTTAGCAGAGCATTTTGCATTTCTAAAAGTGTGTCCAAAGATTCCTGAATGTTTTCATTGTTTTTTCTTTAAGTTATCTATTACATTTAATATTTATCCCTTCACTTTTTATATTATTTTTTGGATTTCCTTGCATTGAGCTTTGCCTTTCTCAGATCCCTCCCTGATTAGCTTAATAAGTAACCTCCTGAATTCTTTTTCAGGTAAATCAGGGGTTTCTTCTTCGTTTGGATTCATTGCTGGTGAACTAGTGTGATTTTTTTAGGGGTGTTGACAAACCTTGTTTTGTCATATTACCAGGGCTGGTTTTCTGGTTCCTTCTCATTTCTGGTTCCTTCTCATTTGGCTTCCTTTGTCAGAGGGAAGATCTAGGGCTGAAGTCTGTTGTTTAGATTCTTTTGTCCCATAGGGTCTTCCCTTGATGTAGTACTCTCCCCGTTTTCCTGTGGAAGTGGCTTCATGTGAGCTGAACTGCAGTGATTGTTGTCTCTCTTCTGGGTCTACCCACCCAGCAAGTCTGCTTGGCTCCAGGCTGGTGCTGGGGGTTTTCTGCACAGAGTCCTGTGATATGAACAGTCTATGGGTCTCTCAGCCATGGATACTAGCGCCTGTTCTGGTGGAAGTGGCGGAGGGTGCAATGAACTCCATGGGGGTCCTTAGCTTTGGTGGTTTAATGCTCTATTTTTGTGCTGGTTGGCCTCCTGCCAGGAGGTGGTACTTTCCAGAAAGCATCAGCTGTGGCCCTGTGGAGAGGGACCAGCGGTGGGCAGGGCCCCAGAACTTCCAAGATTATATGTCCTTTGTCTTCTGCTACCAGAGTGGGTAGGGAAGGACCACTGGGAGGTAGGTGGGGTAGGGCTAGGCTTGTCTGAGCTCATACTCTCCTTGGGCGAGTCTTGCTGCAGCTGCTATGAGGGATGGGGGTAAGATTCCAAGGTTACTGGAGTTGTGTACCCAGGAGGATTATGGCTGCCTCTGCTGAGTCATGCAGGTTGTCAGGGAAATGGGGGAAAGCCAGCAGTCACAGGCCTCACCCAGCTCCCATGCAAACTGAAGGGCCAGTCTCACTCCCACCATGTCCCCTGCAACAGCTCTGAGTCTGTTTCCAGGTGGAGAGTGAGTTGGACTTAAAAACTTGCCCTAGGCTTTCAGCCTCCCAGCTGCGAAAGGGGATTTAGGCCTGGTGTGGTGGCTCACACCTGTAATCCCAGCACTTTGGGAAGCCGAGGGAGGTGGATTGCCTGAGGTCAGCAGTTCGAGATCAGCCTGGCTAACGTGGTGAAACTCCATCTCTACTAAAAATACAAAAATTAGCCAGGCATGGTGGTGCATGCACGCAGTCCCAGCTACTCGGGAGGCTGAAGCAGGGGAATGGCTTGAACCAGGGAGGTGAAGGTTGCAGTGAGCCGAGATCATGCCACTGCACTCCAGCCTGGGGGACAGAGTAAGACTCTGTCTCAAATAAATAAATAAACAAATAATAAGAAAAGGGCTTTAGTTCTTCCTCTGCCTATGAAGTCTGCAAGCTGGAATCACACCCTACCTCGAGTTATGGCCAGGAGGCTTCTCGCCCAGTTCAAATTGTTACAGACTTCAGCTGGAGAAGTCCTTTTCCCTGTGGAGTTTTACCCCCTGCTCCTCTGGCCACTCTCCTGACGGATCCCTGTGGTGCCAGGCAAGAATGGGCTGCTTAGGGATCCAGCAAGCTCCCAGTGCCTTTCTGCTACTTCCTCTACCCCTGTATGTCGCTCGGCTTGGCTCTCTAACTTGACAGCGTCAGGCAAACTCGGGAACTACTTCTGAAAACACATCTTCAGTTTTTCCAGTGGGTGTGTGTGTTCAGGAGAGGAGGGTCTCCCTTTCCCACTTCCGCGTTTGGAGTACTCACAGTATTTAGGGTGTCTCCCAGGTCCTGCAGGACCTTCCTTTAGAGGGTTTGTGAGTCCTCTCAGGATTGCTGGTCTATTCTTGCAGTCGATCTGGAGCTAAAATTTACAATACCGATGGTTGATTTTGGGTGTCAAATTGACTGAATTAAGGGACACCCAGATAGCTGGTAAGGTATCATTTTTTCTGAATCATTGCACTACTTATCCTCGATGCTTCATTAGGCAGTGAGCCCATCCCTCTTCTGCTGAAAGGGTAACCCAGGTGGTTTGGCCTTTTACTAGAATCACTGGGCTGCCCCAGGCATGTCTGTAAGGGGATTTCCAGAGGAGATTGGTATGTGACTTGGAAGACTAAGTGGGGAATATTCACCCTCAATAGAGACAGGCACCATCCATTTGTCTGGGGACCCAGATGAAACCAAAAGGAAGAGGAAGGACAAATTCTTGCTCTCTCTTCCTTCTGGAGCCAGGATGCTCTTCCTTTCTTGACCTTGGATGTCAGGACTCCAGGTTCTCAGGCTTTTAGACTGTGGAGCTGGGACCAGCTAGGCCCCCAACTTTTGGGTCTCGAACTGAGAGCCATGCTACCTGCTTCCTTGATTCTGAGGATTTCAGACTTGACGGGGTCACCCTAGCAGTTTTGTGGTTCTCCAGCTTGCAGACAGTCTATTGTGGGATTTTTCTGCCTCCATAATGGAGTGAACCAATTACTATTATCCTAATAAATCTCTTCTCATATCTCTCTCTCTGTATATATATATGTGTGTGTGTGTGTATAATACATGTGTGTGTATATATACATCGATAGGATATAGAGATATATAGCCTATCAATTCTGTCTCTCTGGAGAAATCCTGAATAAAGCAACTAAATATATTTTATGTATTAAATATATTTAACATTGTAGAGTTGGTTCACTAATATTTTACTTAGGATTTTTGAATCTTCATGCACAGGTAAAAAGGGGCTATAATTTCCTTTTTGTATTCTCCTTAGTGTTTCATTCTTTAGCTGTTACCCTTTTACTATGCCCACTTTCTCTGAACAACATTGCTTCCCCATCATCCTTCTTCCTCTAGAAGGCTAGAAGGCTTTCCTCTGGTAATTTTGGTGCAAACAGAAAATTCTTGTTAGTTCTTATACTGAGAAATTTAGTTTCCTTAGTCTTGACAATCTTATTCCAGGATACACTCAGTGCATTGTTATTCATAGTCAAAATCCCATTAATGTGTTTTCTTGGGTTTCCTTTGTAAGCTCTACTAAGAACTAGCAGAAATTTTGAAATGACAGCTTTTCTTTAATGCTTTAAAATTCACACTTTAGAAAGGTTTAGCGAACCTTTGCTTTTCAACACAACCTATAGTTTCTTTAAGTGGAAGGGGCACCAGAAGATTTTGTCCATTTCCAGAGCAAATCGTTGGAGACGTGTCCCTGCATCACATCCCTAACTAGTTAGTCATTTCAAGTGGAAAGGAGGTACATGTGAAGAAAGAACTCAGAGAATTGTGTTTCTGTTTCTTTGTGTGTTTGTGTGTGTGTGTGTGTGTGTGAGAGAGAGAGAGAGAGAGAGAGAGAGAGAAAGACAGGATCTTCTCTGTCATCCAGGCTGGAGTGCAATGGCACGATCTAAGCTCACTGCAACCTCCGCCTCCCAGGCTTAAGCAATTCTCATGCCTCAGCCTCCCCAGTAACTGGGATTACAGGCATGTGCCACCGTGTCTGGCTAAGTTTTGTATTTTTTATAGAGATGGGGTTTTGCCATGTTGCCCAGGCTGGTCTCAAACTCCTGAGCTCAGGTGATCCACTTGCCTCGGCCTCCAAAAGTGCTCAGATTATAATAGTGAGCCACTAGGCCCAGCCTTGTTTCCATATCTTAAAAAATAATAATAATAATACAAATAAAAAAGCATGGAAATATGAGTTCTTCCATTCCTTGAAACTGGAAGTGCATTAATTCATTCTTTCATTCAGCAAATATTTTAGGACCTACTATGTGTCAGGCTCTTTTCTGAGGGTTGAGAATTTGAGGCTAAAAAGCAGGGAACAAACAAATAAAATAAACTGGCTCCATGGAGCTTACAATGCAGTGAAAGAGACAGACCAAACACATAAATACACAACTTAATACCAGGTAGTGGTAAGTGCTTGGAAGAAAAATAATGTCAGATAAAGAAACAAGCAAAAGTGGCATGGAACGCTTTTATGAATTATGATCTGGAAAGGACTCTCTGAGGCTGTCTTTTCCTGTCCTTATTTTATTCCTTATTTCATATCTTTCCTTTTATTTCCTTCAGTCATGCAGACATCTGATGGACGAGTCTTCCAGGAAGAAGGAAGGACAAATACCCTTGATGTACACGTACTTGGCTGGCCTGGGGAAGAGCAATGTGGAAGGTATGGTTGGAACAATGTGAGAGAGGAAGTGAGTACAGGGAGACCAAGTTTGAGACACAGGCAGGACCAGGTGGTGAGAAGTTTTTAGAGTGCCTACTTTCCTTGAAATACCATGGGTCGCTTACTTTTGGCATGTATATGGAGGGATACACTCAGATGTAGCTTCGAGTAGAGTCCTGGGTGAGGGGCGCGTTTTGTGGTTTTAATTGTGAGACAATAAAAACGCACAAGGGGAAACTGCTCAAGCTGGATAAATGCGGGGATCTATTGCTGGCCCCACAAGTACCCACAGGGAGGCTGATGAAGACTGAGATCAATGCAAGGACTGCTTCAGGGGAACTCAGAGGCGTGTTGTATGTCTTATTTCCGGGTGCAATAGCAGTAATTGGGTCATGCCGGCATTTTTTCAAAAAACCACCTCCTCCGCTTCAGATTACTACTGGCTTCCCTTTTCTAGTAAAAGAGACATCTGCTTCTATGTATAGAAGAGGCTTCAGGCCCTGAATTATAGTGTGGTAATTCATGCTTAACTGTTTTAATGGCTGCATAGCCCTCAGCCTTGCATCTCCTAACGCAGGAGATACTAATTATTAGGCTATAATTCACACTGTGTGAGTTCTTATTGCCCATCTTTCTTGTAGGATACAGATAGTTGGGAACATATAGTGCCTGTGAATGACCAGTATGCTCACTCCAATAACATCAGGCAAGCAATTCCACATAACACAGAAGAAGGTAAGAGTGTAAAGACAAATAGCAAAATGGATTTTGAGAGACAAGGATGATTTTTAACAAAGTGCATTAACTAATTGACAGTGGTAGCAACTGCCTACAGCCTGCTCATACAAAAACTTTTTTTTTTCTTTTTGAGACGATGTCTTGTTCTGTCGCCTAGGCAGGAGTATAGTGACACGATCTCGGCTCACTGCAACCTCCACCTGCCAGGTTCAAGCAATTTTCCTGCCTCGGGCTCCCGAGTAGCTAGGATTACAGGCACCTGCCACCACGCCCAGCTAATTTTTGTATTTTTATAGAGATGGGGGGGGGTCTCACTATGTTGGCCAGGCTGGTCTTGAACTCTTGACCTCAAGTGATCCACCTGCCTTGGCCTCCCAAAGTGCTGGGATTACAGGCGTGAGCCACTGTGCCTGGCTTGCTGATACAAAAACTTTCTATCAAACCCTTGTAAGAACAAGGGCCTATAAACTAAAGTGCAGCCTTTTAAAGGAGATTACAAAAAGCACTGACATTTTGCAAATTCACCTACAGATCTGCTGAATCTTTTGTGAGGGATTTGGGAAACCTAGTATTTTCTCACAGCTTAAGGAAAAACTGTGGTGTCTTTTGAAGGTTCAAGAACTAGAACTTATGAAGCCATGGGAATGATACAAATTGGTAGAAAACAATAACATTCTCACAGCTGGACCATCTGGTGGATTATTCAGACATAGCTTTGTATATCACTGAGTGGCTGCCATAAAGCACCAGATGAAGATAAGAGCTGGCATCTACTTCTAATTTTCCAAGGCTTAAATTGCTTTAGTGCCTTAAGTTCTGCAAATGAGAACTTCATCTGCAATGGTCTCAGCATCTTCCAAAATGTAATCTTTTTAAACAAATTATGATGTCAATAGAACTTCAGGATAAGAACCTTACATCTTCATTATCAACTCTGTGCCAGTAAAGTGCGTGTGTCCTTTAAATAAATGTCATAATGTCTACCATACGCTCTTCTGTGTAAAGAACACCTTCTGCTTTTATTTACCTTATTTTTAAAAGCTTTTCTTTCTTTAGCATAGCATAATGGGTACAAGAATACTTCTGAAACCAGATTGACAGTGGATAAATCCTGGCTCTACCACTGACTGCCTATGTGGCAAGTTACTCATCCTTTCTGGGACTTGGTTTCCTAATTTAAAATGGGGATAATAATAATACCCTATAGGATTGTTGAGAGGAATAAATGACTTAATTAAGAGCTCAGCACACTACCTCTCCCATAGTAAACACTATAACAATGTTCATCATTGTCAAGACAATAATAATTATTATTATTGCTAAATTGAATTGGGTGTAGTGTCCCTGACCCTCCAGCTCTTTCTTGATGGCCAGTACAAAGGTCCACACATAAAAGCCTTCACTAATTAACTAATAAAGCCATATTTTGTTATATAAATATGAACAACAACAGCTCATTTATTGTGCTGCCATTGCGTAGCTGGCAATGTTCTAGGTGCTTTCCAAAGTCATTGGGTATCTATTAAGTGCCTTCTAGGTGACTGAGATATTGGGGATATAACAGTAAACCAGAAGGCTTGGTTCCCATCTAGGAAGTAGGTATTATTAGCATTCTTTTGCAGGTGAGAAAATTGAGTCTCTGTATATTTTTAAAACTTGCTTATTGCCACGCTGTTAGTAAGTGGCAGCTTCCCAAAGAGCTGTCTGACTCCAAAGCCTGTGTTCTACCCACTACATTTTGCTTTCTCCCTTGGTATAAAATCTAGAGTCTTTGAGACTCAATAATGGAAGCCAAATTTGGGACATTTTGAGCACTGTAAAGAATACTGTTTGTAATGAGTTGTAATATGTTGAATGAAAAAAATTCATGAATTATAAAGAGAGTGGGGTGGGAGAAAAAGCTCTTCTTTGAAGAATGCCAACTAATATGTAGAAAGAATGATGGAATTCAAAAATCACTATTTTGTAACTCCCAATTTAATAACTGATTTAGGGAAGTATTAATCATAAATTCTAAAGTTATTGGGTAAAAATTTATTAGAGAATTGGTTATTCACACAGTCTCAAAGTATCACTCCACAGACTACCTACTAATTATGCAGGGAAAAGTTACGTTAACCATAGATCAAATTCAGCATCTCTAATAATAACACAAGCTAGGCTGGGCACAGTGGCTCATGCCTATAATTCTAGCACTTTGGGAAGCAAAGGCGGGCAGATCACCTGAGGTCAGGAGTTCAAGACCAGCCTGGCCAATGTGGCAAAACCCCATCTCTACTAAAAGTACAAAAATTAGCTGGGCATGGTGGTATGCGCCTGTAATCCCAGCTACTCGGGAGGCTGAGGCAAGAGAATCACTTGAACCTGGAAGCCGGAGGTTGTGTTGAGCCAAGATCATGCCATTGCACTCCGGCCTGGGTGACAGAGTGAGACTCCATCTCAAAAATAAATAAATAAATAAATAACACAAGTTACCTTAGGTGATGCGATAAGGAATATACAGCATTGTCTGTGTCACACTCTTCTAATATTCTGACTCTAACCATGAGGAACAACCAGACACATTTGGGATGTAGAAAAGACATTTTACATGACAACTGACTAGACTCTTTAAAAAACATAGTGTTATGAAAAACAAAAACAAAAAGGCAAGGAGTCTAGCACATGTTAAAACAAACTAAAGAAATATAACAAGCAAATGCAATGCTAAAAACTTGATTAGATCCTGGATCAGGAAAAAAAATAGTTATAAAGGACATTTTGGCCTAAAATAGGAGAATTTGAAGATGGACTATATATTAGATGATAATATTGAATTGTTAAATTTATTTGTTGTGATAATGTTATTATGGGGTTATGAAGGATAATATCTCATTCTTAGGATATTCATGCCAAAGTATTTAGGAATAATGTGTCATTGTGCCATGATGTCTGAGACCTAATTTGAGATACTTCAGCTCAAGATATGTGTGTGTGTGTGTGTGTGCGCGTGTGTGTATGTCTGTGTGTGTGCATGTCTATGGAGAAAGAAGACGGGGTAGGATTAAGCAAGCAAATGTGGCAAACATTAACAATCTAGGAAGTGTATACAGGTGTTCTTTGTATTATTCTTTCAACTTTTTGTATGTTTAAAATTTTTCAAAATTGAAAGTTGGGAGAAAAATTTACTAGCACTACAGATCTTTGCAGACTAAATAAATCTTGACAATGCAATGCCTCACTTAACAAGGCTAAGCAAAGATGAAATTCTTTTCTTTAGTTCCAGTGATAGGTACCTACCTCATAGTTTTCAGATTTACAGGTCTTTGTGTCTATTGATGAACAGAGTTTAATTAGTGTCTCTGAATCCAAATTTCTCAGAGGGTGAATCTAGTTAATCAAACTCTGTTCAAGTTCATTCACGTTCTGGACTAATCACCAGTAACTAAGGTACTCAGAATCTTTGGCAAACATAAATGTGTGGTGGAGCCTGTCCCTGTGAGTGGGAGGGGCGATTGACGGTACCTGCTGACCAGACTCTGTGGAAAGGGTCTGTTACAAAGGGTGAGTCCTGTACATTGACCTAAAGGCTGGAAAGGAGTTTGACAGGAAAGAAAGCGTAACGAATAGACACTCAAATAGGAATAGCATCTGCTTAGGCATTATTCTCCAGGGCAGTATTCACCACATTAAAAAAAAAAAAGCCACCTCAAACATATACATATTTATTAATAAATTAGGCATTTATTCTATTTTATATTGTAAAACACATACAAAGATAGAAATTAACATGTATGAGATAAAAATAGATATAAATTGAAGTTCATGCATTTTCTTCCCCCACTCCAATGTTTTATGCACTCTATTTTGCAGCCACATAAGTGGTTGCTGTTTAACACTGGAATTCATTTGTGAGCATCTACATATATCCTTCTATATCAATACCTGAAGGAGTTTTTATTTTATAAATAAAAAATACTTGAAATATTTAATTGTATGTGTTTCAGAAGGAATTGCACATAGCTTTTTTGAATGTGTTCTCCCCACCAATGTGTTAAGCTTATCAATATCTGTGCCAATCCTCAAAATAAGATAGGCGCCTTAGCTTGCTTCCTTTCCATTGGCCTCTACTTCTCTATCTGACATCCCCTCCATTTTGGTATACTATAATTATACTTTTCATTATGGACTTTATGAATATATTACTTATTCATTGTCATTGTTTAGTGATCTTCAAACTTTTTTGGCTGTGTGCTCATATTAGGTTTTTAAAAATTGAGCAAGTATATACATATACTTAATTTTAAATTACATTATGTACACTATAGTAATAGATTATATACATGTAAAGGTTTCACTAATAATTTGCTTTTAGAATGGGGATTGAAAAATAAATGTAAGTAGACATGTTAATTGCTTCCTATAGCATACCCTCTATCAGCCAGGGTTCTCCAGAGAAACAGAACAAATAGAACAAATATAGAAACAGAACAAATATACCCATATATGTAGGTATATGGCAAGAGAAAGGGAGAAAAAAGAGATTAGTTTTAAGGAAGGGAATTGGCTCATGTGATTGCGGAGGCTGGCAAGTCCAAAATCTGCATGGTAGTCTGGTAGGCTGGAGACCTAGGGAAGAGTTGATGTTGCAGTTTGAGTCTGAAAACATTTTGCTAGCAGAATTCCCTCTGCCTTGGGGGAGGTCAGTCTTTTTCTTAAGGCCACTGATTAGATGAGGCCCCCTTCACATTTTGGAGGGTAATCTGCTTTACTTAAAGTCTACTGATTAGAATGTTAATTTTACATAAAAAAATGCCTTCACAGCAACATTTAGATTGTTGACCAAATATCTGGCTACTGTCTCTTAGCCAAGTTGACCTGTAAAATTAATCACTTATCACCAGATTCTTTTATGTTGTCCTGGCTTTCATTTGTCACACTTTGGAGCTCATAGGTTTGACAAATTATTTTGTTTAAAAGCTATTACTATGGTTTGAATATGTCTCCCCAAATTTCATGTGTTGGAAATATAATTCCTCTGCTGTTATGAATAGGTTTATGGATTAACAAGGCCTCTTCCCTCATGAATGAAGAAATGTTGCTGTCACTGGAGGGAGCTCATTACCATGGGAGTGGCTTTGTTATAAAAGTGAGGTCTCTCTGGCTTTCTTGCTCTTGTCCTCTCATCATGTGAATGCCTTCTGCCATATAATATAATATGTAACACAAAGGCCCTCCCCAGATGCTGGCACCATGCTCTTATAATTCTCAGCCTCCAGAACCATGATATTAAATAAACCTTTTTTCTTTATAATATGCTCAGTCTGCGGTATTCTGATATAGCATCAGATAATGGACTAAGAAAGAAAATTGGTAACAGAAAGGGAGTTGCTATAAGCAATAAATGGAAATGCAGAAGCAACTTTGGAACTGGGAAGATGCTAGAAGAATTTGGGAAATGATATGATTTGGCTGTGTCCCCACCCAAATCTCATCTCAAATAGTAATCCAAATTGTAATCCCAATGCGTCCACTGAGGGACCTAATGGGAGGTGGTTGGATCATGGGGGCAGTTTCCCTCATGCTGTTCTCACAATAGTGAGGGGCTTCTCACAAGATGTGATGGTTTTAAAATTGATAGTTTTCCTATGCTCTCTCTCTCTCGCCTGCCATCGTGTAAAATGTGCCTTGCTTCCCCTTCACCTTCTGCCTTGATTTTAAGTTTCTTGAGGCCTCACCAGCCATGTGGAGCTGTGAGTCAATTAAACCTGTTTTCTTCATAAATCACCCAGTCTTGGATAGTGTCTTTATGGCAGTGTGAAAATGTACTAATTCAGAGAATTGGTATTGGAATAGTGGGGTATTGCCATAAAGACAACCTGAAAATGTGGAAGTAACTTTGGAACTGGCTAATGGGCAGAGGTTAGAACAGTTTGGAGGGTGCAAAAGGAGACAGGAAGATGAGGGAAAGTTTGGAACTTCCTAGAGACTTGTTTAATGGTTTTGATAAAAATGCTGATAGTAATATGGACAATAAAGTCCAGGCAGAAGTGGTCTCAAATGGAGATGAGGAACTTATTGGGAAGTAGAGCAAAGGTCACTTTTGCTATGCTTTCGCAAAGAAACTGGTGGCATTTTGCCCCTACCCTAGAGATCTATGGAACTTTGAACTTGAGAGAGATAATTTAGGGTATCTGGTGGGAGAAATTTCTAAGCAGCAAAGCATTCAAGAACTGGCCTGGTTTTTCCTGAAAGCATGTAGTTATATGTGCTCACAAAGAAATGGTTTGAAATGGGGACTTATGTTTAAAGGGGAAGCAAAGCATAAAAGTTTGGAAAATTTGTAGCCTAACCATGTGGCAGAAAAGGAAAACCCATTTTTGGGGGAGGAATTCAAGCCTCCTGCAGAAATTTGCATAATTAATGAGGAGGAGCTAACTGTTAATACCAAAGACAATGAGGAAAATGTCTTCAGGCCGTGTCAGAGACCTTCACTGCAGATCCTCCCATCACAGGCCCAGAGGCCTAAAAGGGAAAAATGGTTTTGTGGGTCAGGCCCAGGGCCCCAGTGCTCTTTGCAGTCTTGGGACAACTAGTGCCCTGCATCCCAGCTGCTCCAGCTCCAGCCGTGGCTAAAAGGGGCCACGGTACAGCTCGGGCCATTGCTTCAGAGGGTGAAAGCCCAAAGCCTTGGCAGCTTCCACATGGTGTTGGACCTGGGGGTGCACAGAAAACAAGAGTTGAACTTTGGGAGCCTCCACCTATATTTCAGAAGATGTATGGTAATGCCTGGCTGTCCAGGCAGAAATCTGCTATGGGGGTGGGGCCCACATTGAGAACCTCTGCTATGGTAGTACAGAAGGGAAATGTGGGGTTAGAGCCCCAACACAGAGTCCTTACTGGGGTATGGCCTAGTGGAGCTGTGAGAAGAGGGCCACCATCCTCTAGACCCCAGAATGGTAGGTCCATCAACATCTTGCATTATGCACCTGGAAAACCGGCAGGCACTCAATGTCAGCTCATAAAAGCAGCTAAAGGAACTGTACCCTGCAAAGCCACAGGGGTGGAGCTACCCAAAGCTATGGGAGCCCACCCCTTGCACCAGCATGCCCTGGATGTGAGACATAGAGTCAAAGGGAATTATTTTGGCGTTTTAAGATTTAATGGCTGCCCTGCTGGATTTTGGATTTGCCTGGCGCCTGTAGCCTCTTTGTTTCTCCCATTTGGAATGGGAACATTTACCCAATGCTTGTACCCCTATCGTATCTTGAAAGTAACTAACTTGTTTTTTATTTTAACAGGCTCATAGGCAGAAGGGACTTGCCTCAGTCAAAAGTCCAAAGTTTGCCTCAGATGAGACTTTGGACTTGGACTTTTGAGTTAATGCTGGAATGAGTTAAGACTTTGGGGGACTGTTGGGAAGGCATGATTGGTTTTGAAATGTAAAAAGGACAAGTGATTTGGGAGGGATTGAGGCAGAATGATATGGTTTGGCTGTATTCCCACTCAAATCTCATCTCGAATTGTAATCTGAGTTGTAATCCCCATGTATCCAGGGAAGGACCTGGTGAGAGGTTATTGGATCATAGGGGCAGTTTCCCCCATGCTCTTCTCATGTTATTGAGGGAGTTCTCACAAGATCTGATGGTTTCAAAAGCGGCAGTTTTTCCTCTGCTCCGTCTCTCTTGCCTATCATCATGGAACTCATGCCTTGCTTCCCCTTTGCCTTTTGCCATCATTGTAAGTTTCCTGAGGCTTCCCCAGCCATGTGGAACTGTGGGTCAATTAAACCTCTTTTCTTGATAAATTACTCAGTCTCAGGTAGTATCTTTATAGCAGTGTGAAAAGAGACTAATACAGAGAAGTAGGCTAGAAAAAGTCTGTACTAGCTTGAATGAAATGTTAAGAGTGATTTTGATGTGAGCTTGGAAGGAGAGAGGACTAAGGATAGTCTAGAACTTCTTAGAGATAACTTAAGTGATTGTGACCAGAATGTTGATAGAACTATGGACGCTAACGCCATTCTGATGAGGTCTTATGTTTGAGATGGGATTGAGAAATAAGGTATTGGGAACTGGAGTAAAGGCCATCCTTGTTATAAAGTGGAAAAGAACTTGGCTGAACTGTGTCTGCGCCTGAAAACTTTATGGAAAGTGGAATTTCAGAGTGATGAACTGTGATATCTAGTGGCTTAGCCAAGTTGACACATAAAATTAACCACACACCACCATATCCTCTTATGTTGCCCTGGATTTCATTCTTCATGCTTTAGAGTTCACAGGTTTGACAAATATTGGAAGAAATATTTAAACATCAAAGCATTCAGGCTGCTACATGGCTACTTTTAACTGCTTACAGTAAAATAAGAGGAAAGAGATGACTTAAAGATAGAATTTATAATTAAATGGGGAGCAGACTGGAAAGATTTGGAAATTTTGCAGCCTGGCTATATGGTAGACAATGAAAGGGCTTTTTAGCAGAGGAAACTAAGGGGGTGACCAAGCAACTGATTGATACAGAAATTAGTGTGAATAGAACAAAGCCAGAGACAGTTCATCAGGACAATAAGAGAAAGACCTCAAAGGCATTTCAGAGATCTTGAAGGCTGTCTCTCCTATCACAGGCCCAGGGTTCTAGAGTGCAGAATGGTTTTGGAGGACAAGTCCTTGCTCAGGGCCACCTTGGGTTTTGCTCCCTGCATTCTGAAGCAGTTCTTTTCAGCTACCCCTGCTGTGGCTCAAGTGGGCCCAGGTGTGGCTTGACTTGCCACTCCAAAAGGTACAAGTTGTAAACCTTGGTGGTACTTAATGAGGTGCTAATACTACTAATTTAAGTAACGCAGAATGCAAGAGCTGTGGGGGCATCGCTTCCTCTAGATTTCAAAGGATGTTGTGAGCAGCCTGGTAGCCCAGGCAGAGTCTTATTGCAGGAGTTAGAATCACTGCAGAAAGCTCCTTCTAGGGCAATACTGGGTGGAAATGTGAGTCAGAGCTGGTGCTGCCACGGATAACCCCCACTAGAACAATACCTAGTGGAGCTCCTGAAACAGGGCCACCCGTAGGACCTGAAAACTGTAGTTACCATTGTGCCACACTAGCCTGGGAGAACTACAGGCATGAGACCCTAACCCATGAGAACTATTGCATGGGATGAGCCGAGCAAAGCCATACAGATGGGGCTGCTTGAGGCTTTGGGAATGAATCCTCCAATGTGTCCAGGAGGTGGCACAGAGAATGAAAGATCATTCTGAAACTTTAAGGTTTAATGGTGTTTTGTCTGTTGATTTTTAGACTTACTTGGGATCAGTAATCCCTTTTTTCTTACCACTTTCTCCCTTTTGGAATGGGAATGTCTATCCTATGCCTGTCCCACCATTGTGTTTTGGTGGGACAATGAAGTAGATAACTTGTTTTGGTTTCACAGCCTCACAGCTGGAGGGAATTTGCCATGAAATGAATTGTGCCTTGAGTCTCACCCATATCTGATTTAGATGAGACTCTGGACTTTTGAGTTGGTGCTGGAATGAGATAAGACTTTGGGGTTATTGGGATGGAGTGAATATATTTTGTATGTGAGAAGAACACAAATTTTAGGGGCTGAAGGTGGAATGCTATGGTGTGGATGTGTCCCCCAAAAGTTCATGTGTTGAAACATACTCCCTCTGCATTCATGAATAGGTTGTCAGCTCTGCCTTTATAAATGGATTAATGCTTCTAACATGGGAACAGGCTAGTTATAAAAGCAAGCTCTCTCTGGCTCTCTTGCTCTTGCCTTCTCACCACATGATGTCTTCTGCTAACTTGTGATGCAACACGAGGCTCCTCACCAGATGCGGATGCCTATTTGCCCTTGGACTTCCCAGACTCCACAACCATGTAACAAATAAACTTTTCTTTATAAATTACTCAGTTTGTAGTACTGTGTTATGGCAACAACAAAATATAAAAACTAAGATAGCGATCAGTAATATTTCTTCCTATATTTTGATGCTTTCTTCTGGATTTATTGATCTTCTTGTTGGACTGTTTCCCCTCAGGGTGCTTTTAAAGTGGACTTTCATGTGTTAACCTATTTTTTAACCCCCTTTCCATAAACCTTTTTTATTATGTTTGAGGATAAATTTATTGTAGGTTCATATTCAAACAAGGATTTAGCTAGATATAAAATCTTTGCTTTAATAAATATTGATTTTTATCAAAATTTTGAAAACAGTACTTCATTATCCTTTTACACTCAATGTTGTTTTTGAGAAGTTTAATATTAATTTGATTCTCATTCCTATGCAAGTATTTGCTTTTCTCACTGGGAGAGCTTTATAATTTTTTTCTTTGTTTTTGATATTCTTAAATTTTACTGTAATGAATTTTGTTGTAATTTTTTCTTGTGTTTTATGTGAGTTCTAGTCTCTGTGATTCCTTTAAATTTGGGGTCTTACATCTTATTTATTTCTTCAAATCTTTCCTGCTCTGTTCTCCCAAACCCAATCACTTTTATCTCCTTCTGGAACTTCTATTATATAGATATTAACATTTTAAGATCCCCCCATATTTAAAAAATGTGTATTTATGTTTTCTCTCTTTAGTCCTTTCTGATACTTTCCCATAGAGTTCTTTAACCTGATTTTTCAGTTTACCATTTTTTTCTTTGGTTCTATCTATTCTGCTATAAAATTTATTGATTGAATTATTTCAACAAAAAAACCTTTTTTTTTTTTTTTTTTTTGAGACAGAATCCAACCAGGCTGGAGTGCAGTGGTGCAATCTCGGCTCACTGCAACCTCCGCCACCTGGATTCAAGTGATTCTCCTGCCTTAGCCTCCCGACTAGCTGGGATTACAGTCCCCTACCACCATGCCCAGCTAATTTTTGTGTTTTTAGTAGAGATGGGGTTTCACCATATTTGTCAGGCTTGTCACAAACTCCTGACCTCAAATGATCTGCCCACCTCGGCCTCCCAAAGTGCTGTGATTATAGGCATACACCACCATGACCGGCCTATTTCAACAATTAAAAAAAATATCCATTGTCTCCAACTGGCGTTCCTTCAGACTGCTTTTTCTGTTTCATGTTTCTAATTGTCTCCCTTATCTCTTTAATAATTTTATTTTACATGTTTTAAATTCTTGTTCTATCTGGTTATTTAGGGGAAAACTCTTAAACCATGTTTTTCCTCTGCTCTCACACTACAACAATCATCAATATAGAAGAAAATTTCTAGGACCAAATGTGGGGTTTTTTTCCACGCACCAAGCAGTGGACAAGAGCTGAGCACCCTCAAATTCAATTCCAACACTCTATACCTAGAGATAGCATCAGAACTTAGAGGTGAGGGCTCAGTCCCCAAGATTGCCCCTTCCCACCACCAGACACAAGTTGCAAGTCCAGGCCTACACAGCTTCTGATTGACCAGGTTCAAGTTGGGGTTCCCATGACCCCTTCTTTGGGTTCGATTAATTTGCTCAAGTGGCTCACAGAACTCAGGAAAACACTTACTTATGTTTACCAGTTTATTGTACAGGATATTACAAAGGATATAGATGAAGAGATGCACAGGGCAAAGTATGGGCAGGAGTGAGGAGCTTCCATGTTCTCCCTGGCCATGCCACCCTCCCGGAACCTCCGCGTGTTCAGCTAACTGGAAGCTTTCTGAATCCTGTCCTCTTGGGTTTTTGTGGAGGCTTCGTTATGCAGGCATGATTGATTAAACCTTGGCCACTGGTGATCAACTTGACCTTCAGCCTCTCTCATCTCCCACTTTAGGGGATGGTGCTGAAAGTCCCAACCCTCTAATCATGCTTTGCTCTTCCTCTTCGGTAACCAGATCCATTCTGAAGCTGTGAGTCAACATTAGCATACAAAAAGATAGCACTTTAGAGACTCCAAGGATTTTAGGAGTTATATGTCGGGAATGGGAAGGAAGACCAAATATGTATTTCACAATATCACACTGGTTAATTAATTCTGCTTTCTCTTATATAAATTGTTTGATTTTTGGCTTTTATTTACAATGCTCATGCTTCTCAGGAGTCTTATTTTTTCCTTCTGGGAATTAACATTCACTGTGATATACCAGCTACTTTGGCTGATAACATGTACTCAAGGGACAGGCAAAAAGCACAGACCTCAGCTTATATTCACCTAAATGTATGGAGAAAAAACAGGAATTATGATGTAGAGCCTCTGGTATTGCAATCATTCCCATTTACCTGCCTCTACACACACACATATACCCGGAACCTCTCAGTAAAATCCTGCCAATGCTCATTTTCAAGGCTACCTCCTTCTGTTGTAATTACCCAGCCTATAACAGGATACAGGAGGAGAAGGTGCTTAAGGCCAGCTAGCCCACATGTACTTGTTGTCACTCACCTTAACTACGATCTAATACTGCCCTAGCCTTACTCTATCCTCTGGCTAAAGTTGGTGCTGCTGCCTATTTCTCCCACCATGGCCATAAGATAGGCCTATGGAAATGTGGGGCATAGAAGAAAATACAAATAGAAAATGTCAAACTTCCTCAAACTACCATCATCTCTGCATCTGGCTCTCCCCTGTGCAAGGCTAACATTTCTTCCCCAAACTGGAACTCAACTATGTCTGTCTCCCTAAAGATTTCCCATTTTAGGGGTCCATTAACTAGTCTCTTGCTTTTGTCGCATATCCAGAGTTGGGGTCAGAGGAGGGAGTGTTTCTTGCAATCTTGCTTCACTGGCAGCCAGTCATAAAATGATCTAATTTATAACTATCGTGTGGGCCACAAATATTACAGTCATGTTGATCTTGGTGTTGCTCAGATTCACTTCCTTTTACATTGTACTGATTCTGTCTCATTCTCTTCCTACTGTGTTGGATTGTCTCTGACTCTTTCAGGGATTTATTTGGCATTCCATGCTGGTCTATACAAGGCTAATCATGTTCCTTCTTCCAGGGGAAGTCATCAATCTTTATGGCCACGGTTCACAAAATCTAGTCCTCAACTGGGAGCATCCATCAGTCGTATTCACGTTTGTCTGGTTTAAGACTCTGTGTCCTGGGATTTTTTGATTGGCTATGAATTTCCTAAAGTTATGTGTAAAATTTGAGACTATCTGGAGCGGGTCTGTAACTTTCATCAGATATTGAAAGGAATTTGCATTCTTTGAAAAGATAAGAAGTAATACTCCAGTTATTTTCACTCCTATTTGCCATTTTATAAATGTGTTAGCTAGAACTCACGGAGGTGTGGCTCTCCTCTACAAAATGTGGGAACAGATTAGCTATAGGGAGGAGGAAAAGAAGAGGAAGATAATGAAGAGAGGCAGTGTAACCTAAAGGTTAAGAGCATAGACTTAAGCACCAGATTCCCTGTTTTGAATCCTAAAACATCCATTTACTAACTTTGTAGCCTTTGATAAGTACTTAATCTTAGTTTCTTCATTTGTAAAATGGGAACAATGACAATAATTGTTCATATATCATAGGGTTGTTTTGAAAATTAAAGAATGTTAAAAAATAAAAAGCACTTAGAATGGTATCTTTCACAAGTACGTGACTGAATTTTTATTATTACTAAATCTGCAAGGTTTCTAACTTAGGGGACTGAGTGGATGGTAATGCCATGAATATTCATCTAAGTATCCTGTGTAGGCCTACTCCAGTGCCTTGCACATCAAAGGAATTCCATAAAGTGTTATTGAATGGAACAAAACTGGATCTCTATGTTGAGCTTTTAAAAGCTCATTCTTATCTTCTTACTCAACTTGCCTACTTCCTTCTAGCTTACTCTGTCTACTATACCACACTCCATTGAATCTATTAAAAACCAGAAAGGTATAATTTGTAATATTTACACAATTAGTTACAGTAAAAAAAAAATACATGTGAAATAACATTAATTTAGAAGTATTGCTTCCCCTAGACCCCAGCCTTACACTTCATGAAATACTTTGATTCAAACTCTTTCTGAACAATTCTGACATCAGCGTCTCTGTCATTTTGGGGGCCACTTTCTGACCTGCCACATACAGTGTTTTAGGGTATATCCTGATATCCATTTAAGTTGCATGAGAATCCAAACTATTTGAATCTGTGTTTGATACTGTCACTAGAAATTTTATCCTACCCCATAAACATACATTTACAGAACCTTAAAAAACTATTTTAAAATTCATTAGGTGAACATTCATTATGTTTATTATAACCTCTTAGAGTGATTCAAAAAGACTTGCATCATTAGCGTTCTCTGTTGCCTCCCAGAAATAATTATCTATGTTAAAGATAATCTTCTTTGTCTCTTTTTGTAAAAATACGAATTCTACCAGATTATGAGCATTCAAGCTAGCACCAATTATGGTCATTTTAGGGAAATATATCTTTTTCAAGATATTCTGACATTCAAAATTTAGTAACTAAAACAGTGCCCTATAATATTTGGAGGATTTTCAGAAGAATTGAATATGAAGTTTTTTCTGATGGATAATTTTGGGAAAATAATCTCTCTCACCTTATGTTTTGGTATATATGGTAATTATTTTTCTTTTATGAGGATAATGGAAACAATTACCTTATTGGGTCATAATGAATATTAAAGGAGATAATTTAAGTAAGGTCCACTGTACAATGCCCAATACACTGTAAGAGTTCTAACAGGTTAATTATTATTGTCATTAATAAGTAATGTGACACTATATGTAGATATTCCCCTTTATTTCCATAGCAAGTGGGAAAGAAGAAAAAGTGAGCATGGAATTCTTCCCTTCTGCTTTCTCTGTTGTGGATTAGATGTGAGGCTTGTTCTGACTATACAACCTTCCCCAAAGCTGTCAGAAGATCTCACTGGGGTCTATAATCCATCATGGATATGACCACCAGTTGCATTTGTCTGCTTGTATCCCATTAGGAAACAATAAACACTGGGTTATTTTCTTACTTATCTTTGCCAGATTTAGACAGCTATGTTTCCTTAATCACAGCTGCTGTTTGTAGGCAGTTTGGACTTCTCACACAAATTTCAGATCAGAATCCTAAATATGACTTGTTACCATGAAATAGTCTTGCCACCTTCTAAAAATATGTAGACGTCTTTCGTTTCCTCAGCCCCTTAGGCAAAATTGAGCTAGATAACGGTGACTTCAGAAGTTACTTTTGTTAAGACTTTTCAAAACACAGATAAAGAGAGAAAACAATCTTCAAACCTCCTTGCTAATAACAATAGTAGCAGAGTCATTATTTTAGCGCCTCTGTAGTTTGAAGTTCAAGAGAGAGGGAAAATATCTGTGTCACCCTGTTGGTCTCCCTATCTTTATCCTGAAACTATGAAAAGACTGGCCAATTACAAGAATAAGAATAATGGCAAAGTTGGAATGCTTCCCATAACTGTTATCTTCTTCATCCTATGAATTTAAAGATCAATCTGAAAACAACTTGTGTTGCAGTGTGATTCAAGTAAGTGCAATTATTAGGGTGAATCAGGGAAACCTGACAATGTGATTTCTTGTCACATTAAAGGAAGTGCTATTCTTATAGTTTATAGAATGAAGGGTACTTTAAGGCAATTTGGCTCAAGTTCGGAGAACATTTCACTATGAGAATGGATTTTAGTTTGACATGGAGAGTAGGCAGACAGATGTGTATCAAATAGCATCTGGAGCATATGAAAGCTAATTTTTTCATGACCAGTAAGATATAAATATAGTATGTTTCTCATTTTAAAGTGTCATTTACATCAACCAAAAATGTGATATATTAGAGGAAAAAAAATCCTAGCCTATAAATAGTTCTGCCATGGAGTCCTCATCTTTGAGTAGCTGGGCAAGGATGGTGAGGACTCCTTTCTTTGAATAGGAGCTAAAATCCAACTGTCTATTGTAACATTTACATTTGATTGTCTTGAAAGCACATTTTACTCATCGTCCACTCTCCCAAACTTGGCCCCCTTTCTGGATTTCCTGTCTTGGTACATGACACCATTATCCAATTAATTGAACAGAGCATAAGTCCAGGAATTATTCTGAAACTCTCTCCTCCTCACTTTATTATCCAACTCATTTCTTATTTAACTATGTACTTTTATTCTGCTTCACTTTGACCATACTGTTCTAAGCCACCATCAGAAGTCACCTGGCTTACTGCAGTGGTCTTGTGTTTAAAATGTACCTAAGATTTGTTTGAATCAGGTATGGTAGGACATGCAGACATAGAAATGACTGTCATAAAAGGAGATGTTGACATTCACAGATCCCTAGAAAGAGGAGGCTTGGCATGCCATGAAGGGGCATCCCGTGGGGAAACACCAGGGTTGGTCAGGAGGAAGAGGAAATGAGGGGAAGGTGTGGGCAAGTGACTGTTGTAGTGACTGTGGGAAGAAATGGGTGAGGCAGAATAAGGATTGGCTAGTGTGAATAATCTTGGCAGACTCTGGGGCATTGCACCTATTCCAAGTTGTCTGGTGCCTGGCTGTGGGGTGATCGGGGCAGGTGGATGGGGGCCCAGAGTCAAAGAGCTAGAGAAGGAGTTGGTTGGGCATTATGAGCATTGGGTGGTTGCTTTATGTATGAAAGGTGTACTTGCAGGAGAGTTCTTTACTATCTTTAGAAATTAGCTAGCCTTGGGAGGGACACTCCCTCCAGGATCAGCAAAGCCCCAAATGTGAAAACATCAGAAACACATGATTAATACACCAAATATACCTTTTAACAGTGTCCTCGAATCCAGTCTTCTTCACCAGAGTGAGAGAGCCTTTAACAATCCAAACATGAAGCCATCACTCTTCATTCCTTAATCCCTCAATATTTACCTGTTGCTCTCCCTAGAAGGCCTTAAATAATCTGGTCCCTACCTACCTATTGGACTTCATCTTGGACCCTCTTTTGTTCGTGAACTCCAGCCACACTAGCTTGCTTTCGTTTCTTGAAATGTGCTGTCTTCCTCCCTGGGCCTTTACATGTGCCATTATCTCTAAATGGAACATTCTTCCCCACTTCCTCTTCCCCATAGTGGTACCTAACTGGCTCTGGAACTCTCAACTTCCTTGGGGAAGTCTTTCCTTTAATCCCCAGACCACGTTATGTCTTAGACCCTGTTTTAGGCTCTCATAACATTTCATGATCCTCCTTCAGTATACTTATCAGGTTTGTGATAATATACTGATTTTGTGATTAATTTCTGCTGCCAGGGATCCATGAAGGCAGAATTGTGTCCAAGTGATTCATAGTATGTTCCTAATTTCTAGCAGTGTGCTTTAATACACACAAGAGGCTTCAATAAGTATGTGTTGTGTGAGGGAATAAATGCCAGTCTTGGTTAAGGATATAGACAATATTTTCAACTTAAAGACTGAGTTGGAAAAACAGAAACGGTTTTCCTGAGCCTGTTTTAAAAAATGCTCGAAGTTGATACATAATTGCTCTGAGTGATGTGTTATCAGAAGTGATGTGAGCCATACCAGACTGTCTCTACTGGGCATTGTGTGTCACGGCAATAAGACATCTGACATGATTTGAAACATGAAGGAAATAGATGTTGAAAAAGCATAAATATATGAAAGTTTTTCTCTTCTCAGGATCATCTGAAAATTGCTCTCGGTGGCCGATGGCATGTTTTATGGCTGACTCCACAGGGAACATGAAGAAAAGTTCTTTTTCTGTTGCATATAGAAAGAGAAATTTTGACTTGTTTTTCTTCTAATCATTCTTTGCAAAAATTTAATTATAAAGACATGACACAATATTAATCTCCAGATGTGTATTCTTAAGAAATGATCTGAAAGAACTAAGCATCTATACACTGGATTAGTTAAAATTAGACTTGAGCTCTTCATACTCTAGAAAGAGTGCCCAGATTTCAAATTTTAAGAAAGGCAGAGGATGTAAACTGAGTAACTTAACATAACTAAAGCCACAGAACAGAGCTGACAATTCCCTGTCAAGAAGAATATCCTACTATCCTAACAGGAGACGTCAAAGCTTTTTGCTTTATATCATTTCTAAAGACTGTGTGCATTTTAAAATATATATATTTTTAATAACATGGTTCTCTACTTTCTACTTCTCCACTTTTCTCTCTCTAGGGCATATTTTCAGCAATGCGAAAATTCAGTCAGATGAATTGATGCAATTAACTAGATCAGATGTTGCAGCTAGACAGTCATGGTGGCTATGGCATATATTTGATCTGCAGAATACTGTTGTTTGCCCTGCAAAAGGCTTAAAGTTGTTGCTTTAAAAAAAAATATTTCGCAACATTTAAAAATTAAGAGGCTGCACATTATACCTTTTATTGAAAAAAAGGACACTCTGGGTTCCCTGAGCCCTTAAACAGGAAACACACTTTCCAGTGTGTCAGAGTCCTATATGGACCTTATCACATGTCTACATTACCTGCCTGGCCCCTCGAGGCATTTGACTTTGTGACTCTTAGTATATAAGATGCTAGCAATTGCATTAATTCTCTGTTTGCTCTGACTATATAGAGGGTCTTTTTGTAGTCTAATCCACATAAATACCTCCTTTCTGAAATTCAGAAGATTAGGACAATTTACAATGAGCAGAGTGGGATGACATATCTTCTGGATCACCCCACTGTAAATATATACTTAATTTCCTTTGACCTTGTTTTTTTAAGGATCTTTAAAATGTACTTTTTACAAAATTTCCAGATATTTCCCTTCCTCTTTGTGATAAAAGAGGGAAAGTTTCTGGGCTGCTTGATTCCTAAGATTTAAAAGATAGTATGCAATGATATAATAAATGTCACCGGGCCATTGCCTAATTTTTTGAATATTCTAGGTACCTTAGTTTGTAAATACCCTAAGTTGTTATAAGAAAAACCATATATAGGCTGGGCACAGCAGCTCATGCGTCAAATTCTAGTATTTTCATGGCCGCTGGGAGCCTCACTATCATATCCATCTGTCTAACCACCTTCCTCTACTTCTGCTGTCACTTATCTTGCACATTGACAAGCATGGCTACTGCAGCTGATTTCTATAACCTATTTGCTTATTGCCTAACATGTATCTGAAATTTCTTCTGTTTCTTTGTTCAAAAATAGAAGGAAGAGATCTGATTGGCCCAGATTATTCTGTGCATCTCCCTCTCTTTGAGTCAAATGCTCACTTCTTACCCAATCAATTGTGGTGGGAGGAATCATGGAGCCCAATGCCCATTCTGCCAAAGTTATGGGTAAAGCAGGAAATAATGGTATAGATGGAAGTTTGGACAAGGTGATCACACTTGAGTCTAGCTGCAGCTAAAGGATATTTGCCCCTCTAGGGACATAACTGGTGGAGAATGCTGCCCATACAGCCCTGTGGGGGGCTTGAGAAATGAGGGCAATTCAAGAATCCAACTGATGTGGTTGGGATATTTGTCCTGCCCAGTTCTTATGTTGAAACGTAATTCCCAGTGCTGGAGGTGGGGCCTGGTGGGAGGTGTTTGGGTCATGGGCACAGATTCCTCATGCCTTGGTGCTGTCCTCATAGTACTGAGTTCTCATGAGATCTGGCTGTTTAAAAGTATGTGGCACCTCCCCACCCTCTCTCTCTTGCTCCTGCTCTGGCCATGTGATGTGCCTGCTCCTGCTTTCCATTTTGCCATGAGCCAAAGCTCCCTGAGGCCTCCCCAGAAGTGAAGCACCATGCTTGTGTAGCCTACAGAACTGTGAGTCAATAGAACCTCTTTTCTTTACAAATTATTCAGTCCCAGGTATTCATTTATAGCAACACAAGTATGGCTTAATACAACAACTTTCAAAGTTTGGACAAGACTTCCATTCATTAGTGGCAAATAGAGCTATAAAATTCAATTGGGGTGATGAACAATGGGAGCATCAAGGCAAGTAAGATGATGAGTACCCAGGAGAGGTGAAAATCATTGTAGATCAGCAAAGGTTCCTCTGCTGTAGCAAAGTAAACAGCGGCTGAGGGCATGAAAATTCAAAGCTTGGCAATTCAGATGTTCTTACTGTGACTTAAAGGAGTGCTACTGAAAATCTGATTTGTGGGCTTGATGGAAATGTGCATTTTCAGGCCCAAGTCCAGAACTAATGAATCAGGATCTGTGATGGTGGGATCTTGGCTATCCAGGTGATTTGGATGCTCACTGCTGTTTGAGAAGCGCTGGTTTAATGGAGAATCTTGCCTACCTAATCGAAGACTTAAAGATGGGGAAGAGAATCTGTCTGGAAGAGGTGTGGGTGGGCTAGTTCCGGGGTTTGAAGATCTTTGAGACAAATGGAAATTTAAAAGCAGCAACCCAGCATTTGTAAGGGAAATGCTGTTTACTCTTGAGAAGATGTTGCTTTAAATAAGAGGCTGAGCTTTTGAAAAAATGAGAAGTTTTGGAAAAATACATTGTCTGAGTCCATTTGTGTTTCTATAACAGAATACCTGAGCCTGGGTAATTTATAATGAATAGAAATTTGTTGGCTCATGGTTCTGGAGGCTGGGAAGTCCAAAATCAAGGTGCTGGAATCTGGAAGGGCCTTCTTGCTGCATCAACACATGTAAAAAGGCAGAAGGGCAAAAAGAGAACAAACTCACTTCTGTGAATCCTATTTATAATTGCATTAATCCATTCATGAAGGCTCTGTCCTCATGACTTAATTCCCTCTTAAAGGTCCCATTGCCCAACATGATCACATTGGGGATTAGGTTTCAACCTGTGAATTTTGGAGTGGACATAAACATTCAAACCATAGCGCATCTCTTTAATTCTACCCCTGGAACACCTGAACTGACTCATAAGATCAGAAATAATGATGTCCTCCAGTCATACCCATCTATGAGTGAGGTTAAGGACATGGCTCCAAGTGTACAGCCCTATAGACTCAGACTTCGTGGATGCCACACTTATCAGAAAACACTCTATGAGAGCCCCACATGGGCTGGCCAGCTGTAGCAAATGCTTAAGAGTTTTCTCTCCAACGTGAATTCTTATAAAAAGTGTAAAAGTAAGGCTATCTTTCTTTATATAGTGGGTGACTAGATAAAGTGTAAAATTAAGGCTGTATTTCTTTATATAGTGGGTGACTCTCAGGAAGACTTTTTGGTTTTCTCTGGTGACCTCAGAATATGTAGATAAATAAGTGTTTCATTCCAAACGTAGATATATTTTTTATCTATAGTGGTTTATCAAGTAGGATGTGATGTTTGTGAACCAGGCTGGGCACTTTCCCTTAAAGCCAGGCTATTTTACAGAATTTTTAAAAGGTTGCTGGTCACCACTCTTCTATTGTACTTCCTTATCTACCTTGCTCCTAAAATAAGTACAAAGGATATTGGGTAATACCAGCTACCCTTGATATTATGGAAATAGACAAGATGACCCTACTTTATATGATTACATGAAGACCAACCTGAATCAGAGCTTTGCCATTTCTACCAGTTCTAATTATTATAAATATCTTTATCAGTTTTTCAATAACATTCTATCATGGCTTGGCTAACAAAATTGATGGATTTTTACATATAATATTCATAGACACTAACAGAACTGTTATTATAGCCATAGCTGTGATAAATTGTTTTTGAAGATGCATATTTGAAGGGAGGCTGTATGGTTAAATACTGTTCTACAAGTCCAGATCCAGATCTGTCTGTAATACAGCCTCAGAAAATACTGATTTTAAATTAAGTATGACATTTAATCTTTTCTGTCAAAACAAAAGACCATATAAAAACAAAAAGGAAGATAGAGGTTGGACTTCTGAAAACAAATGAATAAAAAAGTGACAGTAACTCTTAGACAAAATTGGGTGATATATGGAAAGTAACTTATTCATGAATTAGTGAATTTAGGTGCATCTTTTAAATATTAGTTTATAAATCTGACTTTTTTTGGTAAACAATCTTAGCTGATGAGACAGATTGTGAAGAAAATCAAATTGCATTTATAATGTATCATTTGTGTTTCATTGTCCTTAGACAATGCTGTGTGTGAGAGGACATCAAATTTCACTATTTTCTCTCCTACATCAAACTGATGGGATCTCAGGGTAGCCACAGACATGGCTAATGGCTGGATCTAGTAGGCCACAATTATCCCCTCAAATCCAGTTGATAGAACTTCAAATAGTAAGTTATTTTACGTAAAGAAAATATTCAAGAACCATATGAAACGTTTCATTCTTTCAGTCAGACAGAGCACCCGATAACTTGCTTTTGGAAATTATGACTATTTGTCACAAGCTCTAATGTGGGGCTGTGAGGATCCATTGTTAATAATCCGTTATTTTAATCAAGTTGTCTGTAACATATTTGAGGTTGCATGACCCTGGTACAGCATGGTTTAGGCCAAAATCCTTTGTGTCGGACTGAGGGGAGGTGGAGGTGTCCTTTTGCAACACCCTTTTTTTTCCTTTTGAGATAGAGTCTTGCTCTGTCACTGAGGCTGGAGTGTAATGGTGCAATCATAGCTCACTGCAGCCTTTCTCTCCTGGGCTCAAGTGATCCTACCGCCTCAGCTTCCTGAGTAGCTAGTACTATAGACACTCATCACCACACTCAGCTAATTATTTATTTATTTATTGTTCAAGATAAGCTTTCACTCTGTCACCCAGGCTGGAGTACAGTGGCCATGAGCATGGCCCACTGCAGCCTTTCTCTCCTGGGCTCAAGTGATCCTCTTGCTTCAGCCTCCTGAGTAGCTGATATTACCGATGTGCACCACCATACCTGGGTGAATTTTTTTTTAAGTTTTTGTAGAGGTGGGGTCTTGCTATGTTGTCCAGGCTGCTCTTGAACTCCTGGGCTCAAGCAATCCTTCCACTCTGGCCTCCCAAAGTTCTGGGATTACTGGCATGAGCCACTGTGCCAAACCAGCTAATTTTTAAAAGTTTTTTTTTTTTTTGTAGAGATGGGGTCTCTTATGTTGTCCAGCCTAGTCTCAAATTCCTCCCCTCAAGTGATCCTCCTACCTCAGCCTTCCAAAACATTGGTATTACAGGTATGAGCCACTCCACCCAGCCTCATTTTCTTTCCCTGATAGAGGACATCTAAATATAAATCAGAGAACCATATACAAATCTCCAATTATCAATCTGTTAGCACTTGGCCAAAAAAATCTGCCTGTTTTCTGGTCATGTTGGTTATACTTAATTAAACTTGATAAAAAAATATTGAGCCTATTCTAAGTGTAAGGCACTATGGAGGATGCAACTATAATAAAATGTATAATATGATAATGACAACTTGATTTTTAGGTCTTTACTGTTTCCAGAGTACTGGCACATTCATCATCTCCTTTGATCTTCTCAATGACTCTTACCCCTTACAGCTAGAAAACTGAGGCCCAGGGGGTCACGTGACTCACAGCAATTTACATGGGTCATTGGTGACAGAACTCACAGTAGAACCTACCTCCTGCACCTTCCTAACAGTTTTCTCCATTATTCTTATCTGTGCCCAACTTGCAACATAGTAATTGATTTATTGCCATCCATTCTTTATTGATGAACACTGTGTGCTGGAGAACATCAGTGTACGAAGGATTTCCTGGCTGCTGAGCCGCTCTTAATACTGGACATGAAAGATGCTACCTGCCAAGTAAACCTGACCCAGGCTGTGAGAGGTTTACGACATTAACAGGTGCACATCAAGTCATCATCAATCACTGTAACAGTGCTGCTTTTGTGTTTTTAACCTTGCTCTGAAGTGTGATGCCTTTGTTAACACTCGATCTTGAATGGAAGAAAAAGAATATTTCCCTCCTGAAGAGCATGGTCACTTTATAAACTGCATCGTAGGACAAGGCAGAACCCACTCCTTCCTTGACTTTGTGTGAAATCCCCTCCCTCAGATTAGAGAGTCTTATCTAATTGCAGCGAATCTCAACATTTGGCTTCTTTTTAGCATTTATTGTATCTGATGAATAAAAATCAAATTATTAATGAGGGACACACAGCCCAGCATTAGCACTTGAAAAAAAAAATAGCCATTCTTTTCCAAGATGAGTGGTCAGGTGGATCTGTCTGACTGAAAGATTAAAAGGTTTCAAACCTTGAATTCCACAATACTCGCCTTTTTCACTCCCTTATCTAATCCATCAGTAAGTCCTCATGGCTCTATCTCCAAAATCGATCTCTTCTGCCCATTAGTGTCTCTCCCTCCCCTCACACCCGCTGAATCTAAGCTACCAATACTTCTAGCCTGCCCTTCTCTGGTAGAAGCCCATACCACCTAACAGTTTCCTATTTCTTTTTGCTCTTGTCCCTATGACTGTCCAGCCCCTACACAGTGACCAGAGAAATGTTTTTAAAGTTGTAAATCAGGCCACTTCCTGTTTGAAATCTCACTGGTTTCACATTGACATTAAAATAAAATCTAGATTCCTTACCTTGGCCCTGTCCGCCTCCAGCCCTCGTGGTCTTCACTTCTCCCTTGGTGCATGCTGCTGCAGCCACACACATGTGCAGAATATGTTCAGCTCCTTCCCATCTGTGGTAGGCTGAAAAAACCCACTCTTCTCCCCCACAAATATATCCATGTTCTAATCCCTGGAACTTGTGACTGTTATATGGCAAAAAAGTCTTTGCAGTATGATGACATGAAGCATCTTGAGATTGGGAGATAGATCATCCTGAATTATCTAGTGGTCCCTAAATGCCATCACAAGTATCCCTATAAGAGAGAGTCAGAGGGAGACTAGCTGGACACACAGAGGAGAAGATTTGAAAATGCTGGCTTTGAAAATCGGAGTGATGCGGCCACTAGCCAAGAAATGCTGGTGTCACCAGAAGCTGAGAGAGGCAAGGAATGAATTCTCCCCCTAGAGCCTCTGGAGAAAGTGTGGCCCTGCAAACACCTTGATTTCCAACTTCTGGCCTCCAGAACTAGGATGGAATGAATTTCTGTTGTTTTAAACCACCAAGTTTGTGATAATTTGTTTCTGCAGCCACAGGAAACTATCATATCATCTTAGGATTTTTATGATTCCTCTACCTACAATATATTTCTATGAAACCTTACATCTGCATCTTGTTCTTTAGGACTTAACTAAAACATCACCTCTTCAGGGCGAGCTCCCCTGACATTGGCACTAAGGTAGCTCACTCCATCCAGACATTCTTTATCACATTGTCTGATTTTTTCTTCATCTTCTTTTGGGAATTATTTATTTATTTTTCGACTTGCTCATTATTCCAGCATATAAAACAGTGTCTAACATGTAGTAGATGCTTACTAAATATTTGTCAAGGAAAGGAAGAAAAGAAGGAAAAAATATTACTAATTGCCTAGTAGTGATAAAGAAAATATTTAACAAACATCTGGGCTTTTGAAAAACCTTTGGCTTTTATGATGAATGTCTTCTACTGCAGATAGAGTTGCCTATATGCAATCTTAGAAAATGAAATACAAGGTTGCATTTGAATTTCAGATAAATGCAAATATTTTTACTTTGAGTATTTCCCACAGAATAAGTATGTTCCACCAAATATTGCATGGAATATACTTATACTAAAAAATATTTTTTATATGAAATTCAAATTTAGCTGGTCATCTTAGTTTGTTTCTCTTCCCCCTCCCCTTCATCTGGCAACCCTAACTGAGGATCACTACGGCTCTTTGTCATAAACAGAGATTGTTATCCTGTAAACAGATGAAGGGATAAAGTAAACAAATCCTTCCTTTGAAAGTCTTTTCTCATGCAATTATTCTTCAAAATCTTAGAGTTATATGCACATCAGTAAGTTTATCCTCCTCTCTGAAGGAGCACATCCCTGGCTGGGCACATGTTGGGGAGGAAAATAAAGTCCTGGCAGCTCTGGCTGGGGCAGGCCCTGCTCACTGTGAGAGATAAGAGAAGTCACCTTGTTGCTGTGCGAGTGAGAGCCCATGCATCAGGGTTCGGTGGTGCTCAGCCTGCCAGATCCACCGATAGAGAGGGTGGCCTGGTAACTGTCCTTTCTGACCAGTCAGACTTCTTCCCATGGGGAGAAGTCAGGGGTTAGAGGGGTAGGCATTCCCTCTTTGGCACTGCCCTATGACAGAGAAAGTACATTGACTTCTCTTAGGGTCAAAGCAAGAATATGAAAAGGGGAGCATAATAACTTCTTTCTAAAATGCTGCTGCAGGTATTTACAGAACAAAGTTGTCAGTACTATTGATAGACGTGACCAACCTTTAAGGCTGCCAACATGAGAGATTTCCTGTAGAACCAAAGGGTTTCCACTGGGCAGCAAAAGTCTTTGAAGACCTAATAAAGCATACTCTATGAGTTGTGTTTACCTTAAAGTCCCTTAGAAATCTAAAAATAGGAAGTTCAATGTTGAAAGCCTGCCCACCAGTAAGGAAACAGGTTGCTAGCCATCCATATGCACAGCCTCAAACTCCATGCCTCAGTTTACTTGCAGGAGTACAACAGGGGCTCAGTGCCACTCAGTTCTTACCAGTGAGTTCACCCATCACAATACAGGAAAACATTCTAGGAGAAGAAATTCAAATAATGACTAAAAATTTAAATCCATCTCTAGGTATAATATTCCTTTCTTATTATATCACAAACAAAATTCCCCTCAATCATGCCAAGAGAAAGGGAAATAAGTGTCTTCATGAGGCCCCTCTCTTATTTTCCACAATTTTTTCTTGGAATTTTGTTTTAAATAAGACCACAGAGTATCACAAAGACAGTCTCCTTTTTATTCAGCACCAACTTAGAATAAGTTTTGTGATTCTTTTGTTTTCAAAAATACATTAATTTCACATTTTAAAGAAGAGACTGAGCCCTAGTGGCTATGAATAGAATTTAAGTGTGCTTTTCAAAGACAAATTTCAAGAGCTGAGCTCGAGGTAAATTCACTCTTCTCGATCACTGTTTAATACAGTCACGTGTTTGCTTAACGACGGGGATGTGTTTTGAAGAATGTGTTTTCAGGTGATTTTGTCATCATGTGAACATCGTAGAGTGTCTTTACACAAACCTAGATGGGATAGCCTACTGTACACCTAGGTTAGATGGTATGTATAAGCCTATTGCCCCTAGGCTATAAACCTGTATAGCAGGGTACTGTACTCAATGCTGTAGGCAGTCGTAACACCATGGGAAGTATTTGTGTATCTAAACATATCTGAACATTGAAAAGGTACAGTAAAAATACAGCATTGCAATCTTATGGCATCAATATCGTATATGTGGTCCGTTTGACGGAAACAATGATATGTGGTGCATGACTGTATTTCCAATAGGTAATTTGCCCAAATCTATCCGGTGCCTTACAGAAATAAATGTAAATATAGTGGATAAATCTGTGCAATTGGGTTCTTTCATTTGCTTTTAAAAGCCATAAGATCTGGATCAACTTGTGTGCAAGAAGATTCTCAAGTTTAGCTTCACGATGCTTATTATGTGCTTCCCCTTTTGTAAATTTCTAGCAATATTTAAGACCCTTTAGAGTTGCATACATTTGAAAACTCTCTTTGATGTATAATCAATAAATTAAAAGATGGGTGAGGCCAGGCATGGTGACTCACACCTGTAATCCCAGCACTTTGGGAGGCTGAAGTGGGAGGATGGCTTGAGGCCAGGAGTTCGAGGTTATGGTGAGCTATGATCACCCCAATGCACTCCATCCTGGATGGCAGAGCAACACCCTGTCTCTGAAAAAAAAAAAAAAAGAATTAATTGTAAAAAGGTAATCTCATACATTTAAGATTTTTATTATTAAAAATACATATGGTCATTGTAAAAATTTCAAAGTGTATCAAGTAAAATATAGAAATTTTCTTTTCTTTTATTCACTCCAATTCTGCACTCCAAAGATACACATGATTAACAATTTGATGAATATCCTTTCAGATTTTGTTTTGCTATGCACATAGAAACATATATGCAACTATATTTTAATTTACTTTAATCTTTATTATGAAACATTTCAAACTTTAAGAAATAGAATAATATAATGAGCCAGTATATACGTATCACCCAACTTCCACTGTAATCAAATCATGGTCAATCATGCGTCATCCATATTCCCACCCATTTTCTTCCATCCCTCACTGGATTATTTGTAAGGAAATCTAAGACATAATAACATTTCATTAGTAAATACTTTAGTATTTGTGTTTAAAAGATAAAAACTTTTAAAAATCATTATCACACTTAAATTTTTAAATATTACTCTTAAATAACCTCAAATACTCAGTGTTCAAATTTTTCCTATATATAGATATATTTTTTACAAAAATGGAACTATACTAGACATGGTGCTATATAACTTGCAGAAAAATTTAAACTTTACAAAAATATTAGGCCAAAGAAATTGTTGGGATCCAATGAGACTCTTGAGCTTATGTTTTATACCCCTCCTATTAATTGATAAAATCTTACTTATCTGAGGCCTGGCTTAAGACTTCCTTTGTAAACAGCTAGTAATATTGAACATCTTTTCATGTGCTTACTTACCATCTGTATCTTATAAATGAAATGTCTGTTTATGTCTTTGCCTGTTTTCTAATTAGATTGTTTGGGTTTATTTATTTATTTTTTCTTTTTGCTGTGGAATTTTGAGAGTTCTTTATATATTCTAGATATGAGTCCTTTGTCAGATATGTGGTTTGCAAATATTTTCTTCCAGGCTGGAGCTTGCCTTTTCATTCTTTTAACAGGCTCATTGCCTAAAAACATAGCAAATATTTTTAACTTTGATAAACTCTAATTTATTAATTTTTTTTTTTTTTTTTTTTTTTAAGACAGAGTCTTGCTCTGTCGCACAGGCTGGAGTGCAGTGGTGCAATCTTGGCTCACTGCAAGCTCTGCCTCCCAGGTTCACATCATTCCCCTGCCTCAGCCTCCCAAGTAGCTGGGACTACAGGTGCCCACCACTAAGCCCAGCTAATTTTCTGTATTTTTAGTAGAAATGGTGTTTCACCATGTTAGCCAGGATGGTCTTGATCTCCTGACCTCGTGATCTGCCCGCCTCGGCCTCCCAGAATGCTGGGATTACAGGCGTGAGCTACCACGCCCGACCTAATTTATTAATGTTTCCTTTTATAGATCATGCTTTTGATGTCATGTCTAAAAAATCATCATGACATATTCGATCCCAAAGATTTCTCCTATGTTGTCTTCTAAAAGTTTTACAGTTTTATGTTTTCATTTAAGTTTATGATTCATTTTAAGTTTTGCATAAAGCATGAGACTTAGGTCGAAGTTCATTTTTGCTATGCATATCCATTTGCCTCAGTAGCATTGGTTGAAGAGACTACCTATTCTTTTGTTTGAGACACAGTCTTGTTCTGTTGACCAGGCTGGAGTGCAGTGGCACGACCTCAGCTCACTGCAACCTCCGTCTCCCAGGCTGAAACAATTCTCCTGCCTCAGCCTCCCTAGTAGCTGGGATTACAGGTATGTCCCACCACACCCAGCTACTTTTTGTATTTTTAGTAGAGATGGGGTTTCACTATGTTGGCCAGGCTGGTCTCCAACTCCTGACCTCAGGTAATCCGCCTGCCTCAGCCTCCTGAAGTGCTGGGATTACAGGCGTGAGCCACCGCACCTGGCCAAGACTACCTATTCTTCATTGAATTGCTTTTGAACCTTTGTCTAAAATCAGTTGGCTGTTTCAGTACGCAGTTATTTCCTGGTTCTCTATTTGGTCCTACTTGTTTATGCTTCTATCCCTCCACCGATATCACAGAGCCTTGGTTACTGTAGCTATATAGTATATCTTGAAATTGGGTAGATTTATTATTCTAGTTTCATCTTATTTTGAAATCATTGTAAGTATTCCATTTCCTTTGCCTCTCTGTATACATTTTTAAATAATCTGGTTTACAGCTGTAAAAAATCCTGTAGGAATTTTGATAGGAATTGTGTTAAACCTGTGTGATAGATAATTTTTTGTGCAACATGACTGGGTCATAGGATGCCCAGAAATCTGATTAAACATTATTTCTTGGGGTGTCTGTGGGGATTTTTCCATGAGAGATTAGCATTTGAGTCAGCAGACAGAGTAAAGTGTATAGCCCTCCCTAATGTGAGTGAGCGTCATCCATTATTGAGAGGCTGAATAGAACAAAAAGGTGGAGGAGGGGAGAATTCCCTCTGCTTGACTGCTTAAGCTGGAACATCAGTCTTTTCTGGGTCTGGAAATTATACCATTGGCCTTCCAGTTCTCAGGCCTTCAAACTTGGCTTAAAACTTCCACAATCAACCCTCCAAGTTCTCAGGCTTTTGGACTCTACCTGAACTAAACTACAGCATTGGCTACCCTGAGTCTCCAGCTTGCTGATGACAGATCATAGAACTTGCCATCCTCTGTAATCACCTGAGACAATTACTCATAATAAATCCACATATATATATACACATACATATATATATATCTCAGAGAGATTGCAGATTTAGTTCCAGACTATCATAATAGAGCAAAAATTGCAATGAAGCAAGTCACACAAATTTTTTGGTTTCCCAGTGCATATAAAATTATGTTTATACTATATCATAATCTGTTAAGTGTGTGATAACATTACGTCAAAATCATGCACATGCCTTAACTTAAAAATACTTCATTGCTAAAAATTGCTCACAATTATGTGAGCCTTCAGTGAGCCCTTCGTTGCCATTTGAACAGTGTTCACAGCATCTTCACCAGGAATAGATTCCATCTCAAGAAACCACTTTCTTCACTCATCCATAAGAAACAACTTCTCATTCATTCTAATTTGATCATGAAATTGTAGCAATTCAGTCACATCTTCGGGCTTCACTTTTAATTCAATTTCTCTTGTTCTTTCTACCACATCTGCAGTTACTTCCTCCATTGATGTCTTGAACCTCTCAAAGTCATCCATGAGGTTGGAATCAACTTCTTATAAACTCCTTTTCATGTTAATATTTTGACCTCCTCTCATAAATCATGGATATTCTTAGTGGTATCTAGAATAGTGAATCCTTTCCAGAAGGTTTTCAATTTACTTTGCCCAGATTCATCTAAGGAATCACTAGCTATGACAGCTATAGCATTAGAGAATGTATTTCTTAAATAATAAGACTTGAAGGTTGAAATGACTCCTTGATCCATGGGCTGCAGAAAAGATGTTGTGTTTACAGGCTTAAAAACAACATTCATCTCTGTGTTACATCTCCATCAGAGGTCTTGAGTGAACAAGTACATTGACAGTGAGCAATAATATATTGAAAAGAATCTTTTTCTGAGCAGTAGGTTTCAACAGTAAGCTTAAAACATTCAGTAAACCATTCTATAAACAGAAGTGCTGTCATCCAGGCTTTGTTCTTCCATTTATAGAGCATAGACAGAGTAGATTTAGCATAATTATTAAGGGCTCTTGGATTTTCAAAATGGCCAATGAATATTGGTTTCAACTTAAAGTCACCAGTTGCATTAGGCCCTAACAAGAGAGTCAGCCTGTCCTTGGAAGCTTTGAAGCCAGGCATTGACTTCTCTTCTCTAGCTATGAAAGTCCTAGATGAAATCTTTTAACATAGGGCTGGTTCAGCTTCCTTGAAAATCCATTGCGTGTTGCTTATCTGAAATGCTTGAGACCAGAAGTGTTTTGGATTTTGATTTTTTTGGATTTTTTGAATATTGTATTTACGTAACTGAAAATCCATTGTTCAGTATAGCCACCTTCATCAATGATCATAGCTAGATTTTCTGAATAACTTGATGCAGTTTCTCCATTAGCACTTGCTGCTTCACCTTGTACTTTTACATTAAGAAGATGGCTTCTTTCCTTAAACTGCATGAGTCAACCTCTGCTACCTTCCAACTTTTCTTCTGCCACTTCCTCACCTCCCTCACCCTTCACAGAATTGAGGAGAGTTAGTCCTTGCTCTGGACTAGAGTTTGGCTTAAGGGAATGTTGTGGCTGGTGTGATCTGTCCAGATCACTGAAGCTTTCTCCATATCAGCAATAAGACTGTTTGACTTTCTTCTCCTTTGTGAGTTCACTGGAGTAGCACTTTTAATTTCCTTTCATAACTTTTCCTTTGCTCTCACAACTTGGCTGTTTGGCAAAGAGACCGAGCTTTTGGCCAGTCTCAGCTTTCTACCTGCCTTCCTCACTAAGCTTAGTCATTTCTAGCTTTTGATTTAAAGTAAGAGACACGCAACACTTCCTTTCACTTGAATACTTAGAGGCCATTGTAGGGTTATTAATTGGCCTAATGTCAATATTGTTGTGTGTCAGGAAACAGGGAGGCCTGAGGAGAGGGAGAGAGCTAAGGGAACAGCTGGTTGGTGGAGCAGTCAGGACATACACAACATGTATCAATTAAGTCCCCTGTGTTATATGGGTGTGCCTTGTGGCACCCCAAAACAATTACAATAGTAACATCAAAGATTGCGGATCACAGATCATCATAACAGGTATAATAATAATGAAAAAGTTTAAAATATTGTGAGAATTACCAAAAGTAACACAGAGACATGATGTGAGTACATACTGTTGAAAAAATTATGCTGATAGACTTGCTCAATGCAGGATTGCCACAAACCTTCAGTTTTTAAAAAAACACAATATCTGCTAAGCACAATAAAGTGAAGTGCAATAAAATGATGGATGCCTGTAGGTAATATATACATATGTGTGTAATATATTTTATTATATATAAAAGGACTTAAGGGAAATAGGCTCATATAAGCATCTGTAATATATAATAAACACAAATACATATTTATGTATAATACGCATATTATATGTATGCAACTTCTATATGTTACACGACCTACATAATAGTTTCGGGAGAATTGAAATTTTTGCAATGTTGAGTATCTCAGTGTATAAGCATGATATGTCACTCCATTTATTTTGGTCTTCTTTGATTTCTTTCATGAGCATTTAAAAATTTTCATAATACAAGTACTGGGCATGTGTGGCTACATTTACACTTGTCATTTTTTTTAGTGCTTTTTTTTTTTTTTTCACATGCTACCTGCTTGCCATAACACCAAAGTGTCATTTCTTGAGCATCTGTAAGTGATAGTATATTTTAAATTTTGGTTTTTGTGGGTTCATTGCCAGTTTCTGGAAACACAGGTTGCATATTGCTTATCTGAAATGCTTGAGACCAGAAGTGTTTTGGATTTTGATTGTTTTGGATTTTTTTAATGTTACATTTACATAATGAGATATCTTAGGGATGGAACCCAAGTCTGAAAATAAAATTTATTTATGTCTCTTATACATGTAGCCTGAAGGTAATTTTATACATTAATTTTAATAATTTTGTGAACAAAACAAAGTTTGTGTTAGGTACTTATATGTTAGATACTTATATATGGAATTTTCCACATGTAAGTGGCATCATATCAGTGCTCAAAAAGTTTTGGATTTGGAGCATTTCTGATTTCAGATTTTCAGATTAGGAATCCTCAACCTGTCTACTCTCAAGAAATCTCAATACAACATCTTAGAACTAATAAATGAGTTCAGCAAGGTTTTAGGATACAAGATCAACATGCAAAATACTGTATTGTATTTTTTTTTACAGGTTATCTACATGCAAAAAAAGAAATTGGACTTTACTTTGCACCATTTCAAAGATTAAGTCAAAATGAATCAAAGACCTAAATATAAGAGATAAAACTATAAAACCATTAGAAACTCTTAGGAAAAATAGGAGAAAGTCTTCATGATATGGCATTTATTTGACAAAGATTTCTTGTATATGACACCACCTGCACAGCTCATGAAATTTTAAAAAGATAAACTGGACTTCAGGAAAATTAAAAACTTTCATGCATCAACAGAGTGAAAAGATCCATGGAATGGGAGAAAATATTTGCAAATCATGTATCTGAACAAGGGTTAACATCTAAAATGTATAAAGAATTCCTACAATTCAACAACAAAAATACCCAAACAACTTTTTAAAAAATAGGCAAAGGACTTGCTATGATTTGGATATGGTTTGTTTGGTCCTGCCAAGTCTCATGTTGAAATTTCATCCCCAATACTGGAGGTGGGCCCAGTGGGAGGTGTTTGGATCATGGGAGAAGATTCCTCATGAATGGCTTGGTGCCATTCTCACGGGAGTGAGTGAGTTCTCATTCTTATTTTCCACAAGCACTGGTTGTTAAAAAGAGCCTGCACTTTCTCGTTTCTACTTTCTCCATGTGACCTCTGCATGCTGGCTCCCCCTTCGCCTTCCACCACGAGTGAAAGCAGCATGAGACGCCCACCAGAAGCTGAGCAGATGCTGGCACCTTGCTTCTTACATAGCCTTCGAAACCATAAGACAAATAAACCTCCTTTTGAAATAATTTGTCAAGCCTGAATTTATAAAGAAAAAAGATTTATTTGGATTATGGTTCTGAAGGCTATATAAGCAGCATCAATATATGTTCTCTTGTCCCTCTGAAGATATTAATATGAAAATTTTAAAGGCTCTTTATGCCCTATTAGCTATATTTGCATAAGTGATGACTTTCGAGTTTATTTGCTATATAAGTGTGTGCATATATATATATACACTTTTGAGTTTTATATATATACATATAAAACAGGGTTTCACTATGTTGCCCAGGCTGGTCTTGAACTCCTGGGCTCAAGGGATCCTCCCACCTCAGCCTCCCAAATTGCTGACATTATAGGTGTGAGCCACCCCTCCTGGCCTGCAACTGTTCAACTTAATGATTTTTTTTACTTTATGGTGGTGCAAAAGCAATATGGTTTCTATGGACTGTATATTCAATGCATACTATTTATGTCAAATGTTTGCACAGGCTGCTGAAGTGACTGAATCTGGCCAAACATTCTGAGCATTTTGGAGGGATTTTTAACAGTCTAAATGCTATCTGGAACATCGATGCAGCATGGGAAGAAGTCACACAGCAATGCATGAACAGCATTTGGAAGAAAGTTTTGAAGACATATGTGAACACATTCAAAGTGTTAACAGAGATTCTGCTGTATTCATAAGCTTGTTGGCACTGAGGCTGAAGAACTTTCCAATGAGAAGCTGGAGAAAGAAAGAAGTAAAAAAGTTGAGGCAGAGATAGAAGAAATTGTACCTGAGGCACCAAGAAAGTTCACAGCAAAGAAATTGGCAGAGGTGTTTTCTACTATCAGCAGTGGTGTGTGAATGTTAGGACAAATGGGCGACAATTACAATTGCTATCACACACATATTGTTCCATCGTCTCTCCTGTTCTTTGCCATCCTTATTACCTTGTCTGTTTTCCCTATTAATCCAGGAGCTCCATGGGAGTAAAAAGGATGCTCTGGCTTGCAATGAAGAAATACATAACGAAAAGAAAAAACATATTGTCAAAACTTGGTATCTGCCTGAAGAACACTTTGCCTTCTAAACCATAAACAGGTGTCAGTGTCCCAGTGCCTTCTGCCAGCTATTCTCAAGACTCACCAGAAGAGAGAAATTGATGACTCTGTAGCTATAGCATCCCCAATATCAGCAATTAATTTTAGCTTAATGCTTCGAACATTCTTCAGGCTCAGTGTGCTTTCATCTATACACATTAATGGTGAGTATCCTAACAATAATTCTGTTTTCACTTTCAGTATAGTATTCAATAAATTACATGAGATATGTAAAGTGTCACACTTTATTATAAAATAGGCTTTGTGGAG
This sequence comes from Chlorocebus sabaeus, assembly GCF_047675955.1. Lineage (NCBI taxonomy): Eukaryota > Metazoa > Chordata > Mammalia > Primates > Cercopithecidae > Chlorocebus > Chlorocebus sabaeus. The sequence continues at coordinate 43,037,655 of NC_132914.1, read as the reverse complement.
GCCATTATCCTTAGCAAACTAAGGCAGGAACAGAAAACCAAATACAGCATGTTCTCACTTATAAGTGGGAGCTAAATGATGAAAACTCATGGACACAAAGACGGGAACAACAGACACTGGGGCCCACTTAAGGGTGGAGGGTGGGAGGAAGGAGAGGATCAGAAAAAAATAACAATTGCGTACTTAGTACCTGGGTGATAAAATAATCTGTACAACAAACTCCCATAACAAGAGTTTACTTATAAAATAGGCTTTGTGTTAAATGATTTTGCCCAACTGTAGACTAATGTAAGTATTCTGAGAACATTTCAGGTAGACTAGGCTAAGCTATGAAGGTCAGTACGTGTGTTACTGGACATTATGCTAAATGAAATAAGCCATTTACAAAAATATAAATACTATATGATTTCTTGTATGCGAAGTACCTAGAGTAGTCAAAATCAGAGAGACAGAAACTATCATGTTTGTTGCAGGGGCTGGGAGGAGGGAAAATGGGGTCTTTTTTTTGTGGGTATGATTTTCAATTTTACAAGAAAATAGTTCTGGAGATTGGTTGCACAAGGCTATGAAAGTATTTAACACTATTTTGAAAGGTACATTTAAAAATTATTAAGATGTGAATACAATGCTGTATGTATTTTGCCACAATTTAAAAATTTTAAAGAAATACTTACATGCTAGTTAAATACACAAAATAATTGACAACTAGGAATGGGAAATAAAATTCGTATATTTTAGCACATTAGTTAACATGGCTCCAGTGCTTAAACATCATAGCTTCCTGTCATCCAGGGCAAAAAAGGAAATATGATAGGTTTCATAACCGTCTTACTAGAAGGGGAAAAGAATGTAGTTATTTGCAAAGAGGTATACTTTTCCTCAGCATGAAGTCCTTATTACTCATTCCCTTGTAGGTGGCATCAGTTATTTTGTTTGTTTAATATTGTTTGTTGTACTGTTCACTGAAAACTTTTAGGATTTTTCTCCTTATCTTTGATACACAAATTTTTACTATGATGTATCTAGTTTGGGTCTTTTTTCATTTACCCAGGCTCTGGTAGACACTATCAATCTGAAACTATATGATTCAGGGGGAATTTTCTTCTATTATTCTTTTGATTATTTCCTCTTCTTGATTCTTTCCGTTCTCCTATTTTTCCACTCCTGCTTTTCTGCAATGTCTACCGTACTTATATTGGAATTTCTTGAGTTTTTGCCACATCTCTTTACTGTCTTCCTTTTGCTTTATAAGCTGAAAAATTTCTTAATAATTTTCAATATTCCCACTTTTTAATTGGGTCTTTAGTTATCTCATTTTTCTATGAACAATTTAGATGTTATTTATCTATTTACCTTGATGGTTTAATTTTTATATTTATGTTTATATTTATAAGATGCCCAAGTGGTTATTTTTTATATCAAAGTCTTCTCATTTTGTGAATATAATGTCTTGTCCCTCAGAAGATATTAATATGACATTTTGAAAGACTCTTTGTGACCTATTAACTCTATTTTTATAGGTGTTGACTTTGGCGTTTATTTGATGTGCCTCTTTGAAGGTGTTGCTTTTCTTAAATGTTTAGTCATTCTTAGTTGTGTGTACATCTTTGGGCTTGAGGTTCCTTGTTCTCCTTTTTTTTTTGGCTACTACTTTATATATTGTGTACCATTAGTATAGATTTATAGTCATTTTTTATGCTTTTAAGTCTTGTAGAAGAATAAAAATGGAGTTGTGAACCAAATTGTGATAATACTGGTTTTTGTATTTTTTGATGTATTCACCTTTACCAAAGAACTGTATATTTTTATATGTTTTTTTTTTTTGTAACTGTCTAGCATGCTTTTATTTCAACTTGAAGGAATCACTTTAGTCTTTCTTTTAGGGCAGTTCTGGTGGAAATGAGCTTCCTCATTTGTTTATCTGGAAATGTCTCAATTTCTCCCACATTTTTGAAGAATAGTTTTGCAAGATGTAAAATTATTGGGTGACAGTTTTTTTCCTCTCAGTACTTTAAATACATCATCCTGTTCCTCTTTGGGTTGCATGGTTTCTGCCAAGAAATCTACTGATAATCTGATTGTGAATACCTTGTGTGTGACAAGTTGCTTTCTTCTTGATGCTTTCAAGAATCTCTCTGTCTTTGTCTTTTGACAGCTTGATTATAATGTGTCTTGGTGAGCTTACACTACTTGGAGTTTGTTCAGCTTCTTGTATTTGCATATCTATTTATTTCTTCAAATGTGGAGAACTTTTGGCCATTATTTCTTCAAATAAGCTTTCTGTCTCTTTCTGTCTCTTCACCTTCTGAGATTCTCATAGTGTATATTTTGGTTGACTTGATGGTTCATAATCGTTTAGGCTCTGTTCACTTTTCTTCTTCTTTTTTTTTTTCTTTTTGCTTCTCAGACCTGATAATTTCAAATGACTTGTCTTTGAGTTCACTGATTTTTTTTTTCTTCTGCCTAAGTCTTCCATTGAAGACTTTTAGTGAATTTTTAAATTCAGGTATTGTGTTTATCAGGTATTGTGATTTCTGTTTTGTTCTTTTAAAATAATTTTTATCTTTATGTTGAAATTCTTACTTTGTTCCTGTGTCATTTTCCTGATTTTGTTTAGTTTTCTATTTATGTTCATTGGCCACATGTAGGTTGTTTTAAAATTTTCGTCAAGTAAGTCTGAGGCCTATGATTCTTCAGGGACTGTTTTTGGAGATTTATTATTTTTCTTTTGAATTGGCCATATTCACCTGTTTCTTTGTATGCATTGTAATCTTTTATTGAAAATTGGGGATTTGAGAAGATAGCACCTCTCCCAGTCTTTGCAGATTGGCTCCAGGCAAGGGGAAGCCCTTCATTAATTGGTCCAGTATGAAGGCTCTGAATATTTTCTGGGAATTCCTTCCCTGGTCTTCCATGTGTGCTTTCTCCTCCAATTCCCCCATCTGCATGGCTGCTTTTATTTTATTTTATTTTATTTTATTTTATTTTATTTTATTTTATTTTATTTTATTTTATTTTATTTTTTGAGACGGAGTCTTGCTCTGTCACCAGACTGGAGTGCAGTGGCGAGATGTCGGCTCGCTGCAGCCTCCGCCTCCCAGGTTCAAGCGATTCTCCTGCCTCAGCCTTCCGAGTAGCTGGGACTACAGATGTGTGCCATCATGCCTGGCTATTTTTTTGTATTTTAGTAGAGACGGGGTTTCACCATGTTGGTCAGACTGGTCTCAAACTCCTGACCTCAGGTGATCCACCCACCTCGCCCTTCCAAAGTGCTGGGATTACAGGTGTGAGCCACTGCGCTTGGCTGGCTGCTTTTAAATGTCTTAATTTCTCTGAGTCTCAACCCTGCTTCTCAGGGCCTTAGACGTTCTGTTGTATTTCCTTGCCCATCATCTCTTGCCCCAGGTACCTGTAGGTCTGTAGTCCTCCTGCAGTTATCACATGCCAAAGTGCCCATTCCTGCTTCCAGGATCCTCCAAGCTGATATCTAAACTATGACACCGTTTTCATTCACTCTCCAAGTCACACAAGACATAAACCAGTCACCCATACATCCCTCAGACAAGCCAGAATGTTGCAATCAAGTTCCACCCATTTTCTTTGGTCCCAAGGGAGGGAGAACCAGGAATTGAGTGGTTTCCTCCTAAGCAAGCTACATTGCATGAGGGAGAGCATAGGGAGAGGGAGAGCATAGGGAAAGGGTGAGCAAAAATGCCATGAAATTTCTTACCCTTTTGAGTGTGGCTTTTTCTTGGCTTAGTATTTCCTTGTTTTCTACAACTTCTTAACTAGTTTCCCAAAGCTATTTTTGTCCATATGTTATTTGATATCTCCAGGGAGGAACAAGGACCTAGAGCTTACTAGTCCACTATCTTGTGGATCTCCTGTATAGCTCTCCTGTCTTTTGATCTAGGTAAAATTCCACCTAAGACATATAGCTTCAGATTGATAGTGCCCACCAAATATCTTTTCTGGAAATATGCCACAAAAATTGAATAAATAAATTCATATAACTTAAAAGGAAAGTAGATAGATTATGGAAAATGATGTATTTATCCTTCAAAGAGTTGAATGAAAGAAATTAAGATTTTCTTGAAGACAGTGCTTGGAGTAAGTGCAAAGAGGTGCTAAAGAAACGGTGAATGGTAGTGGTTTAAGTAGCTAGATACCTGGGGGAATAAACGTTTTAAAAGGACCCCCAAATAACCTTTAGTTAAACAGAAAATAGTAAGATAATATTTAGTGACTGTGTTGTAACATTTGGAGATTAAAATAATTAATTGGCACTTAGGAGTTTTTATTTTGCAAAACAGGCTTTTCAGCCATTAGAAGTATGCTCATTTGCAAGAAAAAGAATATCATCTAACAGTGGCTTACATAAAAATGGTTACCTTTTCTCATACAAGAAATCTGGAGATAGAAAGATTCGGGTATTGGTTCAGCAGTTCAGTGATGCCAGGGCCAGCGTGTTGGCATTCTTCTGGCCTTATCCTCATGGTTGCAAATTGGTTCCTGCTGTCCCCAGTCAAAGCAGGAAGAAGAGGGATTTGGCAGCAGTTATGAGCCTTTATCAGAAAAGCGTGGATTTCCCAGGAATCCCCAGGAGACTTCTGGTTACAGTCCATTGGCCGCAGTGTGGTCACATGGGCTTCTCTATCTACAAGGGAGACTGAGAAGGTGAGTTTTTATATTTTTCAGCTTGTTCTGTGGAAGGTGGCAAGAGAAGAGGGTGGGAATTGCTTCAGCTAAGCAGATCCAATAGTGTTTGCCACTCGGCTAAGCAGATCCAATAGTGTTTGCCACAGGGGTATTTAATGACTAAAATCCCACTTGGTTCTCAGGTAAGTAAGCAAGAAATTCTATGCTTTAACCTTATCACAGACTTCCTTAGTCTCCAGAGTATTCTGAGAGATAGGCACGTATACAAAGTGTGCTCCTTGGTATATATTTTAAGATAATGTTTTGTATTTTGCAACAGAAGCAAATATAACCTCTACCATATTATAGTTTTAATAAGTTTATGGCCTTGTCATTAATTCATTCAACCAATATTTATTAGACTTTATCTCTATGATAGTAATCGTAGTTGATACTGAGATTTCAGAGATGAATAAGATCCCTAGCTTCAAGTAGTTCATAGCCCAAGAGTGAAATACTTTGATATAAATACTTTGATATAAAATTATATACATATAATTATAATTTATTGAAAGAGCACTGAAGAGCATATATAGTGATATGTATCTTCAGCTCTCTATACATATCTTTAGTCTGGGGACAATCATTCGAGATTGTGGATCTTGATAGGAGATCCAGGAAGATCTGTTTAGAGATAATTCAAAGCTTCTTAAGCAAATGTCACTTTGTAATGACACTACCTTTATTTGATCTCTATATTGTCCCTGAAGTAGTTGAAGCCTGTAGGTTTTTTTGTGTTTTTTTGTGTGTGTGTTTTTTTTTTTTTTGAGACAAAGTCTCACTCTGTTGCCCAGGCTGGAGTGTAGTGGTGCGATCTCGGCTACTGCAAGCTCCGCCTCCTGGGTTCAAGCCGTTCTCCTGCCTCAGGCCTATATATGGTTAATATATGGTTAGCTTACTCAGCTTGAAGATAATACAGCAGTTTGAGTTTAGGCATGAGTATTATTCTTGAAAGCTAAGAATGTGATCAGCATTTAGCTTTATATCTTAAAGGGATTGGTGAGTTTCTGCACCTGGTTCACTTGACATGCCTGAGCTCTGAGTAAGAATAAGAATCGGAATGCACCTGGCTTCCATAATAAAGAAAGCAGCAAGAGGTACCCTATTTTAGGGCCACTGAGATGAGCTGTTCCCAACCAGATGACATGGAGTGATTTCCTCTTCACTTTTCTGCTTTCAGCAGGTTCAAAACTGTCTGGAATCATGAGAATCTTAAATCCTCTTCTTAGCTAGGAATCTTCTCCTATTTTCTTCATTGGATTACACAAACCAGGACATGGCACTAAAGCTTGCTTTTCTTTGCCTATATGTTGTGACTCCATGTCTCTGTGGAAAGCTCCCTCATTTAGGACTGAAGTCCACACATTCAAACACATGTAGTTGTACGGTCTGTGAGCTAAGAATGGTGTTTTACATTTTTCACTGGTTGAAAAGACCAAAAGGAGGATATTATTTTTGACCTGTGAAAATGTTATGAAATTCAGATTTCAGTGTCTGTAACTAAACATTTATCGAGGTATAGTATGCTAGGTTGTTCTTGTATCACTATCAAGAACTATCTCAGACTGTGTGATTTATAAGAAAAGAGACTTAATGAGCTCCCAGTTCTGCAGGGTGCACAGGGAGCATGGTATCATCTGCTTGTGGGGAGGCCTCAGGAAGCTCCCAATAGTGGCAGAAGGCAAAGGGAAGCAGGAATATCACCTGGTGAGAAGAAAGAAAGAGAGAAAGTAGGGGTAGAGTGGGGAGGTGCTACTCTTCACTTTTCTGCTTTCAGCAGCTTACAAAACTGCCTAGAATCATGAGAATCACTTTTAAATGACCAGAATCTCATGTGAACTCAGTGGGAGGTCACTTACCACCAAGTGGGTGGTCACTTATCACCAAGAGGATGGCCCAAGCCATTTCCTGAGGGATCCACTCCTATGATCCAAACACCTTCCACCAGGCCTCACCTCTAACACTGAGGATTACATTCCAACATGAGATCTGGGCAGGGACAAATATCCAAACTGCATCATTTTGTCCCTGGGCCCTCCCAAAGCTCACGTCCTTCTTACACTGCAAAATAAATCATGCCTTCTTAACAGTCCCCACAAAGTCTTATTTTAGCATTAACTCAAAAGTCCAGCGTCCCATCTGAGACAAGGCAAATCCCTTCTACCTATGAGTCTGTAAAATCAAAAACAAGTTAGTTACTCCCAAGATACAATGGGGGGATAGGCATTGCATAAACATTCCCATTCCAAAAGGGAGAAATTGGCCAAAAGAAAGGGGCTACAGGCCCGTCAAAGTTCGAACCCCAGCGGGGCAGTCACTAAATCTTAAAGCTCCAAAATCTCCTTTGACTCCAAGTCCCACATCCAGGACGCACTGATGCAGGGGGTGGGCTCCCAAGTCCTCTGGCAGCTCTGCCCCTGTGACTTTGCAGAGTTTAGCCTCCAAGGCTGCGTTCATGGGCTGGGGTTGAATTCAATGCCCGTACCTTTTCCAGGCTCAGGGTGCAAGCAGCTGGTGGATCTACCGTTCTCAGGTCTGGAGGATGGTGGACCCCTTCTCACAGCTCCACTAGAAATGCCCCAGTGGGGACTCTGCGTGGGGCCTCCAATCCACGTTTCCCCTTGGTATTGCCCTAGTAGAGTTCTCTGTGAAGGCTCTGCCCCTGTAGCAGGCTTCTGCATGGACACCGAAGCTTTTCCATGTATCCTCTGAAATCTGGGCAGAGGCTCCCAAGCCTCAACTCTTGTACTCTGTGCACCCACCGGCTTAACACCACATGGAAGCCCCCAAGGCTTATGGTTTTACCCTCTGGAGCAGCTGATCTGCATCTGGGGCCCTTTGAGCCAAGGCTGGAGCTGGAACATCCAGGATGTAGTGAACAATGTCCCAAGGCTGCGCAGGGTGGTAAGGCCCTTGGCCTGGACCCTGAAGCCATTCAGTTCTTCTAAGCCTCAGGGCCTGAGATGGGAGGGGCTGCCTCAAAGATCTTCGAAATGACTTTGAAGCCATTTTTCTCATTGTCTTGGCTATTAGCGTGGTTCCTTTTTAGTTGTGCAAATTTCTCCAGCAAGTAATTGCTTCACAGCCTGCTTGAAATTCTCTCCAGAAAAAGCTTTTTCTTTCTTTATCACATGGTTAGGCAGCAATTTTCCCAAACGTTTATGTTCTTCTTCCTGTTTAAATATAAGTTCTAAGTTGAAGTCATTCTTTTGTTCCCACATCAGAGAGTAGGTTGTCAGAAGCAGCCAGGCCACCTCTTGAAGGCTTTGCTGTTTATAAATTTCTTCCACCAGAATCCTAAATCATCATTATGAAGTTTAAACTTCTGTGGATCCCTAGGGCATGAACAGAATGCAGCCAAGTTTTTTGTTAAGGCATAACATGTGTGATCTTTGCTCCAGTTCCCAATAAGTTCCTAATTTCCATCTGAGACTTCAGCAGCCTAGATTTCACTGTCTACATCACTATCAGCAATTTGGTCACAACCATTTGGCTAGTCTCAAAGAAGTTTCAAACTTTCCCTCCTCTTCCTGTCTTCTGAGCCCTACAAACTCTTCCAACCTCTATTATCCAGTTCCAAAGTTGCTTCCACATTTTCAGGTATCTTTATAGCAGTGTCCCGCTCCTTGGTACCAATTTTCTGTATTAGTCCATTCTTGCATTGCCATAAGGAAATATCTGAGACTGGGTAATTTGTAAGAAAAGAGGTTTAATTGACTCATGGTTCTTCAGGCTCTACAGGAAGCTTAGCAGCATCTGCTTCTGGGGGCGGGGCGGGGCAGGGTTCAGAAAACTTTCAATCATGGCAGAAAGCTAAGGGGGAGCAGGCACATCACATAGGAAGAACAGAGAAAAAGAGAGAGAAAGTGGGTGGGGGGAGGTGCCACACACTTTCAAACAACCTAAATCTCATGTGTATTCAGAGTGAGAGCTCGCCTATCACCAAGAGAATGACCCAAGCCATTTCCTGAGGGATCCACTCCCATGATCCAAACACCTCCCACCAGGCCCCACCTCCAACACTGGAGATTACATTTCAACATGAGATTTGGGTGGGGACAAATATCCAAACTATATCACATAGCCATGTTCATTGATTTACTTACTGTCTATGGCTGAGAGTTGAGTAGCTGCAACAGAGGCTGTAGCATCTACAAAGTCTAAAATATTTACTATCTGGCCCTTTACAGAAAAATTTTGCCATCTTCTGATTTAGAAGAAAAGTTACCACCTCTAGATATAGAAAAAAAATCTAGGCTGGGCACGGTGGCTTATGCCTGTAATCCCAGTACTTTGGGAGGCCAATGTGGGTGGATCATGAGGTCAGGAGATCGAGACCATCCTGCCTAACAAAGTGAAACCCCATCTCTATTAAAAATACAAAGAAAAAAAAAAATAGCCAGGCATGGCGGCAGGCACCTGTATCCCAGCTACTTGGGAGGCTGAGGCAGGAGGCGGGAAAATGGTGTGAACCCGGGAGGTGGAGCTTGCAGTGAGCTGAGATCACGCCACTGCACTCCAGACTGGGCGACAGAGTGAGACTCTGTCTCAAAAATAAATAAATAAATCTATAACTGCACTAATATTCTGTAGCAACAAAATTGGGATTGCATATCACCTGTCAATCTACTAATGTATGGGGGAATTGACACCATTACACAGCACAGTGGTGATCAAACATTTTTAGCAGTGGGAGCTGTTTTTCAAAGAATTTTACTATTTTATCCATCCAGTATGAATTGTATGTATATGTAAAAAATATGTACACACATATTCTGGACTGGTTTCTAGGGTCCCTCTGGGGGTCTCTAAAGTCCTGTGGCTGTGGGATTGTCTCTGCAGTCTCAGCCCCTTACAGTCTATGTTCTTAGTTAGAAGTACTCTGTCATTGCAAGGAGGAGCACTACAGGGTCCAGCAGGCATCGTTCCCACCTCCATAAATGGCACTGATTATCCCCACAAACCAATAATATCCAGGTCAATCTTGACAACTATTCTTCTCCTTTATTCTCACATTCAATTCACCACCAAGTTCCATTAGTTCTGTCTCCTAAGTATCCCATCTAAGTGTCCTTATCTTTCTCTTCCCATGGCCACCTCCCTGCCCAATGTTCCTAGCACCTGGACTCTTGGAAAAGTCTTTCAATGATATCATTAGTCACTCTTGATCCTCCTGAAACACTGTTTGTAAAGCAACCAGAGTAGGCCTTTTAAAAAGGTCTGCTGTGAGATTCCCTGGTTCCAAACTCTTAGTATCCTCCCAATGACTGTCTCTTTAGGCCCATCTCTTATGTCTATCTCTGCCATACCCAACCATGCTGGGTTCCTTTCAGTTCTACCTCAGGGACTTTATGCATGCTATTCCTTCCCTTCATACCCTACTTGCCTTTTTATTCTTTGGGTCTTGGTTTCCATTTATGAAATGAAATACTGAGTACATATTGTGTTCCAGATACTGCATTAAGAGCTCAGAATACAGATACGGAGAAGAGAGACACAGTCCTTCCCATGAACGTTATGATCTAATAGGGGATACGGTCATTAAACAAATAATCCTCAACTAAGGAATTAATAAGCATTGTGATAAGTACTAGGAAGCTGAAATACAGGGAGATTTCAGAGAGTGAAACAGGGTTATGACCTAATCTTGGGAGCATAGGGAAACCTCTGTGAAGGCTGTTTAAGCTGAACTTCTAGAATTCCAAGCCAAGGGTAAACCATGCACAAAGGTCCTGAGGCTGGAAAAATGGAAAGAAGCCCAGCTCTAGAATATGAAGAGTGAGAGAGATAATGGTTTATAATAAGTTGAAGACCAAAGGAGGGCCCAGATCACATGCCCTGTTAAACATTTTGGCCCTTAAGAATTTAGGCTTAAGTATCCCTTCCTCCAGGAAGCCTCCCTTCACTGTCCTAACTAGAAGAGGCAACCAGGCCCATCCCCAGTTCTGCCATCACACACATATTGTTCCATTGTCTCTCCTCCTTTGCTGGCCTTATTGCCTTGTCTGTTTTCCCTGCTAGTCCAAGAGCTCCATGAGAGTAAGAACGTGTCTGTCCCCTTCTTCCCTGTTTCCTCTGTGCCTAGCATGGTGCCTGGAATATAATAGGAACCCAATAAATACATGTTAAATTAATGAATGAACCTTCTTTTCTGTCCAAGGATGGAGTCTTCTTGTGCTCCGCAGAAGGGGCCTTACTCATGGATTATTCTCCTCAGTCATTGCCATAGCCTCCCCACTACTCTCCTGACTTTCCATTCTCCTGTCTCTCAGTTCATCCTCTTCCCCACTGCCTGAACTACTATCTTAAAGTAAATTTAGAATTATAACTTTTTAAAAAATCTCTGTATCCTCAAATATCATTGCTCTTCAGTGCCCATAGAATAAAATACAAATTCCTCTGCTGCCAAGCCCAGACTTCTTCCCCACCATCAATTGGACCTGGCCTATCTTTCTAGCCTCATCTGCTCCTCATTTCACATATCCTGAGCTCCAGTCATAGTAGACTTCCCATAGATCTTCAAACGTACCCCACTCTGGTTATTGTGCCAACTGATAATGCACTTCTTGCTCTTCTCTGCTTGTCAACTTCTGGCTCATTCTGTGTCCCCCATCTGAGTCCCAGAATTCTGTTCTTTATTCTGTTTCCATCACCCTGCCGTTCTCAAAGTGTGAGAGAAAACTTGTTAGATGTGGGGATTCTCAGCCCCACAGACTTGCTCAAAAACTCCAGGGCTGGGGTGATCTGTGGTTGAACAAGCCTTGTAGGTGGTTCTAGTCCACACTAAATTTTGAAAGTCACTGCCATACCTTATTGTTGTATTTTTTGTTTAGGATTTTAGACCACATTAAGTACTAGTGTTACAGGATCTCTAGGGTGTCTATTTTTCTGGCCAGAAACCTCTGTGGCTGTGGCGCCTTTCCCCAAGTTCTTGTCTTGTGTCCAGGAAGAATGAGGTACACACAAGTGAAGAGAGAAGAAGAAGAAGAGGAAGAGGAAGAGGAGGAGGAGGAGGAGGAAGAGGAATTTTGTTTAGTGTTAGAGCAGCTCAGAGGAGTCGGTCGTTCCTCTCTATAGGCAGGTCATTCTCTTGAGTGTTCCGCTCTCAGCGGAGAGGAGACCCTGCAGAGGGTGGCCCCTGTCTGCAGGAAAGTCATTTGGATGTCTCTGCAGGTCTCTGAAGCTCTCCGCTGCTTACAGTGGAGAAGGTACTCCTCTCTGCAGCTGATTGTCTCCTTGTCTTTCTGTCCTTTGCTCTCTTCATCCTCTCTGACCATCCTCTGTTCTGTTCTGCTTGAGGCCAGGGTTTTTGTGGACCTCAGAGGGGAGGAAGTGTGTGCCAATTGGTCCATGGGCAGCCATGGGCGGGAAGGAAGAGTCATCAGGAGTGCTCACTCTGGTCTGCAGGATTGGCAGTCCAGCCCCATACCTTCAGGCCCCCCTAGCCCAGAGGTGGGGACTTACTGGGGACCTTCCCTCTTCCGCCCGGGAATCAATCTGCCTCCCATTGCCATTCATGGCCCCTGGGTTCGGTCCCAACACCTACTCAGAGGCGGGAGCAGGTGCCAGGAGCAGAGAGGCCAGGCAGTGGGAGCAGACACCCCGGAGCATGCATGGATGGGGGGGGGGGTCCTTCCTGGGGCCCTCAGGGGTGCAGACTGCAGAGACGCCTGGGTCCTGTGCCTAGAAGGACAGCCGCAGATGTACCCGGGAAGGCAGATCCCGCCTGCTCCCGGTCCTACCCCAAGAACACAGGGAGGCTCGGATCCACAGCTGCAGTTTGGGCGGCTGTAGCCCTGCTGAGGAAGGCGACGCTCCTGCCTCCTCCATAGAGCAGGAGGCCCGGGTCTGCAGCCACAGTTTGGGCAGCTGCAGTGGCACCCAATGAGCTCCCACTCCAACTCAGAAGGGGCGGGGCTCCCACAGGCTCCGTGGAGTGTGCCTCCGGAGCTGTGCCTCCCTGCTGTAGCCAGCGTGATTGCAGCAGCCACTGCCATCACTAGGTATTTGTTTATGTCAGTGTCTTTTATTTAGAATGTAAGTAGCCTGAAGGCAAGAGCCAGATCTTAATCTGTTTTGTTTTGACCACAGTGCAATAAAGTGACACACTAGTGTGTGCTGGGTGGCTGATGCCACCCTTTCTAACATAATTTAACGTTCCCTCCTCTCCAGTTAATTTCTTGTATTTCTTTGGAAAGGAAGAGATATAATATGATATACATCAACAGTAACTCATCTGCAACAGGATCGGTGATGAATCCTGGACTCGAATCTTAAGAACCTGAGAAGATGTGTGCTGGCAGAGACTGAACTGTGGAACTGCTTGCCCAGTTGGACTTCGGATTTATGACAGTGCTTTTTGGACTTTCATGTAGATATAAATCACCTGGGGATCTGTTTAAAATGTAGTTTCCTGGCCCAGCAGGGCTGTGAAGGGGCCTGAGAGTCTGCATTTCTCACAAGCTCCCAGGTACTGGGAGGTCTGATTGGGCCCTGAAGACATTTTATAAATGACCTCTCTTCTTGCAAACTAATGTTGCAGCTTCTTCTGGCACAGGGAGAGTTAGTGTGTGGTACAACTTCTTTGTTGCATTTGTATTCGTGCATGGATCGGAGGTCCTAGATAATAGTTCTCAGTCCTGGGCGCACATCTGAATCATCTGTGCGTGCTCTAAAGAAACAGCACTTGCCTGGGCTCGGCTCTCTGAAAGTTGGGTTTAATGAACCACTGCTGTAGGCAATAAAGTAAAACAGCTGCAGAAATTGCTGTTATATTCTACACAGCAGATCTATGACAAGGGTGAAATTTATCATCTAAATGATACAATGATAAAACGCATATGAAGACGGACTTAAAATTAAAATGATTAAAAGGAAATTAGCAAATCTTGATTTTGATATAAAATATGACGAGCTACCTTCTCAAGATGAAATCAAAGAGTAGGGTTGCTCTGAATGCACCTTTCTCTGGAAACACTCGTGTGTCTAAGTAAGTTGTTACTTGGAAGGAGAATAGAAACTTGTGCCTAGTTACTTGATTAGGTTGGCCATCTTTATTCCTGTAGTAACGGCACATTTTCCAAAATTAAGCCATAGTTGATTGGATTATTGTTCCAATTTTTTATTCTCTCCTGCGTTATAGAATTGCAGGACAACCATGTCCTCGCAAAGTGACTTTGCAGTGCCTCCCACAACGTGGGGAGAGTAGATTTCCTTATCTGATTGATGTTGGGCTGAGCCAATAGAATATCATAATGCAAGGAGAGACTTTAAATGTTCTCAAGTGGTTTTGTTTGGCTTCTAGTACTGTTGCCATTTCACAATAAAATTATACCCAGGGTAGCAGAGGTTCTGATTCAGAAGATCTGGGGTGCAGCTCAGGTATCTGCACTTGTTAAATATTTAACATAGGTAATTCGCTGACCGCTTGGTTTAAAGGACTAGAAAGTAAAACAGATAACATAGATGCATTTCGTCCAATACGTTTACATTCTCTTAATCAACTAAACATCTCGAATACATCATCTTATCTGATAATTGCTATGATGGAGTCGACACCATTTAATTGTAGAATGACATTGTGGTTAGTTTTCCATAAAGTCACAGTATTCCATTGAAAGATTTTTTTTTTTTTTGAGAATGTAATATTTTCTTTTGCTCTTTTGTTGTTTGAATTGTTGTTTCTTTCATGGAATGGTGGTGATAGTTGGTTAGCTACATTTTTTAACTTGGGAAAATTAAAAGTTGGAAATCTTATGTCTGTGTCCAATTTTGGTGGGATGTAGGAGTAAGTGCAGAATTTTTATAGTACAAGAACCCAAAACTAGGGAACCACCTTTACAATCTATTAACTTCATTCAATGTGGATCAAACATAGAAGATTAGCTGATGATTAAACTAACTTGCATGTAAGGATCTTTCCTAGTGTCTGGTAGCATAAGCGAAATATGCCTGAAAGGAAATCCATACTAATTAGGTCCTATACATTAGGACCACATTTTCCTATCAGTTTTTGTTATGAACTACATCTTAAGTCAGTGAAATTTCTCTGTAGAAATCAAAGATGGAGAAATAGATTTTAGCTAAGCAAATGTAATGTTTACAGCAGATTCCACCTAATTACATAAAAATGTCAAAAACATTTCTCCAAATAGTGTTAGGAGATATTCGAAAGTAATAAGTTGTTAATTCGTTTTTCTGGGGTTTCTAGCTAACTGTTAAAATAGTGGTAATATCACTGATATATTTTCAATGTTAAACAAAGATTGGCAACATCTTCACAAATATGCAGTACTGCAAAATGGAGACAAATTATACCAGCTGGCCATGAATAGGTTGTCCTGTTTATTGTTTGGAGGGGCATTCACTCGCTCAAACCCAGGAGGCAGCTGTGGTGTGGCAGAAAGCACACTGCACAGGGCCCAGTCTGGCTTTGTCTCTGGCCACCTGTGTGACCTTGAACAATTTGTTTCATGTTTCTGGGCCTCAGTTTATCAGTGAAAGGAAGGGTTTAGATTAGGTGGTTTTTCAGCATTTTACCAGATCAGAAATTCTGTCATTTTTTTTTACATTCATATAAAAACATCTTCAGATAAAGGGGGAAAAAATAAGGTGAGTTTGGCTGAGTTATTGCTCACCACTTCCTCTGTAGGAGAGTGCGTTTGGGATGATGGAACATAGCCACAGGAGGGTTAATTCACTTTCCCCAAATCATACATCTATTTAGTGTAAATGTATTTATTTAGTGTAAGGACTTATTGAAATTATTTTTACCCTTTTCACATGGATTATGACATTCAGGAGAATTTTTTTGATTTACAATTAAAATGAGCCGTAGCTAAACACTAAGTGTCCTGGCTTTAAACACTAAGTGCCCTGACTTTAAAAAGTATTTAAATCCTCCCTTTAAAAGATAAACAAAGACCAATAAGTTGGGAAGCTGCACCCCTTGTGTTTTCTCCATTACTACTCTACATGCACTTGAGTATATGTGGGAGTGAGTAGAAAAGGCACATCATCTTTTCTCCCATCACTTTTTACTCACATTCATTATAATATAGGAATTCTCTCAGACCTGTACAACATTGCCCAGATGAAACCTTGCTATTCTCAGTTTTCAGATCAGGAGAATGAAGTACAGAAGTGTTAATTAACGTTCTCAAGGACACACAGAAAATTACAATTAAGGCCAGGATTAGACTCTAGGCTTCCTGACTTCCGTGCCTTTCTTTCATTAGGCTGTTTTTCTTTCATGGTGTCAGTTTAGATTACCCATTCTTTTGAAGGACTTGGGGACTCAGGAAATGCATCATTAATAATCACAGCATCCCTGGACGTGGGCACAGGTGGCATTCCCAGGTAACAGATGAAGGGTTTTGAGCAGGATGTTGGGGAGGTTAAAGCATAAATTAATAGGACAATAAATGAAGGTGTGAGGACAGCCTGGGCTGTTACCCACAATCTAGCCAGCACTTTAGCACTGGGATTCCCTTTTCCCCCTGAGCTGCCTACTCCAGATGACCACCAAGCATTTGTTTTTAATCTAGTGCTGTCCCTGGGACTAATATTCAAGGACATAAAGAATTTGTTGCTTGTTTTTTTTTTTTTTTTTTTTTTTTTTTCCTTAGAAACAGCAGATTTCAGTGTAGTTTGTAAGAGTTTCTTTGAATGGTACTGCACAGATAGTATTTAAACGTTTCCCCAACCCTAATTGAAATATTGTTTTATTGCACTGCACATTTTCTAAATCTCACACTAATTAAATGTATATTGTACTTCATTATTACCAACAAAAACTATCTGTGCTCAAGATTTATGGTTATGTACTGCAGTGGATGACGACTGTATTAGCATTTCAATTGCAAATACATTTCAGAGGCTTAGAGCTTATCTTGAAATTTAATTGCATCTGAAAACCTGGCGCAGCCTGTTCTTACACAGACCAGCCTGGGTCCCCCACTGTGGCTCCCGGCTCCTTTTTCTGGAACAGTTGCCAGGAGAGTGGAGTGAGGAGTGGAAGTAAGTAAAAGGAGGATGGATGGGGGAGAGTGGAATGCCATCCTTTTCTCAGAGCCTTTCTACCAATCTTTGGAATCTATCTGAAAATTTCTCTCTGCCTAATGAATACAGTGAGTGGACAGAGGCTTGGTTCCCAGCACTCCATTAGCAAGCCAGCCAGATACTGGCTGCTGTCAAAACTGGCATCCTTTTTCTTTCTTTCTTTTTTTTTTTTTTTTTAAGTTTTTAGAGCAAAGATTTTTAGCATTTGGTTTGTTTTTAGTTGATCTCAGCTGTGGAGTTTCAAGATATGCAGGTATTTGTTGACTTAGAAGTAGACGGATGACCCTTGAAGGTAACTGGACTTTTCCTGCCGGCTTGTCCGCTCAACTTTCCAAAGGGAAGGCAGGGAACATTAATTGACAGCTACTCTGGCTAGTGGCCTGACAACTCAGGTAGGTGACATTTCTGCTTTGTGAGTTTTTATTGAACTCTGCCCAGGAGCATGAAAGAGCAGTTTTCCAAAGAAAGAAACCAAGAGGGTTTACCTTTTTAATTTTAACTTTTATTTTACTAGGAAGGTCTTGGTAATAGACTAGGAATTCTTTTGTCTTATTCTGAACATTAAAAAGCAAAGAATATTGAAAGAAAACCTTAGTCTATATGAAACTACCCAAAAGAATTGCTTTGAAAATAGCCCTGTTGAATTCAGGAAACCAACACACACCTCCTTAAGTAAATGGAACCTAAGAGCTGGTACATAATGTGAGTTTGTGATTGTAAACTGAGAAGTCTTCAGGAACCAAGATTCCTGTTCTTTTCATCTCTCATCCACACTAGGCTTCGTCTCTGTCTCTCCACAGCGTATTTCATTTCTACATCATTTAGGGCATCTGCTTTACCCTCTGCTTCTCACTGTGGCCTGGTCCTCTCTGCCCGCCCATTCATCCACACAGTCTCCAAACAATCCCAGCCTTGACAGTCTAGATGGCTACTCAATTCCAGTGACCACTACCAACTACTACGGTTTTATGGTCTCAGTTTGAATTAATAACAGAGACTCTAATTGACTCACTTGGGTCAGATTTCCAGCCCAAGTCAAATCAGTTTTGATGGCTGTGGTAGCACCAGGACCACTAGATATATTACTCATTTTTGCAGAGTCTATGAGAGTGGCATTGCCAAAGAAGAGAGTGTTGGCTGGGCACCAAGGCACCCATCCCAATTGTGATGCAGTAGGACCCAAGGCTTTACATATATACATATGTATGTGTATATATGTGTTTATATACATGGAAATGGCTTATTGAAAAGCATTATCATTTGTGAAAGATGGCTGATATAAAATAGTTTAATTCAATTGTTTTTAAGCAATAGAAGATATAGATATCCTTGGAAAGCCTATTAAAAATGCAGATGCCAGGGCTCCCGTCAGAGATCCTGATTGAGTAGTATGGCATGCAGGAATCTGTACTGCTTAATAAGCCCTTCAGGTGAATCTGATGAAAATGGTCTACCTACCACCTTTTGAGAAGCACAGGTTTCTCAGCTATTCTTAACACGCATTCAGGTATAATAAGTGATCAGTGGTGAAGAATTTCTTTGATGATACTTATGGTAGCCAACAAGGACTTCTGACTCCCCCATAGCACTGGAACAGGTTAGGGAGCAACAATGAACTGCTTCCTACATCAAAGTTTCGACTGGGATTTAGTAATATGCATGTATAAACAGTTCAGGAGCCTATTCAGAGAACCCCCAAGTGTTTTCGTTTCACTAGATCTAGTTTCTGTCTGAAAAATAAAAGGTAAGTTAATTATGAAATAACACAGTCGTACTAATAATGCCATAGCAGTCAGCATTACAGTGAAACATGCCAGAATTGATTACATTAGCTTGCCTGGGAGGATTGATACTAAACTGTCAGGAGTGACATGAAAGAAGTTTCTGTGCTATTAGTCCCACCTCACAGGAGCATTATTACAGAAGATAATTTAATTTCTTTCATCTTTGTTTCCAGGGTTTCGTACCTGGCTGGAAATGCTAATTTTAAAGAGCACAGATTTGTAGTTTTTCATCCACAAAGTTAAAAATACACTTCACATTTGCAAGCTTGCTGTTTCATGTGTGTTTCAGAAACCAGCAAACCAGCAAAGTTTCAGGTTTGCTGTTGGGGCAAATATCTACTTCACAGAGCTCAGGGTTCAGCATGTTTTATTCCGTGGGAAAAACAAAGCAGCTGAGGAAGAATGAAATTAAAAAGAAATTGAAGGCAGGGCACCATGGCTTATGCCTGTAATCCCAGCCCTTTGGGAGGCTGAGGTGGGCGAATCGCTTGAGGTCAGGAGTTCGAGACCAGCCTGGCCAACATGGTGAAACCCAGTCTCTATTAACAATACAAAAATTTGGCCAGGCACGGTGGCACATGCCTGTAATCCCAGCTACTCAGGGGGCTGAGGCACAACAATCTCTTGAACACAGGAGGCAGAGGTTGCAGTGAGCCAAGATTGCGCCACTTCACTTCAGACTCCATTCTAAAAAAAAAAAAAAAAAAGAAAGAAAAGAAAATTAAGATATGAGGTTTGTACAGCCCGTACATCATCATCTTTCCACATGAAGCACAGAGGGTGGTTTTCCAGGCACACACAGGCGCGTGGCACCTGTGTTCATTTAAATGATTACACATTCAACCAAATTTGAATGTGTGATGTGCAATCATTTGAATCGCTCATTATACATTAAAATAAACTAACACAAACACAACTCGTTCTGCTGCTGCTTTTGAGAAACTAAGTAAATTAAATGAAATGAAGGTGATGCTAGGCTGCAAGATTTGACATACAAAAGAATCAGAAAATTCAGAATTATGTCTGACCGCGATCAGATAACTTTCAGCCCTGGTGTGTAATTAGAAAAGCGGCAAAAGGAAGGACAGTATCTACTCCCTGCCTTGGATCACCATGCCTGAGACCCCCAGACCACTTGTTTCACACTGGGCTTTGGGTGCTAGTCAAGGGATCATGTAGCATAAAGGGAAAGAGGAGAGAAAAGCAATTAAAAAGGCAAGTGAAAGGAGAGAATGTAGTCCTCAGGGAAGTGCTTACATTTCCCCCAGTTTGCCCGTTATGATTGCCTATAGTCACTCTCTGCTCCTTTTAAAAAAAAATTTTATGGCCAATGTTTAAGCCACTTGAGTGGGCTCTGATCGCTCAATCCACTAAAACTGTTTTCACAGTTTAATCATCTTGCTAAATCCAAATGTCCTGTCTTTGTTGACTTGTCAGCATTTGAAGTGGTTGACCTCCCCACTCCTTCCTGAAACGCCTTCTTCTCTTGGCTTCCAAGATAACACACTCTTCTAGCTTTCCTCCTCCTTTTCTCATGACCATTCCTTCTGAGTCCCCTCCTTCCACTCCTCCCCTGATCAATATCTAATGACTGGCAAATGTGAGAGCTTGGTTTCGGATGGGCTGCTTTTCTCTCTTTCAGTGATCATGTCTAGGCTTACACATGCATACAGATGAATCAAAATGTATATGTCTGGGTCTAAAAGCAGCCCTAAACTCCACATTTATATATTTAATGCTTACTTGATGTCCTCATCTGGGAGTCTTACAAGCATCTGAAACTTAAATGTTTTTTGTTTTTAATTTTTGTGGGTACATAGTAGGTGTATATATTTATGGGGTACATGAGATGTTTTGATACTGGCATTCAATGTGAAATAAGCACATCATGGAGAATGGGGTATCCATCCTCTCAAGCATTATCTTTTGAGTTAAAAAGAATCCAATTACACTCTTTATGTTATTTTAAAATGTAGTTATTTACTACAATGTAACTCTGTTGTGCTATCAAATAGTAAGTCTTATTTTTTTTGTGTCCATTAACCATCCCCATCTTCCCTCTTCTCTAATCCCCCGCTACCCTTGCCCTAGTAACCATCCTTCTACTCTTTATGTCCATGAATTCAATTGTCTTTATTTTTAGATCCCACAGATAAATGAGAACATGCAATGTTTGTCTTCCTGTGCCTGGCTTATTTCACTTAACCTAATAATCTTCAGTTCCATCCATGTTGTTGCAAAAGACTGGATCTCATTTATTTTTATGGCTGAAGAGTACTCTATGTACCACATTTTCTTTATCCATTCATCTGTTGATGGACACAGGTTGCTTCCAAATCTTAGCTATTGTAAACAGTACTGCAACAAACACAGGAGTGCAGATATCTCTTCCATATGCTGATTTCCTTTCTTTTGAGTATACACCCAGCAGTGGGATTGCTGGATCATATGGTAGCTCAAGTTTTATTTTTTTGAGGAAACTCCAAACTGTTCTCTGTAGTGTTTCTACTAATTTACATTCTCACCAGCAGTGTAAAAAGTTCCCTTTTCTTCACATCCTCTCCAGCATTTGTTATTGCCTGCCTTTTGAATATAAGCCATTTTAACTAGGGTTAGATGATGTCTCATTGCAGTTTTGATTTGCATTTCTCTGAAGAGAGATCTGAAATATAACATGGTGAAAACAGAACTCTGCATTCTTAATTTTTTTTTTTAACACTGACCTCTTCTACTTAATATCATCTCCATCTCCCTGGTTGCTCAGGCAAACAAAAAAAAAGTAAGTTATTCCCACTCCCCATCTTTTTCTTGACTTACCCTGCATCCAATTCACTGGCAAGTCCACTGAAGACTGCTATGTCCAAAATGTTTCCCAAATCTATCAGGTACCAACCACCACTATTCCTCTCCTTGATTAGTTTGATAACAGGCTTCTCTGCATCTCAGTAGCCAGAATGTTCTTTTCCCCCAATTTTCTCTATCTTTACTAACATCACCCTTGTCAATCTACCATCATATTTTTTCTGGCTACTGCAGTTGTCTCTTAACTGATCTCCTAACTCAGCAACCTAAGGTGTTCTCTAAGAATACAAATCAGATTTGATACTTCTTGAAGGAAATTCCTATTACATTTAGAATAAAATTCAAAATTATGACCTACAAAGCCTTAAAAAACCTATTCCTAATTTCTATGACCACATTTCTATAATTCCTAATCTCATAGAATGTTCTTTTAAAAACTTAAATCAGATTTTGTTGTTCCTCAGATTAAAAACTGCCAAAGTCTAGTAATCCTTACCACATTGTACAATGTAATGTCTGTTAAAGTTTTTTGGCTCCAAGTAATGGAAAAACTGACTAATAATGCCTTGAACAAAAAGGGATTTATTTTTCTCACAGAACAAGAAATCCAGAGTAAGCAATTAGTGGTATTGGTGCAGCTGTGTAATGATTCCATGAAGTACTCAGATCGTTTCTTTTTTCTCCCAGCATGTTCGCATTTCACCTTATGTTTGTTGCCTCATGGTACCAAGACAGTTTTTACAGCTCCAGACATCACATCTAGATCATCCATGTTTAAGATAAGAAAAAGGTGGAGGAGATAAGTGCTGTACCAGCAAACTCATTTCTGTACCAGGTCTTTTTCATTTATCATTTCTTTAAGCTGGAATGTGTTTTCCCCAGATTTTCATATGATTTTCTTCTTGTAACTATTTAGGTCATGGCACAAATGTCATCTCAAATAAATGAGTTACTAATCCAAAGTAGCACCTCCTTGTTCCATGTCACTATCTGTTTTTCGTTTTTGGTTGTTTTTCTTATAGAAATCTGCATATTAGTTTGCTAGGGCAGTTGTAACAAAGTATCACAGACTGAGTGGCTGAAACAATTGAAATTTATTGTTTCACAGTTCTGGAGCCTAGAAGTCTGAGATCAAGATGTTGGCAGGGTTGGTACCTTATGAGGGCTGTGGAGGAAAGATCTGTTCCAGGCCTCTCTCTTTGGCTTGTAGATAGCTGTTTCCTCCTTCTGTAAGTTTATCTTCCCTTTGTTGAGTTTCTGTGTCCAAATTCCTTCCTCTTATAGTAATACCAGTCTTACTAGACTCCACCAAATGACTTCATTTTAACTCGATGTCCTCTATGAAGACCCTACATCCAAATAAGGTCACAATCTGAGGTACTGTGGTTAGCATTTCCAAAAGTGAATTTAGGGGGAGGGTACAATTCAACCCATAAAAAACACAGTAAATATGTGCTGAATGAATGAATGAATTTTAATAATAGCCACCATTTACTGAGTGTTCACAGAGTGCAAAGCACTACATGAAGTGCTTTATCCTATCTCCTTTAATTCTCACAATGACCTAATGAAGTAGGTACTGTATTTCCTTTTACTAATGAAATCTTAACCAGAGATAACAGTGAGTAGTGTGAGAGAGAGCAGGAAGGTAGCGTACTGTAGGTGGAAAGATCATAAAGGTGGGATGTCTCCAGCAAAATGGTGATGAAAATGTCCTTTGAGACATCTTCATTATCTTTGATTGGTCATACTGAATCATGACTAGACAGGAAGACTAAAATAGAGAGTTTTGACAGGGGTTGGCAAACTCTTTTCTGTAGAGGGCCAGATGGTACATATTTTAGGCATCCAAGTCATGTGGTCTGCCATGGCTACTCAACTCTGCCATTGTAGTGTGGCGGCAGCCATAGATAATAATGACTGTGGCTGTGTTCCAATAAAACTTAAAGCCATACCTCAGATATGTTGCAGGTTTGGTTTTAGACCACCACGACAAACAAATATTGCAAACAAGCAAGTTACACATACTTTTGGGTTCCCAGTGCATATAAAGTTCTGTTTATTCTATACTGTAATCTACTAATTGTGCAATAGCATTATGTCTAAACATTGTACAAACCTTAAATTAAAAATACTTTATTGCTAAATATTGCTAACAATCATCCGTGTCTTCAGAAAGTCATAATCTTTTTGCTGTGGAAGGTCTCACCTCAGTATAGAGGGCTGCTGAGTGACCAGGGTGGTAGTTGCTGAAGGTTGGGGTAGTTGTGGGAAGTTCTTAGAATGAGACAACAATGAACTTTGTGGCCATCAATGGATTCTTTCTTTCACGAACGATTTCTCTGTAGCATGCGATGCTGTTTCACAGCATTTTACCCATAGTAGAACTTCTTTGAAAATTGGGGTCAATCCTCTCAAATGCTGCTGCTGCTTTATTAACTAACTTGTGTAATATTCTAAATTCTTTGTGGTCATTTCAACAATGCTGACAGTATCTTCATCAGGAGTAAATTCCATCCCAAGAAATACTTTATTTGCAGGTCCATAAGAAGCAACTTAAGATGAGTTGAATGTGGGCTCATAAGGACACTGCCTAAGGGGTAGAGGATGGGGCTGATGGGAAGCTCCATCTCATTTGGAGTCCAGACCTGAAGAAAGAAGAATCCCAGATGGTGGGGCAAGAAGATAGTGAGAAGGGGGGAAAAAAAATCAGAATGAGTCCTTAAGGTCTGTAATCAGGAGGAAATACAAGAAACTCATCAAAGGCTGATAAAAGCAAAGCAACTCATTCCTTCAAGTTTGATCATGAGACTAGAGCAATTCAGTCACATCTTTAGGCTCCAATTTGAATTCTAGTTCCTTTGCTATTTCTACCATGTCTACAATTGCCTACTCCACTGAGATCCTGAATCCTGCAAAGTCATCAATAAGAGTTGGAATCAAGTTCTTCCAAACTTCTTTACTTCTCTCACTCTTCACAGAATCGAAGAGATTTAGGGCCTTACTCTGGGTTAGGCTTTGTCTTAAGGAAATGTTGTGATTAGTTTAGTCTTCTTTTGAGACCATTAAGACTTTCTCCATATCAGCAATAAGACTGTTAACTTTCTTATTATTCATGTGTTTGCTGGAGTAGCACTTTCAGTCTCCTTCCAGAACTTTTCCTTTGCATCTACAACTTGGCCGTTTGGCACAAGAGGCCTAGCTTTTGTTGTATCTTGGCTCTTGATATGCCTTCTTCACTAAGCTCATTTCTAACTTTTGATTTTAAGTGTGAGATGTGTGACTGTCATTCATTTGAGCATCTAGAGGCCACTGTAGGGTTAATTGGCCTAACTTTAATATTTTTGTAATTCAGGAAATAGGCCCCAAAAGAGGGAGAGAGATGAGAGAACAGCCAGTCACTGGAGCAATCATAAGACACACACACTTATGATGAAGATTGCCATCTTCTATGGGTGTGGCTTGTAGTGACCCCAAAATAATAACATCAAATTATTAAGTAGTAGCATCAACAAGCACTGATCTTTGATCACTGAATGAAAAAGTTTGAAATATTATGAAGATTACCAAAATGTGACACAGACACACAAAGTGAACACATGCTTTTGGAAAAATGGAAAAATGGCTCCAACAAGACTTGCTCAATGCAGGCTTGCCATAAATTTGTTAAAAATGCAATATCTGTAAAGTGCAATAAAGCGAGGCACAATAAAGTGTGTCCCTGTATTTCCAAAAGTTGGTGGTCAGCTGGATTTGGCTTATGGGATGTAGTTTTCTGAAGCCTGAAAAGTCCTATGGACATTTTCACTTTGATATTCTTTCCTTTCATTTTCCTAAAAGTAAATTGATTTTGTTGATTTAGAAAAGTCATGCTGACCTGCTGTCTTTTTGATGGGCAGCATTTGCTTCCCTGTTTTGGATAAGGATGTGCTAAACTCAAAGACTAATAGAGATGGTTAGGACATCCACATATGTCCTCCAGAATGTTCTGTCCTCTGGGAAATTCTGCTTTGTCACCTAGTGTTAAAACAGGAGCTCATTTCTTCAGTGACAAGGGAGAAGAGCTGCAGGGGTAGAAGAGAGATCAATGGGACAGGAGTGCACAACCTGTCAATCCTGAGTTTCTTTCCTGGCTCAGGGATGGACAAACATGTGGCTTTGGTGCGGGCTATTCCAATTACCTGTGACTTGTTTTCTTCCTGATGATGTAGAAAAACATATTTTATTTAAAGACATAATTCACCTTATAGGTAATCTAGATAAAAATACTTGCTAAGTAAACTGGGAAAAAGTGGCCTAATTTAGGGGTGCTAAAGAATTCACTCTTGTTGCCTAAACATTTATATTTTCAATTTGTGAGTCCCTTTGCTTTTATCAGCCTTTGATGAGTTTCTTGTATTTCCTCCTGATTACAGACCTTAAGGACTCATTCTGATTTTTTTTTCCCTTCTCACTATCTTCTTGCCCCACCGTAGTCTGGGGATTCTTCTTTCTTCAAGTCTGGACTCAGAATGAGATTGAGTTTCCCATCAGCCCCACCCTCTACCCCTTAGGCATGTCCTTATGAGCCCACATTCAACTCATCTTAAGTAGTTTACTACCAGAGCAATCTGTGAACAAAGAAGGGACAACAGAAGTGAACATGGGAGTTATATGACTGATAAAGATTTTATCATAGTGGAAACTGGTTTGATACTCCTCTGTGTCTTCATTTTCTAAGTAAGAAAACATTTTTTTTTAATTACAAGAGTAAGAAATGAACCTCTGATTTTGGTACTTTGGTAGACTAGCCATCCTGAAAAGCCACTTAATACAGAACTCCTACGAATGCTAGGTAAAATACAACAAACATCCTTTCAATATATAGCTGAAATTGTAGGACTATAAGAGAAATCTCCAGGAGACCAAAACAAAGAAGGAACTGGAAACCTGTGTAGAAATTTCATCCTGAAGCACTGGCTTCTGAGGGACGTTTGTCATTTTTAATAACCAAGTGGGCTCCCTTACAATGGCTGAACAGGAGGAAAGAGGTGGGCTTTAGATGCACTGAGGGTAGAAGGCTGGTTCTCTAAAGCCAGGACCTCAAGGGATACACCTGAAATTAAAGTGTGGAGTAGAAAAAAATGCAGCAGTCTGCAAAGGGAAATAACAAAGACACTTGTTATTTGCTCTAGGTTGGGGGGAAAAATGTCTTCTCTGATGTAATCAGGGCCTTCCCATATGTGGGTTTGGGATTGGATTTACACTACCTGAATGTCTAGGAAATCCTAGTTGGGGAATCAAAGTGGTTCCTGTTTGGGGGACCCCAGGGTACCAGGCAAAAGCAAATACACATCCTCCATGCAGGCTTGTTCCCACACTCAGTCTCTGCAGCATTCTTATAGGTTAAATCCCAAATGTGACTTCTGAGTCCAAAATTTCAAAACACAGAGGACATGAACAATTTTGTGTAAAAATGTTAGCAGAAACAAGCAAAAGCAAAAGTAGATCCCCAATACTTGATATTGGAGTTATTAGATACAGAATATAACCATACATTATTCATACATATGATGGAAGGTTCTGTTAATTAGGAAGGTGTAATTCTAAACTCATGTACCTAATACACTAGGTCAAAAGCATAAAGCAAAATTTTATAAAACTCAGGTAGAAAGTGTAAACCCACCACCAAAGTGAAAGAAGACTTTCATACAAATCTCTTGTTAGATCACATACACCCACATTTAGTAAGATCATGAGTTAAACTGCAAAATAAGTAAGATTGAGCTGTTGCACATATGTGGAAGACTGTACCCAGCAATTAGGGAAATATATTACTTTTTATTTTGGTAAAATATACACATAAGGCCAGGCGCGGTGGCTTACGCCTGTAATCCCAGCACTTTGGGAGGCCAAGGCAGGTGGATCATGAGGTCAGGAGATCAAGACCATCCTGGCTAACACAATGAAACCCGATCTCTACTAAAAATACAAAAAAAAAAATTAGCCGGGTGTGGTGGCGGGCACCTGTAGTCCTAGCTACTCAGGAGGCTGAGGCAGGAGAATGGCATAAACCCTGGAGGCGGAGCTTGCAGTGAGCCGAGATCGTGCCACTGCACTCCAGCCTGGGCGACAGAGCAAGACTCTGTCTCAAAAAAAAAAAAAGAAAAAAAAATATATATATACACACACACACATAAAATTTACCATCTATATTATTATTGTTATTATTATTATTATTATTATTATTTTAGACAGAGTCTCACTCTGTCACCCAGGTTGGAGTACAGTGACATGTTCACAGCTCACTGCAACCTCTGCCTCCCAGGTTCAAGCTGTTCTCATGCTTCACCTTCCCGAGTAGCTGGGATTACAGGCACACCACCATGCTCAGTTAATTTTTTTGGATTTTTAATAGAGATGGGGTTTCACCATGTCGGCCAGGCTAGTCTCGAACTCCTGACCTCAGGTGATCCACCTGCCTAGGCTTCCCTAAGTGCTGGTATTATAAGCATGAGCCACCATGCCTGGCCTATCTTAATTATTTTTAAATGTACTGTTTCAGTTGTGTAAAGTACATTCACATTGTTGTACAGCCAGTCTCCAGAACTCTTCTCATCTTGCAAAATGTAAACTCTTATACCCATTAAGAAAATAACTCCATGCTGGGCTCAGTGGTGCATGCCTATCGTCCCAGCTTTGAGTCCAAAGTTTGAGGTCAGCCTGGATGACATAGACTCATCCCTAAAAAAAAAAAAAACGAGGGGCACACCCAAGATGGACAAATAGGAACAGCTCCAGCTCCCAGCGTGAGTAACACAGAAGATAGGTGATTTCTGCATTTTCAACTGAGGTACCGGGTTCATCTCACTGGGGTGTGTCAGACAGTTGGCGCTGGTCCATGGGTGCAGCCTAACCAGCGAGAGTTGAAGCAGGGCGAGGCAGCACCTCACCTGGGAAGCGCAAGGGGGAAGGGAATTCCTTTTTCTAGCCAAAGGAAATCGAGACACACAACACCTGGAAAATTGGAAAACTCCCAACCTAATACTGCGCTTTACTAAGGGTCTTAGCAAACAGCACACCAGGAGATTATATCCCACACCTGGCCTGGAGGGTCCCACGCCCATGGAGCCTCCCTCATTGCTAGCACAGCAGTCTAAGATCTAACTGCAAAGTGGCAGCAAGGCTGGGGGAGGGGTGCCCACCATTGCTGAGGCTTCAGTAGGTAAACAAAGCCCCCAGGAAGCTCGAATTGGGTGGAGCCCACCACAGCTCAAGGAGGCTGGCCTGCCTCTGTAGACTCCTCCTCTGGGGACAGGGCATAGCTAAACAAAAAGCAGCAGAAACCTCGGCAGAGGTAAATGCCCCTGTCTGATGGTTTTGAAGAGAGCAGTGGCTCTCCCAGCACGGAGGTTGAAATCTGAGAACAGACAGAGTGCCTGCTCAAGTGGGTCCCTGACCCCTGAGTAGCCTACTTGGAGACATCCCCCACTAGGTGCAGACCGACAGCTCACATCTCACACGGCTGGGTACACCCCTGAGACGAAGCTTCCAGAACAAGAATCAGACAGCAACACTTGCTGTTTAGCAATATTCTATCTTCTGCAGCCTCCGCTGCTGATACCCAGGCAAACAGGGTCTGCAGTGGGCCTCAAGCAAACTCCAACAGACCTACAGCTGAGGGTCCTGACTGTTAGAAGGAAAACTAACAAACAGAAGGACACCTACACCAAAACGCCATCAGTATGTCACCATCATCAAAGACCAAAGGCAGATAAAACCACAAAGATGAGGAAAAAGCAGTGCAGAAAAGCTGGAAATTCAGAAAATCAGAGTGCATCTCTCCCTCCAAAGGAACGCAGCTCATCACCAGCAATGGAACAAAGCTGGATGGAGAATGACTTTGACGAGCTGAGAGAAGAAGGCTTCAGTCGATCAAACTTCTCAGAGCTAAAGGAGGAACTATGTAACCAGTGCAAAGAAACTAAAAACCTTGAAGAAAGAATGGATGAATGGATAACTAGAATAATCAATGCAGAGAAGACCTTAAAAGAACTGATAGAGATGAAAACCATAACACGAGAACTACATGACAAATGCACAAGCTTCAGTAACCAACTCGATCAAATGGAAGAGTATCAGCGATTGAAGATCAAATGAATAAAATGAAGCGAGAAGTGTAGACAAAAAAGAGTAAAAAGAAATAAACAAAGCCTCTAAGAAATACGGGATTATGTGAAAAGACCAAATCTATGTCTGATTGGTGTGTCTGAAAGTGACGGGGAAAATGGAACCAAGTTGGAAAACACTCTTCAGGATATCATCCAAGAGAACTTCCCCAACCTAGTAAGGCAGGCCAACATCCAAATTCAGGAAAACAGATAATGCTACAAAAATTCTCCTTGAGAAGAGCAACTCCAAGACACATAATTGTCAGATTCACCAAAGTTGAAATGAAGGAAAAAATGTTAAGGGCAGCTAGAGAGAAAGGTTGGGTTACCCACAAAGGGAAGCCCATCAGACTAACAGCAGATCTCTCGGCAAAAACCCTCCAAGCCAGAAGAGAGTAGGGGCCAGTATTCAACATTCTTAAAGAAAAGAATTTTTAACCCAGAATTTCATATCCAGCCAAACTAAGTTTCATAAGTGAAGGAGAAATAAAATCCTTTACAGACAAGTAAATGCTTAGAAATTTTGTCACCACCAGGCCTGCCCTACAAGAGATCCTGAAGGAAGCACTAAACATGGAAAGGAACAACAGGTACCAGCCATTGCAAAAACATGCCAAAATGTAAAGTCCATCGAGGTTAGGAAGAAACTGCATCAATTAACGAGCAAAATAACCAGTTAATATCATCATGACAGGATCAAGTTCACACACAACAATATTAACCTTAAATGTAAATGGACTAAATGGTCCAATTAAAAGACACAGACTGGCAAATTGGATAAAGAGTCAAGACTCATCAGTTTGCTGTATTCAGGAGA
Source organism: Chlorocebus sabaeus (assembly GCF_047675955.1). Lineage (NCBI taxonomy): Eukaryota > Metazoa > Chordata > Mammalia > Primates > Cercopithecidae > Chlorocebus > Chlorocebus sabaeus. The sequence continues at coordinate 43,007,344 of NC_132914.1, read as the reverse complement.
CCCATCTCACATGCAGAGACACACATAGGCTCAAAACGAAGGGATGGAGGAAGATCTACCAAGTAAATGGAAACCAAAACAAAGCAGGGGTTGCAATACTAGTCTCTATAAAACAGACTTTAAACCATCAAAGATCAAAAGAGACAAAGAAGGCCATTATATAACAGTAAAGGGATCAATTCATCAGGAAGAGCTAACTATCCTAAATATATATGCACCCAATACAGGAGCACCCAGATTCATAAAGCAAGTCCTTAGAGACTTACAAAGAGACTTAGACTCCCATACAATAATAATGGGAGACTTTAACACCCCACTGTCAACATTAGACAGATCAACAAGACAGAAAGTTAACAAGGATGTCCAGGAGTTGAACTCACCTCTGTACCAAGTGGACCTAATAGACATCTACAGAACTCTCCATCCCAAATCAACAGAATATACATTCTTCTCAGCACCACATCACACTTATTCCAAAATTGACCACACAGTTGGAAGTAAAGCACTCCTCAGCAAATGTAAAAAAACAGAAATTATAACAAACTGTCTCTCAGACCAGAGTGCAATCAAACTAGAACTCAGGACTAAGAAACTAAATCAAAACCACTCAACTACATGGCAACTGAAGAACCGGCTCCTGAATGACTACTGGGTACATAACAAAATGAAGGCAGAATAAAGACGTTCTTTGAAACCAATGAGAACAAAGATACAACACACCAGAATCTCTGGGACACATTTAAAGCAGTGTGGAGAGGGAAATTTGTAGCACTAAATGCCCACAAGAGAAAGCTGGAAAGATGTAAAATTGATAACCTAACATCACAATTAAAAGAACTAGAGAAGCAAGAGCAAACAGATTCAAATGCTAGCAGAAGGCAAGAAATAACTAAGATCAGAGCAGAACTGAAGGAGATAGAGACACAAAACACCCTTCAAAAAATCAATGAATCCAGGAGCTGGTTTTTTGAAAAGATCAACAAAATTGATAGACTGCTAGCAAGACTAATAAAGAAGAGAGAAGAATCAAATAGATGCAATAAAATATTGATAAAGGGGATATCACCACTGACCCCACAGAAATACAAACTACCATCAGAGAATACTATAAACACCTCTACACAAATAAACTAGAAAACCTAGATAAATGGATAATTTCCTGGACACTTACACTCTCCCAAGACTAAACCAGGAAGAAGTTCAATCCCTGAATAGACCAATAGCAGGCTCTGAAATGGAGGCAATAATTAATAGCCTACCAACCAAAAAAAGTTCAGGACCAGACGGATTCACAGCCGAATTCTACCAGAGGCACAAGGAGGCGTTGGTACCATTCCTTCTGAAACTATTCCAATCAATAGAAAAAGAGGGAATCCTCCCCAACTCATTTTACGAGGCCAACATCATTCTGATACCAAAACCTGACAGAGATACAACAAAAAAAGAGAATTTTAGACCAATATCCCTGATGAACATTGATGCAAAAATCCTCAGTAAAATACTGGCAAACCGAATACAGCAGCACATCCAAAAGCTTATGCACCATGATCAAGTGGGCTTCATCCCTGGGATGCAAAGCTGGTTCAACATACACAAATCAATAAATGTAATCCAGCATATAAACAGAACCAAAGACAAAAACCACATGATTATCTCAATAGATCCAGAAAAGGCCTTTGACAAAATTCAACAGCCCTTCATGCTGAAAACTCTCAATAAATTGGGTATTGATGGAACGTATCTCAAAATAGTAAGAGCTATTTATGAAAAACCCACAGCCAATATCATCCTGAATGGGCAAAAACTGGAAGCGTTCCCTTTGAAAACTGGCACAAGACAGGGATGCCCTCTCTCACCACTCCTATTCAACATAGTGTTGGAAGTTCTGGCTAGGGCAATCAGGCAAGAGAAAGAAATCAAGAGTATTCAGTTAGGAAAAGAAGAAGTCAAATTGTCCCTGTTTGCAGATGACATGATTGTATATTTAGAAAACCCTATAGTCTCAGCCCAAAATCTCCTTAAGCTGATAAGCAACTTCAGCAAAGTCTCAGGATACAAAATCAATGTGTAAAAATCACAAGCATTCTTATACACCAGTAACAGACAAACAGAGAGCCAAATCATGAATGAACTCCCATTCACAATAACTTCAAAGAGAATAAAATACCTAGGAATCCAACTTACAAGGGATGTAAAGGACCTCTTCAAGGAGAACTACAAACCACTGCTCAGTGAAATAAAACAGGACACAAACAAATGGAAGAACATACCATGCTCATGGATAGGAAGAATCAATGTCGTGAAAACAGCCATACTGCCCAAGGTAATTTATAGATTCAATGCCATCCCCATCAAGCTACCAATGAGCTTCTTCACAGAATTGGAAAAAACTGCTTTAAAGTTCATATGGAACCAAAAAAGAGCCCGCATTGCCAAGACAATCCTAAGCCAAAAGAACAAAGCTGGAGGCATCACACTACCTGACTTCAAACTATACTACAAGGCTACAGTAACCAAAACAGCATGGTACTGGTACCAAAACAGAGATATAGACTGATGGAACAGAACAGAGCCCTCAGAAATAATACCACATATCTACAGCCATCTGATCTTTGACAAACCTGAGAAAAACAAGAAATGGGGAAGGATCTCCTATTTAATAAATGGTGCTGGGAAAATTGGCTAGCCATAAGTAGAAAGCTGAAACTGGATCCTTTCCTTACTCCCTATATGAAAATTAATTCAAGATGGATTAGAGACTTAAATGTTAGACCTAAAACCATAAAAACCATACAAGAAAACCTAGGTAATACCATTCAGGACATAGGCATGGGCAAGGATTTCATGTCTAAAACACCAAAAGCAATGGCAACAAAAGCCAAAATTGACAAATGGGATCTAATTAAACTAAAGAGCTTCTGCACAGCAAAAGAAACTACCATCAGAGTGAACAGGCAACCTACAGAATGGGAGAAAATTTTTGCAATCTACTCATCTGACAAAGGGCTAATATCCAGAACCTATAAAGAACTCAATCAAATTTACAAGAAAAAAGCAAACAACCCCATCAAAAAGTGGGTAAGAGATATGAAAAGACACTTCTCAAAAGAAGACATTCATACAGCCAACAGACACATGAAAAAATGCTCATCATCACTCGCCATCAGAGAAATGCAGATCAAAACCACAATGAGATACCATCTCACACCCGTTAGAATGGCAATCATTAAAAAATCAGGAAACAACAGGTGCTGGAGAGGATGTGGAGAAATAGGAACACTATTACACTGTTGGTGTGACTGTAAACTAGTTCAACCATTGTGGAAAACAGTGTGGTGATTCCTCAAGGATCTAGAACTAGAAATACCATTTGACCCAGCCATCCCATTACTGGGTATATACTCAAAGGATTATAAGTCATGGTGCTATAAAGACACATGCACACGTTTGTTTATTGCGGCATTATTCACAATAGCAAAGACTTGGAATCAACCCAAATGTCCATCAGTGACAGACTGGATTAAGAAAATGTGGCATATATGTACCGTGGAACACTATGCAGCCACAAAAAAGGATGAGTTTGTGTCCTTTGTAGGGACATGGATGCAGCTGGAAACCATCATTCTCAGCAAACTATCGCAAGAACAGAAAACCAAAGATCGCATGTTCTCATTCATAGGTGGGAATTGAACAATGAGATCCCTTGGACACAGGAAGGGGATCATCACACACCATGTCCTATTGTGGGGAGGGGCAGGGAAGGGATAGTGTTAGGAGATATACCTAATGTAAATGATGAGTTAATGAGTGCAGCACACCAACACGGCACATGTATACATATGTAACAAACCTGCACATTGTGCACATGTATCCTAGAACTTAAAGTATAATTTTAAAAAAACCCACCAAAACCATCTCCCATTCCCACTTCCCCGAGCTTCTGTTAACACACTTCTTTCTGTCTCTATGATTTTGACGACTCTTGGAGCCTCATTTGAGTGGAATCATATCCCTGTGTGATTTGTACTTTTATGACCGGCTCATTTCACTTAGGTTCATCCATGTGGTAGCATGTGTCAGAATTTCCTTCCTTTCTAAGGCTGAATATTCCATTATGTATATTTACCACATTTTTTTATCCATTTACCATTGATGGACAGTTGTGTTGCTTCCACATTTGACTGCTATGAATAATGTTGCTATGAACACGGGTGTACAAACACGTATTTGAGTCCCTACTGTCAGTTCTTTGGGTATATACCTAGAAGTGAAATTGGTGGATCATATGTTCATTCTATTTTTAATTTTTTGAGGAATGGCTGTACTGTGTTCTACAGTGGCTGCACCATCTTACATTCCCACCAGCAATACACAAGGCTTCCCATTTCTTCGCATCCTTGACAATATTTATTATTTTTGTTATTTGTTTTTTTAAGGGTAGCTATCCTAATGAGTGTTGGGTAGTATCTCATTGTGGTTTTGATTTGCATTTCTCCAATGATTAGTGATGATGAGCATTTAAAAAATGTGCTTATTGGACATTTTATATATTTTTAAGAGAAATAGCTAGTCAAGTCTTTTGTCTATTTTAAAATTGTTTCGTGGGTTATTTTTCTGTTGTAAACTTGTAGGAGTTATTTATATATTCTGGATATTACTCTCTTATCAGGCATATGATTTGCAAAGATTTTCTCCATCATGTGGGTTGCCTTTTTATGCTGTTAATAGTGTCCTTTGTTGTACAAAAGTTTTAAATTTTGATGTAATCCATTTAGTCTTTTTTCTTTTGTTGTCTGTGCCTTTTGGTGTCATATGTAATAAATCATTGTCAGACTCAATGTCATGAGACTTTTTTCCTATGTTTTCTTCTAAGAGTTTATAGTTTTAGCTCTTACACTTAAGTCTTTGATCCATTGTGAGTTAATCTTTGTGTAGGGTGTTATGTAAGGATCCAACTTCATTCTTTTCTTGTAGATACTCAGTTTTCGCAATTACCCTTTGTTGAAAAGACTGTCTTTTCCCCCCATTTAATCAGGAATTGATACCCTTGTTGAAAATCATTTGACCATTCATAAGAAGGTTTTTTTCTGGCTCTTTCTATTCCATTGGTCTATATGTCTATTTTGATTAATTACTGTAAGCTTGTGGTATTTTGAAATCAGGAAGTGTGAGACCTCCAACTTTGTTCTTTTTCAAGGCTGTCTTGGTTAGTTGTGGTCCACTGAAGTTTTATATGAATTTTAGGATGGATTTTTCTATGTCTGCAAAAATTATTGGGATTTTAATAGAAGTTGCATTGAATTTATAGGTTTCTTTAGGTTATAGTGACATCTGTACAAACTTAAGCCTTTCACTCCATGAGCATGAGATGTCTTTCCACTTATTGGTGTCTTTTTTAGTTCAGTAACATTTTATAGTTTTTCAGTGTATAATATTTTGCCTATTTGGTTAAATTTATTCCTAGGTATTTTATTCTTTTTAATGTTATTGTAAGTGGAATTGTTTTCTTAATTCTGCTTTAGATTTTTCTTTGTGTGTAGAAACACAACTGATTTTTGTGTTTTGATTTGTGTATCTGCAACTTTGCTGAATTCATTTATTGGTTCTAACATTTTGGGGTGTGTGGAATCCTTAGGAATTTTTACATATAAGATCATATTGTCTGTGAAGAGAGATAATTTGGCTTCCTCCTTTCCAACTTGGATGCCTTTTATTTCTCTCTCTTTTTTTTTCCTAATTGCTCTATCTAGGACTTCTAGTGTTATGTTGACTGGAAGTGGCAATGTGAGCATCCTTCTCTTGTTCCCGAACTTAGAGGAAAAGCTTTTAATCTTTTACTATAGACTATGATGCAGCCATAGGCTTTCAATATATGACCTTCATTATGCTGAGGTAGCTTCCTTCTATTCCTAGTTTGTTGAGTATTTAGATCATGAAGCAGTAATGAATTTTGTCAAATGCTTTTTCTATATCAATTGAGATGATCATATGGTCGGTTTGTTTTTTTCATCTTTGTTCTCTTAATGTGTTGCATTATATTGACTGATTTTCATATGGTAAGATATCCTTTGCATTCCAGGAATAAATCCCACTTGATAATGATGTACAGTCCTTTTAATGTGCTGCTGAATTCTGTTTGCTAGTATTTTGAGGATTTTTGCATCATTATTAATTAAAGATAAAATAGTTCTTTTCTTGTAGTGCCTTTGGATTTTTCTATCAGGTTGATGTTGGGCTCATAGAATGAGTTTGGAAGTGTTCCCTCCTCTTTAATTTTTGGAAGAGTTTGAGGAAGATTGGCATTAGTTTTTCTTTAAATGTATTGTAGAATGAACCGGTAAAATTTCCTGGTCCTGGGCTTTTCTTAGATGAGAGGTTTTTCATTACTGAGTCAATCTCCTTACTAGTTATAGATATGTTTATATTTTCTATTTCCTCACAATTCTGTCTTGTTAGGTTGTGTGTTTCTAAAATTTGTCCATTTCATCTATGATATTCAATCTGTTGGCATATAATTGTTCATAGTATTCTCATTATCTTTTTATTCTGTCTGTAAAAATTGGTAGGAATGTCCCCTTTTTCATTTCTGATTTTACTTATTTGAGTCTTTATTATTTCTTCTGCTAGTTTTGGGTTTAGTTTGGTCTTTTTTCCGGTTCCTCATTAAGGCATAAATTTAGGTTGTTCATTTAAATCTTTTTTTCTATGTAAGATGATTTTAAAGTAAACATGAATTTGTCAGAGTTCAATATAATTAGAAAATCTTTGTCTTATTTGAAGCCTTTTTTATTTAAAAAATTTTTAGTTGACACAATAATTGTACAATTTATGAGATACAAAGTGATATTTTGATACATGTATACAGTGTGTAATCATCAAATCAGGGTAATTAGCATATCCATTACTTCAAACATTTATGTTTACTGTTTTATACTTTCTAATTCTCTGTCACAATTATCTACCTTGTTATTTTTTAAAACATTAATTGCAGTTGTTTCAGGGTCTGTATCTGTTAATTTCATTATTTAGATCTCCTCTAAGTCTGTTTCTATTGTCTTTTTTGGTTGGAATTTGGTCAATTCTTATCTTTTTTAAACTCTTATTTTAAAAAAGTTATTTCAATAGTTTTGGGGGAACAGGTGGTATTTGGATACATGGATAAATTCTTTAGTGTTGATTTATGAGGTTTTGGTGCACCAGTCACCCAAACAGTGTACATTGTACCCAATGTGTAGTCTTTTATCCCTCACCCCCAGCCTCCACCCTTCCCCTTGAGTCCGCAGAGTCCATTATATCATTCTTATGCCTTTGCATCCTCAGAGCTTAGCTCCTGCTTATAAGTGAGAATATTCAATATCTGGTTTTTCATTCCTGAGTTAATCAACTTAGAATAATGGTCTCCAACTCCATGCAGGTTGCTGTGAATGCCATTATTTTGTCCTTTTATGGCTGAGTATTATTCTATGGTGTATATATACCGTGTTTTCTTTATCCACTCACTGATTGATGGCATTTAGGCTGGTTCCATATTTTGGAAATTGCAAATAGTATTGCTATAAACATGCATGTGCAAGTGTCTTTTTCATATAATGACTCCTTTTCCTCTGGGGGTATACACAGTAGTGGGATTGCCAGATCAAATGGTAGTTCTACCTTTAGTTCTTTAAGGAGTCTCTATGCTATGTTCTATAGTGGTTATACTAGTTTATGTTTCCACCAGCAGTTTAAAAGTGTTCCCTTTTCACCAAATCCCTGCCAAAATCTATTAATTTTTATATTATGGCGATTCTTGCAGGAGTAAGGTGGTACTGTATTGTGGTTTAGATTTGCATTTCCCTGATCATTAGTAATGTTGAGCATTTTTTCTTATGTTTGTTGGCCACTTTTATATCTTCTTTTGAGAATTGTCTATTCATGTCCTTATCCCACTTTTTGATGGGATTTTTTTTTTTTTAATGATTTGTTTGAGTTCCTTGTAGATTCTGGATATTAGTCCTTCGTTGGATGCACAGTTTGTGAATATTTTCTCCTACTCAGCAGGTTGTATGTTTGCTGATTATTTCTTTTGCTGTGCAGAACCTTTTTAGTTTAACTAAGTCCTATCTATTTGTCTTTGTTTTTGTCCCATTTGCTTTTGGGTTCTTGGTCATGAAGTCTTTGTCTAAGCCAGTGTCTACAGAGTTTTTTCTGACGTTAACTTCTAGAATTTTTATGGTTTCAGGTCTTAGATTTAAGTCTTTGATCCATCTTGAGTTGATTTTTGTATAAGGTGAGAGATGGGATCCAGTTTCATTTTTCTATATGTGGCTTGCTAATTTTCCCAGCACCATTTGTTGAATAGTGTGTCCTTTTCCCGCTTCATGTTTTTGTTTGGTTTGTTGAAGATCAGCTGACTGTAAGTATTTGACTTTGTTTCTGGGTTCTCTATTCTGTTCCATTGGTTTATGTGCCTATTTTTATACCAGTACTATACTGTTTTGGTGCTTCCCATTTCATTTCTAATTGAATTTATTTGGTTCTTCTCTCTTAGTTTCTTGGTTAATCTCACTAGTGGCTTATCAATTTTGTTTATCTTTTCAAAGAACCAGCTTTTTGTTTCATCTATCTTTTGTAATTTTTTTTTGTTTGTTTGTTTCAATTTCATTTAATTCTGCTCTGATCTTGGTTATTTCTTTTCTTCTCTTGGTTTGGGTTTCGTATGTTCTTGTCTCTCTAGTTCCTTGAGGTGTGACCTTAGATTGTCTGTGCTTGCTCTTTCAGACTTTTTGATGTAGGCATTTAAGGCTATGAACTTTCCTCTTAGCATCACTTTTGCAGTATTTCAGAGGTTTTGATAGGTTGTGTTACTATTATTGTTCAGTTTGAAGAATCTTTTAATTTTCATCTTGACTGTATTGTTGACCCAAAGATCATTGAGGAGCACATTATTTAATTTCCATGTATTTGTGTAGTTTTGAGGGTACCTTTGGAGTTAATTTGAAATTTTATTTCATTGTGGTCTGAGAAAGTACTTGATATAATTTTTATATTCTTAAATTTATTGAGATTTGTTTTGTGATATAAGAATAACAACTCCTGCATACTTTTGGTTTCCATCTGCATGGAATATCTTTTTCCACCCCTTTACTTTAAGTTTATGTGTATCCTTACATGTTAGGTGAGTCTCTTGAAGATAGCAGATACTTGGTTGGTGGATTTTTACCCATTCTGCCATTCTGCATTTTTTAAGTGGAGCATTTAGGCCACTTACATCATGCTAATTGTTGCCTGAATACCTTGTGTTTATTCATTGTGTTGTTGTTTTATAGGCCCTGTGAGATTTATGCTTTAAAGAGGTTGTATATTGGTGTATTTCAAGGTTTTGTTTCAAGATTTAGATCTCCTTTTAGCATTTCTTGTAGTGCTCACTTGATAGCAGTGAATTCTCTCAGCATTTGTTCATCTGAAAAAGACTTTATCTCCCCTTCATTTATGAAGCTTAGTTTTGCTGGATACAAAATTTTGGGGTTGATAATTATTTTATTTAAAGAGGCTAAAGATAGGACCCTTTGAGCTTGTAGGCTTTCTGCTGAGAAATCTGTTTATCTGATAGGTTTTCCTTTATATGTTACCTGGATGCTTTTGCCTCACAGCTCTTAAGATCCTTCCCTTTTTATTGATTTTAGATAATCTGATGACTATGTGCCTAGGCGATGATCTTTTTGCAATAAATTTCCCAGGTGTTCATTGTGCTTCTTGTATTTAGATGTCTAGATCTCTAGCAAGGTCAGAGAAGTTTTCCTCGATTATTACCTCAAATAAGTTTTCCAAACTTTTAGATTTCTCTTCCTCCTCAGAAACAGCAATTAATCTTATGTTTGGTTGCTTAACATAATGCCAAATTTCTTGGAGGCTTTGTTCATCTAAAAAAATTTTTTTCTTTGTTTTTGTCAGATTGGGTCAATTCAAAAGCCTTGTCTTCAAATTCTGGAGTTCTTTTACTTGTTCTAGTCTATTGTTGAAATTTTCCAGTGTATTTTGTATTTCTCTAAGTGTGTCTTTCATTTCCAGAAATTGTGATTGATTTTTCTTTATGATATCTATTTCTCTGGGGACTGTTTTATTCATAGCCTGTATTTTTAAAAAAAATTGTTTAAGTTGTTTTTCACAATTCTCTGGTACCTCCTTGAGTAGTTTAATAATCAACCTTTTGAATTCTTTATCTGGCAATTAAGATTTCTTCTTGGTTTGGATTCATTGCTGGAGAGCTAGTGTGATCTTTTGGGGGGTGTTATAGAAACTTGTTTTGTCATATTACCAGAATTACTTTTATGGTTCCTTGTCATTTGGGTAGACTGTTTCACTGGAAATATCTAGAACTCAAGGGCTGCTGTTCAGATTCTTTTGTCCCATGGGGTGGTCCCTTGATGTGGTGCTCTCCCCTTTCCCCTAGGGATGGGCTTCCTGAGAGCAAGACTGCAGTGATTGTTATTGTTCTTCTGAGTCTAGCAACCCAGTGGGGCTACTGGGCTCTGGGCTGAGGCTGGGGAATATCTGCAAAGGATCTTGTGATGTGATCTTTCTTCAGGTCTATCAGCCATGGATACTAGCACGTGCTCTGGTGGAGGTGGCAGGGGAGTGAAGTGTGAAATGGATTCTGTGAGTCCTTGTTTGTAGTTTTGTTTCATGCACTGGTTTTCTTACATGCTGGTTATGCGGGCAGTGACATAATTACATGGACAAACTCAGAACCTCTGGTTAGCCAGGATGTTGCAGGCAGTGGAATTAGCTGTTGTTTTCTCCTCCTTTGGAGCATCCCCATTGTTCTGTTAAGAGTGGCTGTAATGGCTTGAGTTGGTTGGCCTCCAGTCAGGAGGTGGTGCTTTCAAGAGAGTACCAGCTGAAGTAGTAGAAGGGAGATGTAAGTTTGCCCTAAGTTGTCCAGGATAAGTACTCAGGTTTGCCAGGCAATGGGAGGGGCCATAGAGCTTCCAAGAGTTTGTCTTTTGTCTTTGGCTACCAGGGCAGGTAGAGAAAAACCATCAGGTGGAGGCAAGGTTAGGTGGTTCCGAGCTCAGACTCTCCTTGGGCCGGGGTTGCTGCAGCCATTGTGTGGGATGGAGGGGTGGTTCTCAGGCCAATGGAGTTATGTTCCAAGGGGGATTACAGCTGCCCTTCCTGCATCATACAGGTTGCCTGGGAAGTGAGGGAAGCTGGCAGTGACAGGCCTGACCCAGCTCCCACACAGCCAGCAAGGCCAGTCTTACTCCCACCATGCCCTGCCAACAGTGCTGAGTTTATATCCAGCACTGAGTTTATATCCAGCTGGTGGATAGGGCTGAGATCTCGCCCCAGGCTACAAGCCTTCTAACTGAGAAAGCAAGCAGGCCTTTCAGACCGTGACCCTACCTGCCTACCTCCACCATCAGTTGCAGCTTCTGTGCTTGTACCTGCACTTGGTTCATCCCCTGGATTCTGCTCAGGAAAACTAGTGCTCAGTTGAAATTATTACAAAGTTCAGCAAGAAGCTTCTTTCACCCTGTGGCCTCTCCCTAATTTTGCTGGCTACCTTCCCCAAGGATCCCTGTGAGATAAAGTCAGGGATGGCTTCCTTAGGCTCAAGCTAGGGACTGGGAGTGCCTACAGAGCTCTTCTCACTGCTTCTTCTACCTTTAAATTTCACTCGGTTCCCTAAATCTATTTCAGCTCTAGGTGAGGTTAAATCCTTCTGCCTTGATCTGGATTTTCTGGTTCCCCAGTAGGGGATGTGTGTTTGAAGGCAGACTTATCCCCTCTCATGCTTTGAGAACTCACAGTTTTTCAGCTGTCTCATGGAGTTTACGGTGGCATGCCACTTTTTTCAAAGGGCCTATTTGAAGCCTTTTAAACAGTAATTCTTACACTGACCACAAAACTTGTCATGTGGCAGACTCTTTCAAGAAGAAACTAGAATGTCATCCTGTGTGCAGTTTCCTGCACCAGCCCAAACCACATGAGCCCAGGTAGGAGCTCTCTGTGTCCATCTGCTTTTCTGCAGACCACTGTGGCTGCTCTGTTAGAGGTCTTCTCTGCTGTTTCCAGCTTGTCTTCATTGAAAGCCCAAGATTTTGGATCTCTTTTCTTCTTTTCAGTGTTGTCTTGTTTTATTTTTCTCTTTGCTTCCTTCTCCTTTGCCAGGGAACACCTGTCCCTCCAGAGTTGCATCAGCACACTTGTCTTCACTGACAAAAGAGTTCTCGATCTCCCATGCATATTTTCCATCATGAACCATGAGGATAGTATGGTCTGATCCCACAGTGAACCTCTAGACATTTCATTAGCATTGAAAAGACTGCCCTGACCGAGGCTCATGATTTCCTCTCTCTTTCTCAGTGGGGCTTCCTGATACAGTGACAAACATATAAGAATCTTCTCTTTTTTTCATCATTTTCAATGTGCTTTCAGGTTTGCCCAGGTCTATATATAAGAAGTTGACAGATTTTAGGGTCTCTTGTGCTCTTGAAGATCTTTTTTTTATGTTATCATCCTTCTCCCACTCTACCAGAAAACATGCCATGTCTATATCACAGTAATTATGAATATCCTCCTCCTTTTGAGGAATTGAGATAGCCTTACTGGGTGTCCTGACTGGGCCCTTGACTGCACAAGCCCCAGGTAGCTGCAGCAGCAGCAGCAGCAGGCCAGAGGCATAATCAGGACCATTTCTATGCACACCTAGCTGGAGGTTGCCATTTTCTCTTTCTTCATTTTGAGTATATATTTTTGAATCTACAAATTTCCCTATTAACAATGCTTTTGCTGCATCCCGTAGATTTTGGTATGTTGTGTTTTCATTTTCATTTGTCTCAAGATATTTTCTAATTTCACCTTTATTTTTTGACCCAATAGTTGTATAAGAAAGTATTAATTTCTGCATATTTGTAAATTCCCCCCCCCCTTTTTTTTCTGCGATTGATTTCTAGTTTCATTCCAGAGTGGTTGGAAGAGATAACCTGTATGACTTCCGTCTTTTTAAATTTATTAAGGCTTATTTCATGCCCTAACATGTTGTTTATTCTGGATAATGTTCCAAATATGCTTGAGAAAAAAATGTGATTTTTTGCTTTGCTGGATAAAATATTCTATGTATGTTTGTTAGGTCCAGTTGGTCTTTCATGTTGTTCAATACCTCTGTGTCCTTATATTCTGTCATATATGCTGTCTAGCTCTTCTATCATTAATAAAAAGTGGGATATTAAAGTGTCTTACTATAATTATAGAGCTATTTCTCCTTTTAATTCTGTCAATGTTTACTTAATATATTTAGGACCTCTGAAGTTTGCTATATATATGTTTATAATTGTTATATCTTCTAGATGAATCAACCCTTTTATCATTACATAATATCAACCTTTGTGTCTTGTAACAGTTTTTGGCTTAAAGCCTATTTTGTCTGATATTAGTTTAGCCATCCTTTCTTTGGTTATTATTTTTATAGTGTATCTTTTTCCATCTTTCAACCTAAGCATGTCCTTAGATCTAAAGTGAGTCTCTTGTGGACAGCATATAGTAGAATCATGTTTTTAAAAATTTAATTGGCCAATCTGTGTCTTTCGATTGGGAAGTTTAACCTATTTACATTTAAAGTTATTGCTGATAGGGCAAGACTCACTATTGGTATTTTGTTTTCTTTCTGTGAGTCTTATCGTTTTTCTTTGTCCCTCATTTCCTTCCTTCTTGCCTTAATTTATGTTTAATTATTTTTGTAGTGACATATTTTTGATTACCTTCTCATTTTACTTTGTGTATATTCTATAGATATTTTCTTTCTGGTAACCATGGGGATTACCTAAAATATTCTAAAATTGTAACACTATGTTTTAAACTGATACCAACTTAAGTTGCATATAAAAATGTTACTCTTTTAGAGATATACCTCCTTTATGTTATTAACCTAACACATAACATTTAAATTTTTTTTTTGAGATAGTCTCTCTCTGCTGCCCACCTGGAGTGGAGGGGTTAGATCTTGGCTCAGTGTAACCTCCACCTCCCAGGCTCAAGCAATCCCCCCTCTTCAGTCTCCACATCTAGCTGCTGCTGATGATGATGATCATTATTTTTGTATTTAGAGACAGGGTTTCACTGTGTTGTCCAGGCTGGTCTCAAACTCCTGGACTCAAGTGATTCATCTGCCTTGGCTTCCCAAAGTGCTGGGATTACAGGTGTGAGCCACTGTGCCCAGACCTATTGTGTAGCATTAATGTAGATTTATTTTTTATGCTTTTGCTTTTATATCCTGTAAAGGAAGAAAAAGTGAAATTATAAACCAAAATTATAATACTGGTTTTGGTATTTGTTCATGTGTTTACCAAGGAACTTTATATTTTTATGTGGTTTTGAATTACTGTCTAGTATGCTTTCATTTAAACTTGAAGAAATCACTGTAGCATTTCTTGTGGGGCAGGTCTGGTGGAAATAAATTTTCTTATTTGCTTTTCTGGAAATTTCTTAATTTCTCTCACATTTTTTGAAGAATAGTTTTGTCAGATATAGAATTATTGGTGAAGTTTTTTTCTCTTTCAACACTTTAAATATATCATCCTACTGCCTTTTGGCTTGCATGGTTTCTGCTGAGAAATCTGATAATCTTATTGAGGATCCCTTGTATATGACAATTTGCTTTTTTCTTGCTGCTTTCAAGAATCTCTTTTAAACATTTTCTTTTAAAATTTTTGTGGGTACATAGTAGATATATATATATATATAATATATATATATGTGATATATGGGATATTTGGGTATTTGGGGATATTTTGATACAGGTATACAACGTGTGATAATCATATCAGGGCAAAAGGGGGATCTGTCACTTCAAGCATTTATCCTTTGTATTACAAACAATCAAATTATACTCTTAGTTATTTTTAAATGTACAATTATTGACTATAGCCAACCGATTGTGCTATCAAATGCTAGGTCTTATTCATTCTTTCTAAGTACTTTTTGTACTCATTAACCATCCCCACTTCTCCCCCAATTCCCTACCTCCTTTCCCAGCTTCTGGTAGTCATCCTTCAAGAATCTGTCTTTGCCTTTTGATAGCTTGATTATAATGTGTCTCAGTGTTGTTTTCTTTGGTTTTATTCTACTTGGAGCTTGTTCAGCTTCTTGTATATCTATGTATTTCCTCAAATCAAATTTGGGAAGCTTTTGCCCATTATTTCTTCAAATAAACTCCCTACCTCTTTCTTTCTATTCTCCTGAGATTCCTTTAATGTACATTTTGGTTGGCTTGATGGTAGCCCATAGTCCCTTAGGCTCCATTCACTTTCTTCTTTTTTCTTTTGCTACTCAGGCTTCATAATTTCAAATAACCTGTTTTCAGGTTTGCTGATTCTTTCTTCTTCCTGTTTTTATTTGCTGATGAACCCTTCTAATATTTTCTCAATTCAGTGTTTGTTTTGCAGCTCCAGAATTTGTCTGGTTATTTAAAAAATTTCTATTTGAATTTATTTGTGACAGTTGTTTTAAAGTCTTTGTCTAGCAAGTCCAAAGCCTGTATTTCTTTAGGGTTGGTTTTGGAAATTTCTTTTCCTTTGAATGAGTCATATTTCTGTTTCTCTGTATGACTTGTGCTTTTGCTTTTGTTGAAAATTAGACATTTGAAAAACCGCCACCTTTCCTAGTCTTTGCTGACTGTCTCTGTGAAGGAGATGGTATACCTTCTCATAAGACCAGCGTGAAGGCTTAAGTTCTCAGGTCTTGCGTCAGCGAGCATATTCTCTGGGTCTGTTTGCATGCTTGCCTCCCACCCCAACTTCATTCTCCTATATATACAGCTGCTTTTAACTGTCTTAATTTCCTTAAAAATCTCATCCCTGCTTCTTCTCAGGGCCTGGAACTCTTGCATTATTCTTTCTGCAATGTCTTATCTCCGGAAGTTCATGAGTCACAAGTTCCCCTGCAGTCTTCACATGCCATGGTACCCACCGCGGCCAGCAATGTCTTCCAACCTGGTATCCAAATGATGCTGGGATTTCTGTCTGAACTCTGGCTCAGATTATACAGAAATCATTTCCGTGGTCAGCCCACAGAGAGGTCAGAATATTGCAAACAAGTTTCACAATTTTCCTTTCATCCTGCAAGAGGGAACCAGAAAATGGGCCACTTCTTCCCAACAATGCCATGCCAGAGAGAGGGTAGGGCCAGGATGAGCTAAAATGCCACAATATTACTGCCATTTTGAGTATGGCTTTTTTTTTTTCTTTTTTCTTTTTCTTTTCTTTTTTTTTCTGATTGGGCATTTACTTGTTTGCTGCAGATCTTCGGTCTCCAGGGCTCCTATAAAACTATTTTAGTCATTAGTTGTTTATTATATATTTCCTTGGAAGAATGAGAGTCTGGCCATGTGCAGTGGCTCACACCTGCAATACTAGCACTTTGCGAGGCCAAGCCAGGCAGATCATCTGAGGTCAGGAGTTTGAGACCAGCCTGGCCAACATGGTGAAACCCTGTCTCTACTAAAAAAAAAAAAAAAAAAAAAAAAAAAAAAAAAAAAATATAGCCCGTCATGGTGGCACATGCCTGTAATCCCAGCTACTCAGGAGGCTGAGGCAGGAGAATTGCTTGAACCTGGGAGGTGGAAGTTCAGTGAGCTGAGATCATGCCATTGCACTTCAGCCTGGGTGACAGAGTAAGACTCTGTCTCAAAAAGCAAGTAAGTAAGTAAGTAAATAAATAAATAAATGCCTGGGACTTCCTATCCTATCATCTTGCCGATGTCCTCAAGAAATATATTCTTAAGCACACATGAAATCTTTGCAAAAACAGATGATATGGCAGTTCAAAACTCAAGCCTCAATAAATGTCAAAAAATCAGTGTTACAGTATACAGAAACTTTTCTTGCTTTAATGCATTTAAGGTTAGACTTGATAATATAAGGACTGTCTTACAAAATTCAAATCACACAACAAAGCAACTATTAGGTAAAAAAAATTAGGCTCAATTAAATTACCTTTTAAAAATCAAAATGGCATGAAGGCATTGCAGATTGAAAAGCAAAAGAAGGAAAATTCTAAAATACTTTTAATAATAGCAACAACAAAAAACTCTACATATAAAAGCTTGTAGGGTGCAGCTAAAGTAGGTTTTAGAGGAAAATTAATGGTCTTAAATGCCAACATTGAAAAATTAATGAGCCAAACAATACTACCCTATCTTGAGCACATAAAACAATGCTGGCCACATAATAGACACACAAATATTTGTTGAATGAATTATTGAATAAATCTAACTTAAGAAATTCGATAAAGGAAAACATGGAGTTGGCCCCAAAGAAAGTAGAAGGAAAAATAAAGTAACAGAAAATAAAAAAGATATTATTGAAATATAAAATATATAATGGAGTCAGTAAAGTCAGAAGTTAGTTGTTCCAAAAATCTAATTTCATAGATAAACTTATAACACATATAGCAGTCAACTGGGAGGCAGAGATTGCAGTTAGCCAAGATCATGCCACTGTGCCCCAGCCTGGGCAACAGAGCAAGATGCTGTCTCAAAAAAAAAAAAAAAAAAAAGAAGCAATTAAATCATATCTTGAATACTCTGGTAATTATTGTCTTCAGGTAAGCTGAATGAAAATGAGAGTCAGTATTTACCTTTTGAGAATTTGTTTAAAGGTCCAAATTCAAATGCCCTCATGTCCAGACAGACTCCCTTTTACCATTCTCCCATGGACAAGGAGTAACAGGGCATCAATATCATGATAGCCTTGTTTGATTTGCCTCCTGCTTAGGTTTGTCTCCAATTGGACAGACCAGATGGGAATTAGTCCATGAGAACCACACCGCAGATGAGTTTGGGAGTTTGTTCAATGTAGTGTTTTGATATGGGGATTGAGAAATTCAGAGTCCCAGATCCATTTCATTGGCCTTTTGCATTGGCCTCTCTGTGACCTGTGATTAAGCACTGGCATCAGCCCACTTTAGTAGGCTATTTAACTGCATCCCGGACTGTGACTCACTTCAGTGGTGGGCTGGTGGCTGGAGAAGTAGCAGCATCTATACTTAAGACACACCGGTGACGCTTCCTCACAGTCCTCACAGCTCACCATCAGGACTTCTGACTACTCAGCCATTGTTCCAAACCAAGCTTTACCCATCTTGATTTGGTGTCTTGAGCAATCAACTGTCATTCTTATTTTAACATTATGCTACTTTCCTGGATATACTTCCTAAATCTTTTGGCTAGAAAATCTATTATCAGGGCAGATGAGGCATTTATTCATTAATTCAACAAGTATTTATTGAACATCTCTCTTCCAGGTGTGCTATAAATACTGAATAAATACACAGTCTTCCGTGTTTGAAAGAAATATCGTTAATGGAATTACTCCCTGCATATGGCTTACAGGATCAATAGGGTCATGTTTTTGCAATGGGCCTCTAGATGACACCAGGATTTATAGTTGTGATCACTTTTTGCGCACTAGTCACACTACTACAAGTTGAATATCCCTTATTTGATATCCTTGGGACCAGAAGTGTTAAAAATTACAGATTTTTTTGAATTTTGAAATATTTACATATACATAATGGGATATCTTGGGGAAGGGGTCCAGGTCTAAACACAAAATTTGTATTTCACATACAACTGATACACATAGCCCGAAGGTAATTTTATTTTCTTTTGGGGATGCTGAACAAAGTGTGTATATGGTGCCTGCATTTTGACTGTGACCTGCCACATCAAGCCAGATGTGGAATTTTCCATTCATGGCATCACATTGGTGCTCAAAAAGTTTCTTATTTTGGAGCATTTTGGATTTCAGATTTTTGGATTAGGGATGCTCAATCTGTATTGCTGATCACATTTCCTTTTCGGGGACTCCAGGATTTCCAGGAGAAACAGCTTGGAATGAAATATATATATGTGTGTATATATTTTACACACACACACACACACACACACATGCTGAATGTGGTAGGATACACAAAAGAAACCACAGCAGGCCTTATCACACTATGTAGCCCAGGACGGACAACTGGGAAATGAGGAAGACCGAGAGCTCAGTGGGCATTGGGCAGGATGAGGCAGCTTGCCTGAGCAGAAGCACCAGCACAGATCTTACATCAGAGACAGAGCTTTACTAGAGTTTGGCATTGACCAGAAAATGGATTTCACATGCATAGAGAGTGGAAAGACTGCACTGGTCTTTTTTACTACCCTCATGCTGGAAGTTTTACTAGCCAACTTAAATGTAAATGCCATGATTGGCTCTGGTCCAAATTTTTGTAAAGCAGTAGTTCTCAGAACTATTTTACACTCTTAAAAAGTTTTGAGGTTGGGTGCCGTGGCTCACACCTGTAATTCTAATACTTTGGGAGGCCAAGGCGGGTGGATTGCCTGAGCTCAGAAGTTTGAGACCAGCCTGGGCAACACGGTAAACCCCGTCTCTACCAAAAATATAAAACATTAGCTAGGTGTGGCGGTGTGCACCTGTAATCCCAGCTACTAGGGAGGCTGAGGCAGGAGAATTGCTAGAACCCGGGAGGCAGAGATTGCAGTGAGCCGAGATTACGCCACTGCACTCCAGCCTGGGCGACAGAGCGAGACTCCATCTCTCAAAAAAAAAAAAGTTTTGAGAGCCCACAAAAACCTTTGTTTGTGTGAATCATACTTACGAATATTTACTGTATTAGAAATGAAAACAGAACATTAAAAAAATTAATTTTAAAATAAGAATAAGCCCATTGCATGTAAAACATAAAATGTAATGAAAAAGAATGTACTTTTCAAAATAATCTAGTGAGAAGAGTGGCATTGTTTTATATTTTTAATGTCTGGCTTAATAGCAAGCAGTTCGATGCTCACACCTGCTCCTGCATTCAGTCTTTGCCCATGTTCCACGTCAGGGGCGTCTGGAAACTCCACTCTATGCTGGTGAGAGAATGACAGTGAAAAAGACAAATCATGTCTCTGTGTTATTAGGAAAATAGTTTTGCCTTTGTGGACCTCTTGAAAAGGCCTTAGACCCTCCCAGGGGAATCTAGACCACACTTTGAGAACACCGTTCTAGAATCTCATGGCTGACAAGGTGCTTTCAACATATGTCAACCTTGTCAGTGTTTCCCACACAGGTTTCACTGAAGACAGAGGAAGGTAAAGGTATAACCCTGGGGCCTAGATGAAGCAGCTTACTCTAAGTGTGGAATTTCTTTCTTCTTTTCTTTTTTTTTTGGACAGAGTTTCACTCTTGTGGTGCAATCTCAGCTCACAGCAACCTCTGCCTCCCAGGTTCAAGCGATTCTCCTGCCTCAGCCTCCCTAGTAGCCAAGATTACAGGTGCCCGCCACCACACGTGGCTAATTTTTTGTATTTTTAGTAGAGACAGGGTTTCATCATTTTGGCCAGGCTGGTCATTAGCTCCTGACCTCAGACGATCCACCAGCCTCAGCCTCCCAAAGTGCTGGGATTACAGATGTGAGCCACGATGCCCAGCCAGAATTTATTTAAAGGTTGTTATTTTATATTAAACATTCATCTGAATTTTGCATGCAATTTCAAAATATATCTGTGTTTGTTTTAATATGACCATTTCTCCTTTAATCATTGAAACACTCACCTCCAAGAGGATTGCTCATGTTGATCCTGTGGTTTCTTATACATCCTGAATCCAGCGTGAGAAGCATAGACATTAGGGACTTCATAATGACGCCAAGTGGTGGAAACTAGCTTCATTGTTATGGATTAGGAAGTTAGAGGCTAGAGAGGTTAAATACCCTTGTGGAAACAAAGATCAGCCAAATGAGAACAAGCAAAGGCTATTCAGAGCTTGCTATGGCAAGGGAGTCAGCTACTGTCACTTGTGTTTTGAAAGAGACTCAAAGACAGGCAGAGGAGTAGGAAGGCTTCAGCTATGCCCTGATTGGTGGCTGCTGGCATGGGGAAGCTGTAGGCAGCTAATCAGAAGTGGGCATTCTATGTTATGGTTAGGGGAGCATATTTGGCTTTCTCTGGTTGGTCCTAGGGTGCAAGCAGGAACCGGCATTAGGGAAGCTGTTATTCATCAATTCCTGGTCATATTGCGCCAGTTGTCACAGAGGTGTTTAGCTTCCTGGATTGTCACTAGACATAGCATTCTGACCCCCTACAAGTCTGACTTGCAGTAGGCTGGCTTTCTGGGCTGATTGTAGATAAAGGGGTTAGTTTTCTGGGCAGGTTGCTGCGGCTGAGGATTGGTGTTCTGTTTTTATATATGCTCTGGCCATTGTCCATTTATATATTCAGTTTCTTGCTAAAATTTATGAAGCTAGCAAGTGGCAGATCCAGGACTTGAATCAAGGTCCTCTATTTCTAAATCTTATGTCCTTTCCCGTATCACAGGCAGGCTGCCTTGAACCCAGGTAAAACAACCATCAATGCTGTCTTTGCCCCAGACCTTGCCTTCATCATTTTTTTTCTTTTCAGTGAGTTTGTGTTGTACTCTAAATGTACTTGTCCACCCTATTTAAAACATGGCATATTTTTGGTGATGCTAACTATATGCTTAAGATAGTTATTCTTAGAAGATTAAAACCTTCAGTTTTTACCCCAAAGTTTCCTTTCCTTCTCATCATTTACAATATGCAGGGTAGGTGGGAAGGAAGGGGAATACATTTGCACCAGGCTCTGGTTCACAGATGACAAAGATGTGGTTTAGTTTGGGTAGCATGGCCTGGTCAAAGAGTTCCTAAGAAACTGTTTGGAGGACTGACACCAAGATATGTTTGTAACAGACTGGTCATCCAGGCAGAAACTGGGCTGCACTGAGGGGTGGTTATGAGCAGGACACTGGTATGCCCACTTTTTTACTATTAGGTGCAGCAGCTAAAGTGGGGGAATTCATAGTAAGCAATTAGTTGCCCATGACTGGATATGTTAAGAAAGACAAGCTTTGGAAGACAATAATATAATATTGTGGAATTATCCAGGCTGACAAACTGCCAAGGGTTGGAGCCCTGAATACAATAGGAAAACCTAGGGAAAAAGCTCTGAAGAGACATCCAGGGATCCATTCCTTTTATAATAGGGAGTGCCATAATCACGTATTAGGAATTACACTGTTCACATTGAACAGGTAACAGAGCTTTAAGAGATGATATGGAAGACTATTGTCTGGGAAAAAAAGTTCTATTCTAGGCTTTCAGTGCATTTTCCAAATCAAAATGAGGAAGGTAATGCAATGATTTAACCTTATGAAGGAGACTGAAGAAGAGGTCTCAAGAACGCATTAACCTGCCTCATTATTAATGAAGGGTGAGTGTGAATGTGATAGTTCTCTCTGGGGTTCCATGAGAGCTCCTGGGGTTGTATTTGCCCCACCATCACCAATAGAAAAGAGCAATTTAAACAATATGTTTGCTTTTCAGTCTTTTGGGGAGCAATCGAAATGGAATGTTTTTTCTTAGTTATACCCAGAGGTTTTCCACAGAGCCAGAAATGAGGGCCAAGGAGCCTTCTGTTAATTGTTGGAGTCTCCAGAGAGATTTCCCCCTTTGTTTAATTGACTTTTATTTCCCTGGATTCTTTGCACTGCCTCCCTCCTTCCTCTTCTATCCCAGTCCTGGGAAAAGGGTTGCTGTAAGATTGTGATCTTGAAGCTAGAGCCCTGCAATAGTGAATATTGATTGTCCCAAAGGAACCAAAATATGTGAAGGTAAAATTTGATTTGATTTAAAGACAAAGTAGGGGAGAAAAGGCCCAGTGGTGGGGTCAGTCCGGGAATTTTGTTGCGGCCAGTGCTATCGCTTGTTCCCAGGGCTGTAGCTTGTTCTGTACCACAGAGCAGGGCCTCTTACCTGCAGCTTCCTCTTAGGTGACTGACAGCAATTTATCACTCTGACTCACCTCAAGCGACAATGACAAGAAAGTAATGGCAGGGTATTTTGTAACATAAATGTGCGTATCCACCCTGAACAACATTAGGAATCGCGGTCTACTTGCTTGAGTTGGGGTGTGAAGTGGTTCTAATTAGAAGAACTAGGTTTGATTATGACCAAAAACAGGTGAAATGATGAGAAATGAAGGGTAGGACCGATCTCAGGGGTATCTTCCAGTAGGTAAAGTGACAAAAATCATTCCACCATTGCAAAGGATCCCATGTGCTGAACTGTTTTCAGGAATGAGGCAAGGGGTTTAAAGGGCCACCTGCCTTATCTGTGTTTTCTGCTGGGAAATGGAAATGCTGTTAAGAGCATTTGTAAAATCTGTTTCATAACCAAAGGAAAACATCTCCCCAAGTAAAATGAAACTGTCACAGCCACAGCAGGTTTTTCTAGGATTTCCCCTTCATTTATGCTTGAATGCTCCATGGAATCCGAAGGCTCTGGGTGGGGTCCATTCTTCTTCTCCCCTCAGGAATGCTGCAAGGCAGCCTCCCTATTGTGAGAACTGCCGCCAAACTCCTTGAATCTTAAGGTGAGGAGGCTCAAAGAGCACATCAGAAAAGAGAGCTTAGGAGAGAAGGCAGATGAGTCCGCACCAGGGACAAAGATCACATTCTTGCCTACAGCATTCCGTTCTGAAGTTCTCCACAGGTTCCCCATTGCTTATCAATGGCAAAACTCATCGTGTTGGGTTCACAGCTTCATTCCCAGTGATCCAATCTACATTTCTCCAGGATTTATCTGTCATCATGACCAACCTCCCTCCTGACCAACCCCAGTATGATCCAAGGGCAGGAGTTTGGCAAAGTAACGCACTCGAGTATTTGTCCGACTGCCCAGCAAACATCCACTGCCATTGTATTGATCATAATGTGGAAATAAGCAAAGACCATCCACATGAGAAGGAAAGGCTATTTATTCAGAGTATTTGCTATAGCAAAGGGAGTCATCCACTGTCACTCATGTTTTGACAAAGACTCAAAGGCAGGCAGAAAGAGTGGGAAGGCTTCTGCTACGCCTGATTGGAGGCCGCTGATGTGGGAAGCTGTAGGTAGCTAACTAGAAGCGGATATCCTATGTGATGATTAGCAGGGCATATTTGGCTTTCTCTGGTTGGTCCTAAGGTATGAGCAGGGACCAAAATTAGGGAAGCTGTCAGTTATGCATCAGGTCCTGGTAATATTGGGCCAATTGTTACAGAAGTTATTCTTTAGTTTCCTGGATTGTAACTGGAGAGAGCACTCTGACTTTCTGTTAGTATAACCTACTGCAGGCTGGCTCCCTGGGGTGACTATTGCAGATAGCAGGGGCAGGGTGTAGGTAGAGTTCTGCTTTTACATACGGTCTGGCCATCGTCCATTTACATATTGTCTCAGTAATGAAGGGGTGACAGGGAACACAACCTAAATGGTCCTGGGAAAGGTGTCCTACAGAGAGAAGGCAGCAAGAGAAAGAGGTTTCTAGTTTTGCCAGTTACGTCCTCTGGGTCACTATTGGTCATATAACAACTATTTTAGAAAGGAAATGAATGGAATATGCTACATTTATAAATGCTATTGCAGATATTTTAACACACTTCATTAAACTAGTAGGTGAAACCGAACACTATTCAAAAGTCTGGTAAAAAGTGGTAAAATTTGCTAGATTGACAAAAAGAACAGGATTTGGCTGAGTTTAATAACTACCTTTTCTGACCTGTAACCTTAATACACTGAATATAATTTTTAAAAATCCAAAGCAAATCTCTGCAGTGAAGCCTGTGAAAAATCGACATAAAAGCATACATTTATCTAAGGGATACACAACTGGCCACTAGTAAATAGCAGATATATATTTGTTCTCTTCCTTAAAAACATTAAGACAATATAGAACAGACCATACTATTGTTTGTAAAAATGAATTTATTAAAATGCTCATAATTATAAAAGAATATTAAAATGCACAGAAATGAACATTAATTACAAACTTTACATCTTATGCCACAATGTATGAAAAGCATCATGAATAGTTCTACTTCACTTAAGCTGCTCATACATTTTTACCTCCTCAAACATAATTATGAACATAAAATGGTACAAGAAGTGTTTCAACAAGAGTACATTCTGACCCCCTATTGTGAATTAATGTTTTATGAAATTCAAGACACACATGCAATAAAAAAGGGAAGACTTTGGTGACAGTTTACAAGATGGCCTTGTTTATTTTTAAAATAAAAATGATAGCTTTCCCTTTCTAATGACATACAGCTAAATTATCTGAGGGATGTTTAATGAAAAATCCCCTGAGTATTTGGTCTAATGTTTCAATATGCTAAAATTCACAGGCAATACAAAAGGATATAAAGCTCAGTTTCTCTAGTGGTTAACACTGGACAGGCTGAGGGCCAGATTCTCCCTCTTCACAGGTCCACTGCCACACCCATCAATTTCCCCAGGGCTGCTGCCTCTGAAGCCACTTACAGATGCAGCCACCATTGTCTGCAGACACAGCTCCCTGCTTTTCTTCATCACTGCAAGTCAGCCCTGGACTCACTAACACTGTGGATGGCATGGGGAAACGCCCCTGCATCTCCACTACAACTTTGCTCTTTTGGGCATCTTAACAGTGTCAGATATTACATTTGGTGACTTTAAATATGTAGAGGGTTTTGTTCCCTCCTGTCCACAGCAGCAGCACATGTAATCTATCAAGAGGATTTTCTCTGCTGGGGCTATGAAAACAAATGCACATTTCTTTTAAGTTCTATCATACATACAGGAGATAAGGTAAAAACATTTCCTTTTCTATGCTGACATACATGGCGAGTAATTGCCAAATTTAAACACAAGGAGATAGCCACACACTTCAGAGAAGAGGTAATAGAGAGGAAGTGACACTCGCTTCTAGAAGCAGTATCTCAGAAGTGAAGAGAGGAACAATGGCACTCCCGTCTTGGCTGCGAATGAGAAAGAGTTTCCTTCAGTGGGAAGAAATTCATTTCTCCATCTCCATGCATTCAGACCTCATGTGGCCTGTTTTGAACTCTGACTACATCATTAACATGATCAAGAGAGACAGTGAAATGGTGTCCCCGATCCATTAAGACAATTCAAAAGCCGAGAATACTGCTTTGATGGATCCTACATAAATACTTAAAAATCATTCATGGCAGGTATTTGAAATCATGACCTAGAGTTAAGCTGCTTTTTTGTAAAAAGCCTCTAAAATCTGAGTTTCCCGTTGCTGCTAGGATTCTGATAGGTTGGCTCCTCTGGCATTTAACAGCATCCCAGTGAGGCCCATGCAGCATGACCATGATGCAAATCACCTCCCTCTCCTGCACTGACCTGTTACCAGTAGGGGTGAGAGGGCCTGGCTCCCTGTCTTTTCCAGAGCGCCCAGGAGGCCCGACACTTACAAGGCAATAACGTGAAGTAGACTGCTAGGCTGAACAAAAGTGAGGGGCAAGACGTGCACGGCAGGACAGGAGTGCAGCAGGAAGTAATCTCCAGATAATGGTAGGGTTTGTGACCAAACTATTTTCCTTTATTACTCTTAACTGCCTGATGGACTCTAGAGGAGGCCAAAAAATCAGATCTAATCTAGAGTCTCTTTACTTGATGATGAATAATCTCAGTATACTCCTGTCTCTAGTACAATCGGACAGTTACATCAAATTACTGGGCCC
Source organism: Chlorocebus sabaeus (assembly GCF_047675955.1). Classification (NCBI taxonomy): domain Eukaryota; kingdom Metazoa; phylum Chordata; class Mammalia; order Primates; family Cercopithecidae; genus Chlorocebus; species Chlorocebus sabaeus. The sequence continues at coordinate 42,980,790 of NC_132914.1, read as the reverse complement.
GGAATAACAGGATGGAGGATGCAAGGAAGCCACATTCTTTATGGCAGAGACTTTGGTGTGTTGATCACTTTGGCATATAGAAATAAGCCAAGTCCTACAGACTCCTTGACAAAAGGCACTCCCCACCCAGTGACCACAATGAGGGCACTTGCTGTTTCTGCCCATGCACACAGTCATGCCCCAATGGCTGTGTAGTGAGCCATTCGCAAAGGCAGCTGGTGATGTGTAATACTGCACCTTCTGTATCTAATGAATAAAAGTCAACTGGTAGAAAATTGATGGGCTTATCTTTTCCAGACAATTACGTTGATAAAAATGTAATTTTAATCATGTGATATCACTGTTTTCCAAGAAACTACACATCTTTAGAAAAGATAAATTAATTATGCAGATCAACATGAGTTAAAATGCTGTTTGAATCTGTAACTTTCCCTACTTTTGTCATTTTATTCCCTTGAGATCTGCAAAGCAGTCAACATTGATTAGGCATGGGACCTCCTAGAAGGGCTCCTGGGAGATAAAAAGTGTCACTGTGGATCAGGATAAATACGCTTCAAAACCTTGCTATCTTCATTCCAACCTACTACAAGTATTTTTTTGAGATGGAAAGACATGTTCAAATGAAGGCTGAAACTATTTCCTCTGATTAACTGAGGTTTCCTTTCTGGAGGTATTGATAATACACCTAACTATTGTGAATCCTTGAGTCTAGTTAGCTATTTTTAATCACATGAAAGCTATTAAATCTATAATGATGGTACTGCAAGGAAAAGATGACCCTGGAACAGTTCTAGCAAAGTGAAGAAATAAAACATGGCCTGAAAATAAAGGAGATCATGCGCCTGAGAATAGACAGAAATGAAAGTAATCAAATAGAAAAAAAAGAATCCATTCTACTTTAGAAGGGGTGGTTTTTAAGCACACTAAGGGACTTTTTCTGTAAAATTCCAATTTATCAGAAAAAGGTAACATTTAGGTTTTCCAGGTGATAAGTTTTATGCCCTTCATGATCTAAGTTGTACATTTTCCAGTTTCTGCATCGCTAGCTGAAACTGAAAAATAATACATGTGGAAATGGCAATAGTTAACACTCATATTTGCCAAAGTGATTTAACTTAAACATTCTCATTAGTGATTCCTAATATATTTTGACAGAGCTAAATTCCTTAAAGTGCTTCTCAGAACATAAAGCTCTTATTCTAATTTTGGTCGTAAATTGTTATCTACTGCTTCTATCATCCGTTCAGCTATCACCCCCATATTTTTCGTCATATCTTTGAGGTGATTCTCATGAAGAAGCTTTTGGGTTAGGTATTTTTCTCTCTGGATCTTGCTCTTTGTGCGTTTTGATACATCGGGAATTGCATATGAAATGAAAAATTTCACAGAGTAGATGACGTGCTGGGGGAGAGAAGAAGAAAAATATCACTCACAAAGAAATGGAGGAGAACACCGAGTTCCTTTCATTCTTGCTTCTCATTATGGCAGTTTAACTGGACAAGGCAGTGGACATTTTACACACACATCCAACCACTAATGCCACCGTGTCTAATCAATAGTGTGGCTCTGTCTAGCAGTTACTGTTACTTTCTACAGATAAATAATACTATGTGATATGTAGAAAAGTATATACACACACATATAATGGTTATAAAGGATAAAGAAAAAATAAATACCCCCAAAAACCACCATTAAACTTAAAAACTAGGATGTTGATAATGCTGTTGTATTTTGTGTCTCTTTTTCTAATGGCCCTGCACTTCTGCTAAAGTCAATGCTATCATATCTGTACAAGTGTATGTGTATCATTCTCATTTATTTTTTAAAAAGTTTGACAAAATATGTATATAGACCCCCAAAATATAGTCTTGCTTGACTTCACCTTTATGATCTGCATGCAGTCTTTTGGAAATTATTTTCTTTTGTTTTGGATCAGGTTCTCATTCTGTCACCCAGGCTGGAGTGCAGTGGCGTGATCATAGCTCACTGAAGCCTCCTACTCCTGGGCTCAAGTGATCCATGTGCATGCCACCATGCCTGGCTACTTTTAAAATTTCTTTGTTGAGACAGGGTCCCGCTATGTTGCCCAAGCTGGTCTCAAACTCCTGTCCTCAAGCAATCCTCCCAACTTGGCCTTCCAAAGCACTAGGATTATAGGCTTGGGCCACCACACCAGGCTGCTTTTTGTTCAAAAGTATTGCCTAAAATTCATCAATGTTGGCCGGGCGCGGTGGCTCACGCCTGTAATCCCAGCACTTTGGGAGGTTGAGGAGGGTGGATCACCTGAGGTTGGGAGTTCAAGACCAGCCTGACCAACATGGAGAAACCCTGTCTCTACTAAAAATACAAAAATTAGCCAGGTATGGTGGCGCATGCCTGTAATCCCAGCTACTCGAGAGGCTGAGGCAGGAGAATCGCTTGAACCTGGGAGGCGGAGGTTGCAGTGAACTGAGATCGCGCCATTGCACTCCAGCCTGGGCAAAAAGAGTGAAACTCTGTCTCAAAAAAAAAAAAAAAAAAAAAAAGATTCATCAATGTTATTCTATAAAACTTATAAAAACTAGTCCATTAATTTTCACTGCTGTATAATATTCTTCTGTGTGAATACACTATAATTTATTTGTTCCCCTATGAACAGGCATTAAGATTGTTTCCAGTTTTCGTTTTAGGAACAAGGCTACTGTGAACATTACGGTGCTGGAATCCTAGAGCATTATCTGCAAATTTCTCAAGAGTGTGGACATAAAAGTGGGACTGCTGAGACTCTGTCATGTGAATGTTCCATTTTATAAGAGGATATCAAAACATTTTCCAAAGCAGGTATACCAACTTACACTCCCACAGCAGTGACAGTTTCAGTTGCTCTACATCCTTGCCAGCACTTGGTATCATCAAACTTTTTTTTTTTTTCTTTTTTTGAGACAGAGTCTCACTGTCATCCAGGCTTGAATGCAGTGGTGCGATCTTGGCCCACTGCAGCCTCCATCTCCCGGGTTCAAGCGATTCTCCTGCCTCAGCCACCTGAGTAGCTGGGATTACAGGTACCTGCCACCACGCCCAGCTGATTAGCTAATTTTGGGTTTTGCCATGTTGCTCAGGCTGGATCAGACTTTTTTTTTTTTTTTAAACCAACTTAGTGATTATGAAACGGACTTTCCCTTTGGTCTTACTCTGCATTTCCCTGATTACCAATGAGGCTAAATACCTTTTCATTTTCTAATTTATCAATAAAAAATCTCTGACCTAGCAAGGGGAGAGAGATAATATAAGCATAATTAAAAACAAATTATTCATGGTGTTAAAAAGTGATGAGTACTATGAAGAGATTCTTCTGTAGATTAGTCTGGATATGCCTAAGTGAGCAAACACTTTGAGGTGAGGGAACAAGCCCTGCAGATATCAGAAGGAAAGACATTCTAGGCAAAGGGAATAGCTAATGCAGAGCTGGTTTGGAGAAAACCTCCAGAGTGCATTCAAGAAAAGGCAAAGATGGTGCAGAGTAGGTGAGGAGGAGAGAAATGATGTCTGAGGGGCACTGGGGCATGGCTGGATCCATGAGGCCTTGTGTGCCACTGTGAGGACTCTGGCTCTGACTCTGAGTAAGAGAGGAAGACAAGAGCAAGCCCAGCTAGGAGACTCTGGTCCTAATCCAGGCAAAAAAATGATAGTGGCTCTGACCTGGTGGTAGCCGCATAGTTGGTCTGAAATGCTCACTGATATATTTTCAAAGGAAAGGCCAACCAGATTGGATATAGCATAAGGGTTCCAAGGACTCTAGCCTGAGCAGTATTGAGATGGAGTTGCCATAATCAAGAGGGAAATACTGTGGATGGGAGAGATTTTGGGCTGGGTTGGGAGGAGAACATTTGGAGTGAATGGAGGAAAATATAGGCATGTGGGGCAGTAGATGTGAGACATCTCTGTTAGGCATTCAAGCAGACAGAAAGAATGCAGGTAGGCCATTGGATTCATGGGTGGAGTTCAGGAGAGGGGTACTCTGGAAACAACCATTTTAAGGTCCTTTTAGCATACAGATGGTATTTAGAGCCAACAGACTCCAGGAGATCATTAAGAGACCAAGGAGAGAGAAAAGAAGACAACCAAGGGATGAGTCCCAGGATCACTAAAGAATAAAGTACTGGCATATAACCTGAGGTGGAATGGCCAGGGACGCAGGAGGAAAGCGTATTTTCCTAGGAGCCTAGTGAGGAGGAGTTTCCAGGGGTAAGTGATGAGGAAAATCTGAAGTCAGATTTTCTGCGAAATTTTGACTCAGATTTTTGCTGAGTCAAAAGTTGCTAAGTCAGGTGAGGGGAGGGTGGAGAAGTGGTGGCTGCTGGTAACTGGCAAGAGCAGCTTCAGTGAAGTGGAGGGGGTGAAAGCATGACAGAAAGACAGAGGAATCAAGGACAGCATGAGTACTGGCAACTCATTCAACGTCGCTGGCCACAAAGAGGAGAAGAGAAGTGAAGCAGGACTGGTGAGGTAAGGATGGAGAGAATTTTGAGATGTGAGAGATATTAGTGTGTTTAGTGATAATGGAAATTATATAGCAAAGGGACAAAGGTTGATGCTGTAGGAAAGAGTTCTTTCATCTGTTTCTGAGGTAGGGAATATTTATAGATATGTGGAATTTCTCTGTTATGTCACCCTTGCATTTCCAGGTTAAAGCCTGGTGGTGTGATGTTATCTTTTTAAAATATATCTCTAGATTCAGATTTGTACATTTTTAAAAATTTTTGCGTAAAGGTATACAACATGATGTTGTAAGACACATGTACGTAGTGAGTCCTCAACATCATCGACAGGTTCTTGGAAACTGCAACTCCAGGTCCTCGAACAACGTCATTTCCTTCAATGTTGTTTCATTACAACATTGATGAGAAAAAAACACTGGTTTTGTTAGATGTTGTTATCTTAAAGTCATGGTTTCCAAGAGCCTAATGAGGATGTTAAGTGAGGCCTTACTCTATAGTGGAACAAATTAACATGTCCATCATCTCACTTTACACATCTTAGATCTTTGCATCTATGTAATGAACAGGGTTGGCTTTATTTTCCTTTCTCTCTTCTTGTCTGATTTTAGGATTTAGGCTACTCTTAGCCTCACCAAATGAGTTGGACAGTATTTCCTCTTTCTGATCTCTGAAGGCATTTGTATAGGATTGAAATGATCTGTTTTAAAAAGCTTCGTATCACTCTCCAATAAAAACCACATGGTCTGGTGTTTTCATTGCAGAAAGATTTCAAACTTCTGCTGTAATTTAAGGTTTATAGCTACCTTCTTTAGCATTCTGGAGATAGACTACTCTCTTGGCTTCCGTTGTTACTGTTAAAAAGTCTACTCCCATTCTCGCTTTAGTTTTCTCTGTTAGTCATCAGTTTTTTTCCTCTGGTTACTTCCAAGGTTGTATTTTTGGTGTGCTGCATTTTCCTTGTAATATGTGTAAGTGGATTTCTTTATTCTGCTTGATACATGTCATGCTTTCTGATCTGTGAACTCTTTCATTTCTTTTATCCATTTTCTGCTTCTTTCATTTTTTAAGTTAGTATTTCTCATTCTTCCATATCACTTAACATTTTTTTTTCATATTTTCTATTTTCTTATCTCCCTGCGATGTATCAGGAGTAATTTTTTCAGACCTATCTTCCAATTCACAAATTCTCTCTTCAGATTTGCCTAAACTTCTGTTTCATCCATGTTATTTTTTTTTCATTTCACCAATGATTTAATTTCTAGAAGTTCCATTTAGTTTTTTCAAAATTGCCTTATAATTTTTTTTTAGTTTCTTGCTCTTTTAAAATTCTACCCAAAATTATTTAAATATTTTCACATACAGTTAATTTATATTCCTTATCTGACAGTTCAAACAAACCCTTGAGGTTACTGAGGGTCCAAATCAGTTGTTTCTCACACTTTTTTTTTTTTTTTTTAAATCACCTCTTGTTATTGACCATCTTTGATTGTGTGCTCATATTTGATTAGCTTGATCTGAGAAAAACCTGGGGTCTAAACTGAGGACACTTTTCTCCAGAGAAGAAACACACTTCTTTCTACTGAGACAAATGCAGCCCTGTTTTGGGTCTCTGGCTTATCCAGGAATCTCAAGCTCAGTTTTTCCACTTCCCTTCTGAACCAAGGCATGATCTCCTTGAGCTTCAGATGGAGGCACTGATGTGTACCAGCTTGCTCTCTGAGCCCTCCAGCACTACAGGGAATTTCTGTTATGTCACCCTTGCATAACATAACCCTGCTCACTGCCCTATTACAGCCCATCACTTAGGCTGGGTGCAGTGGCTCATGCCTGTAATCCCAGCACTTTGGGAGGCCGAGGAGGGCGGACCACTTGAGGTCAGGAGTTCGAGACCAGCCTGGCCAATATGGTGAAACCCCGTCTCTACTAAAAATATACAATTAGCCAGGCATGGTAGCATGCACCTGTAGTCCCAGGTACTTGGGAGGCTTAGGCAGGAGAATCAGCTAAACCCGGGTGGCAGAAGTTGCAGTGAGCTAAGATCATGGCACCACACTCCAGCCTGTGTGACAGAGTGAGACTCCGTCTCTTAAAAAAAAAAAAAGCCCATCACCTAATTTTCCCTCTCTCTGTAGATTCTCTTCCCTTCCAGTGAGCTCAGAAATGCAAAGGAATTATCAAGCTGGCTCTAGAAGTTTTGCAGTGGGGATGGTCCACTGCATATGTAAAGACAATTAAATGGTCTACCACAATATCAAAAGCAGAGGGCCACTCACTTCATCAACTACATGTTTGAATAGAAACTTGTGACTCTTGCTGATATATCACATACTGTACTTGAGAAAGCCACTTACGATGGTGAACTAACCATGAGCTACTTGTCTTCCCTGTTTAATGTTTGGTAGCTACTTGAAAAAAAACAAAACAACAAAAAAAACAAACTAGTATAAGTACCAAAAAGCCAGGGAGTCTACCCCACTTCTCTGCTGAGTGGTTTTATTCAGAGCAAATGAAATCCACCTGCCTCAGCCCCTCTTGCTGCTAAGAAAACCACATGCTATAGTTCTGGTCAATGAGATGTAGGTGGAAGTCCACGGTAGGGACTTCTGGCAAAGCATTCTTTCCTGACAAAAAGGACTGGATATGGTTAGCATCGCCCTTCTTCCTGCTTTGCATGTAATTTGTTATCTGGAATTTCAGCAGCCATAAGGGGACACATATATGAGAGCAAATCCAAGAACTGGATATACTGCTTCCATCAGTGAACTGGTATTGACTGATTCAGGAGCAACCACATACTTTCGTGAACTCTGTTATGTGGGTTGGAGGGAGGGCAATCAACCTTATTTAAGCCACCATAGACTGCGTTTTCTGTTTCTTGCAGCTTAAATACAATCCTATCGACCATACCAATTAAGTAACCTCTGATACTTTATAATTTGGCAGTAGTTAATTCACTCTGCATAGGAAGCATAGTTGGCTACATCAATTACAAATTTATAGTTGCCTTAGTCATTTTTCAGAGCTGGTCAATTTCAAACTCTCCCAGCAGTAAAACTTTCTCACAGGCAGAGATCACATCATCTTACTCATCTTGAATAAGCCCTTTCACAGCCCAACATGCTGCCCAGTGCCCTAAATTTTAAAAAGTTAGTAAAGAATGAAATTGAATCCCTTTTGCATATAACATGCTTTTAAAGTTTAAAAGCAGATAATGCTCTCGTTAATGAAGTTGTTTGAATATTTTCAGGTCAAAACTGATTAACATATTTCCTAAAATATTAGCAAGTGATAAGAAGGTATCATACATGTTAAGTATGGAGTTGGCAACATTTAATGGAAGGTCTGCAAATACACATCCTTATAAACTGTTTGAAAGCATACTTTTCCTACCTCCATGACAATGATGAAAGCCAGCTTGGCTGCAATCACATGCCAATAGTAGATGTTGTGTTTATACTCCTGGGGGTGTCCAGGTGGGTATCGGAAATCACGATACCTGAAAACGAAATGGAGACATATTGGGAGACAAATCTTTTTGACTGAATACTGTAAACAAAGGCCCCATTTAAAAAGAAGTCATGGCCGGGTGCAGTGGCTCATGCCTGTAATCCTAGCACTTTGGGAGGCCGAGGCATGTGGATCACTTGAGGCCAGAAGTGTGAGACCAGCCTGGCCAATATGGCAAAACCCCATCTCTACTAAAAATACAAAAATTAGCCAGGCGTGGTGGCACGTGCTTGTAATCCCAGCTATTCAGGTGGCTGAGGCATGAGAATTGCTTGAACCCGGGAGGTGGAGGTTGCAGGGAGCTGATATGGCGTCACTGCACTCCTGTCTGGGCAACAGAGCAGGACTCTGTCTCAAAAAATTAAAAAAAAAAAGTAGAGGTCATATTTGATTCAATGCTCTTTTAAACTGGACATCACATACATTTTCTCTTAAAGCTCAATTTGGTAACAAAGCCCCAAAATAACTACAGTTATATCTCATTTAATATTTAATCAGAGAATGATGGTAATAGCAGGGTCCATCTTTGTAGAAAATAACCCATCTTTATAAAAGAACTAAAGTTTTAAATTTTTTCTCCCAACATTTATCCCTGTTTTCTCAAAACAATTCCTGTTTAAGGGATCATGTTTATAAATTTATTTATATAATGGTATAATCAGGGTTCATTCAGCTATGGGACTCTCTCTCCTCATACAGAGTACTATCTGCTTGCTATAATTTTTTACCTACTTCTTGTCAGATATCAACTGTTAACTGCTGTTGGTGTATCTTCCTCAGGTAGTACATATCTAATTTTATGCCTGTAAGCTATTAAACCTGGAAGAGTTTAATTTCTGATTAGAATTGTAGAAAGTAAGAATAAGGAGATTCAATACAGAATTGTAAAGAGGCTCCACTAGGTGTAACACAAACATTTATTTTGGGCTTATTTCTGGTTTCCCGGTTGCATTATTGAGAATTTGAGTTAGTGAAGCCTTTGAGGAGTTGGACTAAATAAACTTTAAAGCCTCTTGTTTTAGGTGAAACTCTATGATCCAGGAAAAAAGGTCGATGACCTACGGTTCACAAACTATCAATTGGTAATTTACTTGGTACATACTGTCCACTGTTGAACTCACCAGCCATTAAAATCGATGGAGAGAGTTTTGGAATATTTTTAGATAATACTGTTCAGCTGAGTATTTACATCTCTTCTCTCTGTATGCCCCTGTTATGTGAGGTGCTAGTTTGCCATCATCCAATATCTTCAGATTGTGCTTGAATAACACAATATTATTAACAACTGAATTATCTTTGTTCTGGGACCTCTTGAAGTTTCTCTATTTCTATGACTTTTCTTTGGAATCAATCTCCCTGTAATCCTTTGAAACTCTCATCTTTAAATCTTTATGGTTTGGTCTGAAAGTTCTACCCCTAGTCTTCATTAACTTTTTAATAAATATACATACATATACATTTTCTGAGTTTCACTCAAGAGAAAGCTATGGGGAAAAAATGTCTCTAGCAGCTTGATTTAAATGACACCAAAGCACCCAGCTGATCCTGAAGTTATAAAGAAATAAAAATTAAATAATTAAAAAAATGACACCAAACAGAATTAAGTCACAAGAAAACCCCTTTTAAAGATGAAGTGCATTTTTAAACAAGTAAAGCAGAACTTGCCTGCATGTGGTATGGTTACCCAGCTCAGAGTATGGGTTTCCCTTGCTTTTGTTTTTGAAGTCTGCAACTTTGAAGATGGAGAGAGTGTTGTTGATGTACCCTTCCATGGTGTAGGAGGTGTGGTCCCCATAGGGAGGGACGGAGAAAGACCAGTAGTACACTAGGCGGGGGATCATGTCCGATGTGAAAGCAATAATCATGGCCTATTTTGGGAGAAAAACAACAAAAAGTGAAAATGAAGTTATGGTTTTTTGTTTGTTTTTTGTTTTTGAGATGGAGTCTCGCTCTTGTTGCCCAGGCTGGAGTGCAATGGCACGATCTTGGCTCACTGCAACCTCCGCCTCCTGGGTTCAAGCAATTCTCCTGCCTCAGCCTTCTGAGTAGCTGGGATTACAGGCACGCGCCAACAAGCCCGGCTAATTTTTATACTTTTAGTAGAGACAGAGTTTTGTCATGTTGGCCAGGCCAGTCTTGAACTCCTGGCCTCAGGTGATCCGCTCGCCACAGCCTCCCAAAGTGCTGGGATTACAGGCATGAGCCACCCCGCCCGGCCAAAGTTATAGTTTTTATAGGTCAGGTTAACAAATATGGCAGATTTACTATTTTCATCATGTTTGTTTATTTTTTTAAAGACTCAGAAATCTTAATTCTTGGCCGGGCGCGGTGGCTCAAGCCTGTAATCCCAGCACTTTGGGAGGCCGAGACGGGCGGATCACGAGGTCAGGAGATCGAGACCATCCTGGCTAACACAGTGAAACCCCGTCTCTACTAAAAAAAAATACAAAAAACTAGCCGGGCGTGGTGGGCGCCTGTAGTCCCAGCTACTCGGGAGGCCGAGGCAGGAGAATGGCGTAAACCCGGGAGGCGGAGCTTGCAGTGAGCTGAGATCCGGCCACTGCACTCCAGCCTGGGCGACAGAGCCAGACTCCGTCTCAAAAAAAAAAAAAAAAGAAATCTTAATTCTTTCTTAACTGCAAAATATATGCAGATAGTGAGATAGGATCTTGCTCTGTTGTCCAGGCTGGAGTGCACTGGCATGATCATAGCTCACTGTAACCTCAAACTCCTTGGCTCAAGTGATCCTCCTGAGTAGTTAGAATTACAGGTGCACTCCACTCTGCCTGGCTAATCTTTAAACATTTTTTGTAGAGATGGGTTCTTACTATGTTGTCTCGCCTAGTCTGGAACTCCTGGCCTCAAGCAATTCTCTCAGCCTCTCTGAGTGCTGGCATTATAGGCATGAGCCACTGACCTCAGCCTAGAAGACTTGCACATGTAATCAGAGTCAATGTTATGAAAATAATTCAGCTTTATATAATTGATTTTAGCACTTGCTTTTCATAAACACAATGTAAACTGCATGTTTTCCTTGATCTAAATTTAAATAATGACCTCTAAGTTCACTTTTTTCCTGTATAGTATTTTGACTTGTTTGGATAAGTCAAACCATGACCTGATTTGTTTTAAACCCTCAGTACATGGTTATGTTCGTTGCTTCATTAGAGTGTGAGCATTTATTAATTTTAGCAAAATTTGGGTAGCAGAAAGAATTATACTGGGGTTGTCCCATTCATAGTCAAATAATAATGTCTGTTTAGTTTGATCTAGTATCTAAGTCTCTAAACTTCAAAAAGATTAAGTGGATGAAGTTATGAAAATTATAAATTAAACAACAACATACAGGAAATTTAGTATGTTCCTAGATAAAAGGAGCAAATATGGGCCAATCATAAACCTGTGTGTCAGAGAGACATCTATTAGGAGGTAAAGCTATTGTGAATTACATGAATTTTCTCTAAAATTCTTTAATCTGGGCTTTAAACTCTCCAGTATGTAAAACTGGTTTGAACGAAGGAGAAAGGATTTGACTTTAAACCAAATTCTATGTGAATAAAATAGCTAAATGATTGTCATTGATGAGGCAGAAAAGCAGACATGTTTTTGGCTTAACATGATTTTTAATAGTATTCATTTGAACGTATGGTTTAGACACAGTGAGACCACAAACCAAATCTCAGGCAAAGCAAGAAAAAACAATTAAGGGGCTTTTCTATTGTAAAATTTCCCTCACTAGAACCAGCTTTGTCATTTCCTCTGATGTGAAAAATGTATATATATGAGTGTGTTTCTGCCTGTCAGTACTGGGGAGCCACAAGAATATTTTACCTTTTTTCCCTCAGATTTCAATAGATTAAATTTTGCTATTATCATTTAACTCAACTATATCTTTTTATAGAATCACTGGCAGATGTGCATCAGGAAGCTACAAAAAATTCCAACACAGAAGATAATTTTATTGTCTTCTGACAAGATACTTTTCTTCCTGAATTGAGCTGCTCTGAGACACATGCTGCAAGAGTACAAATAAATGCAGTGTGCTTCATTTCCCATGCTGTTCTGCACACAGTTTTCCATTTATATAAAAATAAATTAAAATTGGTCTTCAATAACAGATGCTCTGGCATGATACAACAATGTCAATTCAGCTTATTTATTGAACCAGCAGCTTTAAAATGAATGATTTTATACCAAATTCCTGCTTGATGCCCATTCTCATCCTGGTGGTTATTCTCTTTTGGTAGACAGTAGGTTGTGAGATACACACTGGGTGTTTGAGGGAATAAGACACACATTTAATGCTTGCACACACATAAACAGATGCCTATGTATGTGGATGTATAGCTGCCATCTTGAAAGTATAACAAATCCTAATATGGAAGAAGGGATTGCCCATAGTTTAATCAATGTCACAAATCTCATAAGCAGTTTTCCTAGGTTAAGTGATAAGAAAAAGCCATTATTGGATAAGAACCAATAGCACCAATTAGCCGGCGTGAGTGTCTATACACATACACACACTGAGTCGCCTTGGAAACAGCCAATCCTCCATCTGTGCTCATGGAGTGGAGCCATGGCATGGATGCTGGGAAAAGGTACCTAATACAATCAATCCAGAATGCTTGAGGGATAGGGAGAGTTTGAGTCAACTGAATTTTCTGGTTGGTTGAAGGTCAAATAAAAACCCTTTTAGTTTCAAACTTTGTTGCTGAAAATTTTCTTAAAGCACACAAGTCCACATTCTTGCCCAGCTCAGTGTACTAGAGCATACTGAACATGACAGATTCATTGTTTTATGACTGAGGAACTTGAAAGGCATCACGGCCATTTTTCTAAACATCAGTCTTCATTTTGCAGCACCATAGATGTTGAAGGTGTGGGGTACCTGGGTGAAAGGAAACTGACATACTCTAGTAGTTGGTTTTTGCGTGCGATTTGCAACTTTCTCCAAATAGTACAGATAGCATGCAATTCAGATATATTTAAGGTTCTGGGGTAGGGATGACAGCTAGGTTCCAGATAACTTGTTTTATTGTATAAAACTGTAACCATAGTCCAGACAGTGACTACTTTTGGAATCTTTTTTTCCTCCAATTGGGGTACCTGTCAGAGTCCTCAGAGTCACTGTTAATAACAATGATGAGTAATGAAGATGATAAAATAACAGCAGCTAACATTCAATAGAAATGAGGCTTCATGCATTAACTCAACGAATTCCCTAATATTGTGGTTGGTATGTACTATTCTTATGATATGCGGTAGGGAAGTAATAATTTTAAAATAATAAAATGCGGCTCTGGAGTGGTAAGGCCTGGCTCAAGATCATGCAGCTACAGTGCTGGGAACTGGAGCTCGAGTCTACCTGACTCTAGAGCCCACAATGCTCAGTAACTTCCCTCATCCAGAGCCTAACCTACAGGCACTGCCAACGTCTCCTACAGGCATTGCCAACTTCTGTTGTTTTGGCTGGGGACTCAGGGAAGATGTGGCTTAAGAAAACAAAACTGGGGAATCACTTTGTTAGGGAGGTTCACCTGGGAGTGAGACTGTCAGTGAAATATGGGAGGAAATGGCCCTAGTTTTGGGACACTTCTTGGGAAGGTGTTCCTCTAATGGGATGGCATGAAAATTGCATTGCCCGAGAACTCCCTTGTGGCTGTACATAAAAATGACATGTTCAGATGGCCCATAATCAAAGAATACAGGCTGTAAACAACTGAGTTCTGCCCCCTCACAGCTGTGATACATACAGGGCATGAGGCTGCTTCAGCCAATGATCAGAGCATGGCGAGCAAAGACCTAAGGGTGGGGTGGGAAAGGTGATGAAGCTCACCCCCCTCCCTCCTTTAAGAATTGCTGCTCTGGAGTCAAGGAAGGTAATCAGGAGTGCACAAAGTGTTTATACTTCACCATCAGAGTTAATATTTTAGGTTGATGCTTTGGAATATGTAGTAAAACAAGGTAGAATGATCTTATTTTAGGGCCCTCAAACTCTAAATGAACAGATTTCTATCCACATTATAAAAAAGCATTTTCTGATAACTCTTTTTACAGTTATGTGAGGATTAAAAGTGTTAGTACTTATCATTACCATATTTCATATTGAATAAAAAGTTTAGCAAATGAGCAATAACAATACCTGTGTAGGCGGTCTTGACAGTTAAAAATAATTATATACAAAATGAAAATACATTTAACAAGTGGTTATATATAGCAACTATATCGTTTATGTGGATGACAGACTTAGCATCTTCCTCCCATTTTAAAAAACACTAAACATTTGATTCCTTAGGTAGCAAATCTAATGCATCTTCAAGGTCTTTACCCTGTAAAGCTTAGGTCTACTCACATTGGTCACCACAGCCAGAATTGCTATTCCTTGCATGATGGGCTGCCATGCTCCAATGTCCTGGGCTTTCTCTGGTACCAGGCGTCTAAACTGGGTGGTCAGTTTCCATGCGTCCACTCTTATTTCCAATATATTGTTCACGAGAGCCAACAGAGGGGCCAGTGGAAAAGAGGCCACAAATAAGGTGACGAACCCAAACTGAATAACTGTCAATGGAATGGACACACATCATGGAGTGGTGGTGGATGGAAGGACAACATATTTTTCTTTACTCTTGAAAGAGAAAGGCAAACGAACTAAATCCCAGAGAGAAAACACATCTGTGGTAAATAATAATTTAGTGTTCAACAGTGAAAGAATTCAAACAAAACACAAATATAAAATCTCTGGAAAGAAGACTAATTATAGCCTGTTTCTTTCACATGTATACACTTAATAGGACCAATATATTTAGACATCTTTAGTCAACCAGAATTATTTGCTGGTAATAAATTTGAAACATCATAAGCATATTATTCATTCTCAGTGTTGAAATAGAATGTTGGAAGATGATTTGTGGTTTAGGATTTTTTTTTTTTTAAGAAAAAAGAAATATTGTGGCATTATCTAACAAGTTAAAGAGAAAAAGAAATGGACCCATGGGAAGGCTATGCTTAGAGAATGTTGGAAGAAATATGCTGAGAACAAGCAAATGAGTGAGCTCCCCTGAGTCGCAAATGCAAGTGCAGTGCATTCAGAGAATTTGATGGTATTAGAAATCACAGAAATATATGTGATAAAAGTGTCTTAAGTTATAATATCCTTCCTTAAGATTCTTGATCTTGAAGTTAGTTGTGGTCCTTGTGGTCATAATAAGTCAAAATTTGAGTGGTGGCTTAGAAGTTCTTTTCTCCTTGTTTGTAATTGACACGGCCTTATTATAAATGGGGCAGCAGAGATTTTTGGGGTGATACCATGGAGGGGAAGAAGAAAATATCCAAAAAAGGAAACTCAGTTTTAGACCCTGCCCTCCTAACTGGCAGACCTTCAGAGGAAACATATACAGATATGTAACTAAGACTGTAGATGGGAGGAAAACATAGAGCCCCATTAGGCCTCGTGCTCAGACAGCGGGCAGGGACGACTCTGGTCAGGAAGGGCGAGGATGTGGAGGGTGTGGCGAGGCAAGCAGAACTGGCATTTGCTTCTGGTCTGACAGGCAAAGGGCATGTTGCAGAAGAGCAGACAGGGCTAGAAGGATCCAGTAAGTCCCATAGGCCAGGCAGGAGCACTCTCATGCAGGGAAGTGAGCCAGGCAAGGACCAGAGTTGGTGATGCTATAGAGTCATGAGCAGCAGCAATAAGCAATGATATCAACGTCTCTATGACTCACCCAATCCTAAATAACTCATCAGCCCCCAGGGCATGCAAGTAATAGCCATGTGTGGAGTCAGCCAGTCAACTGTGGTAAACTAGCAAGTGTGTGTCCTATGGAAAGGGACAGCTCATAGCTGCCATGTTGGAATGAGGGCTCCATGTTGCCAGATCTCCCAATTGTTCAAGAGAAGCCAGAGATTAGGATTATGTTATCAGTAAACCTAGTTAAAAATCCAAAAGAGAAAAGATACCACTTATAATGACAACAAAAACATAGACTATTTAGAAAGAAATTAATGAGAAATGTAAGACTACTATGATAACTGACTTAAGAAAAAACAAATAATGATGAATGAATGAATGGTAGGATGTGCCATACTCTTGATTGGGCAGACTTGAATGCAGGGACGTATCAAAATTTTTTCCACAAAATAATTTAGAATTCTAATGTAAATTCTGTTAATAATCCCAAATGTATTTAACAAAAAAAGCTGACAGGTCAGCCAGGTGTGGCAGCTAATCCCTGTAATCCTAGCACTTTGGGAGGCTGAGGAGGGAGGATTATTTGAGCCCAGGAGTTTGAGACCAGCCTAGGCAACATAGCAAGACCCTGTCTCTACAAAAAATACAAAAATTAGCTGGGCATGGTGGTACAAGCCTGTAGTCTCAGCTACCCAGGAGGCTGAGGGCAAGATTGTTTTAGTTGAGGTGGCGGAGGTTGCAGTGAGCCCAGATTGTGCCACTGCACTCCAACCTGGGCAACAGGGCGAGACTATGTCTTTCAAAGAAAGGTAAGAAAAAAAGCTGAAAAGTGATACTGAAGTTCTTCAAGAAATATAAACAGGTAAAATAATGAACAGGGATGTTTGCATAGACAGGAACATTCTGAAAAAATAAGATGGGATAGCTCTGGGAGATATTAAAGTATATTATAATGCTATGGTAATTGAAACAGTTTAGAACTAGTACATGAGTAGATAGTATGAATTAAATAGGGTGAATTTTAAGAGGAGATGCAAATATTCATGGGTTTTAATATAAAGTGATGCTTTGAAGCAGTGGATGCAAGTATTGGCACAGCTAGCTAAGTCATGGGAAAAATTGGTATGGGGCCATCACTTTTGACACCAAAATAAATTCCACATGGATTAAAAACAAAACACCAGAAAAAGCCCATGTAATTTGTTCTGATAGTGAGAAAAATTTTATAAGCAACTTTTGAAACCAAGAATAACAACAACAAAAAGTCAATGCAAAACACCCACTATGAAAACAAAAAAACCCTGCCTGCAACTTTTTCATAATCCTATACTGCTCTCTAATGCTTTCTCTGCTTGCTTCTACATGTTACAGTGGAGTTTTCTGAAGGAAGTATCCATCTGCACAACAAGTGGCAGAGTAACTAGTCCCTGAAGGCCCGCACCCTGCTGAGGCCCTCACCACTGCACTGGACCTACTCTTGCTAACTTTGCCGGTGGCTGCATGTTCATAAGCTGATGCTCCTTTTTGGTCCTGATTTTTGTGATTTCTTGTGACATGGTCATAAGAAATTTATGGCCAAGATTTATGTGACATGGCCAAACAGTCCCCCTGCTGTGGAATATTTATTTCCCCTTGATTTCCTTTTTACTTAATTTTAAAAAGTCAAAATATATATTGAAAAACAAAAAAACTAAAAAAACCCTGCCTAGCTATAGCACTGCTTCCACTTCCTGCCCCAGGTCTAGCAATTAGGAGTGTGTGGGTGCTGGCTCTTCCTTTCTTCCCCCTCTGGATTTTCCATTATGCCCCTTTTCCTTCATGACCAAATTCCTCTGAAGCAACATTATCTCCCAAGCCTTCTCTGGGTTGACACAACCCTGCTGCATTTCTTCCCACTGCTCTGCTCTTCTTTTCCTCTGTGGGCCTCCCCTCCCTCTTCACTCTTCAAATGTCCCTTTCCCCCAGGGCCTCTTCATCAATTCTCTGTCCATCTCTCTTTATATTCCTGCTAGGCATGCCTGATTCACCCTCATGGCCTCACCCATGGCTCATCTGAGCTCCTGACTGTGGTGTCCAACTTTCTAATAGACATTGCCTTTCAGATGTTTTCACGCTAAAAATATCCAACACTGAGCCATTTCCTAGAGAACAGCCCCTCTCCTTACGTTCTGCCCTGCATATATGGTCTCCTGGAAGTTATCTTAATTTAATTCCTCATCTGCTATGCAATTCACCTCTTTAACACTTACCTAACTCCATCTCCCTCTCTCTACTCCTATGCCCACTATTTAGGCACTTGTCACTTGTTGTCCGGGTTACCTGTTGTAGCCTCCTAAATCATCTCCCTCCCACCACAAGTCTCATCCAAAATATTATCTTCCATTCTGCTGCCTGATTGATCACATTCCACATAAATGTTATGCAGTTCTCTTGTTTACAAATATTCCAGTGGATCCCAATTTCTTTAAGAATAAAGTTCAAGTCCCCTGGCTAAGCACACCAGACCCATCATGATATGGCCCCTGCCTACGTGATATTCCCACCTGTGAATCCTTTGTTCACTTGCCATTCTTTGACCAAGCTGTTGTACTTTTAAATATGTCCACCTTTCCACACAAAATGTCCATTCTCTTCACCATACTTCAGATAACTAACTTCCATTCACCCTTCAAAATCCAGTTCAAGTATCACCTGCTCAAGGAAGTCTGATTAGCATTCTCCTTCCTAACCATGTGCCAAGTGCTGAGCTCCATGAGGGGAGGGACCAAGTGCCCTGGTATGCCCAGCGGCTGAGAGTGTTTGGCACAGCAGGTGCTCAATGTTTAATGAATGAATGAGTGAATGAATGAATGAACAAATGAAGAGCTGGAGGCCTGCAAATCCTCCCAATTACCTAGTTGCCCTTTTGGAAAGCTCATCCTGCAAAGGTTAGGAGACTTCATGGCAGGTGATGGGCTCGAACCAAGCAGAGATGAGAGCATGAAGGCAAGAAGGCCTGAGTCCTGGAGAGTGCAGCGGAGGCATCGGTGGGTTCAGCACAGGAGGGAGAAAAAGAAACGGGCACAAGGAGCTGCTGAAGAATAGCTGATATTCATTACGGTACAATTACATGGAGAAAATCATATATGAAGGTCATTGTTTTAGCAGATTTTAAAACATTAACTTGGAGACAGATGAAAGTGAGATCAAGGCACCATGGCAAGGGTGGAAGAGACAGTGCCAGAGACAAACAGGGCCCACTCATCACTTCACTGCACTCCGTTTATGGCACCTGCCTACCAGGAAGGCCTTATCAAGTTCTCAGGACACCTGTGTCTGTAGTACATTACTGAGTACAAAACAGTATTTATGGCTTCCAGGTTTGAATACAGACGACTACGTTTATGTTGTGTGTACTCGGAGTCAGCAACACTCTTAGAGAAGCAATTTGGGTTAACAGCTCAGAGTTACTCCAATAATCTCAAAGGATGGTGGGAAATTCACTAAATAAAAAACGTTTCACTCAAACAAGTCATACAGAACTTGGTGAGAAGTGAGTGAGGAATGTTAATGTGAAATCAACTAAAAGTTAGATATGTGTGTTGGACCTCCAAGTTCAAGTTGCTTAAATGTTTATAAGTACAAGGTTCCAGGCACTGGCGCTCTAGCAGAGGACATGGCAGCTGCCTCCATCAGGCTCAGTGCAATGGGGACAGAGGCAGGCACAGAGCGCATACCGCCACAGCAGGTAGCAGGCGCTGCTAACGCCTAGAAGAAAAGAGCAGCAAAGCTGCCTGAAAAGTTCAGGGGCCCGGCTGAGGCTCAGCAGGACTTGTCAGGTAGGAAAGAAGGAAAGAGAGTTGAGGCTGGGTGCAAGGCCAAGCAAGGGTGGAGGCTCCAGGCTGGCTTTCTGGAAGATGTTTCCCTTAAGCAGTAAGAGCCACAATTTAAAAGGTAGATGGTGGTGTCATTAATATGGGGAAATGGGAAGGAGGGGATTGTGTAGTGGTGAGACCAATACCAAAGGCGCTCAATGTTTATTTTTAGAGAAATGAAAACAATTCAAAAGGCACTTGGAAATTCTGTCTCTCACAGACTAGAAGGACAAAACACAGATTTCACTCTCCTGTTGCCCACACAGTAACGGACTGCCTACTCCCAGAAATTCAGAAATCAAGTTTTCTAAGTCATTAGGTACTATTTAGATAACAGGAAAACAACCTAATAAACTTAAAAATCTGTCTATAATAGCTGTTATTCTATACTTTCTTGTAGGGCAGGATGAGGCAGAATTATTTAGTTGATAACTATTTTAAAGAGCCTATGAAACTTTAAAAGTCCTATCAACTTCTCCCCAAAGCACATGACCATATCTTTCTCTTCTGATGTCATTTATTTGACTATCAACTAAAGAAAAAAAACTTTTTAAAAATAACAAATGACATTCTACCCCAGGATTCTTTTTAATGCTGTTAATAGTTCCAATAAGAAACATTTACAATTACGACTCATTTTTGAATAACAGGTCTTACAGTCCTTCTGAAAATAAGCAGAATAATAACTAAGGACAGCTTCTACATATGTACTGCAGCTACACCCTTAAAAAAACCTGGTCACAAAACATAACAAAGCAAAAATGAAATTCAAATCAGGCTCTGGGCTGCTGCAAAGTACTGCTGACTAAAGAAGCCACAAGATGAACCTTTTACTCACTGAAGGAAGCAGATGTGTTTCCATGTATAATGTGTATTTTTAAAAGCAATTATTTTATATATAGAATGTGATTTAATAAAAACTACCTTCTAACTGCAGACTTGTAAACAGGAACCACAAAGGGGTATCTTTGCCAATATGCAAAGCCCTATGCATAAATGCAAAGCCTGTCAACAAAAATGATGCATTTCTTTTTCTATTCTCCTAAGCTTAAAAAAATTGTAATTCAGTGTAATGGTTAGCTGAAAGGGCACAGATACAAAACATGTAAATTGTTAGCCATCTATTAGATATAAGCGTGTCATGCATAATACAAAAGGTGATGTTTCCTATGGAAATCTATTTTGAGATGCTTCCGTTTAAAGGCAACCGAGAGGTCAAAATCAAGTTCCACTGAAAAGAATTAAGAGCCCAAGCAAATAATATAAAAATGGACCAAGGCATTTAGGAAAGAGAGGACCTGTACTAAATCTTAATTCCAGACCAGCACAATGGTTTCAAATTCAGGCCAGTTATGAGTCATGAAGTCACTCAAGGAAACAGGTAGAAACCACTGGCCAGAAGAAATAGATAGGCTGTCAAAGACAGGCATGAGATGTGAAAGTGGGCATCCTGGGACCATTCCTGCCATGAAGCTGCATGCTCCTGCAGGCTTGCTTAAATGACTCAGTTCAGAAGTGTACTGGCCAACAGCTGTGCCTGCATGGACTGAATCACACCTAATTATAGTTGCTGAGTTCATTCTCAGACAACATGATTAGAATGCTTTAAGAATTCATGGTAAAGATGGCTGGGCCCAGTGGCTCATGTGTCTAATCCCAGCACTTTGGGAGGCTGAGGTGGGTGGATCATTTGAGCCCAGGAGTTTGAGACCAGCCTGGCCAACATGGTGAAACCCCGTCAGTACTAAAAGTCCAAAAATTAGCTGGGTGTGGTGGCCTGTAATCCCGGTTACTCGGGAGGCTGAGGCAGGAGAATCGCTTGAACCTGGGAGGCGGAGGTTGCAGTGAGCCACGATTGTACCACTGCACTCCAGCCTGGGCTATAGAGCGAGACTCTGTCTCAAAAAAAAACAAAAAAAAACAAAAAAAAAGAATTAATGGTAAAGATGTACCTCAATGAATATTGCATTCCATTGCCCGCTAATAAATTTCTAGCTTTGTACAACATAAATATTGACAAAGACACACATGACCACCCTATCTGAAAGCCTGATCGCACAATTTTATCTAGTGGAGAAAAACATACTCTTCTTCAATATGCTAAATGTTAATATGGCTCAATAACAGATGCTTTTGGGATCCACAACATACTCCAACATATTTTATATCACTAAAAACTTCACTAAGAACTTACTCATTTCAAGATATTCATAAAATAATCCCAGTTTGCCTATAGGCTGCAGATGGTAGTCCTGTTCCCATCGTGGGGTTATCTTTTCTGATCCAGAAACTCTGTGAAATCGCCCAATTAGATTCATGATCCAGCTGCCAAAAAAAAAAATTTATAAATTAGAATGATTATTATCAGGCCAAGGTCATAAAAATATTTTGCTGCTATCTTAAAGCTGCACCAGTAATCTTCCCAATAAACTATTCTTTGTTTGCATGCTAAATTTGTTTCTATTTCTGCCTCCTTATTCCAAAATATTTTGAAAAATAGGACTACATACTTGGGTTTATCAAAGCTGCTGCTGCTACTATTTTTTTCTCCTACCTTTTTCCTATGGGCGGCTTAATTTTTAAAAGGCAAGTTCCTACATTTGATTAACTTCAATTGTTTGTTTTTTCATTTCCCCCTTATCATTCAAAATGGCCTTGCCAGTATGAAAATCACCAGAGAAAACAAGATACAGTATGTGAGCTGGTGGTAAGTGCTGTGGAGAAAACTAAGTAGGGCAGGGAATGCTAGCATTTGTGTCTAGGGAGGTGGCCGGTGAAGGCCTCCTTCAGAATGATATGTGATTAAGGATGTGAAGGAGACAAAAGAGGGGGAAACCTGGGGGAAGAAGTCCCAGGCAGAGGGAACGGTGATGACAGAGACCCTGAGGCAGGAGCAGGCCTCCATGATTCACAGACAGCACACAGGGTAGGGGTAAGAGACCACTGTCAGGATCTAGGCGTTTTTTTTCCTCCGAGGGAAGTGAGGAGCCACTGGAGGGCACCAAGTAGGAAAGTGACATAATCTGACTTTAGATAAAATAGGTCCAATTCCTATTTTAAGCTGAATCATTTAAGGACCAGAGGAGTGAAATGCCTCCTCCAGGTCATAGTGCAGAGCTAGGAGAAAACAGCCTGGACTGCGTCCCAGCGCTCTGTCCACCCCTGGATACTGCCCACTGAGCTGCCCGCTGAGCTGCCCACTGTCTCTTTTTTATGTCATGTTTTTTCCCTCTCTCAAAAGCCTTGTGGCTGAGATAAGTGCTTCCCCCCTTTTATGGCAATTTGTCTGGAAAAGAAATCTGAGTTGGCAGTAAAATGAGGTGTGCACCTGTGGCATAAAGAACTGTTGTCCCCTCAAGCAACTGCCGGCTTGTGGTTTGCCTGTGGAGTCATCAGAAGAAGCATGACAACAACTCCAAGTACAGATCTAACATCTGGATACACTGGGTGATTAAACATGTGGGTGTGGCCTTCAAACTCTGATAATGAGAAGGCATCCCATGATGGTTAAGGACAGTTACTGCAAGAAAACCAGGCAGACCCTCATCCTCTCCATCATGTGTGCACACGTGCACACCCACCCAGCATAAGACAGACAGTACAAATGGCTCACTCTGCTGGGTTTCCCACTGCTACTGATCTCAGGGCTCACTTCTCACCGACTGTTACTGAAGCTTTACTCAGGGCAAATTATCTCTATTACAGGAGACATCTCTGACCTCACCATCTTTCCCCACTTCTTTCTCTTCGATGATGTTAGACAGGCAGCAGGAGGCTGTGGAAAGTGGAGGGGATATGAGTTCAGACACCCCTGAATCTGAATCCAAACTCTATTTCTTAGCTGGTTAACTTTGGTAAAAAAATAAATAAATAAATAAAACGGGGTGATAAAACCTACACTGCCCAGGGCTGCTGTCAGGATTAAATGATTCAAAATAGGTAATGGATGTAGCACGTTTCCTAACACATCAAAACCTGCTGTATGGGATTTTCTGTTGAGCAATACAGGCTGCACTGGCTGAGGCCAAGTGTAAATAAGGACTATGTTACGTAGACTCTTGGCTCAGTTATCCAGGCCACCTGGATCAGTGGTTCCCACTTCAGCACATACAAGCACGGCATGGAATGCTTATGAGTAGTGCAGCTTCCTATGCTCCCAACCAAAAGGTCTGAGATAAGCTCCAGAATCTGCAGTTTTACAGTCATTCCAAGGGGGGTGTGACTCAGGTAGCACCAAGGACCACACATGTCCATCACCCTTCATGACACCTAACTCTAAGGTCACTGGGTGTGGTTTCTATTGGTTTATCCTTTGCTCTGCCTCCCACACTTCTAGTCTCAGCCTTTTGCTGAATCCTTTCCATGCCCTCAAAGAAGCAGGTCTTTTTCTATCTGGGCTCTAAATCACATCAAAATTCAGATTCAGGATGAAACTTCTGTCCTGGCAACTACTTGTGTCATCTGGCACTTCCTTCTCATATCAGGTCATCTTAGAAGTCTTTCTTACTAGCTTTCATTTCTGACTTACAAACGCTGAGCCTCTTGTTTGGTTTCCCTGAGTTTAACCACTCATGTTTGGGTTTTCTATAGGTCTGTGTTTCTAGTGCAGGGACCTCAATCTTGACTTCACATGAGAATCACCCACAGAACTTTTGGAAAAATATACACACCATATATTTTTTCCCTGGCGAAGGCTAGAAGCAGGTGTTACAAAATAATTTCCATAGGAATTTACCATGTGTATTGTCATAGACACATCATCAGTTGTGCTTTACTAGGTCCTTATTTTGTGCAAAACATGGTGAGAAGCATTTCACATCTCACTTCCTCTTCACCTCCATTATCACATTTAATCTACATGCTGGAGATAATCATTTCTGTTTCAGACATTCTACAGTATTCCCACTTGCTAGTTTTGAAATATAAGCATCCTTTACTATCTGAATCTATTTTATGTGTGAGTTTACTCTTTCTGAACTTAGAGAGTAAGTGTAGATAGTGAGGGACACCTATATTTAGGACTCTGATTGCCTATCAGAGTCTTCTCTCCAAATCTTCTCTCCAAATCCTATCTTCAGAAGGGACATTTTCTCCTAAAACAGTTCTTTTTTCTTATTATACAAATAAGTATACTTATTAATATAAAAAGAGGTATTTATGTTACAATATACATGTATAAATGTATATAAAGGAAAATTATAGCCATCTACTATTTAAATACCAAAAAATGATGCTATGGGCATTTTGCATCCTTAATTCTATTATCTCTGACATTTTATTATAAAAATTTCTCCAGAGTGAGCTATTTAACACAGGAATTATACTAGTCTTTTATTAAGAACAGAATAAAATCCCCAAGAATGCCTTAAATATCAAAACACTAAGTGGAGCTGGGAAGGCCAAAGGGCTCTGAGCCTGCTCTCTGGGTCTCACTGACAACTCTGTAATTTACCGATGTGATGTATCTGAAGCATATAAGGCATTCATTCATTCACTCAGCTGCTTCATTGGGTCCCTGTCACATGCCAGTACTGGGGAGGCCCCAAAAGGAACCTAGATCCCTAAGCCAGATACGCTCCTTTCCTTGTTCCAAGAATCCTAGTCAAGGGGTATGGGCCCAAAGGTGGGCAGGGGAGGAAGGAAGAGGGTACATGTGTGGTAAAATACATTACTCCAGGTTTCTCTTGACTACTTACATGATGTGAAAACAACTGCTGACTTATAAGGCTTTTCTCTATTTTTGGTATAGTTTTGGATAGAAAAGATAACTGGTATCTTTTTTCTTTTTCTTTTTTTTTTTTGAGATGGAGTTTCGCTCTTGTTGCCTAGGCTGGAGCGCAATGGTGCGACCTCGGCTCACCACAACCTCCGCCTCCAGGTTCAAGCGATTCTCCTGCCTCAGTCTCCCGAGTAACTGGGATTATAGGCATGCACCAACATGCCTGGCTAATTTTGTATTTTTAGCAGAGACAGGGTTTCTCCATGTTGGTCAGGCTGGTCTCGAACTCCCGACCTCAGGTGATCTGCCCACCTTGGCCTCCCAAAGTGCTGGCATTACAGGTCTGAACCATGGCACCTGGCTGATATATCTTTGATAAATTAGGATTTTGTATAACAAAGGTAAGAAAACCGGCACCTACACAAAGAGAAGCAGCACAGTCACTCTCTAATTTGGCTAACACTCAGCATTCCCAGTTTTCAAACAAGAAAACATAGGAGGAGAAATTTGAGGCAAAGTTCATATCACTAATTTTCAACAATGAGCTTACTTGAAGTGAAAGTATAAACCACGGATAGTATAATTGATCCTTTAAAATATTTCATGTGAACAAATTTCATTTCATATGAATTTCTCAATACCAGTTTAGGAAATAGCTGCTAAAAACCAATGTTACCGAAACACAGTGTTAAATAATTAACCTACTTTTTTCAGAAAACACTTTTTAATCTCAGAATGAAGACTTTCCTCAATTTTATACATTTGTTTTCATTTAGAAGCACAGTACTATTTATGCATGACCTACTTTTACTTATCTGGAAAAATCTGAATATGAGCTCAATGAAAGTGAGGGTTGTTTTCTGTAGAGAAGGATAAAAAAAAAAAAAAAGAATTTCACAGCTAAAACCAGAATCCCTTTCTGGGTGGAGGAAGAGGAAGGAGAGAGATCTTTATTTAGAGAAAGACCCTGAAAGTTTCCATTGAAGATAGAGAATAAGACCTGGTAAAGAAATCTGGAAGGATGTACTGAAACCCAGAGTGAGTTAACTGCTCAACAAAGAGAATGAACAGAAACTTGGTGACTGGGGAGAAAAATGCCAGGAGTAGGAGAAGAAAGAGAGAGAAGTTGTATGTGATGGAGGGAAGAGGGCAACACAGCAGGAGGTGAGAGCCTATAAAGAGGGTGATAAATTTTAAAAAATTCCCAGATATATAGTGGGATAAAAGACTTCCTATAAAGGTGGAGGCTTTTTGTTTCTAAACAAAAGAAGGGAAGAGGTGGTAGGGGAGATGAGGAGAGGAGGGGGACAGGGGGTAGAAGACAGGAGGTGGGAGAGGTGACTACAGAAGACAGTCACAAACATGAAACTTTGCTGGCTTTGAGATGGAGAAGAGGTCACAAGGAGGTCACAAGGCAGGGAGCATAGATGGTGGCCTCCAGAAGCTAGGAAAGGCAAAGAGGTTCACCTCAGAGTCCTTGGAAAGGAACACAACTCCACCAACACCTTGATTTTAGTCCAGTGAGACTTCTGACCCCCAGGACCATAAGATATTACATGTTGTTTTTACCCCATTAATCTTGGGGTAATTTGTTATTGCAGCAATAGAAGACCAAAACAAAAAGCTCCCTGAAATTTGCAGAAATTGCAGATGGTGTCGGACTTTACACTTTGATAGGGGAGGGGGCCTAAGTGAAAGTTGTAAACGGCAATGAAATCTTAGTTAACATCTTAAGTACAACTATTCTGTTGTGCTCATTTTTAGGAAAACAGTAAGTCAAAACCTTTGTGGTTATTATTCTAGACAATTATTTCTTAAAACATTATGTATCCCAGTGCCTTAGGATCATGCGAGAACCTCTGTTCTTAAAAGTCTGGACTCATGGGATCCTGGATTTGAATCCCACAGTAGCCTCTTAATGCTAATGTGAAACTGGGTAAATCATTTAACCTCTTTAAACCACAGATCTTCATTAGCAGAAAGGAGAAAAAAATAAGAATAGTTTGGTAGATGAAATGATATATATCATTTTTTATATAGATATGTAGCACTTAATATAGTGACTGGAATTCACACTGACTTTTAAATGCATAATATATAGGAAAGAGAGAAGGATGTGAGAAATTGTGGAAATACACAGGTCACAGCTCTAGCCAGTGCTGTCGCTCAAAGGGCTGCTATTAGTCAGTCACCAACAATAGCCCAGTAGGTATAAACTACAGCAGATGGGGATTTACATTAAATATAAAGAAGGTTTTAAAATACAATTATTAGATCCTGGATACATTTACACTGTTGGTTGGACTATGTTGTCTGGAGACCCTTAATGACAGTAGCTTCTGATCCATTTAGAGATGGACATGCAGCTATGTGGCTATGGAGGCAAATGATTTGTGTGGCTGGGCTGTTCTATTCCTTGTCCTTTTACCCATGGCTATACAAGTTAACACTCACGGCAATAATACTTCTTGTATGTTATTCCAGATTGCTTTTCCTCCCATGATTATTGTCAGCTGCGTTGTCAGTTCCAGAAGACAGCCACCTGGGTCACACTGGAAGGTTAAAAAGAAAATACCATTTAAATATTCAATGGATCTAACTTGAAATATAGGCATCCTATTTTTCTGATATTTGTTCTGCTTAGGCTAAAAAAATAAATCTAGGAATTTACAATAAAGAACTATTCATTTGGGTAACTGAGAGAAAACTCAGCTTAAATTGGCAAGATAATACAATTCTATATTCATACCTCTTCATTTCTGTATTTTCCCAACCAATAAACTGGGTCTCCTGGATAGCCTACAAATTTGCCCTTAAAGAATGCTATGTAGAAGCATGAGGAGTAGTAGTTGACAAACTGGAATAAGAACATCTTCATGGTGAGGCTGTTCTCATAATCAGTCTGGGTCCTTGGGAGTTCTGTAGTTAAAAGAAAGAAAAATAAGATTTTAAAACTGTGAAGAGCTTTGAGACTCTAATAAAAAATACTGATACATGAGTTAACACGTTCAAAAAATACAATGCACACTGTTTCCATTTAAGCTGTTTTGAATACCTTAATACAGCCACTGTGTTAATTCCAAGTTTGCACAGTGTTATGAGTTCTCCCTCACAGTAGGAATACAATAGCCCACATGTTCCCCTCCCCCACAAAAAAATCAACTGCTCCTTAAAATTTACAAGTACAGTGTTATCAAATAAGAACTGCCATAGGTATAATTGACAGAAAATTAGTTTTGAACTGCCTGCTAAATGATATTCTCTTGTTTTCCTGAATTGCAATAAGGTGGGTCTGTTGAAGAAAACAAGCAAACCAAGGTACAACTTGCTAGAGGCATTTGGGAAAGACAAAATAGGTCATCCTCCTAGTGTGGAGTTTGAATCCGTTCGATCATTTTAGATGACCACCGAGCAGGCCATTCAGAGAACGACTCAGACGTATGCAGTATGGTAAGCACTTAACTTGGCCACTAAGCAGCTGCCTGGGATACAAGCCAGAGAGAAGAAACACATTAAAAAATCAAGGCCTGATGAGAATTATATTAATATGAACAGCATGGGGGAAGACACGTAGCAGTGTGATAGCTTGTCCTCTCAGCAACAGAGGAACATATTTGCCACTGGAACCATGACCCTACTCCACTTATTTGCAATAAAGAGACTATTTACTTTCAACAATAGAGTACATGATCTAATGTAATTGAAAATATTATTCAGCACTGATCTGTTTACACAGAGTTTGGACATTATAATGATTGTCTTTGCTTTGTCCCTTTTACTAATGGAAAGCTGTAGATAATTTATTTCCATACATGCTAGAGAAAATATGTTTACACTCGAAAATTTCTAAAAATTGTAACCTACTGGAATTGAAAAGCCTAAAAGATAACAGTCTCTATTTTTGGCAGGTTCTAAAAATATGTCAGAAGTTACCTAAGCTATAGTAGGACCTTACCGAAGTTAGTAATCATAATTGCCACTTTTTCATATATAGTGTTCAGAATCATGATAATTATAAAGCTGATGATGGAGGCTGTGATGGACGTGGCTGTCTGTGGAGTCAGGTACTTCTGGATTGGGTCTGTTCCATTAATGTTCTTGGGAAGTTTTGCAGAAAATACAATGAACACTGAGAGCCTATAGACAATTATCCCAATAACTGAAGCGATGATCAATAGGATCTGAAAGCACAACAAACACAGTAGCATGAGACTCACCAATAACTGCACTTGTACTGTTAAAAACTGACCTCACACTTTGCGTGTGTAAAGTGATGTAAATCTCAAATAAGTGATACCAAGGGGGTAGAAAGTCTGGCATGTTACATTTTTAAGAAAGAAAAAGGAATGATGGAAGTGAAAAGGCGGCGCATACACATATGTAAAACGTTAACAAGAGGAGAAACTGGGTGCAGGGGGTGGTGACAGGGAACTGGAAATGATTTTCTGTGCAATTTTTTTGTAAACCTAAAATCACTCCAAAAAAAGTCTATTTAAAAAAGAGTATCTTCACACAGCATAAAAATGGAACAACTAGTAGCATAATCTGGTAGAAGAAAAAAGTGTCTGAGTGTAGAACCAAAGAAAACATCCCTTCTACAATTACTATTTAGGTTGTGAGTTAACGTTTTTTGGTCACTCATATTCCATTAAGGAGATACATTTCCTTGCAACAGAGAAGCTATCACCAATTGAAGTGTCAGCAGGTGCTAGCTTTTGTCTTAATCACTGTAGCAGGGGAGAGTCTGAGCACAGCCAGTGAAGCTGGCACAGAGGTGCCCTGAGCTAACTGTTGCTACTGGCAGCAGGTCTCTGCTGATAAAAGCTTCACACACTTTTCACTCTCAGATCTTATGACCTTAAACTGGCAGTCATTTGTACTTGCATTTCCACAAGATTCACGCCACTAGACCACTGTATTTTTGCATAATCCCCAGTAAGAGAGATTTTCACTTTCTCAGTAAGCAGATTTCCCACCACTGTGAACGACGCACATTAAAGGTCCCATTAATTTTCCTTACTTGATACACGGTACTAGACACTATTGGAGAGGCATCTTTAAACTGTTTTCCCTACATCTACTTTCTCTAGAACCATGCGCTCAAGGTGTATGACTGCTCATGATGACAGAAAAGTTTCAGAGAAGGGAAACTGAGGACCAAGCAAACCATATCTTGTTGACAGTAACAGAGGCCAGTTGTCACCTGTGGAGAGCAGTAAAGGGAGTGATTACAGGATGGTCCTGGGGCTAGACTCCTCTATTTGAATACTAGCTCTACTGGGGCTTCAATATCCTCTCCTGTGTATTAGGAATACTGTGGCACCTAACTTATGGAATTGTTGAGGATTCAATGAGTTACTTCAGGTAAAAACAGAATATTAAGCTCAGGTACACGAAAAGCACTATATAAGTATTAGCTATGATTATGGCAACCAAAATTAAGTGTTTAAAAAGATGTTTTTCTTGCTCTTTAAGAAATCTGCGTGTAGAGAAGGCATTACATTTCTCCTGTGATCTATTTCCTTTCACAATACTTGTGAGACAAATAAGATTTGTGTGTGTGTATATGTAAAGATTAGTTAAGGCTGAGAAAAAATTAAAAAGATGAATCAAGTCATCTTCTCTTAGCACAATATATACAGGGTGTTTAAACATTATGTATTTTTAAAAATTATCTCCATAATTTTTATTAAGTAATGATAAAGATAACATTCTTTAAGTGCTTTCTGTTCACCTTAGCACATGTGTATTTGTTTAATCTAACAGGCTTGTGAGGAAGGTAGTATATTATCTCTCTCTTACTGATGAGAAAATAGAGGCTCAAAGACATTAAGCAATTTGTCCAAGATTAGATAACTAGTAAGTAAAAGAACTGGGGTCTCCTAAGATTCCAAAGACACTCACCTCTCCATGGCACTGCCTCCCACACAGTTTATGAAATGAATTCTAATTCATCCCAGAGCTTTTACAAACTTGTTAAGTTCCCATATTTCTTTGGGGTGCTTCCCATACTTCAGTGTTTCTTCATAGGGGCAGGAAGCTTTTTATTCTTTTTCCTCAAGTTTATAACTTATTTCTGATTCTAACATTAATACTTTTCTGATCATAACTTCAATATATATGGTCACTGTGGACAATCTGAAAGTCTCTTGTAGTGGACACTGATTGCTTTTGCTAGCCTGGGTCTGTTCCCCATCCTAGAAGAGAACCCAGATTTTGCTTCAGGGGAAATAACTCCTCTGTTTTTAGCCCTGGGGTTTCGGTGGGATTGCCCTAATGTGCTCCAGAGGTACAACCTGATTGCTTGAGACAAACAGGTAACATCCCACTGGCCTCAGCAGTTGATCCAGGGATTGACACATAACTCAGTAACAGCCACCGAGATGTGAGGAGACATCTGTTAGTGCCCATGGGAAAGAGAAGCTTCACCTATCAATAGAGAAAGCCACTAAAAAAAGACCTCTCGGCTGGGCGCAGTGGCTCACGCCTGTAATCGCAGCACTTCGGGGGGCTGAGGCGGGCCAATCATGATGTCAGGAGTTCCAGGTCAGTTTGGCCAACATGGCGAAACCCCGTCTCTACTACAAACACAAAAATTAGCTGGGCGTGGTGGCAGGTGCCTGTAATCCCAGTTACTCGGGAGGCTGAGGCAGGAGAACCGCTTGAACACGGGAGGCGGAGGTTGCGGTGAGCTGAGACGGCGGCATTGCACTCCAGCCTGGGTGATAGAGCGAGAATCCATCTCAAACAAACAAAGAACCTCTCTTTGCTTGGAAGATGTGACATTTGAAATGCTGCAGCCATTCTGCTACCACAAGGAAGTGTCCAGACCCACCAAGCCCAGGAGGCCAGTTGACACAGGATGAAGGAAACAAAACACAGCCCTTGATAATATCTTGTCTGCAGTATCTGGATTTGACTGGAGCCATACCTCAGGCCTGGAATTTTCAGTTTCAGAAAATAAATAGGTGGAAAGAAAAAAATCCCACTTTCCCCTCTTTTGCTGTTGTTTAAACCAACTGAAGACTGATTTTCTGCCAACCGTAACTGAAAGATTCCTAACAAAAATGACATTAAATAGGAAAAAATGTATCTACTATCTACATGTGGGCACAGTTCCTTCAGGATTATGTATGCATTGTATGCATATTTAAAACCACTTTACATATTTATCCTTCCCTTAAACATATCATAAACCATAAGCATTTTTATATGCCTTAAAATATTTTCATGACCGCACTTTCTCATGGCCACACAACATTCCACTGTTTGAAGGGTGAGAAGTAGAATATTTTGGTTGATATACATGTTTATGTGTATATAAATACATACATAAAATGTTATAAGTATGTGAAAAAACCTTACTGACCTTTACTGACTATTTTCAAACATTTCCTGATTGAAAGTCCTAAGAGCTAAATTAGTGGATTAAAGCATATGAATATTCTTGAGACTTGAAACACAACTGCTAAGCTGCCTTCTAGGAAGCTGGAGCAGTACAGAATTACAATAGTCTTGTATCAGAGTAGCTGACTGTTGCACTTCATCGTCACACTGAGGGCCCTATCATTCAAGAGGTGAAAAATCATATCTCATTTTAATGTGAATAGATTTAATCACTATTAAGATTTGGCATTTTGTAATGCTCACTGGTCATTATATTTTTTTTCTTTTGTAAATGCATATTTATGTTCTGTCTCTTTAGTCGCTGAGATCTTTGGGGTTATGTTCTAGGTGATCTGGCCTCTATGTATTAAAGGTATTGACCTCCTGTTTGCCCTATTGTTAACAAATATATCTTCTGGTATTTTGTTTACATTTAGGATACTTTTGATGTATGGAAATATTTAAATGTTTTCCTCTGAAACTTTTTCTATTGCTAGTAAGTTTAGAAAATCTTTTTATATCTAAAGCTCATATATTCATCAAATTTATTTGTAGTTTTAAACTTTTTTTTTAAAGTACTTTAATTTCTAGGGTACATGTGCACAACATGCAGGTTTGTTACATATGTATACATGTGCCATGTTGGTGTGCTGCACCCATCAACTCATCATTCATATTAGGTATTTCTCCTAATGCTATGCCTCCCCTAGCCCCCAACCGCCTGACAGGCCCCAGTGTGTGATGTTCCCCACCCTGTGTCCAAGTGATCTCATTGTTCAGTTCCCGCCTATGAGTGAGAACATGTGGTGTTTCATTTTCTGTCCTTGTGATAGTTTGCTCAGAATGATGGTTTCCAGCTTCATCCACGTCCCTGCAAATGACGTGAACTCATCCTTTTTTATGGCTGCCTACTATTCCATGGTATTTATGTGCCACATTTTCTTAATCCAGTCTATCATTGATGGACATTTGGGTTGGTTCCAAGTCTTTGCTATTGTGAATAGTGCCACAATAAACGTGTGTATATTTTTTTTATAGTCGTATGATTTATAATCCTTTGGGTATATATCCAGTAACGGGACTGCTGGGTCAAATGGTAATTCTAGTTCTAGATCCTTGAGGAATCGCCACACTGTCTTCCACAATGGTTGAACCAATTTACACTCCCACCAACAGTGTAAAAGCGTTCCTATTTCTCCACATCCTCTCCAGCATCTGCTGTTTCCTGACTTTTCAATGATTGCCATTGTTGGTGTGAGATGGTATCTCATTGTGGTTTTGATTTGCATTTCTCTGATGACCAATGATGAAGAACATTTTTTCATGGTGTCTGTTGGCTGCATAGATGTTTTCTTTTGAAAAGTGTCTGTTCGTGTGCTTTGCCCACTTTTTGATGGGGTTTTTTCTTGTCAATTTGTTTGAGTTCTTTGTAGATTCTGGATATTAGCCCTTTGTCAGATGGGTAGATTGCAAAAATTTTCTTCAATTCTGTAGGCTGCCTGTTCACTCTGATGGTAGTTTATTTTGCTGTGCAGAAGCTCGTTAGTTTAATTAAATCCCATTTGTCTATTTTGGCTTTTGTTGCCATTGTTTTTGGTGTTTTAGTCATGAAGTCCTTGGCCATGCCTGTGTTCTGAGTGGTATTGCCTAGGTTTTCTTCTAGGGTTTTTATGGTTTTAGGTCTAACATTTAAGTCTTTAATCCATCTTGAATTAATTTTTGTATAAGGTGTAAGGAAGGGATCCAGTTTCAGCTTTCTACATATGGCTAGCCAATTTTCCCAGCACCATTTATTAAATAGCGAATCCTTTCTCCATTTCTTGTTTTTTTCAGGTTTGTCAAAGATCAGATGGTTGTAGATGTGTGGCATTGTTTCTGAGGCCTCTGTTTTGTTCCATTGGTCTATATATCTATTTTGGTAACAGTACCATGCTATTTTGGTTACTGTAGCCTTGCAGTATAGTTTGAAGTCAGGTAGCGTGATGCCTCCAGCTTTATTCTTTTGGCTTAGGATTGTCTTGGCAATGCGGGCTCTTTTTTGGTTCCATATGAACTTTAAAGTTTTTTCCAATTCTGTGAAGAAAGTCATTGGTAGCTTAATGGGGATGGCATTGAATCTATAAATTACCTTGGGCAGTATGGCCATTTTCACGATATTGATTCTTCCTATCTGTGAGCATAGAATATTCTTCCATTTGTTTGTGTTCTCTTTTATTTTGGGCAGTGGTTTGTAGTTCTCCTTGAAGTGGTCCTTTACATCCCTTGTAAATCGAATTCCTAGGTATTTTATTCTCTTTGTAGCAATTGTGAATGGGAGTTCACTCATTATTTAGCTGTTTGTCTGTTAATGGTGTATAGGAATGCTTGTGATTTTTGCACATTGATTTTGTATCCTGAGACTTTGCTGACGTTGCTTATCAGCTTAAGGAGATTTTGGGCTGAGATAATGGGGTTTTCTAAAAATATACAATCATGTCATTTGCAAACAGGGACAATTTGGATTCCTCTTTTCCTAAGTGAATAACCTGTATTTCTTTCTCTTACTGGACTACTATGACCAGAACTTCCAACACTATGTTGAATGGGAGTGGTGAGACAGGGTATCCTTGTCTTGTGCTGGTTTTCAAAGGGAATGCTTCCAGTTTTTGCCCATTCAGTATGACATTAGCTGTGTGTTTGTCATAAACAGCTCTTATTGGGAAATGTTCCATAAATACCTAGTTTATTGAGAATTTTTAGCATGAAGGGCTGTTGAATTTTGTTGAAGGTGTTTTCTGTATCTATTGAGATAATCATGTGGTTTTTGTCATTGGTTCTGTTTATGTGATGGATTACGTTTATTGATTTGCATATGTTGAACAAGCCTTGCATCCCAGGGATGAAGCCAACTTGATTATGGTGGATAAGCTTTTTGATGTGCTGCTGGATTTGGCTTGCCAGTATTTTATTGAGGATTTTTGCATTGATGTTCATCAGGGATATTGGTCTAAAATTCTCTTTTTTTGGTTGTGTCTCTGCCAGGCTTTGGTATCAGGATGATGTCGGCTGCATAAAATGAGTTAGGGAGGATTCCCTCTTCTTCTATTGATTGGAATAGTTTCAGAAGAAATGGTACCAGCTCCTCTTTGTTCCTCTGGTAGAATTCGGCTGTGAATCCGTCTGGTCCTGGACTTTTTTTGTTGTTAGGCTATTAATTATTGTCTCAATTTCAAAGCCTGTTATTGGTCTATTCAGAGATTCAATTTCTTCCTGGTTTAGTCTTGGGAGAGTGTTTGTGTCCAGGAATTTATTCATTTCTTCTAGATTTTCTAGTTTATTTACACAGAGGCTTTTATAGTATTCTCGGATGGTACTTTGTATTTCTGTGGGATTGGTGGTGATATCCCCTTTATCATTTTTTTATTGCATCTATTTGATTCTTCTCTCTTTTCTTATTAGTCTTGCTAGAGGTCTATCAATTTTGTTGATCTTTTCAAAAAATCAGCTCCTGGATTCACTGATTTTTTAAAGGGTTTTTTGTGTCTCTATCTCTTTCAGTTCTGCTCTGATCTTAGTTATTTCTTGCCTTCTGCTAGCTTTTGAATTTGTTTGCTCTTGCTTCTCTAGTTCTTTTGTGATGTTAGGATGTCGATTTTAGATCTTTCCTGCTTTCTCTTGTGGGCATTTAGTGCTATAAATTTCCCTCTACACACTGCTTTAAATGTGTCCCAGAGATTCTGGTACATTGTGTCTTTGTTCTCACTGGTTTCAAAGAACATCTTTATTTCTGCCTTCATTTGTTATTTATCCAGTAGTCATTCAGGAGCAAGTTGGTCAGTTTCCATGTAGTTGAGCAGTTTTGAGTAAGTTTCTTAATCCTGAGTTCTAATTTGATTGCACTGTGCTCTGAGAGACTGTTTGTGGTGATTTCTGTTCTTTTACATTTGCTGAGGAGTGCTTACTTCCAATTAAGTGGTCAATTTTAAAATAAGTGCGATGTGGTGCTGAGAAGAATGTATATTCTGTTGATTTAGGGTGGAGAGTTCTGTAGATGTCTATTAGGTCTGCTTGTTGCAGAGCTGAGTTCAGATCCTGGATATCCTTGTTAACCTTCTGTCTCATTGATCTAATATTGACAGTGGGGTGTTAAAGTCTCCCATTATTATTGTGTGGGAGTCTAAGTCGCTTTATAGGTCTGTAAGGACTGGCTTTATGAACCTCGGTGCTCCTGTGTTGGGTGCATATATATTTAGGATAGTTAGCTCTTCTTGCTGAATTGATCCCTTTACCATTACGTAATGGCCTATTTTGTCTTTCTTTTCATCTTTGTTGGTTTAAAGTCTGTTTTATCAGAGACTAGGATTGCAATCCCTGCTTTTTTTTTGCTTTCCATTTGCTTGATAGATCTTCCTCCATCCCTTATTTTGGGCCTACATGCATCTTTGCAAGTGAGATGGGTCTCCTGATATCAGCACATTGATGGGTCTTGACTGTTTATCAAATTTGCCAGTCTGTGTCTTTTAATTGGAGCATTTAGCCCATTTACATTTAAGGTTAATATTGTTATGTGTGAATTTAATACTGTCATTATGACATTCGCTGGTTATTTTGCCCATTAATTAATGCAGTTTCTTCATAGCATCGATGGTCTTTCCAATTTGGCATGTTTTTGCAGTGGCTAGTACTGGTTGTTCATATTTAGTGCTTCCTTCAGGAGCTCTTGTAAGGCAGGTCTGGTGGTGACAAAATCTCAGCATTTGCTTGTCTGTAAAGGATTTTATTTCTCCTTCACTTATGAAGCTTAGTTTGGCTGGATAGGAAATTCTGAGTTGAAAATTCTTTTCTTTAAGAATGTTGAATATTGGCCCCCACTCTTTTCTGGCTGTAGGGTTTCTGCCAAGAGATGCGCTGTTAGTTTGATGGGCTTCCTTTTGTGGGTAACTCAACCTTTCTCTCTGGCTGCCCTTAACACTTTTTCCTTCATTTCAACCTTGGTGAATCTGAAAATTATGTGTCTTGAGGTTGCTCTTCTCGAGGAGTATCTTTGTGGCGTTCTCTGTATTTCCTGAATTTGAATGTTGGCCTGCCTTGCTAGTTGGGGAATTTCTCCTGGATAACATCCTGAAGAGTATTTTCCAACTTGGTTCCATTCTCTCCATCACGTTCAGGTATACCTGTCAAGCGTAGATTTGGTCTTTTCACATAGACCCATCTTTCTTGGAGGCTTTGTTTCTAAAACTCTTTTTCATCTAACCTTGTTTTCTTGTTTTATTTCGTTAATTTGATCTTCAATCACTGATACCCTTTCTTCCACCTTATCGAATCAGCTATTGAAGCTTGAGCATGCGTCACAAAGTTCTCATGCCATGGTTTTCAGCTCCATCAGGTCATTTAAGGTTTTCTCTACACAGTTTATTCTAGTTAGTCATTTGTCTCACTTTTTTCCAAGGTTTTTAGCTTCCTTGCGATGGGTTAGAACATTATCTTTTAGCTCACAGAAGTTTGTTATTACCGACCTTCTGAAGCCTACTTCTGTCAACTCGTCAAAGTCATTCTCCTTCCAACTTTGTTCTGTTGCTGGTGAGGCGCTGCAATCCTTTGGAGGAGAAGAGGCGCTCTGGTTTTTAGAATTTTCAGCTTTTCTGCTCTGGTTTCTCCCCATCTTTGTGGTTTTATCTACCTTTGGTCTTTGATGTTGGTGACTTACAGCTGGGGTTTTGGTGTAGATGACCTTTTTGTTGATGCTGTTCCTTTCTGTTTGTTAGTTTTCCTTCTAACAGTCAGGTCCCTCAGCTGCAGGTCTGTTGGAGTTTGCTGGAGTTCCACTCCAGACCCCGTTTGCCTGGGTATCACCAGCAGAGGCTGCAGAACAGCAAATACTGCTGCCTGATCCTTCCTCTGGAAGCTTCGTCCCAGAGGGGCAGCCGCCTATGTGAGGTGTTTGTCGCCCCAACTGGTAGCTGTCTCCCAGTTAGGCTCCACGGGGGTCAGGGACCCACTTGAGGAGGCAGTCTGTCCATTCTCAGAGCTCAAACACCGTGCTGGGAGAACCACTGCTCTCTTCAGAGCTGTCAGACAGGGATGTTTAAGTCTGCAGAAGTTGTCTGCTGCCTTTTATTCAGCTATGCCCTGTCCACAGAGGTGGAGCCTAGAGGCATTAGGTCTTGTTGAGCTGCAGTTGGCTCCGCCCAGTTCGAGCTTCCTGGCCACTTTGTTTACCTACTAAAGCCTCAGCAATGGCGGATGCCCCTCCTCCAGCCAGGCTGCCACCTTGCAGATAGATCTGACTGCTATGCTAGCAGGAGGCAAGGTTCCGTGGGCGTGGGACCCACCAAGCCAGGCAGGGGAGAGAATCACTTTGTCTGCGGGTTGCTAAGACCTTGGGAAAAGTGCAGTATTTGGGTGGGGGGTGTCCCGTTCGTCCAGGTAATCTGTCACAGCTTCCCTTGGCTAGGAAAGGGAAATCCCCTGACCCCTTGCACTTCCCAGGTAAGGTGACGCCCCGCCCTGCTTCAGCTCCCCCTCCGTGGGCTGCACCCACTGTCCAACCAATTCCAATGAGATGAACAAGGTACCTCAGTTGGAAATGCAGAAATCACCGATCTTCTGCGTCGATCATGCTAGAGCTGCAGACCCGAGCCCTTCCTATTCAGCCATCTTGGCAACTCCCTTTTTAACTTTTTTTTTGAGAAGGAGTCTTGCTCTGTCACTCAGGCTGGAGCACAGTGGTGCAATCTCGGCTCCCTGCAACCTCCACCTCCTGGACTCAAGCAATTTGCCTGGCTTCAGTCTCCCAAGAAGCTGAGATTATAGGTGCACGCCTGGCTAATTTTTGTATTTTTAGTAAAGATGAGGTTTTGCCATGTTGGCCAGGCTGATCTCAAACTCCTGACCTCAGGTGATCTGCCGCCTTGGCCTCCCAAAGTGCTGGGATTACAAGCATGAGCCAC
Organism: Chlorocebus sabaeus; assembly: GCF_047675955.1. Lineage (NCBI taxonomy): Eukaryota > Metazoa > Chordata > Mammalia > Primates > Cercopithecidae > Chlorocebus > Chlorocebus sabaeus. The sequence goes on along the minus strand of NC_132914.1, from coordinate 42,941,227 downwards.
CGCTCCTGGCCTTCAATTTTTTTTTAATGTTTTTGAAATTTATTATAGTATATGTTTTAAAGTAAGACTTTAATGTTTACTGTCCCCCCAAATTGCTAACAAGTATTCCATTACCATTTATTGCATAATCTCCAGTAGTCTGATGGATTTATAATGCCTCTTTTCTGACATATTACATTTTTATTGCTATCAAGGGCTATTTCTAGGCTTCATGTGCTATTCTTGAATCTGGCTGTTCTTGAGCCAATTAAAACTCACACTAAATTATTACTTCACTAATATGATTCCATCAATAAGCCCAAAACTAACTTAATAAGTACTGATATTTTACCAAAAATGTGTTTCTATCTAGAATCATTCATTTAATCATTCATTCAGATTCTTTACAACTTTCAATAGTTTTTATGTTTTCTTTGATAGTTCCTATTATCTTTTTGTTAAGGGTATTCCTAGACATTTTATTTATTTTTTTTGCGATGGAGTCTTGCTCTGTCACCCAGTCGAGTGCAGTGGCATGATTTTTGCTCATTGCAACCTCCGTCTTCTGGGTTCAAGTGATTCTCGTGCCTCAGCCTCCCGAGTAGCTGGGACTACAGGTGTGTGCCACCACACCTGGCTAAGTTTTGTATTTATAGTAGTGACAAAGTTTCATCATGTTGGCCAGGCTGGTTTTGACTCCTGACCTCAGGTGATCTGCCCGCCTCAGCCTCCCAAAGTGCTGGGATTAGAGGCGTGAGCCACCGCCCCCAGCCAACATTTTGATTGTTGCTGTTGGAAAATTTTAGAATTCTTAATGCTTTCCATTTGGTCTTCACCAGAAACTGGAAAATCCGGAATCACTGATTTAAACAGATGAGGTGAAAAGAACTAGAAGAACCACTGTGAACAGATAAGGTATCTTGAACCTTGGGAGGTGCTCATGTGGCGGCTAAAATAGTTCTCTGGAAACATCTGTCTATCTGTCTCTCTCTCTGAGACCATACAGTTTCTAGGTTCAGCACTTAGTTTCCTCAACATTTAAAATTAGATATTAAAAAATCTGTTACATAATGAAAATATTTTTAATCATTCAAAACATTTTTGTGATAGAATTACCCAGAAAAAGACAGCACTTGCACAGAGGGTTATCCGTATACATTTTCCCCAGGCAGTAAAGGGAATACGTTCTTCTTCCTAATTACAAAAACAAAAAAGTTTAGTCAATCAAGGGATTACGGTAATAAAATTATTTTTCTCCTGACTGGCCAATAAATCTTAGACTTAATTTTAAAAAATTAGTTTGCAAGCATAGTCTCCTTACTCATAATTGCACTTTTTTGTTAATAATTTCAAAGTCATACATCACAAAACACGTGCAGTGTTCATTTTAATAAGTTTTTGGAACATGCAAGCATGAATAAACTGTTTATTGGCCATGACCCGAGCTCAGGAATCTGGGTGTCTGATGGTGCCACACTGCAAAGCTAAATTCTGGGCTTGTTTTAGGTTTTAGAAATCGCTGATGATAGCGCAGAGCCCAGGCAGGACAAAAAATTTACTAGATGTCTGTAATACTAGGTATCCACTATGTGTTTCTTGGTTGGGCTTTATATATTAATTTTGAATGATAAATTTTTAGAGGATTTCCATTTTATAGTTCATAAAAATATATTTAAGTTCTTAAGAGTAGAAATCAACCCTCTACATGATTTACCTGTATTGTAAGAGCAGCCTAATAATAGCTGCAAATACTTACAGAGTATTTAACTCTGTGCCACGCAGTATTCTAAGTAGCTTCCATACATTAACTCAATCCTTAGCTGCAATCATGAGGAAACAACTGTATTATTCCCATTCTATAGATGAGGTCACTGAGGCACAGAGAAGTTAACTAATTTGTCCAACATCACCCAACTAGTAAGTTGCTATGTTCAGACATGAACTCTGGCATCAGAGACTTCACTATCACCCTACAGGCCTCTCTAAACAAAGGGAGGGTATGTGGGCAACAAAAGTGAAATGAGGAACAACCATAAAGAAAAAGGGACCTTCACTTGCAATGTTTTAGCAAGCAACATTTCAAGGGAAATTTAACTTATAAGATGGCAATTTTAACTATAAAATTGGCAGGTTTAAATGACCAAATTATCTTTTCTTCAGTATTTTTCCCATGTTGCTGGTATTATAAGATTTTTTTAGTGCTCAAATGACTTCATAAACATCTAATTTTGTTTAAGTTTTGGCTTTCATTTCTGAATATACAATCTTTCAACAACATATGCTTTGACCCTGTCCTCTCTAGTAAACAGCAGGAACTATTCATAATGGGGATTCTTTGGAGCTTGTTACACTGTGAAAGACAAATGTCACTTTCTACTGGTAACTGAACCTCGTTTTTTTTCCATTTGTAAAAGGAAGAGATTGAACTGTTCCCTCTGGTTCCTTTTAGTGCCAACATTTTGTAAATCTGTGATTCAATTTATAAAACCTATAGTTGGGAACATTTTCAGACATTCTTGGTAAAAGTATTTTCTTTCCAAGAGCTATTCGTATTCAGAACCTACTGTTCTTATGCTGATGACTGCAAGTACAATCAGCTCAAAGTTTTCTGTGTTGATGGAAAAGAGCAAGAATGCAGATGACTTAAAAATCATCTTTCAGGGACTTCGGAATATTTACACGGACAGAATACAGTTTTTTATTTTTGGAGCAGTGGTAGCAGCAGCAAATCTACCTTTCCAATGACATAAAATACCTAGCACAGTACCTGAACAGAGTTGGACCTCACAAAATACTTTCCTTCTTCCTCCATCCTTTCTCCAACTTAAGGATAAAGGCTACAGTACTTTCTGCACATCCCAACCAGAAGGTGGAGCAGTGACTGAGGCTCACTGCAAGATAAAGGGGCAGCTGGTCTAGGATGAATAAGGGGCTGGAATAATGAAAGTACATGTGAAAAATTGAGAATCAACTATAAAAACCAATGCCTCTTTCCTTATATATCTATGTCACAGTAAAAATTATTTTTTTGTATTTTTACTGTTTTTATGAAAGAAGGGGCCCCATTTATCTCCGGTGGCTACTGTTCTAAGCAGTGCTTCTTCACCTTGGCTGCACATCAGAATCACCAAAGGAGCTTTAAAAAAATCCCTGTGCTCAGAATACCCCCAGGTTACCAAGTACCAGAGTATGTAGTGATGGAACTCAGGCATCAATATTTTTTAAGCTCCCCCAAGTGATTCTAATGTGCGGCCAAGGAGGAGAACCATAGCAGTAAGTAGATTAAACTGCACCTAAATATGACCCTCCTTACCTGAGTAATCTCATTTATCACTACGTGAGTACATCGTGCTTCATATTCTGGTCGGGCTTGTTCTTCCTGCTGTAACTCAACAGTATCCCATTCATACTCCAGTTCTGCCTGGCGTCGCTTCCAAAACTCCAAAAACAAGGTAACTAACAGAGAGACAGAACAGCTTGTGTGGATTTTCGATGATGATTGATGTTTCAGAAATCTGTACTGAATAACATTAATTATCTATTGTACTGGCCTGTTTTCACACTGCTATAAAGAACTACCTGGACTGGGTAATATATAAAGGAAAGCAGTTTAATTGACTTACAGTTCTGCATGGCTGGGGAGGCCTCAGGAAACTTACAATCATGGTGTAAGGCAAAGGGGAAGCAAAACACATCTTACATGGCAATAGGAGAGAGAGAGCAAGGCGGAAAGTGCCACAGCTTTAAACCATCAGATATCATGAGAACTCACTCACTATCATAAGAACAGGATGCGGGAAATCCACCCCCATGATCCAATCACCTCCTACCAGGCCCCTCCCGTGACACGTGGGGATTACAATTTGACATGAGATTTGGGTGGGGACGCAGAGCCAAACCATATGATCCATAATACTTCTGAATATGGCAAATCAAATCTAAATTATAGGAGATACTACTATTTAAAAGGGAAAAACATGATTTTAAAGAAAATGTTGGTAATTTACAACATTAGGAAATAGACTATAGATTCTGGGAAAGGCAATGTGATGGTCAGAAGACATGTGAGTAGGTCTGACACTGAAGCATATGTTCCCGCACCTTATTGCCAACTAAAACACAAAAAATGGTCACAGTTCCAAAGGAGCTCACGGTCCATCCTTAATCTGCTTTTCCCCACACCCTCCTTCTTGTACTCTCCTTTCCTTCCTAAGGGCCTAAAGGATAAGAGGATTTATATGGGATGTACCAAATACATTAATATTCACTCATACGGAAAACTGATGTTTTTCTCAATCTTATGTAAAGTATGACTAAAATAATTTTTTTAGGAATCAGAATTTTTAACTTTAAATACTAAATAAAACATTAAATGTTAATTGAAAAATGTAGTTTCAGGGTAAATACCCTATGCCCTTCTTTTAATCAGACTGCTAACCCTAAGTCTTTCCTATAAAGAAATTCTGTAATTACCACTCTTCTATTTACAAACATTCGTTGAGTGTCTACTATCAGCTGGGAATAGAGAAAACAAGACACAGTCCCTGCTTCAAGGAGCTCCTAGGCGTTTGGGAATTATACTGTCCTTGAAGTGATAGGTATAGTTGCTTATTAAGAGGGACGTGATAAAGGTAAGCACAGGTTGCTCTGGGCACATAGAGCCAGAATATTTAACTAGGTGTTTCCGGGAAAGCCATCCCAGAGGAGGGGACCACTGTGATGAGTCCTGAGATGCCTCAGAGCTGATTAGGTGAAAGCGGTGGTGGGTGGAACACTAAGGCCACCTGCGAGCTGCACATGCAAAGGCAAGGTGGCCAGAGAGCCAGGTACTTTCCCAAAACTGCAAATAATCTGGTAGTAAGCGAAATGTGTGATGGAGGTGGGGCAGCCAGGTAAGAGCTCTGCAGGGGCACATCACAAAGGGTTTGCTGTGCTTTGAAAGGAGTTTAGAGAGTTTAACGTACAGGTGGAGGAGCCTTTGAAGGTAGTCTAGAGTGAGACTAGGGGCAGGGAGACCTACTGGCAGGTACCTGATGTGGCAGGATCCCTGAGGGATGTTGAGCAGGTAGACAGATGAATGCTGGTATGACAGAAGGATGCTATCCAGGTTTCTGGCTCAGGCAATATCCTAAATTCTAGTGGCATTCCTTGGAAATAGGAAGTGTGTTAAGAAGGTCAAGTGTGTGGTTTGGTTATGATCAGATGCAATGCGTGTGGACTACTCAAGAAGAAATGTCCAGTAGACAGGTAAAAGTCTACAACGTAGGAGGAAGATCTGGGTTGAGCTGGACTTTCACTGTTTTAAGCGGCAACTGGGGCCATGAGAGAAGGAGATTATTAAATGAGGTGCAGGGTAATCACACCCTGGCTGCATGTAAGAAGGACCAGGGAGCTTTTACAGAATACCGAGCTCAGGTGCCACCCTGTAAATTATGACTTTTGGTCTGGAATGGGGCCTGAACACAGTTGCTTTGCTTTTTGTTTGTTTTGTTTTTAAGGTTTAATACGCAGTCAGGGTGGAGACTCACTGAAGTAGAGAGTGAAGAGAGCCAGAATGAACTCCTGCAGACCCTGCAGCGGGCAGCCGGAAATGCAGGAGGCAGTCTTGGGATGCACCTGTAAGGAGCAAGAATCCAACACCCCCCAATGGCAAAGACAACTGAACATGTTTAAAAGCACTTACTTCCTAGCAGTGTTTGTTTTGACTACTACTTTTCCAGTAAGTTAGAGTAGAAATAACCTGGATGTTGGAATCAGGATCAAACTGTTGACTGTTTTATACAGAGGGTGATGGCTACTGAGAAACAACCCAGACATTTGTGCTTCTGTACCTGCCCAAGGGGAAATGAAGTGAGTATTGGCTTCTTTGTCAATGGGATGGAAATCTAGAGGGCACCATGTTCTTTTGTGGACTGAGCTGTGACTGGGTGGTCTTGCTGCCCAGCTGAGCCATGCTGGTCTCAGGTGGCAGATTCTCCCCAAAGAGACCCTGTTGGGAGGAATGAGCCACCCATGAACCAACCCTCCTTAGGCTGCATATGAAGCAGTATAACATACACCACCCACTTACTAAAGCCCCCCAAGGTTCTGCATCTCCTTGATAAAACTCCCATATACCTCAATCAACAGAGGATCCTACTTTTTAATCTACCAAGAATCCTACCACCAGTATTGAATATGCCCCCACCCCTGAAGCTCCCTCCACTGTCTCCCTCTCTGTAACTATGAAATCATTCCAGTGGTCACGTGCATTCTCTCAGAAAGAGCACACTTTATTCCCTATGTCAACCCTTCTTCTGCCCTTCAAAATATTAATACATAGCACTCATGCATCCCGACCTGTATCTGCTTCAAGGTCTACTGTCTATCATACCCACTGAAATGTCACCTTCACATGTGCAGGGATTTGGTTTTCTTCATAGCAGAAGCACTGGGACATAGTAGGCACGTAATGAATGAATGCACTGAATGGACAAACTGAAGGAAACCAGCCAGAAACTGGAGGACCCCCCGACCTGGGGAATCATCCACACAGAGGTCCCAGCTGACTCCAACTGCTCACCTCTACACATAACCATCCACACTCCTTATTTCCTGCTACGCTAGTCTACTTGGGCCTTCAGTACCTCCTGCACAGATGTACCTTGATTTATCATGCTTTACGGATAGTGTTTTTATCTTCTTATGAATTGATGGTTTGTGGCAACCCCACGTTGAGCCTGTATCAATGCCATTTTTCCAACAACATGTACCCACTTTGTGTCACATTTTAGTAATTCTCACATTTCAAATTTTTCATTATCACTGTATCTTTTATAGTGGTCTGTGATAAGTGATCTTTGATGTTACTATTGTAATTGTTTTGGGGCAACATGAAGTGCACCTATATAAGATAGCAAAATTAACAAATGTGTGTGTTCTGACTATTCCACTGATTGGCTGCTCCCCCATCTCTCTGCCTCTCTATTCCTTGAGATGCAACAATAGTTGCATCTAACTGCTAACCCAACAATAGTTCCATCTGATGCCATAGTGAAATTAGGTCAATTAATAACCCTACAATGCCTTCAAGGTGTTCAAGTGAAACAAGACTCACACATCTCTCACTTTAAGTGAAAACTAGAAATTATTAAGTTTAGTGAGGAAGGCGTATCGAAAGCTAGGCCTCTTGTGTCAGTTTGCCAAGCTGTGAGTGCAAAGGAAAAGTTCTTGAGGGATATGAAAAGTGCTACTCCAGTGAACACACAAATGATAAAAAAGTGAAACTACCTTATTGCTGATAAGGAGAGAGTTTTAATGATCTGGATAGAAGACCAAACCAGCCACAATATTCCCTTCAACCACAGCCTAATTCAGAGCAAGGTCGGAACTCTCTTCCATTCTGTGAAGGCTGAGAGAGGTGAGGAAGCTGCAGAAGAAAAGTTTGAAGCTAGCAGAGGCTGGCTCATGAGGTTTAAGGAAAGAAATCATCTCCATAGCATAGAAGTGCAAGGTGAAGTAGCAAGTGCTAACATGCAAGCAGAACAAGTTATCCAGAAGATCTAGCTAAGATCCTTGATGAAGGTGGCTACACAACAGACTTTCAAGGTAGATGAAATAGCCTCCCACTGAAGAAGATGTCATCTGGGACTTTCACAGCTAGAGAAGTCAATGCCTGGCTTCAGAACTTCCAACGACAGGCTCACTCTCTCGTTAGGGGCTAACGCAGCTGGTGACTTCATGTTGAAGCCAATGCTCATAGATCATTCCAAAAACCCTAGGGCCTCTAAGAATTATGTGAAATCTACTCTGCCTGTACTCTAAATGGAACAATAGAGCCTAGATGACAGCACATCTGTTTATAACATGGTGTGCTGAATTATTTCAAGCCCATTGTTCACAAAAAATTACTTTTAAAAAAATTACTGCTCATTGGCAATGTATCCACTCACCCAAGAACTCTGATGGAGATGTACAGAGATTAATATTGCTTTCATGGCTATGAACACAGCATTCATTCTGCAGCCCATAGATCAAGGAGTCATTTCAACTTTCATATTTTATTATTTAAGAAATACATTTAGTAAGGCTACAGTTGCCATAGATAGTAATTATTTGGCTAGACATTGGCAAAATAAACAGAAATCTTCTGGAAAAGATTCACCATTCTAGATGCCATTTAAGAGCATTCATAATTCATGGGAGGAGGTCAAGATGTCAACATTAACAGGAGTTTAGGAGAAGTTGATTCTAACCCTCATGGATGATTTTGAGAAGTTCAAAACTTCAGTGGAGGAAGTCATTGCAGATGTGGTAGAAAGAGCAAGAGGAACTAGAAATGGAGTCTGAAGATGTGACTGAACTGCTATAGTCTCATGATCAGACTTGAAGGAATGAGAAGTTGCTTTTTATGGATCTGCAAAGAAAGTGGTTTCCTGAGATGGAATCTACTCCTGGGAAGATGTTATCGTTACTGAAATGACAACAAAGGATTTAGAAAATTATACAAACTTAGTTGATAAAGCTGCAGCAGGGTTTGAGAGGATTGACTCCAATTTTCAAAGAAGTTCTACTATGGGTAAAATACTACCATATAGCATCACATGCTAGATAACTCTTTTGTGAAAAAAGAGTGCACTAATGTGGCAAACTTTATTGTTGTCTTATTTTAAGAAATTGGCATAGCCACCTAAACCTTCAGCAACCACCCTGCTAATCAGGGAGCAGCCATCAACACCGAGGCAAGACGCTCCCCCAGCAAAAAGATGAACATTCTCTAAAGGCTCAGATGATTGTCAGCATTTTAGTAATAAAGTATTTTTAAAGTATGTACATTTTTTGACAATGCTATGCACACTCACTAGACTACAGTATGGTATAACCATAACTTTGATATGCACTGAGAAACAAAAAATTTGGTGGCTCCCTTTACTGTGATATTCACCTTCTTGTGGTGGTCTGGAACCTAACCCACAGTATCTCTGAGGTATTCCTGTACCCAGCAACAGGCCAGGATAACCCCAGATGGAGAATATACCATGAAGCATTGAGAGTTTACTGGTGAGATCAAGCTTGAGCACCCTGACTGTGGGGAGGGGTGCAGGGTCAACAGCTGAAGGAATTATCATGTGTACTCTTCTACCTTACAGACTGCAAACATACTCTTCCAGCAGAACCATTTTTTAAGGATGCTGTGACTAAGCACATTAAAATCTTGTTGCACTTTGACACTTACAGGCATAAATGAAAAACTGGTACTTATAAGCCTGTTAAAATTAGGCTGGAAGACTGGTGGTTTCTTATTTCTGCGCTAGAAGAAGGGTCTGCACCTGTGTCACATGAGGTAGAACCAATGAGACTAAACTGACAGTTTCTAACCCATTCTTATTTTTTTTTCACAGCATCAAACAAAATAATGCAATTATATCAGTAAAAAACAAATTTCTGCATCTTTCTAAAAGCTTGCTGCAACTTCATTAATATACCTGTATTTTGTCTCAATCTAAAGACTAATAGCCAAATTATTGGCAGAACTCTTATTCTATGCTTGTCACTTTTTGTCTATGGGGCTTTAGATAATTGGCCCCTGAGTGTCATCTTTAGATAACTCACTCCCTGAGTGTCATCTTATTCATCTTTAAAACTGGAGTGTGATAGCCACTCATTTACTCAGTACCTATCTAGCATCTATCTCATATCTATCCAATATCAACTAGGAGATAATTCATGAACACATTCTTAACTTTTCTCGCAAAGAGCAACATAAGCAATTCTAGTCAGTGCTATAAGGGAAGAACAGTGGATGCCCTCTTCTCTCCTCCCTGAACTTGAACATATGCTTCTGTTTACCAAATTCTGAACTACAGGAAGCAGTTCTGCCTGGGAAGTGATAGGATTGCAATGCAAGCAAGACATAGCCTGGTGAGAAATAATGAGCTGTTAGCAAATCCTCAGCCTTGAAGGAAAACCCCTGGGAGTTGCAGCAATGGGAGAGTGTTTTAGTTCCTTATTTCACTCAGCCTCAGATTCTGCAGGGTCTATGGAAGGCACTGCTAACCTAATAGTCACCCAGTGTTTTGTAGTACTCCTGGGCCACATCAGTGCTGACTCACAATGCTGTGTGTCCCAGATTGAGGGCACCAGGTCCTGGGGTGACCGTGCATGACCACAGACAGAAATTTCTGTTCTGTATCTTTTGCTCTCTCCCCCTGCAATAAGACATCTGACAGAACTCCAGCAGGGAGCACTGCACTTCTGTTCTCTGGCAAACCAGAGGTGCTGATTAGACACAGTTAAAACTCTTACATCAATATATAATGAGAAAAGAGAAAGGTTGTCTGGAACTTGGAGTTCAATAACAGCTCTTCCTCTTAATCAGGATATTATTATATCTAAACAAAATATGCATCAGATGAAGAAGATGTCCATATACCCAAAAAGATTTCAGAGCAGTAAAGTGTTAGTGATGTTATATCCTGCATTGTCTAAGGACAAGACACATTCTGGTAGATGGGAATGTTCTGGTTGCTCTAAGGGTTTCCTGCTGAAGGTCTAGGATGTTTTAACAGGCCTCGAAACTATTTAGGCCTCATAACCCACAGAGGCACAGGAGTTAGATTAACTCGCTCAGCCTTTATTGCAACTTTTTTTCTTTTAGATGGAGTCTCACTCTGACGCCCAGGCTGGAGTGCAGTAGTGATCTTGGCTCACTGTAACCTCTGTCTCCCGGATTCAAGAAATTCTCGTGCCTCAGCCTCCAGCTGGGATTACAGGTGTGCACCATCACACCTGTCTAATTTTTGTATTTTTAGTAGAGGCGGGGTTTCACCATGTTGGCCAGGCTGGTCTCAAACTCCTGACCTCAGTGATCCACCTGCCTCAGCCTCCCAAAGTGCTGAGATTGCAGGCCTGAGCCACCACACCCAGTCGTTTATTCCAACTTCCTAATTCAAAGGCTAGAAACTCTCTTGCAGCTAGGGTTCCAGATCTAATTTTTAAAAATGCCTGTCAGAAGCATCTGCATGTCACTTAGGTCAGAAACTGGGCTGAATGGAGTCAGGGTGGTGGTAGCAGGAGCTGCATTATTTTGCTGGTGTGGACCCAGCAGAAGCAGCACAGGTCTGAAAGTAACAGTCACAGCAGCTGTTTTCTGATCCCCAAGTGCAGCTAGTTAGACTTCCTGATTCCCCAGGTCCTTAGTGAGCCAGATGACTGGTGGTTTTCTGGAAATAACTAGGCCTGGTTTAGAACTCACCCCTCAAAGGTGAAAATTAAACATTGCAGTCATGCAGCCAAGAGTCTGATCCAGGGAGAATCAGGTATAAGTAGGCAAGATGCAACAAGGAAGGGAGTGGGCAGGATGCGTTTAGAACTTTTAACTTCAACCATGGGTTGGTGTTTAGGACTCTATGAATCAGTACGAACAGGTGGGCTGCCTTGTCCTAAAAGGATGGACATTTTTAAGGTAAGTATATGATTTATATTATATTGATTACAAAAGGTTTTCTACTCTCAACTTTTATGATTTCTAGGGAGCAGAAAAATACTCTAAGTGCCATATGCATCTGGGCACAAAAGAGATGCTACAGGAACATAATGGTGGTGATATGAATAACTTCATATGAGGCTGTAGCCTGTTGGTTCTGCAATTTCAGAATTTCTGTTAAGTGGTTCACAGCAGTAGTTCTCAAAGCAGAAGTAACAAGGAAAGCCACACAAACCACTTAAAAAGTTTATCATATATATCCTTAAAGATATACATATGATGCTACAGGCAGTGCTGAAATACTTTCTGCGTTCTAAAATCAGATAAAATAAAATCAGCAGCTAATGTGTACGTCAGTTCTATAACCATGGTGTAGTTAATGATCAGAGAAGGGAAGGTTAGCTAGGAAATTTGAGGTTTGTCTTTCTAGTGTCAAAATTAACATTTTTTTGTTTTATTTCAAATGTCTTCTTTAACTGGGGCTATCAGCATCCATTAGTATATGGAGTTCAGTAGATGTGTTAGTATGTTATACATTATGATTCAACGCTGAGAGTACAGTTAATAGTTAAAAGTGCTGACCCACGTGTTCAGTACCTAAAGCTCTTACTGAGGAGGGGCGGAGGGTAGGTGGGGGGCGTATTACAGTGCAGGAGCACAGAGGATCTTAATACATAAATTCAATCTTTATTCTTTTATGTGTCAAATATTAGCCAGAGTTTGGTCTCCAGCCAAAACACGCTAAATGGCCAAATGCCAGTGTAACTGATTGGGACGTCTGGTCACCTTACAGTGCACTTTATCCGTTGAGTGGCAACGAGTGTCTCTAAAAAGTGAGCAAAATAATCGGATTGTCCGTTCTGTGACCCATTTGGTAATTCTTCATAGGCACAATCACTACCAAAGAGAAATACTGCTGAGGACACTGTAAATAACTGATTCTGTGAGATACATACGTTGATGTGTCGTCCTTCAAGGAATAAGAAACTTGGTTCAGTTTTTTCCTCTTCCTTCCTATAACCTGAATTCTGCTGTTTCTCATATTTACACAATGAAATTGGAAATGCATCTAATGTTGAAAATGGATATTTTTCTTCTATGTTAGAACATTTAGATCAATTAAACATTTAAAGTTGGCATTTAAAGAAAATGATAACTGCCTCATTGTATTAATGATGCTATCCCGAAGTAAATAATATAGTGTTAAAGTTACCATATGGGAATTAGATCCTGTAGAATTATCTGTTCTAGTTAGTAAGTAGAGTTTCTTATTATTATACAAGTAGCAGATACTCATTAAATATCTGCTCACACAGAAGTGTATGAGGAAGAAAGCTCACCCATAATCACTGTGTTGCTGCCTCCTCCTGACCTCCACTCCCATAAAAGTTAGGTTGTATCACACTGTGAGGGCTGTTGCAATAATAGCTTTCAACAAATCATGCCTCCTACATCCAAACCACTGGGTAGTACTCCCACCGCTCCACATTGATGCTGGTTTGGCCATATGACTTACTTTGGCTGATGGGACATTAGCTAACTTGGTGCAACAATAGGCTTAAAAATGCATATGCTCTGAAGTTTGTCCTCTCTTCTCTTTGGAACCCTGACACCAAGAATCCTGGGCTAGCCTATTTGAAGATGAGACACCATGCAGAGTAGAGAAACCTTCCCAGCTGAGCCCCACAGACCAAACGAGGTTTCTAGTTGCAAGATTGTCTATCCCAGTGGAGCTGCCAGCTTACTAGAGTCAGCTGAGCCAGCCCGTGTCTAAAGAACCTCTCAGCTGACCCAGAGAAAGATGAGAAATAATAAATATGAGAAATAAGGTTTGTTGTTTTAAGCTGATATATTTTCATGCAGATTTTAATATAGTAAAAGCTAACTGATACAATGTCCTCAGTTATAAATGGAATTCTAGGGGAGTCGAAGCCTGGGCAATACAAGGTCCTAAAATTGGGTTACTTTGATAGCCTACATAAAACTGTATAATACTATCAAATAGAGTGCATGAAAAAAAAAATAATAACTTACCCCATACTCCCATAAATACTGCAAAGACCAGGGTTCCAAAACTGTCAAAGATGCACAATTTCTGGAAAATATAAATGACATAGAAATGAGTCATATCCTCCACTTATTAGGATTCAGTAAATATGAAATGCTTTGTCTATTCTACAGTCTTTAAGTTCTTTTCAAAGCTGATGCCTAGTTTAACAATCATCTATGATCATACTCATTCAATGTATCTACTACATACTTATAGTGAAATTTGATTCTTTTAAAAGCAAACAATCTTTGCTGTATTAACCAGTGTATTTTCCAATGAAACTTTGCATATCCCAAAAAGGAAATAGATAGAGTTCCTAGAATTCCACTGAGTTGAAAGCCTCTATTGGGCTTGAATAACAGCCTCTTATGAGCTGTTATAATGGATCTGAGGAAGTAGTATGGCTGTACGAATACAATGACCCCTAAGCAACTTTTAGATTTATGATTTGTATCTTATCATCATCCCAACCTGGTCAGAGGGTTAGTTTCAGAATTCATGTTTTTCCTGTTAAGAGACATACAAAGCTGAGGTTTATCTCGAGGTGGCTCTCCTCCAGGAGAGCTCTGTTTTCTTAAACCCAATGATAGCTTTTCTACCATCACTGACAGATGCTTCTACTGGAATAAAGGATGCACACGTGCTTTTGCTAACATTACAGTGAATACAATGATCATGAATGATCATAACATATCTGGCCAAAGAAGGCTTTATTCACTAGTTCTGCTAAGTTTTATCTCTTTGCTAGTATATAAGTAGCCTATCTCCCTCTATGAGTTCCTGGAAAATATTTTAATTAGTTACTAATTTTTCATTAATGAGCAATTTTACATTTCCTAAAAAAATACTATAAAGATAATGGAAAAAGTGACAAGCATATTATATTTACTTTATGACAGATCATATAAAAGGACAGGGACTGGGTAGAAAAAGAAGCTATAGGTTAAAAAAAAAAAAAAAGCCTTTTCAAATGTTAAAGAAGACTCAAAGCTGCTTTGAAGTAGAAAGTCTACTTTGTTTTAGGTGATTTTTTTGGGTTGCTCTTTATACTCAAATAAAGTGGATAAACCTTCATCTACGTAAAAACATTACTTTTGTTATTTTCATAAAAGAATAGCTACATTCTCATCCATCTGATTTTCAAGGCCCCCTCAATCATCCACACTGATTGTGATGAGAAAAAGCAAGCATAATCCTTAATTGTCTGTCATCCAATTATTCTTCTACAAAACCTCAAGGAAGACAGAATAAATGCATGCCTGCTCTGGGGAACAATACTTTCCACCTACTCCTTTAGTCCAGGGATTCCACAGACCACATATTTCAAATCTTTTACCTTTGACTCTCATGGAACCATCTTCTCCAAGTTAATTTTAAATGCTATGCCTTATCCTTTATTGTAAAACTCTAAGAAAGGTCCCATAAAAAACAGTTCTGCAATGGCAGCAAAAGCCAAAATTGACAAATGGGATCTCATCAAACTAAAGAGCTTCTGCACAGCAAAAGAAACTACCATCAGAGTGAGCAGGCAACCTACAGAATGGGAGAAAATTTTTGCAATCTACTCATCTGACAAAGGGCTAATATCCAGAACCTACAAACAACTCAAACAAATTTACAAGAAAAAAACAAACAACCCCATCCAAAAGTGGGCAAAGGATATGAACAGACATTTCTCAAAAGAAGACATTCATACAGCCAACAGACACATGAAAAAATGCTCATCATCACTGGCCATCAGAGAAATGCAAATCAAAACCACAATGAGATACCATCTCACACCAGTTAGAATGGCGATCATTCAAAAGTCAGGAAACAACAGGTGCTGGAGAGGATGTGGAGAAATAGGAACACTTTTACACTGTTGGTGGGATTGTAAACTAGTTCAACCATTATGGAAAACAGTATGGCGATTCCTCAAGGATCTAGAACTAGATGTACCATATGACCCAGCCATCCCACTACTGGGTATATACCCAAAGGATTATAAATTATGCTGCTATAAGGACACATGCACACGTATGTTTATTGCAGCACTATTCACAATAGCAAAGACTTGGAATCAACCCAAATGTCCATCAGTGACAGATTGGATTAAGAAAATGTGGCACATATACACCATGGAATACTATGCAGCCATAAAAAAGGATGAGTTTGTGTCCTTTGTAGGGACATGGATGCAGCTGGAAACCATCATTCTTAGCAAACTATCACAAGAACAGAAAACCAAACACCGCATGTTCTCACTCGTAGGTGGGAACTGAAAAATGAGATCACTTGGACTCGGGAAGGGGAACATCATACACCGGGGCCTATCATGGGGAGGGGGGAGGGGGGAGGGATTGCATTGGGAGTTATACCTGATGTAAATGACGAGTTGATGGGTGCAGCACACCAACATGGCACAAGTATACATATGTAGCAAACCTGCACGTTGTGCACATGTACCCTACAACTTGAAGTTTAATAATAATAAATAAATTAAAAAAAAAAAAAAACAGTTCTGCATGTTGTAATGCTATTATTGAAGATTCTGTCCAATGCTACTTCCATTTAGGAATCAAGGCAATCTTCTAAGTATTTGACAATACTCTACTTGCCTTGACACTTCTGCTCACCTACTCCAAAAAGAAAATCCCATCTGTGAAAGCTCTACTCTTTTGAGAAAACGTCAATGGAAACACTTCTGTCAGTGCTAGAGGGAAAAATGGGAGCATTACGAAAGAGGAAGTGTACTGCCAATGTCAAGATCACTCCAGCTGCCTTGCTGAAGGTGAGGGACATGCCTAGCACTCCTATGCGGGAATTAGGCCTGAATGAAGTTAGTATTTTTGCCACATGTGTGAGAATCCTGGACCCTTGAGAAAGAATAAGATAGCTGACTTCTTTGCTCTGTGTTCCATGAACTATGTGGAAGCAGGAAGTAAGGGAAAAAGGAAGCAAGGAGCTTACTTGGTAAGAAGCCTAGCTTAGCTTGCTAGGCAGGATGGCACAGAGAGGGCAAGATAGCTGTGCTGAGAGCAGTCTGAATCAGCATATTGCTTTACTCACATAGAGCAGGAAAGAAAAGAAAGAGCTGCATATGTAGGCATGATGATTTTAAGCAGAGAAACCAATTAGAATCTTGGGGGGAAAATGACAATTTGTTATGCTTTCTTCCTGGAAAGAAGCAAAGTCAAAATTTTATAACTAAATGTGTTTTTATGAAAAAATATTAGAACTTACCATGTTTCCCCTTTATCCTACCAGCTAGAAAGCTAAGAATCTTATTTAATAATAATAAAAAAAAAGTATGAATCCTTATTATTTGCATAATTGCTTCCTGATTTCTTTGGTCCTGATTTTATATTTCTATTTTTAATTTGCTAAAAGGTAAGCATATCTGTAAATTAGTACTCTCTTTCCAAAAGAAAGACATATAAATACATAAATATATGAAGGAAAAAACAATTCACAAACAGAAAAGCCAGAAAAAGTGCTCTTTTTCTTTTTCAAACTCTTTTTTTTTCCATTTCGTCCTCTTACTTGTATTATGTTTCCTTCCCTTTGTAAAACATTCTGACAAGACTCAAGGGATCCTTGAGGAAACTGGAATAGAATTAAAGATTCATTTTTTTTTTTTCAAAACAATAAAAAAATGCACACGGGGCATATTTGAAAGTCATGTGCTTAAGGATGGGTAGTTGGAGCGAGGTGGGTGTGGGGAGTGTGAAGGAGAGAACTTCTTAAAGAAAATGAAACTTCCACTTGCATCTTTGTAGATGACAATCTGCCTCTGGTATTATCATTGGCATCTGCCTTAAAGCCAGTACTTCGGGATGCAGTTAACTAGTGCCCTTTAGCCTATGAGTCAGCATCACTGGAAGCAGCTTCCTTCTTACTAGCTTCAAGTCTTTTACTCTATGTGATCTACAACACATATTTATAGTCTAGAGTTTGTGTTGGTTTGGAAGAGGGGGCTTAATTTCTAAATTAAGTATAAAAATCCATCTGTTGACAACACCCTGCAATCAGCTTAACTAAGTAGTGAAACAATTTTTCAAACATAGAGCTGGATCTGAGTAAAGTGCCTGCAATGTCAGCTGGCAAAGAATATGGTAATGATGAGAAATGCAGATTTGTTATAAATTTCTGACTCTGCAGTTACTAGGTGGGTGACTTTGGGTAGATTATTTGATATCCCACATCCCCAGTATTTTACACTGTAAAATGGAGATAATGCCTGTTCCACCTATCTCACAGGGTTGTTGTGTATGTTAAAAGTGGTAAGTATAAAAACTATGCAAAGTATGATATAGAAAGTGGCATCAGTATAACAGTAATACATTCTGCTAAAATCTGACTTACATGGAGTAGGCTACAATGTTCTAGGGCCACTAATGATTCCTAAACTCTCATGGCAGAACAAGGGGATAGAGAGAAGATCATCAGAGGAAAGCGTAGGTCAGAATTGTAAGGAAAATGCTCTGAAGTAAGCTGACCATCTTTCTTTCTGTCCAGATTTCCAGCCTGCTTTCAGTAAGCTCCCTCCACTCTTGATGCTCGTCCTAAACCTCAGGACCATGTGCATGTATAAGGAGAGCCAGATGTGTTTTCTGGCAATGTTTTAAGACAAATACCTTCTATCACATATAAAACCTTTCTCATGCATAGTTATAGTCTAAGTCTGACCATCAGGGTGTTTACAATCTAAGCACAGTTTTGGCATATGTTGAAAGGGGGAAAACAGAAGTACAGATTTCAGGTTTCCACTTACTTGAATTAAGGAAAATACTTATAAAGGCTGAGTATCCCAAATCCAAAGCTTTTTGAGTACTGACATAATGTTCAAAGGAAATGCTCAAGACAGCATTTCAGATTTTGGATTTTTGGATTAGGGATGCTCAACCAGTAAGTCTAAGGCAAATATTCCAAAATCCAAAACACTTTGGATCCCAAGCATTTCAGATAACAAATACTCAACCTGTAGTAAATCTATTAAAAAGTATTTATAAGATAAAATGGGTTTGAGATTTCTGCTTTGATTACTTGAAATATTCAAATAGTTTAGATTCCACCATTATCTCACTGACACTCTATGAGATTTTATCTAAGGTCTTAAATCACAATTTTCTTATTTGTAAAAGAGGAATAAAGCATTGTATATTCATGTACAAAACATTTGAAAGGTTAGTTGAAAAATATCTGTCTGAATTCCTAAGAGGAAAAAAGATATAATATCTATGTTTTATCTAAATTATCATTAGAAAAAAAAAAATTTCATTAGGTGTAAATATTGAGAATAGCAAAATTACCTTTGAGGACTCGCAAGTAATATTGAGTTTCCAGAATGGACAAAGCCTATCACACTGAGGACACATTATGATCTTGCCACCAATATCAGGATGACAAACTTCTTTGCTAAAAAGAGAGAAATAAAACTTAAATTTTAAAAAATTTAATCAATTTAAGGGAGCATGATAAAATCCAATATCCATTCACAATAAGAAACAAAACTAAACCAGTCTTGTAAAACTAGAAACAGAAGTGAACTTCATTAACCCGATAAAGGCTTGTTACATAAAACTCATTAGAAATTATACTAAGTGGTAAAATGCTGAAAGTATTTCCTTTAGATCAGGAATAAAGCAAAAGATTCTTCTATCACTGTTTCTTTTCAGCTGGAGGTCTCTGCCAGCATCGTATGTCAAGTAAAATAAGGCCACAAGGATAAGCCAGGAAGAAAGAGAACTGTTATTACTAACAGATTACATGACTATCTATATGGATGACTCAATAGACCCTAAAGATAAATTATTAGAATTAATAAGTTGAGTAAAGGCCGGGTGCAGTGGCCCATGCCTGTAATCCCAGCACTTTGGGAGGCTGAGGTGGGTGGATCACCTGAGGTCAGGAGTTCAAGACCAGCCTGGCCAACATGGTGAAACCCTGTCTCTACTAAAAATATAAAAATCAGCACAGCATGGTGATGCATGCCTGTAATCCCAGCTACTTGAGAGGCTGAGGCAGGAGAATGGCTTGAACCCAGGAGGTGGAGGTTGCAGTGAGCTGAGATCATGCCACTGCACTCCAGCCTGGGTGACAGAGTGAAATTCTGTCTCAAAAAACAAAGCAAAAATAAGTTGAGTAAAATTTGCTGGATGCAAAATCAATATACAAAATACAGGGACACAAAAAGGAATTATGTCCCCATACACCTGTAATTATTAGGAAATAATTCTTAAAAAATACCATTTTAATAGTATAAAAAATATAAAGTGTTCAGGAATAAATCTAATTCAAAATATGTTAAGATTTATAGGGAGAAAATAGAATTTTTCTGAAATGCATTAAAGAAGGCCTACACTATCATATTCACAATCTGAATAATCAATTTGTAACAATCAATTTGTAATTTGTAATAATCAACGTTTATAATTTGTAATAATCAATATTTAAAGATATTAGTTCTCTCCCATTTAAGCTATAAATTCACTGGAAGGGCAGAGACTCAGAACAGTCAAAATACTTCTGAAGACAAAGGCATTATGGGAGAGGTTAAGAAAAACTGACCAACAGAAGAAAATAAAGAGGTCAGAAACAGATCTCTTGCCTATATAAAAACTGATACATACCAGAGCTGGCCAAGCAAATTAGTAAAGTGAGAACTGACATTTCAATAAAACGGGTCTGGTACAACAGGATATCCGTATGAATAAACATAAAATTGAACCCCTAATGGTATTTTATATACATCAATCCAGGTAGAAAATGAGAATGCCAACGTGCCAAACTTACTAGGAAAAAAAAAATCTAGATAACCTCAGAGTAAGGAGAATCTCATAAACAAGAAACCAAAAAGCATAAACCACAAAGAAAAATATTGATACATTCAAGATATTTTCAAAGAATGTAATTAAAAAAATAACATTAAAGGGAGAAAAATATAAGCCACAAATTGGTAAAAGTTTTGCAGACAGAAAAATGACAAACGATTTTTGTCAGAGTATTTAAAGAACTCCTATAAATTAATACAAAAAACAAAACAAAACAAAAACAAAAACAAAAAAACAACCCAAGTAACAATGCATGCTGCTCCCTCTAGGAGAAGCCATTCAGATAGGCTAGGTTTGTATGTGACGAGGACTGGGGTTGTGCAGTTAGGTGGTCTTGCAAATAACTAAGGAAAAACAAATAGGAATGGGAAGTTTTCCTGGAATAGCTGAGTAAAGATCTTGGAAAACTCTCTCCCTCTATAAAAGCAATGAGAACACAGGCAAAAATTGTCAAAATCAGCCTTTGCTGAACTCTGGAAATTAACCAACTGCTGGATGTCATCTGAGGAGCATTTATTTGAGGAAAACTGGCTAAATCTCTATAAGGATAAGGCCTGCGGCATTTTAATCTGACTGATTCCCATCCCCATCATCCTAGCTTCGTGGTAGCCTTAAAAACCAACAGGCTTGTAACTACAGAAGTTGTGAAAAACAGCAGCCTAGCAGCCACTGAAGGGGGAAGAAGTAGTCTAAAGCTACCCAAAAAAACCCATCCTCAGAGAAGTCTTACTATCTGACCTGTCTAGCAGCTCCCCTGAGAAGCTCCATGCTCAGGATTTTTCATTCTTTTTTTTTTCTTTTTTATTATACTTTAAGTTCTGGGGTACATGTGCACAACGTACAGGTTTATTACATATATATACATGAGCTATGTTGGTGTACTGCACCCACTAACTCGTCATTGACATTAGGTATTTCTCCTAATGCTATCCCTCCCCGCTCCCCTGACCCCACAACAGGCCCCGGTGTGTGATGTTCCCCTTCCTGTGTCCAAATGTTCTCACTGTTCAGTTCCCACCTATGAAGAGAACATGAGGTGTTTCGTTTTCTGTTCTACAAAGGACATGAATTCATCCCTTTTTTATGGCTGCATAGTATTCCATGGTGTATATGGGCCACATTTTCTTAATCCAGTCTGTCTCTGATGGACATTTGGGTTGGTTCCAAGTCTTTGCTATTGTGAATAGTGCCACAATAAACATACGTGTGCATGTGTCTTTATAGCAGCATGATTTATAATCCTTTGGGTATATACCCAGTAATGGGATGGCTGGGTCAAATGGTATTTCCAGTTCTAGATCCTTGAGGAATCGCCACACTGTCTTCCACAATGGTTGAACTAGTTTACAGTCCCACCAACAGTGTAAAAGTGTTCCTGTTTCTCCACATCCTCTCCAGCACCTGTTGTTTCCTGACTTTTTAATGATCGCCATTCTAACTCGTGTGAGATGGTATCTCATGGTGGTTTTGATCTGCATTTCTCTGATGGCTAGTGATGATGAGCATTTTTTCATGTGTCTGCTGGCTGCATAAATGTCTTCTTTTGAGAAGTGTCTGTTCATATCCTTTGCCCACTTTTTGATGGGCTTGTTTTTTTCTTGTAAATTTGTTTGAGTTCTTCGTAGGTTCTGGATATTAGCCCTTTGTCAGATGAGTAGATTGCAAAAATTTTCTCCCATTCTGTAGGTTGCCTGTTCACTCTGATGGTAGTTTCTTTTGCTGTGCAAAAGCTCTTTAGTTTAATTAGATCCCATTTGTCAATTTTGGCTTTTGTTGCCATTGCTTTTGGTGTTTTAGACATGAAGTCCTTGCCCATGCCTATGTACTGAATGGTACTATCTAGGTTTTCTTCTAGGGTTTTTATGGTTTTAGGTCTAACATTTAAGTCTCTAATCCATCTTGAATTAATTTTTGTATAAGGTGTAAGGAAGGGATCCAGTTTCAGCTTTCTACTTATGGCTAGCCAGTTTTCCCAGTACCATTTATTAAATAGTGAATCCTTTCCCCATTTCTTGTTTTTGTCAGGTTTGTCAAAGATCTGTTCTGTTCCATTGGTCTATATCTCTGTTTTGGTACCAGTACCATGCTGTTTTGGTTACTGTAGCCTTGTAGTATAGTTTGAAGTCAGGTAGCGTGATGCTTCCAGCTTTGTTCTTTTGGCTTAGGGCTGTTTTGGCAATGCGGGCTCTTTTTTGGTTCCATATGAACTTTAAAGCAGTTTTTTCCAATTCTGTGAAGAAAGTCATTGGTAGCTTAATGGGGATGGCATTGAATCTATAAATTACCTTGGGCAGTATAGCCATTTTCACGATATTGATTCTTCCTATCCATAAGCATGGAATATTCTTCCATTTGTTTGTGTTCTCTTTTATCTTGGGCAGTGGTTTGTAGTTCTCCTTGAAGTGGTCCTTCACATGCCTTGTAAGTTGGATTCCTAGGTATTTTATTCTCTTTGAAGCAATTGTGAATCGGAGTTCACTCATGATTTGGCTCTCTGTTATTGGTGTATATGAATGTTTTGTCATTCTTTTCAAACCTCATACTCAGAGCTCATACTGTGAACAGCACTATCACCAAAGTGTCTGTTGAAAGCGATTGGCAAGAATTATTTCACATTGTAGCTGCCTGAGGCAGTGATACCAGTAGAGGTTAACAAGTGGTCAACCAAAGAACTTAAAAGGAAAAATTAGGAAATGAGATGTGCACAGCGGGCTCTAGAAAGTTCCAACATATTTCTGAGATTGCAGAAGGCCATGCACATGTGTAGGACAGTGCACATGGCCAAGAAAGACCTGAGAAAACCTTAATCCCTCACCTCTGACTGACTTTGAGGTTCTGCATTGGCAAGAAGGAAAAGCTAAGGAAGAACTGAAAACTACCTGCTAAAGCATTAAACACATTCCTCAATACACATGCACACAGAGCCATGAGGCAAAGGCAGAGAAACGAAAATTACTGGTAGTAGGCATTTAATGCAATTACTAGCTAATCCAATCATTAGCTAACAACAAATCTTATTGAACACAGACTGCAATGGTCACACATGACAAAGACAAGTAGTTCAGGAAAGTAACTAAACAAAGGGAAGCAGCAGTAGCAGTGATAATAATAAACAGAAGCAACAACAAACCCTGAAGAGGGAAAATATCTGATTTCCAGATTTGCTACATTATAATACTTAAAATGCCCAGTTCTCAACGTAAAATTATAAGACACACCAAGAAACTGAAAAGTATGGTCCTAACACAGGAAAAAGCAGTAGGTAAAACTGTCCCTGAGGACACCCAGATATTGCATTTATTACATGAAGACTTTTTATATTTAGCAATTATACGCATTTGGAGAACTAAAGGAAATCTTGCCTAAAGAATTAAAGGAAGCATGACAAAAAGAATATCAATAGAGATAGGAATTACTAAAAATAACCAATTAGTGGCTCAAGCCTGTAATCCCAGCACTTCGGGAGGCTGAGATGGGCGGATCACGAGGTCAGGAGATCGAGACCATCCTGGCTAACACAGTGAAACCCCGTCTCTACTAAAAAAAAAATACAAAAAACTAGCCGGGCGAGGTGGCGGGCGCCTGTAGTCCCAGCTACTCAGGAGGCTGAGGCAGGAGAATGGCGTGAACCTGGGAGGCGGAGCTTGCAGTGAGCTAAGATCCAGCCACTGCACTCCAGCCTGGGTGACAGAGCGAGACTCCGTCTCAACAAAAAAAAAAAAAAAAAAAAAAAAAAAAAAAACCCAATTAGCAAAGTACAATAACTAAAATAAAAAACTCATTAGAAGGGCTCCTCGGCAGATATGAAATAGCAGAAGAATCAGCAAACTGAAAGCTAGGTCTATTAAGATTATCCAGTCTGAGAAATGGAACAAAAAAGGAAAGAGGACAAAGGAACACAGTCTCAGAAATTAGTGGGACACCATCAAATATACCAACACATACATTATAGAAGTTCCAGAGAAAAAAGGAGAGAAACAGAAATAATAATCAGTGGCTGAAAACTTCCCACATTTAATGAAAACACTATTTTGCACATCTAGCAAACTCAACAAATCCCATGTAGGATAAACTCAAAGAGATCTAAACCGAGGAGTATCATATTCAAAGTGTCTAAAGACAAAGACAAAGAAAACATGGCAAAGAATGGTGACAGCAGAAAGAGAAAAGTGATTCATCACATATAAAGGGTCCTCAGTAAGACTAACAGCTAACTTTTCACAGAAACCATGGAGGCCAGAGGCAGTAGGATGATACATTCAAAGTGCTGAAAGAATGACTGTCAACCGAGTATTCTATCTCCAGCAAACCCATCCTTCAAAAATGGAGAAATTAAGACATTCCCAGATAAAATCTGAAAGAATCTGTTGTTGGCACAGACTTGCTGTATTAGTCCGTTTTCACACTGCTGATAAAGACATACCTGAGACTGGTTCATCTAAAAATAAAAAGAGGTTTAACAGACTCACAGTTCTACATGGCCGGGAAGGCCTCACAATTATGGCAGAAGGCAAAAGGCATGTCTTATATGGAGGCAGGCAAGAAAGAATGAGAGCCAAGTGAAATAGGTTTCCCATTATAAAACCATCAGATCATGTGAAACTTATTCACTACCATGAGAACAATATGGGGAAAACCACTCCCATGATTCAATTATCTCCCACCAGGTCACTCCTACAATATGTGGGAATTACAGGAGCTACAATTTGAGATGAGATTTGAGTGAGGACACAGCCAAACCATATCACCTGCCCTACACAGATTACACCTTATTTATTTTATTTTTTTTGAGACACAGTCTCATGCTCTGTCACCCAGGCTAGAGTGCAGTGGCGTGACTTCAGCTCATTGCAACCTCTGCCTCCTGGGTTCAAGCAATTCTCCTGCCTCAGCCTCCTGAGTAGTTGGGACCACAGGCATGTGCCACCACACCTGGCTAATTTTTTGTATTTTTAGTAGAGATGGGGTTTTACTGTGTTAGCTAGGATGGTCTCGAACTCCTGACCTCATGATCCACTGGCCTCAGCCTCCCAAAGTGCTGGGATTACAGGCATAAGCCACTGTGCCCAGCCCAGGTTAAACACCTTTAAGCCCAAAACCTGAATTTGAAATGCTCCAAAATCTAAAACTTTTCAAGTGCTGACATAATACTCAAGGAAAATCTTCACTGGAGCATTTTGGATTTGGGATGCTCAAATGGTAAGTATAATGCAAATTTTCCAAAATCTGAAAAAAAATCTGAAATCTGAAACGCTTCTGGTCCCAAGCATTATGGACAAGAAACACTTAAAATATACTAAGAGAGTCCTTCAGGCTTAAATAGACACTTGACAGTAACTCAAATCCACCTCAAGAAATAAAAAGCAGTAATAGAGCTAACTACATATATAAATATAAAAAGCAGTGTAAGCATATTTTTGTATGTCACTATTTTCTTCTATCTTATTTAAAAGACACAAAGCAACAATTATTAAACTGTTGGTGAGCTTATAATGCATTGAGTTGTAATTTGCATGATGATAATACCACAAAGGAGTAGAGAAGGAACAGATCTATACCAAAGTAAAGTTTTTGTATACTATTTGAAATTAACATTTCAAATATTTAACTATATTATTTTAAATTAAGTTGTTAATTATAATCCCCAGAGAAGCCACTAAAAAACAATAAAGAAACAACAATGGAATTAGAATGACATACTAGAAATATTTAAAACAAAAAAAAGTAGTAATGAAGGAATAGAAAAACAAGGGACAAAAGACACATGAAAAACAAATAGCAAAATCGCAGATGTAACTCCTACTTCATGAGTAATTACATTAAATATAAATGAACTAAATATTAAAATCAAAAGCCAACAAATGGAAATAAATGAAACAGAGGACAGAAAAGTTAAAAAAAACAACAAAACAAAGTTGGTTCCTTGAAAAGATAACAAAATTGGCAAACTTAGCTAGGCCGATCAAGATAAAAGAGAAGACTCAAATGGTTAAAATCAGAAATGAAAGGGGAAACATTACTGTTACTCCTACAAAAACAAAAAGGATTATACGGGGATACTATGCATAATTATAAGCCAACAAATTAGACAACCTAGATAAAATGGATGAATTCCTAGAAAAATATGAACTATTTAAGCTAGCTCAAGCAACAATAGAAAACTTGAATAGACCTATTTTCAACTAATAAAGAGAATGGACTAGCAGAAAAAAAAAATTCCTGCAAAGAAAAGCCCAGTCTCAGATGGCTTCACTGATGAGAAGAATTAACACCAATGTTTCATAATCTCTTTTAAAAGCAGAGAAGAGGGAACACTTCTCAACTCATTCTATGTGACTAGTATTGTGATGATACCAAAACCAAAGACAACATAAGAAAACTAGAGACCTAATATCTCTTGCAAATATAGATGGAAAAATCTCCAATAAAATACTAAAAAACCAAATCCTGCAACATATAATAAGTACCACATACTATGACCAAGTGGGATCTATCCAGGAATGCAAGGAGGATTCAAAGTACAAAAATCATAAATTCTTGTAATATACCATATTAATAGAATAATGAACAAAAACTACACACAAGATAATGTCAATAGACACAGAAAGAGCATCTGGCAAAATCCAACACCCTTCCATGATTAAAAACACTCAAAAACTAGGAATAGAATTTTCCTAACCTGATAAAGAGTATCAACAAAAAAACTCACAGCTAATATCATACTTAATAGTCAAAGACTGAATGCTTTCCTCTTAAGATCATTATATAGGAGGGTCTAGTCAGGACAACTAAGTAAGAAAAAATAAAGGCCTCCAAATTGGAAAGGAAGAAGTAAAACTACTTCTGTTCACAGACAGCATAACATTGTATATAAAAATCCTAAGGAATCCACCCAAAATACTATTAGAGCAAATAAGCCAGTTTAGCAAGGCTGCAGGACACACATAAAAATCAGTATATTTAAAAAAGCAATTACATTTCTATACACTACAATAGGTAATCCAAAAATTAAGGAAACAATTTATAATAGCATCAAAAGAACAATGTACTTAGAAAAAATTTAAGAGAAAAAAGAAGTATGAGACTTATACACTGAAACTATAAAATATTGTTGATAGAAATGAAAGACCTAAATAAATGAAAAGACATCCTGTGTTCATGGATTAAAATACTTAATATTATTAAGACGGTTATACTCTCCAAACTGACCTATGGAATCAACATTATTCTTATCAAAATTCCAGGTGGATTTTTTTTTTTTTTGCAGAAATAGACAAGCTGATCCTAAAATTCACATGGAAATGCAAAAGTCCCAGAATAGCCAAAACAATCTTGAAAAATAAAAATAAAAATGTGAAGTTTCCAATTTCAAAACTGACTACAAAGTTACAGTGATCAATAAAGTGTGGTACTTGCATCAAATGCAGACATGTAGATCAATGGAAAACAACTGAGAGTCTATACACAAACTCTTAAATTTTTGGCCAACTGCTTTTCAATAAGGGTGCCAAGATAGATCAACAGAGAACAGTCTTTTCAAAAATGGTGCTGGTATACCAGATATACACATAGAAAATGACAGAGTAGGACTCTATCTCATACCAGGTACAAAAATTAAAATAAATCATAGACCTACATCCATAAAACTCTTAGAAGATAAATGTTAAAAAAAACTTCATGACTTTGGATTCCAAATGGCTTCTAAGACATGACACCAAAAGCACAAATAACAGAATAAAAGGTAAACTAGAGGTCATCAAGATTAAACATAATTTTGTTTCAAAGAATACTATTAAGAAAGTGAAAACACAATCCACAGAATAGGAGAAAATATTTTCAATGTATCTGCTATGGTTTGAATATGTCTCTTCCAATTTAGGTATTGCCAGTGTGGTAGTATTAAGAGGTGGAGACTTTAACAAGCGATTAGGCCATGAGGGCTTGTACCTCATGAATGGTATTAGGTGCCCTTATAAAAGGAGCTGATGAAAGGAGTTCTCCCCACTTGCCCTTGTGCCTTCTGCTATGTGAAGACGCAGCATTCCTCTCCTCCAGAGGATGCAGCCCTCACCAGACACCACATGCTGGCAACTTGATTTTGGAATTTCCAGTCTCTGTAACTATGAAAAATAAATTTCTATTCTTTACAAATTACCTGGTCTGTGGTGCTGTGTTACAGTGGCACAAACAGACTAAGACAATATACAATAAGGGACTTCTATCCCAAATATATAAAAAATGCTTACAACTCAACAATAGAAAGACAACACAATTAAAATAGGCAAAGGATTTGAACGAACATTTCTCCAAAGAAGCTATACAAATGACAAACACATGAGAAGATGCTCACCATCAGTAGGCATTAGAGAAAACAAAGTCAAAACTGCAATGACATACCACTTCATAACAACTAGAATGGCTTTTTTTTTTTGTTTAAGTGCTGATGAGGATGTGAAGACATTAGTATCCTCATACACTGCAGGCGGAATATGCAGTCACTTTGGAAAATACTATGGCAGCTCCTCAAAATGTTAAACCTACAGTTACTGTATATTCCAACAATTCCATTCTTCGTTATATTCTCAAGAGATATGAAACCATGTGTCCCCACCAACACTTGTCCATGAATGTTCATAGCAGAATTATTCATAATAGCCAAAGAATAGAAACAACCAAAATGTCTATCAATTAATGAATAAACAATGCAGCTTATACATATAATGGGATGTTATTTGGCCACAAAAAAGGAATGAAGTACTGATACATGCTACAACATGGATGAACCTCAAAGAGTAGGTGAAATGAAAGAAGACAGTCACAAAAGGCCTTATACTGTATAGTTCCACTTTCATGAAATGTTCAGAACAGGCAAATCCATAGAAACAGGAAGTAGATTGGTGGTTGCCAGGGGCCAAGGGAAAGGGTTTAGGGAGTGAGTGCTAATGGGCACTGGTTTCTTTTGAGGGCAATAAAAATGTTCTAGAATTAGATGGTGGTGATCACAACTTGGTGACTGCACTTAAAATACCTGAATTGTTTACAAATTTTTAATATTTTCAATTTTATTACATACTGAGTAGATTCACAAGAATAGAAAACATTTAAAATATTTAAATGCTTTTATGAAATGTCCAGAATAGGTAAATCCCTAGAAACAGAAAGCAAATAGATTAGTGGTTGCCAGGGGCTAAGGGAAAGGGGCACACCTGAATTGTGCACTTTAAAAAGGGCATTTTATGGTATATAAATAATATCTGTATATAGCAGTTATTTTTAAAAGGGGCATAAGGGCTGGGCACAGTAGCTCACACCTATAATCTCAGTACTTTGGGAGGTCGAGGCAGGCGGATCACTTGAGGTCAGGAGTTTGAGACCAGCCTGGCCAACATGGTGAAACCCTGCCTCTACTAAAAATACAAAAATTAGCCGGGTTTGGTGGCAGGTGCCTGTAATCCCAGCTACTTAGGAGGCTGAGGCAGGAGCATCACTTGAACCCGAGAGGTGGAGGTTGCAGTGAGCTGAGATCATGCCACTGCATGCCAGCCTGGGTGACAGAGCAAGACTCTGCCTCAAAAAAAAAAAGAAAAAAAAAAAAAGAGGGGCATCAGCTTCAAATGGGCATTTGATAGAAACTATAAAAGTAACTGAAAATATTTATAATGTATATATTTTACAGATATCTCATAAATAATTAAAGTCAAATAGTTTTGAGCACAGGCAGTATATCCCCAAGAACTTCCCTCCATTTTCTGCAAATTAATCTGTGTGAAATGCTAGGAAATACGTGGTGTAACTATTACGGTGATTTCGTAAAATGAGTTTTAACAAGAACAACCCATGAGGACCTCATAAAAATGCAACTTTTGCACTTTGAAATGTATTTTTGAGATTTTTTTTTTTTTTTTTAACTAGAACAATGTACAAACCAACAGAGAAGTTGAAGACGAATTTAGAGAAAAGGTAACAACATTCGGCCTTTGGCCCAAAACTCTTTTTCAATGAGGAGGGAAGAGTACTTTAAAGCCATCTGCAGCTTTCGAGCTACGAAGCCATAATGGGTACAACACGCTCAGAATCCTCTGTTAAATCGAAGGGTAATTATGTCTATTCATCAGGGCTGCCATGTAAGCAACCTACCTCCGGAGCACGCTGACATGCTTGGGGCTTGAAAAGTTTGGTTATCAGCTCATTGCTGGTGCCCAGAAATTTTGATCTGGCTGGCACACCTGGATAGTGGCCAGATGATCAAGAGAAAATGCCTGGTTCCCTGCTACATCCCTGCTGGAAGTTGAGACCACCAAAAGCAGAGGTCTAATAATACCATTCAGAACAGTGATGGTGAAATTCAGAGTGCTCTGGCACCCACATATATCCCTTTAGACAGTGCAGCTGGTGTCTGAATTTCAACCTCAGCACAAATTAATTTTTGATTACATTTTTTAAAACATTGTATGAACTATTTTTTTAACATAAAAACCAAAACAACTACTGAGTTTTTAAGCAAGCACTTTTTAGTATATATTAAGAAGTCATTTCTAAAAGTAAAACAAAACAAAAAACAAAAACCCCACTAATTTTCCCAGTGGAACCCTGAAGAAATCAGAGCTGCTTTTGGCTCACATCTGCAGGGCTGAGTGTACATTCCTCTGGGGGCCAAAAGTTCAAGGGCAATCCTCCCGCCTCCAGTCCTCCTTCCTTTTTCAAACAAAATATTGTCTTAAAATATTGGAGTGTTTCCTAGGAGTAACATTCCTGTCAGAAACTGGGTTGGATTATCTAAGAAAAAAATGTTTCCATTTCACTTAGTTATTATGCTCAGAACAAAAGGGATATATCATCCAAGCAATGAGTGTTCTCCAGTCAGTCTTGTCTTACCAAAACAGTTTAAGATCATGAAAATAATTTTATGTCTAACAAACTTTTCAGCATGGCAACAAGGAATAAACAGAGGTTACCTCCATGTACAGTTATCTTGATTAAGATATCCATAGAGAAAGCAAGCCACTCCTACGACTGCGGCCAGGAGAAGCATCTGAGTGTAATAGCCCAGCCAAGCAAAGTAGATTCCAATCTTCTCTCCATAGTATTTCCTGAAGAAAGACAGAAATTATTTTTAGAAGATACAAATAATTACTTTGCAGCTTCATCCTAATATTAATTTCTGATTTTAAATAAAGGAGGCTTTAAGCTTAAACCTGACTCGATTCACCCTTAAAACATTCATTTTCATAGCAGACCCTGAATTCTATGAAACAAAAAGTGTATTACACATTATAGAAGAACTAATCACTATCGCTGGTTTGCCTAGTGAAAGTATATTAAAATACAGCAAGGAAGAGAAAAATGCTGATTATGGAATAAATACAGAGTATTACTATCATTCTTTGTAAAGATCAGCACTATTTTACACATTCTCCAAAAGACTGTTCTTTATATGCATGAGACAAATGAACATGAACAATCTGCTCAGTTATTTGCTTTTACTTAACTAGGGAAGTTCCTTGGAGGAAATGTAACGTAAATCACAAATACAGTTGAGCCTTAAACAACACAGGTTTGAACTGCATGGGTCCACTTAGATGTGGATTTTTTTTTCAATAAAAGATAAAGCTAGTGTGCCTGCCTCTCCTGCCTCCCCTTCCACTTCCTCCACCTCTTCCCACTCTGTCACCCCTGAGACAGCAAGAATAACCCTCCTCTTTCTCCTCCTCCTCAGCGTACTCAATGTGAAGACAAGGATGAAGACCTTTATGATGATCTATTTCCATTTAGTGAATGGTAAATATACTCTTATGATTTCTTAACAACATTCTTTTCTCTAGCTTTATTGCAAGAATACAGTATATGATACATGTAACATTCAAAATATGTGTTAACTGATCGTTCACGTTATTGGTAAGACTTCCAGTCAACAGCAGACCATTAAAAGTTTAAGGGGAGTCAAAATTTATATGCAGGTTTTCGACTGTATGTGTGTGGGGGTGTCAGTGCCCTACCCCTGTGTTGTTCAAGGGGCAACTGCAATAATAATAAGAAAAATAATAATACTAATCTGTAGTGGAAGTCTCTCTGACCAAAATTTTTGCAAAACTTATATAAGAATGAAAGAAGGCAGGATGCATATAACTGAGAAACCCATCACCCTGTATTCCTTATATCTAGCTCTTCTATTTTTTCCTAATTTTTAAAAACTGGTTAATGGTATACTCTGGGGTAAAGGGAGGCCAGGTAGGCAAGATTAAAGAGTGCAGGCTGACCAAGAAGCAGTGCCAGAATTGTTCCTGAAAGGAAGGTCAAGTACAGTCAGGCAGAGTTTAGGAATGAAGAGACAGTTCAGGTGACTGCTGCTGTTGCTGATATTCCCCAAGACTGACTCATTTCTGCCTTCATCTTGATCTGTAGAACAAGGAGATTTACTTCACTCTGAGGCCTGCGTGAGATTTCAGGCTCAGTATGGAGCTGGGCTGAACTCCTTGGTCTTAGCCTTGTGGGGACTCAGCTCTGAGCAAAACCTGGAGTCCTGGGAGACTTCAGACAGGAACATCCCTGGGCTGGACCAGCACTCACAGGGAAGGTCTGAGACCAGCTCCATGGGTCACAGGCCTGGGTGTAGGTCACATTCACAGGAAAAAAGGAAGAGCTGAGACAGACCTGAGGGTGGAATCGGGAGATGGGAGGAACACAGTGTGGTGATTTTCACATGACCAGAGCTTTGTTGTCTAGCTCACAGAAGGCAGGCAAATGGCAGGTTCAGGATAGAGCCCGGAAGAGAAGTCTGGCCATGGATTTGAGATGCCTTCGCCTCTTTTTGGTTATGCTCTCTGTAATAAATTTTCATCAGCCATCCATCCTGGAAATGCCATATTTAAATTGGAAAGAATCTTAGAAGTTGCCTGGTCCAACCTCCCAATAATAAAAAATATCCTGCTGTGTTTAAAGAGCTGGTCAGGCAGTCTCTGCTTGGTTATTTACTGTGACAAGGAGTTCAATACTTTCTAAGGCATGCCTGTTACATTGTAAGCAAGGCCAGAAAGATTTTTCAAATCTTAAAAGGAAATCTGTCTCTTAGTTCTTGCTGAAAAGCTGGTAATAATGAGGATTCCTTCAAATGTAATATTTTCTGATCATTGTCCCTCTCTGCCAAATAAGTCCCAACTCTTAAAATCCATGTAACAAAATTCAGCTTTGATTTTTAAAACCAAAATTACAAGTATACAGTCATTAAATAGTCTAATAGCTCTAGAAGGCTGGTTATAAAAAGGAGCAGTCCCCTACCCCCTCACCTATTTCCTGCTGCCCAGAAGCAGTTACTTTAAATTCCTATAGTTGATGCTTAGAATATTTACTTTCCTATCTCTAAATAACATGCAAGAAGTGCTGCTTATTGATTTTTCAGTTTGGTGCATCACCTATTGACTTTCTATTCTGGACGATGTGGATTAAGCTCTCTTTCAACCCCTTGCCTCATCTAAACATCCACATCTCTATTCCTGCCATCCTCACATAGTTACAATATAACTTTTGGTTAGATTAATATTCTTGCTTTATATTATTATGATTCTATAAACACTATTCACAGCTGAATCAAGTCATTGCTATAATTACTTTTTCCTCCCTGCTCAGTATCTTGTTCTCCCTAGAGTTAATAATTGTCTTGATGGCTCATTGCTTAGTTTTGTGTACTTATCAACAATTCAACCCCAGACTCTCCCCTAATGTGTCACTTTCTCAATAGTTTCAAACACATGAGATCATCTATCAGTTTCAACTCCTTGAATAAATGCCCTCAGACCTCCTCCAACCTTGACTAATGACTCTCCAAGTCCCGCCACAGAACTGTGTCACCTGGGATCTCTCTGTCCCTCTCTCTTGTGCTGGCATTTCCTGTTAACTAACTCTTAGGTCTTCCTTCTTGGTGGAGCACCTCCTCCATTACCTTGCACATCTAAACTGTGAAAATTCCTCATACTTAACAGTTTGAGCATACATAGAGTTACACATATATGGTCAAACTTTCCTCAGACATGTGAAGTCACTGCTGTCTTTTAGTGTGTAGTGTCATTGAGAAGCACAATGCTTTTGAGTCTTGATCCTTTGTATGACTTTCTTTTCATTTTGCTTTCTAAAGGCTAGCAGGATCTTCTTTGTCCCCAGTGTTCTGAGCCATCGTGTTGGAGTGACTCAGTGGCTCTATTTTCATCCTCTAGGCTGGGTACTCAGCAGGCTCTTTCCACCTAGAGACTCATGATGTTCAGTTCTTCAGATACTTCTCTGGAAGTACTTCTCAGATTTCTTCCTTACATTTTTTATCCTCTGGTTTCTCATACTCCTATTATTTATACATTGTACCTCCTGGACTGATCTAATTTTTTATCCTTTCCCCCTTTTCTATCCCTTTATCAATTTTGCTCTATGCTCTGCATAATTTCTTCAACTTCATTTTCTAATGGCTTCTATTGGTGTTTTTCTGTCTAATCACATTTTCAGTTTCCAAGAGCTAGATTTTATTCTCACAACAATCCTTTCTTATAGGATCCTGCCCTTGTCTTGTGAATACCCTATTTTCTTTTATTACTCTGGGGGTAAAAAATGGGAGTTTGGAGGGAAACTTTTCTTTTTCACCTGTGCAAAGTCTGGTTCCCATAGGTTGCTGTTTCCAGTTTGGTTTGCTTTTTGGGAAACCAAATGGAAAGAGCCCATTTTCCCTTCAGTAATCCCCGGGAACCACAGATGAGGTTTAATAGCCTGAATATTCAAGGGGTTACTAGTGAGAAGCAATGAAGGGAAAGAACATGTGGACCAGGGACAGGGGACAGTTAAATGCCATTTCCCCTAGCAAAATATATTTAAAATAGTCATGAAATTTTCTTTACTGAAGCAAAAATAAATAAATAAATAAATAATAGAGCACATAAAAAATGATTAAGAACCCATCACTCTGCCATCAGATGCTACTGGCTTAACATAAAAGGAAATTAATAAAATGGAAACTTCACATGCATGTCAACCTCAAATATTTACATATGTACAAACATCTTTTAAAATCTTATTTTACAGGGTAAACAGAGTTAATGAAAATGCCTCTTCATGACTGTAATCTCGGTGATTGAATGACAAGGGAATCCAAGTGTGATCACATAAAATAAAGAAATCTCTTATGAAACAATGAATCTAAGCAATGATTGCTGATAGATGCTATCATCACAAAAAAGAGAGACAAATGGACATTATATACCTTCTGATATAAGTACCTAACTCCATGTATAACGTATTCTTGTATAAAATCTAACCTCAATCAGATTAAGCTTCTAGAGGAGGATCCAATTACTTAGCTAATACAAATACACAAATTATGTAGTCATAGCAAATACAGAGGAATATGTTCAACAACACCACAGGAGAGAATGAAATCAGCAAAACAGGGAATGCAAGGCATTCTTTCAACAACAGCAAGGAAAACAAGAAATAAACAGTGAAACTGAGACCAGAAGAAATTTGAGAGATTGTATTAATTGCAACCTCTGGACCATGTTTGGATCCTGCTTTTAACTAAAAAACCATTAAGTTGTTTTTGGGACAATAAGGGAAATCTGAATCCTGATTATCTGATGATATTAATTTTTTTTTTTTTTTGGAGACAGGGTCTTACTCTGTTGCCCTAGAATGCAGTGGCACAATCATAGCTTACTGCAGCCTCAAACTCCTGCGCTCGAGCAATTCTCCCATCTCAGTCTCCTGAGTAGCTGGGACTACAGGTGTAAGCCATCATGCCTGGCTTTTTTTTTTTTTTTAAAGACTGGATCTCACTATGTTGCTCAGTCTGGCCTTAAGCGATCCTCCTGCCATAGCTTCCTAAAGTGCTGGGATTAGAGGAATGAGTCACCTCACCCAGCCTTCCTTTTCAAAAGGGGGTATTCTGGTTATGTTTAAAAGACACCTTATTTAGAAATAGATGCTAATGAAATGATATGACATTTGGAATCTGCTTCAAAATGATCCAGTGGAGTAGGGAGGGAAAGAAGTGGGAGTAAAAGTGAAACAAGATTAGCTATGAGTTTATAATTTTTGGAGCTGGGTGACAGATGAATGCAGGCTCGCTATGATACTCTATTTCTGTATATATTTGAAATTTCCCACGGAAAATGTAAAACAAAACAAATATTCATTTGTTTAAAACTTTCACTTTTAAGGTCTAGTAGTTTTCTCAAGTAGGTGGCCAGTGCATGGGGCACTGAGACACCATAAAAAAACAGGTACGTGACCCAGGCAGACATGAAGTTAATTCTCCTCTCCTCTTCACTCTCCACATGCAATCCATAAACAAGTCCTGTTGACTCGACTCCCCAAACACATCCCAAATCTGCTCCCACAGTCTCATGCCTGGCTCACTCAAACAGCCTCCTACCTAGTGGTCTCCCTGCTTCCTGTACCCCTTATAATCCATTCTCCACATTATCTTTGCAAACTGTGAATAGGATACAATGACTAAAACATTTAAAATATTACAACTGCTTCTCACTGCAATTAAAGTCTAAACTCTTTTCGGCACTCCTGCCACCCCTCTAACTTCATGTCTTATCATTCTCTTTCTCACTAGCACTGGTCTTTGATGTTTCCTCAAACTTGCCAAATGTGTGTGCATCTCAGAGCCCCTGTACAAGCTGCTCCTATTCCTAGAAGGACTTCTCCCAAGTCCTCAAAGTACTGACTTCTCTTCACAATCCGGTCTCAGCTTAAATGTCACCTCCTCAAAGATAACTCCCTAAACTCACTTCCCACTCTGCCCTCCCATCCTATTGCTCTGCTATTTTCTTCACTTCAATTAGAAATTCTGTTTATTTATTTTCATATTTTATTGGTGTTCTTGGTCTATCTCCCACAAGCCAGTATCCTCAGCACTGCCCAAACAATGTAAGCTTCTGGAGGAAAACCAACAGCGTACTTTGGGAACAAAAACTCTTGAGCTGGTCATTGTATCTTGTGGGAGACAATGAAATAGAACCTAGCAGCAGACACAAAAAAAGAGTAAAAATGCATATGTCTTACCATACAATAGAGGCTATATCTAACATTTACTTCTGTACAATCTGGAATTTGGTGGGTCTGCATCCCAGTTCCTGGGTGGGAGGTAACTTCTAAACCCTTGGAACTTCCTGAGAGATAGGAGTGCCTTTTTATTTACGGTGGGACCTTAGGACTATGCCTGATAGTTTATGTCAGTGAAGTGGCTCACGGTGGGCCTCTAGAGAGTTTGTGCTAATGAGATGACTCAGGGTGCAGGCTGGCCATGTTAAAAGATCAACCACACGACTGGAGAACTGGAGCTTTGAGCCACATATTACTGGCCATCTTCCAGGGAGAGGATGGTACTGGAGATTGAGCCACATGGGTAATGATTCAATTAATCACGCCCACACAATTAAGCCTCAGTAAAAACCCTGGCCAATGAAGCCCAGCACTCTGGGTCAGCTCCCTTGGCTGGCAAGAGTCTTGATGAGTACTGTCACATTCAGATGCTGTGGGGTAACACACTGAGTGCCTCCCCCTGGAGTACTCCCTACAACCCCTCACCTGATAAGATCCAAGGGCTGCTTTTTGTATATGCTTCGAGGATGAGCCCATTCTCTGTAGAGAAGGTACCGTTCATTAGGGCAGCTGGGATCCTCTGACTGACGGCGGAATTTGCACTGTAACGCAGAAGGGAACATGTGAGCACCATAATCATCATGTTTTCACAAATCTGTTTCTTAAATGTGATACAAATATTTGATAGTCAACTGTGAATAAGGGGTCCTCACCTGCTGGAAGGGGTGGAAATACCATCTAATTTTTAGTGATTCTTAACCAGGTATGGCACTAGCCTCCTTGGGGGTCATTTGTGAATGTGGGCAGGATGAATGACTCGGTGTTACAATCCTGGGGAGCACTGCAGGGACTCTGTGAGGGCCCCAGAGATGCTTAAAATGCTTTCAGTGGGGGCAGTCCTACACAATGAAAAATTGGGCCACCCAAGTGCCCAAATCACTACACCAGAGGAACACGGGATAGCCCACCCATCTCCATGGACAATGGGGAAACCAGGGCCTTGGCTGGTTAACAGCAGGGTCAATTCTAAAACCTAGGCTTCTTTGCCCCCAGTTCAGCAGTTATTCTGTGATAACAGATAGAAAAAAAATAACAAAGCTTGATATCATGTTATATACTTAGCTTATTCAAGAAACAAAACTTCCTGCTTAAATCCAGTTGTCTTTTTTCCTAACTCATTTTTCTTAGACTTCTGGCACTAGAACCAGATTACCACCCAGCCAAATCAGGGCACAGGCCCTGACCTTCACACATCTCCCTCTCAAATACCACATGGGACCATCTGTTAGCCTGAATACAGGACCACTGCAATTAGAAGAGGCTTTAGTGGAAAAGACCTGGCCAAAAGCAAATGTCAACTGCTATAGAACCTTGGCACCCCAAATTAATATTCGTGACAGCTATTTGCAAGCAGCCTCAAAATTCATGTCCTGCTATTCGCTATTAGCTAAATTCAGTGGGGTACAAAAGTAAAACACATGGACTCTCAGGCTGGATGGCTACATTGGGTCTCTTAGGATCAGTATTTACTTCACCCAGCTCCCTGTTCTCTACTTTTCTATGTGTGTCAAGCTGCTGTTTAGTGTCCTAGTTTTATTATGTTATTTAGTACATTTCAATATTGTCTATCCACAAATACATGTACTACACAGTAGCAATTACCAATATCAGTCTTTGCTTTCTTTGGTCTTACAGAGTCAGATGAATTGATAGTGAATATAACAAAGTAATAATGCAATATAATATAGTATTTATTTCAATGATAGAGTTGTAAATGTCCCTGCATTTACAGTGGTCACATTTTAAAAATTTTATTTCACAAGAGATGTTCTCGGCTAGAGAAGTACTCTTGAATTTGAGGGGTTGCCGTAATCTCAGAATGTAGTCCTTAAAAAAATGTCAACAATCTGGGGTACTGCCATTGTCACAGCAAACCTGACAGATGCCTTTTTAAAAGCCCAGGGATATTCCAGGGGACAGTTTGAAAATCATATTCCAAATGAGGAAGTAAAGTCTATGCTACAGAAAATG
This sequence comes from Chlorocebus sabaeus, assembly GCF_047675955.1. Taxonomy (NCBI): domain Eukaryota; kingdom Metazoa; phylum Chordata; class Mammalia; order Primates; family Cercopithecidae; genus Chlorocebus; species Chlorocebus sabaeus. The sequence continues at coordinate 42,901,803 of NC_132914.1, read as the reverse complement.
ATAAATAAGAAGGTCTAACATGTATTTTGCTGACAAAGAACTAATTTTTTTTGGTTGATAATAACATGTTAGTAATTATGAAAATAGCTAACACTTATAATAGTATTTATTATATGCTAGGGACTAACATTTGGATTAATTTAATGGATTAATTTAAAGCTCTTAACAACTCTAGGAGGTAGGTTATAATTTATTCCCAGCTTATTGATGAAGAAATGGAGGAAGAAAGGCTAAATGACTTTCACAAGGTCATCTAGCTAGAAAGTGGCAGGGCAGGCATTTTGGTCCCAGAAATGCTAACACGGATTAACTGCTAATCTATACGGCTTTACACATTAACTGTGAGAGAGGTACTGTCCATTCATTCATTTGCTCCTTTAAAACTGAGTATCTTTATGACTGGGATCCATCTGTGAACAAAAGACCTGTTTCTTACCCTAAATGAGCTTGTAATCTAGCAATATGTTCCCTTCATTTTATTGAGGAAGAAACTTACAGTCAGGAAAGTTAGCCCTTTGCTACTGTCAACATCAGAGTATACAGAAGGCCTTTTAGTTCATTTTTGCCTTTTAACTTACATCATGGAGTGGGAAAGCTGCCTTGTAGATCCCAGAGTTTACAAGTCTGTTGATCCCAAACTTGCTAACATTGTTTATCAGTTGATACTTGACCCGAGAGAGGATGAAGTAAACCTAAAAAGATTCCAAAATAGAGTATGTGGTTTATACAGTGTAACTAGCCAATCCAATCATTGTTTACTACTGTAACATGAATCTGTTGGCATATTTCTTTTCTTTTTGTGCAGTTTTTAAAAATAAAACCAAACCAACCAAACCACAAAACAGCAGGTTCCAAATTACCCCAAGACAGCAACTAAATGTGGTTTAGACTTACAATGCGGCTTCTGGTGGCTGGATTGAAGAAAGCATCTCTATCAACAATGTAAAAATCATTCATCCGGTTCTTCTCAAATGGGGCAGTGAAAAACTCTTGCTCTGGCTTGATGATGCTTTCATCTACACTGAGGACTTTGGTAAACCAGTTGAGTGTACCAAAGGCCGAGGACCGGTTTTTCAGATCATTGGGTTTCAGAGGCAATTTGATATGCATTATCTCAGCATAAGTACATAACACCTCCCACGGTGCATGTACTTTTACAAATACAAGCTTGTCATCCAAAACCTATATTGAAAAAATAAAAACACAGAACAAGAAACCAAACCAACCATTTTCAACACACAGATTTTTCTTATGTTGTTGGTAGCTTAAAAAAAAAAATACAGAGACCACCACTAAAAGTGAAGGTAACAATAAAAATAGATTTTCAAACCATCAAAAATTTTTGCTTTAAAGACAATTTCTTGGTTTGAATCATTAAGAAATTCAAATAATCAGTTTATAAAACTATGAAAATAATTTATAAAATGAAGAAAACCAAACTTATTTATCACTCTACCCAAATAATTGACAAAGTAAAAACACTAGAATATTCATTGTAGTGCTATCATAATGAAAAATTTTTAATTTTCTAAACTTTTAACTGTCTATTGTCTAACTGTTCAATATCTCATTATGTGGCTGTTAAAAATGTCAAAGAATTATGTTTATTGCCATAAATCCATTTGCTACATATTAAAGGGAAAAAGCAAATTATAAAACTGTGAAGTGGTAATTTTCTCCTTTTTGAAAGATAAAAAATGTGTATATATATATATTTTTGAGGAAAACAGCTCAGAAGGACTGCAAAATTATTTATGGATCATTAAGATACAGATTATTTTCCTTATTCTTATGTTTTCTAATTTTTTACCATAAACTATTTTTTGTATAACAGAAAAGCTTTTAAAAGTTTCTTAAAGGCAGAAAATAATCATTCATACATGCATTCATTGTAAAATTCGTTGGCTATTAAAAAAGATCTGCTGGTTTTGATCAGAAAAAAAGAATACATTCTATACAATGCAGATTTTGATTGACTCCTCTCCCAGTCTATGACTAAGATGTGGCCAGGGCTGCGTGTTTCCAATGTCACTCCAGTATTCCAAGTGGCACGAAGCTGCCCAAGAACAGTGGTCAGCCAAGGGCTGAAAAGGGACCAATACTTACTGATCTTGTTGCTTCTAACTGCAGGCCATGACAGATAAGGTTAGATTCGTATGCTTGTCTTTTCCTCTGTCAAAAGAAATTGGAATATGTTAGACCTTTAGTTTACCAAAGGCAGAAAAAGGCGTTTTTAAAAACAATATTAATAACAAAACCAAACTAGCATGGACCTGAAAAAGAAATTCATCAGCTCCAAATGGAACAGAAGCAATGAAGCAGCTCTTGCTGCTGGTGACGTGTGAGTGTTGGATCCCCAAGAGAATGCCATGGAGGGTAGTTCGATGCCCTGGCACCCTCGCAGGCCCTGGGCTGTCCCGGTGGGGTTTCAATCATCTGAGGTAAATAACAGTATCCTGCTTTGACACAATCCCATGTACTTTTTGGCTCACAAAAGCATACAAATTGAGTTTTCTGAGTCCTATTCACTGATACAAGTTTTCAGAGTTGAAGATCCCAGATTTTAAAAATTTGATTTCCATACCATTCAAATGGTTCAATTACTGGATGTGTATGCGTCATCCCTGCATATCTTGACCAAATTAAATAAAATAACACAGGCAATTTTGGCAAAATTCAGAGAATTTTTTTCTGTCTGCAAGACTGAGATGTTTGTGAAGCTATAAATGTCTAAATCTATAAAAATAGTGAACTAAATCTATATTACATAGCCATTTCAAAAGATACAGAATTTACTACACTTATCGATATTAAATTTTAGATGCCTAGGCTTTTGCCAAGCTGCGCCCAAAGTTGTAAGGGAAGCATGCAAAGATGGAGACTTGTTTGACCTTTTAAAAAGAATGTTTTTCATGACAAAATAGTTTATACTGCTTTGTGAAATGAAGAAAATGAGTAGACACAGAGGTTAAGAACACAAGCTTTGCTATGGTTTAAATATGTCCCCCCAAAATCATGTTAGAAACTGAATCCCCAATGCAACAGTGTTGAGAGGTGGGGCCCACTGAGGGGTGATCAGGTCACAAGGGCAGACTTAACAAATTAATGACATTATCACAGGAGGGGTTTCATTAGCATGGAATGGGCTCCTTATAAAAGTTTGGCCCCCTTTTGTTTCTAACCCCCTGCCCCATTTTTGTTTCTCCCCACCACCTCTCTCTCCCCCACCACTGTGGGGGTGACACTGCAAGAAAGTCCTCACCAGATGCCAGCCCCCTTGATCTCAGACTTCTCAGCCTACAGAACTGTGAGCCAATCAATTTCTGTTCTTTATAAATTAGTCTGTGGAATTCTGTTGCAGCAGCACAAAATGGACTAAGATGAGCTCTGTAACCACACTTCCTGGGTTCGAAATCTGAATTTATTATTTGTCAGCTCCATGACCCATGACAAGAAAATTAAACTCTTCATGCTTCATTTTCTTCATCTGTAGAATTAAGAAAACCCACTTGTTTCCTTTTTAGGGTCTTGTGAAGATATGATTTAAACTATGTAAAGCACATGAAGTAGAATTTTCATTTACAATAGTGACGAAAGGTAACTTGGAGCAAGCCTTACACTGAAGACAGCTGAAAAAGCTGGGTGGAGTATTTAGCACAGCAGTTAACAAGATAGAGAGGAACTGCTAGGTCCAGGTCGAGATCATCTAGTGGATCTGGCAGTCAGGCACTTTACCCAGGGAGCAGTACTCATGATCTGCCCACTCAAAAGGGACAGAGTGGGGATGAGCTGCTGTGCTATGCACAGGGCCTAGAACATAAAAAACATCCCATTAACTAGAAGTAGGTGAAGCTGCAGGAAAAAGATCAAAGGTCAAAAATTAAAAGAATATACTTGGTATTTGGCTAAATTTGAGTCCAAGTGGAATCTCTGATGTATTGTGTAGAAGTATCAGAAAAAGGATATTGCTTTGTTTTTATATCATCAATAAATGGTTGTACAGTACTTAAAACATGCCAGACACTGTTCTAAGAGTTGTACAGATATAGTACATTTAACTGTTTGCTGCAATTTGAACGTACAATAGAGTAGCAGAGGAAATCAGCAAGTGGTATAACTTCCCTAAAAACAAGCAAATGGCCTAGAAATGCCCCACTCAGATAGTGGTAAGGAGAGTTTCAGGTACAGCTCTCCTACTCTGCTCCCCGCAAATGACTGTTCCCTCTGGGTGTCCCCATCCCCGCCATCTCTGCAATTCATCCTGAGAAGTTCTTCAGCACTTTCTACCTCTGACCCACCATATTCCCAACTTGAACTTGAAAGTTGACTCAAATTCATTCTACTTCTTATCTAAGCAGTACTTCTTCCCTCTAAATCCTAATACTCACACTGATTCTTATATAGGAGCCCAGTCCTTATTTCTGATTGATTACCTCTTTATAACTGGGTAAAGCATTTTGATCCCACAGACAGTGTTCATCAGTATATGCCCGACATGGTTTCGATTTGTGTCTTTGTCCAAATGTCATGTCGAACTGTAATCCCCAATGTTAGGAGAGGGGCCTGATGGGGGGTGACTGGACCATGGGGGCGGATTTCCCCCCTTGCTGTTCTCGTGATAGTGAGTTCTCACGAGATCTGGCTATTTAAAAGTGTGTAGCATCTCCCCTTTGCTCTTATCCTCCCGCTCCAGACATGTAAGATGTGCCTTCCTCCTCTGCCATGATTGGAAGTTTCCTGAGGCCTCCCCAGCCATGCTTCCTGTACAGCCTGCAGAAATGAGCCAATGAAACCTCTTTTCTTTATAAATTACCCAGTCTCGGGTAGTTCCTTATAGCAATGTAAGAACTAATACAATACCTAACACATATTTGTTGAAAGAATATACTCAACAAGCATTAGTTCATTTACAAACATTTCTTGAATGCATTCTATTTTGCAGGCATCCTGCAAAGTGCTGGAGACTGAAAGAAGAATTTAAATTAGTCTGCTACAGAGGAATTATAGAGAAACTTAGTGTGCAGTGACCTAAGACTTTCTCCCAATACAGAATGACTGAAACATTTATTCATGTGCTTCCTGGCACTGTAATGGACATCTGTCATTCTTTATGGCCACTCATTTTAAACTCCTACCACAGCCCACATCCACTATAGCAGATAAAAACACAGACACTCCTTTTCCTGGTCTCCCATGAAATGTAGCTACTGGCACTTGAGCTAGGCCCTGCCAACCAGACTACCTGGCTCCAGGCTCCAAACTGAATGCCAGTGATGCAAAGCAGCCAGGCCCAGCAGAATACATTCTGGGGTGGCTAAGAGAGCAAATGCCAGTTCCAGAAACGGTAGAGGTTACGGCAGGAGCTTCCCATAGCCACTGCTAGTCAGTGGTACCAGTGGTGCTGCCAGCAGCCCTGTGCTCAGGACAGCAACTGTGCTTTTTCTCCTGCAGCAGAATTTAAGGTACTGCTTCTGGCTGCGTATCTCTAAGCTTATTTATCTAACCCTTCAGGAGAATCTGTGAGTTCTCTAACATTTTCCTGATAAACTCTTGATATGCTTAAATTACAGTTCATTTCTGATACCGGTAAGCAAGAATCCTAACAGAGAGGCCACAAACTAGGGAAAACATGTTAGCCCAAAACCTAAAACATGGTACAGCAGAGGGAGGGAAAAGGACCGACACCATGACATTCTTTCCTTCAGGGGAGATGACTCACCCTGAGGCTGTACAAAGGGCAACCCAGATGGTCTCACTAGCAGGTCATAGCAGGATCCATGCCTGTGTCTTTGGTATCCTCTAAAATTCAGTCATGAATTTCGGTTAGCATGTGAAAGCTCAGGCCCAAGAATTTTAGCTCTTGGAGACAAATGTCTTCATTAGAAGAGTAGGAGAATCAGTCAGAAGAGGGTCTTCTCTAGTGGCTTGATGGGTGCTTTAACAATTAAGTGCTGGTAGGAAAAAAAACCATGTAACTCTGTTCAATGGCCTTATTATAAATTCATGATTCCCATCGCAGTTGGCCTGTCTCCTTCTTGGCCCCTAGCTATCCACTAGGGAGCTGTTCCAAACATTGAAGGTGCTCCTTGCACTCATTACCTAACTTCCAGCCCAGCATGCTCTGCAGGTGACCTCACCTCCTTCGTTACACAGAAAAGGGCAGCCACCCGCTGGAAACTCCTGCCAGTCTCTTTCTTTCTACCTATCAACAGCTGGGCACCACCTCTCTTCTTGGTGTCAGAAGTCCATCCTTTCATCTCTCTTCTTGAGCTTACTTTGGCAATACCTCCCATTTCTCTCTTCATTGCTTTTACTCCTCTGCCAAAAAACACCTTAAATGTTTCTCAGTCTTAAGAATATTAAATCCTCCCATGGCCCTGCCTGCTGTTCAATTACTGCCCTCACTTCAGAGATGTCTTTTAATCTTGATATCATTAAGACTTAAAACAAGCCTATAACACAGAAAGCATGCAATAAATGTCTAATGAATGAATACACTGAGTGAATGGTGGATCAATGACTGCCTGTTACGCCAGAATGAACTAGGGAGTATAAATTGCTGCAGTGCAGCAACTGGGCTCCTTTGTTCTGAGCCCCCCATATTTTCCATGTTCTTTTACTTATGGGTATTACAGGACATGGTGTAGAAAGAGAGATGCAGCTTAATTCTGAAGTACACCAACACAGATAGATAGCACAGGGACATCCACAGCATGAAGTGATTCCTGGACACTTCAGAATTTGAATTACCAGATGACAAAAGAAATGAGGCTTAGAGAGCCCAGAATGAGCCAGCCCCACATGAGGGCAGTTATGTCAGACATACCAAACACAAAATATTTCTGTCTTGGTTGTATCAGCTGTATCAGCTATGAATGCAACATGCTGAATAGTGCAAGTCAGACATGTACCTTCTTGGTGGAGTTTCTAAACTGAGGCTACAACTCATCACCTTCAAGGGACTCTCTCTTCTTGGATTTTGTTCTAACAAATAGCCCCTGTAGTTCTTGCAGTTTTGGTTTTCCTGTTACTCCTGGGCATAGTGGTTAAATTCTGAGTCAAAATTGAAATCCTGGCTCTGCCATTTACTAGCTCTGTGATGTCTGGGCAAATAATCAGCTCTATAAGCATCAGCAGTTTCATCTAAAAAACAGAAGGGAAGAAATAGCTTCATTTTGGGATTGCTTTAAGGATTAAGAGTGATCATGGGCATAAAGCACTCAGCATGATGCTTGGCATATGATAAGCACTGTAGATATGTCAGCCATCACCATTACCTTCTCTCTGCCTTTCAACTTGCTCGACTTCCCTTATTCCTTAAAAAAAAAGAAAAAGAAAAAGAAAAAAAGAAATTCTCTCTATTCCGCAGAGCTTAGAGGCTCATCTCTGTTTTAAATACCAAATATCTAACAAAACAGGCAACCCCACTCACTCTGCCTCTACACCATGCACCCCGTGACCCTCCATCCCTGCAGTGGGACACCAGTACACCATTTTATGGGAACTCATATGGGAACTCATTTTATGGGAACTCATAAAATTAATGAATATGGGAACCCTGCAGTGGGACACCAGTACACCATTTTATGAGAGTCACATAGACTCCCCCTTCTTGACTCTTCTACACCACTTGGCTATCCTGATCTTCAGGCTACCTTCTTTGATATCTGATGGATATCTATCTTTTCATTCTCTGAAGGAAGTGAACATTATCTTTTTATTTCTTCTGCCTCATTTCTATATATAAGGTTGCTGGTGAGAATGCATAGCACATATAATATCATAGATGCAGAAAACATTAGAAATACTTCCCTTCAACCTCATTTTAAGAGCTTGATAATATTCTCCCAGAGAGATGTACCATTATTTATTTAACTAATTTCAAATGGTTGGATATTTAGGTGGTTTCTACCTTTTTGCTATTATGAAAAATCTTTGTGCATCCATTATTATTTCCTCAGGATAAGGTCCTAAAAGTAAAATTGTTAAAGAATGTATTCAATTTTAAGTTCTTTAATATATATTGCTGTACTGCCCCCAGAAAGGTTGCATTCTATTTTAGCTCTTTATAAAAAATTCCGGAGATATTTACCTGATTTCTCTCAGGATAATTGGTAGACCTTGGAGTTGGTTTATAATGCCCTCTTTTTACCACCAACTATAAATACTTAAACAGTTGAATCAAGGATAGGACATTTTTATTTGCTTAAACACATTAATATATCACCTTCGTGTTACTTTAATAAAACAGTTCTTGTTATTTTCCTTTGGCATGGCAATTCACAAATAACTAGTGGAATATTTAAAAAATTGATCAAACGAGTTTTCTTGGTTTGTTGGGTAGCTAAAGTAAATTAGCATATGTGCTATATTTGTCAAACAGGCACATATCAGGAAAGGACTGCTTACTTAAGAAGAGACTGCTTAAGTCTCTTTAATATGAAATCATCTTTACTTCACTGTAGAATTTACACTTGGATAAGTAACAGTGTTCTTGACATTTAAAAAATTAGGGTAGAGCTGTCTTCCATGTTAAAAATGAAAGATAATTAATATTGCATATTGGCTGACATAGCCATTGCTCAATAAATATTTGCTGAATAAATGAATATCTGAGGCCACACAATTTTAAAGTAAAAATTATCTGTGTCTCTTACTAGAAACCTTATATATAAGAACCTAAAGTGATAGTCTATGATCTCTATTTGACAGTACAAAATGTTTAAACTAGGCTCACTGACTTTAAAAAAAAAAAAAAGGCTAGTCATAAATTAAACTGTGTTGTAAATGTCTATATCTCTAGGGGAGCAAATTCATTTGCATTGGAACCAAATTTTATTTTTTAACCTACTAGAATTCTAGTAAAGCCAAAGTGACTGCAATCACTGAGGACCTATGTACATCACAAAAAGATGCATGTGATTCTATTACTGATGGTGGAGAACGGTACTGGAGGTTCAAAGTGGAAAAGGACAAAAGCACCTGCCACACTCCAGAAATGGGTATCTTACTCATACCTCTTTTGAGAGGTTAATAAAGCTGTCAGGGAAATAAAGAATAAAGCAATCAAAATCACAAAGGACAGACTGGCATAATTAAGGAAGCTTTCTATCCCTACGCACCCTGGATTACACATTACACATCTCATTTGGCTTGCTAAAGTCATTGTTGTGAAGGACTTACTTGTGAATTACACAGTAATAGTACTGAGTGTAAACACAAATATCTACCATTTTCTTTCTATTACCCACCATTTTCGGTGTAAAAAGCAGAGACTGCAATGTCTAAGTAGTAAAATTAATGAATATACTGTGATGATAAAGTAGAAATCAGTTGGGATTAATGAAATATATGAATAGATTGATTTCAAATATTCTTAGAGCTTTGTCAGGCAAAGTATTGATGGTGCTGTCATTGTATTTTCAACTTGCCAATCTTTTTTTAACCTACAAAGATGCAAGAGAAATAAGTCATAGGTACTTAATTTGTGAAAAAAAGAAATTAGTCTGATTACTGTAAGTGCCAGTTATTAGTTATATGTCATGTTCTCCAGAAGGTTTGGTAAGCAGAATACATTATTTAATTGGAACTTAATTTAAATTCACGTGTTGGCGATAAAAACATTTAATGTTAGTGGACTGATCTGATGAAGAATTTACTCAACTGAGTAATGTATGTTCACTAGGGGACAAAAAACAGACGAGCATTTTAAATGATAAACATAGGATGGAGTGAATATTTAGCTGAAGTTCACTTCCAAATATGACTTTTAAATCAATATCACAAAAGAAAGAAATGTTCATTCTGAGTAACACAGAAAACAAATTTTCAGAGAAGAAAAAATAAACACCCATAATTCACTGCCAAGATAACTATTGTATTAGTTAAGTGTACAATAAAGTTTTTCAGTAAAGTGTTTTCCAAACTTATCTGCTTACAGGAAGAACTTTGGAGAGCTTATTTAAAATGCAGATTCTTGAGCCCCTCTCCTGGAGGTAGGTACTGACTCAGCATGTATGGGATAGGGCCTGGACAATCTATTTTTAACAAGCAACCCAGGTGACTTCTCACAGGACAGGTTTAGGAAATCCTGTTTTCTAGGACACACCTTTTCTGTGCATATATGCATGCACAGGTGCACAGAGCTATTCTTTTGTGATTATTTATCCCTGTCAAGCCTGTTTTATGAGAGAATTTGGTATAGCTGATTTTTGCCAATCCTGCTGTACTCCTTTACAGATGATCTTTTAAAAAGGTGACACATTTGCCCTGCTGGTACCAGGTAAATGACAGCCTCTTCATTCAGCTTACAGCCAGACCTCAGGAGGAGCAATCAGAAAAAGGGTTTTCTCCTCTCTACATCTTTGTGAACGTGTTAACTCCTCGGTAGGATAAAATAGAATAATCAGGTCTTACTTTTAGAATTTCATTGTCCTCTCTGTTTTTAAGGTTTCAGCCCAGAGATACTTCCCATTTTGGAAATGAGAAGCAAGAATTGAATTCATTGCTCTTGGTGATGATACTCAAAAATAAAACCAAATGTGCTTATACCAGCAACACATTTCGTAGATGTAATTTGAAACTGCTGATTCTAATTTAATTTATTCCTTCTTACCTACAATCTTAGTATAAACAAGTAGGCTGTAAAGCAAGGGAAAAGATAAAAATAGAAAGACTTCCCCACTTTAGTCTAAAATATTTAGGAGCTAAAGACAGATCTGACTTCACTCCCTAAAACAAAAGACAGAACACCTGCCAAAAGTTAGCTGGGAAGTAAAACCACCCAGCACTGGCTGCCATATCTCTTACTGAGCCTGTCCTAACATGAGGCTCATGTTTCCAATTCATCAACTACCTGTTGCAAATGTCATTCCCAGGCAAACTTTCCATGCTGTTCTGATTCCTCATAGTGCCCCCCACATTCTGCTATCCCTTTATTTCTTCAATTTGAAGAAGGTAAGCCAATTTTTAGTCTATGCAATCATGCTTTCTTCTTTATGAGGATCCATGAGACAAATTTTTCTCAGGAGGATCTTTCCTACCAGAATACTATGTTACTTTGGAACAACCAGTTTTGTTTTTATTGTGTTGAAACTTTATGTTATTAATAAAATCCTCTTGTATTCTTTGGCAACTAGGAAGTTGAGAGGCAAATTTGCAGCTGATCTCTAACTTTTGAACAAGAACTTACGGTTGATAATAAATCATTTTATTACTCTGACACATGGCTTCATTTTATTTTTCTGGCTTTTATCTCTCTTCTACCCTGATTTAGTCTTTAATTACTTTCATTCTTGATATATTTCCACAGGTGACCTTAAATACTTTTTTTCACTTCCCTCCTAACATTTATATTTATTTTAATTGATAAATAAAAATTGTGTATCATGTACAACATGTTGTTTTAAAATATGAATATATAATGGAAGCCAATATCAAGCTGATTAACATATGCATTTACACGTCACAAACTTTTGTGGTAAAAACACTTAAAATCTACTCCTTAGCAATTTTCAAGAATATATTATCAACTAGAATCAGCTGTACAATAGTTCTCCTAATCTTATCCCTCCTATCTAACTGAAATTTTGTATCCTTTGACCAACATCTCCCCAACATCCTCTCACCTCCAGCCCCTGGTAATCACTATTCTACTATCTACTTCATGAATTCAACTTTTTTTTACACTCAATACGTAAGCATCGAATACTATTTAATAAATTATAAATTCATTCATGCATTGCTTAACAACAGGATACGTTCTGAGAATGTGATTTCATCTTTGTATGAACACCATAGAGTGTACATATGAACATACACAAACCTAGAAGGTGTAGCCTACCATACACCTAGGGTATATGGAATGGCCTGCCGCTCTTAGGCTACAAACCTGCACTGCATGCGACTAAGCTGAATACCGTAGGCAGCTGTAACACCATGGTAAGTATTTGTGTATTTAAATGTAGAAAAGCTACAGTAAAACTACTGTATAAAACATTTTAAAGATGGTATACCAGTTTAGGGCACTTATCAGGAATGCAGCTTGCAGGCCTGGAAGTTGCTGTGGGTGAGTTAGCGAGTGAGTGGTGACTGAACCTGAAGGCCTAAGACATTATGTGCACCACTGTAGACCTTATAACGCTGCTCATTTAGCTTAAAACACAAACACACTATAGCTGTACACAAACTCCTTCTTTATATCCTCATTCTATCTCAAATATTTTTCTATCTTTAATTTTTAACTTTTTAAACTTTTTTGTTGAACACTAAGACATCAATACACACATTAGCCAGGCTTACACAGGGTCAGGATCATCAGTATCACTGTCTTCCACCTCCACATCTCGTCTCAATGGAAGGTCTTCAGGGGCAATGACAGAAATAGAGCTGTCATCTCCTGTGATAACAGTGCCTTCTTTTGGAATACCTCCTGAAGTACCTGCCTGAGGCTGTTTTACAGTTAACTTTCTTTTTTTATTTATTTTTTATAAGTAGGAATATACTCTAAAATAATTATAAAAAGTATACTTTTAAAATATACTATAGTTATGGTAAACATATAAACCAGTAACATAGTCATTTATTACCATTAACAAATATTCTGTACTACACATGATTGTATGTGCTATGTTTTTATATGACTAGCAGCCCAGTCCAATAGGTTTGTTTGTACCAGCATCACCACAGACATGGGAGTAACGCATTGCACTACACTATTAAGACAGCTATGATGTCACTAGGCAACAGGCATTTTTCAGCTGTGTTATAATCTTAAGGGACATTATGGTATATGTGGTATACTGTTGACTGAAACACCATTAAGCAACTTGTGACCATAGATAGAAAAATTTAATGTAGTATTAACATAAATAAGTAGGGTGCTAATAACTATAAAAAGTACACATTGCATATTAAAGCTAATAAATGAATGCCTTGAGTTATACTATCAGTTAGAATACTATCTTATTAGGCAAAAATAACCAAATACTTAATATGCATAAGGCTTAATGAGGAATCAAGTCACATGATCACCTCAATAGATACAAGAAAAAGCATTTGATAAACTTTAGAACCCAGTTATTATAAAAATGCTTAGCAATAGCAATCTAGGACTAAAAGGGAACTCCTTTAACTTTTTAAAAGAAGTCTATCAAAAATGTATGGCAAGTGTAATATTTAATAGTGAAATTTTAGAAACATTCCCATTAAAATCAGGAACAATACAATCGTGACTACTATGTGTATTGGTTTTGTTCAAGAGGCAATAGCCACTGCACTCAGACAAGAAAAAGAATAAATATGGCAAAGAAAGACCAAAACTGTCATCATTTGTAGACAATATGGTCTTCATTTGAGAAAATAGTACTAGAAACTACTAAACTAAAAAGAGCTTATCAAGGTTCTTGGCACTTATAAAAATCAATAGACTTCTTTTACACACAGTAAATCATAACTGCATTTTAAATGCCTCTGACAATAGCAACAAAATTTTTAAATAATTGGGAAAAGTTAATAAAAATGTACAAGATCTTCATGGACATTACAGGTTGAATATCTCTTATTTGAAATGTTTGGAACTAGAAGCATTTCTAAGTTTGGACTTTTTAAGAAATTAGAATATTTGCATTATACTTACCACCTGAGCATCCCACATCTGAAAATCCAAAATGATCCACTAAGCATTCTTTGAACGTCAAGTCAGCACTCAAAAAGCTTTGCATTTTGGTGCATTTTGGATTTAGGATGCTCAACCTGTATTATAAAGCTTTATTTAAAGAATAGTAGATCTCAATAAAAGGAGTGATATATCATGTTCACCATAGTAAAACTTTTTGGTAAGCTTTTAAACATTTCCCAAGAGATCTCGTCCAGACTCTAGGAAAACTGTTTTGGTCTCATGATGATTCATCCAAAATAATGGATAACAGTTTTTAGAAGATCACAGGCTCTAGAACCAATTAGTCAGTTGTCTCACAGTATTTGAAAGTTTGAATTGAATTATATAACTGTAACTTTGTTCACTCATTTTTAAAAAGTTCTTTATCCTACGGTCTCTATTGGCCAGATCCTTTTGCCACACACTAAAGAATTCTTAAGGTCAGATATGAAATACAAATATATACTTCCATATATAAACTTTTAAACTTCAAGGACATAAATTTTCCATTAACTTTTAGGAATGGATAACTAATTATTTAAAAAGTAAATAAAAAAATCATATTCAGGATTGCTCCCACTGTTTTTGTGCTACCTAGACCTCTTCCCCGTCTTCACCCTCATCTGAATTGTACCATTACTTGGTCACTAACACATTGGTTTGAAGGCAAGCATCAGACAAAACAAAATTCAAAAGATCAGTTCTGCCAATTGTTAGCCGTTCTGGAAGAATGCAGCAATTACTAACAAAACTGAGCAAGAGGAGTTGGAGAAATATATGGGAATTTGTTTTATGTAAAACATCTTTGCTCTTTACAATATGGATCAAACATATTTAGATATATTTAATCATCTACTGTGCCAGATACTGCTGGCTGCCTACGGAACAGCCATTCTCCCCTCTTTATTACTAAGAAAAGCCTGCTTGTTCTTTAGGTATTCTGTGATCAGGTGACTCAAGAGACGAAATACCAATCTTGTTTAGTCTATGCTAATGACGATAATTCCATTCATGTTGTCAGTAGTTGATTTAGGAAGAGACTTGTAACAGACAATGAATTGTGAAAGGAAATCTGCAAAGGGCCCTGCTAGAGGAGCTTTCTTCCCTCTTAAAAAACAGCCCTGAGAAAGGGCATTCCTTCTCTCTGCCTCTGGCTACCTGGAGTTGCAGCAGCCATCTTGAAATCAAGGGAAGACAATTTAAGAGCCAACATATTGAGGATGGCAGAGCAGGAGGACGGAATGACTTCATTAAGCCAATAAACTAATCCAGAAATGGCTGTATCTCCAGACTACTTAAAAGAGAAAATAATTATTTCCTTTTAGCATTTAAGCCATTTTGAGTTTGGTTTTCCTGTTATTTGTGATTTAAAACGTTCAAACATTCTGTGTCAAGCCCAGTACAGGCTAAATGACTGTTGCTGAAGCAGCTTATAATCATCCTCAGGTAAAATCTAAATGTAAATGGTTTATGCTTTTTAAAGGAAGGTGTTGCGTTTAAGTGTTTTTGGTAATAAGAGTGGCCCAGGTTACATGACATTTGAAGGTTTGGCTAGAAAACTATTTTCTTTTTGTTCAAAGGATGATATATCTTTTTAAATACTCTATGTTTTTGGTGTTTGTAGCCCCATCACTTCTATCTTTCTCCTGCCCTACAAAGTGTTTAACAATATCCTTTAGATAAACTCTGGTGGAGTCAACCTTGAGGTTGCTTTAGGAAATCAATATGGTTTACATATAAGTTTTTTTCTTTCAAAGAAAACAGGATTTTGAATGGCCTTTCCTTGGTATTGTCCTAAATCCTCAATAAGGCCTGACAAGGAGTACAATGGAACTCACAAACATTTTTCCAATGAAGAAAAACGTGATTCCAAAGTTAAGCTTTGAATTTCGGTGAAGTATATAAACTAAGTAGTATGTGCAAATACAATCTGAAAACACTTCAAAGCACAGCTTATAAAAATGAACATCAAGGTATATCAATCCATGAGTTCAAGGATTGCCAAAATTAATGATGATTTTTTTCCTCCTGATTTACGAGAGTTACCTTGGGACCTATGTTTCTGTCTGAAGCAAATGCAGAACTGATTAATAATGTAAGCAGCTCTAGGGCTCTTCACCATGGCAGTAAAGCTCCTGTCTAAAACGAGAACTGTTTCTTTTATACTTTAATGGATTAGATCTGTTTAACTTACTTTATATAGTGCTCAATCCAGATCCATTGGCATATGGATGCTTAATGAATATTTGATGATGGTGACTATGACTGCATAGAATATATCTTAGTGTCCACAGGAAAATGAAAGTACCCTAAGCTGCTTTACTTTAGTGATAAAATTGTATAATAACAGAAAAGGCATGCCTTCTCATATCAGGGCATTATTTTAAGAAAATCCCAAATAAAAAGGGAAGATACAAGAATTAAAATTTATGATCTAACAATGCTAAAAAATTATGTAACATCTATATATGTTATTTTATTTAATCTTAACCATAATTATATAAACTAAGTATTAGGATCCTATTTTCCTGAATCTAAGATACCATTGATTGTATGGTGAGCCAATATTTTACGTATTAATAAGAAAAAATTCAACAATGAAATTATGATACAGCATTTGTAAGATCCAACTGATTTTAGAGACGGCAAATGTAAAAAAGAAAAAAAAAAGTTGATTTGAAAATTTGCCTAAGTCACATAGCTACCCAGCCAGAAACGATACTTTCTACTCTCTGAGTTCTGACCAGTAGCATGTGAGCACAACTGATGTAGTTACTTTGAGGCCAAGTGGTAAAGAAGCATGAGTACTTTCTTCATCTTATCTACCATTTATCTAAGCTGATGCTCAGGATGACCCAGGAGTCTACCTATGGAATATGGCAGAGCTTCTGTCAGGCTTGGGTTTCTTGACAACTGCAAAGGACAGAGGCCCAACCCCAAACTATGTGCCAAACAGGGATGCTACATTTGACTTTAATGTGAACAATAAACACTCTGTTTTTGTGTTAATCCCCTGTCATCTGGGGGCTTATTTGTTACAACTAGAATTACTCCAATAGAGTGGCAGAATTATAACTTGAAGGTCAGGTTCCAAAGTCTGGGCTCATTCTATTCCACCACGCAAATATAAAATGCCAAACTTAACCCCCTCTGAAACAAACAGATGAATTAAACAGTACTGATTACTTCATTTTTTAAAAGGTTTTATCACTTGATTTGAAAGACTGGGCAAAAATCAATAGATTTAAAGTTGGCATATTTCAAGGAGACAGTCCAGACAGGGACAATTAAAGTTGTGTGTGTGTGTGTCAGTGATAGCATGTATGTGAAGAACAGGGGAGGAAAAAAAGGATGAGGAATGATTTCTCAAGTGGGTGAAAGTAATATACATATGCACTCCTTTTCGGTCTGTTTTAGTTTAAAGCAGTTTGGGTACAAGTAAAAAAGTTCCAGGGAGTTGTTTATCACCCTGCCCTACTGTTTTAACATCCTGAGATAAAGAGGCCCTTTACCTTAAAAAGCTTGGTGCAAAGGAAAGGAAGAAGAGAGCAGCTTGACTGGCAATGCAATGAATGAAAGGGAGGGAAGGGAGGTAACAGAAAAAAATGCGGGGTCAAGAGCACAGTTTCCACATTCAAGACAGTTTGAACCATGGCTACAACACTTGCCAGACCAGAGTCCATGACCTTGTATACTCATCTAACCTAAGGGTCATCTCTATCATCCGTAAAATGGTGTGATTATAGAACCCATTTCATACTGTATGAAAGGAGAACGTGTATGCAAAATGCATGTACAATACCTGAGTGAGCACACATTGAAAGCTAGTTGTTATTACACTAGTCATTATTAATCATTAGCTTCCTATCCCACCTAGCTGAACAGCCAGGCATGCTTAAGGTAAATCTCTTCTGTACAATAGAAAGTCCAATTCCTTGAAAGAAAGTCTGCTTTCAGCTGTGCAACCAAATGAGGTTAAGAGCCTGAGAAAGTCTGATTCAAATTTAGAAAACATTTTGTTAATATGCTTTGAGAGAACATGAACAGAGAAAATATGAAACTATGTTTTGTGTATGATATTTCAACATCAGTTTCACTTTATTACTTATACAAAATAGCAGTTTTTTCATTTTACAATATAAGAAATAAAAAGAAAGGAAAATAGCATTAAAACTTACCCTTTGTTTTTCATTTGTACCCTTTTTACTGGTCTCTTTTCTACTTTCATCCTCATACACCAGAACAAAGTCAATTCTCCGCTGACCATCATTAAAAAAGAGGGAGTCAGATTTTCCATTAAATTCTTCCTGTGTAAAACAGAAAAACAAATTGTAATATATACTTTTTTGAAAAAGTGCTGATTTGTAAGTGTTAATTTTCAGGCTTTAATAGGTTTATTATGAAAGAGAAATACATCCACTACTAGTCAGCTTACCAAGCAGTCATGGCCACTATGACTATGACATGGCAAACATGGTGTATTCTTGGTGAACGAAGTCTTTGAATTGAACAGTACAATATTATTCTATAAACTCATGAGAGCATATCAATATTATGTATGTAACACAATCATCCCAGAATTATTTCCACATTAAGCAGCAAAGGCATATCAAGGTCAAAAACGAACATAGTAAACAAAACTGCCTATCCAAGGGAGTGAAGTTTATTTAACAAGACGAAAAATCTAAGACAAAAAAACTGTTGATGAAAATCTCATCCTTCTTATGTCTTATTTTCTAAACTTTTACCATTTTTCATGATTTCTTTTTGGACCTACCTCACCGCTTTATAGAAGATATCATGGGATAACTTCAAACAAATGCCAAAAGATACTTCCATACAAACAAAAGCTGCACTAGTCATTGGTGTTTGTCCCCTAATCTACAAATGATGTCCCTCATTCCTAGCAAACAAATTTTAAAAACCAAAAGAACCAGCAACAACAAAACACAGATGCCTTTAGTTTAGAGCTTAAAATCCTTATGGTTTAAAAAGAAATGATGGCAGAACAGAAACCAAACACAAAAATACCTATTAGCATATGGAGTTGGATAGAATTGTTCTAATTTACTCCAAGGAATGATTTGAATTTGTGTTCTCACACAGCTTGTCAGAATGCTCATGTTAATTTTGTTAAGAATCGACTGCTTTTTAACTAAGTGATACTGAAAAGTTTTCTATGATTCATTAAAAACTAATAAGGAGATTTCATTTTGCAATCATTTGGTGTTTAACTTGTACATTATGTTCATTAAATGTGATTAATTCTCCTCTGCATTCAGTATCAATTAGCACAGAAGCTACGCAATTTTACCACACACCACTTTCTCCTTTTCTTCACACTTTTGAGAACATATACTTTTTGATACTTACATGAAATGTGATATTTATCATTCCTTTCCCCTTTTCCACTGTTGTACACATGAAGGTTTATTACCAGTATTTGAAGTTCCTAATTAGCAGGTATTTCACCAGCAGACTGAATGCTGCTGATGTAACCCATCTCAATGCACCTTCATCCAGTGCATATAACCTGGAATTCTAAGCACAAACAGTGTGACTCTGCCATGAGACCTTTCCTATCCAGGGCAACAAAGGGCTAGGAAAACAAAGACACATCGATGTCTTAGGCTGATACCACTATCCAATTCTTATATTTGCAATTTCAGTTATTTCAAACCAATAAACTTCAAGAGTATTTAAAACTATATGAAAATGCTGAGCCCTGTCTTTCATTTCAGCCACAGAGTCCTTTAGGTCCATTCAATTTCTCTTACTTTTTTTTTTTTTTTTTTTTTTTTTTTTTTTTTGAGACGGAGTCTCGCTCTGTCGCCCAGGGTGGAGTGCAGTGGCCGGATCTCAACTCACTGCAAGCTCCGCCTGCCGGGTTTACGCCATTCTCCTGCCTCAGCCTCCCGAGTAGCTGGGACTACATTAGCTGGGACTACAGGCGCCCGCCACCTCGCCCGGCTAGTTTTTTGTAATTTTAGTAGAGATAGGGTTTCACCATGTTAGCCAGGAAGGATGGTCTTGATCTCCTGACCTTGTGATCCGCCCGTCTTGGCCTCCCAAAGTGCTGGGATTACAGGCTTGAGCCACCGCGCCCGGCCCAATTTCTCTTACTTTCAGTGAGGACTGTACTATAGGTGACAACCAGGGCTATTGCTAGAGGAACTTTGTGTATGGAGAAAAAATATCTATCTATCTATAATTCTCAGATGAACAAAGGGGAAGTGGGGTCCAGTGGAATATAGTCAGGAAAACCTGGCCATCATTGCAACATCTGAAAAGCATACAAAAAGCAACTTGTTCTCTGTAGCCCACATTCTGTTGCCTCTGGTGGAGTCCAGCATGAGCTCACTGAAGTTCTGAAGAATTAGGCCTGGAATGAGAACCACATCTGTACATGGCTCCAGGCACTCTTCCCTGCACAGTGGAACAGGCTGGCAGTTAGGACGCAGATAATCTGGTTTGCATATGCAAACCTCCCATGTGTGATGCAAGACCATGGCCCTTTATTTGGAGGAAAACCCCACTAACTTGGCAACATTTGCCTGTGTGAAATAAATAGGTCAAACTCCAATATGGTACTATTAGAATGCAATACCAGAGAAAAGAGTGCCAGTCTCTACTGCTGTGAAATCCAGGTTTCCTATCTCTTGACAGAAGACATTCTACTACACAACGGAGAAAAGGGAGAAACTAATCACTAGCATGGAAAGAATATGTAACAAATAAGGGAACTGGCCTAAATAAAAACAGATAGTTAAAATGCTGAAGTTAAATTATTTGTCCAAGATCTGAATAAAGACAAAGATAAAAATAAAGATAGTTAAAAATGCTGAAGTTAAATTATTTGTCTAAGATCTGAATAAAAGCAGTCAGATTAGGATCTTTGCTCAAATTCTTGTTTATGTGTAAGGGTGTTTGAAACTTGCCTTGGACAGCAAGTCAGATTGTCTTACTGTATCGGAATTTCCAAATAGCCTATGATATGGTTGTCATTTACTATGAGATTAGAGAGTATTCCAGGTTCATTTGGGTTAATAGTCTCTCAAACTTTATGCCCAGCAGGATGCAAGAAAGGTTTACTGTCTAACAATAAAGTTGAAGGGTTACGCTACGAAAAATAAATATCAAAACATTCACATAATTTGAAGTGTAACTGATGTGCAAATATGGAAAAAACACGTGGCTCTCTACAATTTTTAAGAGAAGAAAAAGTAGTTAATTCCAAGAAGAACACAAAGGGAAAAAAACTATAATAATAGACAACTACTAAAGTAAAAATATGGGATCTTCTATTTTTCAGTAAATTGTGAATCCAGGTACATGGTAAGTTCTAGGGAAACAAAATATTAGAAGCAGAAGCCTTTATGTAAATTTAGATTTCACAAAATATGAAACAAAAAATTTTACCTACATGCCATGCAGTTATGAATGATACATATTCCTAAGTGTTTTTCCTAACTGTAGCAGAGTTCAGGCATCAGAGTCAAGGCATGAGTAATAAGTAGAACATTCTTCCCCCCACCAACAAAATGGTGCAAAAATATTGCAGAGATAGAAGACACTATGTCAAATTTTCTTCATTTTGATCAAAATGCAAACTGCAAAGTTCAAGAAAAACACAGTAATAATTGAGCCAAAAAAGTGCCAAGAACTGCAGGTATGGAAGGCTGACTTCCGAAGGTGGAAAGACAAGTACTACGGAAGCCGGGGTGGGAAGGAAAGGAAGTAACATACTAGTAACTCTGGACACACAGGGGAGCCACACAGGAAGTCAGCTCAGTAAATGGTGTGTACTGTAGGGAGTAAGTGAGCTTGTTTTTGACCAGACCAGGCATTCAGGAATGTGTTGACAGCAAAGCAGCACAGTGGAAAAGGAGCCTATTCAAGGAGGAAAATACATCCTGAAGCTTGGACTCCAAGTCTGTTTTAGAGTCAAATGTGTCAGGATGTTCCAAGAACATCCTTTGGTTGTGACTCTCTGACGATCAAGGTGTATTCAGGAATGGCCCAGAATGATTTTTGTACAAATCACATGGTCTGCTTCCTGCCCTGTTAACCACACTATTAGCTTCGGAAGGTTAGTGGCCAGGTCTTGCTTGTTCACCTTGAGTTCTCTGCTGAGAACTCAGGGGCTCAGGTTTATTTTTTTCTTAGAATAAAATTTTTTTTCTGATAAAATATATCCTCAACACAAAAAAATTCTGAAGATACAAAAAAATACAGAAAAAAATAAAAGTCATATGTAATCCCATCTCCTAGACATGAGCTAAGTTTCTTAAAATTTTGGATTACATCCTTTCACTCTTAGATGGACATACATGCATGCAAGAGCACACAAATACACTAACCAAAATGATACCATATTATACATACTGTTTTATAAACATCTATTATAGACACTTGCTAGCTTTATAGAAAGCTCTACAACATGTGTAATAGCTGCAATATAATTTAGTAAAACAGTTCCTCCACTGATGAGCGCAGAAGTAGTTTCCAATTTTCTGCCTTTATAAACACTGCTGCAATGAGCATCTTTGTACATATGTATCTGTGCACATGTTCAATTACTAAATTCCAGAAGCAGATTTTAAGTGGCACAGTCTTTTTAAAAGCTTTTGATACATAGGTTGCTAAACTGTCATCCAAAATATTTATAAAATCAACATATCCACCAGAGGGTATGAGTGCTTTGCTCCACCCTCATTTGACTTCAGTGTTTTCTACTTTTCCCATTATGATAGTCAAAATATGTATTTTTTTTCTTGTACACGTTTTAACTAGAGAGCTCTAACTTTGTTATGGATACTGCCCAAATGAAATGCTCTTTTTTTTGTGGAGTGCTTATTACTATCTTTCACTTAATCGAACAATCTTATTAAATACTTTTCAGTAGATTGTCTTGGGTCTTCTTACTGATGAAATCCTAAAAACCACACAGGTAACTGAACAGGTGGGGGTAAAGGGCAATACAGACTAGGCCTATATGATTCCATGTGGCTCAGTCTGGGCCTCCTGTCTGCTAAGAGAAGACTGCTAAGTGGGGGAGGGCACCAAATATCTCTTCAAATGTAAGCACTCAACATGAGTTATGGAGAGACTGGTTATGAGGGGTTCCTATGTATCCCTGGATGGTGTTTGCACCAAGCAATCCAAACACAGAAATGGTGTGACTTATAGCCACTCTGAACCCTGGTATCCATTTGAACAGGTGGCTGAATAAGACAGCTTCAGAAGGGGCAGCAGCTGCTAGGAGTGGATGGTGTCCCAGCACAATCTGGGGTTGTGGTCATGAAAAAGAAAATAGGGAATGATGTATATAGTGACCTTAAAAGAGTTCATTTTTACTAAATTAGTCCTGAAAGGAAGAGGGAGAAATATTTCAGGGCACCGTCAGGCAGCCCAGGGTTTAGCAAGGTGAACATGTTTTCTGTAATGTGGACACTCAACTGGAATGTGGCATGCTAATTTTAGAAGGGCACCAACCCGCCGACTGACTTTCCATTATAATTTACATGCCGCCTGAATAACTACCAAGTTATCAATTGTGTATTTTGACTCATCCATTTCTTTAGATTCAAAACATACTACTTATTTGGTATACAAATAATTTCTGTTGCAAGTTAAAACTGATGTAGAAATTCTTAAAAAACAGTCTTGTGTTTTATGTAAGTAAATGGCTATAACTAGTTCTGAAACAGCTGAACTTGTTATTTTCAGTCATTTCTCATCAAGGATAGGTGTAGTTCACTTATAAATACCATTAGATTGTGCCATGAAATGCTTTGTATGCAAGGGAATGTTCACATATCAATGGCTTCCTGATTTTACCTCTGTTTCCGTTTGCCTGTGTTAAACTCTAGAGTTCTATCATTAGAATAGAACATTTTAGACCCTGGTGAGGATGAAGGCGCAATGCCTTGAGCATAATGAGTATTAAATATTTCCCTCTAGTTCATGCCAAGGAAGCAGTACTTTTATCAAATGGAGTTCTCATAGGATTTTCAGGATTGTTAAAATTTCTGAAAAAGGGTAGAGGAAATATGAAAACAACTTTGAAATGACATTTAAAATAAAACTTCCTTAAACATCATTAATTAACAAGGGTAGAAGATGCTGAGTTAGCAGCCTTCTTATGGGGTAGAGTACTCTTACTGAATCTTTTTCTTAAACCCAGAGTTATAATTGTAATTTTCATTAGCATGACTATATATATATATATATATATATATATATATATATATATATAATTTCACTTTCCTGTTTTCCCAGACTTTTGACCATTTAAAAAATCTCAATTTAGCCTTCCTTAAAGGTGATCTGCAGAAAAGGAGAACAATAAATAGTCAATAAACAAAAACAAAAAAATGTGAAAATGCCTATAGTGGTTGTTTTTACACTCCCCTTTTCTAGAAGAAACTATCATCCATTTGCATTGTTCTCATCTGGAAGTGGTAATGCTGGTAAAAGAAAGATTTTTCTTAGGAGAGGTCTCTTAAGAGAGATCAAACTTTAAGATATTCCCAATAAAGCATTTCAACAGATAGATATAATAAGACAGGTGGTAAAAGAGGACATTTGTGAGAGTGAATGATTATCCTCCTAGAGGTTAACCTCTTAAGGTTCCAATATCCTCAAGGCATCTTGCTTTAATATCCACTGTGGATTTAATATCCAGCCATGCTTACTTCAAGCTTTTTTGACCCTGTGAACATTTTCAGTTTGTACCATCTCCTAAGGAAGAATGATCCGTAGGTTTTCCACGTAGACAAGAGAGTTGTCCTGAATTACATTTCTGAACTTTTAAAGAAATAGCTCCAATCTTATATTCTGGAATCAGTTGGAACCAAAATAATATTGCTACAACCAGATTCTTTATGATTTAATGAACTTTCACAATGTTCTGTCCACAAACTTGAAGATCCTTAGTTTTATGGAACAACAAATGTAGCTTGACTTTGTATGTTCCCTTCCACCCATCCTCTGAGTCTTCTTAATTAACTATACTTCAACTATCTTTAGCTTATCTATGTTTTGTTCTTAGACCACAAAACTGGTCACAACTCACAAATACTGGTGGTTCCCAGTCACAAAATCGATAGTTGTGAATTGCCCCCCTTATCTAAGTCACCTGTGTCACAGGTGACTTGTGTCAAGTTAGTAGACAGCTGTGTCAGGCTAGCAGTCCGTCAAATTTTAAGTTATAGCTACCCAGACTGAAGCTGAGATGAAGAAGATAAATAAGGTGTAACTGGGGGGACAACCAAAGTAGGAAGTCTTGGGTTCTTTACTAGGTTCTCAGATAATTCTTCTGCAGCTTCCCTTAATGTTACAATCTGTCACTCACATAGTGACATGTGTTTGAAAGTCATCTAAGGGTTTCTCCTGGTACAATTTCTTTGGTGAACTCATCTTTTACAGTAGGTTTCCATTTCCAGTCTTGGAACTGCCCTGGGCTATTTTTAGCTTTTCAGCTACATAAGAGTGCTGTCATCATCTGTAACTCCCTAGTCAACCGGTTATGTCACATGTACCGCTGGGCCATGATCTCAGATGACTGCTCTGGAAATCAACATTTGCAACTTCATTCAAAGCTAGAGGAAGAAAAACAAATCAGAGTACCTAGTGCCCAGCAAAGCAAAGGATTGTAACAATTCCTACCAGTTGATTCATGTTTTATGTAGCTATTACTTTTCTTCCTTTAACTCAAAAAGCAGTTTACGAGAATGGCTGTTCTTTGTGGTGTGGAAACAGGCATGCACAGATGTTTCCAAAACACAATTTTAAAAAATAAATGTCTCATTTAAAACAGTGGTGCAGGCTGGGCACGATGGCTCACGCTTGTAATCCCAGCACTTTGGGAGGCTGAGGCGGGTGGATCACCTGAGGTCAGGAGTTCGAGACCAGCCTCAACATGGAGAAACCCCATCTCTACTATAAGTACAAAATTAGCCGGGTGTGCTGGCGCATGCCTGTAATCACAGATACTTGGGAGGCTGATGCAGGAGAATTGCTTGAACCTGGGAGGCAGAGGTTGTAGTGAGCTGAGATCACACTGTTGCACTCCAGCCTAGGCAACGAGAGCGAAACTCCGTCTCAAAAAAAAACAAAAACAAAAACACAGTGGGGCAAAAATGTTTTCAGCTGACTATAGATAGTAAATAAATAAAACCTTACAAAACTCTCTTAAAAGAGGATATTGAATATAAGCTATTATTATTTGGCAGGTAAATGAAAAGAGTCCAAAATGAGAATAAAGAACACAGACTTTGGTATCTGGCACAGCTACTAGCTTCAAATCTTAACTGTGCCACGTACAACTAGCCACGTGCCTTTGTGTGTATATTGTATCTCTTTAAAACTAAATTGACTCATTTGTAAAAAGGGAAAATCATAGAAAGGCAGGGTTATTGTGAAGATTAAGTGAGATGATACATGCAAGGCAATGGCACAAAACCTGGAATATAGTCAAAGCTCAATAAATGTGAGCTTTCACAATGGTATTCTCTACCTTAACAGGTAGCAGTTTTTTACTGATTACTACCTGTGTTGGGTGCATTCACATAGCTTATAATCATCAGAAACTTCCACCCGCATCTTGCTTCTTCTATCGTTACTCAGATGATCAGGGATGACTTCTTTTAGCTATCAATTGACCTGTCTTTAATAGGTGTTGTATTACCCTATTACCTGCTGCTTCTAACATGCTTTGGATTGGGCAACCAGATTAACTGAATCTGTTGAAATTCTCTCAAATTACGGAGTAGTGCTTTGGTTTTGGACATAAGAGGCTTTTAGTCTTTCTTCAGGTTCCAAGTAAAGTGTGATAAAGAGGAGGGCCTTATTCCACAAAAGAATAAAATATGTTAAGGGCTGTTAAATTGTATTCTACGTCTTCTCCTAGCCTCTTTCAAAAGAAGAGGTAAGACATCTGGCGTCAAGAAGAATAAATGCAATACCATTAAAGAATGATAAACAGAATCAGAGCCAGAGAAGGTAGGAGGAAGGTAATGTACTAACCACTAAGACAATTGTAGTTGTTGTGATCTTAACATGCAAACTGGCATAAAGCCTCTTGGCAGCAAGGCAAAAGGAAAATATGTTCAATGATATAGTCCTGCTATTGGAAAAAAAGGAAGCACTCTGATTTTTTGGAAGGATAAAGTTTTATGTGGGACCATATAAAAAAGCACCCAATTTTTTTACATTTCCCTAATAGACAATGTCCTTGGCAAGCAATTGGGGTTATGCAATATAAAATATAGGTGACCTTTGACTTTTTCATCTTTAGTTCTCATATTGCCTCTACCTCTGAGGCAGTTAGTTTAGCTTTCAATCTGTTCCATCTATTGCCACCGTTCTAGTCTGTGCTCTTGACCCCTACTAATGAGGTTACAATTAACACCCCATTGGTCTCCTTGCATCTGTTTCTCCTGTTCACCAATTTACATTTTACATTGCCACCAGAAGGATGTTCCTAAACCAATATGCTCAGCAAGTCACAGAAGAGTTCAAAAACCGTTAGCTACTCCTAGCAACCTCTAGAGGAAGTCCAAACTTTTCAGATGCCTTATAATCTGATTATATGCACATTTTATAAACTATTATTCCCCATTCCTAACCTTCCAACCCAACTATCTTTCTCATCAGTCTCTTGACTACGTCACGGTCCTTCCTCTTTCTACTCCTTTGCTCCCATGGTTTCTCTGTCCTGAAATCCCCTCCCCCTCTCCTAACCACCAACTCCTTATCACCTATCCAAATCTTAACTCTCCTTTAAGGTCCAGCTCAGTTCTTCCTTGGAAGCCTTCCTACCAACTTGGGTTCATGTTTCTCTCTCTCTTCTTGTACCACTCTCTGTGCCAATGGATGTGTGTTCCATAGACCTCCGAGGGTTCCTGACCCTTTTGGGGGACCTGCAGGGTCAAAACCATTTTTATAATACTAAGATGCTATTTGCCTTTCTAACTGCATTATCATATGCAGTGATGGTGCAAAAGTCATGGTGGGTAAAACTGCCAGCACCTTAGCACAATTCCACATTGGCACCAGACTGGACGAGCAGGCATTCTTCACCACCACATGCTCACGGTGAAAAAAACAAGTTGTCACTTCCCTTAAGAATGTTCTTGATGGAGCAGTAGTAAGTACTAACTTTACTAAATCTTGAGTGTTAAGTAAACGTCTTTTTAATATTCTGTGGGAAGAAATGGAAGTACCCATTCAGCACTTCCATTGCACACAGAAGTATGATGATTGTCTCAAGGGAAAGGGATTGCAGGATTTTTGAGTTGTGCGTTAAAACTGCCTTTTTTTTTTTTTTTTCCTCACAGAATACCATTTTTACTTGACAGATGACTGACACAAAATTTGGTTGCACAGACGAATATTTAGCAGATACTTTCCCAAAAATGAACAACATGCAACTGTCATTTCAAGGAAAACAACTGACAACATTTACTGTTAGTGACAAAATACAAGTTTTCAACCAAATATTAGAATTTAGGACAATTAAATTCACCACTGAATTTGACAGCTTCCTAACAGTCAATGACCTTTCTGTTGAGATTGAAGGTAATGTTAACAAATGTGATTTTTTCATATCTTATAATGAAATGAGTAAACATTTGTAAAATCTACTTAACTTAGTGAATCGATACCTCCCAACTGACCTAAGCATGGTGGCAAAAATCATGCTTGGGTGAAGGTCCTTTCAAAACGCAAGGCAAGTTTTTCATGTAGGGAAAATTCATTAATACAGTTTCAACATTCCACATTGTAACCAACCTTTATAAACTACCACTTGTTGAGTTTTATTGTGGAATCCAAGAACATCCTCAATTATCTGAAAAGGCTTTAAAATACACTTCCTTTTTCTGACTACTTGTCTATGTAAGACTGAATCATCTTCGTGTACTTCAACCAAAACAATATATTGCAACTTTTAAGTGCAGAAGCAGATATAAGAATCCAGCTGTCTTTTCTTAAAGAGATCTGCAAAATGTACAAAAAATGACACCCTTCTTACTATTTTATAAGAGTTATTCTGCATATTTATATTAATGTGTATTGGTTGTATTTACATGAATACATATTTTTTAAATTTCTCAGTTTTAAGTTCTAATTAGTAGATATCAACAGATAAATCCACATTAAAAAGAAAACTCTGAGATTGATACTTTTCTATTCAGAGTGTGAAGTGTAAGAATATTAAAAATTTAGAACTGGTTTTTTATACCACTTTGACTCTTAATTTTACATCATGTTATAATAGTATAATACATATATGTCATGTATTTTTACGTACATATAGCATCATCTTAATGGGAATATAACACTGAAGGAAAAAATACTTACTTTTAATCTATAACACCTAAGAAAGTGAGCCAATAGATTATTGAATTGACTTGAGGTAACATGTAAAAGTATTTAAAAAAACCATTTTATTCAAGTTTTATAATTAGGTGGTAACAGACTAAGTCTGTTTCAGAAAATTCACGACTCCATTCCATCCAAATGCAGTTGTCAGTTTCTATATTCCTTTAACATTTTAAATTGTATTCTATTGAAGAAAAGTATTTCCCTCCTATCTTTGTACATGCAGTTCCCTCTTCCTAGAATCTCCTTTGCTCCCTTTCTTCTTCATAGAGATTTTCCCTCGCAGCTAGCTTAGGTTTACTCCTTATATGCTCACAGCACACCCTGTACTTCTCCTTAAATGTCACTTCTCACTCACAACTTTAATTGTCGAGTTATTTGTGTAATTATTTGATTAATGTCTGTCTTTCTCACTGGAATATATGCCTCAAAGGGATATAGACTGTGCCATCCTTTTAGTGATATTTCCCAACAGTATCTGCTCAACAGGGCTATGGGAACATTAAATGGATAAATATTATTAAATAAACTGAAATTAATTAACCCTTTATCCTGTGACATTCTGTAACGTGGCAGATAAATTAACGGGGGAAGAAAATTCCATTACACATCACAGAAGAAATAAATCAATCTGATTTTTATTTTTAAAGGAATTATTTAGAGAACAGCTCAGTGGGTGGCAAAAGTGGTAATGGGAAGACTATGAGTCCAGGGAAGAAAGGTGGAGCCTACCTCAGGAGGTTAGCAATGGAGATGAGAAGTAAGCGACTGATTGAAGCTATAATTTATACTTAGAATCAGCAGACCCTGTTAATTAACTGGATGGGGCTGAGAGAGCCTCAGTTATCAACAGGGTGTCAAAGAGTCTCAGGTTTCTGGCTTGAGCAGCTGAAAGGATGATGATTACATTTATCAACATTCAGAGAACTGAAAGAGAAAAAAGACTAGGAGGGAAAGACTAAGTCCCTGAGGTTTCTATGTGGCAGTATCAGCATGCAGGGCTGAGAGGAAAGATTTAAGAAAAGGATAAACTTGGGAGTTGTCAACATAGAGCTCATCATGGAAGCTGAGGAAGTGAGTGTGAGAAGGAGAGTGAGTGAGAAAAGATGAGTGGGGCTCAGCTCTGAGGAATCTAAGGGATAGGAAGTGCTTGGGTGACACAGGGCAGGAAGTGAAACAGCAGAGAAGTGGCCAGAAAGAGAAACGGGCAATGTAAGATTATCTTTGATTCGCTTCTCCCTTACCTCCAACTCTCCTTTCCATATTCCCTGCTTCTGCCCAGTCCCCACTGGGACTATTATGGTCATCTCCTACCTGGACTGCCTGCACGTTGCTTCTCCCCCAGTTCATCATACGTCCTCCCACCAGAATACTCTCCCTGCAGTGGTGCTTTCCAACACAGTAGTCATGAGCCACACATGGCTACTGAAATTATATGAATAAGAATTAATAGAATTCAGTTCTTTGGCCTCAATAGCTGCATCACGAGTTGTCTCCATACCCAAGGGTGGTCAGTGGCTATCGTGTTAGCACAGAGACAGAACATTTCCACCGTGAGATAAAGTTCTGTTGGACAGCACTACTACAGCGCTGCTTTCTCTCTTCAGCTCAAAAGCCCAAACTCTTTAGTCCAACATTTCTGCATTCCACATTATCTTTCCAACATCCTCTCCTCTCACTTCCCAAGATCAGCTCTAGGCTCAATGCAAACTGGGTACACCCCACTCATTTCCATCTTCATTGATATGTTCATGTAATGCTATTTGGACACCCTCCTGTAATACATCCACTGTGATAGTTATGTATCAGCTTGGCTAGGCTATCGTACTCATTTATTATGCAGTGAAACACTAATCGAGGTGTTGCTGTAAAGGTATTTTGTAGATGTGGTTAACATCCAGAATCAGGTGACTTTCAAGTAAAGGAGATTATTCTCCATTATCTGTGTGGGCGTTATCCAGAGGTCAAAAGAACTGGTAAAATCCCGATTGATCTAGATTCTGGCACAGATTTCAGTATCTACCAAAATGTAGTCTTCAAGGTTGAGCTACATACCATTTCCTTCAAAAATACAAACCTGATTTTATATATACACACACATATATGTATATGTACACATATATGTGTGTATATGTACACATGTGTATATATATATTTTTTGGTAGATAAATATGTATACGTATATGTGTGTATATATGTATATATGTGTGGTGTGTGTGTGTATACATACATTTATAATTTTTTTTTTTGGTAGAGATAAGGTCTCATTATGTTGCCCAGGCTGGTTTTGAACTCCTGAGCTCAAGTAATTCTCTTATCTAGCCCTCCCAAAATGCTAGGATTATAGGCATCCATCCCAAACCTGATTTTTCTAAGGCAATGATTCTTAAACCTGGGTGTACATTATAGTCATCTTTTAAATGTTATATAAATACAGTCAGGTTCTACTAAGACCAAGATAAGCACATGAAAGTGGAGGTTGGGCCTTCATATCTCAAAAGCACGATCTAGGTAATTTTGATGCACAGCCAGGGTTGAGAACTATAGCCCTAACTGAATTCCTCTAGCACTTCCTAAGTGCCTAACAGAACTCATCAAACACTACACACTGCCTTATAGTCTTTCATTCAATCAACCAACCAGCATCAACTGCACAACTAATATTTGTCAGACAATAAGACAATGCAGGAGACTGAGGTGAACAGTATGCCCACTCTTGGCCCTGTGGGTAAATGCTGAGATAGACTGCTTTGTAATTTCTCTAAGCGTATTGATTAATATATACTGAATGAAAATTTTACTCCAAAATTTAGTGAAGCTAATAGTGGCTTATTCAGAATAGTACATAGTCTATTTCTAGTTCATTGAAAATTATATAACATGTGTAAGTGCTCAACATATTTATTGATAGGTTGTGCTGTCGGTATTTTATAATATTGCTGGGTATGATTAATTCTCAACCTGTTGATAATTTGGTAGGTACTGAAGTGTCTGTAACTGTACTTTCTCAGGGGCACAAGTCATCAAGGCTCTTGCCTAATCTTCTAAGAAGAATAGAACTAATTCCTGATGCCAAAACACTCTGATTTCATTTGAAAGGGAATGATACAGGGTATGGCAGGGCTGAGTAACGTAGGGCTGTGGCCTTTTCAATCCTAGCTAGCCCTTTCCCTGTAATGTGCTTAGCCAACTACAAGCATCCATAAGTGTTAGATAAGACTATTCAGTATATTATTATGAACATCATTTTAAGATAGCTAAAATGTTTCTCAGTCACCATGCAGTCGCTGAACAACACCCCAGTGAGGACATCTACTGCTGATCTTTCTGCTTTTTATATATGAGGAAATAGGTTCTAAAAGGAAAAGTGACTTGTCCACAGGTGCCTGAGAGCAGGGTTGCATGGAAAGATAGGGCTCCTAATTCCCTGAAGTCCATCTTATGTTCAACTTCCTAGGAGGGGAACCTTTAAAATGGCTTTCACCTACAAAAAAGGAAAATTCAAAATAAGTAAAAACACTTCCAAAGTCTCAGAAGTCCCTCATCTAATTCACCTCTTTTTAACCTTCTTCCTTCATATTTCACAGATAGTATATTTGCTTTTTAAAAAACTTAAGGCAGA
Organism: Chlorocebus sabaeus; assembly: GCF_047675955.1. NCBI lineage: Eukaryota > Metazoa > Chordata > Mammalia > Primates > Cercopithecidae > Chlorocebus > Chlorocebus sabaeus. The sequence continues at coordinate 42,869,137 of NC_132914.1, read as the reverse complement.
CGAAAGTACATGAAATGGTAGTGACACCATTAGCATCACTGAATGATCTGTCAAAATCTTCATTATTTGTTTTTATTTTAAGGAAGTCAGGAAAAAGTCTACAATTTTTTTCCACACATCCTGCTAAAATCAAAACACACAAATTTGCAATCAAATTTTATTCCAGCTACAAGTATGGTCTTGACTTGATATATTATAATACATGCTAATATCCTAAAGATCTATGTTATTGGTTTGCCCATTATAATTAATGAAGATGCTGTTCGGGAGTTATTATAATCCGTCAGGTCATATTATTCCACATTTTGAAGAGTGACTCGGAAGAAGAAGCTGTAAATGCTTTTTCCTTTTCAAGGAGCCATTAAGAGTTTTCTGGATAAAAGCATATTTATAGTTTCTTACCAGAGACAGACTTGAGGAATACATTTGAGACTCATAGTAAAAATGCACTTTATTATTACTTATTAAAATAAGGAAAGCTACAGTTAACTAATGGGACCTCAGAAATAAAAAGATTTCAAATAATCTTTCCAAAGCCCTTCAGTCTTCCAAATTAATCAAGAGTTCAAAATACGGGAGGGATGGCAGAAGCTGAAATCCCACTGGTCTCTCCTTTTCAATATTCTGGGAATCTTGTGAATTCACATCGTGTGTCCATTCCCACCAAGTTCTGTCTTTCTCTTTAAATTTTTATTACAACATTTTACATCCATGCTGCTTTTTAGGTCATGAGACAATGAGGTTATGTGCCAGCAAACTCTCAACTTTAACTCAATTATTTTGCTTCTGTGGCTTTCCTGGCCATTATTGTGATTATGCTTCTAGATGACTTATAATCAAATGAGTTCCATGGTAAATACTGATATTACATCTTTGTTCAGAATGCCCAGACCTCCCTGCTTTCCTCACCCATGTTTTTGTTAAATTAATTTTGACATTCCCCAGATAACAGATAGCTTGCTGAATTTCAAATGTGATACTTTGTGGGGTGGGAATTCACAAGACATTTTACAGCTAAGGATTTCTGGAAATACTGGAATAAAACCAGGTAGAATAAATACTGTTATATGGAGAAAGGAATTACATCATTTGGCTGCTGATAATATGTTACATGAGGAAAAAAACAAAAAAGGAGCAATGCAGATACATGAACGAACTGCATAAAACTCAGCGGGGTGAGACGTCACGGAAACCTCCTTTTCCCTCATTCCCCACTTTCTATCAGTTACCAAGTCAATCAATTAGAAATTGCCAATTGCCATGTCCCACTGACATGGCCTGGTTCAGGCATTCATCATCTCCATGCTAGACTGTTATCCATTTCATCTGTATTTCGTCTCCTCCAAGGTGTGAGGTATTTTAATTATGAGAACGTCTCTCTACTGCAATGAAATCTAGTTGCTCATATATACGTCATGGGCCTTTTTTTTTTTTTTTTTTTTTTGAGACAGAGTCTCGCTCTGTCGCCCAGGCTGGAGTGCAGTGGCCGGATCTCAGCTCACTGCAAGCTCCGCCTCCCGGGTTCAGGCCATTCTCCTGCCTCAGCCTCCCGAGTAGCTGGGACTACAGGCGCCCGCCACCTCGCCCGGCTAGTTTTTTGTATTTTTTTAGTAGAGACGGGGTTTCACCGGGTTAGCCAGGATGGTCTCGATCTCCTGACCTCGTGATCCGCCCGTCTCGGCCTCCCAAAGTGCTGGGATTACAGGCTTGAGCCACCGCGCCCGGCCCCTCATGGGTCTTAATGCTACATTTTGCAATGCCATCCACCAATTACTCTTGATAAATATTGAAATATTGCTGTCATGTTCTTGCCTAAGTATCAGGATCTTCCACCATGCTGATCATTCCCTCTCAACATGCTCCCCTTTAAAGTCAGCACTTAGAACGGGAGGTAGCTTTACCAATACTGAGCAGGAAAAGCCGAGTATTTCCTTTATTCTGGACACAGGTACAAACACAACCTAGATTTTCATTAACCTTTTGACATTGTTATCACATGCTCAATTCACATGGAGCTTCATTAACCAAATACCCAGTCATTTCATGTGATCCATCATTATTCTCTGCTCTTATGCTCTTTACTTAAATAGCTGATTACTTAAACAGCTGATATTTATTAATTAGGGGCAGGCATTTACTTTAATTCATATTGATTTTTGTCTCCTCTAGAAATTGATTTTCATCCATTATTCCACAGTTTTAAGAACAATTGCCCAGATAAGCATGCTGTCACCAGGCACACATTTCTTCATTTTGTACTTAAATACATTTTTTTCCATACATCTTGCTAAAATCAAAACACACAAAAATATCTGTGGCACTCTCCTATTCTGTCAGTCTAATAACCTCCATTAAAAAAAAGTAATGTATTCATTTTGGGATGACTTATTTTATTGAACTCATCATGTTGGCTCCTAATGACCCTTTTTCTAATATTCATCTTAAACATCTCATTCTGGAATATGGAGATTAGTGCTCCAGCTCCAGTGTCTCCATTTATGAGAATTTAGCCTATGTCCAACTTCTACCCTAACTTCACCCCTTTTTGAGAACTGTCACATTTGCCCCACTAGGTTCTGGCAGCTGTCCCAGTCCCTGTATCACCTCGAGACGACCACTGCACTTCCCAAAGCAAATCGACAAGTGCTTTTAATGCCCTGGTTAACTCATTTGGAACAATTATACTCCTTTCTAAAATATTCTTGGGCAGCATGAGCTTCTGTAGACTTCACCAGACCTTTAACCATTATCAATCTAAAGTTCACTTTCAGAAAAGACAAAAGTAATATAGAAGCTAGTAAGCTGTTTTCTCATTCATCTGATACAGTTAAATTGACTTCCTTAAACTGTGGGCCAACCACTGCTTCTTCATCATCTCACATAACTCAAAAATCAATCAATCTCTCTGATCATGCTAAGCATTTTTTCACAAGTCTGGACTCACTGAGGACTTTCATTTTACACTCACAGTTTTATGCTAAGAATGGAAAAAATAAAAGATTAAAGTGTTCAAGAGGATTATTAGTACAGAATGATCATTTGTTAGCCTTCTGAGTTAAATTGGCTTTAGCAGGTCTTGTCTGACTGGGCCCAGCAACTTAATCACCATTTATGACTCTTTCTCTGAGAAAATAACATTTTATATTCCAAAGAAGTGACTCTGAAAAAATTTCTAAATGACATCTTCGCATGTTGAACTGCTTCACTTTTGCTCATACTCCCCAATCCTAACAAATCCATGAATTTAGCTTTTGAATCAGCCACATAGAGCAAATAAATTCCTCCATATTCAGACAAAAATGCACATTCCATCACCTTCTGTTCTTGAATGCACAAAAAGCTTTCAACCTTGAAATGCCATGTGAATTCCTACCACAGCAAATGGGCCAATTTAGCAATTCTTACTAGTCAGTTTATCTCTGATCTCATTTCCCCCTTTTCAGAGTCCTTTTGCCAAATTAATGTTCCTTTGTTTGGTTTTCTTTTTTGGTTGAGTTTCTTTTCTTTTTTAGTTTGGCAAGCTTAGGGCCAAAGACACAAGGCAAAGTCATCATATTTCTTTGTTTATAGAAGGCAAAAGAGTGTAAGTTCAAGTGAAAAAATGCTTGACTTATTAAAATGCCTTATTCCCAGACTTTCTGATCCTGAAGATCTGGAAGTCTGTGGGCAGACCTTGGGACTTTAGTTGGGTTTCTGGGATTAGCCAGAAAGGTCTTGGATTGAGCATAAAATAGACCAAAATATTTTTCAATAGCCCCAACACCAATTCAGTTGCTTCAGAAATAACCAAAACAAAGTCTGGACTATTCAGGGGAAAAAAAAAAAAAAAGGTGAAAATAGATCTTTGAACCCACTTCGAGACAAAACCTGCAAGCAAAAATTTGTAGACCTGTGGGCAGCTGGCTCTGATTCTCTCATACCTTTCACACCTCAGGGCAAAGAAGATTAATGTTCTTTTCCCAAGCGCCACTTCCAGACCATTACTCCTCAATGTTCTTGGAAGAAAATTCATTTCAGGTCCATGTGAATAGAATACAACCCCAAAGCTTCCTCAAGTCTATCATTTCCAAATTCCCAGCTGCTGCTCCTGGTTCGCTAAAATTCTGATTCCGGGCTCACATGTTCTTCTCCACTGTGTGTCCTTCATCAGACCAGGACCTATGCATCCAGAGACACGACATGACCAATGCACTCTGGTCCCTCAGTAGCCTCACTTCTTACTGCCAATCACCTTCTCCCTTTCATGCAGTAATGCCATAGTCCTACCCTGGCCCTTGCCATCCTGAAAAATTCAAGAAGCATTTATTTAAGAAATATTCAAATAGCACTTATTTAAGAATCCCTCTTTCTAACCATAACTCTATCACCTATGCATTTCACAAGACCCCAGGGGCCCCTTGACTTTTTCTAATCAATCTGCCGACCCTCTTCTTTCTTCCCTTCCTTCCATCTTTTGGGCCACATTCCAGAGCTCACTGTTTCAGTGACATCTTGCCAATACTGTACTCTCCATAATGCCCATCTACAAAGCCCCAACTCTGGCTGAAGGCTACTATCTGCATTCTCGCTGTCTGAATGATGTTGGAGAAAGCCACACAGCAGGGCAGTGTGGTAGGACTATAAATTGAGGATCGTCAGCCCCACACAGGCCCTGGCCCCAGCTCAGAAAGCCTAGAACTTTTTCCAGGTTTCTCCAGTTAGCCTGCTCTCTCTCTCTCCAAATTGGTTAAATCAAACTGCATCTATTCCACACTTGCTCCCTGAAGCTGGACTTGAATGGGAAAAACACACAACCACCCAACCTTGACCATGATCACTACCCTTGAGTAGGCTTTCATCACTGGAAGCAATGACATTCCATTTCCCCAGTGCATTCACTTTCCCACTCTTCCAGATGAGTGTCTCATCCCTTTCTCCTCTCTTCAGATCCCCTTTCCCTCAATCTTAGCTAATGCCTTGCTTTCCATTTCACTGGTAAATGAAAACCAATCAAGAAAAAGATTCAGCAATCTTCTACTATCAAATCTATTGAACTAATTTTACCTGTGTCCCAATATGCTGGCTTCCATCTTCCTTCTAAGAAGGAACAGACCCTACAGTTATGGCCAAACCCTCCACTTACAGATGGGATTCCCTTCTTGCCCTCTCAGGGACATTATTCCAGTAATTCTTCCCTCTCACTCTTGTGTCATCAGATTTTCTCTCCCTACTGAACTGCTCCCACTACCTGACAAACAGTAATTCCTGCCATCTTAAAACTCTCTTCACAGTAATCACCCTTCCAAGTACTACCCCCTTTCTCTGTATTCTTGCTTGGCCAAAAAAAAAAAATATATATATATACACACACACACACACACAGACACAAAAGTGTTACCTAAATTCTCTGTATCCAGTTCCTCTTCTTCCATTCTGTTTTGAATCCTTTCTAATAAGGTTTGGATTCTACCACTCAACCCAAACCCTTCCTGTCATGGTCTTTTCCCTGTTGTTAAATACAATGGTCAATTCTGCATCACCATCAGAATTTGGTCATTCCTTCCTACTTTATACTTTCTTCGCCTGGCTTCCAAAGCACTTCACTTTCCTCCCACCTCACTGGCTCCTCCTGGCTCAGCCTGTCCTGCTGATTTTTCCTCATCTCCGTGACCTGTAAACACTGGTGCCCCCGGGCTCAGTCCAGTATCTCCTCTCTATTCTATCTCACTGCTTTCCTCACTGCTCTCATTCAGTCCCATGGCTTTAAACATCACCTGTGTGCTGACAACTCTCAGATCGGGAGTTGGGTCCCCCTCTTTAACTCTTACTCCAGGTTCATATATCCCACTGTAAACTGACATCTCCACCTGAATGTCTCAAACTTTACATATCCAAAACAGAATTTTGATTTTTCTCCTGTATATCCTGTCCTTAAACTGCTCCTTCCACAGTCTTCTGGATCAAAACCTTGGAGTCATTCCTTGATTGCTCTTTCTCACATTTGATCTATCAACAAATTCTATTGCTTCTACCCTCAGAATGTATTCAGAATTTGAGAATGTCTCTCTACCACCATAATAACACTCAGGACCAACCCACCACCATCTCTCCCTTGGATACCGGAGATAGTCTAATAGGTTTCTCTGCCCCTGCTGTGCTCCTCCATAATCTATTCTTTTTTTTTTTTTTTTTTAATTTATTATTATTATACTTTAAGTTGTAGGGTGCATGTGCACAACGTGCAGGTTTGTTACATATGTATACTTGTGCCATGTTGGTGTGCTGCACCCATCAACTCGTCATTTACATCAGGTATAACTCCCAATGCAATCCCTCCCCCCTCCCTCCTCCCCATGATAGGCCCCGGTGTGTGATGTTCCCCTTCCCGAGTCCAAGTGATCTCATTGTTCAGTTCCCACCTATGAGTGAGAACATGCGGTGTTTGGTTTTCTGTTCTTGTGATAGTTTGCTAAGAATGATGGTTTCCAGCTGCATCCATGTCCCTACAAAGGACACAAACTCATCCTTTTTTATGGCTGCATAGTATTCCATGGTGTATATGTGCCACATTTTCTTAATCCAATCTGTCACTGATGGACATTTGGGTTGATTCCAAGTCTTTGCTATTGTGAATAGTGCTGCAATAAACATACGTGTGCATGTGTCTTTATAGCAGCATAATTTATAATCCTTTGGGTATATACCCAGTAATGGGATGGCTGGGTCATATGGTACATCTAGTTCTAGATCCTTGAGGAATCGCCATACTGTTTTCCATAATGGTTGAACTAGTTTACAATCCCACCAACAGTGTAAAAGTGTTCCTATTTCTCCACATCCTCTCCAGCACCTGTTGTTTCCTGACTTTTGAATGATCGCCATTCTAACTGGTGTGAGATGGTATCTCATTGTGGTTTTGATTTGCATTTCTCTGATGGCCAGTGATGATGAGCATTTTTTCATGTGTCTGTTGGCTGTATGAATGTCTTCTTTTGAGAAATGTCTGTTCATATCCTTTGCCCACTTTTGGATGGGGTTGTTTGTTTTTTTCTTGTAAATTTGTTGGAGTTCTTTGTAGGTTCTAGATATTAGCCCTTTGTCAGATGAGTAGATTGCAAAAATTTTCTCCCATTCTGTAGGTTGCCCGTTCACTCTGATGGTAGTTTCTTTTGCTGTGCAGAAGCTCTTTAGTTTAATGAGATCCCATTTGTCAATTTTGGCTTTTGCTGCCGTTGCTTTTGGTGTTTTAGACAGAGAAACAAGAAATGGGGAAAGGATTCCCTATTTAATAAATGGTGCTGGGAAAATTGGCTAGCCATAAGTAGAAAGCTGAAACTGGATCCTTTCCTTACTCCGTATACGAAAATTAATTCAAGATGGATTAGAGACTTAAATGTTAGACCTAATACCATAAAAATCCTAGAGGAAAACCTAGGTAGTACCATTCAGGACACAGGCATGGGCAAAGACTCCATAATCTATTCTCAGGACAGTCCAAGGGATCCTACGAAAACAGGTCAGTTCAGGTTGCTCCTCTGCTCAAAATCTGCCAGTTTACTCTCCAAAGGCTCACCCTCAAATGACTTCCCAACTCAGAGTAAAACCAAAGTCTTTACAATGGCCTATGAAGTCCTCATATCTATTATTCTCTCGATCTTTTTACTCTAGCCAGTGTTCTTCCATTTCCTTAAATGTATGTAACCAACTCTCCTACCTTGAGGCCTCTGCTTATGCTACTCCTTCTGCCGGGAAAGCTCTTCCTCCAGATTTCCAAAGCGCTTGCTCCAGCAGCACCTTGAGGTTTTTTCACTTGGCAACTTCTCAGTGAGATATTCCCTAAACACCCTACTTAAAACTGTCATCCCCCACTCCACATACACACACACAATCCCTACTTTTTCTCTAAAGGATTATCTCACGTTTATTTTGTGTTTTACGTCTCCCGCATCAAAATGTTAGCTCCACAAGTGCAGGGATGTTTTTTTCTGTTTCTTCACCTAAAATAGTAGATATCGAATGAATATTTTAGTAAACTAATATTTTAACTCTTCCTTGGGATCACATGTGTTTTCATATGGTTGAAGATAATCAAACTGAATTTCAGGGAATCAAAAATATTTTTCTATAAAGTAGTATCTTCCCTCAAAGAGTCAGTTACACAAAATCTCAAAGGGGGATAATTACTCTTCAGACTTCCTTCTCTCTGTGTATCTATGATGCTTAATTAATGGGACATATATTTGTTCTCCTTTAATCTTCATCTTCCTGAGTCTATTTTTCTATTTAGCCTTTCTAAATCCTGTGGTTGCTCATCATCATCCCTAATTTATCCTATTATAAACCTAATACTCTTTTGCCATCCCAAATTCTTATTACTTATTCCAAATTTCGTAGAGACTAAGCAATGAAAAACATCCTCGGTTGGCATGAGATCAGAGGCACTGGGAATCTTCCAGCTTCTCAAAAGTCAGTAGGGTTATATATAAACCTTGAGTTCTAGAAAGGCTGGAAAATGGGGGTATTACTAGTCAGTCTCAGATCATAAAACATAACTCCTTGGCTTTCTCTTTTCTTCCTTGTGTTTTCATGTTGACCACAACCTGATTTCTATCCATGGCAGTATCTTTGCTTGCTGCAAGCAGATTCACCACTGCTAGATCAGAATCTTTTCCCACACCCCATCCCTCAGCCCATGTGTAGTCAGGCAACTGGCCCATCTGAGTTCCTGGGTCAGTGTCAGCTGAGTCAGGGTTTCTAGAAATAGCCTTGACCATTACTGCTCCCCCTACATCTCCAGTTATTTTTTTTCAACTCCTTGGGGCTTGGAATCAACCTGGGGTCTAACGGGCCCGCCATGACTGCCCCTTAGATCTCCTTTGCTCTTAACCAGACCTGGGATTGGGCAAACTGGGGGGAAGTGTGGGATATCCCGCATGCAACTACATTGCAGAACAACATTTATCTGCTCCATCACCATGTGGACACCTCCCCATCCTCAGTTTGAATCACATGGCCTATTTCTGCACTCTCTACTTTTAAGACTGAACTCTACAAGGTTATCTGAGTCTCTGGTACTCAGTTACCAGCCTCACTTTAACCGATTCCCTTCCCCAGAGTAATCATGTACCTAATCTATTTTCTTCCATGTACCCAAATGATAGTCACCATTCACATAGTTCCAGAACATCTGGCTATGCCACCATTTTCCTGACTACATCCTCCTTGAACTAACTGCTTTCAAGGTAACAATGGATGAGTTATGCTTATCAATATATTGAACATATAATGTCAGAGACAGTAACAATGTTGGAAAAAACAAAACAGTGTGGGAAAATGTTCATGATAAAATGTTAATGAAACAAGTTATCAAACAGATTTCATTGTGCTTAAACAAAAAACTGAACCAGGACTGAGACAGTTTCCCACCACAGCAAGATCATCAAGTTACTTTCTAATGCTAGTACTTGCCGGGTCCCTTTTACCTGGACTCTCACCCACACACCCACCTTACCTTGGAGTGTGTCTATATCAGTTTCTAGTTTCAACACATTCCCAGCTCCTCATAAGCTTTGGGGTAGCAAGAACACACGCACCTTATGTTCACATCTCTGTTTACCACTCACCATTTTTGCATAGTTTGGCTAAACTTATTTGCCTCAGTCTGCAAAGTGGAGCAGGAGCTGGAGAAGACAACACAAATATGCAGGTGACAAGTAATCAATGGACAAACTCTGCAGCAAGCGAGAGAAGAAGCCAGTGAAGATGCTGCCAAGAGCAAGGTAGGCTGTGGCCTCCAGGCCATGTGGGAGGTTCACAGCAGCATTTATTTCACTGTGATTTATGCACACTATATATACAGCAGTGCTGGCTTTACCCAACTAGTCACATTAGAGACACCTGAGCTGTGAAGGAAAATTTGAATGTGCTTATGATGCCAGCGACCAAGACTATTCAACTGGCAATGTTCTCTCAGGCCTCATTTCAAAGGAAAGAAAAACATAAATTCTGAAAGAAATGAACTAATAATGATAAGCATTTTAGTCTCCCTGTTAGCCAAACTCTATAAATACACCCCATTGTATAAAAACACTAGGCTCTTGATCCTTCTAAAATCTGAACTATTTGAGGATAAGGCCCGAGTAAACATGAACTAGGCTTTGCTTTATTTCGGTTCAACTCCGCAAACTGCAGTTGGACCTTCCAAAATGCCAGATGGAGAAAAATAGAATATTGATTTTTCAGCTCCTTTTATTCCTCTTTTCAGTCTTTTTTCAATTTTGCTTTGCCTTTGGATTCTTTCTGCTCCCAGGTGTGTACTGTGACACCCATTTCTGATTTTAAAATGTGGCTTGAATCAACTTACCTGATTTTGTCCTGGCATTTGCCTGCCTATACAATGGGAGCCACCCATTTTCATTGACGCAGTAAGCTTCTGTCTACAAAAAGAGCTGACCTTAAATATAATGCTTGATTCCCCTGGGCACCCTATTCTCAAGGCACCACTTCTACACCTTCTGTTTGTTTACCATGGAGACAGCAGTTTATGTTTACTGTGGAACTGGGAGTATGCTGGTTAAGCTGATGCTACACAAGCAGTTACACAAAGAAGTGGCCTTAATGAGCATCAGATGTGTGAAAATCTAGGAAGCACAAGAAAATCCCAGATTCTCTCCTGAACATGTTATGAACCCATAACTAGAGAAAGATAATAGCCAGGATATAGAAATCTGGTATCAACCACACATACAGGACTACGTGATTAACAGTTTCCAATGCCATCACTGCAGTCTAACAATATGACTCAACGGTAATTCTGTAAGCATGAGAGTGAAAAATAAAAAAGTGGGGATTTAGCCCAAGAATCTCCTTCCAGCTTGGGTGTTCTCAGATTCACTGTGAAAACAAGTCTTTCAATAAGGTAAATGTATTCTGTGAGCCTGGAATTCCACCCCTGGTCGTTCTAGCTTAGACTAGCTGTCTTCTTCCACTTTGAAAAGGAAAATGTGGTACTCAAGAAGTTAATGCTGAAGGTGGAGGAAGATTATCGGTGTATCTGCCTTACCTATGGCAACAACACAGCAGAGACTTGCCGCTCTGCAACACTGCAATACACTCAAGGTTGTTCCTGAGGAAAATACTTTTATTTTCACATAGGAAATTGGTGTGAACTATGTATAGGTTTACCAGGTGCACCACCAACACCTTGTTGCATACATTTTTTTTTAGATTAGATATGTTGCTTTAAGAGTATCAACAAAAGGAGACAAAAACAAAGCAACAAAAAAAGGCAGCTTCATGAGTGTCTACCAGTATTATACTCAAATGTGAAATGTCTGTGTCAATTCTGCTTTCGGTCTCTAACTGCAAAAGTCAGAAAAACCACAAAATTGCTCTGCTACTTTAAGATGCAGGAATATTGGTGGGCATTCACAGTTTCCCTTTACCAGAAATCTTATTGAATATAATAGGAAAGTCGTTGAATACTATGTCTTTCTATTATATCCAGGTGATTTTCACAGTAGGCAATCTGCTAGTACACCACAGGAGTCCCACACTTTGAAATAAAACGGCATTGTGGATACAGTTTTATGTGCCATCCCTTTTCAGTCCAGAGCACTCTGGTTTCTTTACTCTTGGTTGAATTGACTAGGCAATCCATAAAGAGTGAGCAAGAACAGAAAAAGCACATAATGAGGTTTTTTCGGGTCTTTATCAATAATACAATCGTGCTCTGCCAATTACTGGAGCGGTGATTGTGTATCACACTTTGAAAATAAATAAAAAAAGATTTATGCATTCCTAAAGTGGTAGGCCATTTGCAACAGGGACAAAAATCAGGAAATGTAAGTGGATCCTGGCATGTTTCTCCTACACATCTGGTGCAATAATATGGTACATGAGTCACAGAAACACTTGTTCCCATCCCCCCCTCCAAATGAGCCTAATGTAAAAATCTATTCAGTAGTAAGGATATTTTGCACAAGGCATCCTATGTGCTTAATTTTCTTTAAACAAGGCATTAATAAAATCACAATAGCATCTAATAAGATTTTTAATTCCTTAAGGGTAGGAACCATGGCTAATCTTTAATCAGTCCAATTTAGTGGGAGCATTTAGCTCCCTTCCTGGTAGAAACAACCAACAGAATATTCCTAGCCCTACGAGATACATGTAGGTTGTATCACTGAAAGCTCCAGGATGAAAGGGAAAGTAGACTATGTTCGCTACCAGTGACTGGCCCTGGTCAATGTACCTGTATATGCTTAGAGACTGCTTTCCAGAGTTACTAACAACAGATACTGATAGCAATGGTATCAATGAATGGAACAGGAGTTTCAGAAACAAGATGCTATTTTATTACAAAATGAATTCCCATTTAAAATTACATGAACAACATGAAGAACAAACCTATAGAGCATGATGCCGAGACAATTAAGTTCAGCAACCTATTCCCGAGAGACACCAGAGCTCTGAACGCACAGTCCCTGCCATAAGATCTATGCAGGATCTATAGCCACTGAAGGAATGCATTCATAAAAACACTTTTATGAAAAAGTTTTTTGTAAAATTTTTTATGAAAAATCTCTTAGCTAGCAAATACAAATTTAAGATAAAGGAGTAGTACTCACAAACTCCGGGGTTCGAAAATCATGCTGACTTTCCAGTGATCCCAAATCGGGGATAATTGTCTGTCCAAGGTTTTCCAACACTAAAAACAAATGAATGAATATATAAACAAATGAAGCACGAACTTGCACTGGCTCACATAGTCCTTTACTTTTAAATCAGCAGCACCGGGTTATTAGCATTTGTAGCGCATTGACAAGTTTATATTATTTAACCCTTTCAGCTATCAGAGATATTTAAAAATCTGTAGCAGCTGTTTCATCTATTGGATCTACCAGACGATGCCAGGGTTGTAGAACACTAGGTCTTAAAATTCTCTAGGCAAGGTCTACCACTGAAAATTATTTAGCTGGTACACAGCAACCAAATGTTACAAAAGTCTAGCTAAGGAACGCTTTAGTCTACTGATGTTCTTTGTGCTATTACACGTCAGGGTACTGCTGTGGAGTCCCTTTGTGGGTAGCCATTTTTTCTTTCTTATTTTTTTGAGACAAGGTCTCACTCTGTCACCCAGGCTGGAGTATGTGGCACAATCACAGCTCACTGCAGCCTCGACCTCCTGGGCTCAAGTGATCCTCCCACCTCAGTCTCCCAAGTAGCTGAGACCACAGGTGTGTATTACCATGCCTGGCTAATTTAAAAACATTAAAAAACTTTTTTTTTTTGTAGAGTTGGGGTATCCCTATGTTACCCAGGCTAATCAGTCTTGAACTCCTGGCCTCAAGCGATCCTCCTGTCTCAGCCTCTCAAAGTGCTGAGATGACAGGCATGAGCTACCATGCCTAGCTATTTTAAATCTGATAGAAATATAATGGGAGCCAGATAGAATTTACTTGGAGATACATTAAAAAAAAAAAACAAAAAAAAAAAAACAGGTGAAATTAATTTTAATAACATAATTTAACCCCTACTACCCTAATTATCATTTGAACATGTAATCAATGTAAAAAACTATTCATAAAATATTTTACCTTTTTTGTATTAAGTCTAGAAATCCAGTGTCTATTTTACACTCACAGCACATCTCAGTTCAGACTAGGCACATTTCAAAAGCCCAACAGCCATTTGTGATTAGTGGCTACCATATTGGACAAGTGCAGTGTTAGAGGGATAGAGAACCAAATCCAGAAGGGAGGTCATTCTGTAAGATGCTATAGTTCCATCTTGTCAACAAGTTACTGACATGAATAAAACAAATTGTTCCTATTGTTCCTACAAACAATCATTTGCAGCATGTGGTTCTGGACTGGATCCTGGTTTAAACCAACAAGATGTAAATAACTTTTTTTTTTTTTTAACGTGGAAAAATTTGAATAGAATTTTTGCTATGTAACAATGTTCTGAATAAATGTAAAGAGATATTCTTAAATATTTAAGTAAACTTAAAGATTTAATGTTTAATTAAGTTTAAATAAATATTCTCATTTATCAATAGGTTCAGCCTCTTTAACAAGTCAATGACATTAACAAGGGAGATCAAGTTTAAAGAGCTCTAAAGGACATAACCACTAGCAATACAGGGTCCTCAACTGGATCCTAACTTGGACAAACCAGCCATAAAGGACTTATTTTTCAAAACTGGAGAGTTTGAGTATGGAATAAGTTTAAAACTACAAAAAATTACTTTTGGCTGGCCATGATGACTCACACTTGTAAACCTAGCACTTTGGATGCCAAGGCAGGAGGAGTGCTTAAGCCCAGGAGTTTGAGACCAGCCTGGGCAATGTAGTGAGACATCTTTACAAAAACCTTTTTTATTAGCCGGGCGTGCTGGTTTGCACCTGTAGTCCCAGCTACTCAGGAGGCTGAGGTGGGAAGATTGCTTGAGCCTGGGAGGTTGAGGCTGCAGCGAGCTGTGATCATGCTGCTGCACTCTAGCCTTGGTGACAGAGTAAGATTCTGTCTCAAAAAGAAAAAATACATAATGCTTTTAATTTTATCGTGTGTGATTTATCTTGGCTTTGTAGTGACTTTTAAAAACGCATACTATGTTTTCCCTTAATCCATTAAAAGCTTTTATAGAAGAGAAGGCTGGGTTCCTACTGATCTAGAAAAATTCAGTGACCCAAAAGAAGAAATCTCAACATACATATAGGGCAGAATCAAAAGAGATCGCTACGTGACTGTTTACAAAACAAAAGTATCAGTCAATAATTCAGCCAATTCAGTTACCAAATACTTAAGTTTGGCACCTCACTAAGAAATCTAATATTTGGAATCTTTTTTTTTTTTTTTTTTTTTTTTTTTTTGAGATGGAGTCTTCCTCTATTGCCCAGGCTGGAGTGCAGTGGCACAATCTGAGCTCACTGCAACCTCCACCTCCTGGGTTCAAGCAATTCTCCTGCCTTAGCCTCCCAAGTAGCTGGGACTACAGGTGCGTGCCACCACACCTGGCTAGTTTTTTTTGTATTTTTAGTAGAGAAGGGGTTTCACCATATTGGCCAGGCTGGTCTTGAACTCCTGACCCCATTATCTGCCTGCCTCGGCCTCCCAAAGTACTGGGATTACAGATGAGAGTCACTGTTCCTGGCCTGGATTCAATTTTAGGTTCACACAGAATCTGGGGGAAAAAATACCTCACATCTTTGTATACTTAAGAACTGAAAAGAAATGCCAGTAGAAATGACAGTACAATCAAGTGATTCTAACCCTTCTGAAAAACTGAGTTCATTAGAGGACACCCTATGTGTGAACCAAAGCAGAAACAGAAAACAGATGAGATGAGCAAAGGCTTGAAGAGCTGCAACCATTGCCAAAATTAAGGTGCTTGCCTCTGAGAACTCCTGGAGGATTATAGTAATCACCGCATAGTCTGTTACACCAAGAGAGTTGTAACATACTAAACTGGTTATTCTAGTATAACAGTTGTCCAAGATAATTACACTCCTACAGACCATCTTTAAAACTTGCTAAAATGTGCTTATATGCTAGGCTATGATAAGTGTGTTCTAAGTTGGTGTTGGGCAGCTTGCTTTACATTTGGAAGAAAAGACCTAATCTTTTTATAGTATTAAGACAGATGTTAAAGAAATTATATCCATGGTATTTATGATATTTTGGTTTTTGGCAGAACCAGCAAACAAGGAAACATAATACTGTGGGTTGTGGGTTGGTTTTTTTTTTTTTTTTTACACCAGTATTATAAATCTGATGGAGTGACTTGGCACCTTATCTAGATTCCTAGATGATCAGATGCCCAATTTATCTGTTATCTAAGGTCAACAGACAGAGCTGCTAAAGTTGATTTTTTTTTCTTTTTTCTGAATGAAAGGACAAGTTTAAGAAAGTATACACTTTGCCTAAAGACAGAGGAGAAACAAGATTACCCAGATGTTCTATCCAATAAACGGTATCTATGGATTTGTGAAAGAAATTAGAACTATTTATAGTTTTAGTTATTCTGCTGGTAATGGAAACAAATAGATTCACTGGTTAATGTCAATACAAAGAAAAAACTGTAAATCTGAGTGAATAAAAACAGAAATGGCTTTATTGAAACATCATCTAGGTAGAACAAAGCCACAGCTATTGCTCTCATGACCCGATAGAGTGCTGGGAAGCAAATGATTTATGAGGCCACTACAATAATTATACTCCCACTACTGAGGGGCTCTAGTTACTGTTTGATATTCTCATTTACGGTAATCTAACACAACTGGAAAAGTTCATTTCTCAGCAAAAATAAAATAATCAAAATCTAGGTGACTCTGAGGGCCTGTATTAAAATGAGCAGAAACAGGACAAAAGTCTAAAAAGGCAAATATGTTAATTTCATTTCTTTCCTTATATAAATCATGTTTTTCTTAACATAATATGTTGAAATGTATTTTTAGTACTGTCACTATGCCTCAGCCTTATACAGCACAAGTACTATCTTCAGTGGCATCATGATTAGTTCATTTAATTTCGGCACTTAGAACAACAGTATTCGGGACCTCTATGTTATCTGTTCATCAAAAGACTGACTAGAAAACGAAAAACTAATTATTCTAATATGACAAAAACCTTGGTCTTGATATGTTAGTGGGATTTTGCATGGATGCACAAAGAAAGTGCAGTTCAAAATCAGGTTCAACAAACATCAAAATCTACTTTATATTTTTGCACAGACACTGTTGTAAGGCCCTAGGGAAGCCAAAAAGAACCAGACAAGGTTCCGTTTTCTTGAAGAAAGAAACCTGAGACATAATTAATGTTAATTTTAGTGTCATTTCTAAGTGCCGCACTAGACAGATTTATGAAGTACTGTAAAAATACTATCAACTGGATTACTATAGGTAAACATTGAATAATTGATGATCTGGGTCAAAAACAAAACACACTAAATAGCTACCTTTCCTAAATTCAATAGAATTAATTACATAACACTTAGTGAAAAAATAAAGAGCATACTTTAAAAATTTTTATCAATGCAATTAGTACAGTGAAATTGAAGCAATAAAGTCCTTGGTGGTACCACTTCTGACTTACTTGATAGTCCAAAATGAAGGGCCCAAAAGAAATTTCTAGAGGCCCAGTCATATTAATAACGCAACACTGGAAGCCTCAGCAGAAAGTTGCAGTTCACATGATTACTTGTCTACCAATTAGAAATGGAATAACTAACATCCATTGACCCAATTGCAAAATAAAGAGAAAATCTATCCAGCAAAGTTGTTTGAGACTTATATAAACTGGCCAATAAAAAGAGCCATTGTCTACAATTTTATAACTTAGACAATCCATTATCTATGAGAAAACACAAAATGATCTCAGGAAACTCATGGTTAAAACCCCAAATACCTAATACATAGTGCCCTAGGAATAAAGATAATCAGAATTAGGCATCCACAATTTATCCAACTTAGCACTAAGCATGGCAGGTGCCTGGGTCCAACAACTCATCTGTTATGGGGATTGGTTGCCATTAAAATTATCAGAGAGATAGTGAATATATAGAGAGAGAGCAAGTAAAAGTATACCAGGGCCTGGCACAAAGGGCACTGGGTATAGACTAAGGGGATTGACTGGGTTCAAGTTCTGATTCTATAATTTCTTAGCTGCATGATCCCTGGCAATGCTTATTCTCAAGTTTATTTATCTAAAGCTAGTGATAACATTACTTTCCCTGGTTATCTCACAAAGTTGGGCAAAGATGCAAATGACAATTCACAAGCATGTTGTAAAAAAAAAAAAATAAAGCACTATATAAATACAAATTAAGTTCATGTAACAGACTCAATGATATGAAGAAACGTAAACAAATGTACCTAGTATTTTGTGCCTGGTACTTCTAAATATCTTATTTTATTTACTCCTATTTTTGTCCCTGTTTTCACAGATGAAGAATAATTAAGGTTATTAGCTGCATGAAGTTAACCACGCAAAGTGACACAATGGGAATCTAAACCTGTCTGATTCCAAAATTGCACATCCTTTAAAATACATTAATTTGTCTCCTGAGCTGCTGTGAATAATCCAAGGAACTCCTGATGTTAGATATAAGTTGATAAGAAATTAAAATAGTATTGTATGTATAAATTTTAAAAATCAGCAAATAACTGCTTCAATATAGCCAGATAGAGATATAACAGACTAATACAATTTGGAAAAAAGAAAAAAAAGAAAAAAACAATGTAGTGAAACTTATTTATATAGCATTCACAATTAGAACTAATGGGAATAGTTCTAATTAAGGGTAAACAGATAGAATATTCTGGCAAGTGGCTAAAGACATTCGTGTGCCAGGGATTGAGCTAGATGATGTAAGTACAGATACCAAGATAAGGAGGGTACAGAATCTAACCTTAGGAATTCTGTGATCTCATCAATGTATACAACTAAAGAAATGTCAAAGGAATGGCCCGTATCACCTTGTGAATGAGGATATGTTCACATATCCAGATTGGGCAGGATGTCTAGAGATCTGCCATGCTGTCTTGTACCTGAAACTCTTCTTCCATTTGATAGCTACTTCTGAAAACCGGATCTCAGCATACATCTGATATTTAACCTGAATGCCAGCACTCACCAGTCATTATTCTAAAAGCAACCACATGGCTGGATCACCTGAAACCAGGAGTTTGAGACCAGCCTGGGCAATGTAGTGAAATCCTGTCTCTACAAAAAATGCAAAAATTAGCTGGGCATGGTGGCGCATGCCTGTAATCCCAGCTACTCGAGAGGCCGAGGCACAAGAATCACTTGAACCAGGAGGTGGAGGTTGCAGTGAGCTAAGACCGCGCCACTGCACTCCCGCCTCCTGAGTGACAGAGACTCTGTTTCAAAAAATAAAAATAAACATAAAAATAAATTTAAAAAGCGCCTGTAATCACAGCACTTTGGGAAGCCAGGTGGATGGATCACTTGAGGTAAGAAGTTCGACACCAGCCTGGCTAAAGTGGTGAAACCCCATTTCTATTAAAAATAAAAAAATTAGCAGCCGTGGTGGTACATGCCTGTAATGTTAGCTACTCTGGAGGCTGAGGCAGGATAATTGCTTGACCCAGGAAGCAGAGGTTGCAGTGAGCCAAAATTGGGCCCCTGCACCCCTGCACTCCAGCCTGGGCAACTGAGTAAGACTCTATCTCAAAAACAAAACAAAATAAACAAATAAAAAAAGAGAGTAAAAGCAACCACATACAGGGCCCACCATTTCTCGTCACTTCGTGCTTTCCAGATTGCTGGGCCTGCCCAGTCTCACTCCCCACATCACTTCAGCTGAGTCTATTCCTGCCCGCCTGCTCCTCCTGCATCATTCTCTGGTAGTCATAATTGTTCTAAGGGGTTCCAATATCTCTCTGGTCGCAATTTAACAGGATTTGCTATATTTTGGTGAACAATGAAGTGAGAGAAATTCTACTTCCTATATTAGCAAGAGGTTGTAGGCTTGTAGAGTATAGGCCTTGTGATATTACAACAAGATTTTAAAATAGAGCCACTCAGTCATTATTAATGCAAAGAATGTTAGTAATAAAACATAAAACACAAAGACAGAAGCGTCGCTTTCAAGAGCATGCTGGCTGTGTATTGCTACACAGGACAATGGACTTGAATCGTAAGAGTGCTACATGGTCTAGCCCTGAGGCTCAGGCACATTACTTAAAGCTAAGTCTGTTTCCTCAGCAATAAAATGCAGATTATAATGCCTACATCAGAAGGTCACTGTGGAGAATAAGCTAACTGACATATATATGAAACTGACTTGAAGACTCTTAAGTACTATATAAATATTGGCTATCACTATTTTTCACTTCAATATTTAATACGTTTTACCATTCTTTGCCTCATTAGGCACCAATTTTTCCTTCTGACTTCCACCTTGACAATCCCTGTCCTTCATTCCCTTTTAAAATATTAAAATAAATTTAAGCATAGAAGGGGATAACATTAATTCAGCAAACATTTTTGAATAACTACAACGTTCTGGGCAATGTTGGTTACTTGTTTCTAATGGAAAGAAATGTCAATCAGGAAATATCTGAATCTGGATGGATCAGTCTCTCACCCCAGTTTGTTACTGGCAAGTAAACTCAATGACTTAATATTTACATTAACAAAAAAAGTGGCAGTCTCTTCTAATCATATCTAGAATGCAAATTCCAAATTCGAATTGATAATTTTTGTTACAGTTCTCTGTCTTTCCCATCTATCTCAAGGCAGAAGTTTTCCCTCCCTCCCTGCACCTAGCCCCCTTCTCAACAAAGATATTTCTACAATTATTCCCACTTCAGCTACTGTTTCTTAAAAAAAGAAGAAAAAAAAATCATTCATGAATATGTAAACTTTGTCAGGGTAAGAACATTTTTTTACTCATGGCCAGGGTCCAGTACTATACATTTGGCAATTCAGAAAATTAATAAATAGTCTCTCTGCATTCCAGTAAAAACTGCTTTTCCTCAAAGGTTCCCCTTCGCTGTGCTACCCTTCTTGAATAATGTATTATCATCAGTTCAATTCCCCAATCCAAAAGGGGGAGCCATTCTTAACCTTTCTCTTTCCTTCAAAACCAATATTTTGGTAAGTCACTAAATTATAACCTTCTTAATTTCAACCTCATCTTAAGTATTTTCTACCTATCTGGAATGCATACTCCCATATCCCGTGTTACTCTTTCTTCAAATTTTTATTTCAATGTTACTGCTTATGTGCCAAGTTAAGTTACTTGCCTCCACTTCATGCTCCTATAGCACTAATTTGGATGTCTAGTAAAACCTGCCATATTATTATAGGTGGAGCCAAAAACTCAAGCATTGCATTATCGGCTATTAAAATACAGTATTCTGGTTGGGGGCAGTAGCTCACGCCTGTAATTCCAGCACTTTGGGAGGCCGAGATGGGTGGATCACAAGGTCAGGAGATCGAGACCATCCTGGCTAACATGGTGAAACCCCATCTCTACTAAAAATACATAAAAAAAAAAAAAAAAAAATTAGCTAGGCATGGTGGTGGGCACCTGTAGTCCCAGCTACTCAGCAGGCTGAGGCAGAAGAATGGTGTGAACCCAGGAGGCAGAGCTTACAGTGAACTGAGATCGTGTCACTGCACTCCAGCCTGGCGACAGAGACGCTGTCTCAAAAAACTAAACTAAATTTTTTCAGTTGGACATCCAGTTACAGGAAAAAGTTTTTTTGTTTTTTTTTTAAAGAGTGATTTTTATAAGCAAAATTTGCAGCTCACATTGAACAGAATTCAAAATCATCACATGGTTACTTTTTGACAATTGCCCACCACTACAGAAGATAAAATCTGGGGAAAAGATAGGTGTTGATCCTTCTTATCCCACTGTATGGTCATTGTTTTTCTTCTCCACTAGTCCATGAGCAACTAGAGGGCAAGCCATTGTCTTATTCAACTCTATATTCTGAGAACCTGAAACAATACCTTGCATATAATAGATGCTCAATAAATGAGAAAATAAATGATGAAATTAATTATAAATTTGTCACTCCAGTACAGTTACTAGTGCTCTTCAATTCCTCAAAATGTAATTGCTTAGATAATAAGAGAGTGCTTCTATTTCCAGAACCATATTGCATTGCACTATACTGTGACACACACACAAAGCAGACTAATAACATAGTTTCCTTTCAAGACCAAATACTCATCAAATATTTGGACAATATTTATTAAAAAGGAGCCTCCCCTGCATTCTGCCCACTGCTCACTGTTCCAGCAACTCACCAAATAGGAACATGTTCTTACCAGCAGCACAAAACATTCCACAGCAGAACAAAAGGGGGAATGGACAATTCAGTGAGTTCTTGACGCTTCTCACCCTCCTACCTCTACCTTTAGTGACAACTCTGAAGATTTCTATCATCCACAAACAGCAATATTTCTGAGAAGAGTTTCAGTAAGCACAATTTCTCCACCTTGTAACATTTCCATGTTTGGTGTTGTTTCAGCTCAGCTTATGAACTCTTCCCGTATTCCCACAAGCCTCCTCTGCCCCAACAGTACGGCTCTAAAAATACATCTAGAAGTTAAACATGCGTCCTTCGGAAGAGCTGGAAACAACTATCACATTATTGATTCCCACACACAACTGCCTAATGCTTTAACCTAATGCTTTTATAGAAAAACTCGATGTACACTGCAAACCTACCAGATTCACCGTTAATTCATTAGTTCTCTTACCATCTTAAAAAATATTTATTGCAGTAACATAACATATAAGCATAAAGTTTGCCCCTTTAGCCATTTTAAACACATAATTTAGTGGCAATAATTACATTCACAATGTTGCACAGCCATCACCACTATTTCTAAAACATTTCTGATCACCCCAGAAACTCTATAACCATTAAGCATGAATTCCCCGTTTCTCCTACCTCTTTTCCCCCATCCCTAGTTATCTCTAATCTTTTTTCTATCTCTATGAATTTGCCTATTTAATATATTTCATATAAACAGAGTTATACAATATTTGTCCTTTTGTTTCTGGCTTATTTCACTTAGTATAATGTTTTCAAGGTATATCTAAGTTGTAGCATGTATTAGAACTTTGTTCCTTTTTATGACGGAATAGTATTTCATTGTACAGATATACTACACTGTGTTTACCCCATTCATCTGTGGATGGACACCGAGATTGTTTCCACCTTTTGGCTATTGTGAATGATGCTGCAACGGGCACTGTTATACAAATATCTGAGTCCCTGTTTTCAATTCTTTTGGGTGTATATCTAGGATTTGGAATTGTGGATCATACGATAATTATGTTTGCTTTTTAAGGAATTGCCGAATTGTTTTCACAATGCCTGCACCATTTTACAGTTCCATCAGCAATGTATGAGGGTTCTTATTTCTCTACATACTCACCAACACTTATTATTTTGTGTGTTCTTATTTGATTTTTAAAAAAATAGCAGCCATCCCGGTAGGTGTAAAGTGGTATTGTGGTTTTGATTTTCACTTCCCTAATGGTGAATGCTGTTGAGCATTCCCTCATGTGGTATTAGATATCTGTACATATTCTTTGGAAAAACGTCAAAAATGCTCAAGTCCTTCGCCCATTTTCCAACTGAGTCTGTCTTTTTGTTGTGCTCAGGAGTTATTTATATATTCTGGACATTAAAGACTTATCAGATACCTGATTCCCAAATATTTCTCCCATTCTGAAGCTGCTGTCACTTTAATATCCCTTGATGCCCCCAAATTTTTAATTTTGTCAAGTCCTGTTATCTATTTTTAATTTTTTGTATATGTTTTTGATGTTATATCTAAGAATCCACTGCCAAATCCAAGGTCATAAAGATTTTCCTTTATGTTTTCTTTTGTTTATTTTTGAGATGGAGTTTCACTCTTGTTGCCCAGGCTGGAGTGCAATGGTGCAATTTCGGCTCACCACAACCTCCGCTTCCCAGGTTCAAATGATTCTCCTGCCTCAGCCTCCTAAGTAGCTGGGATTACAGGCATGCATCACCATGCCCGGCTATTCTTTTATGTTTTCTTCATGAATTTAGCTCTTGTATTTGGGTTAATCCATTTTAATTTCTGTGTATGACGTGAGGTGGGATTGAGCTTTGTTCTTTTCGCATGTGGAAATCCAGTTGTCGCAGCATCATTTATTGAAGAGACTCTTCTTTCCTCATTGAGTGTATTTGGCATCCTTTCCAAAACGCAGTTGGGCCATAAACATGTGGGTTTATTTCTGGACTCTTGATTCTATTCCATTGGTCTATGTAACTATCTGTACCCAAGACCACACTATTTCGATTAGTATAGCTTTGTCATTAAGTTTTGAAATCAGAACGCATGAATCCTCTGACTTTATTCTTTTTCAGAATTGTTTTGGCTATCTGAACCACTTGCAATCTCATATGAAATTGTGGATCTGCTTTTTCATTTCTGCAACTTTTAGAATTTAATAAACAGATTTTTAAAAGCTTAGATTTACCATTAAAAATATATAGCTGAAGAGTAATGTTTTTGCCAATTTGGTATTTTAAAAGCCTGGCTTAGACAGCTAATATTCTATAAAGGACAAACAGTATTAACTGTAGAAATATGTTCCAATAACATCTTGGAACACTACTACTGTTGCCTCACAGTCTAACTGGTTCAGGTCTCCGAAGACCCTCAGGGCTCGCAGTTCAACATTATCCTGGGTTTGCAACTGGTTATGGCTTAGCTGAAACTTGGTTCTAGTCACTGACCTGTCAGTTCCCAGATTATAGTGATTGCACATGTCCTGGGGATGAAAGAAGACACCACTTTTAAATTCCTATTGTCTTTCAGCTCAAAGCACATTTGAGTCATAACTTCATGCTTAACTTATCAGAGCAGGCCTGATTTCAAAACCAGTTTTTGCTGCCCAGAAGGAACGAGAACATAAAAATGAAAGAAAAAAAAAAAAAACTGCTATAGGTTCACATGACCTTATCCAAAACCTGTGATGTCAAAATCTAGTGTTTCAGAATTCAGAATTTTTCAGAATTAAAAAAAAAACAACAAAAAAAACTTTTACATGTATATATTGTCTCCACTACTAATGCATCCCCAGTGAAGTCTGGAACAGCACACCTTACCCAAACACATTCATATTTTGCAGCCAGATAATATAAATATTCATATGAGGGGGAGGACACTAAAAATGTACATAGTCTTGTGTTGGCTGAGGTCAGATATCTACATCAAATGAATTCAGCTCTGTCAAATTTTATAACCAAATGAATTGCCAGAAAATTTTTTTCAGCACTTTATGGATGTTTGAATTCTAAGGAGTTGTGAACCTGTAACAACTAAGAATATATTCAGCATCCAATAACAGATTACACAAAACCTCAGTATAGCTGCTTGTCATATGCACACAGAGTAAAAGGTTGGCCAATTACCTTCGAAGGAAAAACTAATTGGCTGGAAAAGGGAAAGACCCCACAGCGTCTCATTTCCTCTAATCATCTCACAAATTGAGTATTTACCAAATCAGTATTTCCCCCAGTGATCAGCTACAAATAAACTCTAACCCAGAAAGTAAACCCTAAATTTGGATAAAAGGAAAATCAGAATTGATACACCACTTTTAATTATCCAAACGAACAGAAAATAGTCATTAATAGCTAATATTAGCAAAGGTGCTGGGAATAAACACATACTGGCAGTGTGGGGTGGTATAAGCTTTCTGGGTAGCAATTTGGTGAGTATAGCAAAAGCTTTAAAATTATTCATACCTAGCCGGGCGTGATACCTAGCCGGGCGTGGTGGCTCACACCTGTAATCCCAGCACTTTGGGAGGCCAAGGCGGGTGGATCACCTGAGGTCAAGAGTTTGAGACCAGCCTGGCCAACATGGTGAAACCCTGTCTCTACCGGAAAAAATACAAAAATTAGCTGGGTGTGGTGGCAGGCACCTGTGATCTGAGCTACTCAGGAAGGTAAGGCAGGAGAATAGCTTGAAAACCTGGAGGTGAAGGTTGCAGTGAGCTGAGATTGTACCACTGCACTCCAGTCTGGGAGACAGAGTGAGACCATGTCTCAAAAAAATAAATAAATAACATAAAATAATACATATCCTTTGATCTTATAATTCTACTTCTAGGAAATACTTGATTGCTTAAATCAGTTAGGATACAGCTATATGATTATATATAATATAATTATTTAAAATAATTTATAGAAGACTATTCATGACAGAAAATTTCAGCAATATATCTCTATGTGAAAAAGTAGATTATAAAATGTTATACATTATAATATATACCCAAAAGAATTCAAAGTAGGAGCTCAAACAGATATTTGGACACCCATGTTCATAGCAACATTTATAATAGCAATTCAAGTGTCCACTGACTGATGAATGGGTAACAAAACATATAATGAAGTATTATTCAGCTTTAAAAAGGAAGAAAATTCAAACATATGCTACAACATAGATTAATCTTGAGGACATCAGGTTAAGTAACATAAACCAGTCACAAAAGGACAAAGAATGTAGGATTCCACATATATGAGGTACTTAGAATAGGCATATTCACAGAGAGAAAATAGAATGGAGGCTGCCAGGACAAGGGAACTGGGGAGTTATTGTTTAATTGGTAGTTTCAGTAACAACCTTTTGCAAGAGACGAAAATGATTCTGGAGATGGATGGTGGTGATGGTTGCATAACAACGTGAATACTATACACTTAATGGTTAAAATGGTAAGTTTTAGATTATGTGTATTTTACTACCACACACAAAAAAGTGTAGCTTTAAAAAAATAATCTTTCAGCTGTTGTAGGCTAGGCTGTACCAGGCAATAGGTGCTTTCTAACACTTAGATGGGTGAGCAGGAATGAGATCTGCTACATGCTCTGCTGTCCTTACGGAGAGCTCTTGTGAGGCTTCAGGCCATAACGACCATTTGACAGGGGGAGGGGCCTCTTGTGGTACTGGGGCTTTTATCATCTTACCTATGCTTTAACTCTCCCCCTTGCCATGAACCATTTTCCAATAAACTGAAGGGTATACAATTTTAAAACCTGTTATGTGTTATATGATCTAAGACTCGTATGGGGGAAAAAAATGTAAGCAAAAGGATAAGTAGTGGGATGTCATGTGATCTTTATTATCTTAATACTTGATGTTTTCCAAATGTTCTACAATGAACAACAAAAGACAAACACATCAAGAAGCATCCCAGTTTTAACATATCTACCCTCCAATGTGTCTTCCCCTCAAGAGGTTTGCTATACCTTGCCTTTCCTACTCAGTAAATGCCTCCAAATTCACCACATTAACCAGACCAATGTGGTGAATTACTGACGTCATCCGTGACTCCTTTTCTTTATTCTCTCACATCCAATTTCTCAGTAAATCCCGTCCGCCAAATTTTCAAAACCTACCCAGAAGCCAGCTACTTTTCACCATTCCCACAGGGCTTCTATAGATAAAACAGCTCACATTTAAGAGTGTGCAATAGATTCCAGTGTCTATTCTATAGCTAAGTCCTTTTCATAAACGAATGCATTCCATTCTCACAACAATTCTGCAAGGTAAGAAAAGTACAACAGTTACCTTCATATCACTGATGAAGAGGCATGGAGAAGTCAGGTATTTTGCATAAGATCACACAGCTAATGAACAGTGGAATCAAAATTTGAACCCAGGAGCTCACAGGTTATGCTTTCAACCGCTATATTACACTGCCCCCTCAGTCTTAGGTAGCGTTCTCTCCCACAGTATTCAGCTCTCTGTTCAACATCTCCATCTCAGAGAGGTTGTCCCTGAAATCCTAATTTAAGCAGCCCCAGAGTAGAGCCACCATTCTGTTACCTTGCCCTGCTGTACTTTCCTTTAGCACTTCATTAGTAATTACATATTAGGTATGTAAGTTCCATAAGAGTAGAGATCTCACCTTGTTCACAGCTGAATCCCAACCACCTAGGATAGTTCCGGGCCATGTTAGGCGCTCCACCATTAATCTGTTGAATGACTGACCAAATGAATGCATAATATAAGGCTGGCTGCTGCAGTAAGACAGACCTGAATGCAAATCCCAGACCTACCACTTCCTAACCACAGGAGCTCAGATCATTCAACCTTCCATCCCCCTCAGTGTCTGCACCTGGAAAATGGGAATCGTATTTCTCCCTCAGGGTTGTCTTGAGGATAAAATGAGTTGTGACACATAAAGTGTTTAGTCTGGTTACTTACACATAATAAACATTTGACAAACATTAGCTACTTGTATTGCAAACGAGAGGGGAAAAAAATGTCATGCTTAAGCCTGCCTGACGTTCTTTTCATTTTTAAAAGAGGGGTATACAGCTTTAGGAAGATAGCTGTTAAGAAATAAAGTTGCTGATGATAGTTTATTAAATGTTACGCCACACTGAAGATACGGAAAACCGTACGTAAATTTGGTCTAATATTGAAAGTGGGGAGAACTCAAATACAATAGCTCTATCTAAATTCCATTTTTATGCATTCTGTTATATTTCTAAATCATACCCCCTACTTAAATCTTGAATGTATGGATATTTTTTAAGTCATCGGTTAAATAATGGACTGAAACAATAAAAATTCCTTCTGGATGGATGTTTTATTAGTTCAGGGTATTATTTTAGACCAAATATAACTGAATGCCTTTACGGTTAAGATTATTTTAATTCATATTCAAGTTGGGTGTGGTGATACGCACCTATAGTCCCAGCTACTCAGGAGGCTGAGACAGGAGGATTGCTTGAGCCCAGGAGTTCAAGTCCAGCCTAGGCAACACGATGAGATCTCTCTTAAAAAAAGTATAAATAAATTCATACCCAGCCACTGCCCATCGTGCTGCCACTGCTCAGAGGTAAAACGATGAAAGGAGTCAAGAGCAACCCTATCAGTAGAAGCCTTATTCTTGTTCAGCCTTCCACAGCCCAGTAGCCTCAGGTAACTTTTCAGAAGCAGGACATCCAGATCGGCCCCCGGTCATTCTCTTACTGCTGAAGGGGTAGCAGCTGTGATGGGTTTTTTGTTTGTTTGTTTGTTTGTTTTTTGGAGACTGAGTCTTGCTCTGTTGCCAGGCTGGAGTGCAGTGACGTGATCCTGGCTTACTGCAACCTACGCCTCCCGGGTTCAAGCAATTCCCCTGCCTCAGCCTCCCAAGTAGCTCCTCAGCCTCCCAAGTAGCTGAGACTGCAGGTGCGTAATACAATGCCTGGCAAATTTTTTGTATTTTAGTGGAGATGGGGTTTCACCATGTTGGTGATCTCCTGACCTTGTGATTCGCCTGCCTCGGCCTCCCAAAGTGCTGGGATTACAGGCGTGAGCCACCACGCCTGGCCTCGGTAGCCTTTTTACTGCAGTATTTCTCAACTCTGAATATACAACTTTTATAAGGGGCTTGAATCTATGCTGCTTTCTCCACATATAATCAACTCCTCATGTCTCTTCTTTCATTATACTTCGGTAGTTGATTCTGTAACTTGAAATTATACCTAGCTGCTAGTTGGTAACTTCTTCCTACTACTCTCCCCAGTAGATGGGGTGGGGTGTGGTGATGGATGGCAGGTAGGAACACTGCCCCCAAACTGGGAAGTTCTGTATTTAATAGGTCTGTGAAGGCCATTTCTTCTAGAATCCCAATGCAGACCTCAATCATGTGATTATATTCTCCAGGTGGCCAGGCGTAGCTAAGGAAATTCAAGCATTTTTACTCTAGAAAATATCACAATTTAGTTCTTTAGTTGAGATCTTACAAAATAAACAGATTATCTGAATATAGCTAAATCATCTTAGAGATTCAAGCTACTTGAAATTTCTTAAATATGCACTTAACATGTTAATTATAGAAATAATAGAAATGACATATAACTCAGATTGCCCCTCCCTAGGGAGTAATAATCCTGAGGCTTGTTCCAGGATTAAATGTCTTAAATTACTGGTCCTTTGTGGTTTCATCTGAGGCCTGCTTCTGTCCTTGTCCTTTCCTTTTATGTGCCAAATTTATACAGGCATCAGACATTCACACATAATAACTATCATTTACTTAGCATGCAGGATGAGCTAAACATTCAGTAGGTCTTAGATACATGAAAACAGTCACTAAGGTATTTATGTGTGAAGGCTTTAGGTAAATAAAACATACCAGTGACCATCTGGGGAGAACAGATGCCTGCACAGGGCTGGGGAAGCCCAAGAAGAGACTCCTAAAGCAGCCTGGCTGGGAGGTGGAGGAGGTAGCCGCTGTTGGACATCAGCAACAACACCCCTTTTAAAACAAAGGCCTTAGCAGCAGCCTCAGAAGCAAAAGTTTTTCTCTGACCTTCTCCTGCCCGCCTGTCTCTCAATTCCATTCTCCTCTGAGGCTGGCCACAGAAACTAGAACGTGAGTCCAGAAGCCAGAATTCCTTTTGAGGGATTTTTTACAAAATTATACAGAAAGGTAGAGATAAATAAATTCTGGGCAGAAGAATCTGGCCACAAAGTACTTATCTGTTCTCCATTGTTTGACTGCAGGTCATAAAATCCACATTCCAGAAAGTCTTACCCAGAAGGAAGGAATGCTGCTCAGAGAGGTCAAGCAGCGTCTGGAGGCCTTGCTGGGTTTCCTCACTCTGCCTATTCACATTAGATCAGACCCTTTTATCCAACTGTGTTTCTACATGGCTGTCTATACTTTGTTGAATCTAAGCATAAAAATGGACAATTTCCCCTGTATCTTCGGGTCTTCATTCTGAAGGTTTCCATATCATCTAAAACCATGATCAAATAAATTTGTATGCCTTTTCTCCTATTAATCTGCCTCTTGTCAGTGATTTTCAGCAAACCTTCAGAAAGCCAAGGGGAAGTTTTCCTTCGGCCTTGACACCCCTAAACCATGTCCTGACAGATGCATAAGAGGAAGTAAGAGACAATCTAAAAGGTTGTTGTGATAGGAAAACCCAGCCTGGAGTAACAGTGATGGTGGGAGTGGGGACAAACAGAAATAGATGGATTCCAGTAACATTAAGGTATTAGAATCAACAGGCCCTGCAGGTTGATTGGAAAGGAAGATGAGAAACGCTTGGACTATAAGTCCTGTCTGACTTTACCAGCTGGGTTCACTAAGTAAGAAGGGCCTTTTAAATCTAACTCTTCCTTCAGTAGTTTCAGTAGGAAATCTTAACTCCCATTATATAGACAGAGTAGAAAAAATACATGCTATTACATGGAAACATTATATAACTGAATCAACCAAATTATATTTATTCCTTCAACCAATACATGTTTGTGGCACTCTTGCTAAACATGTTAGCACTGGGCAAGCTCTGGAAATATAGCAGTAACTGAGGACCTTGCCTTTCCCCACTCTGTCCTATCTACCCACTCCTCTTCATGGGAGAGGTGGCATATCCCCTCTGATCATAGCCCAAAGCCTCCTCCTAAGCCATGGCTCCCATTCCCACAAGACTTCTTGCTAGAGATTACACAGCACTTTTTACAGTGACTTCGACTTATGTTTCATTTTCACCTTTGTCAACATTTTTCATGTTCAGATTTATTCCATCTTAAAAAAGTAAAAAGCCCCTCCTTAGGAAATGTAGCTCTGTCAAAATGTTAAATGTACCTACAATTTGACCTTGCAAATTCTACTTAATTTCCGTACACATTTGGAAAGATATAAATATGCATAAGCACATTAAGATGTTGAGTGTAACATTATGAGAGACACCAAAATTTCTAAGTAAAACTAAAATATCCAGACAACACTACAGCACAATAGAATAGTATGTGTTTACTTTAGGGAGTAATATGTCTATAATGTACAGAACAAAAACACAAACTTTGGCAGACTACATAGCAATAAAGCCAATTTTTGTAATGTAAGTTTGTATGAGAGAGCGAGCGATAGCACATGTACAGAAAAATCTTGAAGGATATACCTCAAACTATTAACAGTGGCTATATATGAGAGAATGCAAATATGGAGATGATTCTCAGTTGTACTTTTTAATGTTTAGAACGTTTACAACGACTCATCGTAAAATATATTGCTTTGTAATCAGAATAAAACAATAAAGATAAAAGGTTATCAAAAAAGTTAAAACAACCTTAATCAGCCTTTCCACTGCATCTATTGCATTATAACATAGTCCTTACTACTACTGGTAAGGGTCAAAGTACGCTGGCACTCCTCTACCATGGACTCAGCCTCCATCAGTCACCAGCCGGCTCTAAGGTCCATAGTGACTTGCATGCTGCTGTTAAACCTAATGCCTGCTTTACATTTTTGCCTTACTTGACATCTCAATGAGCTTTGACATGGCTGTCCATGACTTCTTTTCAAAGACTCTCTCCTCTTGGTTTCATTCTCTTAGAGGGTCTTCCATTTCTCTGATTTCCTCCATTGGTGCCTCCTCCCTGACTGTGCCCTGACTTCTGAAACTATGCAGGGTTCCATCCAAGCCCTGCTCCTCTTTAATTTGTCTGCTGGCAACTGTTAACACATGCAGATTAAAGGTTCCAAATGCATTGCTCTATTTCAGCCATCTCTTCTGAGCCATAGATGCACGTATCCAATTGCCTATGCAACATCCTCTCTTGGAAATGTCCCAGGCATCTTAGACTCTGTATTCACACAGGACTTATGCTTCCCCCTCAACCACAAACACACTCAAAGCTGTTCTTCAGTATTTCCTGTCTGCATAAATGGCACTCCCTCTTATTTGGATAGTCAAGCCATCCTTGACTAGCCTCCCTTCCACATCCCCCATAGCCAAACATTCGCTCTCCTATGGTGCTGAAGAGTTCTTGACTGTCTTCCTCTCTTCATCTCATCCTGCCAAGCTCCTCTCATCTGTTATCGAGACTGTTGCACCAACCTCCTGACCGCCCACCTGCCAGCAACTTTCATCCCCTTTTAATCACTGACCTTTTCAGCAGCCAAAGTAACCTTTGAAAATAAAATTCTGACCCAGTACTTTAATGCTTTACATACTTTAATAGCTTCCCATTAGGAAACCACTTTCAAATTTAAGATAACAAACAGATGTTATTTCTGTAATGGGGAATGATATGGTTTGGCTGTTTGTCTCCTTCAAATCTCATGTCGAAATGTAATCCCGAATGTTGGATGCAGCATCTAGTGGGAGGTAATGGATCATGGGGATAGATCTCTCATGAATGGCTTAGCACCATCCCCATGCTTATGAGCTCTTGCTCAGTTCACATGAGATCTGGCTGTTTTAAAAGAGTGTGGTATTCTCCTCTCTTGCTCCTCCTTTTGCTATGTGACACGCTGCCTCCCGTTCCACCATGATTGTAAGATCCCTGAGGCCCTCCTAGAAGCTGATGCCAACAGTGCACTTCCTGTATAGCCTGTAGAACTGTCAGCCAAATTAACCTTATTTTCTTTATAAATTACCCAGTCAGAGGTATTCCTTTATAGCAACACAAAAATGGAATAACATGGGAAAAAATAAGATAAGACCAATGATTTTTAAAGAAGCCTGGTTAAAAAGAGACTACAAGCATCAGGAGAACAGGAGCTGTACCTATTTAGTCTGCTGTAGAACCTCAGTAGTTAGCCAGACTCTTTGCACACAGTTGACCCTAATACATATTTACTGAATGAATAAATACGGTAGGGTTGAGGAAGGTATATTTTTGTTCATTTTTTGGGCCTTGTTTTATAAGATTAAACTTGTATTCATATTACCTATTCACACACACATACACATATGCACATGTTGATGGAAAAGAGAAAGAAAAACACAGGAGGATCACTGATGGAGAGAGGCATAGGTGAAGGCATTAACATTTATCAGAAAGATGACAGATGGGAGAAGCAAAGATGAAGGTAAACATGCGTTTATATATGCATTACATATAAAATATAATACATATATTTGTTATACTATATATATAACACATATATAATACAATTTACACGCACACAATGTATATGCACTTTTGGAGGGAGGGAGATAAAAGACATTGAGGCAGTGGCCCCTGCAGGTTTCCTTTCCTTTCTAAGAAAATGATCTACTGAGAGGCCAAGAGGGTGTGGAGTAGAGGAAGGCAGTGAGAGCCTGAAACAGTTTCTACGATTGACAGGACAGCATCCGCTGACTCGGTGTGCCAGGCTCAGTTTCCATTCTGCTGGGTTTTTCTTCTGAGCTCTGTAAATATTCAAGACTCCAATTTTCTTTTTGGCTTTCTGTCCCTAAGGCAATGGTTTCCCAGAATCAGTGCAAGAATCAAATGTATAACAATAACTGGGGGAACTATGCAAAACGATTCCTACACCTTGACTGATGGAGATTCGGTGCTGGAATTGGTGAGGGGTTGGGTCCCATGTATGCGGCAATTTGTGAAGCACTGCCCTTTGGTCTGTAGGCCACAGGGTCACTGACCTCACAACCACATTTTCTCCTCAGTCATTGTACTGACCACAGATGAGCACACTGGGTTAGTGATCACACTCGTCACTCAAAGTCATGGTGACAAGCCATGTCTACTTTGTCTTTCCATCCAGCTGAGAAGCAGCAACTTAGAAAAGAGAAAAAAATATACAGAGATGGGCGTATTATCTCGTCAAACATGGCTTTGATGGAAAGGACACATTTCCTGAAGGGTGCTCCCAGGATGGCCATCCCTGCCAGAGGGCAAAAGGGGAAAAAATAGACCTCTTTCTCTATTAATCTTTCCTGTTCTTCTGTTCAAAACTAACATTTTATCTGGCTATTGAGAACATGAATCCAAGTGTGCTTTGGAGCTGAACTCTTATCAGCTGAAAATAGCCCAGAGGAAAAAAAATTCACAATTTTTAACCTTTTAATAGCTCTTGTTCAGGAAATGTGGGTTGCAATTTTACTTGACTTTGAAAATGTCAGAATTACTGAGACTGACTAAAAAAATACAAGGAGAAACTTAACTTCACATTTCTTCAATTGGCTGCCACAACTCTGTTTCCTATTCTGGTGTGCAGTTACACACAATTATCTCAGCCCCTTGGAAATAAATCTATGGGTAAAAAGAGATCTTAAAATCATTTTTCAATTCCCTAGTCTTATAGAACGGAAATAATGACAAGGCAGGATGCCCAGGATTAAAGAGTCTGTAGCAAATCTGGGAATGGAACCCAAGTGTCCTAACCACTGATCCAGGGGCTTTCCACGTACTCGCCCCACAATGTAACAAATGGATTACGGTGAAATGGGGACTCACAGATCACACGGATATTTGTTTCACAAGTGTGATCAAATGCCTTGTAAGCAATTAAAAACTCATGTCGGTGAAACTTTATTTAAAGATGGAAGATTGAATATATGCATTTAGCTCTGTCCCCTCCTCAAGTACTTACCAGAACATAAACCAATAAAGACAAAGAAAAAAGAGGAGGAGAGAGAGTAACACAGTTTTGGGAGACATTGTGTTAGGCAAGCGGCAACTGACTTAGCCAACTGGAGAAAGCTCAGTACTAAAATAGGAAAGCCTCGAAGCAATTTCATTTAAATTATCAGCCCTCAAGAGGCTGGCAGCACAGGCTCCTCTGAAAGTGGGACTGAAGGTAGGGCAGGAGAATGGTCAAAAGTCTGTTTATTAAGGAGTTTATTAAAAGTCTGTTTATAAAAGTCTGTTTATTAAAAGTCTGTTTATTAAGGGCTGAAGGTAGGGCAGGAGAATGGTCAAAAGTCTGTTTATCAAGAATTCCTTCCTCATGGCTTGAAGACAAGTGGTTGCCTCCCAACCCCATCCTACCCAGGAAAAGACCTGAAATGTATTCTCTGGAAAGAGTGAACAGAGGCTCTTCAGACAGGAGGATACCAGGCACGGTTAAGGATGGGGATCCCATACTGAAAAGACGGATTACACAAACGATTACTGCTGAATGTTGAGACTCCCAGACTTCTACTTAGCTTTCTGACTGGTTATATATTTTCTCTTGGTCTGATTAACTTGGGGGTGGGTGGACGGGTGGAGGGATAGCCTAAAATTACTAACGGAGTTTCCTAAACAGCCAGACATGTCACCCTAAAGTGAAGTGCATAATTGCCAAATGCCATCCACTATTACAGAACTTCCAGCTATCTTTCTAGATAGCTACTCAAAAATTAGAAGGGACAAGACTTTCCAGACACTAAGGGCATCTAACAGAGAAACAGCAAAGCAACTTGGTGAAGAGGGAAAAATCACATGAAAAAGAAGCTTAAAACAAACAACAAAAACCTCTGAGAAAAGTGCATCCATGAAATAAGGACAAGATGTTACCAGCGAGAGAGAGGGAGAAAGAGAAAAATAGTCAAAGAATAAAAAAAGAGCTTTTGGAAATTAAAATGATGGCAGAAATTGAAAACTCAACAGAAGGCTTGAAAGATAAAATTCAGGAAATGTTCAATAAAGTTAAGCAAAAAGAGGTGAAAATAGGAAACATGGAAAATTGGAGAACCAATTCAGGGTAGTCAATATCCAAATAACAGATGTATTCATGGATTAGAGAAAATGGAAGGCATGTAACTGTCAAAGAAATTTCCCCAAATTGAAAAGGATTAGGAATTAAAGAACACCTTTCTGCCACAACTGAAAACAAACTGAAGGACACTTTTTTCCCTTAATAAGTGGAGTTGGGGGTTGGGCACGGTGGCTCACACCTGTAATTCCAGCACTCTGGGGGCTAAGTGGGGAGGATCACTTAAGGCATAGAGTTCCAGACCGGCCTGGGCAACACAGAGACCCTCTCTCTACAAAAAAATTTAAAAATTAGCCAGGTGCATATAGTCTTAGCTACAAGGTGGAGGGTGGTTTGAGTGGGGAGGATAGCTTGAGCCAGGAGTTTGAGGATGGAATGAGCTATGATTGTGCCGCCTACTCCAACCTGGGCAACAGAGCGAGACCCTATCTCTAAAAAATACATATAATATTTTTTTTTTTATTTAAAAAAAATGAATTGGGTGGGGCTTGCCATAGTGAAAGGGTCTACTGAGTTTCCACTATACTAATCATTATGGAATTTCTAACTACTGAGTTCAAAGAAAAAAGTCCACAAAATTTCAGAGTGGAAAGTTTTTCATACAAAGGATCGTAAGTCAGAATAGCAGGAACTTTTCAAGAACAAC
Organism: Chlorocebus sabaeus; assembly: GCF_047675955.1. Lineage (NCBI taxonomy): Eukaryota > Metazoa > Chordata > Mammalia > Primates > Cercopithecidae > Chlorocebus > Chlorocebus sabaeus. The sequence goes on along the minus strand of NC_132914.1, from coordinate 42,832,541 downwards.
TATTGAAAGTAGAAGGCGCCGGGCGCGGTGGCTCAAGCCTGTAATCCCAGCACTTTGGGAGGCCGAGACGGGCGGATCACGAGGTCAGGAGATCGAGACCATCCTGGCGAACACGGTGAAACCCCGTCTCTACTAAAAATACAAAAAATTAGCCGGGCAAGGTGGCGGGTGCCTGTAGTCCCAGCTACTCGGGAGGCTGAGGCAGGAGAATGGCGTAAACCCGGGAGGCGGAGCTTGCAGTGAGCTGAGATCCGGCCACTGCACTCCAGCCTGGGAGACAGCGAGACTCCGTCTCAAAAAAAAAAAAAAAAAAAAAAAGTAGAAGGCTTCAAAATTCTGAGAGCAGATAATTTCCACCTTTGAATTATATACTTAGTCAAGCTATCAACTGAAAGCCAGAGAAAAATACAAGCATTGTCAGACCTGCAAGTTTCAAAAAAAATTACCTGCCTTTAACCCTTTCTACATAAGACACTGGAAAATGTGCTCCACCAAAATAAAAGAGTAAACCAACAAAAATAAGACACAAATGTAGGGCTCCAATACAAGAGAGGCAAAAGGAATCCTCAGAATGGTGGTGAAAAGGAATCCCTTGCTCGGCCAAGGTCTACAGACCAACCTGGGCAGGGTGGAGGAGATCAGAAGGCTGTGGGAGGAATCTGCCCCAAAGGATGAATTTGACAGGATTCCATGCATGACTGATTACATTGAGAGGAGATTTACAATTGGGTAAAAGTGTGAGGTTGAATTATTCATAACTATATGAAAAACTAATAAAATCAGTATCTGCTGTATAGTCTCCAGAGGAAAAGTAATCAAACTATATTATATAGCTCATCTGTGAAAAAGTATTACATAGTTATAATAAACACTGCATATTGATCTTACCAAAATTATAACACAATACAATTGAGGGAATGGGGTTGGGAAAGTTTGTAAGAGAAGGGAAGGGGGCTGCAGTAGGTGAAAAAGAGCTAAATACTTCTGCACCAATATATAATGCCTAAAACTGAAAAACAGATAAATTATAATTTAAGTATGTTAACTAGAGATATAGAGGTAATTACTAAAAGAATCAGCTACAGTTAAAAGTCCTGGCCTCTGGGGAACAGAGAACACAAAAGGAGATGCAGCTGGTTTTCATAACAAAACCTACAACATTATTTAATTTTCAAGTTATGTAAACATTCTAACTACGCAAAACTTTGACAAAAATAAAAACTTTTTTTTTTTAATCCTTAAAAAAGGCGGGGAGCTCATGGCATGAACACATATAAACATAAGAATCGCTGTTCTGGCACCTACTATATGCCAGGCACGTGCTAGATGCAGATTTAAAAAAAAAAAAAAAAAAAAAAAAAAAAAAAAAAACAGAAAATGTCCCTTTTTAGGAAGCTTATATTCCACAATGAAAACTAAATATAAGTACTTTTAAAATAACTGACTCTGCTTGGAGATACAAAGGAAATAAACAAGTTGATATAGCAGAGATTAAGAGGTGGAAGTATTTCGGGTAGGGTGGGTCAGAGGAGCCTCCCTGAGGGGTGATATTTGAGACCCGAAGCATGAGAAGGAGTTGGCTATGCAGGGCTAAAAAAAGAGCATGCAAGGAAAAAGAAAAAGCAAGACAATGGTTCTGAAGCAGAAAGTATCCTGGTGTGCGCCAAGATATGATCAAAGATCAGTGTGACTGCAGGGCGGTGAAGACAGGAGAGGCTGGGGAACAAGTGAGGCTGACCAGGAGGCAGGAGCCATCATACCATGCACTGACAGGTAAACAATGGGATGGCACCACAGCACCACAGAGCATACTTCTGTGGCAGGAGTGGAAACAACAGACCCAGTCATTAGACTAATGTTGAAGTCCAGGTGATGAAGTTGGCCTAAGATGACAGTAGTAGAGACAGAGAAGATATTCAAAATCATTTTGAAGGCAGAAGTACTGGCAGGAGAGGAAGAACAATAGAAGGGAAACCAAGGATGATATGCAGGTTTCTGACTTTGTAAATTGAAGGATGGTGGTACCATTTACTGAGATGGTGAAGACACAGAGTGGAGAGGCAGGATGGGGTAGATGGGACATGGAAGCAAATCAAGAGTTCCTCCCTGAACACGAGAATCCATCCAGGAGTGCTGTCAAGGAGGGAGGAGGGTACGGTGTCTAGAACTCAGAAGAGCTCAGTGTTGGAGATATATACCTTGGAGAGTCAACAAATTAATGGTATTTAAAGCCCCTGGAATAGATGAGCATGTAGACAGAAGAGGTATTGCTTAAACCACGGCATGAAGAATTCTCAACATTCCCAGGTGGCCAAGTAATGAAAGAAATGCCAGTAAAGGATCAAGAAATGGCCAAGTTAGAAGGTAATTTCAAGAAGGCAATAGAAAACTGCTTAAAGCCACTCAGAGATCCAGTAAGATAGAAATGTATCTATTGGAAGCAGCAACACACAGATCTTGGATGACTCTGCCAAAATCAATTTCAGAAGAGTGATGGGAAAAGACACCACACTGTAACAGATTGAAAAATCAATGAGTAATGAAGAGGCTGTAGTACATGTAGGCAACATTTCAGAAGTTTCGCTTTAAAAGGAGACAGAGGCTGGGAATGGTGGCTCATGCCTGTAATCCCAGCACTTTGGGAGGCCGAGGCGGGTGGATCACAAGGTCAGGAGTTCAAGACCAGCCTGGCCAATGTGGTGAAACTCCATCTCTACTAAAAACACAAAAAGTAGCCAGTCGTGGGGGTGGGCGCCTGTAATCCCAGCTACTGGGAGGCCGAGGCAGGGAACTGCTTGAACTCAGGAGTCAGAAGCTGCAGTGAGCCGAGATGGCGCCACTGTACCCCAGCCTGGGTGACAGAGCAAGACTCTGTCTCCAAAAAAAAAAAAAAAAGAAAGAAAAAAAAAAGAAAAAATTTAAAAAAATAAATAAAAGGAGAAGAGAAACAGGGTAAGAGATGGAGAGGGATCTAAAGGTCTAGAGAAAAGTGTTTGATTCTTTAGTATTTTTAACACAGGGATTCCAGAGTATTAATTTACTAACTCCTTCAGTTGTACAACTTAACAAGCACCAGATCAGTGTCCTTACAGAGCTTACAATCTATTGGGATAGAGACAACAAACAAATATACTAATTTCAGGTGGAGATAAATGTTTTGAAGACAAAGCAGGTTAAGAGGATACAGAGTAACAGTGACATTTTAGATAGATAAGTCAGGGGTGACAGCTCTGAGTAGGTGACATTCAAGTGAGAACTGAATGAAGTGCAGCAGCAGGCATCCTAGATGAGAAAGGAGTTAGGAGGTGAGAGAGGGTGGAGAGGACGATGAGAACAGTGGCCAGGCAAGGGGTGACATGTGAAGGGACAGGTGTGGCTAGAGCACCGTAAGAGATAGGCAGAGCAGGAAGAGAAGAGGATGGAGAGGTAGCAGAGACCTTACAGTACATGGTCAAGAGTTTGGATTTTATACTGTTTGTACAGAAGCCACTACAGACAGTATAAAGGTGTAAAAGAGAAGGATCACTGTGACTGTTCTGTGAACTCAGACCAAGAGGTGCATGAATGGTGGCAGGAAGTGACTACAGGAGGCCTTGCAAAACTTAGTAGTGGCCTGGGCTCAGATTTAGGTGTGGGAGCAGGGGATTATGGGTGCTTGAATTTGAGAATATGAGGTGTCACAGAAAGACAGGAATCAAGGTTGACTTCAGCTTTGGGGCCTCAGTGACTAGGTGGTATCACTGCAGAGGTTAGAACAATGGAGGAACTATAGGCTCATGAAACAAATCAAGAATTTGGTTTTGGAAATGTTAAGTTCAACTCATCTACTAAACAACTAAGTGAAGAAGTAAAGCAGACAGCTGTAAAGCAAGGGAGAGGTAGGGAGTATACATAAGTATGTGGAAGTCATCCACATACAGATGTCATTCAGGACCTTGCAAATGAATGAGATCACCTATGGAGTGGAGACCAGAAAGAAGGTCAGAGCACTAAGCCCTGGGTGCTCCAAAGTTTAGGGGCAAGAAGAGAAGGATCCAGCAGGAGAGACTGGGAAAGAACAAGTGAGCAGTGAGCAGAATCAAGATAAAGTAGCATCACGAAACCAAATAAAAAAAGAATTTCAGGAAGCAGGGATGGTCAGCTGTGCCCCGTGCTGCTGAGATAAGCATGAGCTCCAAGAGAAATTCTGGGAGGCTCTGTGACTCATGATGAATGAACAATGCTCTGTGATAACATTCCTTACCCATAAATGTATTCAGACCACTTAGTCACCCTCAGTTCATTTAGAACACTATGCCTCTGTTTCCAAGGAAGCCTCACCCCATGGCAAGCCTCCTTCAGGATTCTCCCAGGAAGCAACAGAAGAGATCCCTGTGCCTGTGAAATAGAAATGGCTCTAATGGGGAGGCATAAATAGGAAGCAGACCAATGCTCACAGCAAAGAACCCAATTTGTTAGGGCAGAATAGAACCATTCTATAAATTCCTACATTTTTCTGGCTCACAGCATGTAAGAGGAAAATCAACAGCAATAAAGTTATTATAACTCCCATTCTACCGATGAGGAAACTAAGGCACGAAGAGGTTAAGTGACTTGCCCAAAATCACACAGCTAGTAGGTAGGAAAGCCAAGATTCTCAAACCTAGGAATCAAGGAAAAGAGCAAATTGTCAACTATTTTGCTTGGCTGCCTTCCCCAAATCAAATGTGTAGTCTCTGGGAGTCAGATCACAAAATTCTATCTGACACTATGACTTCTGATCAAAATTGGCCATCTTTTCTTCCATTTTAAAATATTTAATTGACAAAGATTGAATATATTCAAGGTGTACAATGTGATTTGATATACACTGTGTAACAATTACCACAATCAAATTAACACACCGCATCACCATTCATACTGTACATTAGATCCCCAGAACTTAGTCATCTTTAACTTAAACTTTCTACCCTTTGACTAACATCTCCCATTTCCCACAACCCCCCGGCAATCACTGTTCTTTTTTTTTTTTTGAGACGGAGTCTTGCTCTGTCGCTCAGGCTGGAGTGCAGTGGTGCGATCTTGGCTCACTGCAAGCTCTGCCTTCCGGGTTCACACCATTCTCCTGCTTCAGCCTCCCAAATAGCTGGGACTATAGGTGCCTGCCACCACACCCAGGTAATTTTTTTGTATTTTTAGTAGAGATGGGGTTTCACCATGTTAGCCAGGATGGTCTCGATCTCCAGACCTAGTGATCCGCCCGCCTCAGCCTCCCAAAGTGCTGGGATTACAGGCGTGAGACACGGCGCCCGGCCAATCACTGTTCTACTCTCTGCTTTTATGACCTTTTTAGATTTCACATGTTAGTGAGGTCAAACAGTATTTTTCTTTCTGTGTCTGGCTTATTTCACTTAGCATAACGTCCCCCAGGTTCATCCATGTTGTCACAAATGGCAGGATTTCCTTCTTTTTTATGGCTGAATAACATTCTGCTGTATATATGCACCAAAATTTCTTTATCCATTCATCCATCAATGGATACTTAGGCTGTTTCCATATCTTGGCTATTGTGAATAATGCTGCAATGAACACAAAAGTGTGAATGTCTCTTCAAGATACTAAGATCATTCCCTTTGGGTATATACTCAGAAGTGGGACTGCAGGATTATGTGGTAGTTCTATTTTTGATTTTTTGTTTTTAGAATTGTCATACTGTTTTCCATAATGGCTGTGCAATTTATATTCCCAACGGTTTACAATGATTCCCTTTTTTCCATACCATTGCCAACACTTTTTCTCATCGACTTATTGGTGTTTATTAAGAACTCTAAGGGAAGCTAAAGCCAGTCCTCTTCCACCAGCATGGTAAACATTCATAGTTAATAATGTTTCTTCTGGAGAATTCTCTACTTTTATGACATGAGAGGCCATATTCAGTGGAAAAACACAAGGACATCAGACACACTTGGATTTAAATTTTGGCTCCTCTCTCTAATGAACGGGTAAATGTAAAAATCTGGTGAGAAAAAATCCTAATTTGCAGGGTAGTTATAAAAGTCTGTGACAGGACATAGATGAAAACACTGAAAATGGAGTCTTACATATTTAAAAAGCGCTTTTTTCTCTCCTGCCCCTTCTCTTCCAGAATGCACTGCTGAGTCTCTGAAGTTAGTGTAATAGAAGTTGGTTACTCATTAATAGTTTTTGTTAAACTTTTCACCTACATAGCAGCAAAAAAAAAAAAGAAAAGAAAAAATCCCAAAAAGGTGGTTCTTCAAATCTTCATGTGTTACTGTCACAAAAAATTTGCATCTTTAAACAAAAAAAGTTATTTAATATAAAAATGTTTTATATTTACCTCCAACTAAATTGATTTGCTTTCTCTTGAAAGTTTCAGGAATATTTGTTTTAGGAAGCTTTTCCATGACATATGGTGACTTGACTTCCACACTGCCACATTACCACTTGCTCTCCAATATGAAGGCTCTTAAAAAGAATGCATGAAAGTACGACGACTTAAGATTCCAAAGAGGTTCTTCACATTTCAATTATTATTCTGTCCTGTTTGCACCATCTTAACATCTTGGGGTCTACTCTACAATGTGGTCCAGTTGCAGTTTTAGTTCCAAAAAATTTTAACTGTATTTTCCACCCAAGAAAATTATTACTTTCCAGCATTTCAACAGTGAATTCCTGGCCACTTGTAGGCTAAGCAGATACTAGCTGTGAGCTTGCTTTTAGAGAAAAGTCTCTGGAACAGCTATAAGGGTAAATGTAAACAGTATAAATCAGAAAATATTTTTCCAGTAAAAACAGAACACTCACCAAGGATGATCCTAAGTAAACTGCAATGACAGAAGATAGAGTTTTAAAAAATCATTTGAAAAGACAAAACATATTAATCCAAAGAAGCCAAAGGATTTAATTCAGCTATACTAACAGAATGTGGCTGCTTTAAAATATTACAGATTGGTGCAAAATTGCACTTTTTGCTATTAAAAGTAATGACAATTACTTTTACTTTTGCACCAAATAATCCAACCTTAAAATGTATATTTACAAAATAGCATCATTTACTTTCGCACCAAATAATAATTCAGTCCTTAAAATGTATTTTTATAAAATAGCATCATTTACTTCAGAAACTTTTTGTTGTCAGGTAATGCCACATACTCCCTTTTGTTATGCTATACACACTTGTATATTATTTGAAGGCCCCTGGATGTTGTACATACCCTGAGTAACATGTAAGATCACTGAAATCTTGTTTTCATTATTTTGTCATCAAAATATCCTTGCCAAACTTTTTTTGCTAAAACTCTTTCTCCTGGAAGGCAGGGTAAGAAGTCCTTCTTCCTTATAAGGTCCTGGCCCACAGTACAGTGAGCCACAGACAGGTAAGAAATAACTTTTGCAGCCGGGCATGGTGGCTCACACCTGTAAACCCCACACTTTGGGAGGCTGAGGCAGGTGGATCACTTGAGGTCAATAGTTTGAGACCAGCCTGGCCAACATAGTGAAACCCCATCTCTACTAAAAATATAAAAATTAGCAGGTTATGGTAGCATGCACCTGTAATTCCAGCTACTTGGGAGGCGGAGGTTGCAGTGAGCTGAGATTGCACCACTGCACTCCAGCATGGGTGATGGAGTGAGACTGCCTCAACCAAAAAAAAAAGAAATAACTTTTGCTTTCTGAAGTTGTTTTCTGAAGCATGCATACAGGAATGGATTATTTTCAGCAATCCATGTGGACTGAGGAATAAAAAGTTACAGAACTTCAACAAATAATATCTGAAACCCCACTACCGTTAACAGAAATAACAAGAAAGACACAGGCCTGTTCTCCCAGAACTGACAGTCGGAGGGGAAAAGGAAGGAAGGATGCTGTTCAAATACGAAGGAAGGGGATCTTACCCAGGCTGGATGGGAGGTGAGTGTGAGGAGTCAGAAAAGGCCTCCTGGAGGCAGGAACATCACCTGAAGGATGAGGAGGCATCAATAAATACAATAGGCCAATATAAGGGTTGGTGTTAGGCTGCAGACAGAGCAGGAGGCGGCATCAGACCTGCCTCTGTAACAACAAGGACCTGACCTTGTGTGAGCCATTTGACCTTTTTTGCTCTCATTTTCCTTATCTATAATAAGGGTTGGCCAGGATGTCAGTTAACCTTAACTCTTGCTGTGCATGAAAATCACCTGAGCACCTCCTAAAAAGAATGGCCCCTTCCTCTGAAAGGTCGTTTCAGGTGGTGGGGCATCAGTGTTTCTTTCACGAGCTCTCCAGATGATGCTAATCTGCACCCAGGGCTGAGAACCACTGGATGAGATGAGCTCTCAAGGCCCTGACATCTTAGGTCTGTGGTTCACAACCCCTGGGGCACAATAACATCTTCTGGGAGCTTTTAGAAATCCCACTGGAGGCTGCATTCCAGATAATTAAACCAGATCTTTGGAGGTGGCCTCAGGCATCCGTAATTTTAAAGTTCCCAGACTGATGCCAAGCTACAACCAAGGTTGACAACCATTGTTCTAGGCCCTCCTAATACTTCAGTTCCCTATTATGGTCAATGAAGGATGGGAAAATTAAAAAAAAAAAACTACATCAAATTAAAAAGAAAACTAAAAGCCAAAGGCCACCGAAGGATCTTAAACGGGACTGTACCACACGTGGATGTGTGCATCATTCACGTTTCTGCATGACAGGTGGGAAATGCCCAATCCAAAATGCTCTCAGTTCTAAATTTAAGATTCAATGGAATACTTCTATAAAATGGCTCCATGGTGTGTTTTCCACAATACTTAGAATTTGATTTGCATGGTTGACTGTAATATGAACATTACATTCCCTACCCACGAGGTTACTTAAATCCACTTATTAGGCAATGGTGAACTAAACAAACAGTAATTAGAAACACTCCAGACTACCTTTTAAATCTGTTGCTAAATTATGTTTTTCCTGCACCAAAGCCCATACACACAGCATGTCCACAAGCATCACAAAACCAAAGCCTCAGAAATATTTACACTAATAAGGGCATAAGCTACCTTTAGGCCTTCACACTGGATTCTGCAGGGAAGTAAGGGTTGCTTTAGAAGAAGACTATTCATTACTGTTATTTCTCACATCTGGGTAAATAAAGCACTGCCCGCATGCGGTTGGAAATCCCAGGTGAAAATGAACTCTCCGGGGGTCTGGAAATGAAGAATACCTCTGATAGACTGTCTCATTTCCTGAAATGAGTCAGAAGTGAAAGTAATTCTTCAGAAAAGAACATCTGCACTATGGCACAGCTTATAAAATAATGCCAGATGATACCTGTGGCTATGAAGTTGGCCTCAGAGAAGAAGGGAGGGTCTGGGAACAGCACCAGAGCCTCTGCATTGCACTTAATCTCAGGGCTGCCGCTGTTAGCTTGGAGGGCCTGCAAATCCAATGAGCGGCTAGGCGTCCTAGTCTCTACCATAAATCTTGATTAGCAGTCAGACTGCTCACATTCCATTAGAGAGCTGGCCCCTCGCCAATGGGTGGAAGCAGCCAGAAAGGATGCATGTGCTGCCCTGAGCACGGAAATAGCAATTCTTACAAGAAAAACTGTTTTCCTTAACTAAAAATAGTCCATACCCGTTAATGATTCAGACAGACCTTTCTTCCTAGGGAGGACTATGACCTAATGCTGCCAAGGAAAGCCCTTCCCCTCCTATTATGCAGGAAGAAGAGGTATTGGCATGTGGTCAGGTACTGGAGGACAGGAAAGAATGAAATGTCTTTCACACAACTCTAGTAAAGACCAATAAACAGGAAGGTGAAAAACAAAGACGGTTTTCACCAAGACCACGGGCTTGGTTATTCTTCTTAGATAGCTCTTCATTATTCTTTTCATCTTGGTTAAGTATATATGTACATATTTTATTTATTTAATGTTTGAGACAGGGTCTCACTCTGTCACCCAGACTGGAGTGCAGTGGTACAATCTCGGCTCAGTGCAGCCTCCACCTCTCAGGTCCAAGCAATTCTCCTGCCTCAGCCTCTCGGGTAGCTGGCATTACAGGCATGTACCACCACACCTGGCTAATTTTTGTATTTTTGTAGAGACAGGGTTTCACCATGTTGGCCAGGCTGGTCTTGGACTCCTAACCTCAAGTGATCTGCCTGCCTTGGCCTCCCAAAGTGCTGGGATTACAGGCATGAGCCACTGTGCCCAGACCAGGGTTTTTAAAAGGAATCCAGCACTGCTGTTTGTAATGGAGTGGTGGGGGAACTGGAAACAATCTACATGCCCGTTAATAGATGATCAGGTAAATTATAGTACATAAACAATGGAATACTACGTAGTTATTTAAAAGTTCAATCTGTGTGCAGATATAGAGATATCTGTACTATGACACATTAATACATTAAAAAATGCACCTGGCTTTTGTATAGTAAACATTTGTGTAAATGTTTTTAAAGAAGTTGCCTAAAATAGGAGAGGGTTGGGAGAGAGTGTTATTTTTCTTTTATACCCTTCAATATAGTTTTGACTTTTCATATACCTGTACCCTTCCCCTTTTAAAAATAGGCACTAAGTAACCGGAGGGCTATTTCTGGTTTCTTCTTTATGCTAGCCTCTTCATACATAATTTAAAACAAGTGTTATTTTATTTTTTTGAGACGGGAGTCTTGCTCTGTTGCCCAGACTGGAGCACAGTGGCATGATCTTGGCTCACTGCAACCTCTGCTTCCCTGGTTCAAGCGATTCTCCTGCCTCACCCTCCCCAAGTAGCTGGGATTACAGGTGCCCGCTACCACACCTAGCTACTTTTTACATTTTTAGTAGAGATGGAGTTTCACCACACTGGCCAGGCTGGTCTCAAACTCCTGACCTCAAGTGATCCGCCTGCCTTGGCCTCCCAAAGTGCTGGGATTACAGGTGTGAGCCACCATGCCTGGCTAGTAAGTGCTATTTTAAATAGATGTTATGGAATCGTAACTCCCCAAAAATCAGATGTCAAAGCCCTAACACACAGTATCTCAAAATGTGGATTTGGAAAAGACAGGGTCTTTAAAGAGGTGATTAAGTTGAAAATGAGACTAAGCATGTGCCCTAATCCAATTAGGCTGGTGTCCTTAAAAGAGGAATAAATTTGGACACAGGAAGATACCGGAGTGCATGCATGCAGGGGAAAGACCATGTGAAGACGCAGAAAAGGTGGTCGTTGGCAAGCCTCAGGAGAAACCAAATGTACTGACACCTTGACGTTGAGCTTCCTAGCCTCCAGAACTGTGAGAAAATAATGTCTGTTGTTTAATAACCCAGTCTAAAGTATTATGTCATGGCAGCCCCAGCAAACTAATATAACAGATAAACAGATGGATGATTCAATTCAACTAGCACAACATGGATACAGTCAACCATAAGAGTCTTCAACAGGTGAAAAGCCCACTAAGTCTACCATGATGCTGACGGTCTAATCTGCCTTTGAAGACACAGGAGTTGATGGAGCTTCTGACTAAACCGTGTTTACCCTGTTAAGTGGTTCAAGCTGGGACTTGAATGGGTTTCCCACCTCGTCATTTTTAACAAACTCCATAACTCGAAGAACTAGAGCCTCAGATACACACACACACACATTTGTTTTTTGAGACAGGATCTTGCTCTGTCACCCAGGCTGGAGTGCAGCAGCACAATCTTGACTCACGGCAACCTTCACTTCCTGGGCTCAAGCAATCCTCCTGCCTTAGCCTTTCAAGTAGCTCAAACTACAGGTGCATGCTAAGATGCTCAGCTAATTTTTTAACATTTTTGTAGAGATGAGGTCTCACTATACTACCAGGCTAAGCCTCACATATTTTATTAGTGACTTTTAAAAGCTTGGCTTATAGTCAAAAGGCTGATAACTAATGAAAGGGAAAGTGTCACAGTAATATTAATTCAATTTTTTAAAAAAAGACTTGGCACCAGTGTTTAAAACAAGTATGGAAAAACAAATGATATGCCATATTTATGGGCCAACTTAATCTTTTATGCTTTAATACATATGGTCCCAGACCACAATGCAATATAGTTTTAAAAATATGGTAATCCAAGGCTAAAATTTCTTTATGAAACCTTATAGATTTTTACAAATTTATTAATGTTTTTAAAAACTGGAGTTTAGAGATCAGTGACACAGAACCACAGACTTTGCCTACAGAATCTTTAGGCTATAAAGGCTTTACCTACAAACCTATAGTCTTTAACTTGCAAAGATTTGTAAGTGGGTTAAGATGCAGACACCTGAAAAGATCACGACCCAAAGATAAATATGTGGTACAGTCAGTTCAGGCTACAGACATTCAGAGGAAGGTGGAATCACTTCCTCTGAATGGCCGGGGAAAGTTTCACCAACGGTGTAAGGTCTAAGTCAATCTGGGATTAGAAATAAAAGTTAAGGAGAAGTGATTTATGTTCAGGTCTGCCTTACCCGAGTATATTGTTCTAAAGGCAAGAACTGTGTCCCTAAAATCCTAACAGTGCCTGGCAAGTAACAGGCATCTGCCAGCTAGGGCAGGGAAACAGGTGAACACACAGCATGCTCATGTTAGGGTAGGTCTATACTGCAGGATTTTTGTAAGGAAGTTGCAGGACATAAGATTTAAAATGTTGGAACCAACCTGTAGGTACACTGAGGTTTGGGCTTTATCCCTACACAGTGTAGAGTCTACGAAGATGTTTCTGAAGGAGAAAAGCACATGATGGGGCCAGCAGTGTTGTGCAGAATGGACTGGAGGTGGTAGAGAAATGACAAGAATCGGGAAGGTTAACTGGATGATCAGCTGGGTAAAGTCTCAGCTTCCTAATCTATAAAATGGGCATCATACTACCTCTGTTCATAGGGCTGCTGTGCATATTAAATGGAATAAGGATGGTAAGGTACATAACACGAGGTCTGACAGTAAGCACTCAAGACATAATTGCTATCATTATTATTTACTATCATTATTTATTGTTATTATCATTATTTATTATTGTTCCACACTGTAAGATATAGAAGTAAACAAGCAAGAACAAATGTGAGGTGTGGAGCCAGGGGATGTAGGTCACCTCAGGGTCTCAAGTCCCTTACACAGAATGGTAAGGCTGTCTTTTTGGAAATGGAATGTGCTATATTTATTCCTTAGTTCTCCATAACTTCGTATTTCAATACAGTAGATCCAACACGGAAGGAACAGATGTCTGAAATGATCTTTAAAATTGAGACTACAAAGTCAACTTTATGTTGCTTTTATATAAAAGTCACTATACAGACTAATGCCAATCAGTTTTGAAACACAAAATTAATGGACTCAGCTATAAATCCAAGAAAACCATTTTCATAATGAAAATGCCAATGCCTTAATTTAAGAATGGAATTGCCAACATAAAAGACTTACAGTCAGTGAGGAATTGCTCCTTTCACTCATAAATGAAAGAGCCTGACAACTCTGAATTGTTTCTGAAACTCTGATTATCAGAAATTGTTGAGAATATAAGCTACAGGATTTTTCCAACTGCACAATTACCACTTGATATTGGAGCTCACAGCTTCAGACCAAATTTGGTGTGCTGGCTTTGTACATTCCTTTCTCTAATTCTTATTATCAGGGACCCAAGGTCTTATATTTAGTGTCATGATATAGCTATGAAGTTCAACTGAAGATAATAGCACTTTGTCTAATACAAAACAATGCTAACTTTTTTTTGTAAATTTGATCTTAGAAGATTTACTGTACCACAAAATAATTTTTTTTATATTTACATAAATATGTATGTATCCACAATCAAGTTTCACCAACTAACCATTGGTAAAATTAATGTATTAGACGTCTGTGCGAGTCTTACGCTCAATATTAAACATCTATTTTAAAACTTTACTCTTTGGTCCATGATAGGTTGCCATTACTATATCATTGGTGGGTGTATTACTTCTTAAAATTAATAAAAGTCAACCCCAAAAAAATTATACAAAGGGACTAAATAAGACATAACTTATTACTTTTACCAGAGTCAACAGAAACTTTCCAAGAATCAAAGAGGACAAGATGAAGAGAACAGTCAGCTGTCAAACCAATTAAGAGGCCAAGGACAGAGAAGGATAAGGAATGCAAACTCGCCAGCATAATTTCCAGTTGACAGGCATTAGCGAAGACATACACGTATTCAACATTTGAATAACATCTTAAAAGGAAAGAGTAGAGCACAAAATCAGGAATCAAGACGTGGGAAGAAGAAAAAATTCCTTTAAGGAGAGAATAAAGCCTGAAGACAACATGCAGCAGGTAATGGGGCGACCAGCAGCTAAATCAAAAGACATGAGCTGTAACCCTGCTTTACACCTACCAAACTGGTTTCCTAGGTTTCCTTCCTAATGTTCCTTAACTTTTTTAAGTCTTAGAATCTTTAGCTGTAGTTTGAACAGGGAAGATGATATGATATCCAAAGGTCTCCTTTAGCTCTGATAATAGACTGGGAGTTTGTTTAGATGATGAACAGATACTTTTAAGTGGGGAAAAAATAGGCTACTTTTATTTCACAGTGACTTCAAGTTCACAAGAATGAAATTTCACAGAAGGAAGCCAAGCCGTCAGCACACACAGTGAACACAGCCCTAAAGCATTTGTCAAATCAAGGCCTCTGAAATGAGTACGAACACCTGGATGGTGTGCATGTTACCTGCCACATAACCTCAGCCTCAGTCACAATCCCTTTGCCTCTGACCCTCCTTCCCAGTTGGATACACTTACTTCTCAGCCCCCATTCTTCATGTAATCCTGCCAGAGGCAAGTTGTACACACATCTATAAAAAGTTAGGAGAGGTTTAAGGTGAAACAGGCAATGGAAATCCTTGGTGCAGCTCCTAACCTTGGGAATAGCACAGTATGTAACAATGACCAGTGTTCTAAAAGGACATTTTAGGCCAGGTAGGATGGCTCACAACTGTAATCCCAGCATTTTGGAAGGCCAAGGTGAGAAGAATGCTTGAGGCCAGGAGTTTAAGACTAACCCAGACAACAAAATGAGATCCCATCTCTCCAAAAAAAAAAAAAAAAAAAAAAAGGCCAGGCCAGGCCAGGCCAGGCATGATGGTTGTAGTCCCAGCTATTCAGGAGGCTGAGGGGGAGAGAACCACTTGAGCCCAGGAATTCAAAGTTGCAGTGATCACACCACTGCACTCCAGCCTGGGTGACAGAGCAACACCCTGTCTCTCAAAATAAAAATAAAAAGAGAACATCTCGTACTGGCCCCTGTTAGAATGCGTTCCCCAGTAATTTCACTTCTCAAGAACTTCACAAAATAATGTGAAATATAGAAAAATATTCATACCTACAAATCTCTCTCAATATTATTTATAACAGCCAAAAAATCTGATGCATGCTAGACCTGCAACAATCAAGTAAAAATTATGCAAATTATACCTCAAGTTAAGTTCCCTTCCTACATGATCCCACAGACCATGTGCTTGCCCCTCTATGGGACTCAACTTGCCTACTAATTGACCATTTCCTCCAGCAGGTCCTGAAGGACAAACACCACAGTTTGTTCACTACTTTCGCCACAAAGTGTAGCTTATAGTAAGCACAAACTAAATATCTGTTGAACGTCTTCTGGAAAACGCGTTTAAGTAAATTTTATGTGACAGAATGTTATTCAGCCATTAAATGTGGTTTGTGAAGCCTTCTTAAACATAGGCAGTGCTGATGATGAAAAGCTCTGGAAATGGATAGTGGTGGTGATTGCACAACACTGAATATACTTAATGCCACTGAACTGTACACTTAAAAATGGTTAAAATGGTTAATTTTATGTTATGTATACTTTACTCCAATAAAGGAGATAAACAGAGAGTGCTTATGAGGCAAGTTAAGTGAAAAGGCAGGATACCATATGTCTAAACCATATAAAACTACATTTGCATTTTTTTCAAAGGTGGGAAAGCAGCATACTAAAATATTCATGGTGGTTTATCTTTGAGAGGTAGTGTTGGGGTGATTTTTGGTTTATTTGCAGTTTTTTGTATTTCCCAAAATTTCTACAATGGCTCACATATAATATGTATAAGCAGAAAAAGACATCAAGCAGCAGAAGCCAGGGATAGAAAAGTTTCCTTATCAGCAGGTTAAACCTTGCTGTGATCCTTGATGCATTATACTTGTATAGTGCATATCATTTGTGCTTGCCTTCACTGTATAGTCCATAAAACATGCCATTTAAGTGAAAATTGTACCTTTTAAAATTGAAATGTATTATTTAGCTTTTGCTCTGCCAGAAAGTATGCCTTTCAGATGTGACGTACCGTAAGTATGCTTTGCCCAGGCTGAGAAGCAGCAACTGATGGTTGTTTTAGACATACAAGTGACCAGCTGGATCAAATACACAGTTGTGCTCAGAGGTGAAAGACTTTCAGAACCTGTGATGAGCCAGTCTGCAACACCTCAGAGACAGACATCCAAATGGCCTCAATAAACACTAAACTTGACACAGTTACAAACAAATTAGAAGCAAGTCCTTTGGAGTTACACAAACTCAGGACTGAAGTAACAGAGCCAGGACTGCCACTTACCATGCATACCACTGTGAGTGTTCCTGGCCTCAGTTGTCCCACAAATAAAAGGGGATAAAAACGCTTCCCTCTTGGTTAAACAAGATGATGTTTGCAAATCAGAGTTGGAGGAAACCCTGAGCGTGCTAACAGCAGTTGTCCAACCCATATCATTAATTTCCTTCCTTTCCCCTCTTTAGATCAAGTGTCCAATCCAGGATAGCAAGTGAAATGCTAAAAATGGCCCTCTAGGTATTTTATTCTCTTTGAAGCTATTGTGAATGGGAGTTCATTCATTATTTGGCTCTCTGTTTGTCTGTTACTGGTGTATAAGAATGCTTGTGATTTTTGCACACTGATTTTGTATCCTGAGACTTTGCTGAAGGTGCTTATCAGCTTATTGGAAAAAACTGCTCTAAAGTTCATATGGAACCAAAAAAGAGCGTGCATTGCCAAGACAATCCTAAGCCAAAAGAACAAAGCTAGAGGCATCACGCTACCTGACTTCAAACTATACTACAAGGCTACAGTAACCAAAACAGCATGGTACTGGTACCAAAACAGAGATATAGACCAATGGAACAAAACAGAGCCCTCAGAAATAATACCACACATCTATAGCCATCTGATCTTTGACAAACCTGACAAAAACAAGAAATGGGGAAAGGATTTCCTATTTAATAAATGGTGCTGTGAAAATTGGCTAGCCATAAGTAGAAAGCTGAAACTGGATCCTTTCCTTACTCCTTATACGAAAATTAATTCAAGATGGATTAGAGACTTAAATGTTAGACCTAATACCATAAAAACCCTAGAAGAAAACCCAAGTAATACCATTCAGGACATAGGCATGGGCAAGGACTTCATATCTAAAACACCAAAAGCAACAACAACAAAAGCCAAAATTAACAAATGGGATCTAATTAAACTAAAGAGCTTCTGGAGAGCAAAAGAAACTACCATCAGAGTGAACAGGCAACCTACAGAATGGGAGAAAATTTTTGCAATCTACTCATCTGACAAAGGGCTAATATCCAGAACCTACAAAGAACTCAAACAAATTTACAAGAAAAAAACAAGCCCATCAAAAAGTGGGCAAAGGATATGAACAGACACTTCTTAAAAGAAGACATTCATACAGCCAACAGACACATGAAAAAATGCTCATCACTCGCCATCAGAGAAATGCAAATCAAAACCACAATGAGACATCATCTCACATCAGTTAGAATGGCGATCATTAAAAAGTCAGGAAATAACAGGTGCTGGAGAGGATGTGGAGAAATAGGAACACTTTTACACTGTTGGTGGGATTGTAAACTAGTTCAACCATTATGGAAGACAGTGTGGCGATTCCTCAAGAATCTAGAACTGGAAACACCATTTGACCCAGCCATCCCATTACTGGGGATATACCCAAAGGATTATAAACCGTGCTGCTATAAGGACACATGCACACGTATGTTTATTGCAGCACTATTCACAATAGCAAAGACTTGGAATCAACCCAAATGTCCATCAGTGACAGACTGGATTAAGAAAATGTGGCACATATACACCATGGAATACTATGCAGCCATAATAAAGGATGAGTTCATGTCCTTTGTAGGGACATGGATGCAGCTGGAAATCATCATTCTGAGCAAACTATCACAAGAACAGAAAACCAAACACTGCATATTCTCACTCATAGGTGGGAATTAAACAATGAGATCACTTGGACACAGGAAGGGGAACATCACACACCGGGGCCTATTGTGGGGAGTGGGGAGTGGGGAGGGATAGCATTAGGAGATATACCTAATGTAAATGATGAGTTAATGGGTGCAGCACACCAACATGGCACATGTATACATATGTAACAAACCTGCACGTTGTGCACATGTACCCTAGTACTTAAAGTATAATTAAAAAATAAATTAATAAATAAAAATAAAAATGGCTCTCTACCTAGAACTAATAAAGTTAACATCATAGGAGAATCGGAAGATGTTCTGAATCCTTTTCGAGTTTCAGTCCTCTGAAGCCCTCATCAGATGCAAACCAATTTTCCTATTCTTTGTTCCTCGATAATAGGAAAATATTCTCTGTGTCCTTCGCATACCTGGAAGCCTGATTATCACCGTTAGGTTTCTTCTTCAAACCTTTCATTCACACCTGGCATGGTGGCTCACGCCTGTAATCATAACATTTTGGGAGGCCAAGGCTGGGGGATCACTGAAGGCCAGGATTTCAAGACCAGCCTGGGCAACACAGCAAGACACCCACATCTCTACAAAAAACAAACAAACAAACAAAAACAGCCGGCTGCAGTAGCACATGCCTGCAGTCCTAGTTATGCAAGAAGCTGAAGCAAGAGGACTGCTTGAGCCCAAGAGTTTGAGGCTGCAGTCAGCCAAGATGGCACCACTGCACTCCAGCCTGGGTGACACAGCAAGAAACCTTCTCTCTAACAGAAAAACAAAACAAAACAAAACAAAACAACAACAAAAAAAAACCACTAAAAACTAAACACAAATGATAAAATCTTTCATTCCTTTAAACATATCGGTGGCTCCTCTCAGTCTTCTCTGCAAGCTCTCCCTACGTTGTTAGCTGGATGGCCTCTGAATCCCTCTGAGCAGGACTTGGCATAGCACAAGACTAGCACCTAATCCATGCATCCCAGAGAGCTTTGAAAAATAAAACAAATTATTATGCTTCGGAAGGTTACTTGACTCTGACTGATGAGGGTGTGCAATGCCCCTGAAACAAATCCAAGTGTGACCCACAGTGCCCTCCAATTTGCTCCCATAACCTTTGTCCTTTGCTTTGCCTTGCAATTGCGAACATTGTTCAGTAAGCTGATCGAGTCTGAGATTGCATCAGATTCAACACTGCACCAAATCCCTCCCTTCAAAAGAGCAGCCCGTATCTTTGCAAAAGATCTGCCTGCTTACTTCCTTGATTAGCTCTTACTTGAGTGCCTCACTGGGCAAAGGAGGAAAGGAGCTGACAAAGCAAGGATAATGGAAATCTTCAGCTGTTTAAGGTTACCTTTGTGCAGGATGAAATGCACAAACTGACTTCACTACCTTTGGGCTACAAAACTCAAGCTCTTTCTTCTAGTAAACATGTACTGAGCCCTGCGCCAAGTGCTCGGCATTCAAAAATCAGCCATTTTTTCCTTATGGAAGAAAAGAATATCAACAATTCTGCCACAGTGCAATACGTTCTAGAATAAAAGTATATACAAGGTTATTACAGCTTAACAGAGGGCAAAGAAGGACACTGAATCTGCCTGGGCAGGATTTGAGGAGTTGGAAAATTCACACATCTCTTTCTTTACTCGCCACGGAGGAATGAATGAGCTGACCTACAGTGCCTGTGGGAGGCTAGTGCTGTTGCAGCCTTTTAATGCAGTCTATTTAATGCCATTGCCACTGAATTGCTTTGGTTGCTGTACATGCTTTCCTGTTCTCACATATTCACCTCTTACTTTACTTTCAGAATAGAACATATGGTGTTTCCATTCTCTCTCCAGTCTTTCAACCCCATCATGTTTCCTGCCCTGGAGAGCTGCTTTGACTATCAGAGAAGGAATACTATAATGGCTTAGCTGGAGCAAATAAAGAGGCAGGAATAAGCCTGTTTGCTGAAAGGAGCTGGAAAAGCGAGTGCAGAGCCATTATCATAAGTACCCATTGCAACCAGGCCCTCCATGGCTCCAGCAGGCGAGTACCTGCCCTGTGAATGCCCAGGGACATCCCTGCCAATTGCAGCTGGAGATATTTGTCTTCACATTAGTTTCTATCCTCTACATCTCACCTCATCCCTTTCCAGGGTGTATTTGTTAAAATCGTGGTTCTTAACCTTTTATAGCTCATGAAATCCTCTGAGAGAATCTAGTGAAATCCAATGACTCACTCCCCTGAAAAATTTTCAAAAGCACCTAAATGCAAAATATTACATTCAACTTCTAGGGATACACAAACCCCTAAACCCTATACACAGAAACCAGGAAAAAGCATACTGTTTAGTTCAAAATCCTTGAGCTTGTACTATGTGCCAAGCACCACAGGGACACCACCTCAAACTTAATGCTTCACCATTCTGAATGTAGGACTGTCCTCAAACATCCTGCCTTTGTTCCACGTAAAGTTTCTGCCTGGAACACTTGTCCCCATGTTCTCTGCCCAGGAAACATCTACTCAGTAGTTTAAGCATCACCTCTTAAATGAAAATAGAAACTTTATGAACCCATCACCCCAATCCACCCCTCTCCCAAGAAAGGCAAATTACTGCCCTCTTCCTGTCCCACCAGTTTCTGAAGATATGTGAATCAGAGATCCTACAATATTTATTACTTTAATGCAGTCATATCCCTTTCTCTATCAGACTGTCAGCAACCTGAGGGCATGGACTATAACTTAATCATCTCTTATTTTCAGCTCCTAGTATAAAGTCTCTATTCTGGAGGAAAACATTCCTTTGGGGGAAACAAACACAAAATCAGTTAATTTTAATATGAGTGTCCTAATGCTCAAACCTGAAGAGTGATTTTTAAGCAAAATCTTAGGGGAGGAGTGGCAATAAACTAGACAAAATTGGTGCGTTTGGGGGCACATTATTGGCAGGGGGACAGCAAGGCATGCAGCAGAATCACAGTGTACAGAGAAGGCAGTAATTCCGGATTCATGGTGACTAAATAGGGAGACAGAAAACAGGTGCAAGAGGTGAGGAGAGAGAAGTAAAGAGGAGTATGAGGATACAGGGCACCAAATGAGGAACAGGGAGCTTGGATATATCCCAGAGGTAGAAATCACTGAAGGATTTTTTTTCTCCCTTTTCTACTTAGCAAAGTAAAGTGATTACTGTTAAAAATGGAGAAAAGGCAAGAAGACAACAAACTCATAACTTCATCATATAAAGACAACCATTATTGCTATTCTGTCATCCTTATGTGTTATGTTAATATGTATGCATGTGTATGTAACTGTGGTTTATATTTTTTGCTAAAATTAAGTATTTACCAGTAGCAGGCACTATACTGAATACACTACATGTATTATATCATTTCATCCTCAAAATAGTTCCTAGTAATTCACAATTATTCATTGTAATCCATTTTAAGGAGGACAAAGTTAGGGGAAGGGTGTCCAACACCACATGACTAATATGTATTTAATAGCAGAACAGAGATTCCACACCAAGTTTTCTTCAAATACTTCAGTTTTTTTCTTTATTCTCACGTGTTTAACTTGTAAGTGATTTATTTTTTCCAATTTTCTCAGAAAAATCCCTTTGGGAATTTGATAAGCATTGTGATAAACCTAAAAATAAACCTGGAAAAAAACCCGAACCCATTACTACAGTATTTATAGAGAGCATATAAAACTCCTGGCATTCATTTCAACCTTTTTATAATCTTCGCAAAGTCTGCAGTTTCCTTCATTGAAGGCTTGTAGGTTTAGGAGGGTGGCACGTTCAGATATATGCTTTGAACAGATAAATCTGGCAACAGTATGAAGGAAGACAGATTTGAGGAGACGAGATTGGAAGGCTGAAACACAAACTAAGAGATGGCCACAGTCCAGGTGAGACACAAGAGCCTAGAACCAAGGCAGTGATGTGTGGTGGGAAGGGCAGGGAACTGCCTCAGGAAACATGGAAGGCAGAATTTAAAGGACATGGAGTAAAAAGAGGAAGCAGAGTGGTAGAGGAAAGAGAGGAAGTCAGGGAGAGTGGATGAACTGGGGATGCCATTCACAGAGAGGCCACAGAAGGGATGCAATTTGTGGTGTGGGGTAGGAAGTAACAAGTTCAACTGTGAACTAAATCACCGAAACCATCCCAAGTGCCTACTCTATGCTGAGTGCCTTGCTGAGTGCTGGAGAGTCTGCGGCACATCAGACTGGGGTGGCCCAAGGACAGGCACACTGGGGTTAAAAATGAGCAAGGAGACCAGGCTGGGCAGAGGGGTGCAGCCTGGTGGAGATGGCCTGGATGGCGCTCTGAAGCTCTAGGAACAGATCTGAAACTGCAAGTGTGAATGAGACTGCCCTCAGAAAACATGCAAGCAATGCGAGAACAGAAGCCAACCAAGGTTGGAGCTTGAATTAAAACAGTGTTTCAAGTTGAACAGAGGAAGCAGACACGATAAGAGAGGAATAGAAGTTATAATAACCCAATCCTGAGCCCATACTGCCCCTGGACTTCTTGGAAAGAATGATTTTTTTTTTTAAATTCAAAGGTCACTCAGTCGATTTTAAACATTAAACAAAATTACACAAGAAATCCATGATGAGGGCAAGAATTTGTATCTCCTGGCTGCCTCTCAGAGCTTTATCCACCAGCCATATGGAATTGATGATTAATATTCAGTAGGAAGTGAATGTATAATCATGTGCCTGCCATTCAAATGTGAAAAGAAATGTTTTCTGCTCAGTACACCCAATAATACATTAATATATCTTCAGTTTAAAATACATTTATGAATAATTTTATACATTTTATAAATTTCCTGGCAAGGATGATAATAGAACAATCTATTTTCACTGCTACATGAAATAAAAAAGAGGAATGAAAGGTTCAGTTAATCAAGGAATTTAATATGCTTTATAATAAATATCAGTCAGTCATTACTTGGGCTATACAAAGGGTGGCTGAGGTCATAATATGATTATAATAGCAAGAGTTTGTGTCCATATATATTCTGTCAATTACTTAAATTTGCATAAGAAGTTTCCTCTATGAATTTTTTTTTACCACATTAGAAAGCTAGAAATCAAACTTGCTTGTCCTGATTTATATATGAGCAGCAATAATAAGATTTTGTAATGATTAACAGTAGTAACAATCAAATAAATGGAAAACACTAACCTTTCCAAGGTACCGACACAATGACAAACAGATGGATATGAAAATAAATTACCTGCACTGCCATATGTAGATGTTGTTTAGAATACCAGGAAAGCACCAGAATCTGAAATGATTACTGTGGCAGTGTTTGACGAGGCCAGGAAAAAAAAAAAAATGCTGTGAATTCTTCATCTTTTGTCATCTTTGTCAACAGTGTGTACCCATGTGTGGTGTATACACATGTGCATGTTCAATTTTGTGGCATCCTGATCATAAGGAGAGATGCAGTTACTTCAAGATCATAGGGAGAGGCTGGGTGTGGTGGATCACATGCCTGTAAACCCAGCACCCTGGGAGGCCAAGGCGGGCGGATCACCTGAGGTCAGGAGTTCGAGACCAGCCTGGCCACCATGGCAAAACCCTGTCTCTACTAAAAACACAAAAATTGGGTGGGGGTGGTGGTACACGCCTGTAATCCCAGCTACTCGGGAGGGAGGCTGAGGCAGAATTGCTTGAACCGAGGAAGCAGAGGTTGCGTGAACAGAGATCCCACCACTGCACTCTGGCCTGTGCGAATGGGCAAGATTCAGTCTCAAAAAAAAAAAAAAAAAAAAAAAAAAAGAAAGAAAGAAAGTCACAGGGAGAAACCTGGGGCCAGACGGAAATGATGGATTCACAGTTTCCCCTCTTAACAACCACTGCCACTAAAATATGTATTCCAGGGTTATTGCATTAACTCTGTCATAGTCCACTAGTTGTAACTCCCAGGGTTCTCAGTGGGCAAAAAGTTTTGTTTAAAAATGGCTTTGGGATGATTCTTGATAAATTAAGAATCCTATGATTCCATGATGCTTCCTTTAGGAATAATATCCAAGGAGTAATGTCCACTACAATCTCCTTCAGCAACATTCTTGTTTTTTATTTTTTTGAGACGTAGTCTCACTCTGTCGCTAGGCTGGAGTGTAGTGGCACAATCTCAGCTCACTGCAACCTCTGCCTCCCGGGTTCAAGCAATTCTCCTGCCTCAGCCTCCCGAGTAGCTGGGACTACAGGTCTGCGCCACCGTGGTCAGCTAATTTTTTGTTGTATTTTTAGTAGAGATGGGGTTTCACCATGTTGGCCAGGATGACATTCTTGCTTTTACTGAGGAAAAAAATTCCAAGGCAGAGGGAGAATGCTCTAATGATGGCTAATCTATTATTCTAAATATTCAAAGGTGACGAAGATTAAGGGCCTCAAACATGTTAAACACTTAACAAATGTCAAAATAATAAAAGGGAAAAAAGGGGAGAGTATAAATGAAGAAATGATAACAAGATGCTATAAAATTAAGAACATTCTAGTAAACAGAAATAAAGTTGTGTTCAGTTTGATAATCTAGACATGCAAAAATTATGAATTTTTTAGCATTTATAATGTAAGAGATATATGGAAAGTTTAAGTTAAAAACTAGCTTATTCTCAATCATAAAATATGAGGTAAAATTTTGAATCAAAGCTTGATGTGGGTTATTTAAAAATGTGATTTTGTTCGTGTCTTGACAGTAAAATGAAAGTATACAATTAAACAATAGAGCCAGGAAACTGCTCTTTTATTCATTCAAATATGTTGAATCTGTTTATGGAACTTAGCCATAATGCATATTTCTACTTCATTTTTAACACACTAGGTATAATCTTATATATTTGTAATTTGGGAAATTTTCAGAATCCATTTAATAACAAGTATCCATCCAATGAAAAAGTTTACTGTCACCATTTTATGTTCACTCCAAAGTGTGATAAACATTTGATTAGCTGAATTTTAAAAAATCCAACCAAATTACCAAAACTAAATCGCACTTAACTGATTTTCCAAACAAACTTAGAATGTGACAAAGAGTTGGTCCTGTAAGTACAAGTAATTGTTAGTATCTATGAAGCCTTCAACAAACTGTCTGGTGCTCTGCAGTCCTATCTTCTGGGAGACAGAAAATAGGACTTTGTTTGTTTTGAAAAATTACCTTCACTGGGCCAAAGTTATGGATCTGGCAGACACTGCCTCCCCACGCAACAATGACCCACAACATCCCCATCCTCCTCTCCCCCTATTCCTTGGCCCACCTTCAGGAGGTATGGACAACTGGGTTACAAAGTTGGGCTTCAGAATCCTGGAGTAAGCTTCCCCTGGCCCTCCAACTCAATTCATACTCTCTCCTTACTGCCTTCTCTCTGCAATCCAGCATCCACCAACCTCCTCATTCGTATGAATGGCGAACCTTTTTTTTTTTTTTTTTTTGAGACGGAGTCTCGCTCTGTCGCTAGGTTGGAGTGCAGTGGCACAATCTTGGCTCACTGCAACCTCCGCCTCTCGGGTTCAAGTGATTCTTCTGCCTCAGCCTCCCAAGTAGCTGGGACTACAGACACATGCCACCACACCCAGCTAATTTTTGCATTTTTAATAGAGACGGGGTTTCACCCTGTTGGCCAGGATGGTCTCAATCTCTTGACCTCGTGATCCGCCCACTTTGCCCTCCCAAAGTGCTGGGATTACGGGTGTGAGCCACCACACTCAGCGGTGAACTTTCTTGATGAATGGTGAATTCAATGGTGATTTATAACATGGAGAGTTCTGAGGAGCTTTTGTAAACCTAAAGCATAAACCAAACACTTTCTAGCCTTGTTATAGCAATTATTAATACACAATCATGACATCAGCAAGCTGGGAAGAATCTTGGATGTAATCTAAGCCTAAACTCCTCATTTTATAGATAGTGAACTATAATACTAGTGATCGCCTACAACCAAAATAATAACCGACTCAAAGTAAACTGCACATTCATGTAACGTCAGTGGAACATCTCAATTACACATTTTCATGTTTTGAGGCCTTAAATCCTTGCTGTAAGAGGTTGTTCATTTGAACCCAGGTTCTTAATGTTTGCATGTATCTTTTAATTTACAGTCATGTGCAGATTTAGAAATATTTAAAAATTTCAAATCCTGTACTTCTTCCATAAACCCTGAATTCACATTTCATTGTTATTAATGGCATCAACGTGCCTCTCATAAACTATTTAAAACAAGGAATAACTTTATACATTTAAGAATTCTGAATTCTATTTTCTGTTCTCTGCAACTGGATCAGCGGCAGGGGGCTTGGAGGGAGATGAGAAAAACAAGCTCTGGACTCCCACAGACTTCAGACATTATTAGGTGCTGTCATTTTCTCCATATATTCTCATTTTCTTCCAGTGACAATGTAATGCTTATGCAATTAAACAAACATGATATTAAATAGCCTGAATTACAGAATGTTCCCTGCTCCCTGCAATGATTGTGATATACATCTCACTATTAACAAATTTCTCAGGAGAACAAGGGTGGACGGTTTAAAATGTAGACACGATAAGCTTTTAATAAAACAATGTTATACCAGTATCTACATAGAGTAAGCAAGAAAAATTCAGTGATGATTTTTCTTCCCAAGGAAGTCTCAAAAGAAAGATATCCACATCCAGGTAAGTTGGGAACCATGACAATTCCCTGTTGTGTGAAGGTTTCCACAAATCTTTAAAGCTGACTTAGAGAAAGACATTAATACAAGATTATATCCTTACCATAATTTGTCCCTTGGAGCCAATACATTTACATTTTGACTTAAAGTATGTTGATGACCAAAACCATTGTATACAAAATGTAAAGAAATGCAATACAAAAATTAAAATAAATGCTGTTCTCCCTAATACCTTCATACTGTTAACTTTGAGCCTTAGAAAAATGTGAGAACTGTTTTGGCTCAGTAGAAGGGTGCTCTGCTCCAACACTACAATGCTTTACAGACCCCGGGTAACAAAACTCCTTTACAGGGGTGAAATGAGTATTTAATGAGAACACTGATTGTCAGCCAAATTTCAGCATGTGCCCTAAGAAACAACGGAGATACATCATTTCTTACAACAGTAGCTGATAAAAACAGTAGTTGAAAACAACAAAAACACAACAAAACACAACAAAAACACCTAGACTTTTAAAAAAATGATTATGCTTCTTTGGGGATGCAGATATGTCTGCGTTCGGAGTTTTCTGGCCACTTTCCTGTAATATTTGCTTTAATAATTTCTTTCAACCCTTTACAACACCAGCTGTCATAGTGAGGATAAATACAGGTCTCCAGGAGAGATGCTTCAAAGTATCTCACTTTATGGAAACACAAAAGCATCAAATCAGGCAGTTTGGTTGTTTAATCATAAATTGCTATTTTCCAACTGCTAAATTTTTGTGTGTGTGTGATGGAGTGTTCTGCCAGGTGAAACTGGCACTGTCACGAGCTTCTTTGTGTCACATAACTATTTATTGGAAATGAAAAGGCTGAAAAACATCCTGTGCCCTTCATTCTATGTTAAATTCATGGAAGATGTTCTCAAAGTCTACTTTTCAAGATCACAGTATTCTTTATATTAAATAACAATAACAAAGCCTAAGAGTCACGAGGTGTTAGTTGAAGTAAAATGTCTGTTTGCAAATACTACATTGGAGAATGAACAGGTAAGAAGGAATAGAGTATAGGGGTGTTATTTTTGATCATCAATATTCTCTCAGAGGGCAGAAGGCTGTCTTTTCAACTTGTCAAGGGTTCAAGAAGGCTAACAAACTCTACCACACACAGTGAATGGGACTATATCAACTTAAAAACATAGCCTTTAAAATTCCTCTTATTAGATGATGGAGGCTATGGCCCCTCCCCCTGAATCTAGGCAGCCTTTTGACTGCCTCATCCAAGAGTGCATGATGAGAAAGGTACTTGTGACTTGGAACGCTAAGTCTTTAAAGACCATGCATCTTCTGTCTTGTCCACTGGAATATTAGTCTCTGGGTCTGTAGTAAGTCCTCCTACAGAAGCTGCCATGATGGAGGGATCACAAGCAGGCACGCCGATGCACAGCCCCATCTGAACCCAGCCTTCCAAATTCTTACCAAGGTCAGAGAAACATGCCTGATGCCATCTTGAATCAGACCATCTGCCAGCTAAACACCACTCAGCTGTGCCCTGGCTGAATCTCTGTGCAAAAACTATGAGATATAATAAAATGGTTGTTGCCTTAATTTGCTAAGCTCTAGTATAGTTTGCCACGTAGCAACAGAGAATTAAGAATTTGGAAGAGACTTTGAAGATCTGCTAGTCCCATTGTTTGCTTCTAAGGAAACTAAGACCCAGACCGGTGAAGTGTGTATCCAAGGACACTACTTAGTGATCGGGTTAAAACTAGAATCCAAGTCTCTAGGATCTCAGCTCTGTTCTTTCAAAGAGCTCATCTTGGTTTCCTCATTTCCCGCTTCCACTTTTACTCTTTTGGTTTTTTTTGTGGGTTTTTTCCTTTTCTTTGAGACAAGGTCTCACTCTGTTGCCCAGGTTAAAGTGCCATCAGGGCTCACTGTGGCCTTGACCTTCAGGGTTCAAGAGATCCTCCCACCTCAGCCTCTCAAAGTGCTGAGATTATAGGCATGAGCCATCATGCCCAGTCTATTTTGTTATCATGTGAACTCAAAAAGTACCAGGGCCAGGTGTGGTGACACATGCCTGTAGTTCCAGCTACTCAGGAGACCAAGGAGTGCTTGATCCCAGGAGTTTGACACCAGTCTGGACAACACAGTGAGACTCTTTTTTTTTTTTTTAAAAGGAACCAGAGCATGCCCATAAAGGCCGTATCTCCTCCCTCTTTTTAAAAGTTAAGGCTGGGCAGGCACAGTGGCTCATGCCTGCAATCCCAGTGCTTTCACAGGCAGAAGTGGGAGGATCACTTGAGGTCAGAAATTTGAGACCAGCCTAGGCAACATAGCAAGACAACCCCTCGACAAAAATAATAATAATAAATAAATAAATAAATAAATAATTTCATTAGCTGGGCATGGTGGCATACACCTATACTCCTAGCTACTCAGGAGGCTGAGGCAAGAGGAATGCTTGTGCCCAGGAGTTCGAGGCTGCAATGAGCTATAATTGTGCCACTGTACTCCAGTCTGGGTGACAGAGCTAGACCCCATCTTGATAAATAAATAATAAAGTTAAGAATAATTCTGACATATTTTCTTCTGTCTTTATCTTAAACATTTTCCTTAGATGAAATTGGGAAAGAATTACTATTTACAGAGCATGGAATAAAACTTCTGATCCAAGTTTGTTTCAGCAATGCAGACATTAGTATTAGCCTCAAAAACCTGCCTGACATTTCATCTCTTCATTCCCATTTCATGTGAAACATCTTCAGGTAAACACTGCTGTTACTTTTTTAGTACTTATACAGTCAATGTTTTGCTCCAACTAGTTAAGACAACCTATGACCGTTTATTATCTCTAGTAACATAGTTCTTGGTTTTATTTCTTTACTCAGCTGGCATACTTATTAAAAGGCAATACTGAGCTTCCCAAGGTTAGCCTTTTGTGTGAACAGTTTACAGGAAATGTTTCAGGTGATCTTTAGGCTCCATATGAACCTGAAATTGAAGATTAATGATCGGCTTAGTAAGAAGCATTCTCATTAAGCACATTAGTCTTTAGGATACTGTGTTCATTAAACTGTTAATGAATAAAGAAAAGACCATTTCAAAGATAAATAAGTTCTGGCAGCTGTTTTAAAAGGAAAAGTTCACAAGATACTGGCATACGCAGGGACTAGTGCATTGTAAGTAACTAGAGGTCACAGGCCCATAAATGGTTGAATGATTTTTTGGGATTCATCAGTGTCTCTAACATTTTCATCCAGAAGTTGTTTCTCTATATTTACATGAAATATTATTTTTGAAAATCACGCCTACTATCTGATGGCTCTCTCTTCCCTTAATAAACCTGTATCCTCTATCTCCTATCCTGAACGTAAGAGATGCCTTAAAATGGGAATACCTTGCCCTACAAATGAATTAGTTCTCAGTAAAACACTAATTTTCAAATGCATGACAGCACCTTCCAGAATCAGAAGAATTCTATTACACCAAAAGGATTTTTTGAATTTATAAGCGTTTATAAACTTTCAGAATATTTAATACACCAAATTTTAAAAGGCAGTAATCTAAAGAATAAATATCTCAGAATTACTCAAGATGAAATGCTAATCACAACCTTAAAAATATTTGCAAACATTTCATGAACATGATACAATTAGGTAAATTTCCTGTGTAACACACTATTTCCTAGACAATAGTTTTTTAGTCATGCATTTTGTGATTCTGTTTCTTTAACATGGAAGCTGCAGTTTCAGTTCAAACTAAGTTGCTGTATTTATATGGCATTCTAGGCCCAGGATATTGCAGCAGTTGGGATAATGCTTTCCGTCAGCTTGTAATTTAAGATCTTTCAAAGCAGCTTAACACTTGTGTTATTCCATCCTCACAAAAAGTCCTATGTGGTGCCAATACATATTATGATGATTTTAAGACAACCCGAGGACCAGAGAGGCTGGGTAACGTGCTACACCACCAGACTACACCATCCTGACGCAGGAAGCAGCTTCCATTTCCACAGCAGATTCATCAAAAAATAAAGTACTATATAAATGGCAGTCTTACTTTCGACTAAGGCTGGCCAAATGGGCCCAGACCAGGTATCTCTGAATTGGAGAATTCTAAGACTGACTAAGTGAGGACCCACATCTACTACTTAGTAGCACAACCCTTTGTTAAAATGATTCTGCCAGTATCTTCCTCCATATTTCTTCAGGCCAGTTGACTCCAAATTCTTGTTTTTGTTTTGTTTTTCTAAAAAGTCTACTTTTTGTGCCAGGCACAGAGGCTCACACCTGTAATCCCAGCACTTTGGGAAGCTGAGGCGGGCAGGTCATGAGACCAGTCTGACCAATGTGGTGAAACCCCGTCTCTACTACAAATACAAAAATTAACCGGGCGTGGTGGTGCGCGCCTGTAATCCTAGCTACTCAGGAGGCTGAGGCAGGAGAACTGCTTGAACCTGGGAGGCGGAGGTTGCAGTGAACCAAGATGGCACTACTGCACTCCAGCCTGGGCAACAGAGCGCAACTCTTATCTTACCGCTCCCCTACCCCGCCAAAAAAAGTCTACTTTTTGTAAAATACATTTTCTTTACTACCTCATCTGTTGTCCTTATGGACTCAGAAGAATATTCAACTGTGCTACTTGGCAGAAAGCTTAACTGAGTAGTGGGGCAGGGTAATGGAAGTACAGGCTGACTCTGCATATCAGTTTCCTCATCCATAAAATGGATGTTTTTATGACTCCTGTAAGAATCAAGTGAGACACGAGTGTTTTGTTAACCGTAAAGTGCTACAGCTACACAAAATGAAGCTATTACTGTTACACATGCGTGTCAGGAAAAGAAATTAACTTTATAGTACTATTTATGAAATTTTTCCTTCCATTAACTCATTGTCACGAATGAAACAAAACTCACAGAAATGAGACAATACAGATTATAAAATTCATAATCTCCCAATACATTAGCAAATCGAATATTTATACTATCCATATTGTATCTGTTCATGCTTTTATCTATAACTAGATGCTATGAACTGAACTGTGTCCTCCCAAATGTATATGTTGAAGCTCTAATCCCCAGTACGATGGTATGGAGAGATGGGGCCTTTGGAAGGTCATTGAGATTAGATGAGGTCATGAGGGTGGGGCCCTCATGAGGGGATTAGTTCCGTCATAAGTGACAGGGGAGTTCACACAGTCATGCACACATTCTCTCTCTTCATCATGTGGAAATAGAGAGAGACAGTGGTCATCTGCAAACCAGGAAGAGTGCCCTCACCAGAAACTGACCACAGTGGCACTCTAATCCCAGACTCCCAACCTCCAGAACCATGAGAATATTTCTGTTTAAGCCATGGAGACTGTGGTACATTGCTATGGCAGACATAGCTGATTAAGACAATAGACTGACCAGGAACCACCTCAGTGATTCAGCCTAAATTCCAATCCTGGCATAACCATCTGCTTGCTACATAACATTAGGCAAATTACTTAACTTTTCTGATCCTTAATTTTAGCATCCAAAAATGGGTAATATGATAGCACTGACCTAATAGCATTACTATGACTATTAAATGTGTTAATATACATTTATAATTATGCCTGGCACTTAATATATGTTGCTTTCTTTATGCACCTTCTTAGTTTTTTTAATAGGCACAGAGTAGACAATAAATTCTGAAGTGATGAATTTCATTATAAAGTAGGTGGAACTGCCAGTTGTGGTGGCTCACGCCTGTAATCCTGGCACTTTGGGAGGCTCAGGTGGGCAGATCACTTGAAGTCAGGAGTTCAAGACCAGCCTGGCCAACATGGTGAAATTCCATCTCTACTAAAAATACAAAAATTAGCCAGTCGTGGTGGCGAATGTCTGTAGTCCCAGTTACTCGGGAGGGTGAGGCAGGAGAATCGTTTGAACCCAGGAGGCGGAGGGTGCAGTGAGCCGAGATCACATCACTGCACTCCAGCCTGGTCAACAGAGCAAAACTCTGTCTCAAAAAAATAAATAAAAATAATGAGCTGTGCGTGGTGGCACACACCTGTAATCCCAGCTACTCGAGAGGCTGAGGCACGATAATCGCTGAAACCCAGGAGGCGGAGGTTGCAGTGAGCAGAGACAGAGCCACTGCACTCCAACCTGGGAACACAGTGAGACTCTGTCAGAGAAAGGAAAGGAAAGGGAAGGGGAAGGGAAGAGGAAGGGAAGGGGAAGGGAAGGGGAAGGGAAGGGGAAGGGAAGGGAAGGGAGAAACTAGCCCATGTGAAGTCATCTGGTCTACCACCATTGGAAGCAGGGACACATCGAAACGATCAGACACTGATCACTCCTTGTTTACTTGCAAACATTTTCAGGGAAACAAGTCTACATTCGGACCACATTAAGTGTTTAACAATCTATACCATTAGGTTAGTTACAGGAATGAATTCCCTAAATCTGACAGGATTCTCTCTACATTCACTTCCACAGCTGGTGTCCCTATATTATCACAGGCTGCTAGTCAACTTTCTCTTTCAAAGCCCAGCAACTTCAGCTCCATTGCTCTTTCCTTGCAGTCAGCAATGTT
Organism: Chlorocebus sabaeus; assembly: GCF_047675955.1. Taxonomy (NCBI): domain Eukaryota; kingdom Metazoa; phylum Chordata; class Mammalia; order Primates; family Cercopithecidae; genus Chlorocebus; species Chlorocebus sabaeus. The sequence goes on along the minus strand of NC_132914.1, from coordinate 42,799,136 downwards.
TACTCTGACTTTAATTCTCAAATGTAGAAATATTTCCGGCACTTATTGACCCAGGTTAAAAAAATCCTGAAGAACTCAAAAAGGATTACACCGGGAAGTGCAAGAAAACCAAAAACCACAAAATAAACTTTCACCAAGTTTCAGTCTTTACTCATTGGCTCCAAACTGTGGCTGATGAATGATTCTAATCAGAACTATTTATCGTAGAAGGTAAATGAATATATTCATTTTTATTCATTCCTATTATAATATTATGAAAAGTGAGTCCCAGTATAAACTGAATAAAGTCACCAGAGGAATAAAATCAATTAAAGACATACTGTGTACTTACACTCAGGCAGACTTGGCAATTCAGTGCTTTAAGCTAATTTCTCTCTTGATATTTTCAGAATCTAATTCAGTAACACAAGTAATGCTTATTAGTAATATTAATGTACCACATGCTCTCTCTGTCAACTTAATAATCTTGGGTTTTTTTTTTTTTTTTTTTTTTTTTACTAAAATGTCAATCTAATGTGTGGAATCCTACCCCAAGAGAATCTATGCAAAATTACAATTAACAGATTCATTCTATAGACATAGTAATTAGCCATGGGACCATTCATGAATGCCTGTAATTAAGTTATTTTACACATTACAATAATTTTACTTGAAATCATAAGATTTGCATTAACCACTATAAACAGCTACTAGCACCACACACTGCACCAAGCCCTTTAATTGCATTATTGCATTTCAACTTTACAATGAGAAAAACGCTCAGAGAGCGTCAACAATTAAGGTTGTACAACCAGTAAGCAGTGGAGTAATGATTTTAATTCAGGCATTCTAATATCAGAAAATAAGCCTTTTCTACTGCTTTGTACTGGACATAGATGGAAAAAAATGCCAGTAAAACAGTGAAAAAGCAGATTCAGGTGAGCAAATACGTTTTCTATAAAGAGCCATAGACACTACTAATCCAAGGAAAGGAAAGAGTCTATTTAGGGTCTCAAAAAAAAAATCAGTTTTAATATTGATTTTTAAGACAGAAAAAATAGAAAATGTCTTATGCCTCCAATCTTTATATTAAGAAAAAAACATTAATACTAAAAATTATATTTTAGTACACAGAATTGACAGATGATTTCCCACCAGATTTAGTACTTTAGAAGAAAATACAAAAATTGTTTAAATGTACCCATTTCCCATTTTCATTTATGTGGCTTACAGAACTCCACTACCAGCCGGTGCTGATCAGCATACCAGGCAACTTCAGCCCACAAGCGTGGTTTCAGGAACTGGCACATACATAATTTCATCAGAGCCACTTGTTGAGATTTCTAGGCAAGAGAAGCTATCAGAACTTTTTCTTTCTGAAGGCTGGAGGAGGCAGTTCTTAGTTGAGAAACTACCACTGCCACTCTACTGCAAGGAGAGAGCTGAAGTTAAGGGGTCCTTTCCATGGCACCTAAGAGCAATCCTGGCTCTTGAAGCTAGAGATTCCACTGAACCTTTTTGTTACTGCATTAATTAATTCCCTTTATTGTTCAGGTCATTTGATGTAAGCTCTCCATCCCTGCTATGACCAAAGATTCCTAATAGAAGTCAAAAGTCAAGAAATGTTTAAACACGCACATTCTCTATTCCTTCTTTTGTCTTAATGCCAGTACCCAAGGGAAGCCATTGTAACGCACCCATTTTAAAGCAGGCAAACCTTATGAAACCTCAATGATGACAGCACAGGAAAACTGAGCCTTTCAGTCTCAAAAGGCAGCAGTGTCAGTCAAGATTTCTATGGCACCATGCAGTTAACAAATCTTGACTCACGAGTTCTGTACCATAATTATCCCGGTTTTACAGAACTGACAAACCAGTCCCCTTTTGGATCAAGGATCCCCTTAAGAATCTAATGAAAACTATAGATTCCTCTCACCAGAGACCTGCATGTACATAAATAAACACATCTTCCATACAGTTCAGGGGATTCAAGAACACCCCTCCTCCAGGCCCACCGATGCAGATCCACCAACCTCCAAATTAAGAACCCCTATGTAGTAACCACTGCTTGGGCAGTAAGAAAAACACTAATGGGACAACCAGCATCTACTTGTTCAGTTTCTCAAAAAGGTTATCCACTATGCCTGAGACTTCTACAAGTCTCCTCAGAGATACCTAACAGATACCCTCCTTTAAAAAGCCTGATTCCCAAACTGAAAACTTCCTTATTCATCTTCTTTTGGTTACAATAAAAATAAGGCGGCAATAACAAGAACATGAATAGAAACTTATATATTCTGTCACCAGAAGTCAAATATGATTTTAGATTATTACTATATTTTCTGGTTCAACAATTCAAGTTATTGGGAAAAACTCTGTATAGCATTTATATTTATTCTTAATCATTTCTATAAAACAAGGTAAACAGCCCTTAGTATAATTTCCCTTTGTACACTGTTAACACAAGAAAATGAGTTTTAATTTATTTTCTCAAACTGCATAGTACCAGGCAAGTTGCTATAAATGAGATGGCAATCTATACTATGCTGAATCTGTTAATTTGCAGTAATTAATTACACTAAAAATTTATTCAGGCTGGGCACGGAGGCTCACGCCTATAATTCCAGCACTTTGGGAGGCTGAGGTGGGCAGATCACCTGAGGTCAGGAGTTCAACACCAGCCGAGCCAACATGGCAAAACCCCGTCTCTACTAAAAATACAAAAATTAGCCAGGCATGGTGGCAGGCGCCTGTAATCCCAGCTACTGGGGACGCTGAGGCAGGAGAATCACTTGAACCTGGGAGGTTTGCAGTGAGCAAACCTGCAGTGAGGCTGCAGTGAGCTCAGATTATGCCACTGCACTGCAGCCTGGGTGACAAGAGCAAAACTCCATCTCAAAAAATGTTAAAAAAAAATTCATAAAACATCTCTCAGAAGACAAACAGGTCAATTCAATCACTGCTTTATATATCTGGAAAAATATATAGAAAAATTAAATGTTTTACTCCAGGTTATCATGGGTGCACAATATTAAGAAAGTGGTACTTTTAAAAGTCTAGAATGCATGGCCAAGGTGACTCCTAAGTAAGTTCATTTGGACTTCAAAAAGCTATTAAACAACTTATGACAATTACTTTTTTCAGAGAGGGTCTCACTCTGGAGCCCAAGCTGGAGTGCCATGGCACAATCATGGCTCACTGCAGCCTCAACCTCCTAGGCTCAAACGATCCTTCTGCCTCAGCTGCCCGAGTGGCTGAGACTACAGGTGCACACCACCACACCTGACTAATTTCTTTATATTTTTAGTAGAGATGAGGTCTCACTACATTGCCTAGACTGGTCTTGAACTTGGCTAGGCTCAAGCAATCCTCCCACTTCAGTATCCCAAAGTGCTTGGATTACAGGTGTGAGCCACTGTGTGTGGCCACGATTACTATCTTATTATCCAAATTTCTCATTACTCATAGAAAATAAAGTAACAAGTGTAAAGGGTTACAGCAGAAATCACAGATAGATTTTCTATACATGACTGCAAAATATTAATTATTGTATACTTTTCTATTCCAGTTGCAGATTAAAAGTCAGTAGTCATGATCACCTTTTCTACCCAAAGGTATGTGAAAAATTGTAAACTTTTCTATTAAAAAAAAAAAAAACACTCAGAGGGGAACTTTTCTCAATCCATTTTGAAATTTATATGTGAGAGTTCATAAAAATTAACGACGACAGGTTCCGATCCAAGAAGGCTGAATAGGAACAGCTCCGGTCTGCAGCTGCCAGTGTGATCGACACAGAAGACAGGTGATTTCTGCATTTCCAACTGAGGTACCTGGTTCATCTCATTGGGACTGGTTGGACAGTGGGTGCAGCCCATGGAAGGTGAGTTGAAGCTGGATGGGGCATTGCCTCACCCAGGAAGCACAAGGGGTTGGGGAATTTCCCTTTCCTAGTCAAAGGAAGCCACGACAGTCTATACCTGGAAAAAGGGACACACTTGCCCAACTACTGTGCTTTTCCCATGGTCTTAGCAACCAGCAGACCAAGAGATTCTCTTCCGTGCCTGGCTTGGTGGGTCCCACGCCTACAGAGCCTTGCTCACTGCTAGTGCAGCAGCCTGAGATCCACCTGCGAGGCTGCAGCCTGGTAGGGGAAGGGGCATCCACCATTGCTGAGGCTTGAGTAGGTAAACAAAGCAGCTGGGAGTCTCAAACTGGGCGGGACCCACCATAGCACAGCACAGCAAAGGCTACTGCCTCAATAGACTCCACCTCAGTGGGCAGGGCATAGCTGAACAAAAGGCAGCAGAAACTTCTGCAGACTTAAATGTCTGACAACTCTGAAGAGAGCAGTGGTTCTCCCAGCACAGCATTTGAGCACTGAGAATGGACAGACTGCCTCCTCAAGTGAGTCACTGACCCCCGTGTAGCCTAACTGGGAGATGTCTCCCATTAGGGGCAGAAAGACACCTCATACACACAGTTACCCCTCTGGGACGAAGCTTCCAGAGGAAGGATCAGGCAACAACATTTGCTATTCTGTAATATCTGCAGTTCTGCAACCTCCCCTGGTGATACCCAGGCAAACAGGGTCTGGAGTGGAACTCCAGCAAACTCCAACAGACCTGCAGCTGAAGGGCCTGACTGTTAGAAGGAAAACTAACAAACAGAAAGAATAGCATCAACATCAACGAAAAGGACATCCACACCAAAAACCCTATCTGTAGGTCACCAACATCAAAGACCAAAGGTAGATAAAACCACAAAGATGGGAAGAAACCAGAGCAGAAAAGTTGAAAATTCTAAAAACCAGAGCGCCTCCTCTCCTCCAAAGGAGTGCAGCTCCTCACCACCAAAGGAACAAAGCTGGACAGAGAATGACTTTGATGAGTTGACAGAAGTAGGCTTCAGAAGGTTGGTAATAACAAACTTCCCTGAGCTAAAAGATTATGTTCTAACCCATCTCAAGGAAGCTAAAAACCTTGAAAAAAGGTTAGATGAATGGCTAACTAGAATAAACAGTGTAGAGAAGACCTTAAATGACCTGATGGAGCTGAAAACCACGGTATGAGAACTTCGTGACGCATGCAGAATCTTCAATAGCCGATTCGATCAAGTGTAAGAAATGATATCAGTGATTGAAGATGAAATTAATGAAATAAAGCAAGAAGACAAGATTAGAGAAAAAAGAGGAAAAAGAAACTAACAGTCTCCAAGAAATATGGGACTATGTGAAAAGACCAAATCTACGTTTGATTGGTGTACCTGAAAGTGACAGGGAGAATTGAAACAAGTTGGAAAAGACTCTTCAGGATATTATCCAGGAGAACTTCCCCAACCTAGCAAGACAGGCTGACATTCAAATTCAGGAAATACAGAGAACACCACAAAGATACTCCTTGAGAAGAGCAACCTCAAGACACATAATTGTCAGATTCACCAATGTTGAAGGAAAAAATATTAAGGGCAGCCAGAGAGAAAGGTCAGGTTACCCACAAAGCGAAGCCCATCAGACTAACAGCGCATCTCTCGGCAGAAACCCTACAGCCAGAAAAGAGTGGGGGCCAATATTCAACATTCTTAAAGAATTTTCAACCCAGAATCTCATATCCAGCCAAACTAAGCTTCAGAAGTGGAGGAGAAATAAGATCCTTTATAGACAAGCAAATGCTGAGAGATTCTGTCATCATCGGGCCTGCCTTATAAGAGCTCCTGAAGGAAGCACTAAACATGGAGAGGAACAACCGGTACCAGCCAATGCAAAAACTTGCCAAATTGTAAAGACCATCAATGCTATGAAGAAACTGCATGAATTAATGGGCAAAATAATCAGCAAACATCATAATGACAGGATCAAATTCACATATAACAATATTACCCTTCAATGTAAATGGGCTAAATGTCCCAATTAAAAGACGAAGACTGCCAAACTGGATAGAGTTAAGACCCATCAGTGTGCTGAATTCAGGAGACCCATCTCACGTGCAGAGACACACATAGGCTCAAAATAAAGGGATAGAGGAAGATCTACCAAGCAAATGGAAAAGAAAAAAAGGCAGGGGTTGCAATCCTAGTCTCTGATAAAACAGACTTTAAACCAACAAAGATCAAAAGAGACGAAGAAGGCCATTACATAATGGTAAAGGGATCAATTCAACAAGAAGAGCTAACTATCCTAAATATACATTCACCCAATACAGGAGCACCCAGATTTATAAAGCAAGTCCTTAGACACCTATAAAGAGACTCAGACTCCCACACAATAATAATGGGAGGCTTTAATACTCCACTGTCAATATTAGACAGATCAACGAGATGGAAGGTTAACAAGGATATCCAGTACTTGAACTCAGCTCTGCACTAAGCAGACCTAATAGACATTTACAGAACTCTCCATCCTAAATCAACAGAATATATATTCTTCTCAGCACCACATAGCACTTATTCTAAAATTGACCACATAGTTGGAAGTAAAGCACTCCTCAGCAAATGTAAAAGAACAGAAATCACAACAAACTGTCTCTCAGACCACAGTGCAATCAAATTAGAACTCAGGATTAAGAAACTCACTCAAAACCGCAAAACTACATGGAAACTGAACAATCTGCTCCTGAATGACTACTGGGTACATAATGAAATGAAGGCAGAAATACAGATATTCTTTGATACTAATGAGAACAAAGATACAACATACCAGAATCTCTGGGACACATTTAAAGTAGTGTGCAGAGGGAAATTTATAGCACTAAATGCCCACAAGAGAAACCAGGAAAGATCTTAAATCAACACCTAACATCACAATTAAAAGAACTAGAGAAGCAAGAGCAAACAAATTCAAAAGCTAGCATAAGAAATAACTAAGATCAGAGCAGAACTGAAGGAGACAGAAACACAAAAAAACCCTTAAAAAAAAAAAAAAAATCAATGGATCCAGAAGCTGGTTTTTTGAAAAGAGCAACAAAATTGACCACTAGCAAGACTAATAAAGAAGAAAAGGGAGAAGAATCAAATAGACACAATAAAAAATGATAAAAGTAGACATCACCACCAATCCCACAGGAATACAAACTACCATCAGAGAATACTACAAACACATCTACACAAATAAACTAGAAAACCTAGAAGAAATGCATAAATTCCTGGACACATACACCCTCCCAAGACTAAACTAGGAAGAAGTTGAATCTCTGAGTAGACCAATAACAAGCTCTGAAATTGAGGCAATAATTAATAGCTACCAACCAAAAAAAGTCCAGGACCAGATGGATTCAGAGGCAAATTCTACCAGAGGGGCAAAAAGGAGCTTGTGTCATTCTTTCTGAAACTATTCCAATCAATAGAAAAAGAAGGAATCCTCCCTAACTCATTTGATGAGGCCAGCATCATCCTGATACCAAAGCCTGGCAGACACACAACAAAAAAAGAGAATTTTAGACCAATATCCCTGATGAACATCGATGCAAAAATCCTCAATAAAATACTGGCAAACCGAATCCAGCAGCACATCAAAAAGCTTATCCAAAAGGATCAAGTGGGCTTCATCCCCAGGATGCAAGGCTGGTTCAACATATGCAAATCACTAAACATAATCCATCACATAAACAAAACCAATGACAAAACCACATGATTATCTCAATAGATGCAGAAAAGGCCTTTGACAAAATTCAACAGCCCTTCATACTAAAAACTCTCAATAAACTAGGTATTGATGGGACGTATCTCAAAATAATACGAACTATTTATGACAGACCCACAGCCAGTATCATACTGAATGGGCAAAAACTGGAAGCATTCCCTTTGAAAACTGGCACAAGACAAGGATGCCCTCTCTCACTACTCCTATTCAACACAGTGTTGGAAGTTCTGGTCAGGGCAATCAGGCAAAAGAAAGGAATAAAGAGTATTAAATTAGGAAAAGAGGAAGTCAAATTGTCCCTGTTTGTAGATGACATGATTGTATATTTAGAAAATCCCACTGTCAGCCAGGCACAGTGGCTCACGCCTCTAATCCCAGAACTTTGGGAGGACGAGGCATGCAGATCACCTAAGGTTGGGAGTTCGAGACCAGCCTGGCCAATATGGTGAAACCTCGTCTCCACTAAAAACAGAAAAATTAGCCGGGAGTGCTGGCGGGTACCTGTAATCCCAGCTACTCAGGAGGTTGAGGCAGGAGAATCACTTGAACCCAGGAGGCAGAGCTTGCAGTGAGCCAAGATCGCGCCACTGCACTCCAGCCTGAGTGACAGAGCGAGACTCTGTCTCAAAAAAGAAAAAAAAAGAAAACCCCATCGTCTCAGCCCAAAATCTCCTTCAGCTGATAAGCAACTTCAGCAAAGTTTCAGGATACAAAATCAATATGCAAAAATCACAACCATTCTTATACACCAATAACAGACAAACAGAGAACCAAATCATGAGTGAACTCCCATTCACAATGGCTACAAAGAGAATAAAATGCCTAGGAATCCAACTTACAAGAGATGTGAAGGACCTCTTCAAGGAGAACGACAAATCACTGCTCAGTGAAATAAAAGAGGACACAAACAAATGGAAGAACATTCCATGCTCACGAATAGGAAGAATCAATATTGTGAAAATGGCCATACTGCCCAAAGTAATTTATGGATTCAATGCCATCACCGTCAAGCTACCAATGACTTTCTTCACAGAATTGGAAAAAATTACTTTAAAGTTCATATGGAACCAAAAAAGAGCTCACATTGCTAACACAATCCTAAGCCAAAAGAACAAAGCTGGAGGCATCACGCTACCTGACTTCAAACTATACTACAAGGCTACAGTAATCAAAACAGCATGGTACTGGTACCAAAACAGAAATACAGACCAATGGAACAGAACAGATGCCTCAGAAATGACAACACACATCTATGACCATCTGATCTTTGACAAAGCTGACAAAAACAAGAAATGGGGAAAGGATTCCCTATTTAATAAATGGTTCTGGGAAAACTGACTAGCCATATGTAGAAAGCTGAAACTGGATCCTTTCCTTACACCTTATACAAAAATTAATTCAAGATGGATTAAAGACTTAAATGTAGACCTAAAATCATAAAAACTCTAGAAGAAAATCTAGGCAATACCATTCAGGACATAGGCATGGGCAAGGACTTCATGACTAAAACACCACAAGCAATACCAACAAAAGCCAAAATAGACAAATGGGATCTAATTAAACTAAAGAGCTTCTGTACAGCAAAAGAAACTATCAGAGTGAAAAGGCAACCTACGGAATGGGAGAAATTTTTGCAATCTACCCATCTGACAAAGGGCTAGTATCCAGAATCTATAAAGAACTCAAATTTACAAGAAAGAAACAAACAACCCCATCAAAAAGTGAGCAAAGGATATGAACAGACACCTCTCAAAAGAAGACATTTATGTAGCTAACAGACACATGAAAAAATGCTCTTCATCACTGGTCATCAGAGAAATGCAAATAAAAAGCACAATGAGACATCTCATGCCAGTTAGAATGGCGAACATAGTCAGGAAAGAACAGATGCTAGAGAAGACGTGGAGAAATAGGAATAATTTTACATTGTTTGTGGGAGTGAAAATTAGTTCAACCATTGTGGAAGACAGTGTAGCGATTCATCAAGGATCTAGAACTAGAAATACCATTTGACCCAGCCATTCCATTACTGGGTATATACCCAAAGGATTATAAATCATGCTACTATGAAGACACGTGCACACGTATGTTTATTGAGGCACTATTCACAATAGCAAAGACTTGGAACCAACCCAAATGTCCCTCAGTGATAGACTGGATTAAGAAAATGTAGCACATAAACACCATGGAATACTATGCAGCCATAAAAAAGGATAAGTTCATGTCCTTTGCAGGGACATGGATGAAGCTGGAAACCATCATTCTGAGCAAATTATCACAAGGACAGAAAACCAAACACCACATGTTCTCACTCATAGTTGGGAATTGAAGAATGAAAACACTTGGACATAGGGTAGGGAACAGCACACACCAGGGCCTATGGGGGGTGGAGGCTGGGGGAGGGATAGCATCAGGAGAAATACCTTATGTAAATAACAAGTTGATGGGTGCAGCAAACCAACATAGCACATGTATATCTATGTAACAAACCTACATGTTGTGCATATATACCCTAGAACTTAAAAAAAAAAAAAACTGACAGTGGCACACACACACAGTAGCTCTACCATTAGTTTGACAATAAACTCTACAAGTTACCTCTTCACAGAATTTCACTTTTTTAAAATTAAAATTTGAGCCAGATGTCTTCTAAGTTCTGTCATATCACAACAGGATTAGGGTTGTTTTGCCTATGCCTGTGCCTGTAACTAATTTCCCTCTCCTGAGGCAGACAGGACCCTTCTGCCCTTCACATGTAGCCTCTTTCACTTCCAAGGACAGTCAGCCTGACCCAGCCAGGATCCAGGAAGAGGCACTGGAGGCTGCCCCAGGACCTGCCCCAAGGGTGAATTAAACACCTGGGAACAAACCCAGCTCACAGCTAAAGGAAGGCCACCTGGGAGGACATAGTCACCCAGAAGCGTAGAGACAGACAGGCATGCTAGTTCAGGAGTGCCGTCAGTGTGCGGGGCGGAAGGAAAAAGCCAGGAGTGGTTCTCAACTTTTTGGATTCCTGGTACCTTTCCAAATACTGGAATTTTTGACTAGGGGACTTTTATTGAAGCTGTATTTACACAAGACTGAGAAAATATCCATTTTCCACACGGAAGAATGAGCAGAGTGCTCAAGAGCCACAGGTGCTGGAGTTAAAAGGCGGCACACCACCAAGCCATCAGCTCTCCTTGCTAGCTCTGCTCAGATACCATGCCACTCAACTAGGTCATTCCTCAGCCCTGAGAAGCTGCTTTTGAATAGAACTGTAGTTACTGCCAGGCCTGGATTTCTATTAGGCCCAGGAGGTGGTTTTCCCACATTGCAGTAAACACTTGATCTTTCTTACATGCCAGCTGAAGTTAAGCCTCCCATCTCTTATTGCAGGAAACTGTACCCCACTCTTACTCACAGCCCTACTTAGGACAGCCAGCACAATATGACTAAGGAAGTCTTGTGAAAATACAACAGTTTGATCACAATTTAGGGCTAAGATGTAAGATACCACCAGTATGATAGCTAAAGAAGAGAACAGAAAAGTACAGCTCCTGTTACGAAATCTGCGGGCACAGACAGGCCACAACCAGAGTCTGCTACAGGAAGGAGTAGAAGTAGCACCACATTGGAGAGAACTTTATTTCCAGGGCAACAGGGTGATTAGGAAACACTGACAAGAGCAACACAGAATCCAAAGAACTAAAGAGACTGAGGTCCTAGGCATGTTTCTGAGAAATGAGTTTGAACAACTGAGGAGGAAAAGGACAAGTCAAATTATTAGAACTGAAAGGTTACTGCAGGACTGATAGTAAATGCTGAATTGTTTCATCTCACCTGCCTGGAGTAAGAATTGGCTCCCGAGACTGGAATGTGGCTGAGTTAGGAAGTGGGAATCAAGAGCCCAGGGGTGGGGGTGGGGGGCTCTGTCAAGGCTGGAATTCAGGGACAGCCTAAAGCCTGTTTTAACTCAGGCAGGGAAGATGACTAAGAGTGGAAACCAGGCTCGAGAAATCATGAGTCATTCTTAAAAGAAACCAACATCAGTGACAGTAACTTCCCTGGGAACTTGGAAAAGGGGCCTGAACAAATACTTTGGAATCTAATATCCTGCACCAACACTGAACTGCTCCTTCATTTGGATAGGTCACTCTAACTTTTCCATTCTCAGAGCCCTTTCAGTTACCAAACAAGACGAACAGTATCTGTTTACAATATTTTTACCAGTAAAAAAACATCAGTAGGAAAAAAGGTGACTTTCTGGAGAAATAAATCATTACACGTGAACTCCTTATACACAGGGAGAGTCTGCAAACAGTTCCCTCAGAACCAGTGTCACACTCATCAGTAAACTCATCAGTGGAATAATTCTCAGAATGAATGTGCAGTTCAGTTTCACAATCACAGCAGGGCAATTAAAATCTGAATTTCTATAAAATGAGATAGGAGTGAATTTTCCTCACACATTCTCCTCCAACTTAAGAACACATTTGCTAATTTCCTGTAATAGGCAAGGCATTATGTGAGCTGCTTAAAGAGATTACGAAAATAACTAAGGCCAAAAGCTACTTGACTTTAAAGGAAAAACAGAATTAGAAGGTTAAGGATTGTTAGTCCGCTGCCTATCAGAAACGAATACTTCAAGATTTAATTCAAAATACTTTTTCCAGATATTCCTATAGTTCCAACACACTGGATTATTACTGAAACCTATAACATGGATGAATCCCCAGAAATATTGTGCTAAGTGAAGCCAGGCACAAAAACTACATTCTACATGATTTCTTTAGAACGAAGCTCAAGAATGGGCAAAATCAATTTATAGAGGAAGTTTTTAAGTGCTTGCAGGGACCATGGGGCGGGAGGTTGACATGAAAGGGGTACAAGGGTGCTGGAAGTGTCCTCCATCTCTTGTTCTGAGTGGTGGCTATACAACTGTCAGAACTTAAACAGTTAACAGTACATTTTACTATATGTAAAATATGCTTTTACAATGTTAACCAAAAAGATCACTGGACTAAATAAGCAGTACCAGGAATAGAGGGTTCAGACAAGAGCATGGCAAAAGATAATGTTAGTATTTCTTATATTTGATCTCAATGGCATTTATAGAGAAAAGATTCTCAATTTGAAAGGAATTAGAGGTATTAGATATAACAATGATACACGTATATTACCTGCTAGATTTCAATCACGTATGAAAGATCCTTACATAGAAAAATAAGTCACAGGACTGTTTAACAGCAAATGAAAACAGAATTTGCATCCATTTCTTTTTGCCCTATGAACCGAAAACAAAGCAAGCTTTAATTTGCATCTTTCGTATCACTCTATTACTAGAGTGATTTGGCTATTCACAGGGGAGGAATTCCCCAGTGTGATTCCCTAATGTTAAGATTTTTCACAGGCAACAAATCTTGAGAGAAGCATATCAGAGTTATCAGTAGTTATTTTCCACCCTCACAGATTCTGATTCATGCCTTTGGTGCTTGGTTGTGACTCCCAGCCGAAGTCAGGTTAAACTCTTCCTCCAGACAGGAATAAGTCACATCCCTCAGCCAGCAGAGCAGAAGTCTGGAGAACCATTTCTGGCTGAGAATCCAGAGGTCCGTTCTCTTCTAGCTCCCTGCCTCTCCCTTCCTTGAGAGGAAAAGATGGAGTGCAGGGAACAGATGTACCTGCTCCCTTTCTTTCTTCCTCCTTTGAAAACTTCGAGAAACTATACAGAATTGCTGCGATCCAAGCTCTCCATGGCCTCTCCTTTAGCACAAGGAAGGAAGATAATAATGCTACACAGCAATGCAAAGAAAGAATGAAGAGAACTGGGGTGACTGACCAAGTTTTGTTGCTTCCCAACCCAGGGCTATTAGTTCAGCAAGGAGCAAAGGGGCATTGGAACCACTAGCAACGTTATTACTTTGCAAGGTGCATTAACAGTTGTAGAAATCATTATAAACAAAACCTCTGCATGATGAATTCCCTGAGTACGACTGGACTTGTGAGCCTGAAAGCGTTTGTGGTGTTTTACACATTAATCTAATGTATATCTTGAGCCTTCTCATAGACCTGTTTTGTAAAGAGTTGATAATCTAAGGTCATGTTATTTTTAGAATTATAAAAATAACAGGTGCACTTGTCAGCCATCTCCCAGTGAGAGCCCATCCCCTTGAACTAGTTTTGGATACGTCCAAGTTCTGTTCTCAGCTATCCTGGTTCAGTCTCTTTTTTCACAATCTTTAAATATAATCTGCTGTCATTCTGTTGGTATGTTTGTCTTCCTGCTAGCCTGCCTACTTTGAGAACAGGGGTCACTTCAGTCCTCTTTGTTGCTCAGTTTCTAGTACCTAACACAATAAGGTGCTGAACAGATAGGTAAATGAATGCATTTCTGTGTACATTTTTAGTTATTTTATCACTTATTAGAATATAAGCTCCATTGAGGATGGGATTCTGCTTCCTTATCTCTACACCTTAAATATACCGCACATATTTACTGAATAAAGACTGCGAGACAAGATAAATCCAGTGCTCTAAGCTAAATGAAATCTCTATGCACATGACTTTTTCCAAAAGTAGTGGGCTTGATTTATGAAGATGACTCATTGCTAGCAAATTCCAGTCAGCTTTCAGAGGATTTTTTTCTTTGCCAAATAACTTAGTCAAGATGGTGACTGAACTCTTCAAAATAAGTATTTTGAAGTATAAAACAGGCCACTAGCCACAGTAAAGGCAACTGTAACTCTCAAGAAAACCATGATTACCCATGGCTCAAAAGCCTTTTGCTGTGTTTGCTTACCCTTAGAGCAGATAAAAGGCCTGTTTGGAAATGTTCATGTCTCCACTATGATTTGTAGGCTGTGATATGCCCGTTATAGAAGCATGTACCCAGTGGGCACTAAGTACTATTTAAATTTAAATGGAGGCAGAAAATATGAGCTGGTCTGGCAACCTTCCGAATAGAGTACAGCCTCAGATCCAGTGGACAATGAGAACTGCAATTCTAAATGCAATAAGAGAAAGATGGAATTTTGGCTTTCATAGAAAAAGTAACTCCTATGAAAGGCTTAAATATAAAGCAAATAAATCTTAAACTCTACTTCATTTGGGGATAAAAGCAGCCTCCTTGCTTTCATTTTGCTCTCACCTAACCAAATGAAACAGAATGTCGAAACTTTTCTTAGGTCTGGTAACGCTGAAGGGGGCCTGCCAGTGTTTAAGTTCTAACATTTGGTTACAGGTTGAGTCGCCCCCAACTTTCAAGCATACAAAACGACAAGCATTAATTCATGTGCCTATTTTGCAAATTAGGTAGAGATTATTTCATTTTTTTTAATCAGTAAATCTGAAATGACTCAAACTACCAGGGTAATAACTTGTGTGTTCATTTTCCCTAGTATTATATTCATCTCTTTTAACAAGTTATATTTGACATCAAACTTTAACAATACTCAATGAATAGAAATTCTACTTTTGTAGGAAAATTAAACATTTTAGAATTTTTCCTTCTTTTATTGAGACAGAATCTTGTTTTGTGGCCTGGGCTGGAGTGCAGTGGTGTGATGTTGGTTCACTGCAACCTCTGCCCCTGGGATCAAGCAGTCCTCCCACCTCAACCTCCCAAGCAGCTGGGACTACAGGCATGCACCACCACTCTTGGCTAATTTTTTTATTTTTGTAGAGATGGCGTTTTGTCATGTTGCCCAGGCTGGTCTTGAACTCCTGGGGAACTACAAGTGTAAGCCACCGCTCCCAGCCCAAAATTTTTCCTTTAAAAATAACCATTCAAATAAGTAAAAACTACAAATATTCCTTTATTAAAAATTCACAAGATCAATATCAAGAACACTACTTTTTAGACCTTAATATAAGACACTTTAAAATCTTAAATTTGCTAAATTAAGAAATACTCTTATTCCTTAGATATTTCTTTAGTAGAAAGACTATCAAAATGTCATCTGATATTCTATTATGAACCTTACCTTTCATGCTAAAATTATGTATTCAAAGTGATGATACAATTCTGTTGTGAAATGCATCTACTGGAAAATACAATTTTATTTAAATGACCTCACTTATATTTCTCCATTTAGTTGTTTTACAATGACTATGCAAGGAACCATCCCTTGTATATTTTATATATATTATATATTTTGCATATGTCATTTATATTTTGTATATATGTTAAATATTTTGTATATGTTAATATTATAATAGTCCAGTAGAGTACCACTACCCCTTCTGTATTATCCCTACATTTTTCTGACATGGAAACCAAGACCCCAAAGTTGTAAGAAGCTGCTCAAGACGAGGTTCTTTTCAGTCATATCACACAGCTCTTCAATAATCAATATCTTTCATTCATTTACCCATTGATTCAACAAAAACTTACTGATTGCCTACTACGCGTCAGGCACTATGCTGCTCACTGAAGTGAAAGTTTTCCTCAAGGTACTCCTGGTTTAACGCAAAAGAGCTGTATGAGTGGAAGGAACAGCCTTGGGGGAAAAGCGAAATCTCTAATAAAAAACAAAAGAGGTAAAACTGGGTTAAGACTTAGGTAAAAGCAGCTACCCATAATATTAATAACTTTACCTTATAATTATTGGAAGGCTTTTAGTGTATACGGCACCACCATCCTGCAAAGTGAGATTTTTAAATGGCATTCTTCATTTGATACAACCATTTCGTATGAAGTAGGTTCTAATATTAGTTCTATCTTACAGAGGAGGGGGAGGTTGTGTTAATTATTCAGGGTCACATGCCTGATGAATGTCTAGGCCAGAATTTGAACTCACATCTGTATAAAACTAAAGCTTAAGTAGTGGCGGGTCTCCATCTCCGTGCAGAGTCTGGCTAAAGCTGTCTGATGAAAATAACGAAACAGAGGTAGAATTTAAAAATACAAAAATAAAAAAAAAAACTGAGGAGATTGATAGGCAGCTCAAGAATAAGGAAAGAAGCTGACATGGGAACATTAAAAGGATCACAGGCCAGCATGGTGGCCCATTTCTTCCTCACCATAGCTCGCCACAGTACAGCAGGGTGCCTGTCCACACCGTTGGCCAAATTAAGGTGAGGATATCAATATCTGTAGCAGAGAGCAGAAATAATCTTTCACCACAGAGAAGAGTATCCTTTTCTTTTAATCTGCATAATAAGTACTTATAATCTAATTCAGGTTTTCAGCTTCAAATCCCAGACCCTGAGAAAAGATCACCTTCACCTCATCTCTAATACCCACACTTAGCCGGGGGCTTGGAAGGTGGATCTGCTCCAGTACATGGCCTGGTCTCTCCTTCTCCCCTCTAGATCCAAGTGGCTATAGATGACCACAGCATTACCACAGTCCTGAGCGTGTGCAGGGATATCAGGGTGGCTGAGAAGGTCCCCTCTCAGAAACTCAAGATAATCTCCAATTTTAGAAGAGTCTTAGAGAAATGAGGGGCAGAAACTGATGCTGCCTGCATACACAACAGTTGAAAACTGGCAAGGTGGAATGTGAGTGGGAAGGATGAAGAGGTCAAACAGGTTTTAAACAAGATCCTTCCCCCCAGGTGCTACCTGACTGTCCTACTTCCACCAAACACTGCCCTCCCACTAGTGAACAGTGAGCTCTGAAAGACTCCTCCGTATTTCCACGTCTCCAGTCCTAAGAACAGAATCATGTAGAACCCTAACCACGAGAATCTCACCATTAATCTTCCCTCCTCTGTTCTCCTGTGATATTCTAAAGACTTGAACTGTAATAAAAGCTAGTAACTTCTTAAATGTTTCCTTCCGCGCTTTTTGTGCATACAACTATACAATGACACAAAGGAGCATGCATACTTTAATTAGAACTGCTTGGGCAGGTGCAGTGGCTCACACCTGTAATCTCAGCACTTTGAGAGGCTGAGGCGGGAAGACTGCTTGAGCCCAAGAGTTTGGGACCAGCTGGGGAACATAGTGAGACCAAACTCTGACAAAAATAACTAACTAACTAAATAAATAAATATATAAAATAAAATAAAATAAAAACAAAATAAATAAATACATAAGGGAGGCCTGGTGCACGCCTGTGGTCCCAGCTACTCAGGAGGTTGAGGTAAGAGGATCACTTGAGTCTGGGAGTCAATGCTATAGTGAGCCATGATTGTACCACTGCACTTCAGCCCCGGCAACAGAAAGAGACTCTGTCAAAAAAAAAAAAAAAAAAAAAAAAAATCTGGGAGAATAGGATAGGCCACAGGGACCACTGATGGAACTATAATCCCTACATTCATGAGCCATTTATTGGGAGTCACTATGTGTCAGCCCCTAGGATCTTTTGCTAAGATTCCCTGAAAGGGATTCCCCCTGAAATAGGTTTCTCGGCATCAGGAGAATATTGTCAGTCTGCCCAAAGATCTGCAAGATAGGAAAAAACACACACAATAATTATCTCTTTGCTCTCTGCAGAAACCACATGCAATTCTTCAACTACCTTTATCTTTAAATGCATGTGTCTGCAGCACAGCCACTGTCATTACCCTTAATCTGACACTTACACTTGTTGAGCAGTTCCTACAGGCATAATACCACTATTGAGCAGTTCCTACATGCATAACATGATAGAGAGCAACAAAAATGGACAGCAGTGTTTGAGGGGAAAAGACTAAGTAATCAGAAGTTAAAAGTAGCAGTTTCCATGACAGCTTTATCTAAAAAAAAAAAGAATTTATTATGAGGGTGATAATGTAACTGCCACTCATAAGTGTCTAAGTGAAAAGGGCCCCTGCCCAGCACTGTGCATACCACCTTGCATCGTCCCAGCAACCACACAGGACTGAAGAAACAGGCTCAGAGAGGCTGAGAAGTGTGTGTCATTCAATCAATTCTAGGACACATGGCACAAGGTGCTAGGTGATCATAAACTGAGGTCATCTGACCGTAAGACCTTCCTCTTCACTCCTTACCACTCTACATCAACAGCAGCCCAATTACCTATATAAGCTCATCTTTCCTCCTCAAAATTTTACTTTTCTTTCTTCTTAAGCAGCATCTAAGAATAGTAAATGGTTTCTTTACTATGGGTATCACTTTGGGAGGCCAAGGCGGGTGGATCACTTGAGGTCAAGAGTTCAAGATCAGCCTGGCCAACATGGTGAAACCTTGTCTCTACTAAAAATACAAAAAATTAGCCGGGCATGGTGGCATGCACCTGTAATCCCAGTTACTCAGGAGCCTGAGGTAGGAGAATAGCTTGAACCCAGGGGGCAGAGGTTTCAGTGAGCCAAGATCATGCCACAGGACTCCAGTCTGGGCAACAGAGCAAGACTCCAACTAAAAGAAAAAAAGAAAAACAAAAGACAATCATTTTTGTTAGTTTTTTAAAAGAAAGAATATCTTATGTTTTATGCAATTTAGGCATTCATGGCTTGTTTAATAGGAAGAAACAATGCAACTATTTCAAATCATAATTATAATAAAAATTTTTAAGTAACGTTAAGGATCTTACTGAGTTTCATATGCAGAGACAATGTATTATCTTTCTGTAGAATTTAGTGGGAAATACATTTTTCTTAAAAATTTAGTACAAATCAGAAAAAGCACGTATAAGACTGTGTCTATGTGACGCCACAAAACTTTAGCCATCATTTTGTTTGTGCAAAGCCAAAGATTATTTTTCAAACATCTAGATAGAATGTCTAGAGAAATCATGAAAAATTCAATTATATAAACAAAATATTGGTTTAGATAAAACAAGCTTTATAAACAAGCCTGTAATTTGCATAATTGTACTCCATAAAAGAACATCTATTTGCATGGCTTTGACCTAAGGCTAAAGTTCTGCCAAAGTTATAATAAATATTAGAAAAGAGAACTTTAAGTGCCAATGTCCCTTTTTTTTCAAGTATTTGTACTTTAAAATAGTGCGGGAAATAGTAGAATTCCAATATTCTATTATGAAAGCATTAAATATAAAAGCAACATCTGGACTTCAAAAAAGAATATATTTTCTTTCATTTATATTTCTGGCTGGTGAATAACTTACTGCAGCAAGATCTTGCAATTAGTATTCAAACATGTAGCCAGGGCAATAATAATTACCATGGCAGAGAAAGTTGCCTATTAACCCTTCAACTTGTCTTCTATGCAAGCATTCCATCTGATGTGTTTTGGCTGAATAGTATTTGAATTGCTCTTTGGTCCATGTCCAAAATATTCTATTGTTGACATACTCATCTACTAGTATTCTTCAAACTGTCTGCTTTTTTGGGTGGATGCTAATTAATTTTAGTTGCAATGCCCAAAAGACAAAACTAAAGAAAAACAAAAATAATGTCATAAGGCAATCATTTGGCTGAATAAAATTCCCTCAATCTGTATCTTTACATATGATTTACCAATCAGTCAAGCAGTACATTTCGTTGGCTAAAGGTAATTGGAAATATTTTCTGTTCTAAAATTGACCACTCTTGCAGACCCAGCCCTGAATTCATTATAATCAGGCAGCTTAAATCATATGGCATGCAAAGCTTCCATTAAAATCTAAAAATGTCTCACGCTTGTAATCCCAGCACTTTGGGAGGCTGAGGCGGGTGGATCACGAAGTCAGCAGATCGAGACCATCCTGGCTAACACGGTGAAACCCCGTCTCTACTAAAAACACAAAAAATTAGCTGGGCGTGGTGGCGGGTGCCTGTAGTCCCAGCTACTCCAGAGGCTGAGCCAGGAGAATGGCGTGAACACGGGAGGTGGAGCCTGCAGTGAGCAGTGATCGCGCCACTGCACTCCAGCCTGGGCGACAGAGCGAGACTCCGTCTCAAAAAAAAAAAAAAAATCTAAAAATGTCCCAAAACATATGTTTTGTTGAATATCTACTACGTGAAAAACATTACGATATTCAGGCTGTGAGATACAAAGATGAATAAGAGAAATCTCCCTTCAAGACGAGTGTTTTTGGTTAAGACGTACAGCTAAAATACAAAATACACACCAAGTAAAGTGTAACAGAAGAAACCCTAAAGGATTAAAGTGAAAACTTATTAGAATACAATCATTTTAATCATCTGTTACAGATATCACTGAGAGATCAATATCATCCTTTAATTTAAAGCCAAATTGTGAGTTGTTTTTATTTTTTTTTCTTGAGACAGGGTCTCACTCTGTTGCCCAGGCTGGAGTGCAGTGGCACAATGACAGCTCACTGCAGCCTTGGCTTCCTGGGTTCAATCGAATCTTCCACCTCAGCCTCCCAAGCAGCTGGCACCACAGGCATGTGCCATGCCCAACTTATTTTTGCAGTTTTTGTAGAGACTGTGTCTTGGTATGTTGCCCAAGCTGGTTTCAAACTCTTTGGCTGAAGCAATCTTCCCACCTTGGCATCCCAAAGTGCTGAGATAACAGGCATGAGCCATCATGTCCGGCCCTTTACTTCCGGTATTCTTAATCCTTTATAATTTCCCTTCAAGAATATCAGAATTGGCTGGGCGTGGTGGCTCACGCCTGTAATCCCAGCACTTTGGGAGGCCGAGGCAGGCGAATCACGAGGTCAGGAGATCGAAACCATCCTGGCTGCCACAGTGAAACTCCGTCTCTACTAAAAACACAAAAAATTAGCTGGGCGTGGTGGCGGGCGCCTGTAGTCCCAGCTACTCCCAGCTACTTGGGAGGCTGAGGCAGGAGAATGGTGTGAACCCGGGAAGCGGAGCCTGCAGTGAGCTGAGATCCCGCCACTGCACTCCAGCCTGGGCGAGAGAGCTAGATTCTGTATCGAAAAAAGAATATCAGAATTAAAATCCTATATAACTGATGGAAATCTTCATAGGAGCATTTGGTCTAAATTTCTAGGTTTCTAAAAGAAAAAATAATAGATGTAGATCAATCAACATATGTGACTGCTGCAACCCCTTGAGAAAAAAGGAGTGTGTATAGCTAAAACACAAATTAAGTAAGAGTAACTCATTCTTTTAGAGCTGTGTTTATCTCAGATCCAAATAAAATATTTTAAAAGGATACTGGAGAACCTTTTGGAAAGCTATTATTTGACTTGAAAGAATGTGCAAGATAAATCATGTCTGTGAATTTGAAATTGAAAATAATAAAAGATTTATAAAAAGAAGCAAGACTATTCTAAAAGAGAGTTTGAGGATAGTTTGCTTTGTTTATTAGCTGCCATCTCCTTGGTAGAGGGTGTGCATACACACACACACGTATATATAATGTATACATATATATTTATACGTGTATATATTTATGATATGTATATAACATGATCCCCTTGCCATAGTGAATAAGGCCAGGGTAGTATCAAGGTTTAATTTCTGAGAAATCATCATGCCTTTAGGAACACTCAGGATGCTCTGCTGTCCTAGCCCCATGACCTCACCTGTCTTCTCATCCCAACAGGGCTGGCTCAGGTGCTGCCCCAGTAGAGTTGCCCTGGACTCCCCTAGGCAAGGTCACATGCTTTCTCCTTGGTATCACCACTGAAACTGGTACAGATCTTGATTACAGTATTAATCACAAGTTACTGAAATTATCTGTTTCCTTTCTAGATAGTGAGGTACTGGAGAACAGTGAACCTGGAACCTAGCAGAGTGCCTGGTAAAATACATACACTCAGCATTTTCAGAACAGATAACTGGGGGTATCTTAAAGTGCCACAGAAGAAGAAAATTCTACTAGGGCCATGAAACCACTAGGCATTATGTTAATCAAATTACCTTAGAAGAATAAATCATCCATTCTTTCCACAATTACTTGCTAGGCTCCTACCAAGGTGCCATGAGGGACACAGCTTAAAACACAAAGCGCACAAGGTACCAGCCTTCAGGGAGCTTACATTTTAGAGGAGAATAAGGAAAAGAGGCAACTCTTAAAAATTATAGCAATGGAATATGTATAACATTTAAGGTATTTTGCATGATCTCTAGAAGACTCAAATAACCTAGGCCAGTCACCAAGAAATGTACACACTAGTTGTGGGAATAATAAATGCAAAGGTAATTAATAACAAAGACAAAATACAGGATGAATGCTAACTGCATAGAACAAAAAAATAAAAAAAAAAAGAGAATTCATTGTGAGCACTTTGGGCTAGGAGGATCATTAACAACTTTCTGGGTTTGTGACAGACTTGGGAGGAGAGGGAGGCTGTGAGCAGAAAAACACAGTGTTTTTTCCATTCTCTTACTCAACAATCAACACAGAAGACTTCAGTGACCAAATGTGCAAGGATTTCTCCCCAGCAACAAGCAAGCAATCAATTCTGCAGTGGATCCCAGCTGGGTATCCTCCAAGTGAATTCTGACACTATTTACCTGGAGATGGTGTCAGATCCCAGTTAAGGGTTCAGCCCCACAAAACTGCCCCCCACTACTTCTGATGCCAATCACAGGCCCCAGGTCATTTTACCTGTGCTTCTGATGAACTGTTTATAAACTGGGGTTCCCACGACACCCTCCTTGGGTTCCATTAATTTGCCGGAGTGGCTTGGGGAACTCAGGGAAACACTTGCATTTACCAGTTTATTATAAAAGATAAAGATGAAGAGATGCATAGAGTGAGGTATGGGGGAAAGGGCACAGAGTTTTCACGCCCTCCCAGGGCAAGCCACCTCCAGGTACCTCCACTGTTCAGCTATCCAGAAACTCCCTGAACCAGTCTGCTTGGACCTTCATGGAAACTTCATTGGACAGTCATGATTGAACCATGTTGAAAAGTGATTGGACAAAAAGCATATGATTTAATACTAATAGACTGAATGGGGAAACCCAGCAAGGCCTATCTGATCAGATTTTTCTGGCATCTCTGTGCAGTATTCCTTCCTCCAGGGTGTGGGGCAGGATCCCTTCTGAAATGGGGGGTCTTATGGCCTACATTCAGACAAGGTAGATGGGAGAATTTCTTTATGGGCAGTTCTCACACAGAAAGGTGGGGGAAGATTACAATTTTAGTTTCTAAAATTGGAGAGACAAAGATAAAAAGAGGGCAGGTCAAAGCTGGAGACTGTTTTCTGAGGCCTGCTTCTGAGGCCTGCAGCACTCCAACATTATAGCAAGAGTTATGGGAGTTTTAAGCGAGGAACCATGGACAAAAACATATGTGTCATAATATCACAGGGAACCACCGAGAAAAAGAGGAGGTGAGGCTGAAATTACTAAGAAGGGGAATGGTCTCACCCGGCATGGTAGCTCACGCCTGCTTAGCACTTTGGGAGGCTGAGGCAGGCAGATACCTGAGGTCAGGAGTTCGAAACCAGCCTGGTCAACATGGCAAAACCCCATTTCTATTAAAAATACAAAAATTAGCTGGGCATGGTGGTGGGTGCCTGTAAACCCAGCTACTCAGGAGGCTGAGGCAGGAGAATTACTTGAACCCAGGAGGCAGAGGTTGCAGTGAGCTGAGATTGGGCCATTGCACTCCAGTCTGGGCAACAAAGTAAGACTCTGTCTCAAAAAAAAAGGGGGGGGGGGGCTGGGTGTGGTGGCTCACACCTGTAATTCCAGCACTTTGGGAGGCCGAGATGGGTGGATCACGAGGTCAGGAGATCGAGACCTTCCTGGTTAACATGGTGAAACCCCGTCTCTATTAAAAATACAAAAAAATTAGCCAGGCGTGGTGGTGGGCACCTGTAGTCCCAGCTGCTCGGGAGGCTGAGGCAGGAGAATGGCATGAACCTGGGAGGCAGAGCTTGCAGTGAGCCGAGATAGTGCCACTGCACGCCAGCCCGGGTGACAGAACGAGACTTGTCTCCAAAAAAAAAAAAAAGGTGGGGGGGGAATGGTCTGAGCCAATGGTCAGAGGAGAAAATTAAAAGACTTGGAACAATAGAAAATTCTCTTCTCCTGCCACCATCATCCTGGGCTCCTCTCTGCTTGCTGGAAACAATCAGCAGCTGAGAACACACAGATGCCGCCTCTTTCATAAAGCTCTCAGACCCATTCTTCTCTATTCCATGACCACTGCAGGCATTTCTGACCCCAACTACTGGAAAGGCTTAGCTCTACTGTCTCCTTTCCCAACCCATTTTAGAACGTGCTACCATGGAGATCTTTCCAAAACCAAATCCAATCCTATCTTTTCATTAACATCCTTCAGGAGCTCCAAATCATATACAAAGTAAAACCCAAAATCCTTAAAGTGTATAGGATTCACCGCATAGCCTCTCCCCACCTTCCCTTGCAGGCAACTATTTGGAACTCCAGACTCTCCTCCGGCCATCTCTGCACTACATTTGCCTAGTCTTTCAGCATCTGACCCAAAAATCTCTTCTGTGAAGCTCTCTCCCAGTCACTCCTTTGGTTTCATATGTACCTTTTATTGCAAATCTCTGTCTGATGATGCAGAGAAAACCAAACTCAGGTTCTTCTGTACTCTCGATACAATCAATACAGAATATGTTTATGACCAGATGTGGGAAGAGTTCTCCCCACATGACAAACAAGTAGTCTTTCAGCAATGAACACCAGCTGGGCATCCTCTAAATCAAGTCAGTTCAGATACTATCCACCTGCAGTAAGCCTCAGAGCTCAGTTGAGGGCTCAGTCCTACAAGGCTGCCCCGCCCAACTTCCGACAACATCACAGGTCCCAGGTTGTTTTGCCTGGGTTTCTCACCCACCAGCTACAAATTGAGGTTCTCGCAACACCATCTTTGGGTTCCATTAGTTTCCCAGGGCGGCTCACAGAATTTTGGGGTTCTTACAGAGGATTTATTACATAGGCATGATTGATTAAATCATTATCCACTGGTGATCAACTTAACCTTCAGTCTCGCTCTTACCCCTCTCCAGTTTGGGAGATGGGGCTGCCTGCCATCTGTCAACTTATTAGCATACAAAAAGACACCTATCACTTTGAAAATTCCAAAAGTTTTAGGAGTTGCATGCCAAGAAACTGGAAGAATACCTTATATATTTCACAATATCACAGTCTGGTTCTAAGGAACTTTTCTCCTGGAAGACACAGGTATGTCTTACTCATTTTTGGTCTCCCAACACGTGGCCCAGCACCTAATCCTGAAACTAGCACAGAATGATTGCTCAATCAATGTTTATGAAGGAAGACTGGGGTTAGTATCAGATTTACAGGTGATTAAACCTAAAGTAGGTAATTAGGAAATAGAGGTGGGTGTGGGAAGGTAAGTCTATGTAAAAATGTGACAGTTGAAAAGGGAGCAAATAGCTTGACCATCATCTCTCATGGACCATGTCCTCTGTGACATGGCCGTTAGGGATGGGGATCAGACAGTAAACTACATAAACAGATTAGAAACTCAAAGCAACCAACCAACCATCCACAAACAAAGCCTTGTTATCTGAACAGTCTGAATAGTTCCTGATAGTCTTTTTTGGAACCACTTTTCCTCCTTCAGCAAAGCTTGACCACAGAGAACAGAACAGAACTGAAGAAACAAAATAAAGCAGCATACTAATCTGATTTCTGCATTCTGGCTATAAAAGCTGTTCCTATAGCTTTCTACACGAACAGGAAGAGATACTGAATTTAATTTGCTGATTAGTGGGGGAAAGAGGGGGCAAAAAGCAGCCAAGGACACTCTTTTGCACATTTGGCAGGGTACCACACAACCTGCCTCCCAGGGGCTTGCAACAATATGTGATCTCCACCAGCGCAACAGGGGCTTCAAACACAAATTTCCCACCACTACTGCCTGGATGTGGCTTCAGTGGTTGGTTGTTGGCACCGCTTTAGAAATAAGTGGCCCATTGCAAAAATGCTCTAATGCCAACAGGTTGCCACACAAGCACACCTTTGGAAATAATTTCTGCTGGCTGTAACTTAAGCAAACAAGGAAAAGACACCCATAGTGAGATACACCATCCTTGATTCTCCAGATGAGTTCATTCTAAACTAGGAGGCAACACTGACATAAAGTACTGAACAGCCAGGCATGGTGGCTCACACCTGTAATCCCAGCACTTTGGGAGGCTGAGGTAGGAGGATCACTTAAGCTCAGGAATTTGAAACCAGTCTGGGCAACAGTGAGACCTTGTCTCTACTAAAAGAAAAAAAACCAAAAATTAGGCAGGCGGGATGTCACAGGCCTGTGGCCCCAGCTACTCGAGAGGCTAAGGTTGGAGAATTGCTTTAGCCTGGGAAGTTAACGCTGCAGTGAGCCGTGATTGCGCCACTGCACTGCAGCCTGAGAGACAGAGGGAGACCCTGTCTCCAAATGAATAACTAAAAGTACAGTGTTTCAAAAGTAAGGAGGAACCCACTGTTTAAAAGGCTCTAAATCCCAGCTACTAGAGGGCACATTTCCATATATATACATAAAGCATTTCTATGATATAATCAGGGACCTCATTCAGTTAGAAAGTTTTTTCTTTGCGGGGGCGGGGGGGAGGTCTCTTGCAAATTAGGCCATTATAATGTCCGATGGTATACCCAGGAACTCGTGTCAAAATAATTCTAAGGCTGGGTACAGTGACTCATGCCTGTAATCCCAGAGCTTTGGGAAGCCGAGACAGGAGAATGGCTACAGGCCAGGAGTTCAAGGCTGCAGTGAACTATGATCTTGCCACTGCATTCTAGCCTAAGTGATGGAGCAAGACCCTGTCTCTAAAAATAATTCTCCCACTCTGAATTATAAAGGTAGTATTAATAGAGGGATTTCACAGAAATCTTCCGTACCCAAGTGGGTTTCAAACTATTATACAGTTACTGACAGTGACAATCAAGTACTAGGAGAAATATATTAGTCAACAGTGTAAATACAGACGTGCATTGCAAAATTAAAGGCAGAGGTTAAAATTATTTTCATTTCACCAGTCTCCTCTCCCACAGTTGGAAGTAATAATTATTTTGTAAAAGGTTTTCCACCACTATCAGCCTACTCCCGGTAATCTTTAAAAAGGCATATTCTTTTGTAAAGCATAAACTTAACATTGGCATAGTTAAATATTTTCTGATATAAAATCACTACAACCCACATTAAATTTGTACTTCCAAAAAAACAACCAACTAGGTGGACATGGTGGTGCCTAAAGTCCCAGCTACTTGGGAGGCTGAAGTGGGAGGATCGCTTGAGTCCCGTAGGTCGAGGCTGTAGTGAGCCATGATCACATCACTGCACTCTAGCCTGAGTGACAGAGCGAGACCATATCTCGAAAGAAAGAAAAGAAAAGAGAAGAAAAGAAATCACATTTATAGATACTGGGTGTTAGAACATCAATAATATCTTCTCATTCACTGAAAGAAAAAAAAATTGCCAAGACCTGTTTAAATGGCACCTGTTGCTACACATAAAACATGTTGAGATGATCCCTACAGTAGAGGCCCCATGGCCCCACAGGAATAGTAGGAAATGCCCTACTAATATTAACACTAAAGTATTAACATTAGTAGTTTCTAGAGGGTGAGAAGTAGAGACATTTAACTTTTTCTTAAATATATCTACACTGTTTGACTTGACAAAACTAGCATGAATGACATCTGTCATTAAAAATAAAAAGAGCTTATTGCCACACACTTAGGATGAATTTATACTACGCCTCAATAGGTAAACACAGGCTAGACCGAATTACTTTCTAAACTGAGATCTATTGCTGGCACAGTAAAACAAATAAAGCTCAGGGCCTCTTGCTTACTTCAGTTTCCATTTGAGCTTCTGCCCTCATTTACTTACAATACTCATTATAAACAGTGCACCTCACCATAAGAGACAATAATACTTTCCTGGGAAACAGACTGTGCCAATTTTATTGTAACTTTTTAAACTTCGCTTCTATATTTTTATGTAATCATCAGGCACTATGTAATCTTGCTAAACAGCAGTAACAGCCAGAGCGACCCAGTGGTAAGAGTATTAATCTTCACTGGTCTTACAAGTCAGAAAACCTGGGTTTGAAAGTGTGAGAAGCTGGGCAGATCAACCTGTTTGCTTCAGTTTTCTCTCCTATAAAAACTACTACTATTTGCTCCCTCCTTAAGGATGAATACCTAGTAAATTGTTCTTAAATGAATGAATGAAATGTGAAACTAAATCATGGAGTGTAATCTCCTCCATTCGATTTGTCCCTGGAAAACCAAGAAGTTACCAAATTTTTTTGATCTAAATGATCCGTGCCCAAACTGTAACAGAAATAAAAACCACACCCAACTCCTAAAATTAAGTTACTTTTAAAATTATTAGAGAAAAACAGGGCTTTAGAACATCAGCAGGATGTTCTGTTTTAAAATTGATTTGGCATCCAGGAGTCTAAGCCGAGTCGCCACAGCAGACTGCCTTGGTAATTTAATTAGAGTCTTCTGGAAGGACCCATTATATCGTCATCCCCCGACAGTGTTCTCTTTAGGGACCTGATTTTCTCTCTAGTCCTCCCATTCCTTTCTCCTTCCTCGCCTCCTCTCACCCCTTTGGTTTGCCCTTTTTTTCTTTTTTTTCTTTTTTGCTCTTAAAACAGCTCTCCCTCCGTTCGGCTTGTCACTCCCATGCATTTTTCACTCTAACTAGAAATGGGTCACCCCAGGTTTGTTCCCCAAGCCCCAGGGCCCCTCAGGACGAGTGGGAAAGGCCCTGTGGTCCACCCCGCCTGGGGGATTCCTCCTCCGATCACAGCCCCGGCGGGCTCCGCAGATGGGAAAGGATTTCCAGCGCGCGCCTAGCGGCCACAAATCACTTCCCCGGGCCACCCTGCCAGGCCTCAACCCTCCCAGAGCCGTCGGTCGGCTTTTACTTTAACGAGGATTCAGGTGGGTCACACCCTGTCCTCCAAACGTGGGCCTGCTCCCCGGACCCCGCCCAGGGGCTCGCCCCAGTGCCCAGGCTCCTCGGCATCCCTAGCACTGTGGAAGGCGGGGAAGTAACCCCAAAGTTGCTTCTGAGTGGAGACTTCCGCACGCAGAGGCGTCCCCGCAGCTGCCTGCATTTTTCAGGGGCAGCATCCCCCGCCCGTCCGGAGCCTGTCCTCGGGGCCACCAAGCACTCCGCGCCTCCGCCCCTCCGGGGCAGCACCGGGGCCTCAGTCTGCAGGAAGCCGGGGACAGCGGGCTTCCTCCCCTGCCCGGAGCAGCCGAGTGTCACGGCCAACCTCCCCCGCGGAGAGCGCAGCGCCCCCGCGCAGTCCCCGAACTTCTTCCCGCGTCGGCTAGGGCTCTCGGGTGGGGACGCGGAGACCCCTCGCTCACCGATATCCCCATCGTCGTCGTCGTCCTCCTCCTCCATTTGTAGCAAAACATTCCTGCTCATCTTTTTCATGTCTCCTTCAGAAGGCGGCTCCGAACTTGGCGCGAAGTTAGGGGCTCCCGGGTTCCGGAACGGCGCGGCTCTCCCAGGGGCCGGATCGGGGACCGCGGGGCGCTTGTCGCTTGGGCTCAGGGGCAGCTCTGCCCAGCCTGCGCCTGGGAAAGCCGAGCCGAGGCGCCCACCGACCGGAGCCCAGAGCCGGAGGAAGCCTCTCGCCTGCCGAGCCGAGCCCGGAGACTGAGCATGCCCAGTGCGGCCGCCGCGGCTCGCTGCGGAATGATTGAACTTCCCCGGTTTTATGAGGCTTGCAGAAGGAAGTCGGGAGGCGAGACTGGAGAGGGGGTAGTCCGGCGCTGGGCGCTGGGGAACTAGCTGGAGGGAGAGGTGGGAACACGTGAGTGCGGGAGTGGACGGGGTTCCCTAAACATTGATCCCAAACAGGGCAGCTTTTCGTTCCAAGGTCGTCTGTGAACACACACTGCGGCTTGCTTTGTTTTAACGTCTGATACTGGAGAGGGGGTAAATGCTGCTACAGCACAACTGCAGAACGTTTGAATGGCTTTTAAAGGAAACGTGGAGCTAGTAATGGGGGAATCTTAAATTACTCTAACTCCGAAGTGGGAAAGTGGAATCATACGGGTAGGGTAAGATTACGGGGGAGTGGGGGTGGGAGGAGAGGCAAAACTCAGAGAATAAGCAAAAGAAGAAGGGGCGGGACGGAAGGGAGTGGCGGTGGAGAGAATTTTCTAAATAAACGTGTGCACAAAGGCAGGAGGATTTCCGCATACATTGCGGTCGCGGAAGAGTGGAGAAGCGCCCCCTACCCCGCCCACACGAGCACACAGGGAGTGGTCGGAAGATAATCGCTGAAGCGTCCAGCCTATTTGTACAATGAAAACTAGTCGTCTGTGTCAAAGAGGCAGAAGAAGCCGAAGACCACTAGAGTTAGATGTAAACTCTTCTAAAACCATGTGGACAGCTATAATAAGAGAAAAGAAAGTAGTGAAATAAAATTAAGGCAGATAGTTTTTATCTTTATTTTTAGTGCTTTCCTGGAAACCAAAGGGACCGATAGGACAAATACAAAGGGATTTAGTACTTTAAAGACCCTTGGAGTTGTTTGAACGGCAGGTTTTGGGGTTCGCGTGTCTACAAAACTTTTTTCAAAAAAGCTGGTGCATTCAGATGGTTCAATTTTGACTTCTCAAAAGGGCTAGAAGGTATATTTGAAATCTTGGTTATATGTGTTATTGTCTACTCCTCATTGAATTTTTTTTTTATATTTTTTTCCACTGAAGTGCTAGGGTTATCACAATAACACGAAATCTGCTGTGCATGTTTTTTCTTCCATATGCTTTCTTTGAGACGGTCTCGCTCTGTTGCCGACGTGGGAGTTCAGTAACTAGGACTACAAGCGGAGCACACCACCATGTGGGGCTTATTCTTAAATTTTTTGTAGAGATGGGTGTCTCACTATGTTGCCCAGGCTGATTTTGAACTCCTGGCCTCCAGCAATCCTTGCACCTCAGTTTCCTAACTTATTTTCAATGTTCTCTCTGAAAGAAAGAAAACATTGAGACCAATCTTCACTGGGAAAATAGCCACGAATATATACATGAAAAGACATGATGAAATTACTTTTAAGAAAATATCTGGGAAACACTATACTTGCTTCTTGAGGTACTTTTTTTGAATAAAGAGAATTGTTTTTAGTATAAAGAGACAACGATATAGTACTCTGAAGTTAGGATTAAAAAATGATGGGAGAAGAAAAATGAGAAGAGATTGTTTTCTTTCACTGAACCCTCCCCCATGAGCTTATGAAACTCACTAAAAGTAGAAACTTCAAAAGTGTTTTGGTTACATGATCAATTTTTACAATTTTCCTTTAACAAATTTTTGTGTAGTCATTTTTATGTACTAGGAAAAGTTTTACATGTTTTATAAGCATCCAGTCATTCAACCCTCATAACAACCCTAGAAATTGTTATCATTTTTCTTCAGGTGTGAGGCAACTTGAGCAACTTGTCCAAAATCACACAGGAAATAAATAGCGGAGCCAGGATTAAAACCCGAACAGCTTGTTTTAGAATCAGTGCTCATAGCCACTTCATAAACCACCTCCAGAGACATGTCCCAATCCATTTTTTTTTTTTTTCAGATCACTTTTTCCCCCAACAATTCTAAATTCAAAGTCTCATCAACTCCCTGCCGTAGTTCTTTCACCAAATATTTTTTTTTTTTTCCTTTTTTTTTTTTTTTGAGGCAGAGTCTCGCTCTGTCGCCCAGGCTGGAGTGCAGTGGCCGGATCTCGGCTCACTGCAAGTTCCGCCTCCCGGGTTCACGCCATTCTCCTGCCTCAGTCTCCCGAGTAGCTGGGACAACAGGCACCCGCCACCTCCCCCCGCTAGTTTTTTTGTATTTTTTTAGTAGAGACGGGGTTTCACCATGTTAGCCAGGAT
This sequence comes from Chlorocebus sabaeus, assembly GCF_047675955.1. Classification (NCBI taxonomy): domain Eukaryota; kingdom Metazoa; phylum Chordata; class Mammalia; order Primates; family Cercopithecidae; genus Chlorocebus; species Chlorocebus sabaeus. The sequence continues at coordinate 42,766,904 of NC_132914.1, read as the reverse complement.
GGTCTCGATCTCCTGACCTCGTGATCCGCCCGTCTCGGCCTCCCAAAGTGCTGGGATTACAGGCTTGAGCCACTGCGCCCGGCCTTTTTTTTTTTTTGTGACAAAGTCTCGCTGTCGCCCAGGCTGGAGTGCAGTGGCGCGATCTCGGCTCACAGCAAGCTCCGCCTTACGGGTTCACGCCATTCTCCTGCCTCAGCCTCCTGAGTAGCTAGGACTACAGGCGCCCGCCACCTCGCCCGGCTAATTTCTTGTATTTTTAGTAGAGGCGAAGTTTCACCGTGTTAGCCAGGATCGTCTGGATCTCCTGACCTCGTGATCCGCCCGCCTCTGCCTCCCAAAATGCTGGGATTACAAGCATGAGCTACCGCGCCCGGCCTTGTTCTCATTTTTGTGGACTAAGACTTTGCTCAAAGTTACTTTGTAGTTAGAAATTTTTTTTTTTTTTTTAAGGAATCACATCCAACATCTTTTTATTGGTATTTCATATTTATGTAAAATAATAATAATGTTATACATTTTATTTCCCCCCCGTTTTTTTTATTATTATTATACTTTAAGTTCTAGGGTACATGTGCATAACGTGCAGGTTTGTTACATATGTATACTTGTGCCATGTTGCTGTGCTGCACCCATCAACTCGTCAGCACCCATCAACTCGTCATTTACATCAGGTATAACTCCCAGTGCAGTCCCTCCCACCTCCCCCCTCCCCATGATAGGCCCCAGTGTAGGATGTTCCCCTTCCCGAGTCCAAGTGATCTCATTGTTCATTTCCCACCTATGAGTGAGAACATGCGGTGTTTGGTTTTCTGTTCTTGTGATAGTTTGCTAAGAATGATGGTTTCCAGCTGCATCCATGTCCCTACAAAGGACACAAACTCATCCTTTTTTATGGCTGCATAGTATTCCATGGTGTATATGATTATTGTAGTTGATTTTGCAACAAGTTTTAATTAGTCATTCAGAATTCTTCACAGATTTTTAAGAGTTTACATTTTTCTTCCTTTATAAATGTTGTAGTGAAACATTGTTGGCCTTATATGTAAAGGTAGCTGTTGCTAGAAGAGAACTGAATTGTTTACTTACCTTAGCTGTGAGTCTATTATTAGTAAATTACATTCTTTCCTCTAATCCATTTTATTTCCTACCACTTGTGCATTTTTTTTCAATTGAGCAATATATGCCTCAAAAATAAGATAATAGGCCTATGTAAGAACCACACACTTACCCCTGAAGAATTATCACCCATACAATAATAATTTGTGAAATAAAATATTCTTAATATATAGCCAGGTTATTTGTATTTGCAAAGGTTTTTCAAGTCAGGGATCACAGAGCAATTATTTTCTCATTCATTCATCTGATTAACTACAATTTTTGGCCACCAGGATATTCTTTCTCTGCCCATCCTGTAAACTTTGTTGCTTTCCTAGCTTCCGGCCTGGGTCTCTTTTCTTCTCATCTTTCCCCATAGAACTCATTCAGTCCTATAACTTTACTATCTAGTCCAGGCAGGGTCAGCTTCATGGGCATTCAAACAGTCTATTCACACAGAGCCCTACACCCTTATGGGCCTAACACTTGGGATTTAAATGTTCTGTGGTTAATGCTCATCAATGATAGACTAGATAAAGAAAATGTGGTACATATACACCATGTAATACTATGCAGCCGCAAAAAAGAATGAGATCATGTCCTTCTTAGGGACATGGATGGAGCTGGAAACCGTTATCCTCAGCAAACTCATGCAGGAACAGAAAACCAAACAACGCATGTTCTCACTCATAAGTAGGAGCTGAACAATGAAACACATGGACACAGGGAGGGGAACAACACACACTGTTGGGGAGTGGGGTTGGGGAAGGGAAAGCTTCAGGATAAATAGCAAATGCATGTAAGGCTTAATACCTAGGTGATGGTTTGATAGGTGCAGCACAGCACCATGGCACATATTTACCTATGTAACAAACCTGCTCATCCTGCACATGTATCCCAGAACTTAAAATAATTTTTTAAAAAAGGTTCTGTGGTTGCCATCCTGAAATTCTTTTCTTCTAGTTTTATTTTAGGTTCTGGGGGTACATGTACAGTTTTGTTATAGGTAAATTGTGTGTTGCTGAGGTTTGATGTATGAAGATCCTGGCAGCCAGGTATTGAGCATAGTACCCAGTAGATAGCTTTCCAAACACCCCACTCCCGCTATCCCCCCTAAGCAGTCTCTAGTGTCTACCATCTTTGTATCCATGTGTATTAAATGTTTAGCTCCTACTTGTAAGTAGGAACGTGCAGTATTTGGTTTTTCTGTCCCCGCACTAATCTGCTTAGGATAATGGCCTCCAGCTGCATCCATGTTGCTCCAAAGGACATGATTTGGTTCTTTTCTATGGCTGCATGGTATTTCATGGTATATATAGATACCACATTTTCTTTATCTAGTCCACCATTGATGAGTGTCTTGGTTGATTCCATGTCTTTGCTGTTGTGAATAGTGCTGCAGTGAACATACCAGTGCATGTTCATCTTTTTAGTAGAACGATTTATTTTCTTTGGGTATATTCCCAGTAGTGGGATTGCTGGGTGGAATGGTAGTTTTGAGTTCTTTGAAAAATCTCCAAACTGCTTTCCATAGTGGCTGAACTAATTTACATTCCCACCAGCAGTGTATAAGCATTACCTTTTCTCCACAACCTTAACAGCATCTGTTGTTTTTGCCTTTTTAGTAACATCCATTCTGACTGGTATGAGATGGTATCTCATTGCAGTTTTGACTTGCATTTCTCTAATGATTAATGATGATGACATTTTTTTCATATATTTGTTCGCCACGTGTATAGCTTCTTTTGAGAAGTGTCCATTGATTTCCTTTTCCTGTGTTTTAATGAGATTGTTTCTTTTTTGTTTGTTGAATTAAGTTCCTTACAGATTCTAGATATTAGACCTTTGTCTGATGCATAGTTTGTAAATATTTTCTCCCATCCTGTAAATTGTCTATATACTCTGTTGACAGTTTCTTTTGCTGTGCCAAAGCTCTTTAGTAGGTCCCACTTGTCAATTTTTGTTTTTGTTGCCATTGCTTTCTGGGACTTAGTCATAAATACTTTGTCAAGACCAATGTGTAGTATGGTACTTTCTAGGTTTTCTTCCAGGGTTTTTATTATTTTAGGTCTTACATTTAAGTCTTGAATCCATCTTGAGTTAACTTTTTTATGCGGCGAAAGGAAATGGTCCAGTTTCAACTTTCTGCATATGACTAGCCAGTTATCCCAGCACCATTTATTGAATAGGGAGTCCTTTGCTCAGTGTTTGTTTTTATTCACTTTGTTAAAGATCAGGTAATTATAGATATGTGGCTTCATTTTTGGGTTCTGTATCCTATTCCATTGGTCTGTAACTCTGTTTTTGTACACCTCATGCCCTTTTGGTTACTATAGCCTTTGGTTTGAAGTTGGGCAGTGTGATGTTCTTTGTTCTTTGTTCCAGCTTTGTTATTTTATTTTATTTTATTTTATTTTATTTTATTTTATTTTATTTGAGACAGAGCCTCACTGTATTGCCCAGACTGGAGTGCAGTGGCCTGATGTCTACTCACTGCAACCTCCACCTCCCGGGTTCAAGCGATTCTCCTGCCTCAACCTTCCAAGTAGCTAGGACTACAGGTGCATGCCACAATGCCGAGCTAAGTTTTATATTTTTAGTGGAGACAGTGTTTCACCATGTTAGCCAGGCTAATCTCAAACTCCTGGCCTCAAGTGATCCACCTGCCCCAGCCTCCCAAAGTACTGGGATTACAGGTGTGAGCCACAGCACCCAGCCCAGCTTTGTTATTTTTGCTTAGGCTTGCTTTGGTGATTCGGGCTGTTTTTGGTTTCATATGAATTTTAGAATACTTTTTTCTAATTCTGTGAAAAATAACTGATAGATTGACAGGAATAAGATTTAGTCTATAAATTACTTTGGGCAGTGTGGCCATTTTAACGATATTGATTATTTCTATCCCTGAACATGGAATGCTTTTCCCTGAGTTTGTGTCATCTCTGATTTCTTGCTGCAGTGTTTTGTAGTTCTTATTGCAGAGATCTTTCACCTCCTTGCTAAGCTCTATTCTTTGGTATTGTATCCTTTTCTTTTAGTGGTTACTGTAAAAGGGATTCCTTTCTCTCTTTTTTGTTCTTTTTATTTATTTATTTATTTTTTGAGATGGAGTCTCACTCTGTCACCTAGGCTGGAGTGCAGTAGCAAAATCACAGCTCAATGTAACCTTGACCTCCCAGGCTCAAGCTTTCCTCCTGTCTCAGCCTCCGGAATATCTGGGACTACAGCCACATGCCACCATGCTTTGGTAATATTTGTTTTATTTTTTATAAAGACAGGGTCTGCCTGTGTTGCCCAGGCTGGTCTTGAACTCCTGGACTCAAGAGATCCTCCTGCCTCAGCCTCCCAAAGTGCTGGGATTTCAGCCTTGAGTCATGTTCTCAGCCAGGATTGTGTTCTTAATTCAGCTCTCAGGTTGGCTGTTACTAGTGTATAGAAATGCTGCTGACTTTTGTACATTGATTTTGTATCTTGAAACTTTTAAGTCATTTATCATCAGTTCTAGGATCCTTCTAGCAGATTCTGTGGGGTTTCCTAGGTATAGAATCATATCATCTGCAAAGAGAAATAGTTTCATTCTCCCTCTTCCTATTTAGATGCCTTTTATTTCTTTCTCTTGCCTGATTGCTCTAGCTAGGACTTTCAGTACTATGTTGAATAGAAGCAGTAACAGTGGGCATCTTTGTCTTGTTCCAGTACTCAATAGGAATGCATCCAGCTTTTTGCCTGCTCGGTATGATGTTGGCTGTGAGTTTGTCATATATAGGTCTTATTATTGTGAGATATGTTCTTTTGATACGTAATTTGTTGAGGGTTTTTGATATAAAGCGATGCTGAATTTTATTGAAAGCCTTTTCTGCATCTATTGAGATGATCATGTGGTTTTTGTTTTTAATTCTGTTTGTGTGGTGAATCACATTTATTGATTGTGTTTGTTGAACCAACTTTGCATCCCAGGAGTAAAGCCAACTTGATCATGGTAAATTAACTTTAATGTGCTACTGGATTCAGGGATGACTGCTTTTTAAGACTTGCTTGTCAGAGAGTTCACTCTCATGGTGCTTCTTAGCAGGAGCCTCTGTTTCTTCCTGCGAAGGCCTCTCTACAGGCTGCTTGAGCGTCCTCATGGCATGGTGCAATGCAGCAGAGTAGATGAGATGGAAGCCAGAATGTCCTTTATGACCTTGCCTTGGAAGTCACTAATTGTCTTTTCTGCTGTTGGTTACATGTGTCAGTCTGCTGTATAAACTGTAGGAGGGGCTGATGCAAGAGCATGAATACTAGAGGCAGGGACCACTGGGAGCATCTTGGAGGCCGGCTGCCACACATTTCCACTATCTGTGTTCTGACTCATACTGCCATCATTCTTCATTCAGTTGTTTATTCATTCAACAAATATTGGCCAGGCGATAATACCAGCACTTTGGGAGGCTGAGGTGGGTGGCTTGCCTTAGCTCAGGAGTTCAAGACCAGCCTAGGCAGCGTGGTGGGCCCTGTCTTTACTAAAAATACAAAAATTAGCTGGGTGTGGTAGCATGCACCTGTAATCCCAGCTACTCAGGAGGCTGAGGCAGGAGAATCACTTAAACCAGGGAGGTGGAGGTTGCAGTGAGCTAGGATCATGCCACTGGACTCCAGCTTGGGTGACAGAATGAGACTCTGCCTCCAAAAAACAAACAACAAAAAACCCTCAAACATTTACTGAGAACTGTATGCTGGCTACTTGCATGGATATTGGGGATTCAATAGTTAAAATGAAAACAGACCACTTTGCTGCCCTCATGACTTTCCATTCTAGTGAATAGAGACAAGTAAATAAGTATATGTCAAGAGATGATGGGCACTAGTGAGAAAAATGAAGCAGGGCCAGAGAGACAGAGAATGATGACTGAGGAAGGACCTTGTGTGGGGTGGTCAGGGAAAGCCTCTGATAAGCTGACGTTTTAGCAGAGATCTGAAAGAAGTAAGGGAACAAGACATGTAAGTACCTGCGGGAATAGGGTTTTAAGAAGAGAGAAATACAAAGGCCAGAGCCTTGAGGACACTCATGCTTAGTGTCTTCAAGAAGAACAGAGAGGCCATGGTGACTGTGGTATAGTGTCTTGGTTCACTTTGTGCTGCCATAAAAGAATGCCACAGACTGGATAATTTATAGTAAACAAATGTATTAACTAATATTCCTGGAGGTTGCAAAGTCCAAGATCAAGGGGCTCACATCTGGAGAGGGCCTTCTTCCTGCCATCCCATGGTGGAAGGTGAAGGGCAAAAGAGGGTAAAGCTTGAGATGGTATTAAACTCATCTTTTTATAATAAACTCACTCTCAAGATAATGGCATTAATCCATTAATTAATGAGGGTGGTGTCCATGACTCAGACACCTCTCATCAAGGTCCTGACACTACTACATTGTGGACCAAGATTTTAACATGTGACTTTGGAGGACACATTCAAACCATGGTACATACTGGTGGAGGAGGAGAGTGATAGGAGATGGGGTCAAGGTTGGTGAGAGAGAGGGGGTGCTACAAATCACTTTGGGCCATGTGGGGCAACAGAAGGACTTGTGCTTTTACTCTAAATCATATGGAAATCATATTTGAAATAGATGCGTGGCATTTAACTTATATTTTAAAAGGATCTTTCTGACTGCTTTATGAAAAATGGACTGTAGGATAGCAAATGTCACAGGGAGACCAGTTGGGAGACTAGTCTATAGACTATAATATAGTGAAGAGATTGGCTGGGCACAGTGACTCACGCCTGTAATCCCAACACTTTGGGAGGCCAAGGTGGGCACATCACCTGAGGTCAGGAGTTCGAGACCAGCCTGGCCAACATGGCGAAACCCTGTCTCTGCTAAAAATACAAAAATCAGCTGGGTGTGGTGGCACGTGCCTGTAATCCCAGCTACTTGGGAGGATGAGATGGGAGAATGGCTTGAACCCAGGAGGCAGAGGTTGCAGTGAGCCAAGATTGTGCTATTGCACGCCAGCCTGGGCAGCAGAGCAAGACTCCATCTCAAAAAAAAAAAATATATATATATATATATACACACACACACACACACACAGAGAGAGAGACAAAAATATATCCAGAATATATATATATATAGTGAATATATATATAGAGAGTCTATTCAGAAATATATCCAGAATGAATATATATATAGTGAAGAGATGATTGCAGTGAACTGGGTGGTAATGGTGCATGTGGATTATGTGCTTTGAGGTAGATCTGAAAAGAGTTTCTGATGTAGTGAATTTGGGTATGAGGGAAAAAAGAAAGTCAAAGATGACTCTCAGATTTTAACCTAAGTTATTATGAGAATGGAGTTGCTGTGTCTGAGATGTGAAAGACTACAGGAAAGCAAGGGGGTGGGGAAGTAGGTGTATTTTTTTGGACCTATAAGTTTGAATGTAATATTAGACATCTATGTGGAGATGTCCAGTAGGCATGAATCTGAAATTGCGAGGAGAGCTTTGCACTAGAGATATAAAGTTAGGACTGAATAAGATAACTTGGAAAATGAGTTTCTACAAAGGGATGATGTCTGAGGATTGAGCCCTAGGATACTTCTCTTCAACATACGCATGGGGAAAATGAGTAATAGTCAGCAAAGGAGACTAAAAAGGAGTGGTCAGTAAGCAATGGGGAACAACAGGAAAGGGTGAGGTTGTAGAAGCCGAGTTGAAATTTTTTTTCACAAAAGGAGGAAATGATCTCCTGTGCCAAATGAATCTGATTGGGTGGCTTTGTAAAAACTAGCCTTTTTTTTTTTTTTTTTTTTTTTTTGGTACGGAGTCTCACTCTTGTTGCCCAGGCTGGAGTGCAGTGGCATAGTCTCAGCTCACTGCAACCTCTGCCTCCCGGGTTCAAGCGATTCTCGTGCCTCAGCCTCCCAAGTAGCTGGGATTACAGGTGCATGCCACCACACCTGGCTAACTTTTGTATTTTTAGTAGAGACGGAGTTTCACCATGTTGGCCAGACTGGTCTCAAACTCCCGACCTCAGGTGATCCACCTGCCTCGGACTCCCAAAGAGCTGGGATTACAGGCATGAGCCACTACACCTGGCTAGAACAGTTTTATTTCAGATAGAAGAGAATCACCATTGAATTTATTGGTGACCACAGTAGTTTCAGAGTAGGGAATGAAAGTCTGGAATGGCTTCACAGGAGAATGAAAGAAGAGGAAGTAGTCATAGTGACTATAGACAACTCTTTGATGCCACTTGAAACTCCTTGAGACTCATGAATGCTAGACTTCTCTCCATCTCCACTTGAATGCTAATAGGCAACTAAAATTTAACAGATTGAAAGTTGATCTCCTGATTTTCCTCCCAGACCCCAGTCTACCCATAACCTCCATCTCAGATCATCAAAACTCCATCCTTCTAATTGCTCAGGCCCAAAACTCAGGAGTCAGCATTAACTCCTCTATTTCTTGTACACCCCATATCCACTCTATCAGCAAAGCCTTTTTAGTCTAATCAGAAATATATCCAGAATTAGATCACTGTGCCCATCCTTCACTACCTTTGTGTCATCTGTGACATCATCCTCTGTCACTTGGTTTATATTCCTATCTGGTTTTCCTGCTTCCACCTCTGTCCCCTACAGTCCACCCATGACATAGCAGCCAAAGTAATGCTTTTATTTTGTTGTGGTTTTTTTTTGTTTTTTTGTTTTTTTGGCAAAGTAACGCTTTTAAACCATAAAGCAGATCATATCTCTCTTCTCTAACTACCAACAGCCCCCTATTCTAGCTAAAGTCTTCACAAAGTCATCCTATTTAAATTGCAAAATCTCCAGAGTCACTCTGTTTGGTTGTGCAAGATGTTTATTCTGCAAAATGCCTGGTCCAGGGGGATCAAATGAGGGCTAGCTCAGGCTCTCCTTGCCAAGCCACGTCGCTTGGTATGAGGCTCTGTCTATATAAATTTCGCAAACAGGTTGTCAGCCACCCTGAACACCTCTAAATCTGTATTCCTTATCCCTCTTACTTTGCTTTCTTTTTTCCTTAATTCATAGCTCCCTTTTACATACTATAGAATTTGGTTCCTTATTCTGTTTCTTGTCTGTTTTCACCAACTAAAAAATAAGCTCCATGAGAGCAGTGCTTTTGTCTTTTATTCATTACCATGTCTCCAGCATCTAAAACAGTGCCTGGCACATAGTAGATACTCAATAAATATTTGAATTGAGTTTTTCTGTAGAGTAGTGGAGAAATGCAGTGATAGATAGAAAAATAAATAGAGGACAAGAGATGGAAAGGTTTATAATGTGGGAGAGAGAAGGAGACGTTGCTGTTCTGATGTCCTTGGGTAAGTGAACGTGATGAGTTCCAGCACACCCTGGAGATGTGGGCTATGAAAATCAGGCCAAAACTTGCATCACAAGAACCACAGGGAAGGTAGAACATGTGGATACAGAAGTAGGTATATTTATTTTGAAAGCTTTAAAACATACAGAAAAGTTGAAAGAATAATATAACAGATACCTGTAGATCTATCACTAAGCTTCAACAATTGTGAATATTTTCCAATATGAGATTTATCTGTTTGTCTTTCTGTGGATATTTCACTGAACCATGTCAATGTTGCAGACATCATAATACTTCATCCCTACATAAATAATATATTCATTCAGAGGATATTTGACAATATTTCCCTGAAATCGACTAATATCAATTCATATTCAATTCTCCCCAATTGTCTTAGTCTTGTATGGCTAAGTTCTTCATACAAGCACCCAATCACATTTCACACATTGCAATTGGTTATGCTCCTGAACTTTGTTCCCAATGACTTTGACTTTTTCAAGAGAACAAGATAGCTGTGGATTATGTTTTTCCTCTAATGGTGGCATGCAATGTCCAGTATTTCCTGTAATCTGGACATTAGGCAAAGGCTTAATTAGATTCAAGTAAAACATTTTTGGCAAGAGACTGTCACAGAAGATGCTGTGTACTTCATGTTGCATTATGTAAGAGGTGTACACTGTCTGGTTGTCCCACCATCATTGTTGCTCAGCTTGATCACTAGGTTACATGGGGAATGCCAGATCTTTCCACTGGGTTGAGACTCCAATCTGGGCAGTCTGACTCCAGAGTCTGTGCCTCTAACCACTTTGCTATATTGCTTCTCTGTGTAAGAGCACAGGGGTCAAGAACCAAGAGCACACATACAAGCTACAAAGCTAGGATTCAAATGCGGGAGCTTACCCCCCACTGCAAAAAGCTGGTTGTTCCTCTTACTACCTAAAAATGTCTTGTCAGTTTAGGGTCTTAAGAAAGGACTTTTGGAACTTGCTATACCTTTCCAGTGAAAGCAAACTCCTTCTAAAATTCTATATTTATTGGGAAGGAAAAAAATATATCAGCTTAAAAGCTGGGTATCAAATACCAAGGACTGGGCTGATTTGCTCCAGTAAAGAGATAACTCAGATTGCAGCTGATTTTTGTTTCTATTTTGATTCATTATCATTCCCCAAGATCCATCTTGCTTATGCACAGAACAATGAGTAAATGAAATGGGAAAGTGGGCTTTGATGTGGGCTTCAATCTCTGATTCTATGATAACCTGGGTTCTGAGGAGAGAGGGTTCTAATGTTGGGAAAGCAGAAACTTGAACTTAGAATTCTTTTGTTGAAGGAGGTGGGGAATTAGGCCAGATTACCTGTAGCCCTGCTCAAAAGTGAACTAATACAGATAATTTGCTGAGTTAGGTGTTCTTGTTTTTGTTTTGTTAGGGAAGATTGGCAAACAAATCCACTTGAAGATTTTAGAAAAAAAAAATTTGAATAAAGTGCCCTTTTCTGTGGCAATCTCCTGAGTCCTGATGTGTACCTTCTTGCTGTGGTACAAGGATCATTGCAAAAATTAGGATTAGAGCTACCCACATTGCTGGATTAGATTAGAACCACAGCATGAGGGCAACTGTGTTAGTGGGCAGGATACTTTTCTTAAAAAAAAAAACAAACTTGATTCTTTGGGCTTATGAACTTGAGTAGAGGCCGCAGCTTTGCCCGTAGTTTGTCCTCAGTTGCCATACAGGATGGAAAACATCACAGATCCACAAAATATCCACATGCTAAGTTCAATATTGTGGACTCTGAGTCATTGCTGGGGTTGGGGGTGAGAGGTAAGGACAGGTGGGGAGGGGATTTATAACACAACCCCAAAGTTATTTTGATTTTAATTCCATTTTTAAAATATGTGATACTTTAAAAAGCAAGGTATCAGGGAAAATATGACATGAGAATCTCACGCTTACAAAGAGATTGGAAATAACCCCTGCAGGCTAGGCGCAGTGGCTCATGCCTGTAATCCCAGCACTTTGGGAGGTCGAGGTAGGCGGATCATGAGGTCGAGAGATCGAGACCATCCTGGCCATGGTGAAACCCTATCTCTACTAAAAATACAAAAAAATATTAGCTGGGCATAGTGGCGCACACCTGTAGTCCCAGCTACTCAGAAGGCTGAGGCAGGAGAATTGCTTGAACCCGGGAGGTGGAGATTGCAGTAAGCCGAGATCATGCCACTGCACTCCAGCTTGCCTGGTGACAGAACGAGACTCTGTCTCAAAAAAAAAAAAAAAAAAAAAAGAAAGAAAAAAGAAAAGAATAAAGAAATAACCTCTGCAATGATTAGAGCAGTGGTTTCAACATGTGGGCAAACCATATCATGGCTGGACTTCCCATGGCACTTTACCGACTTGCCATCTAGTCTTCATTTTCACTAGTATTTAATTCACGTATCTCCTTTTCTAGAGCATTGCTAGGTATTTTTTATACTTGACAAAGGAGCATGTTTTCATGACCGTATTTAACTCAGAATTACCTAAGCCCTCTTGGCACCTTTTATATCTTATTTGCTGAGATTGTATGGCTTGCAAATCTGAATATATCTACTATCTGACTCTTTGCAGAAAAAGTTTGCCAGCCGCTGGGTTATACTGTACCTTCCCTTGGCTTAATTTTTAGATGATATATTATACATTGGAGATGGAGCTGTTTCAGCTCGTAAACAATCTGTGAAATTAATACTTACAAAGAATCACTTTATGTGTTGATTTTCACTCATTATTTTCAGAAATTACACATTTTTTCCCTATAGATTATCATGGAAGAAGTCACAAAAGCCTTCATAGACTTAGCAGGCAAGTCAAAGTGAAGGTTGTTTTGGACAAGAATTAAATGTCCTTTTTGGTTGAATCAGGAAAGTGAACAAAATCATGCTCAAGAATGGAGATGTGAGTCAACATTTACTTTTTCTTCCCAGAGTGTCTGTAGGGCCCCTCAATATCTGGGAGCAAATAGGCCAAATACTTGGGTGTCTCTGCTTCTTTGGTGGCCTTGGGCACCCCTCAAGTTTGTTCTCACCCACCTGGACAGTGTACATTCAGGAGGATCTTGTCACCTTTCCTCGACTCACTTCCTGGTGTAGACTCTGGTCAGTGATGCTGATTTGCCTCCCTCTGTGCTGTATTGGGCCAGCCTTCCTTCCATGTGTTCCATTCTCTCTATCTTCCACAGACTTGTTTTCCTCCATGACGGTCTTACTTGGAACCTACTGCTGCAGTTCTGGGCTGTGATCTTTAGGAGCTTTGAGACTCTTCATAGTGGACACATCCACCTCTCTGCCTTGGGGTTTTATTGGGGGCAGTAACTCCATGCAGACATCTCTGATTTGTTTTCATTGACACCCCTGCTTATGAATACACAAGGGTGTGGGATTGGGATCAAAATTGCAGGTGACGCCCTCGCAGTCAGCTCATTGCTGACCAGCATGAGGAGCCCTCGCAGTCCTGGTGGAGGCGGTCATGCAAGGCAAGGATGGTTGGCTGTGGTGGGTGTCCAGCTGTGCAAGGGCAGGCTGAGGCCCCTGGCCTGCAGCTGCTACTCAGCTGCCCAGCCCCATACTACATCCCGGTCCCCGAGCACCACCTTCCTTGGCAAATTTGATGCCCTTGTTGGCCTGGGTCCCCATTCCACACAGCTGTGTGGGTCAGCATCTGCGAGACAGGAGACTATGGGTAGGCTGAGAGCACATGGCTGAGAGCAGACTTAGCTGCAAACAGGAAGCTTTTTTGTTGTTGTTGTTTTTTAGATTTTGGTAAAAATATAATAACATAAATTTACTATCTTAACGATTTCTGAATGGTTCAGTAATGTCACATATAGTCACATTATTGTGTAACAGATCTCTTGAACTTTTTCATCTTGCAAAACTGAAACCGTATACCCATTGAACAACTCCCCATTCCCTCCTCCCCCAACTTCCATTCTGCTTTCTGTTCCTATGAGTTTTGCCTACTTTAGATAGCTCATCTAAGTGGAATCATACATATTTGTCTTTTTGTGACTGGCTTATTTCAGTTACCATAATATCCTCAAGGTCCAGAAGCTATCTTTTAGTAAATTCTATTTTCTCAGTAGAATGGAAAATAAGGTCATTAGCAGAAGTGAGCACATGGAAGAAGGTTTAAGCAGAAAGATGTGGAATATCTATCTAGGACAGCTTGAAAGCAAATGGACTAGGGAAATAGCCAAGGATTGCACCAAAATGTAAAGTGAAACCTGTCAGTGTACTCATGTATTTTTTTCCAGACACACTCTGCACTTGTCAAGTAGGTAGACAGTTGTATATAACTAAGGTCGAGTTTGGCCAGGAGAGTTCAACAGAGGGAAAGAGTGGGAGGAAGTTGAAGGCATAAGCACGGGAATGCTTTTGCTGATGTATTATGGGTTCCAAAAGTCGAAAAGTGAGAATACAAGTGAAAAAGACCAGTAAACTGCATATTCTGGTGGTGTGGAACTATTGAAATTGCTGGGGTTATTTATCACCTGGATTACTGCTAAAACCTCTTTAACAGTTTTTTTTCCCTTTCCAATACATTCTCCCTGCTGTGGTCAGAATGATCCTCCTGACACAAAATTGATGGAATCGCTCCTTTTAAACTCTCTCAAGAGCTTCCATTGCACAGTAGATAGTGGCCAGACCTTCTCGTGTCTTGAGCCCCTGTCTATATCCCAAGCTTCATTCTCAACAGTTCTTCCGCATCTTCAGCTATTTAACAACTTCTTCCCCTATCACACCTCCAAGACTTTGAGCATGCTTTTATATCTGCGTGGACGACTTATCTCCATCTTTGCACCTGATTTTCACTTATCCATTAGGTCTCAGCTTATAAATTTTACTACATCCTGGAAGCTTTCCTCATTCTTCCCCAGTCTATATTGAATACCCCTAATACATACTTGCAGCACATCCTGTATTTTTCCATGCTAGTATTTAATACACTTTAGCATTAATGCCTACTTACTTACATTTTAATTCTCTGTATTTTCTGTTGAGGAAAGTGACCCTGTATGAATTTCTCGCCCAATATATGAAGCATATGAGAGTTTTCAGTGTTTGGTTTTGTTTGGTTTTCTGAGACAAGGTCTCACTCTATCACCCAGGCTGGAGTGCAATGATGCAATCATAGCTTGCTGTAGCCTTGAACTCCTCCCAAGTAGCTAAGACTATAGGTATGAGCCACCATGCCTGGCTAGTTTTTTTGTTTGTTTGTTTGTTTGTTTGTTTGTTGTACAGATTGGGTCTTGTGATATTGCCCAGGCTGGTCTTGAACTCCTGGCCTCAAGTGATCCTCCTGTCTTGACCTCCCAAAGCACTGGGATTATAGGCATGAGCCACCACACCTAGTCTGGTGGTGTTTTGTTTTTTGTTTTTTAATATTAAAATCCTAGCAAATAGTAGGTACATTTTAAAAGTGATCCTATTTCCTCTTTGAAACCCTTATTCTCTGAGCTTCCAGAGCCTCACTTATCTGACTTCTTACATGCTCAATGGCCAGTTCTCCTCTACCAGATCTCTAGTCCTCTATTCTATCTCTTTGCTATTATTTATTTATTATGTTGTAAATCCCAAAGTGCTGGAATTACAGGTGTGAGCCACTGGGCCCAGCCTCTATTTTCTTTATGTTTGAAATTATACAAAATAAAGAGGGTAAAGAGGGGAAACAAATTCTCTAGTCATCTTTTGTTCCCTTCTGTTCCCTTATTTTTTTCTTTAAAAAAAAAAAAAAAAAAAATTGGCCTTCTTCCTTTGAGACAACCATGCCTGACAGGGCCTGAAGAGCTGGGACCAAGAGGGCAGTCAGAGCTGAGGAAGTGGCTGTGGCTGAGGAGGGGATGGAGCCAGCTTCCAAGGTTGAGGAAGCGGCAGTAAGGTGAGAAGATTGATTACAGAGCAGAGTTATGAGCAAGTACATAAATAAGCTGCAAATATGGGAAGGCAGAAAGCCAGAATGAATTTTGTGCTTTTGATTGGAACTGGAGATATTAGGGTAAAGTCATGGTACTTTAAAATATATACCTAGCTAGGTAGATACAGAGATACATGTACATGTGTTTGTGCATTGTATGTTTTATATATATATGTTGTTTATATCTGTGCATTTCCTACTTCAGTCCAATGAGAAGGTGTAGTGGAAATAAAAACTTTGTAGCTATGGCCACATTTAACACCCAGATCTTGGTTTCTAAATACCATTTGTCACTAAAAGGAACAGGGCTACTGGGAGAAAGGGCTGGTTCCAGGACTGGGCAGAAAATGCACAAGAGGAGCCTGCAACATTTTCAGAGACCAGACAATAAGGAAGAGCTTAAAAAATGATGAAGATGGAAGGATGAGGCAGGAGGATCCTCTGAGGCCAGGAGTTTTAGACTAGTGTGGCTAACAGAGCAAGATGCCCCATCTCTACAAAAAATAAAAAATAAATTAGCTGGGTGTGGTGGCATATACCTGTAGTCCTGGCTCGTTGGGAGGATGAGGCAGGAGGATTGCTTGAGTATAATATAATAGAAACCCATGAGTCCACACAGATATATATGAATGAATGAATGATGAATAGGGAAAAAGGGAAAAGTCTTTATTGCACTAGAATGCTAGTAATAAATATCACCACTTGGCAACTGTCATGATGATAATGGATTCAGACACAGAACACCAATGGATGCTAAACAAGTAGGTGAAAGTTTATTGAGGAATGGGACATTTACATAGTATCAAAGCTTTTCCCCCACAAAATAATGCATTACAAAGGTAAAAGTAATAACTTTATAGTGGAAGAATCTGAGAAACAACAAATCTGATATTAGTCAAAGTAACATCACTAGAAATGAGACAAAGTAACAACACATACTGTCTGATATGTCATACTGAGAAGAATACAACATAACTCTGTCAAATTCCTATTATAAAGACATAACCTGAATCTAATCACAAGGAAACAGAGAAACCCAAACTGAGGGACAGTCTATGAAATAATTAGCCTGCTTTCTTGGAAAAAAAAAAACCAAAAAACTCGACAGAGAAAGACTGAGAAATTATTCCAGACTGAAGCAGATTAAAGAGAGATGACAATTAAATGCAATCCATGATTCTAGATTGGCTCCTGGACAAAAAGGAGAAAAAAACTTCCTATCAGGACATTATTAAGATAATTGTAGAAATTAAATGGGATATCTTAGATGACAGGGTTATATCAGTATTAATTTCTTAGTTTAGATGGCTATCCTGTGGATTTGTAGGTGAACATGGGAACAATTAGGGAACCTTGTATATTCTTGCATCTTCTCTGTAATTTGGAATGTACCTTAAAATAAAAAGTAAAAACAAGTAAACCCAAAAGAAAAGGCTCCTGTGGATTACTGCCGCATTGAGCTTGATAAGCACACTCCACTTGTCCCTGCTGGTTCCTGCCTTCATCTCTTTTCACTCTTCTCTTGCTCTTACCTCTCCAGCCACCATCATCTTTTGCTTCTAGGATGCCAAATGGGTTTCCATCTCACAGATTTGGCATTCACCATTCCTGGCTCCTCAAAAGGTTCCTCCTCGTCTTCACGAGCTCTCATTCCTTCTCATTCAGTTGTTGACTCAAATGGGTCACCTTAGGCTTTTTCATTTTTTTCTACTGCATGGTGAGACTTATTTGTTTACCTGTTTGTTGTCTATCTTTGTTGTGTAAATCTAAGCAAGCTCACTGAAGGCAAGGACTTTGTCTCTTCCACCCAGCATCCCAAACAGCTAGAACAGTGCCTGGGGCATAATAGGGCTTAATAAGAAATGCTGTTGACCGAGCGTGGTGTCTCATACCTGTAATCCCAGCACTTTTGGAGCCTGAGGCAGGTGGATTACCTGAGGTTGGGAGTTCAAGACCAGCCTAACCAACATGGAGAAACCCTGTCTATACTAAAAATACAAAAAATTAGCCAGCATGGTGGCACATGCCTGTAATCCCAGCTACTCAGGAGGCTGAGGCAGGAGAATCGCTTGAACCCAGGAGACACAGGTTGTGGCGAGCTGAGATCGTGCCATCGCATTCCAACTTGGGCTACAACAGTGAAACTCCGTCTCAAAAAAAAAAAAGAAAGCTATCTAGATGGCTTCAGAAACATTTGTGGAACTAATGAAATATTAAGCTTCTAAAGAAGGCTTTTAGTTTGCTCCTTGGAATTCTAGTCCTTTGACATGACCTGATTAAAAGAAAACAACAACAACCAAAAGAAAGAGAGAGAAGGAAATAGATGTGTGGCTAAATATAACTGGGAAATGCCCCACACCATATCCTCTCTTTGGGATTCACACAGCCTCTCAGAAACCCTCCTGTAGTGAATCCTGTTTTCCTGAATTTAACAAAGCATTTCTTAAATTTATTTGAACATGGAATTCTCTTTCCATTTGATTTCAGAATATGAAATATTAAATGCTATGCTAGGATCTTTCTAACATCCATGTTCGATAATAGAGGCAAAAACACCCTACAGTGTATATATATGTAAAAAAAAAATTTTAACCTTTTTTTTTTTTTTTTTTGAGACAGTCTCACTCTGGAGTACAGTGACATAATCTTGGTTCACTGCAACCTCCACCTGCCAGGTTCAAGCAATTCTCATGCCTCAGCCTCCTGAGTAGCTAGGATTACAGGCACATGCCACCACACCCAACTAATTTTTGTATTTTCAGTAGAGATGGGGTTTTGCCATGTTGGCCAGGCTGGTCTTGAACTCCTGACCTCAAGTGATCCGCCTGCCTTGGTCTCCCACAGTGCTGGGATTATAGGCATGAGCCACCGCGTCTGGCCTTAAAAATCTGTAAACACATAGGAAGTTGTCTCGTTTAACTGGACAGTGCAGCTGTGGATTAGCCACACTGTGCTTACTGCAACTATTACCGAGCAATAGGCTTGCTTCCTGATCCACATAGAAGCAAGTACTATGGCACCGATTTTTAAGAAAAGAAAAAGCTTTATTGCAAGTTTGACCAGCAAGGAGACAGGAAGCAATGCTCAATCAAATCTGTCTCCCCGAGCTGGTTCTAGAGGCAGGTTTCATAGGCAGAGCGTAACTATGAGGGAGATAGGAAAATGCAAGGAGGCTTGATCAGATTGGGTCGTGCAGCAAAATGGTGTTGGGTCCTTGGTTTTTAAGTTCCTACTGCAACAAAATAGGTTACCCCTTGCTTCTTAATTTGGTCCCCATTTCTTCATCCTGGTATCTACATTCTGCACGTGGTTGACTTTTTCATTCTGCCTGACTCCAGGGCACAAATTGGGCACACTTGGTTTATCTGGCCATGCTTAGGTTACATGACTTGCAACCTTGGAGTCCATTGCAACTGAGAAACCATTCATTATTTTGTTACTGGCAAAGTTGAACCAGACTGTACAGTGGGGCCACCTCTGCATTGACAATCAGATGTGTGATGTCCCTTCCCCCGGGGACACTGTCTCTGACTGCTGTGGGGAAGGAGCCTGAGAGTGGGTTGTGGATTCTAACCCTGCCATTGAGTGCAGGAAAGAACTGTGCAGGCAATGGGGCTATTGTGTTTCTTTTTGATCCCAGAAATGAGAGCTCAGCTTAAAAAACATAATTATAATGGACTGGTTTTTTTTAACCAATAATTAGTTTTTCTCCTACTAATTTATGTAAGGTATGGTATTCCTAAACAATCATTAATGTATTGTTTTTATACTTTTGAATGACTTTTGAGAATGATTATTATCTTTCTATGTGTAGATTGTAATTGTTACTAAGGGAGCTCGTTTTAAATCCATGCTGAACCCCTGTTTAGCCTGATTTGGTTTTACTAGCCCCTTGGTACTATCACAGCTCCTCCACCCTCCAAGCAGAAGATTGACTATATTTTAAAACTGGGTGTGAGGCCAGGCATAGTGACTCGTGCCCGTAATCCCAGCACTTTGGGAGGCCAAAGTGGGCAGATCACCTGAGGTCGGGAGTTCGAGACCAGCGTGACCAACATGGAGAAACCCCATCTCTACTAAAAATACAAAATTAGGCATGGTGGTGCATGCCTGTAATCCCAGCTACTCGGGAGGCTGAGGCAGAACTGCTTGAACCCAGGAGGCGGAGGCTGCAGTGAGCCAAGATCGCACCATTGCACTCCATCCTGGGCCACAAGAGTGAAACTCTGTCTCAAAAAAAAAACAAAAAAAAAAAAAAACAAAAAAACAAAACAAAACAAAACAAAAAAAACAAAAAGATAAACTGGATGTGAAAGGAAGAAGTCACATGGCTGTTTCTTCACAAGGAATCTCTCTGACGTAAATATGTGTCCTTTCCCTCTTCTCTCCTGGCTGCACCCACCTGTAACTCCCCTGTACCTCCCTGCTACTCCTATCTCTCATACACAGAAAAAAGGCTTAGGATTTTTACCAAAGGTCTGGAAATTCCCGAAAAGGCCACTAGCATCATAATACTTTTTCCCCTCTGTTCATTAAGTCAACAATTTAAACCCTGATCCATCTCCCAATTCTCCCTCTTCTCAAATGCACCTTTGTTCCCTTTTTATTTTGAGAAAGGTTTTTTTTTCTGGTTTTTTTTTTTTTCTTTTTTTTTAGATGGAGTCTTGCTCTGTCACCAGGCTGGAGTGCAGTGTCGCGATCTTGGCTCACTGCAATGTCCACCTCCCAAGTTCAAGTGATTCTCCTGCCTCAGCCTCCCGAGTACCTGGGACTATAGGCGCACGCCACCACGCCCAGCTAATTTTTATATTTTTAGTAGAGACGAGGTTTCACCATGATGGCCAGGATGGTCTCAATCTCTTGACCTCGTGATCCACCTGCCTGGACCTCCCAAAGTCCTGGGATTACAGGCGTGAGCTACCGCACTCAACCTTTTTCTTTTTTTTCCTATCGGACCTCATCCAGACCTCGGAATTCACAGAAAGTTCAGGTGAGGGAAGGTCGTATAGGGCAGAGGTCTTCCTCACCTATGTATTTTACCACCACTGGGGTAAATGTCAGATGGCCTTGTTTTCCACATAGGTATAAAGCATCCATGTAGAAAGGCAATCATGGCCCCAGGGAACCACCTTGGATGGAAGGCAGCTTCTGTCTTTCATGGCTACAGCTTCTCACAAAGGAAAGTCCATATATTTATACCCCGGACAGCAAACCTTCAGAACCTCTTTCTTCCCTATATTCAGGGGCAGAAGAGAGGGCAGGAAGATAATTGACATTTCTAAATGGCCACATTGAACAGTATTCACCTTTGTGTATCAGGTTAGAAAAAAAGACTAACGAGTGGTAAGAGAAGAAAGTGGTTAAAAAGAAAGAATGAGGACAGAAAAAAATTAAATGTCCTCATAGACGTCTCAGACCAAATACGGTATTTACAGGTAATACTTGTAGAAACCTTCTAAACCTGGGAGTACACACACTCAAACACATGGACACATGTAATATATAATACAAATAAATATCAATTTATTTTATTGGGGTGAGTGGGTTCCGAGAAGAAATATGGAAGGATGATCAGTTATAGGTTTCCATTTTGTAAAAGCTGGCAAGCAGTCCAGGGATACCATAGAGACAGCATTTCTGAATCTAAACAGAGAAAAAGGCTATAAAGGGGCCATTGTTCTCACCTGGAACTTTTCATCCTTACCTGTTTGTTTTTTTTTTTAATTTAAAAATATCCCTGCAAAAACATCTACCTTAAAACCTAATCAACCAGTATCTTCATTATCAGACAATTGTTAAAAACAATACGCCACTAAAAGTAGTAATGGTTTATAGAGTGATAAGGGGGAGGGAGGATACACTAGGGAGAAGAACCCTGCCCCATTCAGCATTTCCTTGAGCCCACTGTAACCAAACCATTTATAATTAACTCCTCATCCTGATAGGAGAACTAGTTCTGCTTATCCCCTTGCTGAAGAGCAGTGACTTATCTTGTTGAGGATCAGTGACTCGTCTGTTGTTTTGGTAGTTATGATGAAAGTGTAAAGGGCATTTCAAATCAGCTGGAGTGAACATGATAGCCCTGTTGGTGGCTTCTCCCTTTATCTCCTCTATGATACACATATTACCCAAGGCTAAAGGTTGCATATTTGTTAATCTGGTCATTTAACAATGAGTCTTTAAAAAAAGCTGTTGAATTATTTTTCCACAGGGATCCAAAAGGTATGGATATACGTAAATAGGAGGAAAAAATGAGAGGAGATGCTTTTAAACAGTGTACGCCCTCTAAGAAGCAAAGAATGGGAAGAATGTTCCCTGCTGTAGGGTTATGTATTTTACAGATTTGCTAAGCACTGAGTAGACCCTCATATTATGTGCTAAACAAATTTGTAAAATGAGAGAAAACGTTCCAACTCAGCTTCCTCTTTTCAAATCTCTCCTCTTACTTGTCTCAAAGTCTGCTCTAGAAAAAGAATATCGGCCAGGCACAAGCTCACACCTGTAATCCCAGCACTTTGGGAGGCTGAGGCAGGTGGATCACCTGAGGTCAGGAGTTCGAGATCAGCCTGACCAACATGGTGAAACCGCATCTCTACTAAAAATACAAAAACTAGCTGGGCGTGGTGGCAGGTGCCTGTAATCCCAGTTACTCAGGGGACTGAGGCAGGAGAATCACTTGAACCCAGGAAGTGGAGGTTGCAGTGAGCTGAGATCACGCCATTGCACTCCAGCCTGGGCAACAAGATCAAGAGTGAAACTCCATCTCAAAAAAAAAAAAAAAAGAGTATATACCTAGATTGAAAATGAGATCTCCAAATATGAACCTAGTAACGAATTTAGCTCAAGTCTTTACTATGCTACTTAGAAGCTGTGTCAAGTTGGGCAAATTGCGTAACTTTTGTATGTCAGTTTCCTTCTTTGTTGTGGGAAGAAGAGACCTGATGGGGATAAAAATAGCTCACCCATTGTATATCAATGTTCTCCTTATGCAACAAATATTTACTTACTCTTATTATGGGCTGTTCACTTGGGATATAGTGGTGAACAGACACAGAACTCATCCTCAAGAAGCTTATAGTCTGATGAAAACTTATTTGAGTGCCTACGATGTATGAGTCATGCATTTGCTAGGGACTTTCATATATGTAGCATCAATTAATCTTCACAATAGGAGTGTTATCACTCAGGATTTCTGGGCACTTACAACTTCCACTCTGATTAGCCTGTGGCTGAGTAGCTGTTCTTTCAATAAATATTTATTGAGGGCATACTGTGTGCCAGGCACTGTGCTAGACACTGGGGATTTAGTGGGGAATCTTGTTGGTGCATCAGCTATATTCACTGGGCACCTCTCATGTGTGAGGTTCTGGTTTTCTCATTTAGTCTTCAACACCATGGATGTGTGGTAGAAATTATCCCCAGTTTGCAGAAAAGGAAACAGGTTCTGAGGAGTTAAACACAAAGGACACATAACAAGGATATTTTCAAGGTTATAGTCTGAACTGCTGTAATAAAGAGACTACAAAATATAGTGGCTTCATTCATTAAAGTTTATTTCTGTTCCTCCTAACAGGCCAGTGTAAGCATGCATTTCAGGTTGTTGGAGCAGCTCTGCTCCATGATGTCTATCAGAAACCCAGATTTTCTTTCTCTTGCCACTGTCATCTCCTGCATGGCCAAAGCTAGGTCACCATCATAGTCATGTTTCAGCCTATGGGAAGGGGGAAAGACAATATTCAAGGCAAGTAGCTTTGTCTCAAAGTAGATGCCCCCAAATTGTGGAAATCTTTTCAAATTACATCCTGCTAACCTGAACTTAGCTGCATGGCCACATCTAGCTGCATGCGAGGCTGGGAAATGTGGCCTATGGCTGAGTAGTCATGTGCCCAGCTGAAACTTAGGAGACTCTACTAATTAGTAAACATAAGGTGACGATGAACACTAAAACAATTAGTAGTCTCTGGCATAGCTAGTAAGTGATGAAGCAGGAGTTTAAACTCAGATTTGCTTGAATCCAATTCCATGTCACTACCTCTTAGAGACACAAGAGCTAGAGAACTCTGGTTCTGTTATCTGCCTGTCTGCAATGTAAAATAATAAATAAATGAAGTTTCGTTGGCATTGTTTAGGAACAAACAGTTAGAATAATGTGTCAAGTTCCCAAAAATGTGGGAGTAGGAAAAAAATATTTTTTCTTATAGATGCCAGTTTTTTTGTCCACTTTTCTTGGAAACATCTTAAACTTCTAACAGCCTAGCCTTGTGACTCATATGAACTACTTGTGTAAAAGTTACATAAGCTAGAGAAAAAAATACAGCCACTGAGAGAGAGAGAGAGAGAAAGAAAAGAAAGACAGAGAGAGAGAGAGAGAAAGAAAGAAAAAGAAAGAAAGAAAGAAAGAAAGAAAGAAAGAAAGAAAGAAAGAAAGAAAGAAAGAAAGAAAGAAAGAAAGAAAGAGAAAGAAAGAAGAGAGGAGAGGAGAGAGAAGAGAACAGGGAAGAGAAGAGAGAAGAGAAGAGGGAAGAGAAGAGGGAAGAGAAGAGAGAAGAGAAAAGAGGAAGGAAGGGAAGGAGGGGAGGGAGGGAAGGAAGGAGGGAGGGAGGAAGGGAGGAAGGAAGGAAAGAAGGGAGGGAGGAAGGAAGGGAGGGAGGAAGGGAGGGAGGAAGGAAGGAAGGAAGGAAGGAAGGGAGGGAGGGAGGGAGGAAGGAAGGAAGGAAGGAAGGAAGGAAGGAAGGAAGGAAGGAAGGAAGGAAGGAAACCAAACCTGCCATCTCCTTGCCAAATCTGTAACAGGAGATATTTTTAAAGTTGTATGGTGCAGCAAACTCTAGGTTTGCTTAAAGTTAGCTAATGCAGGAAGAGTTAGGAAAACAGTAAAATGTCTTCTTTTTTCTCAAAGCTTTCTCACCACCCAACCCCTACCAACAGAGATCTTTGAAACTGTATTTTAGGCTGAAAGGAATAAACCGTGTTTTCATATTTTTGGCAAAAAACAGTGATTAACTAGTTTTTTGTTTTGTTTTGTTTTGTTTTGTTTTAATGTTTTAGACATGGGGTCTTGCTCTGTTGCCCAGGCTGACCTCAAACTCTCGGTCTCAAGCAATCCTCCTACCTTGGTCTCCTGAGTAGCTGGGATTATAGGCATGTGCTATCACACTCAGCTAGTGATTAGTTTCTTTAAAAAAGGCAGAGGTTGGGGGAACTCTCTCTATTTCAGAGCAGAAAAAAAACACCATGTCTGTTTTAAACTACTGTTTCTATAATGTCACAAGCTTTGCTTGCTTTTATTTATTTTTCTCATCTTTATAATTAAATTATTATATAGAGTGATGCATAGGTGTAATGGTTAACCCAAGCCCATGCATTCCTTTATAGCTGGGCTTCTTATGGTAAAATATACACTTTTTCTTTCCTCTGTGCACAATCACTAAAGCATAGTTGTCTGGACCACAGTCGACACAAACCCTTTCCCCTTCTCTCACTTTTTCTTTGTCCCTGAAATCTTGTCTACTTGATCTTTGCTCCAGTCACTCCAAATGCTTTCTAAAGCTTACTAAAGATCAGGCTGACATGGGAGGATCACTTGAGCCCAGGAGGCTGAGGCTGTAGTGAGCCAGGATCGTGGCACTGCACTCCAGCCTGGGTGACAGAGTGAGACCCTGTCTCAAAAAAAATGTAGTTACCAAATTCAGTGCTTTTATCATTGATTCTTTGATTCTTTTTTCTTTTCTTTTCTTTTCTTTTCTTTTTTTTTTTTTTTTTTTTTTGACACGGAGTCTCACTCTATTGCCCAGGCTGGAGTGCAATGGTGCGATCTCGGCTCACTGCAGCCTCCACCTCCTAGGTTCAAGCAGTTCTCTTGCCTCAGCCTCTCAACTAGCTGGGACTACAGCTGTGAGCCACCACACCCGGCTAATTTTTGTAGTTTTAGTAGAGATGGGAGTTTCATTGTGTTGGCCAGGCTGATCTCGAACTCCTGTCCTCAAGTGATCCACCCGACTTGGCCTCAAAGTGCTGGGATTACAGGCATGTGCCACCATACCCAGCCTGCAGCCTTTGATTCTACCAACCATTCCTGCCCTCTCTTTTTTTCACATCTGAACTTTGAAAACATTTTGCCCTTGACCCTCAGTTCTCTCTCTCTCTCAACAGCCCATTCCTGCTAGGGCTCTTCTCTTTCATTGTTTCAACCTGCACCTCGATGTACATTACAATGGATCTACCTCTATGGCTCTCCCATGAGGTCCAACCTTATATTCCTTCTTTCTTCCTTTTTTTTTCCTTTGAGACTGGGTCTCACTCTGTCACCCAGGCTGGAGTGCAGTGGCATGCAACCTTGAACTCCTGCACTCAAGTAATCCTCTCACCTCAGCCTCCCAAGTAGCTGGGACTTACAGGCATGTGCCACCACACCCGGCTAGTTTTTTAATTTTTCGTAAAGATGGGGTCTCGCTTTGTTGCCCAGGCTGGTCTCGAACTCCTGGACTCAAGCAATCCTCTCGCCTCAGCCTTCCAAAGTGCTAGGTTTATAGGTGTGAACCACCACGCCCAGCCCCAACCTTGTATTTCTAAGACATTTCTGACTTAGTGTTTCTATTTAAATGACCCTACCAAAAGCAACAGGTGTGGCAGAGAACATGTTACGTTCTTCTCCAAAGCCAGTTCCCTCTCCTAACCTTCCTAGTTCTGTCAGTGGTACCAGCGATCTCCACCGCTCTGGCTTGGAACCTTGATAAATTAATATTGATTGCTGGATCCATCACTAATTTATTCTTTTCCCTAAAGAATGTCCTTTCTTTTCCTCATCTCCACATCAAAGCAGTCACTAAGTACTGTCAACACTGCCTTCATGATGTTTCTCACATCTTGTGGCTTCTCATCCTTTCCATATTGTCTGCTGTCACTATGGTGTAGGACTTAGTGTCTAATCCTTGGATCATGGGAAGACTGTACTTGCTAGCTTGTCTCCTACCTCAGGACTTTCTTCCTCTCCTGGCTCTGTTTCTACTAGAATCCACTCTGTTCTCTGCTCCCACATGAATCTTCTTAAAACATGACTTTCCTTCTATTAATTCACCATCAAGACATATTTAATAGCTTCCTGATGACTACAGTCCTAATGCCTTGCTCTACTTTTTATTTTAACATATGCCAGACATTTATTACTATTGGGTGAATATACCTTTCTCTCCCCATCCTCAAGTTTATCTGTTTCTTTCCATATCTACAGTTACTACCATAGTTCAAGCAATCACCACGTCTTACCTGGAATATTACCATTGCCTTCTAACTGACCTCTATTTCTATTCTTGTCTCACTGCAATTCATCCCCAAGTTGGTCTGAGTGTTATGGGTTATTGTTTTTCTGGTTTTCTGATTTTTTTTTTTTTTTTTTTTTTTTTGAGATGGAGCCTTGCTCTGTCACCCAGGCTGGAGTGCAATGGTACAATCTTGGATCACTGCAACCTCTGCCTCCTGGGTTCAAGCAGTTCTCCTGTCTCAGCCTCCTGAGTAGCTGTGACTACAGGCGCACACCACCACGCCTGGCTAACTTTTGTATTTTTAGTAGAGACAGGGTTTCACCATATTGGTCAGACTGGTCTCGAACTCCTGACCTCAGGTGATCCACCTGCCTTGGCCTCCCAAAGTGCTGGAATTACAGGCATGAGCCACTGTGCCTGGCATGGGTTATTGTTAAGCTGATTTAACATTGCAATTCATACTCCACAACCAGAGTGGTCTTTTAAAAAGTAAGTGGCTTCTGTGATAGCTGGCCTCCAGTGCACCATGTCTCTCCATATTCACATGCTCATGTATTCACCTCTCTCATTTAATCTGAGTGTCCTGTCACTCACTTGAGCCAATAGAATATAGAAGTGATACCATGCCAGTTTTAAAGCTGAAGCTTTAAGAAGTCTCAGCAGCTTCTACTTTTGCACTTTTAGATTCTGTGAGCTTTCATATGAGAGGTCTATGTATCTTGTTGGAGAAGAGATCACATTAGAGCAAGCTTGTCCAACCCACAGCCTGCAGGCAACATGCAGCCTGCAACTTTGAATGTGTCTCAACACAAATTTGTAAACTTTCTTAAAACATTACTAGATTTTTTGTGATTTTTTTAAATTTTAGTTCATCAGCTATCATTCGTGTTAGT
Organism: Chlorocebus sabaeus; assembly: GCF_047675955.1. Taxonomy (NCBI): domain Eukaryota; kingdom Metazoa; phylum Chordata; class Mammalia; order Primates; family Cercopithecidae; genus Chlorocebus; species Chlorocebus sabaeus. The sequence goes on along the minus strand of NC_132914.1, from coordinate 42,739,390 downwards.
GTATTTTATGTGTTGCCCAAGACAATTCTTTTTCCAGTGTGACCCAGGGAAGCCAAAAGATCGGATATCTCTCCGTTAGAGAGACCCTGAAACAACATGGAGAGAGAGAGGGTCCAGCTGTGCCAGTGTCCAGCAGAGTCTTGCAGTCTAGTCATCTCAGCCAAGGTGCTAGAAAAGTGACTGAGCCATCTTGACTGTCCAGTTTAGTGGAACCCCCAACTAACTGTGGTCCCAGCTGACATCACACAAAGCAGAACCATGGAGCTGAGCCTGTCAACTCACAGAATTGTGAGAAACAGTAAAATGGTAATTGCGTTGAAATACCAAGTTTTGAGATAGTTTGTTATGTAGCAATAGATAACCAAAACGCTAAAAACTAAATCCAGCTTCTGAAACTCACAGTAGCCTACAAGGCCCTACATGATCTGTCTCCTGCCTAACATCTTGGACCTCATGTTCTATTCCACTTGGTATGTCCTGCCATATGGCTTATACCTGCCTCTCAGACATACTCTCTGCCTGAAATGCAGTTGACCTACCCAGACAGCCCACTGGAAGCAGATCTCTTATTTTTTATTTTTTATTTTTACTTTTAAGACCGTACTGCTTTGTTGTCCAGGCTGGAGTGCAGTGGTGCGATCTTGGCTCATTGCACCTTCTGCCTCCCGGGTTCAAGCAATTCCCCTGCCTCAGCCTCCCACATAGCTGGGACTACAGGCACACACCATGGGGCCCCACTAATTTTTGTATTTTTGTAGAGACAGGATTTGCCATGTTGACTGGGCTTGTCTCAAACTCTTGACCTCAGGTCATCCACCCACCTTGGCCTCCCAAAGTGCTAGGATTACAGGCATGAGCCGCCATGCCCAAAAGCAGATCTCTTCTTGTTCTTTTCTCCTCCTCCCCACTCTACCATGCCAGTTTACTTGCTTCATAGTAATTATTATTCTCTAAAAATTCCCATTTGTATACTTGCTTATTGCCTATCTCTCCTCTCCACTCCCTCTAGAACCTAAGCTTCAAGAAAGCAGATACCTTGTCTATCTGGTCAACCAGATGATTTATCATGAAGCTAAGATTGCTTATGCTCAGGGGCCCTCATTTGCATATGCCCCTTCCAGAGCCCCATATTTAGTTTTGTATTTGTAATTTTGTATTCCTTTTCTTAAAGAAGGTTCCTCAAATTGTTTAAACCTTAGGCCTCTGTCAGAGAAAAACAGCCATACCTCAGTTAAAATGGTAAAACAGATTTTATTTAATAACTACTTACAGTGAGGAAGAGCTGGGCTGCAACCCAAGTTGTACAGAGGTGATGGGGCTTTTCTTTTCTTTTTCTTTTTTTTTTTTTCTTTTTTATTTTTTTAGACAGGATCTCACTCTGTTATCCAGGCTGGAGTGCAGTGGTGCGATCTCGGCTCACTGCAACCTCCGTCTCCCGAGTTCAGGTGACTCTTCTGCCTCAGCCTCCCGAGTAGTTGGGATTACAGGTATGCGCCGCCATGCCCAGCTAATTTTTGTATTTTTAGTAGAGATCGGCTTTCACCATGTTGGCCAGACTGGTCTCAAACTCCTGACCTCAGGTGATTTACCTGCCTCGGCCTCCCAAAGTGCTGGGATTACAGGCGTGAGCTGGCAGACTGGGTGGCTGGTGATGGGACTTTTCAAAGTGAGAATGAGGGAGTAGGAAGGGGGCATGACAAGGGCTTGAGCAGAGTTAGGGAAGTGAAAGATCATAAAAAGCTGAAGGGGAATGGATCTATGTGAAATCCATCTGGGTTTACTAGTTGGCATTTGTCAAATTTAAGCTTCTACCCTCTCAGAGAGATGGGGCATTGGGCCCTATCATTTAGCTTCCACATTCGTCTTCTTTGAACAGCACTTTTATCCTGTCACTTCCCTATTTCAGAAATCTTCAGCAACTCCCACATGAATGGAGACTGAGATTCAGATCTCTGAGCCTGCCATTCAAGGCCGGCTACATCCTGCTTGTTCACCCTTATCTCCTACTTCTCGTCTTCATACACACTACCATAGCCAGACAGGTCTCTTTACAGCTTCCTGAACGTTCCTTGCTCCTTCCATCTACGCATTACTTCACATTACATCATCTTCATATTTACATCATCTGGAGATCAACTTTGCTCTACTCTTGGCCCCCTGTGAACCTTATCCCTCCTTCAAGATCCTTCTCCATGAAGCCTTCCCAGACTCAGGTAGACCCAGTGTTCTCTGCCTCTTCTGAATTCTGGCCAGGCAGGCCATGCATTTAGAACTGCCTGCCATCCGTGGCCAGTTCCCTTTTCTTGCCAAGCCCTGCCTGCTGATCTGGATTATACAAGCACTTCATCCAAGAACCATATCCTCACTGCAGCCATTCCTACTTTAGAGGTCCCAGTGGAGATTGAGGTCCCAGAGAGGCCCATTGTGTATTTGGAACCCACTGAGAATAAATAACAGAATTTTATAGCTTCTTTGAAACCAAGTAAAATCACCAGATGTGTGAACAGAAAAGAAATAGTCATGTAAGATGGGGATATAATAATTTAGTGTAAGTTCCTAAACCACAAATTCTTCAAAGGTAGCTCTATAATAGTTCTGGAAAAGTACCTGGTGCAGGAGCATTTACTGCAAGATTGCACACCCAAAGATATTACAGTATAACAATTGATAATGTGGTGATAATGGTGGTGGTGATATTGCTGGCAATGCAAAGCAGACTCTAGTCCTTTAAGGTAAATGAGACATTGGTATTGTTTGATGGGGTCCTGCCATGAGCAGAAATTATTCTGTCACTGCTTTCTATGTTAACACCACCAAAGGAAACAAAGTTTTTCCAAAGCGGAGAATGATTTATATTTCATTTTTTTAAAAATGGTTACATTTTCCCCAAGGCATAATGGAAGAGTCTCCTTCAAGCAATAGTACTTCTAGAAAAGAAAGTACTTTTAGGAAATGGGGAAGAGCTTTTGTTTCCTGCTAGCATCAGGCTTTTTGTCTTCTTTTGTGTCTTCTTTTCAGCGATAGGCAAAACGACAGTTTTTTAGTAGAAGTTAAAATTATAGCCCTACTAAAATCTACTAAAATACAGTATTTTATTTCAGTTTAGACGCATTTCCAATTGCATTTAATCCTTTCCAGGCTTGTTATTGCTTTTTCTTACAATTTCCAACGCGAAATGACATTTTTAGTCTCTTTTGCCCTCTATTGAATTGCCCTGGTAATAACAGTAACTAGCAAAATGCTAGTTCTCTAGCATGTAGAAGACATAAATATTTGATCTCAGATCAGTGATGTGTGTAATTGTTGCTATAGAGAAAACCTTTGATTGCTGCCCAAATCTGGAGGCTTATTAAAATTTAATTTCTGGATCTTTTCCACATATATAAAACTCAGAACATTTCATAGTATATAAATTAACCCTTCCCTGTTCCTATGGCAAGCTACTCTTTTTCTCCCAGGGATGGAGCAGTAAGAAATGTGTCTCATCCACAGGAATAGGATTTAGATCTGAGAGAGCAGTTCCTTCAATGAGTACTGAAAACTTCAGGAAAGAAATATCAAGGGAAATTGTGGATGATCATGTCTAGAAATCATTACATATGAGGCAGATTCTGATTTGTCTGCATAACTTTTGGATATTAATATGGCTAGTTTCTGAACAATAGTAAAGCAAAAGAGGAAAAATAGATATGAAAGTAATTAATATATTAGCTTGCCTTTATAATTTAATAGCAATTAAATGCTATTCATAAATTGTATTTGCAGAATTCCAACCATAAAAAGAAAACATAAATTATGCAGAATTATTTGGGCAACAATGGCAGAAGTATAATATGTAAAGTTTTTCCTTTTAATACTTACATTACAATTGTAAGTGGGATTTGGCTACTGGCTGACTCATCTCATTATATCCAGATGAATGAAGTACTAAAGAAGCAGATAATCCTGAAGCTTAATTTTATGTGTTAGTTTCAAAGCCTCTCAGCTGTACTCAAAGCTGTTACAGTAACACAATTGACTGATCTATCTCCTGCCTCTTCTGGTTTCCCTCCTTCCCTGATAGGATGGGACATGAATCCTAAGGGATAAAAAAAAAAATTAGCAAAACAATAATGTAAGTAACCCAATAGGGCTAGATATACATATCTTCCCTTAGAAAATTCAACATTGACCAAAAAGTAAATGTAAAAATAATCTAATGAGATTTTTAGAAATCTAAGGAGCTCAGATTCTCTTGTTTGCATGCATTATACAACTAATTTCACTACTGGGATTCAAGATGAGAATGGCTAAAAGTATAAGTTAAGAAAATAGACGCTGGAGTTGGCCGGGTGCGGTGGCTCACACCTGTAATCCCAGCACTTTGGGAGGCTGAGGCGGGTGGATCACTTGAGGTCAGAAGTTCGAGACCAGACTGGCCAACATGGTGAAACCCTGTTTCTACTAAAAATACAAAAATTAGCTGGGTGTGGTGGCATGTGCCTGTTATCCCTGCTACTTGGGAGGCTGAGGCAGGAGAATTGCTTGAATCTGGGAGGTGGAGATTGCAATGAGCCAAGATTGTGCCACTGTACTCCAGCCTGGATGATGGAATGAGACTCGGTCTAAAGAGAGAAAAAGAAGAAACTAGACTCTAGAGTCAAACAATCTAAAAGTTCAACATAGGTTATGCCACTTAGTTGCTGTGAAATCTTAAGCAAGTTTTGTAACTCGCTAGGCCTCAATTTCCTCATTTGTATAATGAAAAAAATAAAACTTCATAGAGTTGTTCTGAAAGTTAAATGAGAAAATATCTTTAAAATACTAGAAAAGGACTTGGCCAGAACAGACTTCTGATTAATACTAGTCATTATTAGCATCATCACAATGATTATAATTCTCAACATTATTTTAGCATTAATAATAAAGATAATGGCAATAGCCTTAAGAAGGAAAATTTCCCTAGGCATTTGTTGGAAAAGAAAGCAAAGAGAGGAGGTCTGACTTCTGTGCATGCTTCCACACTGGACTTCCATTATGCTCACAACTCAGTATTGTGTTTGAGGCTGTGACCCAGGGCAGGATAAAGCCCACAGTATTTCTTGGCATCACTCATGGGGCACCATTGTGATCTTGTGTTTACTGTCTACTTTCTAAGCAGAGTTCTGAGCTATTCAGGTGACTGATCCACCAGCAACCATGGAAGTCTTGAGCTGTCAGTTGTGTAGTTCTTTGTTTTGGGTATACATCGTCCTGGTTTGGGCCAAAAATTAGAATGAGGGACTTATTTGACTTTATAACTTCTTCATGTAGAGAACTGTGATACAACTATGGGCCCCAAAAGTCAGACAGGATGAGATTTTTATTCTCAAGACATATGCATAATTCTGAAGGAAAAAGTAGCAATTTGTTTCAAATATAGAAACATGGAAATTGAATATAAGAAGTTATTTTTCTTTTTTGCCATACTATTTGAAAAGTCCGCAATCATTATTTCTGAAAATTAATATGTATCATATTAAACTATTTAAGCAGAGTAAAAAGGTATGCCATGAAAATAAATTCTCTTGCCACCTTAACCCTGGTATTTGAGTTTACTTTCTCAAAAATAAATATTGTTACTGTTTGATTATTATGTGAAACATAATCTTTTAATCAAGATACCTTCCTCTGGGATTTTCTTGGTGTTGTACTGAGCAGGGGTCTAAATAGCAGAAGATTCCTCATCATCAAATTAAAAAACAATTGGGCCGAGCATGGTGGCTCATGCCTCTAATCCTAGCACTTGGGGGCAGAACACTTGAGGTCAGCAGTTCGAGACCAGCTTGGCCAACATGGTAAAACCCTCTCTCTACAAAAACTACTAAAATTAGGCCAGGGCGGTGGCTTACCCCTGTAATCCCAGCACTTTGGAAGGCTGAGGCAGGTGGGTCACGAGGTCAAGAGAGAGCATCCTGGCCAACATGCTGAAACCCCGTCTCTACTAAAAATACAAAACATTAGGTCGGTGTGGTGGTGTGTGCCTGTAGTCCCAGCTACTGGGGAGACTGAGGCAAGAGAATCGCTTGAACTTAGGATGCAGAGATTGCAGTGAGCTGAGATCATGCCACTGCACTCTAGCCTGGTGACAGAGTGAGACTCCATCTCAAAACAAAAAAGAAAAACACACAATTAGCCTGGTGTGGTGGCACATACCTGTAGTGCCAGCTCCTCTGGCGACTGAGGCAAGAGAATCACTTGAATCCTGGAGGCAGAGATTGCAGTGAGCCGAGATCACGCCACTGCACTCCAGTCTGGGCAACAGCAAGACTCCATCTCAGAAAACAAAACAAGACAAAACAATTGCTTTGTCACTCTAGAAACTCTAAGGAGGCAAAGTCAAATATGTTGTGTCAAAAGTCTCTAAAAGGGATGCTCCTAATGGTTCCAGTATTGTAAAATGACCCTGGGAAAAGCACTGAGGATCTTTTCTAGTTGAACATGGACCTAGATTTCAAATTTGGCTTTGGGACCAGGACTATCCCATCACCTTAGTTTGGATCTCAAAGATTTATCATGGTTTACATGCATAGTTCTGAATGCAGTTTAATTAGGCATATATGATTGCAGGATAAATACAGACAGAGGAGTGTTATTTTTGTGTGTCTTGTTATCTCCAAGCTAAATATGAATGGCAGCAGCAGTGCAACACTTGAATTGTTCCACATTTGTTATCCTGCCAAACGGGCTCTTCTTGGGTAATAACTTTTAAATAATCAGAACCCCAATAAGATATTTTGGTCATTGTCCTTCAGTTAGCTGCTACATGGTATGCTTAGTTAGTTGCATTATCTTTTCAGTTGGACCTTTGCATCGATAGAAACTGATGATAAAAAGATGAAGTCTTTTTCCTGCTCATAAGCATCTTTTATTTATTTTTATTATTATTATTATTATTTTGAGACAGAGTTTCTCTCTGTCACCCATACCAGAGTGCAGTGGCCATCTCGGCTCACTGCAACCTCCACCTCCCAGGTTCAAGTGATTTTCCTGTCTCAGCCTCCCAAGTAGCTGGGATTTCAGGCACCCACCACCATGCCTGTCTAATTTTGTATTTTTAGTTGAGACAGGGTTTCACCATGTTAGCCAGGCTGGTCTTGAACTCCTGATCTCAAGGGATCCACCTGCCTTGGCCTCCTAAAATGCTGGGATTACAAGCGTGAGCCACTGTGTCCAGCCCACAAACACCTTTTATATCAGGTAAAAGCAGATCAATGGTCAGAAATTATAGCAGATGGCAAATTGTGTGTTGCTAGTAACAAGCTGTAAGTTATGCTTCCTCTACCAATACATTTCACAGCCTTCTGCTATTGAGTTACTGCTTAGTGGCCTTTTGTTTCAACTTGAAGAACTTTCTAAAGCATTTCTTCTAAGGTAGGTCTAGTGGTGATGAACTTCAGCACTTGTTTGTCTTGGAAAGTATCTCACTTTCATTTTTGAAGGAAAGCTTTTCTGTGTATGGTATTCTTGGTTGGAAGGCTTTCTTCTTTCAGTACTTGAAATATATCATCCCACTCCCTTTTGGCTTGTGAGGTTTCTGCTTTATCTCTCTTTCATTTTTGAAGGACAGTTTTTCTGTGTATGGTATTCTTGGTTGACAGGTTTTTCTTCTTTCAGTACTTCAAATATATCATCGTACTCCCTTTTGGCTTGTGAAGTTTCTGCTGAAAAATCTGTTGATAATCTACTGGAGGACCCCTTGTATGTGACAAGTTGTTTTTGTTGCTGCTTTCAAAATTGGTATTGTCTTTGACTTTTGACTATTTGATTATAATACATTTCATTGTGGATTTCTTTCTCTTTTTTTTCTTTCTCTTTTTTTTTTTTTTTTTTTGGTGAGATGGTATCTTGCTCTGTTGCCTAGGCTGGAGTGCAGTGGCATGATCTTGGCTCACTGCAACCTCTGCCTCCCAGTTTCAAGTGATTCTCAGGCCTCAGCCTCCAGAGTAGCTGAGATTACAGGCACCCGCCACCATGCCCAGCTATTTTTTGTATTTTTAGTAGAGATGAGGTTTCACCATGTTGGTCAGGCTTTTCACGAACTCCTGACCTCAAATGATCTGCCCGCCTCAGCCTCTCAAAGTGCTGAGATTACAGGAGTGAGCCACTGTGCTTGGCCCATGGATTTCCCTAGGTTCATATTTGGCATCCCTTTGGGTTTCTTGGCTCTGGATGTTCATTCCCTTCCTCAGATTTGAGAAGCAGTCAGTTGTTATTTCTTTGAATAAGTTTTCTCATTCTTTCTCTCTTTCTACTCCTTTTGAAACTCTCACAGTACATATTTGGTCTGCTTAATGGTGTTCTGTAATTCTCTTAGGCTTACTTTTACTCTTTTTCATTCTTTTTTCTTTTTGCTCCTCTGATGGAATTATTACCAGTGACCTGTTTCACTGATCCTTTCTTCTGCTAGATCTAGTATGCTGCTGAACCCCTATAGTGAATTTTTCAGGTCATTTGTGTTCTTCAACTTCATTTCTGTTATATTTGTCTTTGGTGCTTTTAAATATCTTCTATATCTTCCTTGAAATTCTCATTTTGTTCATGCATTTTCTCTTAACCTCAATGAGCACCTTCATGAGAGCTATTTTTAATTCTCTATCAGATAAGTTATATAACCGTTTTATTAGGTCATTTTCTGAAGATTTATTTTGTTCCATTGTTTGGAACATCTTTGCCTGGTGCTTCATTTTTCTTGACCCCCTGTGTTGTGTCTATATGTTAGACAAAGCAGATACCTATCTCAGTCTTCATAAACTGACATGGTAAAGGTGAAGGCCCATCAGTCAGCCTAGTCATAGATTATAAAGGTCTCTTCCAACTCCTTCCCTCCCCAGGAAGAAGCAGTTAGCTGTGTTTTGCCTATTTGCCCTGTGCTAAGCCATGGGTATGGGAGAGCTACTAGCCAAAGCTACTGTTTCTTCTCTCCCCCAGGTGACTAGATTGTACTGAACCCATTAGAGATCCAGGACTGGTGAGACAGATGCAGGTTCTTTGGGAAGGCCTGGAAGAGTTACGGTACTGGACACATGGATCAATTCCTTCTCTCCTCAGGAGAGGCTAAATGCTGGGATTTTTTCATAAGCTTGCTCTGTGCTGAGCAGGGGAGAGGAACAATGACATCTACCAGCCCAAGGCACTGTATCCATTCTCCTCCAGGTGGTTAGACCGTGCCAAATCTTTCAGAGTTCCAAGACTGGCAAAACAGAAGCCAGTCCTCTCTGGAGCCCCCTTAGAAGAGTTAGGGTGCTGTGAACCAACCCTTTTTATCCTCTAGGTGAAACTTGGAGCTAGTGGGTCTCTTCTTGATTGTATGGCACTGTGCCAGGGCAGTGTCTCTAGCAAGAGGGTGTCTTGAATCTCTCTAATAGTTTCAGTGAGTTGGTTTCATAGTCTCCTGGCATGCAGAAGTCTTTCAATTCATTCAATTCATTTCTGATTTCTCACAAAGAAATTTGTCCATGAATTATTGCTGAATTGCTATGTCTGTGGGCTGGGTTGAGGTAGGCCCAAGCCTCCTACTCTGCTCCCGGAATTCATTCATTTATTCTCTCTCTCTCTCTTTTTCTGTTTCTTTCTTTCCTCTTTCTTGCACCCTCTCACTTGGGGTGCCAGCCATTGATATGGGATTGCTCTTTTCCCCAGAGTGGAAAATATATGTTAACATGTATTAACCACTAAAATGGAGCATTAGCTCTTCTTTCAGCTGCTCTTTATAGATGATAAATGCAGGTGAAGAAGGGGGTCTCTGAATTTAGAGAAGATTACCTCAAAGAGGTATTGTGTATTAATAGATACTAGGGAGATTTGGAAAGTTTGAATTAACTTACCAGGGTTAAGTTTCTGAGAGGTAGGGTTGAACATTTTTAACTGGAAAAGTTGATACTTCATCAGTTAGAATCTAATATCTCTGAAGTAAGACTGAGTTATAAAGAGAATCAAGAAGACTGACAATCAAGAAGTCTAGAATAATCCAATTTTTTTTTCACAAGAAAGAAATATAGAACCTGAGAAACTAATACTAATTATCATAAGTATGTTCTTTAAGAAGGTGGGATGGAATACTAAGCACTTGGGATTTCAACAGCATTTCACTTGGTCTTACTCCATTTTGTTTTTGTTATTTATTAATATTTTTTTTCTTTTTCTTTTTTAGCATCTATTGTTGGGGTGATTGGACCCAACACCAGGTGGTGACGAAGTCCAGCAGAATGAAAGAAATGAGAAAAGACAGTTTGAGAGAGAAAGTGGGTCCGGGGGCCAATGCGAGTTTGGAGGCTGCAAAGGTGCGGAGGGCTGGAAGCCCAGACTATTTATTGGTGATCAAACAAAGAAACAGGTGGTGAGAATATGGGGTTGAAAGGGAGCATTGCATTAAGTACATGATTTACAGCTCTGATGGTTTAGCATATGCTCTGCTACTTGAGATAATGGAGAGCACGTTCTTTTAACTCAAGATACAATAGATTCTGGGAGAGCAAGGAGCCAGCAAGTCGAGACACATTCCAAAGGCCATGAGCCCTGAATTCTATCCAAGCCACGAGGGGTTTTATGCCCTGGGCTTGGACTATGGTGTGTCAGGGTAGCTTTCCACCCTTTAGCACAGAGCTTGGTGTTCCAAAGGCCATGAGGGGTTTTAGACCCTGGACCCCAGACATGTTTCAAGACTCTTTTACATTATGTCAGACATGCAAGCCCTGCCTCAGCTTCTCTCCCAACACTCAGCTTTTCTCCCAACATCTATTAAATAGCTCCTATGTGCAAATCAGTGTGCTGGGTACCTTGGTCACAGTGGGCAGCAACATTTGACCAGTCTCTGGCTACATGAACCTTAGAAATGCTTAGATAAAAAAGGTACATGTTAGCAGTTATGTTATATATATGTAAATTATGTAAATAAAAGGTTTTTTTAACCAAAAAAGTACATATTTTCCAGTGCAACTTAATTAATTGGTATTCTGATTTATACATCAATCTAAGATTACTTGGTTAATATGAGTCCCCAAGAGGCTATCTAGATACATGGGTTAAATTGAGTTTCTACACCTGTTAAGCTGAGAGCCAAACTATGGTGCTTGGAGATGCATTAAAGGCACAGTCACTCTTGGCAGTGCTTCTGGGTGCTCAGCAGGCATCTCACTCTAAGAACTCTAGGCCATTCTCATTCATTTCAGCAGTAGGGAGCAAGTTCCTTTTTTTTTTTTTGAGATGGAGTCTCGCTCTGTCGCCAGGCTGGGGTGCAATGGTGCCATCTCGGCTCACTGCAACCCCTACCTCCCAGGTTCAAGCGATTCTCCTGCCTCAGCCTCCCGAGAGTACCTGGGACTACAGGCACACACCACCACACCCAACTAATTTTTGTATTTTTAGTAAAGACAGGGTTTCACCATGTTGGCCAGTATGGTCTCGATCTCGTGACCTTGTGATCCACCCACCTTGGCCTCCCAAAGTGCTGGGATTACAGGCGTGAGCCACTGTTTCTGGGAGCCAGCTCTTATACCAATTCACATATACCACTACACAGATGCCCTCACTGAAAAATATGAAAAATAAACATAGATTTTTGTTTCTGTTTCAAATAATAAGAGGTGGGTATGAGGGGGTTTTTCAAATTAGAAATATTGGCATTAGAAGGCAGATATAATTCAACAGTTAAAGAAAGTGTAATTAAAAACCATGATTTCGCAGCATCAATCATGCTTTTTATATTCCAAACTTCAAGAATTCATCGTATTATATTTTTTTATTTTACATTCTGAAATTACCCAGAGCATTGATCTAAATCTATCATGTGATGATGAATTTCTTAAAAAGTCATGAAGTCCTTCACAAATTATTGATTTACTCAAGATTAAGTGTTATATTGGCTATTATAGTCTCTAATCATCTTATTGATTATTTGTACAAATGATTTACACATTTAACTATGGTTTTTAGCTTGCTGCTTATTGAATCTTAAGCCCTTGAAAGACGAAATTTTAAAAATGCTTGAGATAGTATATTTTACATGAATTGAATGATTCAAAAACAACCATAAAAGAAATAAATCCAATTGTATCTACTTGAAATTGCTAAATGAATTCCATCTATGTGGTTTTTAATTGTCCTCTATTTTTATTTTGTAACTTTTACTCAGTATTTCATAACTAGTTGTTTTCCTTAATTACTCTGACCCTACAATGAGAATAAAAATAAGCTAGCACAAACTTACCCTAACACAATTGTGCAGAAAGCTCACATTGGACTTTGCTAATGCATGCAAAGCATATCCCCAAGGCTTCTTTTTCTCTAGTCTCTTTTTTCCCAGGGGACGGCTCTGGAAGTGATCAATAGATTGTCTCCCTCTGAAGGGTATGGCTTCAGTTGAAAAAGATTTCAACCATAGATATTTATTTTCTTTGTGCCTAGAAAATATATGCTTATTAATTTTAAGAAATTTTATTTCAGTATTGTGATTTATTACAATAATAGTAATAAATAATACTGCTAAAATTGGCATCATGTATATATTAAGAACTTAACCGGGTTATAACACTACATTGTTATGTAACATGAAAAGTCATTACTTACATTGAGTTCATTAAAGCCACACACGCAAAGTATAAATTACAAGGGAAATGGGCAAGTACATTCTCAAAATATGTAAAATTTCAGTGCTTACTATACGGTTAGCACTATGTCAAATGCATTATATATATTCACTCCTAATCTTAATGACAACTTTGGAAAATAGATACTATTATTTTCCCCATGTTAGAGGTAAAGAAAGTAGAGTCAGCTGGGTGCAGTGGCTCATGCCTGTAATCCCAGCACTTTGGGAGGCTGAGGCAGGTGGATCACTTGAGGTCTGGAGTTTGAGACCAGCCTGACCAACATGGTGAAACCCTGTCTTTACTAAAAATACAAAATTAGCCGGGCGTGGTGGTGCATGCCTGTAATCCCAGCTACTTGGGAGGCTGAGGCAGGAGAATCACTTGAACCTGGGAGGCAGAGGTTGCAGTGAGCCGAGATCGTGCCATTGCACTCCACCCTGGGCAACAGGAGCAAAACTCTGTCTCAAAAAAAAAAAAAAAAAAAGAAAAGAAAAGAAAAAAGAAAAAGAAGGTAGAGTCATAGAGACATGGCAAGTTAGTGTCAAGATCTGGACCCAGGCAGTCTGGCTCCAGTGCTGGAAATCTTTACCATTAAGCTATATTTACTGCTTTGTGACACCACAGAATCACAAATACTATGGTTCTGAACAGATCACAGAAAAGAACCAGGGAAGAGAAATTAGGGAACCCAGAAGAGAAATCAAGGATCATTTATTTCAGTTCTTTTTAAGATACGTAATCACTGTTTTCCCAAGCCCATGGATAAAATTAATAATGTTGCAAAACAGTATTGGTGGGTAGTGTCTATGCCATACCAGGAGAGGAGAGAGGGCATTGGCTGTTAGACTTCAAAGATTCTTGGGGCAGGGCATATATAGATAAATATCAGTCTATTAATTTGTAAAAAGACATTTCCCTGCCCCAAAAATCGACCACACAACATATCCCCCTAGTCATCCTGCATTAGATGTGAGGGGAAAGCTAATAACCACCACACCCCCAACAGTACTCAAAGTCCCTCACTTTCCCCATCCTCTCACTGCAATTGGGCCAAACCACTTGTGCTTTAGAATGGAGGGTTCCAGGAGTTTCTATCTTCCCCCAAACAAATTGGCTCTTGGTGGCCCACCCTTACATTCCCAATCCATGTCCCCCAGCACTTCAGGCCCTTCAAGTGGGTCATTAGTTACAACAAAAAATTCTCAAAACAACAATAACAACAATTATATCAAAATCCTGGAGTGGCTATGATAAACTGAGGCTCAGAGAGTTTAGACGACAATCAGGGAGACAGCTGAGCAGGACCAAATCCAATCTCCTGCTTCCCTGCTCTATGCTGCCCCCCTGGTGGTGCACTGTCAATAGCCCAGCTTCCAAAGGCACCTTGTGGAACATGTTCTCCCTCCCGGTCCCTTCCATTATTTCTCTCCGAAGAAGACAAAGAGTTAAACTACTGATGCACAGAATAACTTAGGAGTTGAGTCAGAAAGACATGTTCCTGTCCATAGTTTAGTTTTAAAACCAATTTTTCCAAATATTTTGAGAAAAGATGACCCTGTCATAAATTTACATTTAACTAAAATGCTGTGATTGCATTACAAGCAAATTAAAAAGGTCCATTTGTGTATGATTTGATATTCTGAAAGATGAGAAAAGTATAGTAGCCTTTGGAACATATTGCTCTAATGCCACTGGCAAATTGTTTTTAGGGAACACCATAGAACCTTAGCATTCTACCTTTCTAGACTATATAGTTTATATGTTTTATTGACCTTCAGGTCTGTGAGAAGGACACAAATATTGGCAACATAATACTGCCATATAAAGGATATTGTTTCTAGACCAGCCTGGGCAACATTGTGAGACCTCTTCTCTACAAAATAAATGAATTTTTAAAAAGTTGACCAGATGTGATAGCTCACGCCTATAATCCCAGCACTTTGGGAGGCCCGGGCGGGTGGATCACCTGAGGCCAGGAGTTTGAGACCAACCTGGCCAACATGGTGAAACCCCATCTCTACTAAAAATACAAAAATTAGCCAGGTGTGGTGATGCACGCCTTAGTCCCAGCTACTCGGGAGGCTGAGGCAGGAGAATTGCTTGAACCCAGGAGGAGGAGGTCGCAGTGAGTCGAGATCATGCCACTGCACTCCAGCCTGGGCAACAGAGAGAGACTCTATCACAAAACAAAACAAAACAAAACAAAACAAACAAACAAAAAACATTGATTCTCTTTGAAGTATTTCAAAGGAATCTGCTGTACTTGGTATACATTCTTTTCATTTTCTTCTGACATATTCCTAATAATATATGTGCATGTAACTGTCACATAACAAGATAGTAACATGGAATTGCTACTTTCAGTATACAGCCTCAGAAGCAGGTATCCAAAATTTCTTGTATATCCACATACATTTACACATATATACATATGTGTATATATAATTTTATGTTACTTACTGTAGTCTACTAAA
Organism: Chlorocebus sabaeus; assembly: GCF_047675955.1. Classification (NCBI taxonomy): domain Eukaryota; kingdom Metazoa; phylum Chordata; class Mammalia; order Primates; family Cercopithecidae; genus Chlorocebus; species Chlorocebus sabaeus. Next base: position 42,724,308 of record NC_132914.1, on the reverse strand, counting down.
TCTTAGAAAGGTATGTGAAGAGAAAAATATTCTGGTCAAAGCAAACTCACATACTCAAAAATCAAGTGTAACCTTAGAAACCATCTTTCTAAATTCATAAGCCAAAAAATAAAGTTTCAATTCCCTATTTCTTTAGTTTAAGAGAAAGAGGGCTCTGGTCACTTAAAATTTTGCAAAATCTGTTTCAATCACATTTCACAAGACACTTGCAACAGCATGAATTTAAACCCAGGAATAAATAGCAATTCTGCAAACATTAACTCTTTCTTGCAATCTACAATATGGTCTCTAGACCAGCTGTTCCCACAACAGGTGCAACAGATGGTATCATTCTCCAGTGCTCACTTAGAGGACTTTGTTGTGCCCTTTCTACCAGTAGGCAAAAAGTGAATACTTACTTTGGTGAATTGTATTCATCTTCTCAGAGGACAGAGAGCTTTAGTTTTGGCTCCCTTTCCAGTAGTCTGGTTGTTCACAGTGTAGTAACTAGAAAATTTTCGGGTCATGGTTCTGTCTATTGGCTGTGAGAAGAAAGAACAGATCAAACCTCTGCAGAGTTGGTTTGGAATCTGTTGAGTTATATGCTAGGTTTTGGGGTTTTTCTTTCATGAATTCATCAAAGTATGAATTCCTCGGCTTTGGAAGTAGTGACATCTGTAATATGGGAGAAGAGACATTCTACTTGTTAAGTCATGATGTCTGCAGAAGGTTCTCAACAAAATCTACTAAAGGCAGTAATGTTGAAAATAGAGAATGAAGGGACTTCAATTTAGAATAGGAAAATCCAGTTGCTTGCTTACATTGTCCAAATCATGCAGGAAGAAAAAAGGGAGTGGAGATTTACAAACAGGATATATACAAATGTGAACATTTAGAAAATTGCTAATCTTAAGTCTACATAATGATTTAAATTACTTCAAATATATGAATTGTTTTGATAATGCCAGAACTATAGGCAGTAATCTATTTTCTACTTCAATTACTTGTCAGTTATAGCAGGAAGTCTTCAATATGTAAATTAAACAAAGAATTGTTCTTACCATAAGCAGTACTATACTTCAATGGTTTACCAAAGGAGTAGACAGTCCAGGGACATATCATAGAATTTTAGCATAGTTAAAACACCTCAACAAGTTCACAGAAATCCCTTATGCAGCTTGCATCATGTATGTTAAAGAGGTCTTCCCTAAGTGTTTTGGTAATAAGAGAATCACCATCTCAAAAGGCAAATCATTCTGTTTTCAAATCATTAGCCTGTTCTTTTTTATTTTAAGGTTGGAATCTATCCCTTGTAACTTCATCTTTTGGTCTGCTCTCTGAACCTGTAAAAATAAAATGTTTCCTCTTCTATCTTTTAGCCTACTTGATATTTAAAGTTCACTATTGTATTTTGCTTAAGTCTTTTCCCTTTCCTGAATAAGTATCCCCATTTCCTCAAAACAATCATAATATAATCAATAATATTTCATTCCTCATCCACCATGTCCTGATAGTGCTCAAGTTTGAACTTTTGAAATTTCTAACACATTCCTGTATCTTGAAACTCTCTTCGTCTTGTATCTCTGTTTCCCCTCTTAATGATAACCAAGCAAATTCCGTCTCTCCCAAACCCTCTAGTTTTCATTTTACTTCTCTTTTCTTCTTCAAAGTTGACATTTTTGAAAAAGCATTTTGTGCTCGCTTCCCCACTTCCACCCTTTCAAAGCCATTGTAATCTAGTGTTCCTCTTCATATCCTGCCAAAATCATGTGTGATAGTATCCCTGTTGACCCTTAAAAATCAGTGGGCAAAGGGATCTGAGAGTGGACCTAGGTGTGAGACAGACATGGTTTCTTGGATCCACCACTTGCTAGTTTTGTGACCTTGGCAATGTATTTAACTTCTTTCAGTCTTGGTTTCCTCATTTTGATAAAAAGAATTGTTGTGAAACATAATGCAAGAAGTGTTAAAGTATCTGGCCTGCAGTTTGTGACCAACATCTGTGGTAGTCATCATTATTATTATTTGCCCTCACCAATGGTTATCTTACTTCATCTTTGCTGCTATAACAAAGTATCCAAGACTGAGTAATTTATAAAGAATAGAAAATTATTTGCCTATAATTATAGAGGCTGGGAAGTCCAAGATCAATACACTAGCAGATTCAGTTGTCTGGTGAGGGCTGCTATCTGCTTCCAAGATGGCCTCTGTAACTACATCCTCTGAAGGGGAGGAACATGATGTCCTCACGTGTGGCAGAAGGGCAAGCAAGCCTCTTTTAAAAGGGCCTCAGTCCCATTCACAAAGTGGGGAGACTTAATGGCCTAATCACCTCTTAAAGACCCCATTTCTTAATACCATCACATTAGCCATTAAGTTTCAACACTTGAATTTTGGAGGGGACACATTCAAACCATAGCAGCCATCAAACTTTAGTGTACATCAGGCTCACCTGGTGGGTTTGTTAAAACATAGATTTCTGGGCCCTATCCCCCAGTCTGGAGTGGGGCCTGAGAATGTGCGTTTCTAACAAGTTCCCTGGTGATACTGACGATGCTGGTTCAGGAACCATACTTTAAGAACAACTGTGGCCACAGTCTTTGCCATGACAAAAGGATCAGCAGCATTGACATCACCTGGAAGCCTTTTTAGAACTTTCCCAGTCAGATCATTCATTTTCATGATTGATAAGTGAATCATATTCTGAGTGTTAACAATTCACCAAATGATTCCTATGCACACTAAAGTTTGAGAAGCATGGGCCTATCATGAGACATTTCTTGGTCCTCATATTTGTTGAGTCAAGAATATCTAGTGCTTTATCTCTCCTTTTTTAGATATTCTTTTATCTTTCAAATATAATTTTGTCCTGGTTTTCCTTCTGTCTCTGTGACTGTTTCTTCTCAATCTGCATTTTTGTAGTCTATAGCTAAAATCCTCCATTGAGTTTTATTTTCTCCTGTTTCCACACTGCATACTTGTATAGTTTAAGATTAGATTCAACAGGAAATAATAGTAAGCCCCCCAAAACAATGGTTTAAACACGATAAAAGATCATTTTTTTCTCATGTCAAATGTAGGCAGTCCATTGATGGTATGAAAACTGCTCCATGAAGCTTTTAGTTACTCAAGCTACTTCTATTCTGGTTCTTCATACTTCATAGCTTCCATTTCCAAGGTCACTGAGGTTTAAATACCACAGACATCACATGTGCACATCAGCTTCCAGGAAGGAGGAAGGGATGCACAAAAATAAAAGGGCAAAAGGCAGCTGCCAACTTCTAAAATCTGCCTCCTGATACATCTGATTATAATTGGCCAGAACTTAGTGATATGGCCATAGCCAGCTGTACTGGACAGTGGAAAATGTAGTTTGGCTCAGTTAAAAAGTGAAGATATGGGGAGGCTGGCCAAGTTGGCCAGCTAGAAGCAGCTAGTGTGCTGCTCTCACAGAGAGAAATAGAAGGGGAGAGTAAATACAGAAACTTCAACTGAAATGTTGAGGTATACGCATTGGATTTTTCAAGAAGACAACTCAACCCATGGAGAATGGGGAAAAGCAAGACAGGATGACTTCCCACCCAGGAGTGACATGGAGCTAGGGGAGCCTCACCAACTCAGGGAAGCAATGAGAGAGTAAGTTACCCCAGGGACCCTGCTTCACCCACGGATCTTTGCAGCTCTTGGACCAAGAGATCCCCTTGTGATTCTATACCACCAAGGCCTGTGGTCTGACACACAGAGCTACATGGCAGAGCAGCTGCTCAGGCACATGTGGAGCTCCTGGCCTTTCAGATAGCCGGGCTTCCCAGAAAAAGCGAGTGCAACTCTGGGAAAGTGGGAGGTTAGACCCCTGTACATACCCTTAGGAAAGGGGCTTAAATCAAGGGGCTGAGCAGCAACACTGTACAGGCCTTGCTTCTGTGGCATCTTGCAGGATAAGACTCCCTGACTTGGAATTCCAGCCAGCCACTGGTAGTAGCAGCATTACACCTCCCTAAGACAGCTCCCAGAGGGAGGGGTGGGCCACCGTCTTTGCTGTTTTGTAGCCTTAGGTATTACTGCCTTCAGTGAAGCTGCCCTATGGAAAAATGGCCAGACTGCTTTTTTACACTGGTTCCTAACCCTACTTCTCATTGGGCAGGATCTCCCAGCTGGGGTCACCAGCCACACTTGCCAGTGTTTTCCAGCTGGCAATGGTTCTGAGCCTCCCTGGAGCAGAGCTACCAGGGGGAAGGATGGAGCGACATCTTTGCTGTTTCACAACCTTAGCAGTTGTTGCCATAGGGCAACAAAAGACTAGAGTGGTCCTCTGGCACAGCACAGCACAGCACAGCAGTTCTACAGAGAAACAACCACATAGATTTTTCACATGAGTCCCAGATCCTGTTTCTCTTCACTGGGCAGAATCTCCCAGCTGAGGTCTGCAACGACCCCTGCTGGTGTGTTCAGGCTGGCAACAAGTCTGTACCTCCTTGGGATGGAGCTCCCACATGGAGGGCAGGCCACTGTCTTTGCTGTTTGACAGCCTTCACTGTTGATACCTTCAGATGCTGGAAATCCGAGGTGACTAGGGACTGGAGCAGACCTCCAGCACACTGGAGCAGCCTTATGGAAAAGAGGCCAGACTGTTATGTGGGTCCCTGATTCCATATCTCCTCACTGGGAAAGTCCTTCTGGCCTGGATCTCCAGCCACCCCACACTGGGGCTATCAAGCCAGTAGCAGCTCTGCAACTCCCTGGGTGACAGCACCCAGTGGGAGGGGTGGGTTGCCATCTTTGCTGTCTCACAGCCCTCAACCTTGCTGTCTTCAGGCTCTGGAGAGTCCCCCATGGACTATGTTAAAACATAGACTGCTGGACGCTATCCCCCTGTCTGGAGTGGGGCCTGAGAATATGCATTTCTAACACATTCTCTGGTGATGCTGACAATGCTGGTTCAGGAACCATACTTTAAGAACCACTGCGGCCACAGTCTTTGCCATGATAGAAGAATCAGCAGGATTGACATCGCCTGGAAGCCTTTTTAGAACTTTCCTAGTCAGATCATTCATTTCCATGAGTGATAAATGAATCATATTCGGGGTGTTAACAATTCACCAGATGATTCCTATGCACATTAATGTTTGAGAGTTTCCCATGGACTCTCCAGAGCCTTGATCCCCAGCACAAAGCACCCACCTCATGATAAAGTGTCTGGACTGTTCTCCACACAGGCTGGTCTTCACTTCTTCTCACAGGGCAGGGCCACCGGACCTGGGACTCCAGCACAACCACCTTGCCCCCATCTGACCCCTTCAATCAGAGGCAGCCCAGCAGTTAAAGGAGCACCTACACACAGACGTGAGAAAGAACTGATGCAAGAATTCTGGCAACTCAAATGACCAGAGTGTCTTATGTCCTCCAAAAAAATGCTGTAGTTCTCCAACAAGGGATCTTAACCAGGCTGAGTTGGTTGAAATGACAGACCTAGAATTCAGAATATGGATAAGAACAAATATAATCAAGATTCAGGAGAACAGCAAAACCCAATCCAAGTCACAATACAATGATACAGGAGCTGACAGATGAAATAGCCAGTGTAAGTAATAAACTAACTACTCTGATAGAGCTGAAAAACACACTGCAAGAATTTCACAATGCAGTTGCAAGTATCAAGAGCAGAATAGATCAAGCTGAGGAAAGAACCTCAGAACTTAAATACTGGCTCTGTGAAAGAAGACAGTCAGACAAAAAGAAAAATGAATGAAAAGGAATGAACAAAACCTCTGAGAAATGTGGGATTTTGTAAAGAGACCAAATCTACAAATCGTTGACATCTCTGAAAGGGGCAGGGAGAAAACAAGCAACTTGGAAAATATATTTCAGGATATCATCCATGAAAACCTCAACCTCACTAGAGAGGCAAACAGTCAAATTCAGGAAATACAGAGGAGCCCTGCAAGATTTAACACAAGAAGATCATCCCCAGGACACATAATTGTCAGATTTTCCAAGGTTGAAATGAAAGAAAGAATGTTAAAGGCAGCTAGAGAGAAAGGGCAGGTTTCCTACAAAGGGAACCTCATCAGGCTAACAGCAGACCTTTCAGCAGAAACCCTACAAGCTGGAAGAGATTGAGGACCTACATTTAATATTCTGAAAGAAAAGGAATCTTCAATCAAGAATTTCATAGCCAGCCAAGCTAAGCTTCCTCAGCAAGGGAAAAATAAGACCCTTTTCAGATAACCAAATGCTGAGGCAGTTTATTACTACCAGACCTTACAAGAGATCTTGAAAGGAGCACTAAATTCGGAAAGAAAACACCATAACCAGCCAATACAAAAACACAGTTAAGTGCACAGACCAGTGACGTTATGAAGCAACCACATTAACAAGCTGATATAATAACCAGCTAACAAGACAATGACAGGATCAAACCTACACATAACCTTGAATGTAAACAGGCTAAGTGCCTCATTTAAAAGGCACAGAGTGGCAAGCTGGATTAACAAAACGAAGACCCAACGGTATGCTGTCTTCAAGAGACTCATCTCAAATGCAATGATACTCTTAGGTTCGAAATAAAGGGATGGAGGAAAATCTACCACACAAATGGAAATCAGACAAAAAACAGAGGTTGCAATCCTAATTTCAGACAAAATAGTGTTTAAACCAACAAAGATAAAAAAAAGACAAAGATGAATATTACATAATGGTAAAGGATTCCATTCAACAAGAAGACCTATGTATCCTAAATATATATGGACCCAACACAGGAGCACCCAGATTCATAGAGTAAGCTTTACCTACAAAGAGACTTAGTGGGAGACCTCAGCACTCCACTGACAGTATCAGACAGATCATTGAGGCAAAAAATTAACAAAGATATTCAGGACCTGAACTCAAGGTTGAACCAAGTGAATCTGATAGGCATCTACAAAATTTATTACAATCTAACATCACAACAAAAAGAAATAAAGAAGCAAGAGCAAACCAACCCCAAAGCTAGCAGAAAAAAAGAGCTAATGAAAATCAGAGCTGACCTGAAGGAGATCAAGACACAAAAAAATCATCCAAAAGATCAACCAATCCAGGGGTTGTTTTTTTGAAAAAAAGTTAATAAGATAGGCCCCTAGCAGCCAGGCATGGTGGCTCACACCTGTAATCCCAGCACTTTGGGAGGCTGAGGCGGGTGGATCACTTGAGGTCAGGAGTTCTAGAGCAGCCTGGCCAACATGGTGAAACCCTATCTCTACTAAAAATACAAAAATTAGCTGGGTGTGGTGGCACATGCCTATAGTCCCAGCTACTTGGGAAGCTGAAGCAGGAGGAATGCATGAAACCAGGAGGCAGATGTGGCAGTGAGCCGAGATCATGCCACTGCACTCCAACCTGGTTGATAGAGCAAGACTCTATCTCAAAAAAAAAAAAAAAAAAAAAAGGAAAAGAAAAGGTAGGCCACTAGCTAGACTAATAAAGAAGAAAAGAGAGACGATCCAAATAAACACAATTTGAAACAACAAAGGGGATGTTAACCACTGACACAATAGAAATACAAACAACCAACAGAGACTACTGCAAGTACCTCTATGCACACAAACTAGAAAGACTTAGAAGAGAGAGATAAATTCCTGGACACATACACCTTCCCAAAACTGAACCAGGAAGAAATTGATTCCCTAAACAGACCAATGATGAGCTCTTAAATTGAATCGGTAATAAATAGCCTACCAACCAAAAAAAAAGCTGAGGACCAGACAGATTTACAGCCAAAATTTATCAAATATACAAAGAGCTGGTACCATTCCTATTAAAACTATTCCAGAAATTTGAGGCAAAGGGACTCCTTCCCAACTCATTCTAGGAGGCTAGCATCATTCTGATACCAAAATCTGGCAGAGACACAACAAAAAAACTTCAGGCCAATAACCTTGGTGAACATTGATGCCAAAATCCCCAACAAAATAACTACAAACCCAATCCAGCAGCACATCAAAAAGCTAATCCACCATGATCAGTAGGCTTTATCCCTGGGATTCAAGGTTGGATCAACATATGCAAATCAGTAAAGGTGATTCATTACATAAACAGAACTGAAGACAAAAACCACATGATTATTTCAATAGGTGCAGAAAAGGTTTTTGGTAAAATTCAATATCCCTTCACGTTAAAAATTTGCAATAATCTAGGTATGGAAGGAACACACCTCAAAATAATAAGAGCCATCTGTGACAAACCCACAATCAACATCATACTGAGTGGGCAGAAACTGAAAACATTCCCCGTTGAAAACTGGCATAAGGCAAGGATGCCCTCTCTTTCCATTCCTATTCAACAGAGTATTGGAAGTCCTGAGCAATGAGGCAAGAGAAAGAAATAAAGAGCATCCCAATAGGAAGAGAGGAAGTCAAACTATCCCTGTTTGCAGACAATATGATTCTATACCTAGAAAATCCCATAGTCTTAGCCCAAAAGCTCATTCAGCTGATAAACAACTTCAGCAAAGTTTCAGGATACAAAATCACTGTGCAAAAATCACTAACATTCCTATACACCGACAATAGCCAAGCCAAAAGCCAAATCAGGAATGTAATCTCTTTCACAACTGTCACAAAGAGAGTAGAATACCTAGGAATACAGCTAACCAGGGAGGTGAAAGATCTCTACAATGAGAACTAGGAAACACTGCTCAAAGAAATCAGAGATGACACAAGTGGGAAAATATTCCATGCTCATGGATAGGAAGAATCAATATCAATAAAATGGCCATACTGCCTAAAGCAATTTATGGATTCAGTGGTATTCCTATTAGACTACCATTGACATTCTTCATAAATCTAGAAAAAACTATTTTTAAATTTATGTGGAACCAAATAAGGGCCTGAATAGCCAAGGCAATGCTAAGCAAAAAGAGCAAAGCTGAAAGTATCATGCTACCTGACTTCAAACTATACTACAGGACTACAGTAACCAAAACATCATATACTGGTACAAAAGCAGACACTAGACCAATGGAACATAATAGTGAGCCCAGAAATAAGGCCACACACCTACAACCATTTGATCTTTGACAAAGCTGACAAAAGGAAGCAATGGGTAAAGGACTCCCTATTCAATAAGTGGTGCCGGGATAACTGGCTAGCCATATTCAGAAGACTGAAACTGGACCCCTTCCTTACACCATATAGAAAAATCAACTCAGTGTGGATTAAAGACTTAAATGTAAAACCCCAAATTATAAAAACCCTGGAAGATAACCTAGGCAATATTATTCTGGACATACTAACTGGCAAATATTTCTTGACGAAGATACCAAAAGCAATTACAACAAAGCAAACATTAACAAATAGGATCTAATAAACTACAGAGCTTCTGCACAGAAAAAGAAACTATCAACAGAGTAAACAAACAACCTACAGAATAGGAGAAAATATTTGCAAGCTATGCATCTGACAAAGGTCTAATACCCAGCATCTGTAAGAAACTTATGCAAATTTACAAGAGAAAAACAACCCCATTAAAATGTGGGCAAAGGACATGAACACTTTTCAATAGAAGACATACCTGTGGCCAACAAACATATGAAAAATGCTTAACATTACTATTCATTAGAGAAGTGCGAATCAAAACCACAATGAAATGCCATCTCACACCAGTCATAATGACTATTACTAAAAAGTCAAAAAATAACATGTTAGCAAGGATGGGGAGAAAAGAGAATGCTTATATACTTTTGGTGGGAGTGTAAATTAGTTCAGCCACTGTGGAAAGCAGTGTGGTGATTCCTCAAAGAGCTAAAAACAGAATTACTATTTAACACAGCAATCCCATTACTGGGTATATACCCAAAGGAATATAAATTGTTCTACCAGAAAGACATGCACGTGTATGTTCATTGCAGCACTGTTTAAAATAGCAAAGATAGAATCAACCTGAATGCCTATCAATGGCAGACTGGTTTTTTAAAATGTGGTACATATACAGCAGGGGTCCCCAAACGCCAGGGGTCCGTGGCCTGTTAGGGACGGGGCTGCTGCACAGAAGGAGGTGAGCAGCAGGTGAGCAAACATTACTGCCTGAGCTCCACCTCCTGTCAGATTAACGGCAGCATTAGATTCTCATAGGAACCTGAATCCTATTGTGAAGTGCATATGTGAGGGATCTAGGTTGCATGATCTTTAACCACCCCACCACCTCACATTTTCCCCATCATCCCCCCACCCCTCTGTTGGTGGAAAATGTGTCTTTCACGAAACGAGTTCCTGGTGCCAAAAATGTTGAGGATTGCTGATGTATACCATGGAATACTATGCATCCATAAAAAATGATGAGATCATGTGCATTGCAGGAACATGGATGGAGCTGGAGGTCATTGTCCTTAGCAAACTAACGCAGAAACAGAAAACCAAATACTGCATGTTCCTGCCAGTGGGAACTAGATAGTGAGAACACAGGGACACAAAGAGGGGAACAACATTGCCAGGTCCTACTCGATGGTGGAGGGTGGGAGGAGGGAGAGGATCAGAAAAAATAACTATTGGCTACTAGGCTTAGTACCTGGGTGACAAAATAGTCTATACAAAAAAAACCCATGGCACGAGTTTACTTATATAACAAACCTGCACATGTACCCTTCAATCTAAAATCAAAAAATTAAAAAGTGGTGATATGACCTACTATGTAAGAAGGTCAACTAGCAGTCTGCCATAATCTGCTGCATGTTTTATAATATATCCATGTATCATCCATCTTTATGTAGAATACACTCAACTCTCCTCAAGGGAGGTAGATTGGTTTTCTAGGGATGTCATAATAAACTACCATAAGCTGGATGGCGTAAACTACAGAAGCTATTGACTCACAGTTCGGGGGCTAGAGTTCCAAGATCAATGTGTTGGCAAGATTGTTTCCTCTTTCTTTGACTTACAGTGGCTGTCTGTATAGTGGATATATACACAAAGGTGTGTACACCCCCTGCGATATTGGGAGTAATATCATCCTCTCTACCCCTGAATATTAGGATAAATATCACAGAAAGGTGTACACCCCCTGCGATACTGGAAGTAATGTCATCCTCTCCCCCTATGAAAATTCAGAACAATATCATGTAAGGGGTGTATGCCCCCTGCGATATTGGCAGTAATATCCTCTTCTGCCCTGGACATTAGGAATCATATCACAGGGAAGGTGTACACACCTCTGCAATACAGCGAGTAATACCATATTCTTTCCCACTGGATATTAGAAAAAATATTACGGGGGTATGTATATTGGGAGTAATATCATTACTGTGATATTGGGAGTAATATCATCCTCTCCCCACCTGAATATCGGGAACAAAATCACAGGGTGGGTGTACCTGTCCTGCGATATTAGGAGTAATATCATAATATCCCCTTCTGGATATTAGGAACAATATCACAGAAGCAGTGTACACTTCCTGCGATATTGGGAGTAATATCCTCTCATCCCCTGGATATCAGGAGCAATAACACAGGGGTTGTGTATACACTTTGTGATATTGTGAGTAATATCATCCTCTCTCCCCATGGATATTAGAAACTGTATCACAGGGGCCGTGTATACCCCCTGCGATATTGGGAGTAATATCATCCCCTCCTTCCCTGGATATTAGGAACCGCATCCCTGGGGGTACGGTGTACATTCCTCGTGATATTAGGAGTAATATCATTCTCTCGCTACGTGGATATTAGGAACAATATCATGGGGTAGGGGAATGTACAGTCTCGGCGACATTGGGAGTAATATCATCCGCTCCCATCTTGGATAATAAGAATAATATCACAGAGGAGGTATACACCCCCTACGATATTGAAAGCAGTATCATCCTCTCCCCAACTGGATATTAAGAACATTATCACAAGGTGGGTTGATACCACCAGTGATATTGGTTGTAATATCATCCTCTCTCCCTCCAAATATGAAGAACAGTATCACAAGGGTGGTGAACATTCCCTGTGATATAGGGAGTAATATTATCTTCTCCCCCCTTGGATATTAGAAACAATATTACAAAGGGGGTGTACACCTGCTGCGATATTGGGAGTAATGTCTTATTCTCCCATGGATATTAGGAACAATATCACAAGGTCGGTGTACACCCCCTGTGATACTGGAAGTAATATCTTCTCCACTCCTTGATATTAGAAACAATATCACGGTGGGGGGGGGCGGGTGGACATGTACAGTCTCTGCAATATTGGGAGTAGTATTATCCTTTTCCTTCCTGTGTATTAGAAACCATATCACAGGAGGGGTGTACACCCCCTGCAATATTGGGAGTAATATCATCCTCTTTCCCAGTGGATATTAGGAACAATATCACACAGGGTGTACACACATGGTATACACACTGTGACAGTAGGAATAACATCACCCTAAAATTTACAAATAATATCATTGTAATTATTATTGTAATTATAATTAAAATACCTAAGCAAGATGTTAGTCCTAATATCACATGGGGTGTACTCCCAGTTGTATTATTCATAATATTCTACTGAGATGTTACACCTCATGTAAGTGTGGGTGTACACCCAGTAATATTATCCATAATATCTAAGATGTTACTCCTAATGTCATAGTGGGTGTATGCCTGTGATATTATTTGTATTATCGAAGGGAGATGTTAATGCTAATGTCACAGTAGGTGTACACCCTGGGAAATTATTCAGAATATTCTAGGAAAAAGTTACTCCCAATTCCAAAATAAATAATAAAAAGGAGTGTGTACACAACCCCCTCGATGTGGGAAGTAATATCACCCTCTACCCCCCTGGATATTACAAACCAGATCACAAGGGGATGTACACACACCCCGAGGTATGGCGGGTAATATCACCCCCTCCCCTGCTGGATATTACGAACCAGACCACAGAGGGTTGTACACATCTCCCACCGTATGGCGAGTAATATCGCCCTCTCCTTCCCGGATATTACAAACGAGATCACAGGGGAGTGCACATGCCCTCCTCGTTACGGCGAGTAATATCACCCTCTCCCTCCCTGGATATTACAAACCAGATCACAGTGGGGTGTACACACCCAATCCCCCGCCACCGCACTGTATGGCGAGTGATATCACCCTCTCCCTCCCTGGATATTACAAACCAGATAACTGGGGGGTGTACACACCCACCGCAGTATAGTGAGTAATATCACCCTCTTCCCCCCTGGATATTGTGAACCAGATCACAGGGGGGTGTACACACCCCGAGGTATGGTGAGTAATATCACCTTCTCCGCCCATGGATATTACGAACCGCACACCCCATGGTATGGTGAGTAAGATAACCCTCTCCCGTCCTGGATATTACGAACCAGGTCACAGGGGGGTGTACATACCCCCTGCGGTATGGCGAGTAACATCACCCTATCACCACCTGGATATTACAAACCAGATTACAGAAGGCTGTGGACAACCCCAGCGGTATGACGAGTAATATCACCCTCTGCCCCCGCTATATGTTACGAACCAGATCACAGGGGGCTGTAGACACATCCCATGGAATGGCGAGCCTCTCCCCAACTGGATATTACGAACCAGATCACAGGCGGCTGTAGACACCCCCTGCTGTAGGGCGAATAATGTTACCTTCTCTCCCTCTGGATATTATGAACCGTATCAATCAGAGGGCACTGTAGACACGCCACGCGGTATGGCGAGAAATATCACCCCTTCCCCACCTGGGTATTACAAACCAGATCACAGGCAGCTGTAGACAATCCCCCACCCAACACACCCCCCGGCGATATGGCGAATAATATCACCCCCTCCCCCCCTCTAGATGTTACGAACCATATCACAGGGGGTTGTACACACCTCCCTCGAAATGGGGAGTAATATTCTTTCCCCACCCCCCGGATATTTCGAATTATATCACAGGGGATGTACACACAGGGTACCTACTATATTGGGAGTAATATTATCTCTCTTTCTGGATATTACAAACAACATCACTAGGGTGTATACACCACCTACGATATTGGGAGTAAAATTATTCGTTCTTCCCCTGGATATTAGGAACAATACCACATTGGGGGTGTACACCCCCAGCGATATTGTGAGTAATATCATCCTCTCCCCCAGTGGATATTAGGAACAATATCATACCGGAGGTGCACATTTCCTGTGATATTGGGAGTAATATCATTGTTTCCCCTCTTGTTATTAGGAACAATATCACAGTGGGTGTACACCTTCTTCCTTATTGCAGGTAATATTATCCTCTCTCCTCCTGAATATTAGGAACAGCGGGGGTGTACATGCACTGGGATATTGGGGCTAATATTATTCTTTCTTTTCTTTGTAATAAAAATAATATCACAGCGTGTGTGTACACCCTTAGCGATTTTGCAATTAACATCAAATATACCCCCTGGATATTAGGAACAATATTACAAGGGGGGTATACACCCCCTGCAATAATGGAAGTAATATTATCCTCTCCCAGCTAAATGTTAGAAACACGGAAGGGGTGTACACCCCCTCCAATATTGGGTGTGATATTATCCTCTTTACCTTTGGATATTAGGAACAATGTAACAGGGTGGATGTTCACCCCATGCGATATTGGGAGTAATATTCTCTTGCCCTGTGAATATTAGGAATAATATCACAGGTAGGTATAGAACCTCTGGGATATCCTGAGTAATATTATCCTCTCCCACCTGGAGATTAGAAACAATATCACTGTGGGGGTGTATACTCTCTGTGAAATTGGGTGTAATATTATCTTCTCCCCCCTGGATATTAGGAACAATATCACAGGGTAAGTGTATACCTTATGCGATATTGGGAGTAATATCATTTTCTTTCCTCCAGGATATTAGGAACAATATCAACGGGAGGGGCTGTACACTCCCTGACATACTGGGGGTAATATTACCTTCTCCTCCCCTGGATATTAGGAACGATATCACAGGGAGGGGGTGTCTACCCAATGCGATATTGGGAGTGATATCTTCTTCTCTCGACCTGGATGTTAGGAATAATATTACAGCAGGGGTGTACACCCTCTGTGATATTTTGAGTAATATCATCCTCTCTTTACCTGGATATTAGAAAGAATATCACAGGGGTTGTACAACCCCTGCAATATTGGGAGTAATATTATCCTCTCCACCTTTGAATATTAAGAAAAATATTACAGAAGGGTGTACATCCACTGCGATCTGAAAGTAGTGTCAACCTCTCCCCCACTGGAAATTAAAAACAATATCATGAAAGGGATGTTCACCCCCCGAAATATTGGGAGTCATTACATCCTCTATCCCCCTAAATATTAAAAACAATATAACAGGGGGATGTACACCCTCTGCGATATTGGAGGTAATATTATCCTCTTCCACCCTGGACTTTAGGAACCATATCCCAGGGGTTTGTACAGGCCCCTGCGATATGGGGAGTAATATTATCCTCTCACCCCTGGATATAAGGAATGATATCACAGGGATGGTGTATATTTTCTGTGATGTTGGGAGTAATATCATCCTCTCCTCCACTGGATATTAGGAACAATATCACAGAAGGGTGTACACGCCCAAACATATTAACGGTAATATCATCCTCTTTCTCCTTGAATATTAGGAAAAACGTCACACGGGGAGTGTACACCCCTTGCGATATTAGGAGTAATATCATTCTCTTTCCCCCTGGATATTAGGAAGAATATCACGGGGAGGGTGTACACCCCCTGCAATATTGGGAGTAACATCAGCCTTTTTCACTCTAAATATTAGGAACAATATCATAGGGGTGGTGTACAGCTCCTGCGATATTGGGAGCAATATCAGCCTCTCCCATTTGGAAATTAGGAAGTATATCAAGGGGAAGGTGCACACTGTCTGCGATATTGGCAGTAGTATCATCCTCTCCCCCCATGGATATTAGGAACTATGTCAGAAGGTGGGTGCACACCCCCTGCGATGTTAGAAGTAACATCAGCCTGTCTCCGTTTGGATGTTAGAAACAATACCACGAGGTGGTGTACACCCCCCTGTGATTTTGGAAGTAATATCATCCTATCCCCTTCTGGACGTTAGGAACAACATCACAGAAGGGGTGTACACCACCTGCAATATTGGGAGTAATGTCATACTCTTCCACATGGAATTTAAGAACAATATCACTGGAGGGGTGTACATCCCCTGAGATACTGGAAGTAATATCTATCATTCTCTGTTTCCCTGGATATTAAGAACAATATCACAAGTAGTGTGTATAGCCCCTGCGATATTGGGAGTAATGTGATCCTGTCCCCCGCTGGATATTAGGAACAATATCACAGAGTGGGTGTCCACCCTCTGCGACATTGAATGTAACAAAATTCTCTCCCACCCTGCATATTGGAAACAATATCTCAGAGACCCCCTGCGATATTGGGAATAATATCATCCTATCCACTCCTGGATATTAGGAACAATATCTCAGGGAGAGGTGTACACCCCCTGCAATATTGGGAGTAATATCATCCTCTTGCGTTCTGGATATTAAGAACAACATAACAGAGGTAGTTTACACCCCCAGCAATATTGGGAGTAACATCATACTCTCTCTACCTGGATATTAAAAAAAATTCACAAGGGGTTGTACACCTGCCGAGATATTGGGAGTAATAACATCCTCTGACCCCCTGGATATCAGAAAATATATCACTGGGGAGTGTACACCCCCTGCGATATTGGAAATAATATTGTTCTCTCCCTCTTAGATATTAAGAACAGTATCACAGCGGGGGTGTACACCTCCTGCGATATTGGGAGTAATATCATCCTCTCCTTCCTGAATATTAGGAACAATATCATGGAAGGGAGTGTACCCCATGCGATATTGGGTGTAACATCCCCATAAAATATTATGAATCATATAACAAAGTGTACACGTTCTGGGACATTCGGAGTTACATCCCCCTAAAGGTATTAACGAATAATATTACGGTGGGTTCACACGCTGCGACATGAAAAGTAGCATCCCACTAAGGTACCAGGAACAATATCAGAGTGTGAGTACCCTCTGTTATGTGAGGAGTAAAATCTTTTTAGGATATTATGATTAATATCACAAAGCGTGCACCCCTTGGGACATTAGGAGTAATATCCCTATAGGATAGTATGAAAAATTTCACAGGGACTACGCCTCCTGTAACATTAGGAGTAACATCCCAGTAAGAGACTATGAATAATATCACAGGGTGTACACACATTGTGATATTAGTAGTAACTTTCCCTTAGGACATTACAAAAAAAATCACAGGATGTACACCCTTTGTGACATTAAGAGTAACATTCTTCTAGAATATTATGAATAATACAACAGGGTGTACACCCCTTGTGAAATTAGAAGTAACATCCCCCTAGAATATTATGAGTAATATCACGGGGTGTACACGTAAGGAGTAACATCTCCTTCGAATATTACGAATAATACCACAGGGTGTAAACCACCTGTGACATTAGGGGTAACATCCCTCTAGAATATTATGAATAACATCACAGGGTGTACTCTCCCTGTGACATTAGGAGTAAAATTCCCCTAAAATACTACCAAAAAATCAGAGGATGTACAACCATTGTGATATTTGGAGTAACATCCCCCTAGGTATTATGAATAATATCACAGTGTGTACACCCACTGTGATATTAGGATTAATATCGCCATTAGATATTACAAATAGTATCACAGGGTGAACACACATGCTGTACACCCACTGTAATATTGTACACCCACTGTACACCCACTGTGATATTAGGAGTAATATTTACCTAGGATATTATGAATAATATCCCAGTGGGTGTAAACATATGATATACACCCGCTGTGATATCAGGAGTTATATATTCCTAAAATATTACTAATAATATCACTGGGTAAATACCATGTGTGTACACCCACTGTAATATTTGAAGTAATGTCTCCTTTGGATACAATGAATAATATCACAGGGTGTGCACCCCCGGGGACATTAAAAGTAACAAACTTATAGAAAATTACGAATAATATAGCAAGGTGTACACCCCCTGTGATATTATAAGTAACAGCACCCTAGGATATTACGAATAATATCACAGGAAGTACAACCTTTTTGACATTGGGAGTGGCATCACCTTAGGATATTACGAATAATATCACAGGGTTTACACCCATTGTGACGTTAAGAGTATATCTGCGTAGGATGTTACCAGTAATATCACAGGGTGTACACCCTCTTTGACATTAGCAGCAATGTCCTCCTAGGATATTAATAATAATATCACACAATGTACACCCCCTGTGACATTAGAAGTAACATCCTCCTAAATATTACAAATAATATCACAGTGTGTATCCCTCCGCCCATGACATTAGGAGTAACATTTCCCTAAAATATTATGAATAATATCACAGGGTGTCCACCCCTTGTGACATTACGAGTAACTTCCCCCTAGGATACTATGAGTAATATCAAAGGGTGTACACCTCCTGTGAAATTAAAAGTAACATCTCCCTAGCATATTACGATTAATATCAGAAGGTGTACACACCCTATGACATTAGAGGTAATATCACCCTAGAATATAACGAATAATATCACAGGTTATACACCACCTGCGACATTAGGAGTAACAGTCCCCTAAGATACTACTTCTTCTGTTTTTTTTTTGTTTTGTTTTGTTTTTTTTTTTGAGAGAGAGTCTTGCTCTGTCGCCCAGGCTGGAGTGCAGTGGCGCGGTCTCGGCTCACTGCAAGCTCCGCCTCCCGGGTTTACGCCATTCTCCTGCCTCAGCCTCCCGAGTAGCTGGGACTACAGGCGCCCGCCACCACGCCCAGCTAATTTTTTGTGTTTTTGGTAGAGACAGGGTTTCACCATGGTCTCGATCTCCTGACCTCATGATCCGCCCGCCTCGGCCTCCCAAAGTGCTGGGATTACAAGCGTGAGCCACCACGCCGGCCTACGATATTACTTCTAATATCACAGGGTGTGCACAATCTGTAACAATAGGTGTAATAACGCCTTAGGATATTACTGCTAATATCGCAGCTTGTACACCCTCTGTGATATTAGAAGTAATATCTCCCTAGGATATTATGAATAATATCACAGGTTGTACACATAGGCTGTGCAACCCCTGTGATATTAGGAGTAAAATCCCCCTGAAATATTACGAATATTATCAAAAGGTGTACACATATGGTGTACACCCACTGTGAAATTAGAAGTAATATCCCCCTATAATTATACAAATAATATCACAGGGTGAGCACACATGGTGTACACTTACTGTGAAATTAGGAGTAACAACCCCCTAGGATTTTATTAATAATACCACAGGGCGAACACCCATGTTGTACACCAACTGTGACATTAGGGGTAACATCCCCCTAGGATATTATGAATAATATCACAGACTGTATACACATAGTGTACACCCACTGTGACATTAGGAGTAACATACTCTTAGGATATTACAAATAATATCACAAGGTGTACACACATGGTGTACACCCACTGTGACATTAGGAGAAACATTGCTATAGTATATTATGAGTAATGTCACAAGGTGTACACACATGGTGTACACCAACTGTGACATTAGGTGTAACATTTCCCTAGGATATTATGAATAATATCACAAGGTGTACCCCCATTGTGACATTAAATATAACATCTCACCAGGATATTGCAAATAATATCACGCAGGGTATATACACCTGGTGTACACCATTTGTGACATTAGAAGTAACATCCCCCTAAAATATTACAAATAATATCACAGGCATTTTACACACATAGTGTATAACCCCTGTGACATTAAGAGTAACATTCTTTTAGGATATTAAGAATTATATCACAGAAAGTACATGCCCTGAGACATTAGGAATAACATTTCCGTGTAATACTACAGATAATATCAGAGGGTGCCACACATGGTGTACACCCACTGTGAAATTAGGTGTAACATTCCTATCGAATAATAGGAATAACATCACAGGATGTACACACATGGTGTACACCTACAGTGACATTAGAAGTAACATTCCCCTAGGATATTACAAATAATATCACAGGGTGTACAGACGTGGTGTACACTCACTGTGACTTTAGGAGTAAATCCCCCTGAAACATTACGAATAATATCACAGGGTGTACACACAACGTGCAACCCACTGTGACTTTGTTAGTAACAATTTTTTAGGATATTACAAATAATATCACAGAATGTACACACAGGGTGTACACCCATTCTGACATTAGGAGTAACATCCACCTAGGATATTACAAATACTCTCGCAGGGTGTACACACATGGTGTACCCCCACAGTGACATTAGGAGTAACATCCACCTAGGATATTACAAATATTCTCGCAGGGTGTACACACATGGTGTACCCCCACGGTGACATTAGGAGTAACATTCCACTAGGATATTATGAATAATATCACAGACTGTAGACACATGGTGTGCACCCACAGAGACATTAAGAGTAGCATCCATCTAACAGATTATGAATAATATCACAAGGTGTACACACTGGGTGAACACCCACTGTGACATTAGGAGTAACATCCTTCTATAATATTTCAAGTAATATCACAGGGTGTACATACATGGTATATAGCAACCGTGACATTAGGATTAATATCCCCTTAGGATGTTAAGAATAATATCACACATAGTATACATATGGTGTACACCCACTGTGACATTTGACATTAGGAGTAATATTCCCCTAGGATATTACAAATAATAACACAAAATGTGCACACATGGTGAACACCCACTGTGACATTAGGAGTAACATCTTTCTAGGATATTACAAATAATATCACAGGGTGTACATTAAGAGTAACATTCTCCTAGAATATTATGAAAAATATCACAGGGTATACACACATGTTGTATATTCACGGTGACATTTGGAGTAACGTCCCCCTGAGATGTTACAAATAATATTACAGGGTGTACACACAGGGTGTACACCAACGTGGACATTAGGAGTAATGTCCCCTAGGATATTATGAATAATATCACAGAGTGTACACACATCGTGTAACCCACTGTGACATTAGGATTAACAACCCCCTAAGATATTAGGAATAATATCACAGGGTGTACACACATTTTGTACACTTACTGTGACATTAGGAATTACATCACCCAAGGATATCATGAATAACATCACGGGGTGTAGACCCACTGTGACATTAAAAGTAACATCACGCCAAGATATTACCAATAACATCACAGAGGGTGTACACGCATGGTTACATCCTTTGTGACATTAGAAGTAATGTCCCCCTAGGATATTACGAATAGTATCACGGGTGGTTTACACACATGGTGTACACCTATTGTGACATTAAAAGTGACATCTCCCTAGGATATTAAGTATAATATCACAGAAGTTGTACACACATGTTGTGCAACCCCTATAACATTAGGAGTAAAATCCTCACAGAATATTACAGTTAATATCACAGAAGGTGTACACATGGTGTATACCTTTTGTGACATTAGGAGTATCATCTTTCCAGGATATTATCAATTATATGACGAAGGGTGTACATACATGGTGAACACCACCTGTGACATTAAAAGTAACATCCCCCTAGAATATTACGAATAATTTTACAGGGTGTACACCCTCCGTGACGTTAAAAGTAATGTCCCCCTAAAATATTACAAATAAAATCACAGGGTGTACACCCCTTGTGACATTAGGTTTAACAGCTTCCTAGGATATTAGGAACAATATCACAGGTTGTACACCCACTGTGACATTAGGAGTAACATCCCTCTGGGATATTATAAGTAATATCACAGGGTGTACATTCCCTTTGACATTAGAAGTAACATCTCCCTATAATATTAGGAAAAATATCACAGGCTGTACGCCCGCTGTAAAATTAAGAGTCACATCTCCCTAGGATAATACGAATAATATCACAGAGTGTCCATTTATTGTGATATTAGGAATAACATTTCCCTAGGATATTATGAATAATATCACAGGGTGTCCGCCCTCAATGACATTAAGAGTAACATTCCCGTAGAATATTACGAATAATATCACAGGGTGTCCACCCCCAGTGACATTAAGAATAACATTCCCCTAGAAGATTACGAATGATATCACAGGGTGTAAATCTGTAACGTTAGGTGTAATATCTTTCTAAAATATTACAAATAACATCAAAGAGTGAATACCCCCTATGACATTAGGTGTAACATCTCTCTGGGATATTACAAATAATACCACATGATGTACACCCACTGTGACATTAGGGGTAACATTCCCGAAGAATATTAAGAATAATATCACAGGGTGTATACCCACTGAGACATTAGGAGTGGTAGCTCCCTGTGATATTACTCCTCATATCACAAGGTGTACAACCACTGTGATATTGGGACCAATATCTCCCTTGTGTGTTAGAAGTCATATCTCCCTAGGATAATACGAGTAGTATCACAGGGTGTACGTCCAATGTGATATTAGGAGTAGTATCTATCTAAAATATTATGAATAATATCACAGGGTCTACACACGTGGTGTACATTCACTGTGATATTAGGAGTAATATCTTCCTAGGACATTGTGAATAATATAACCGGGAGTAATTCTATGGTGATATTAGGAGTAATATCTCCCTAGGATATTAGAAGTAATATCACAGGGTGTACACCCACTGGGGTATTAGGAGGGAAATCTCCCTAGGATATTACGAAAAATATTACATGGGGTACACGTCCTGTGCTATTAGGAGGAATATCTCCGCAGGATATTATGAATAATATCACAGGTGTACACCCACTGTAATATTAGGAGTAATATCTCCCTGAAATATTATGAAAAATATTACAGGGTGTACACTTACTGTGATGTTGGGAGTAATATATTTTTAGGATATTATGAATAATATTACAGGGTGTATACACAAGGTGTGCACCCACTGTGATATTAGGATTAATATCTCCTTAGGATATTACAGATAATTTCCCAGGGTGGACACTCACTGTGATATTAGGAGTAATATGTCTCTAAAATATTACAAATAATATCACAGGCTACACACACATGGTGTGCACCAGCTTTGACTGTAAAAGTAATATCTCCCTAGGATATTATTAATGTCACAGAGTGTACACCCACTGCGATATTAGAAGGAATATCTTTCTAAAATATTATGAACAATATCACAGTGAATGTCCACTCATGGTGTGCACCCACTGTGATATTAAAAGTAATTTCTCCCTACAATATTATGATTAATATCACAGTGGGGTCCACACATGGTGTGCCCCAACTCTGATAATAGGAATAATATCTCCCTAGAATATTACAAATAATATCTCAGTGGGTGTCCACACATGGTGTGCACCCACTGTGATATTAGAATATCGCCCTAGCATATTACAAATAATATCATAGTGGGTGTCCACACATGGTGTGTGTACCCACTGTGTTAATAAAAGTAATATCTCACTAGGATATTATGAATAATATCACAGTGAGTGTACACACAGGGTGTGCACACTCACTTTGATATTAGGAGTAATATCTCCCTAAAATATTACGAATAGTATTCCAGGGTGTGCACCCACTGTGATATTAGGAGTAATATCTCCCTAGGGTGTCACAAATAATATCAAAGGGTATGCATCCACTGCAATATTAGGAGTAATATCTCCCAAGGGGTTTACAAATAATATCCCACAGTGTGCACCCACTATGATATTAGTTGTAATATCTCCCTAAGATATTATATTATATCCCATATTTATATACATATAATATTTATAACATATAATATTTATATCCCATGTTTATATACATATAATATCCCAAGGTGTACACACACTTTAATATTAAGAGTAATGTCTCTCCAAAATATTACGAATAATATCCCAGGGTTGACATCCACTGTGATATTAGGAGTAATATCTGCCTACAATATTACGAATAATATTTCAGGATGTACACAGTGTGTACACCCCCTGTGATATGGGAGTAATATCTCTCCAGGATATTACAAATAATACCACAAAGTGTAAACCCACTGTGATATTAGGAGTTATGACTCCCTAGAATATTATGAATATTATTACAGGGTGTACAGCCACTGTGATATTAGCAGTAATATCTCCTAAGTTATTATGAATAATATCACAGGGTGTACACCCACTGTGATATTAAGTGTAATATCTTCCCAGAGTAGTACTAATAATATTTCAGGGTGCACACTTATAGTGTACACAAACTTTAATATTAAGACATTAATGTCTTCCCAAGGTGTTACAAATAATATCCCAGGGTGTATACACATGGTGTGCACCCACTGTGATACTATGAGGGTAATATCTTCCTAGTACATTATGAATAACATTCCAGCATGTACACACATTATATACACCTGCTGTGACATTAGGAGAGTAATATCTCTCCAGGATATTATGAATAATATTCCAGGGTGTACCTACATGGTGTAAACCCACTGTGATATTAGGAGACTAATATCTCCCCAGGATATAATGAATAATATCCCAGGATGTACAAACAAAGCATACACGCCCTGTGATATTAGGAGAGTAATGGCTTTTCCAAATATTACGAATACTATCGCAGGGTGCACACACATGGTGTACATCCTCTGTGATAATATTAGTGTAATAGCTTTGCAAGATATTACGAATAATATCCCAGGTTGTACACAAGTATTGTACACCCACTGTGGGATTAGGAAAGTAATATCTCCCTAGGATATTATGAATAATATCGAGGGTGTACATACATGGTATACACCCAAAGCAATATTAGGAGAATAATATCTTCCCCCCAGTATTACAAACGATATTCCAAGGTGTACACACATGGTGTGACATAAAGAGTAGTATCACCTCACGATAGTATAAACAAAATTCCAGGGTGTACAACCACTCTGTTATTAGGAGTAATATCTTCCCAGGATATTACGAATAATATATTTGAGGATACACCCACTGTGATATTAGGAGAAATATCTGCTAAGAATATTACGAATAATATCCCAGAGTGTACACTCTCTGGGCTATTAGAAGGAATATCTCCCCAAAATATTACGAATAATGTATTGGGGTTTACATTCACAGTGATATCAGTAGTAATATCTCCACAAGATATTACAAATAATATCCCAAGGTGTACACCCACTTTAATATTAAGAGTAATGTCTCTCCAAAATATTATGAATAATGTCCCAGGGTTGACACTCACTGTGATATTAGGAGTAATATCTGCCACAATATTACGAATATTTCAGGATGTACACACAGTGTGTACACCCACTGTGATATTGGGAGCAATATCTCTCCAGGATATTACAAATAATATCACAAAGTGTAAACCCACTATGATATTAGGAGTTATGACTCCCTAGAATATTATGAATATTATTACAGGGTGTACAGCCACTGTGATATTAGCAGTAATATCTCCTAAGTTATTATGGATAATATCACAGGGTGCAGTCACTGTGACATTAAGAATAATATCTCCCTATGATATTACAAATAATATCACAGAATGTACACCCACTGTGACATTAGGAGCAACTTCTAGGATATTACGAAAAATATCACAGGTGTACACCAATGACGACATTAGAAGTAATATCTCCATAGGATATTACGCATGATATAGCGGAATGTACACCCACTGGGATATTAGGAGTAATTTCTCCCTAGAATATTACGAATAAGAGCACAGAACGTACACTCACTGTGTTATTAGGAGTAATATCTCCCTAGGATATTACAAATAATATCACAGGGTGTACACCCATTGTGACATTAGGGGTAATATCTCCCTAGGATACTACAAATATTATTACATGGTGTACACCCACTGTGATATTGAAAGTAATATGTTCCTAGGATATTATGAATATCACAGGGTCTACATTCACTGTGATATTAGGAGTTATATCTCACTGGGATATTGCAAATAATATCACAGATACACCCTAAAATATAACAAATAATATCACAGGTCATACACCACCTGTGACATTAGGAGGAACATTCCCCTAGGGTGTTATGAATATTATCACAGGGTGAACACACATTGTGACAGTAAGCATAATATCCCCCTTGGATATTACTGCTAATATCACAGGCTTTAAGCCCACTGTGATATTAGGAGTAATATCTCTCCAGGATATTATGAATAATATCACAGTGGGTGTACACTCATTGGGATGTTAGAATTAATATCTCCAGAAAATATTATGAATAATATCACAGGTTGTACACACAGACTGTACAACCACTGTGATATTAGAAGTAAAATCCCCCTAAAATGTTACGATTATTATCACAGGGTGTACACATATAGTGTACACCCACCGTGACATAAGCAGTAACATTCCCCTATGATACGAATATAATATCACAGGGTGTACACATGTGATGTACAATTACTGTGAAATTAAAAGTAACATCCACCTAGAATTTTACAAATAATCCCACAGGGCAAACACTGAAGGTGTACAACAACTCTGACATCACAGGGGGTGTACAACCCCTGATATATTATTCCTAATATCCACGTGGGGAGAGCATGATATTACTTTCAATATCATCTTTCAATATCGCAGTGGATGTACAGCTCCCCTGTGATATTGTTCCTAATATCTAGAGGGAAAGAGGATAATATTACCCCTGCGATATTGGGAGTAATATCAGCCTCTCCCCTACTAAATATTAAAAACAATATCAGAGGGGTGGCGTACACCTTCTCTGATACTGGGAGTAAAATAATTCGCTCCCCCACTGTATATGAGGAACAATACCACAGGGTGGGTGTACACCCACTGCGATATTGGGAGTAATAACATCCTCTCCCATCCAGGATGTTAGAAGCAATATCACAGGAGTGGTGTCCAGTCCCTGCGATACTAACAGTAATATCATCTTCTTACCCCCTGGAGATTAGGAACAATATTATTGTTGGGGTGTACACCCCCTGCGAAATTGGGTGTAATATCATCCTCTCCCCACCTGGATATTAGGAATAATATCACAGAGGTGGTGTACACCCCATGCGATATTGGGAGTAATATCACTTTCTTTCCCTCTGGATATTAGAAACAATATAAAAGGGGGTGTGTACACTCCCTGATATATTGAGAATAATATTATATTTCCCCCCCCCCCCGGATATTAGGAACAGTATCACAGGTGGGGTGTCTCCTTCCTGCGATATTGGGGGTAATATCATCTCTCCACCTGGATATTAGGAACAATATCACAGGAGGGGTGTACCCTTCCTCTGACTGTATGAGTAATATCATCCTTTCCCCACTTGTATATTATATACAATATCACAGGGATTGTACACCCCCTGCAATATTAAGAGTGATATTATTCTCTCTCCCCCTCAATATTAGGAACAATATAACAGGCGGAGTATACCCCTTTTGCGATATTGACAGTAATATCATCGTCTCTTCCCTTGGATATTAGGAACAATATCACAAGGAAGTTGTACACTCACTGTGATACTGAAAGTAAGATTATCCTATCCTCTCGTGGATATTAGGAACAATGTCATGGGGGGGTGTACACCCCCTGCGATATTGGGAGTAATATCATCCTTTCCTTCTGCGGATATTTGAAATTATATCACGGGGGGGTGTATATTCCCTGTGATATAGGGAGTAATATCATCCACTCCCCTTCTGGATATTAGCAACAATATCACAGAAGGGGTGTACACTACCTATGATATTGGAAGTGATGTCATCCTCTCCCCGCTGGATATTAGGAACAATATCACTGAGGAATGTACATTCACTGCAATATCTTGAGTAATATTATTTTCTCTCTCCCTAGATATTAGGAACAATATTACAAGGGGGATGTACAACCCCTGCGATATTAGAAGTAATATCATTTTCTTCCCCGATGGATATTAGGAATAATATCAAAGGAAGAGTGTACACCCTCTGTGATATTGGGTTTAATATCATGATCTTCCCCCCTGGATATTAGGAACAACATCACAGGGAAGATGTACACCCCTTGCGATACTGTCAGTAATATCACCCTCTCCTCCCCCGGGTATTAGGAACAATATCACAGGTGGGGTGTACATCCCCTGCGATATTGTCCATAGTATCACCCTCTCCTCCCCTGGATATTAGGAACAATATCACAATTGAGGTGTACACCCCCTGCAATATTGATAGTAATATTATCCGATCCCCCTGTGGATATTAGGAACAATATCATAGGGGAGGGTGTACACCCATTGCGATATTGGGAGTAGTATCATCCTCTATCTCCCTGTGTATTAGGAACAATATCACAGGACGGGTGTAAACCCCTTGCGGTATTGGGAGTAATATCCTCTCTTCCACTGAATATTAGGAACAATATCACAAGGTTGGTGTGCATCCCGTGCGATTTTGGGCATAATACACCCCCTGTGATATGGGAGTAATATTTTCTCTCCATCCCTGATATTAGAAACAATATCACAGGTGGGTGTACACCCCCGGTGACATTGGGAGTAATATCATCTTCTCCCTCACTGGATATTAGAAACAATATCACAGAGATGGTATACACCCCATGTGATATTGGTAGTAACATCATCCTCTCCACCCCTGAATATTAGGAAGAATATCACACAGGGGGTGTACAACTTGTGCAATATTGTGAGTAATGTTATCCTTCCCCACCTCGGATATTAAGAAAAATAGCAGAGGGGGGGTGTACACACCCTGTGATATTGAGAGTAATATCGTCACCTCCCTTCCCTGGTTATTGGAAATAATATCACAAAATAGTTTACACCCACTGCGATATTAGTAGTAGTATTATAGTCTTCTACCCTGGATATTACGAATCACATCACAGGGGAGGTGTACACCCCAGTGATATGGGGAGCAATATCATCGTCCTCTTCTTTGTATATTAGGAATGATATCACAGGGGAAGTTTACACTCCCTGGATATTGGGAATAATACAATCCTTTTTCCCTCTGGATAAAATATCCCGGGGGGGGGGTGTTCACTCCTGGCAATTAAGAGAGTAATATTATCCTCTTTCCCACTGGATATTAGAAAAACATCACAGAAGAATGTACTCCTCCTGCGATATTAGGAGTAATATCATCCTCCCCCCTCCCCGGATATTAGAAACAATATCATGGGGGGGGGGGTGTACACCCCCCTGCGATATTGGAAGTAATATCATCCTCTTTTCTTTTAAATATTAAAAAGCGATATCACGGGGAGTTTTACACCCCCTGAAAAATTGGGAGTAATATCATCCTCTCTGCCTGTAAATATTAGGAACAATATCATAAAGGGGTGCCCACTTTCTGCCATATTGGGAGTAATATTATATTCTCCCTCCCTGGATATTAGAAAAATATCACAGGGTGGGTGTACACCTGCTGAGATATTGGGCGTAATATCATTCTCTCCCCCTCCCGAATATTAGGAACAATATCACAAAGGGGGTGTAAGCCTTCTGCGATATTGGGAGCAGTATCTTCCTCTTTTTCCCTGGATATTAGGAACAATATCACAGCGAGGGTGGACACTTCCTTCGATACTAGGAGTAACATCTTCCTCTCCCCCTGGGTATTAAGAACAATATCACGGGGGAGTGTACAACCCCTGCAATATTGGGAGTAAGATTATCATCTCCCTTTCTGGATATTAGGAACAATGTCACAGGTGGGGTGTACACCCCCTACGATATAAGGAGTAATATCATCTTCTCTGTCCCTGAATATTAGAAAAATATCACAAACGTGTGTACACCCCCTGCGATATTGGGAGTAATATCATCCTCTCTATCCCTGAATATTAGGATAAATATCACAGAAGGATGTACACCCCCTGCAATACTGGGAGTAATGTCATCCTCTCCCCCAATGAAAATTAAGAACAATATCATAGAACGGGTGTACATCCCCTGGGATATTGGGAGTCATATCATCCTCTTCCACCCTGGGCATTAGGAACCATATCACAGGGAAGGTGTACACCCTCTGTGATATTGGGAGTAATATCATAATCTTTCCAACTGGATATTAGAAAAAATATCACAGGGGGTGTGTAGACGCCCTGTGATATTGGGAGTAATATCATCCTCTCCCCACCTGAATATTAGGAACAAATCACAAGGGGACTACACATCCTGTGATATTAGGAGTGATACCATGCTCTCCTTTTCTGGATATTAGGAACAATATCACAGAAGTGGTGTACACTTACTGCGATATTGGGAATAATATCATTATTGTCTCCCGCGTGGATATTCGGAACTATATCACAGGGGCGGTGTTACTCCCGCTGCGATCTTGGGAGTAATATCATCCTCTCCTTCCCCGAATATTAGGAACCATGTCACTGGGTTGGGGGGGGGGTTTATTCCCTGTGTTATTGGGAGTAATATCATTCTCTCCCCCCGTGGATATTAGGAACAATATCACAGAGGGGGTGTACAACCTCTGCAATATTGAGAGTAATATCATCCTCTTCCATCTTGGATAAGAGAAACAATATCACAAAGAGGGTATACACCTCCTGCGATACTGAAAGCAATATCATCCTCTCTCCCTCTAAATATTAGGAACACAATCACAAGGGGGGTGCACACCCCCTGCGATAGAGGGAGTAATATTGTCTTCTCCTTACTTGGATATTAGAAATAATATCACAAGGGGGGGTGTACACCTGCTGCGATATTGGGAGTAATATTATCTTCCCCCACTGGATATTAGTAACAATATCACAAGGTCGGTGTACACCCCCTGTGATACTGGGAGTAGTATCTTCTTCTCTCCTTCTGGATGTTAGGAACAATATCACAGGGGGTATAGAGCCTCTGTGATATTGGGAGTAATATCTTTCTTCCCCATCCCCGGATATTAGGAACAATATCACAGGAGGGTGATACACCGCCTGCGATATTGGGAGTAATATCATCGTCTTTCCCAGTGGAAATTAGGAATAATAACGCAGTTGGGGTGTACACCTGCGACATTGGTAATACCATCCTCTCCCTCCTTGAGTATTAGGAACAATATCCCAGGGAGAGTGTACAGCCCCTGAGATATTGGGAGTAATATAATTCTCTTCCCGCCTGACTATTAGGAACAATATCACAGGGGGTGTACACCCTTTGCCATACTTGGAGTAATATCATCCTCTTCCCCCCTGGATATTAGGAACAATATCATGAGTGGAGTATACACCCCCTGCGATAATAGAAGTAGTATCTTCTCCCCGCCCCGGATATTAGGAACAATTTCACAGAAAGGGTGTTCACCCCCTGTGATATTGGTAGAATGTCATATTCTCCCCGGCTGGATATTAGAAACAATACAAAAAAGGGAATGTAGGCACCCTGCAATATTGGGAGTATATTATCCTCTTCTTCCTTGGGTATTAGGAACAGTATTACAGGGGGGCTGTACACCTCCTGCGAGAGAGTAATATTATCATCTCCCCTTCAAGATATTAGGAAAAATATAACAGAAGGGATGCACACATGCTGTGATATTGGGAGTAAAATCATTCTCTCCCCTCCGCGGATATTAGGAACAATATCAACGAAGGGGTGTACACCCCCTGCGATATTGGGAGTAATATCATTCTCTGCCCTTCTGAATATTAGCAACAATATCACAGGGGGTTATACACCACTTGCAATATTGGGAGTAATATCATCTTCTCCCTACCTGGATATTAGGAACAATATCACAGGAAGGTGTACACCCCATGCGATTTGGGGAGTAATATCATCCTTTTCCTTCCTGGATATTACGAAAAATATCACCAGTGGAGTGTACACCCACTGTGATATTGGGAGTACAATCATCCTCTTTGCCCTGGATATTATGAACAAGATCACATGAGGGGGGTGGGGGTGTACACATCCTGCGATATTGAAAGTAATATCATCCTCTTTGCTTTTGAATATTAGGATCAATATCACAGGGGGGTGTACAACCTCTCCCCCCCGGATATTATTCCCACCGGGGGAATGTACATCCTCTGCGATATTGGGAGTAATATCATCCTCTCCCCCGCCCTTGGATATTATAAACAATATCACGGAGGGGTGTACTCCTCTGCGATATTGGGAATAATATCCTCTTCTCCTCTGGATATTACGAACAATATCCCAGGGGGTGTACACAATACACAAACAATTACAAACAATATCACAGAATCGTGTACACCTCCTGCGATATTGGGAGTAAATTAATCCTCTTTCCCCCTGGATATTACCAACAATATCACGGGGGGGTGAACACACCTCTGCGATATTAGGAGTAATATTATTCTCTCCACTTATAGATATTAGGAACAATATCACAGAAGAGGTGTACACTTGCTGCAATACTGAGAATAGTATCATTCTCTCCTCCCTCGGATATTAGGAACAATATCATAGAGGTGGTGTACACTCCATGCGATATTGGGAGTAATATCATCCTCTCCCCTACTGGGATATTAAGAATATCACAGGGGGATGTACACCTCTAGCAATATTGGAGTGTACACCCCCCATGATATTGGGAGTAATATTACTCTCTCTCCCTCTGGATATTATGAACAATACCACAGAAGGATGTACACCTCCTTTGATATTGAGAGTAATTTCATCCTCTCCCCCGCTGGATATTAGGAAGAATATCACAGGAGGGTGTACAACCTCTGTGATATTGGGAGTAATACCATTCTCTTTCCCCCTGGATATTATGAAAAATATCACCGGGGGGTTTACACCATCTGCAATGTTGGGAGTAATATCATCCTTTTGGTCCCTGGATATTACCAACAATATCACAGGGTGGTGTACACCTCTTGCAGTATTAGGAATAATACAATCCTCTCTTCCTTTGGATATTATGAACAATGTCACAGGGGTGTGTACACCCCCTTTGATGTTTGGAGTAATATCATTGTTTCCGTCCCTGGATGTTACGAACAATATCACAGAAGGATATACACCTCCTGTGATATTGGGAGTAATATCATCCTCTCCCCCACTGAATATTATGAACAGTATCTCAGGGGTGTTACACTTCCTGAAAAAATGAAAGTAATATCGTCCTCTCCCACCCTGGATATTACAAACACTATCACAGGGTTGTGTACAACCCCTGTGATATTCGGAGTAATATTCTCTCTTCCCCTGGATATTAGGAACTATATCACGAGGGGGTGTACACCCCCTTCAATATTAAAAGTAATATCATCTTCTTCCTCCCTGAATATTGCGAACAATATCACAGGCGGGTGTACAACCCCTGTGCTTATATCCAACTGTTCAGTCCCATCTCTCATCACTCTGCTCTATGCTCTTTTCACTTCAGTCATTCTGGGTATTTGTTTATTTACTGTTTAAACCTCAGTTTGTTTACATCTGGGCTTTCAAACAAAGTTTTGCTTCCTCATATTTTACTCTTTTCTTTTCTTTTCTTTTCTCTACAACTCATCATTTAAGTATCGTCTAGGATGCCCTTCATTTGAGATTTCCTTCCTCAGCCCTCCAGACTGGGTGATATCCCCTGATACACACTCTTGTAGAACCCTGTGCTTCCTTTTTCATACCATGTGTTCAGCAAATATTTATTGACGTTGGCACCATTATATGAATGAGAGATGCAGCAGTGAAGGCAACAGACAAAAATCTCCACCCTTATAGATAAGCTCTGTTGAGAAGGCAAAACATTACCACTTATCTCTTTGGGGCTTAAGATTGGTCTTAGAATTAAATTGGCATGAGACATATTAACAGAAAAAACACACACATTTATTTAATGTACATTTTAAATGACATGGGAGCCCTCATAAGAAAGTAAGACTCAAAAAGGTGACAAAATCCACGTGCTTTTATACTCGGTGCAAAGAGGGGTAATTGTGGAAAAGTAGTTAAAATGCATGGGGAGCCTAAAGAAAGATAAAAATTATTTTAACAAGGTCTGTTCATACAGAATTCTTTCAGTCTCAACTTACTGTCCTTAATTATAAGAATGTTTATTTTATCTTGGTATAAGGAGGGCATATCTCACATGGGAATCTCGTCTTCGGTTTTTAGGAAAAGGAAGGGGGACTCAAAATGTCCTTCTTGAATATACTGTTTTTCAAGTGCCTTTAACTCAAAACAGTCAATATGCCAGAATGGTATATTTAGGGTGGTGTGTTCCGAACTCCTTCAGCTTACACTCATCACACTTGGAGTCAATTGTTTACTTTTTGTATCACCTGTTAGACTCAGCTTCATGAGAGCAGGGAACGTATCTATCTTATTTACAATTTCCTATCCCTCCACCTAGTATTGCAGCCTGAAACATTGTAGGTGTTTAGTGAATATCTGTCAAATAACTGAATGGTGTAAGAGGTTGGAGGCTCACTAGGACTGTTGATATCTATAACCTGGGGGTTTGAAAATGCCTCAGCAGAGAGTTTTGGCATGACCACTGGCACAGAACTAATCATCAAACTTGGAAAGTTACAAAACCTGCTAGAAATTATAATTTATCTAAAAAGGAGGCTTGACCTGTAAGGTGGATACATTTCAGGCTTTCCAAGCCAAATACTAATTTTAAATGTTGTTTTTTAAAGTTTAATGTTGAAGAGAGTAGGATGGATCAAGAACAAAAGCACCACAGCCCTAGTGACTCGATGGAAACTTTGGCTGGTCTCCATAAATGCTTATTGTAGAGAGCATTTTGAAAGCAATCTTTCATTTGTTTGAATGCTTACATTTGCAGAATGCTTAGAATGTTGATTTCTTTTGTCTCTGTATCTATTAGAATGAGAGAACAGAACTAAGAGGAAAAACTAATTTTACTTTCAAAAATGTATTATTCTTCAAATTAGTTTTAAAACTACAAATAAATACTAATTTGGAATGAGAAGTTTGAAAGAAGGAAGAACTTTCACTTCTAGACTGTAAATACCTTTAGAACAGAGTCTGTACCACATTCATCTTTGAATCCTCAGAATTGAGCATAGATCCTGACAATAATAATGATCTAGAAGTATTGTTTTTAAAAATTTATTTTAATTAATTTATTTTTCTAGAAATGGTGTCTCGCTACACTGAATGGTCTGAAGTGCAGTGGCTATTCATAGGTGCAATTGTAGCGTTCTATAGCCTTGAACCCCTGGACTCAAGAAATCCCCTTGCCTCAGCCTCCTGAGTATCTGGGACTACAGATGTAGGACACCATGCCCAGCTCATATTGGTTTTTTTTTGTCATGAACTTAGAAATACAGTCTCTTGAGTAGGAAAAACATCAAATAGCTTATTTTAGTAAAGAGACCAAAAATGATTAATTAGCTAAAGCTGTCATTTTTATAGATTATTTTGATATTGTAGATATAACCAGGAAAAGTCAACCAAAATAAAATGAAAAAATTTTAATTAGATTGCATTATAATATATATTTACAGCTTGCCTACCTCTGTAAGAAAATCATGCAATAAAATAAAACATACAAAACAAAACCATAAAAGGGAAACTAGAGAAGAAAATTACATTAAGAAAACATCCTTGAGAAAAGTCATAGCAATTTAGCATGACACTTGGCTCTGAGTTTCCTGTAAGCCACCATGAAAAGGGAAAACACGATGAAATACACACTTCTTATTGTCCAATAGAAGGAAAGATTGTAGTTCAACAGGAGAGACAAACTTTTTCCTGGTCCTGAGATAATTTACCATATCTATACTTACATAGATGACATGGAGAAAAATAGAAATGGGATCCTGAATGCCAATTTTACAAATAAAAATGAAAGACAAAATATATGGGAGACCACTTCTGTTTTCAGGAGTGAGTGAGAGATGAGGACGTAACATTCACTCATGGTACTACAAAAGCTGTTTCCTAAAGGTAAGATGGAGTAGTTTTGTTTCTCTGGAATGATACGATATAAAACTTGGAGAGGATTAAGAACCGAATATTGGCCAGGCATGGCAGCACGTCCGTATAATCCCAGCACTTTGGGAGGCTGAGGAGGGAGAATCACTTGAGGCCAAGAGTTCAAGACCAGTCTGGGCAACATAGCAAGACCCTGCCTCTCAATTAAAAAATTAGCCAGGCTTGGTGGCACATGCCTGTAATTCCAGCTACTCAGGAGGCTGAGGCAGGAGGATCCCTTGAGTCCAGGATTAGGAGGCTGCAGTGAGCTATGATTGCACCACTGCAACCATAGCCTGGAGAGAGAGTGAGATCCTGCTGCTTAAAAAAAAGAAAGAGGCCGGGCGCGGTGGCTCAAGCCTGTAATCCCAGCACTTTGGGAGGCCGAGACGGGCGGATCACGAGGTCAGGAGATCGAGACCATCCTGGCGAACACGGTGAAACCCCGTCTCTACTAAAAATACAAAAAACTAGCCGGGCGAGGTGGCGGGCGCCTGTAGTCCCAGCTACTCCGGAGGCTGAGGCAGGAGAATGGCGTAAACCCGGGAGGCGGAGCTTGCAGTGAGCTGAGATCCGGCCACTGCACTCCAGCCTGGGCGACAAAGCGAGACTCTGTCTCAACAAAAAAAAAAAAAAAAAAAAAAAAAAAAAAAAAAAAAAAAAAAAAAAAGAAAGAAACACAATATTTTGTGTTTTCCTTGGTTATGTGTATCTTGAAGTACTAGGGTCAGTCAAGGTGCATCAGAAGTTAGGGGTGGGGTGGTGCATGAGTTCGTAGAGGCTTGAAGGGTGCAGGGAGAAATAGGCCATGGGGGAGAGCTCTGAGCCTTCATCTCTACTCCTGTCTCTGCTCCAACCAGTGATGTTTCTCTCTTCCAGGTGTTAAATGTTCAGGTCCTTGTAAGATTTCCTCTGAAAGGAAAGGTCTGCTGGAAGATGGGCGAATCTGTAATATTAGACATGTTTATTGATGAAGCTTTCCCTGACCACCCTATTTAAAAAGCACCCACCTGCCCTGGTCCAGCACTCCTTATCTGCTTTTCCTGCTTTGTTTTTCTCAACAAAGCTTACCAACATTCAATTTACTATATAATTTACTTATTTATTTTGTGCGTGGGTCAGGGTTAGAGCAGGAAACAGTACCCTTGAACTAGATGACTTGGGGACAGTGTAATAAAATAATGGTCAACAAAAGTGTGGGCAAGGTTTAGGGAAGCTTCAGAGGGCTGCTGTAATGTGATGGGGCCAGCAACCATGGTGGTGGTGGTGGTGGTGGTGGCAGCCATTGCCACCTCAAGGCCTATAGGGGCAAAGTGAGAGAACAGTTACCAGGACAGAGAGAGGCACCTAGAGAGGGTAGCAATGTGGAGCGGGCTGCCTCTGGGAGAAGGATGCAGCCATCCCTTGATGAATCAACTCAACTTTATTCTCCTCATATTCTCTGATCTCTTGCAAGTTCCTCCCATTGGCTAAATCCACTGGAGGCAGAAGAGAAAGTGAGATTATGGATGCAGTCTATTACAGATGGGCCTTGCAGGGCACAGATCAGAGTGGAGAGTGGACCAGGAGGTGCAAACAGACGATATCTTCTGTATTTCATTTGTCTTTTTCCTCCCACTGAAACATAAGTTCTATGAGGGATGGGATTTTTGTTTTGCTTTGTTTTGTTTTTAGATAGGGTCTCGCTCTTGTTGCCTAGGCTAGAGTGTGGTGGCACAGTCATAGTTCACTGCAGCCTCAAACTCCTGGACTCAAACAATCCTCTCACCTCGTCTTCCCAAAGCACTGGGATTACAGGTGTAAGCCACTGCGATTATCTACTTCCATCTCTTGCATCTGTTGTGCTTGGATGAGTGCCCTGGCTCAGAGTTGGTGCTTGATAAATATTTCTTCAGTAAAGGAATATCAGTTGTTGTCATGTGAGTTTCAAAACCCAACTACAATAGTGTAGTTACCACACGCTGTAAACAGTGATATAAATATCACTACAGGAGACACTTTTTAATTTGTTCTCTTTGTCTCCTTGATTTATATGAGTAACGGTTAACACTCTCTTCTCTCTATATATACATATATATACACATATATATGCACACATATGTATGTATGTATGTATATAGTTTGTGTGTGTGCTTGTAGCCCCCAAATTAGTGTATATAAAATTATTTTATTATATTATTATATTGTTAGCTCTTTTGAAATGGTCTTCAGCTAGATTTGAGTAAACATATTTAGAATAAAAACTTACTACACAGGTATTTTCTATTTATTAACACAATTCAAGTCGTTAAATCATCTTTATTTCATATGTCTCTCATGCTGCCAAGGACAGCATTATCTTTTTAAGTCCTATGCCTTTCAATGCAGAAATAATCATAGCATAAAACATCAAGTACAACAACATTTATGCTATTAAACTGTTGAAGATTTATCACAAAAACAGCTGTTTTGAACAGCCTTCTGCTAGGGCAAGAAAATAAAAATAAAAATGAAGGTCAGTGATTTATTTGAACGGACAGATGGGTCAGAGCATATTCCTTCATAGTGATCTAATTTGGTCTCTGACAGGCTGTAAAAAGAAGTGACTCAGAATACAGTGTCCTTCACTGACACAAATGTGGGGCTCCAGGGGACGGGCTTCTCTACCTACCCTGCCCCAGGGGCTGGGCAAGTGTTGAGGTCTGCCTCTTTAGATACAAATATCAGACAGTCTGGGAATTACAACGACCAGGAGCAACACCTTGAGTCACCTCAGGGAGTCTCTAGGAAACCAGTGCCATCTGTCAGTGTCAGAGAGGCTCAATTCAACATGGCAGGCATGGCTGAGAAAATGAGCAGGTGTCTGCTGCCCTGGCAGAATCTGCAGAAGAGTCTTGAAACTAGGGCTCCATAGATGGCACTCCCTCTAATGCAATTTGGGAATATAATGACAGGTCTCTATCAAAGTGAATGTGGCCAATTGTATTATTGTTCTAAATGTGTGCTGCCCCTCGATGGGGTACTGCTCCCCACAGGAGGATTTCACATTCCCTCTCTGTTGATATCAGGGATGATCATGTGACTTGTGTCGTTCGTGAAGTGGGGACAGACATTTCTGCTATAAATGCTTCATTTTGTTATTGAAACACCAGGGGTTTGGTCTAGGTCCTGCTGCTTGCCTCACAGAAAGCCAATCACTGAGACAATGAGTATTGTCAGGGAAGAAGGTTTTGAGTGCTGCAGCTGAGGAGGTGGGAGATCACTCTAAAATACATCTCCCTGACTAACTAAGATCAGGGGTTTATACAGCAGGAAGGAAATGTAATTATGCGCAGGAAAACAAGGATTAAGGAGGGGTAAGAAAGAGGAGTTGGTCAACAGGAAGCAGGTAGTTGGTTAGGTGATCATGACAGTGAGGTGTCTGGTGTCTCATTGTCCAGATGTGGTGATCTGGTGAGATTCAGTTCCCTGATACTATCTGGGAGGCCTGATGGTTGGTTTCCTGAGAAAGGAATTCAGATAAGACAATTGTAACTTTCTCCAATTTGAAGGCTGGGAGAGTCAATTTCTATGTTTATTCAAAAGAAACCATAAACATCAGTTTGATGGAGCAACTGGCCAGTTTCAATTTGCCTCTGCCAAAGACAATGTTCCTCAGGGAGGTTGTTTTATTAGCTTGGGTCCTGGAGTAAAGACACATGCCCACCCACAATGAACATATAATATGAATGGGAAATAAACCTTTATCTTCGTAAGACACTGAGATTTTGGGGGTCACTTGTTGCCACAGCATAACTTAGGCTATGCTGACTGATACAAGGAAGTCACATCTCTCTGTCCCTATTTGTTCACCCTATGGCAGGTAACGGTTATCATGGGCAAATAATTTGGGGAGCTCACTAGCCATATAAAATGATAACACACTGAAGGCTGAGGAAGATGAAGCAGGAACTGTCAGGTTAATGGAGAGTTAGCAAGACACAATCATTTCCTACCAAGAAATAATTTTAACTTGAAAGTAGCCTGAGCCAGGGTATGCTGCTTGCTTCAGAGGCTGTAATTGACTCCTGCTGGTTATTTGAAGTTTTTGGATGATGCATTGAAAGCAGGACAACAGGGAACTGTTACAGCAGTCTATGCCCAAGACATGGAAAGCACTAGCATGCTTGGGCAATAAGTACTGGCACAATGTAACAATAACATCTGGAATGGGCACTCCAGAAGGACAAACACTGGAAGCTGTAGGAGGTGGAAGCATTAAAAACTGTCAAGTACAGGGCAGACAGGATAACTTAATGGGTGAGCTCAGTCCATTCCGGGGCTGATAAGTCCTATCACTCTCCCTTTCTACAGTCACTCCTCCTAAGAGACATATAAATCATATCCAATGACCTAGTAAAATAGTAAGATTTGTCTGAGTTTTGACAACAGAAAAGAATAGAGGACCTCAAATTCAGAGGGAAAGAAATAGAAGGCATTTTAAAATTGCTTTCTCACCAGAATAGGGGAAATCTAGAGATGGACAAAAAATTATACTT
This sequence comes from Chlorocebus sabaeus, assembly GCF_047675955.1. NCBI lineage: Eukaryota > Metazoa > Chordata > Mammalia > Primates > Cercopithecidae > Chlorocebus > Chlorocebus sabaeus. The sequence goes on along the minus strand of NC_132914.1, from coordinate 42,683,889 downwards.
CATCCACAAGTTGTCAGTTTTCTGAAAATACCCACAAATCTGTGATACTTCATAGAAGATACAGAAAAGAGGTTCAGTGAGATTGCTTTTCTGCTATACATTGTCTCTGTAAGATGCTTGAATGGTCTCTTTCTGGCATGAGATTAATGTATTGGAGATTAAACTCTTTCTTTCTTTCTTTCTTTCTTTCTTTCTTTCTTTCTTTCTTTCTTTCTTTCTTTCTTTCTTTCTTTCTTTCTTTCTTCCTTCCTTCCTTCCTTCCTTCCTTTTTCTTCTTTCTCTTTCCTTTCTTCTTTCTCTTTCTTCTTTCTTTCTTTCTTTCTTTCTTTCTTCTCTCTCTTTTCTTTCTTTTTTTCCCTTTTCTCTCTCTCTCTCTCTCTTTTTTTTTTTTTTTGCACTGTGGCATGTGGAAGGAGTGGGTTTTTAAGTGAAGCCATCTGAGTTTGAATCCCAGCTCTGCTTTCTAGGCCCATAACATTGACAAGGAACTTAATTTCCTTGAGTCAATTTCTTCAATAGTGTCCTTACCAGCAATTCAATGAAACAATGTAGTAAGGTAGTTTGCAAAGAGCCTAACATTTAAGAGCTCAATCCTTGCTGGTCTCCTTCTTTAATCTTTTAGCAATATTTAAAGATGACAGAGGATTTATGCTGCTAGTGTAGTTTACTCCTGGTGTGTTGACTGTAAGGTGCATTTGGTAATCATTATAATTAAAAGAATAGGTGACTACTGAGTATACCGATTGCCCCATTAATTTATCTACATGACCCACCCAGTCCAGTGCTCTGTTGCCAGATATGATGTGTTACAACGATACCTGTTGTTAATCACTAGGAGCTGGAAGTTTGTGTCACTAGTTAACTTCTATCGAGTTCGGTAAGTAGTTGAGTCCCTATTAGAGGTAAGGCATTGGGATAATTTAACCAACTGTCTCTGATCCCAGCTCTCCTGCCATCTTCTCTCCAGTCAACAGAAGAGAAAGTGTTGCTATTCCTGCTCTACCTGTATTCACAATTCTATCTTTCTAGACCCTTGGGGAACTTGCTTTATCAGTGATTTCTTCCTTATTGTCAATTTCCTCCCTTCTGATGGTTCCTTCTCCTCTGCTGGGATGAGAAAAGAATAAACAATACTCAAAATACTCTTAGGAGCACTCTTGCCCAGGAGTAAGACAGCCTCAGTGCATGAGAATGAAGTGGGGAGAAGTGTTTAGAGCAGCTATTAGGATAAATTATTGCATTCAAAGGAGCTGGGCAAGTTGGCCCCTCTTCTCCATACTGAGCAGCTGGGAGCAAGCAAGCTGGTTGCCTCCAGATTAAAGCTGTAACAAATTCTTCTTAAATAAAGTGAATTTAATCTGTGGTGCTATCTAGAGGAAAAAAAACAGAGTCATCTGGAACTCTACAATAATTCTACAATAATTAGAGGGAGGAAAGAGGAAAAAGGAAATGAGGCTTCAGCATGTTCTTCCAGCATAGAATCATAATGGAGTTCAGTAAGCGTTCTGACATGGGGAATACCTAGGGGGACCAAAGAAGAACAAGGACTCAGACTTTCAGTGGACCAGCCACCAGTGTACTCTGCCATGTTGGAGGTTGGATCCCTGTTAAATCACAGAAGGTAGAGAGAGTTGTAACTTTTGAATGCAAGTTTAAAAATAGATGCAGTAGGGCCATTTTTCTTGACAAGTGAAGAAAATTATTGCTGCTACGGTCTGAATGTTTGTGTACCTCCAAACATTCTCATATGTTGAAACCTAATGCTCAAGGTGATGGTATTAGAAGGTAGGGCCTTTGGGAGGTGATTACATCATGAGGGCAGAGGCCTCATACATGGAATGAGAGCCCTCATTAAAAACCCCGGAGAGCTGCCTCGCCCCTTCCACCATGTGAAGACATCATATGCCTCGCCCCTTCCACCATGTGAAGGAGCTGCTTTGCCCTTCGACCGTATGAATTCTGGAGGTACACAAACATTCACATTCACACCATAGCAGCAATAATTCTCTTCACTTGTCCAAAAAAAATGGCACTACTAGATCTCTTTTTAAAATTTCATCCAAATGTTACAACTCTCTCCAACTCCTGTGATTTAAGAGAGGTCCAGCCTCCAAAATGGCAGAGTACACTGGTGGCTGGTCCACTGAAAGTGAGAGTTCCCTGTTCTTCTTTGTTCCTTCTCATGGTCCCACCATGACAAGGCACCATCTATGAACCAGGAAATGGGCTCACACTAGACGACATCTGTTGACACCTTAATCGTGGCTTCCCAGCCTCCAGAACTATGAGAAATAAAATTCTGTTGTTTGTAACTTACACAGTTTATGGTGTTTCTTTAGTTATAGCAGCCCAAATAGACTAAGACAGTTGCCATATACTATATTGTGTCCTCCATTACCATTCATATTTTGAAGCTGCAGCCCCTAATGTGATGATGGGATTTGGAAATGGGACATTGGGAAGTAATTAGGTTTGGATGAGGTCATGATGGCAGGGCCCTCACAATGGAATTAGTGCACTTATACGAAGAGACTCCAGGGAGCTTGTTTTCTCTCTCTCCACCATGGGAGAATTCAAGGAGAAGGTGGCCATCTGCAAGCCAGGAAGAGACCCTTACCAGAGCCTGACCATGTTGGCACCCTGATCTCAGACTTTGATCCCCCAAAAATGTGAGAACATAAGTTTCTGTTGTTTAAGTCATCCAGACTGTGGTATTTCGCTACGGCAGTCTGAGTAGACTAAGACAATGATCAAGTGGGAAAGGGTCAAATGTTCTACCATTGTGCTATTGGCTTCATCTTATTCAAAATTATAATATCTTATTTTTCATATTAAGTCCTAAAGTAATAGGTTCAGGATATTCAAGATACTACGTGTATCACACAAGCCATTCAAAATCATAAACAATTGTTTTTAAAATTCATAAAATAAATCCCATCCTTTACTCAAGATAGTTTTGAGTATCCTAGATCCTTTGCATTTCCATATAGATCTAAGAATCAGTTTGTCGATTACCACTCTTACTCTGTAATGGAACACTGTTGACCCACTGATCCATTTTTGTTGAACTTGAGCTATAATATGAATAGCAAACTGCAAATATAGAAAATGTAGATGATGAAATATACATAGCGCAAATATGTGAATAATGGGCAAATAATGTGGAAATATGCAAATCTCCATAGGTAGAAAACACAAGAATAACACAGATAGAAGTTTTCACCACTTCACTCTGGAGTCAAATGGGCTGTCTAGTATGCGGGAGAGACAAGGGGTACAAATTGTCCAGCTCTTTTGGATGCAGTCCTTTAATTCAGAGGTTCCCAATTCAGGGGCCAGGGACCAGTCTGTAGCCTGTTAGGAATTGGGCCACACAGCAGGAGGTGTGTGGATGGCAAGCTAGCCTTACCAACTGAGTTTCACCTCCTGGCAGATCAGCGGAGGCTGACCGGGCGCGCTGGCTCATGTTGATAATCCCAGCACTTTGGGAGGCCAAGGCAGGCAGATCGTCTGAGGTCAGGAGTTCGAGACTGGCCTGGCCAACATGGTGAAACCCCGTCTCTACTAAAAATACAAAAATTAGCCGGGCGTGGTGGCATGCCTCTGTAATCCCAGCTACTCCAGAGGCCGAGGCAGGAGAATTGCTTGAACCCAGGAGGCAGAGATTGCAGTGAGCCGAGATGGCGCCACTGCACTTCAGCCTGGGTGACAGAGCAAGACTCCATCTCAAAAAAAAAAAAAGAAAAAAAAAAGGATCAGCGATGGCATTAGATTCTCATAGGAGCTTGGACTCTATTGTGGATTGCACATGCCAAGGATCTAGGCTGTGTATTCTGCATGAGAATCTAATCCCCCCTCCCTGGTCCATTGAAAAATGGTCTTCCATGAAACCATGGTGCCAAAGAGGTTGGGACTGCCACTTTAATTAATAAAAATGTGCAAATATGCAAATAACTGAGAACTTTGTGCTATTAACTTAGTGTTAACCAAAATGAATTCACTTATGTCCTTTCGATATTTGCACAAACTTTGAAAAACTCATGGTTGTTAGAATGTGATGGGATTTCTGTGAAAATATCTTAGTCTTGGCTGCTATAACAAAATACCTTAGAGTGGGTAATTCATAAACAACAGAAACTTATTGCACACAGTTCTAGAGACTGGGATGTCCAAGATCAAGACACCCGCAGATTTGGTGTCGGTTGAGAGCTTATTCCTCATAGATAGCACCTTCTAGAGGACACCATGTGTCTTCGCATGGTTGCACTGCTTTCATAAGGTCACTAATCCCTTTCCTGAGGACTCTGCCCTTGCAACTTCACTTCCTAAAAGGCTCCACCTCTTAATACTATCACATTGGCAATTAAATTTCAACATATGAATTTTGGGAGGATTCATTATTAATCTAACATTTCAAATTGGGGAAATGTATGTGAACAAAATGGTTTCAACCCCTTTTCCTGTAAAATTGTTAAACTCCTGGCAGACCATTTGATAGATCCCTGGAGACCATCAGTTATCAATGAACTGTAACAAACTCCAAAAGTCAAGGTGACAATGTTAATTTCAGACAATGTAGAATTTCAGGTTGAGAAATGCTATGCTGGAAGAATAAAGATGTGTAACTTTCAACCCATTAGAGGAAATAAATTTGAATAAAGAAAACAATGTAAGCATTTTCTCATGTCATAAAAATCTCTTCAGAACCTTTCCTTTAATTGGCTGCTTAATATTCTATTGTGTAGTTGACCAGCAAACTGAATTCGAAAATATAGTGAAAGATTTCTCTGCCATTGCAACACAACAGTGATTTATTAGTAGGACTTTTATTAACACTATAAATCAAATCAATAGGTTCAAGGAAAAATAACAATAATGGATAACAAAAAGGCACTTTAAAAAATCAACACCAAATTCATGTTTTGCTATGTTCTTTAATAATTTTCTATAGCATGGAGATTTATGTTTCTTTGAAAATATGTAAGAACTAACTAATAAATCTTTTCAAAAGCCTTTTATTTTTAAAATAATGACTTGATAACTTGCATTTCTTGGTTATTGATGATTATTAATCTATTCAGATTTTGTTGAGCTTTATACGTCCATTTTATTCTTTTAAATTTTCAGAGAAAATTGTCTATTTTTTAATACTAAAATGTATGGGCATGGAATTATGAATAGTTCTCTACTATCATTTATTATTTTCCTTTCTAGCTTTTATAATAGTTCCCTTTTGTCTCTATTTTTGTTTGTGATTTTCTACTTTCATTGATCGGGTTTACCAGCAGTTTGTCTGTTGCATTTTTTTCATCAAAATTTTCTTCATTTATTTATAAAAGGTACTTTAAAAATTCATTAATTTTTGTTTCTATCTTTATTATTTCTCTCTCTGTATTCTTTAGGAATTTTATTCATTTGTTTGTTTGCCTGATTTCTGTTTACATCTTTCAACTTGAGATGGATTATAATATTTTCTTTTTAAAATGTTAATAATAAAAATTAAAATTATATATTTGCCTTTTAGGGCAATTATTAGTTTATTGAACAGTCTTACTGAATGTTGGCTGAGGGCCAGGCAATATTTCAGGTGCTGGGGATACAACAGTGAACAAAACAGACAAAAATCCCTAGCTTCATGGAGCTTATATTCTAGTAGGAGATGGTGAAAATTAAATTAAAGATGTAATCCATTATGTAGTATATGAAAAAGTGATAAATTCTAGGAAAATAATAGCAGAAATAGGAGATAAGGAATTCTGGAGAGTAGAATCTATAATTTTATTTTTGTCTAAATGGTATGGATTTGCATTGTTTGTTTCTCCTTTGCCAATATTTATTGAGAAGAATGCTTTAAATTTTCTAAATGGATTTTAAAACTCTTTTTTTTTTTTTTTTTTGAGATGGAATCTTGCTCTGTTGCTCAGGCTAGAGTGCAGTGGCGTGATCTCCATTCACTGCAAGCTCCGCCACCCGGGTTCATGCCATTCTCCTGCCTCAGCCTCCTGAGTAGCTGGGACTACAGGACCTGCCACCACGCCCGGCTAATTTTTTGTGTTTTTAGTAGAGAGAGGTTTCACTGTGTCAGCGAGGATGGCCTTGATCTCCTGACCTCGTGATCCACCCGCCTCGGCCTCCCAAAGTGCTGGGATTACAGGCGTGAACCACCGTACCCGGTCTAAAACTGTTATCATTTATTTCTAATTTCGTTGAATTGTGGTTGGAGGAGGTGGCCTGTGCAGATTTTGCGTTGGTGTATTTATTAATGTTTTCTTTGTGGCTGGTCTGTGTCAGTTTGCCTTGTTCTCAGTGCAAGTGCTTGAAAACCCAGCTGAGGGATTTGAATGACTGAGGGGCTGATTTGTGCCCTACAACAAGTCCACAGGGGAGAGCCCAGGACTGCCTTGAAGGAAGCAGGCTCTTTCTGTTTTCCTGCTCTGCCAACTTATGGAGACGGTGCTGCTGCATCTTGGGCATCCTGTGTATGTTCCAAGCAGGAAGGAAGAGGAACAGAAAGAGGAGGTGCATGTAGATTTGTGTTTCTGTCTCTTTGGCAAGAACTGAACCACATGGGCACTGCCAGCTACAAGACAGCCTAGCTAGGCTTGTTTTCAGTTTTCTAATCTCTAGCTTACAGCATAAAGTGTATAATGATTGTTAGGTAGGCCAATCTAATGAATCTAGTACAATATCAATTTTCATATATGTAACAAAGATACAGAAACTATATATTTTTTGTAGGGGGTCCTTTGCTCTCCTATATTAAAAATTATTTATGTCGTTTATTTTTTGCATACTTGACCTATCAAAAGGTAAAAATAGTCTAATAAAGTCTTGTGGAATAAACATATTTTTGTTTCTGCTTTTATTTGAAATAAGTCTTACTTCCTATATTTTAAAACCATTTTATTGAGTGCTTAAAGGCCAATGGTAGATCTTTACTGTGGACTGATGCCTTTCATCCTATTTCTTTCTTTTTGACTTGAATACTCTTTTATGCAATTTATGGCATAAAATAAATTGTGCTTTATTTTAATTTGCACTGGACTGGAACATCTTGGCCCACTCTTCAATTGTATTTAGTTAATTGTCTTTAATTGATTTTCATATTTCCAACCAAACATTTTATCTCTTGTTTTCATCATATACTTCCTCATTTATTTATTCATCATCCATCATAAATATTTGCTGAGAAACTATGATGTGCCGAGCAGTTCTTGATGCTGGAGATACAACAGGAAAAAAACCAAAGACTATAATTGTGAGACTATTACATTACATTGAACAAGCATGATCTAAGGAATGTAATAAATAACTTGATGAAGTTGAATGGTGTTCATTCAACTTCATAACTATGGGCCTAGTTTTATCCTGGCCCATTTCCTGTTCGCCTTCCCCTGGCTCCAACATAGCTGAGTCAAAAGAACTAGCTTAGCAGATGGGGAGGGGCAGTAGCAGTATCAGGAAAGAGATAAGAAGCCAGGGAAGCAGGATAAATTGTGTAAAGGAGTAACAAGTTAAAAAGAAAGAAAGAGGATAAAAGGCATCGGTCCACAGTAAAGAGCTACCATTGGCCTTTAAGCACTCAATAAATGCCATGAGAGAAAGGAGGAGGAAAGGGCTAGGTTATGTTTGTCCTGTTTTATTTCAAACTCACCAAGCAGATATGTTTCTACACTTCTTTGGTGGAGGAGTTAAAGGAGAGAGCAAAAGGAGACCAGGAGTGTTATTTTAGAAAAACAAGGAAGGAACCATGGAGAGTGAGAAGTGCTTTTTCTTATGCAACTCATCTTTGTAAGGCAGTTTCCCACATTTCCTCTTGTCTCTCCAATCTTCTGGCCTGTGCTCATAGCTTAGCTTTCACCTGGGGCATACAAATCAGGTCTTTTGCTTTTCAGATCATTCCCAGATGGCTTTCATCTACCACCAGGTTGGATCTCTATTGAACCTGTATGTTGTAATCTTGTGTTTTTATTCTCATTTGCTATGGACTTGAGGCCTTGTGGGTGTGAATACCAGAAAAGCTGGGAGAGAGAGTATCTGCAGTGCAAATTATGGTCAAAAGTAAACACTTCAAAATTCAATTACTCTATCCATTTGGGAAATTTAACCCCACAACTCAAAAGTGGAAGAATCACAATTCTAAGAAAAAGTTTCTTACTTTTGGTTTTGTGCTCAGTCTACAAGCAATATCTCATTTTTTAGTGTTTCTTTTTAAACATTTCCTCCTTTTTTTTCAGTTTCTTGATTTCCTAGCCTATTTCTCTTTAGCCTGCAGATGAGATTAGAGAATGCCAGAGGAATTCTAGAGGACAGACATAGGCGAGAATGGCTTTTCTTGTATGTTTGAGAGAATTTGTATAAAAGTACTTTAATGGTTGTGTGCACATTCCTTGTTTGATAGGTGCTGTAATATTTTCAATGTACAGTCCCTGATAATTCACACTGTGGTGTGGACAAGTGGGTTGAAACAGAAAGAGGCAGTCTATTTCCTGAAGATTCTTTCTTAACTGGTAAATCTCCCCATGAGAACAGACATTTTTTCCACCTTCCTTTGGGTAGATTCATTGGCCAATACAGTTGACCGTTGAACAACAGGGTTTGAAATGCATGGGTCCAATTATATGCAGATTTTTTTTCAGCCAAACATGGATGGAAATACAGTCTTATAGGCTATGATATGCATATATACCAAGGACTGACTGTGAGACTTGAGTATGTGAGGACTTTGGATTGTCCTGGACCCAATCCTCCTCGAACGATGAAGCATGACTGTAATACTTTTTCCAGCTGGAGGGTCTTAGTGCTAACTTCTGCTTCATTTCCTCGTCATCCACACCCTCACCTGAACCCACCTCCCTTAGTTTCAGGCTCAGTCTTGCCTAGTCCCAGAATTATTTTTTTTTAACCATTAACTTTTGAGGAAAAAGTACTATAAAACATTTCTTTTTTTTAATACTTTAAATTCTGGGGTACATGTGCAGAACATGCAGATTTGTTACATAGGTATACATGTGCCATGGTGGTTTGCTGTACCCATCAACCCATCATCTACATTAGGTATTTCTCCTAATACTATTCCTCCCATAGACACCCCTAGCCCCCAACAGGCCCTGGTGTGTGATGTCCCCCTCCCTGTGTCCATATGTTTTCATTGTTCAACTCCCACTTATGAGTGAGAACATGGGGTGTTTGGTTTTCTGTTCTTGTATTAGTTCACTGAGAATGATGGTTTCCAGTGTCATCCATGTCCCTGCAAAGGACATGAACTCATACCTATTGCTTGTTTTCCTCAGGTTTGTCAAAGAGCAGAGCGTTGTAGATTCGTGGCGTTATTTCTGAGGCCGCTGTTCTGTTCCATTGGTCTATATATCTGTTTTGGTACCAGTACCATGCTGTTTTTGTTACTGTAGCCTTGTAGTATAGTTTGAAGTCACGTAGTGTGATGCCTCCAGCTTTGTTCTTTTTGCTTAGGATTGTCTTGGCTATGTGGGCTCTTTTTCGGTTCCATATTAACTTTAAAGTAGTTTTTTTCCAATTCTTTGAAGAAAGTCAATGGTAGCTTGATCGGGACAGCATTGACTCTATGAATCACTTTGGGCAGTATGGCCATTTTGAGGATATTGATTCTTCCTATCCATGAGCATGGAATGTTTTTCCATTTGTTTGTGTCCTCTCTTATTTCCTTGAGCAGTGGTTTGTAGTTCTCCTTGAAGAGGTCCTTCACATCCCTTGTAAATTGGATTCCTAGGTATTTTATTCTCTTTGTAGCAATTGTGAATGGGAGTTTAGTCATGATTTGGATCTCTGTTTGTCTGTTATTGGTGTATAGGAATGCTTGTGGTTTTTACACATTGATTTTGTGTCCTGAGACTTTGCCGAAGTCGCTTATCAGCTTAAGGAGATTTTGGGCTGAGACAGTGGGGTTTTCTAAATATACAATCATGTCATCTGCAAATGGAGACAATTTGATTTCCTCTTTTCCTACTTGAATATCCTCTCTTTCTTTCTCTTGCCTGATTGCCCTGGCCAGAAATTCTGATACTATGTTGAATAGGAGTGGTGAGAGAGGGCATCCTTGTCTTGTGCCAGTTTCCAAAGGGAATGCTTCCAGTTTTTGCCCATTTAGTATGATACTGGCTGTGGGTTTGTCATAAATAGCTCTTATTATTTTGAGATACGTTCCATCAATGCCCAGTTTATTGAGAGTTTTTAGCATGAAGTGCTGTTAAATTTTGCCAAAGGCCTTTTCTGCAACTATTGAGATAATCATGTGGTTTTTGTCATTGGTTCTGTTTATGTGATGGATTACATTTATTGATTTGCTTATGTTGAACCAGCCTTGCATCCCAGGGATGAAGCTGACTTGATCATACTGGATAAACTTTTTGATGTGCTGCTGGATTCAGTTTGCCAGTATTTTATTGAGGATTTTGGCATTGATGTTCATCAGGGATATTTGCCTGAAATTTTCTTTTTTGGTTGTGTCTCTGCCAGGTTTTGGTATCAGGATGATGCTAGCCTCATAAAATGAGTTAGGGAGGATTCCGTCTTTCTGTTATTTGGAGTAGTTTCAGAAAGAATGGTATCAGCTCCTCTTTGTACCTCTGATATAATTTGGCTATGAATCTGTCTGGTCCTGGACCTTGCTTGATTGGTAGGGTATTAATTATTGCCTCAATTTCAGAACTTGTTGTTGGTCTATTCAGGGATTCAACTTCTTCCTGTTAGTCTTGGGAGGGTGTATGTGTCCAGGAATTTATCCATTTCTTGTAGATTTTCTAGTTTATTTGCATAGAGGTGTTTATAGTATTCTCAGATGGTAGTTTGTATTTCTGTGGGATTGGTGGTGATATCCCCTTTATCATTTTTTATTGTGTCTATTTGATTCTTCTCTCCTTTCTTCTTTATTAGTCTGGCTAGCAGTCTACCTATTTTGTTGATCTTTTCAAAATTCCAGCTCCTGGATTCATTGATTTTTTGAAGGGTTTATTGTGTCTCTATCTCCTTTAGTTCTGCTCTGATCTTAGTTATTCTTCCCTTCTGCTAGCTTTTGAATTTGTTTGCTCTTGCTTCTTTAGTTATTTTAGTTAGATGTTTCCTGCTTTCTCTTGTGGGCATTTAGTGCTATAAATTTCCCTCTATGCACTCCTTTAAATGTTTCCCAGAGAATCTGGTATGTTGTGTCTTTTTTCTCATTGGTTTCAAAGAACATCTTTATTTCTGCCTTCATTTCATTATTTACCCAGTAGTCATTCAGGAGCAGGTTGCTCAGTTTCCATGTAGTTGTGTGGTTTTGAATGAGTTTCTTAATTCTGAGTTCTGATTTGATTGCACTGTGGTCTGAGAGACTGTTATGATTTCCATTCTTTTGCATTTGCTGAGGAGTGTTTTATTTTCAATTATGTGGTCAGTTTTAGAATAAGTGCAATGTGGTCCTGAGAAGAATGTATATTCTGTTGATTTGGGGTGGAGAGTTCTATAGATGTCTATTAGGTCTGCTTGGTCCAGAGCTCAGTTTAGGTCCTGGATATCCTTGTTAATTTTCTGTCCCATTGATCTGTCAAATATTGACAGTGGGGCATTAAAGTCTCCCACTATTATTGTGTGGGAGTCTAAGTCTTTTTGTAGGCCTCAAAGAACTTGCTTTATGAATCTGAGTGCTCCTGTATTGTGTGCATATATATTCAGGATAGTTAGCTCTTCTTGTTGCATTGATCCCTTTACCATTATGTAATGGCCTTCTTTGTCTCTTTTATCTTTGTTGGTTTAAAGTCTGTTTTATCAGAGACTGGGATTGCAACCCCTGCTTTTTTTTTCCTTTCCATTTGCTTGTAAATATTCCTTCATCCCTTTATTTTGAGCCTATTTGTGTCTTTGCATGTGAGATGGGTCTCCTGAATACAGCACACCGATGGGTCTTGACTCTTTATCCAATTTGCCAGTCTGTGTCTTTTAATTGGGGCATTTATCCCATTTACATTTAAGGTTAATATTGTTATGTGTGAATTTGATCCTGACATTATGATGCTAGCTGGTTATTTTGCACATTAGTTGATGCAGTTTCTTCATAGCACCAATGGTCTTTACAATTTGGTATGTTTTTGCAGGGGCTGGTACCAGTTATACCTTTTCATGTTCAGTGCTTCCTTCAGGAGCTCTTGTAGGGAAGGTCTGGTGGTGACAAAATCTCTCAGCATTTCCTTGTCTGTAAAAGATTTTATTTCTCCTTTGCTTATGAAGTTTAGTTGGGCTGGATATGAAATCCTGGGTGGAAAATTCCTTTATTTAAGAATGTTGAATATTGGCCCGCACTCTCTTCTGGCTTGTAGGTTTTCTGCCCAGAGATCCACTGTTAGTCTGATGGGATTCCCTTTGTGGGTAACCCGTCCTTTCTCTCTGGCTGCCCTTAACAATTTTTCCTTCATTTCAACTTTGATGAATCTGACAATTATATGTCTTGGAGTTGCTCTTCTCGAGGAGTATCTTTGTGGTGTTCTCTGTATTTCCTGAATTTGAATGTTGGCCTGCCTTGCTAGGTTGGGGAAGTTCTCCTGGATGATATCCTGAAGAGTGTTTTCCAACTTGGTTCCATTCTCCCTGTCACTTTCAGGTACACCAATCAAACATAGACTTGGTCTTTTCACATAGTCCCATACTTCTTGAAGGCTTTGTTCCTTTCTTTTCACTCTTGCTTCTCTAATCTTGTTTTCTCATTTTATTTCATTGAGTTGATCTTCAATCCCTGATATCCTTTCTTCTGCTTGATCAGTTTGGTTATTGATACTTGTGTATGCTTCATGAAATTCTTGTGCTGTGTTTTTCAGCTCCATCATGTCATTTATGTTCTTCGGTAAACTGGTTAGCAGTTCATCTAACCTTTTCTCAAGGTTCTTAGCTTCCTTGCTTTGGGTTAGAACATGCTCCTTTAGCTCGGAAGAGTTCGTTATTACCCATCTTCTGTCAATTCGTCAAACTCATTTTCTGTCCAGTTTTGTTCCCTTGCTGGTGAGGAGTTGTGATCCTTTGGAGTAGAAGAGGCATTCTAATTTTTGGAATTTTCAGAGATTTTGCCCTGGTTTCTCCCCATCTTTGTGGATTTATCTACCTTTGGTCTTTGAAGTTGGTGACCTTTGGATGGGGTCTCTGAGTGGACATCCTTTTTGTTGATATTGATACTATTCCTTTCTGTTTGCTAGTTTTCCTTCTAACAGTCAGGCCCCTCTGCTGCAGGTCTGCTGGAGTTTGCTGTCTCCGGCAGAGGCTGCAGACCAGCAAAGATTGCTGTCTGTTTCTTCCTCTGGAAGCTTCCTCCCTGAGGGGCACTTGCCACATGCCAGCCAGGGTTCTCCTGTATGAGGTGTCTGTCGGCCCCTACTGAGAGATGTCTCCTAGTCAGGATACATGGGGGTCAGCGATCCAATTGAGGAGGCATTCTGTCCCTTATCAGAGCTCAAACGTTGTGCTGGTAGATCCATTGTTCTCTTCAGAGCTACCAGGTAGGGACGTTTAAGTCTGCCGAAGCTGCACCCACAGTCGCCCCTTCCCCCCAGTCCCTGACTGGGCTGCTGCCGTTTTTTTCAGAGATGCCCTGCCCAGAGAGGAGACAGCCTGGCCACAGCTGACTTGCTGAGCTTGGGTGGGTTCTGCCCAGTTCAAACTTCCTGGCGGCTTTGTTTACACTGTGAGGGTGAAACCGCCTACTCAAGCCTCAGCAATGGTGGATTCCCCTACCCCTACCAAGCTCCAGCATCCCAGGTTGAGCTCAGACTGCTACTGTGCTGGCAGCCAGAATTTCAAGTCAGTGGATAGTAGCTTGCTGGGCTCCGTGGGGGGTGGGAACTGCCAAGCCAGACTACTTGGCTCCCTGGCTTCATTCAGCCCCGTTTGCAGGGGAGAGAATGGTTTTGTCTTGCTGGTGTTCCAGGTGCCACTGGGGTATGAAGAAAGACTCCTGCGGCTAGCTCAGTGTCTGCCCAAATAGCCGCCCAGTTTTTTGCTGGAAACCCAGGTCCCTGGTGGTGTAGGCACGTGAAGTAATCTTCTGGTCTGGGGTTGCCAAGACTGTGGGGAAAGTGCAGTATCTGTGTGGGAGCGTGCGGGAAAGTGCAGTATCTGTGTGGGAGTGTGCGGTATAGTCCCTAATGGCTTCCCTTGGCTGGTAGATGGAGTTCCTGGACCCCTTGCCCTTCCCCACCCTGCTTTGGCTCTTGGGCTGCACCACTGGCCAACCAGTTCCAATGAGATGAACCAGGTAACTCAGTTGGAAATGCAAAACTCACCTGCCTTCTGCGTCGATCTCACTGGGAGCTGCAGATCTGAGCTCTTCCTATTCGGCCATCTTGCCAGCAACCTCCAAGTACTACAAAGCATTTCAAATGCACATAAAAACAGAATAGTACAATAAATCCTCATGTACTCATCAGCCAGAATCAACAGTTGTTAAAACTGTGACACACTGCACTATGTACTTTTTTCTTTGTTGAAATATTTTTAAAAGCGTATCCTATACTTAAAATCATTTCGCCTCTACACACTTCAATGTGGATTGAGGTACAAGCTATTAAATGTCATCAACATTCTTCTAAGAGGTGCAGAATGTATTCTCCAGGTTCCTCACTTTCCAAATTCGTTTATACACATCCCACACATTTAGTGTCTAAATGTTGAACTCAACTATATAAATTATAAATTAAACAAATCAATCGATTGTGTTCACTCTAATATCTGGAAGAAAAAAGTCAACATAATTTAAAAATCAATCCGTGAGTCAACAGATTTATTGAGTAGTGAATCAGCTGGATGGAGGGGCTGGGAAACCCAGCTGGGATGGCTGCTGCTTCTCCAATTGGCTGCTGCAGAGCAGGAGACTCTGACTTCCTCCTTCCCCAGCCATGCCAGCAGAATGACTGTGATGGAATCCCTGGTCCCTCCTGCACTGTTTCTACTCAGCTGTGCAGAAATCTGCTGCCTTCCGCAGTGAAGCCATTCTCTAAGACCAGCCAGAGTCCCACCTGCTGAAAGACTTCAGTGAGGTCTTTCCTAATTGTGGCTTCCAGTTATTACTGTCTTCAGCACACAATTTAGCAATTACTGCTTCATGCATACATCTTGCCTTCCTGGGTGGATTGCAAGACATCGAGGGTAAGAACTATGTTTTGCCTTCTATAATGTAACTTAAAATGCCCAATAACGATGGCACGGCAGGCGCTCAATATATATTGAGGAAGGGGCAAATGCAGCTCAGCTGAAGTTGCTTAGTGTCAGTTTTTTTCGGCTTAGAATCAACTCATAAGAGAGAGAAAAGAAATAAAAAACCCCGCAAAGGCATTTTTGCCTAAGAATGTGGATAAAAAGACATACTGCATTGTCTTTCATCCATCCACTTGTTCAACCTGCCCTACAAGTCCTCGTAAACCCTGTCTATTTTGTCTTTTCTTGAACAACATAAAATGTCTTTTTCTTTTTCTTCCCTTGTGCAAATGACGAGGGCAATTGTTTGTTGCTGGCAGGTACTGCGGTATGACCACATGTTTAAGAGTCCTAAAACCCTATGTAAGAAGTCAGTCTCTAACTGAACCCATACCCAAATCAACAGGCTCATTCCTGCAGCAGCACCATGGTGCCACCAAGTGGACAGCTTTTGAACAATTCAACTCATTGTGAACTGGCAAATCATTTTAGAACTGGAGCATTTATGGCCCACTCACTTAAGTAAGTTAGTAGTAGATTTTATACTCTTTAATCTTATACCTTGTATGTTTGATGAATTCTAACAATTGCTTCACATGTGCTTCTTGAAATTTTATTCTCTTTAACTCCTATTTGTGATTTCTTTAAGAAAATTCTTAATGAAAACATTTATGGTGTACAATAACATGAGCACATACCTTTCATTTCACTGTATTTTGAGAGAAAGCAAGTTCTTCATTTTATCTGGGTCAGTTTTTAAAAGATTAATTATATTTCCTAGGAAAGTCTACTTAAAGGAGAAGAATGCTTGCTTATATGATAGATATGTGGGCTATGTGCAGTTTTGTTGTTTGACATTTTCTGCAGTTAATCTTACATCATGCTGTTCAGAACATCAAACAAATGGTGCTGGTGCAATTGAACATCCACCTACAAAAAATAAACCCAACTCTTACCTTGAGTCATAAACAAAAATTAACTTGAAAAGGATCTGATTGTCACAAACACTTTAAGTCCCAGCTGACTGCCCACTTTGAGAAAATCCTTGAAGAAACAAAGGCAGTTCTAGTACATTTGACTCTCTTTTATTTACCTGAAGCTAAAAGTATCTCACCTACATTTTCCTCAATGGAGATCCCATATGATGAATTTTCTTTATTAAAAATAAAAAGGTATTTGTTTATTTCAATATTAAATATTTTCCTTTTTTTTTTTTTTCTGAGACAGAGTTTTGCTCTTATTGCCCAAGCTGGAGTGCAATGGCATGATCTTGGCTCACTGCAGCCTCTGCCTCCCAGGTTCAAGTGATTCTCCTGCCTCAGCCTCCCAAGTAGCTGGAATTACAGGTGCATGCCACCACACCTGGCTATTTTTTTTTTATTATTATTATTATTATTTTGTATTTTTAGTAGAGACAGGGTTTCACCATGTTGGTTAGGCTGGTCTCGAATTCCTGATCTCAAGTGATCCATCCACCTTGGCCTCCCAAAGTGCTGGGATTACAGGCATGAGCCATCATGCCTGGTCACTTATTAAATATTTCTGAAAGTCTATCTTGGCTCCATATAACTTAGGGAAGTGTATAGTTTTATCTTATATGGGAGGATTGAAAAAAATTTTAATTTATATCATAAAACATTCATAAAATGTAGGCAAGTGCATTGGACTAGCAGCCATGAGATACAAAGTCTACTCTTAGGGATGGATGTTTCTTTCTTTCTCTTTTCTTTTCTTTCTTTTTCTTTTCCTTCCTTCCTTCCTTCCTTCCTTCCTTCCTTCCTTCCTTCCTTCCTTCCTTCCTTCCTTCCTTCCTTCCTTCCTTCCTTCCTTCTTTCCTTCCTTCCTTCCTCCCTCCCTCTTTCCTTCTTTTCTTTTCTCTCTCTCTCTCTTTTTTTTTTTTTTTGAGACTGAGTCTGGCTCTGTCGCCCAGGCTGGAGTGCAGTGGCGCCATCTCACTGCAGGCTCCGCCTCCTGGGTTCACGCCATTCCCCTGTCTCAGCCTCCCAAGGTAGCTGGAACTACAGGCGCCCGCCACCACACCCGGCTAATATTTTTGTAGTTTTAGTAGAGACGGGGTTTCACTGTGTGTTAGCCAGGATAGTCTCAATCTCCTGACCTCGTGCGTGATCTGCCCGCCTCGGCCTCCCAAAGTGCTAGGATTACAGGCATGAACCACCACGCCCAGCCTTTTTTCCTCTTTCTTCTTTCTTTCTTTCTTTCTTTCTTTCTTTCTTTCTTTCTTTCTTTCTTTCTTTCTTTCTTTCTTTCTTTCTTTCTTTCTTTCTTTCTTTCTTTCTTTCTTTCCTTCTTTCCTTCTTTCTTTCTTTCTTTCTTTCTTTCTTTCTTTCTTTCTTTCTTTCTTTCTTTCTTTCTTTCTTTCCTTTCTTTCTTTCTTTTCTTTTCTTTCTTTTCCTTTTCTTTTGATAGAGGTCTTGCTGTGTTGTCTAGGTTGGTCTCCTGGGCTCAAGCAATCCTCTAGCCTCAGCCTCCCTCCCACCTCAGCCTCCCGAGTAGCTGGGATTACAGGTGCACCCAGCTCCAGGGCTGTTTCAAACTACTAGTTTGGCCACATATAAGACACTTAAGACTCTCTCTCTTTTGTAAAATGAGGTAGTTAATGTCCCCCTCTAAAAAAATTTGTGTATTCCTAAGAGCATTTGTTATGCTGTTAATAAGGAGGCCGGGCAGGATCTTTTAAATTCTTTCCTTGTCTCCTGTTTGTTTCTCATGACTGTACATATTTGCAAGTTATTATCCTTACAAAATGAACTCTTTACTTAAAAGCTGTTATTCTTGAGACCTGAAACTAATTTGATGGACACTTGTGGAAAATTTCTCAGAGCTATATATTTCTTTCACATTTTCTAAATGCATAGTACGACAAATGTATTTCTATATTTTTGCCAAATTTTGAATATGTTTAAATAATAGCTTCAGAACCGTATATCCGAAATGTACCATTTAAAAATACCTCCACTATTTTCCGTAAAAGGAAAGGCAGAGATTCACCTCAGTGCATTGCATGTTGAGCCACCACACCAGGGTGAATGCCACCACACACAAGATTTGCAGGTATAAAAGAGGCATGAAGATGTAGTGAGCATGCATTGGACAAGCAATAAGAAGCCTTGGATTTCATTCAGTCTGAATCTACTACATCTAGGCACCTGAGTATGGGGGAAATCACTTAATGGGTTTAAGCCTCTGTTTCCTTACAGGTGAATCTGAGTAAATAGTGTGTGAATATTCTTTGTGCTGGTCTTCCTTGTGCAACTTTTCTGTATGTTTGCATTTATTTCCAAATAAGTTTTAAAAAGTAAAATAAATATTTTAATGAAGGCCTCTGAATGATCAAATATTCTGGCCCTTACATCTTTTAGTTATTATAACAACATTTAACATCTACATGGCTCTTAGTCATTTATGAAGTACCTTGACATACTTTGTTTTCTTTAATCCTCATTAAGAAAGCCCCATTTTACCAATAAGGAAACTGACAATCAGAGATTTCTTGTGAGATTTTGATAAATCATGTTTGTATCTTCATTGCCTCACTTAGTGAATGAAGGAAGGAAGGAAGGCAGGGATGATGAATGGACTTGTCCCAAATCACAGACCTAGACAGTTGCAAAGATAGGACTGAGAACTACAGTTTAGTACCTTTGTACTACTTTGCAGCTGTTAAGTACCACACAACACACTCAAATCTTTGCAGCTGTTAAATACCACACAACATACTCAAATTGTAGATCAGTGTCCAGAGCTGCGCGCCCCGGCCATGGCAAGTAATTATTGACGATTAAACGCCTGAGCGCTATTCATTTCCACCTCTCACCTCCTTCCTAGATTTGTCCTTTTCCCCTGTATTAAATACCTCACACAAGATGGCGCTCTTCCTGCTTCTTCTTCACCCATCTTTCCCGCGCGTGCAAAAATTGTTACTTTGTAGCGCAGGTGCAACATGACGTCCGACCGTTGAAACCGAAACCTGCCTGGCCACGCCCTCCAAAATGAGATCATTTCCGCCTTGGCCCAACCCCTTCCTCTCCAAGTGTATATAAGGCACTGCATTACCGCCATTAAACGAGACTTGATCAGAGCACTGTCTTGTCTCCATTTCTCGTGTCTCTTGTTCCCCAAATTCCCACTCCCTCCTCCAGGGCCTGCTTCGAGGATCCCGCGGGCCGGGATACGTGTGGCGCCCGAACAGGGACCTGGAAATGAGGGACTCCGTGAGGAAGAGGACGCCAAAGGACGGTCAACCGCTAACGAAGACAAAAGAAAGTGAACTCTTCCAATCATCGCGGGAACCTGCCGCGTCAGAATCGAAGGTAAGTGACGCGTCCGAAATGGGACAAGAATTAAGCCAACATCAGATCTATGTAGGACAATTAAAAGGGGCTTTAAAGATACGAGGAGTAAAGGTTAAAGGTAATGATTTGTTTAAATTTTTTGATTTTGTAAAAGATACTTGCCCTTGGTTCCCACAGGAAGGAACTATTGATATTAAAAGATGGCGTAGAGTAGGGGATTGTCTTCAGGACTATTACAATACTTTTGGGCCAGAAAAAATTCCTGTGACTGCCTTCTCTTATTGGAACCTCATTAGAGATTTAATAGATAAGAAGGAGGCCGATCCGCAAGTCATGGCTGCGGTCGCTCAGACAGAGCATATTTTAAAGGTTAGCTCCCGCTCTAACCTTACAAAGCCTCCACAAGATACGGAGGAGGATCTCATTTCCCTCGAAAGTGATCATGAGGAAATCAAGTCTCCTTCTGTAACAGATAAAGAAATGCCACACGAAAACAAACCAAAAAAATACCCAATTTTACAGATGCTTCCAAAAGAGGAGGAAATTAATAAGCCTAATCAATCAGACATAAATTGGGATGATTTAGAGGAAGAGGCGGCTAAATATCACAACCCTGATTTGCCTCCCTTTACTTCATACCCACCCCCATATAATAAGACACATAATGAGGCTTCTGCGCCCATTGTTATGGCAGCAATAGATCCCAAAGAAGAATTAAAACAAAAAATTGCTCAACTAGAGGAACAAATTAAACTTGAAGAGTTACATCAATCATTGATAATTAGGCTCCAAAAGCTAAAGACAGGAAATGAAAAGATACCCAACTCAGATGCTATGGAGGGTTCCTTGCGCCCACCTCAGCGGCCTGGACAACATGTTCCAAAAGGGGGGTTAGTTGCTAGCCGACATAGAGAAGACTCCTCCCCCAAAGACGTTTTTCCGGTCACTGAAACCATAGATGAACGGGGACAGGCTTGGAGGCATCATACTGGATTTGACTTTACTATTATAAAAGAGTTAAAGACTGCTGCCTCTCAGTATGGGGCTACTGCTCCATATACTCTTGCTATAGTGGAATCTGTAGCTGAGAATTGGCTCACTCCTACAGACTGGAATACCTTAGTTAGGGCAGTCCTTTCTGGGGGAGACCATTTAATTTGGAAGTCAGAGTTCTTTGAAAATTGTAGAGACACGGCTAAAAGAAATCAACAGGCAGGAAACGGTTGGGATTTTGATATGTTAACCGGTTTAGGTAATTATGCAGACACTCAGGCCCAAATGCAATATGATCCTGGACTGTTCTCACAAATCCAGGCTGCCGCTACAAAAGCCTGGAGAAAACTTCCCGTTAAAGGAGATCCAGGGGCCTCGCTCACAGCGGTTAAACAAGGACCCGATGAGCCATTTTCAGACTTTGTGCATAGACTTATGACCACGGCACGTAGAATCTTTGGAAATGCAGAAACGGGTGTGGATTATGTTAAACAGTTAGCTTATGAAAACGCTAACCCCGCCTGCCAAGCGGCAATCAGACCTTATTGAAAGAAAACAGATTTAACAGGATACATTCGCCTTTGTTCAGATATTGGGCCCTCATATCAACAAGGCCTAGCAATGGCCGCCGCTTTTAGCGGCCAAACAGTAAGAGACTTCCTCATTAACAAAGGTAGAGATAAAGGGGGATGTTTTAGATGCGGTAAAAGGGGACACTTTGCAAAAGATTGCCATGAAAACCAAAATAAAAATCCAGAAGCAAAAATTCCAGGCCTTTGCCCAAGGTGTAAAAGAGGAAGGCACTGGGCAAACGAATGTAAATCTAAAACTGACAGTCAAGGAAATCCTTTATCCCCTAGGCAGGGAACCGGGATGAGGGGCCAGCCTCAGGCCCTGAAACAAGCATATGGGGCAGTCAGCTTTGTTCCAGCCAGCAACAGCAATCCATTTCAAAACTTAGTAGAGCAACCCCAGGAAGTGCAGGACTGGACCTCAGTTCCACCTCCCACACAGTACTAACACCTGAAATGGGACCACAGACCTTAAATACTGGAATATATGGACCTTTACCACCTAACACTCTTGGGCTGCTTTTGGGAAGAAGTAGTGTCACCATGAGAGGCTTACAAGTCCTCCCTGGAGTTATCAATAATGATTATGAAGGAGAAATTAAAATTATGGCCAGAGCTATTGATAGTATTATTACTGTCCCTCAAGGAGTTAGAATAGCTCAGTTAATCCTGCTACCTTTGGTCAAAACAAATAATAATATCCAACACTCTAATAGAAATATAAAAGGTTTCGGATCATCAGACATATATTGGGTGCAACCAATTACAAATCAAAAACCCTCTCTAACCTTATGGTTAGACGGGAAGGCATTCACAGGACTAATAGACACAGAGGCTGATGTAACTATCATTAAACAGGAAGATTGGCCCTCTCATTGGCCTACTACAGAGACTTTAACTCACTTGAGAGGAATTGGACAAAGCAGTAATCCTAAACAAAGTTCTAAGTAACTAACATGGACAGATAAAGAAAACAATTCAGGCCTTATTAAGCCATTTGTCATCCCTTACCTACCTGTTAACCTTTGGGGGCGAGATCTGCTCTCTCAAATGAAAATTATAATGTGTAGTCCAAATGATATAGTTACTGCACAAATGTTAACTCAAGGATACACCCCTGGTAAAGGTCTTGGAAAAGGAGAAAACGGTATTCCACAGCCTATACTGGTTTCAGGACAACTTGATAAAAAGGGGTTTGGAAATTTTTAGCTCAGGCCACTGACATACCTGCACCCCAAAGGTGCGCTGACCCCATTACTTGGAAGTCAGATGAGCCCGTTTGGGTTGATCAGTGGCCTTTACTCAATGATAAACTAAGTGCTGCCCGACAGTTAGTGCAGGAACAACTGATAGCAGGACATATTGCGGAAAGTAATTCTCCTTGGAATACACCTATTTTTGTTATTAAAAAGAAGTCTGGCAAATGGATACTCTTACAAGATTTAAGGGCGGTAAATATCACTATGATCCTTATGGGTGCCTTACAACCAGGATTGCCTTCACCAGTTGCGATTCCTCAAAAATATTTTAAAATCATTATTGACCTTAAAGACTGCTTTTTTACAATTCCCCTTCACCCTGCTGACCAAAAAAGATTTGCCTTTAGTCTTCCATCTACAAATTTTAAACAACCAGTGAAGCGCTATCAATGGAAAGTCTTACCTCAGGGTATGGCCAATAGTCCTACTTTGTGTCAAAAATATGTAGCTGCTGCTATAGAGCCAGTCAGAAAAACATGGACACAAATGTATATTATACACTATATGGATGATATTTTAGTAGCAGGGGAAATTGGCGAACAAGTCTTACAGTGCTTTGCCCAACTCAAACAAGAGTTAACAGCAGTCGGACTACAAATAGCCCCAGAAAAGGTACAATTACAAGATCCATACACCTATCTTGGTTTTCAAATTAATGGACCTAAAATCATTAATCAAAAGGCCGTTATACGTCGTGATCATTTAAAAACTTTAAATGATTTCCAAAAATTACTGGGAGACATAAATTGGCTTCGGCCATACTTAAAACTCACTACAGGAGAGTTAAAACCTCTTTTCGATATATTAAAAGGAGACTCTAATCCAAAATCCCCCAGGTCCATTACTAAAGAAGCATTAATAGCACTCCAACAGGTGGAATATGCCATTGCAACACAATTTGTTACCAGTATTGATTATTCTCAGCCATTAATATTCATTATTTTTAACACAACAATAACCCCTACTGGCTTATTCTGGCAGAGCAATCCCATTATGTGGGTACACCTGCCCTCCTCCCCTAAAAAGGTTTTGTTGCCTTATTATGATGCCATAGCTGATCTAATTATCTTGGGAAGAGAAAACAGTAGAAAGTACTTTGGAATAGAACCCTCTACCATTATACAGCCCTACACTCAATCACACATCCATTGGCTGTTACAAAATACGGAAGCCTGGCCAATTGCTTGCGCTTCTTACACTGGCACAATTGACAACCATTACCCACCTAACAAACTCATTCAATTTTGCAAACTTCATGCATTTGTGTTTCCCCATATTACCAATAAAGAACCTCTCAATGACGCATTACTAATTTTCACTGATGGATCTTCCACAGGACTTGCCGCTTACACCTACAATAATGTAGTCGTTAAATTCCAGACCACTTATACATCAGCTCAGCTAGTCGCATTGCAAGCTATAATTGCAGCATTATCAGCTTTTCCTTGTCAGCCACTTAACATTTACACAGACAGCGCCTACCTGGCTCATTCAATACCCCTCTTAGAGACCGTGCCTCAAATTAAACATATTTCAGACACAGCTAACTTATTTTTACAATGTCAACAACTTATTCAAAAAAGGACTACTCCCTTTTTTCTTGGGCATATCAGAGCACATTCAGGATTACCAGGACCTTTAACACGAGGTAACGCAACAGCCGACATGGCAACAAAAACCATAGCCACAGTCACTACAGACAATTTACAACAAGTGCAAAAAGCACATGCCTTACATCATTTAAACGCCCAAACCTTAAGACTCATGTTTAAACTTACTAGAGAACAAGCTCGACAAATAGTTAAACAATGCGCCAACTGCATAACGTATTTACCTGTTCCTCATTTAGGAATTAACCCCCAAGGACTCATCCCCAACGAAATTTGGCAAATGGACGTTACTCACCACTTAGAATTTGGTCGACTAAAATATATCCATGTATGCATAGACACCTATAGTGGATTCATCGTGGAAAAATAGCTGGACATTTGACAAGGCTTGAAATGTGATTATCCCAACTGACCACTGCTTGGTAATCAAACTTCAAATGAGCAGTACTTTGGAGCAAACAGACATGGCTCATGACTCCCCAGTCTGCATTCAGCTCTCATCCCTCCTCTGATATATTGTATTGCTCTGCTCACCAGGCAATTAAAAATCAGAGGCCAGCTGATTCTTCTTACTTTTTTTTGAGACAGGGGTCTTGCTATGTTGCCCAGGCTAGTCTGGAACTCCTGGGCTCAAGCCTCTACTTTCCAAGTAGCTGGGATTACAAATGCCCACTAGTGTGCCCAGACTAGTGCTTAGCTAAAAGCAAATGTTTTAAGCAGTATTTTTATATACATTCCTATTTGAGTAATTAATAGCAAAATAATCTTCTCTGGAAAGTTATCCATCCTCTGTGAGTGCTCAGCTTGTAATTAGAAGCTTGTGCCAATGTGAGCGGATAAGCCTATAGGGCTCATTTTCAGGAGATAAAATTTATTCCTTAATTTGGTATACCTTATTCAGTATATTTTTATTATTCAGTAAACATGGCACCTACTGCATGCCATGGATTGAAGATTCAAAGTGAATAAACTAACTCCCTGCTTTTTTTTTTTTTTTTTTTTTTTTTTTCCTCCCTGGGGGAGAATACAGTTAAGCAGAGCATTGAAGCACACATATAAGCCAAAAAAGGGGAACAGAAGAGAAGAAAATAATTCCAGGCAGAAGGGCTAAAATGTGCAAAGGTCAGGAGGCAAAACAAAGAGCATGGTAGGTTTTTGGAACTGCAAGAAATTGGTGAAGCTGAAGCTACGGAAGGGCCAGATCATGAAGGTCTTCAAATGCTGTTCCAAGAAGTTTGGATTTTACTCTAATGGTTGTAAGGCAATGCTGAAGGGTTTTTAATAGGAAGGAGAATGATTGAATGCACGGAGAATGCATTGGCATGTGGGTGAGCCTGGAGGCATGGATTCTAGTTGGGAAGCTATTGTGACAATGCCAGCTGAGGAAGCGCAGCGCCTGAAGGACTACAGTTCAAATCCCCAATGTGACACGCCTTCCTGCAGCTGTGTGCTGGGAACTGAAAGTTTGTGAGAGAAAGAAAAGATGAGGATGGAGGAAGTTTGAGCTCATCTGTGCTCTTTGCCCTTTTAAGAGTTGTTAAATCACGGCATCTTCATTTTTAAAGACTCATGCACTCAGAATAGTGTGGTCTGAATACTGTAATTTGATAGAAGAAAACATTTCATGTTTCTCATCACTGAAATAGAGTAGTGACACTTGAATACTTAATAGGCAGATCAAACATGTTAGGGAAATTAACAGAGTTGCCAAATTTCACCAGTTGTTACTAATATACTCTTTTGTGTTTATCTTGTGACTTGTTCATTAAATATTTACAAATAAATACATTCATAGGTTAAAGATTAAAATTTTTCCTTCCTGAATTCTTAGTTTTAGAGGGAAGAAGACTGTATCTTGTTCTTCCAGTACTTCAGACAGGAACTAGCATATAGTAAGGGCTTAATAGGAGGTTGAAAGTCAAGAATTAAAAACATACTCCCTGAAATTAATTTTCTGGGACCTCTAATCATTCTCATAAAAATTATAAGGAATTTCTTTAACATCAAACAAATATTAATTGGATATAAAATAAGCAAACACCATATTCATTCGGTATAAATGTAGCTTCAGTTATATTTGTACAACTTGCAAAAACTCATTGGGAAATGTGTGGGTGCACCTGAGTGAAGAATTTGGTATTTTGAAACTTTGAACTATTTGAAATGAAAAAAGTTGAGTGGTTAAAATAATAGATAGGACGAACTAGGGGCTTAATGGTGACTCACGATTTTCTTCTCAAGGCTTTGACTCCAGAAAAACTATCTTCTAGATTCCTCTAATGCCTACAAAGATGATTCTAGATGAAGGACTGGAGAGCTTTTGAATATAAGAATTGGAAAAGTCTATGTGTATACATATACCTAACCATCAATTGTGTCCAAATCTTCAGGCACAATTATAATATTTATATAATGTATAATTATAATTTATAATTATAAAATCCTCTTAGATTTAAGAAAAATCATATACTTAAAAAATGTTAATATTGCATTTTCCTGATCATTTTGAGTGATGATCTTGTAACATGAAACCTTTATTTTGTCTTTGTTTGTTTCTTTTTTTTTTTTTTTTTTTTGAGACGGAGTCTCGCTCTGTTGCCCAGGCTGGAGTGCAGTGGCGCGATGTCAGCTCACTGCCAGCTCCGCCTCCTGGGTTCACGCCATTCTCCTGCCTCAGTCTCCCGAGTAGCTGGGACTGCAGGCGCCCGCCACCGCGCCCGGCTAATTTTTTGTATTTTTAGTAGATAAGGGGTTTCACTGTGTGTTAGCCAGGATGGTCTCGATCTCCTGACCTCGTGATCCTCCCGCCTCGGCCTCCTAAAGTGCTGGGATTACAGGCGTGAGCCACCGCGCTCGGCCAAAACCTTTATTTTTTCAACAGAAGAACAATATTGCTGCACTTTATGTATCTGTTCTCTTATATAACAGTACAGGCATGAAAATTTATTATACCAAACAAATTCTGTACTGAATGCATGCTACCATTTTCTTTAAAATGTTCTTTGTATTTTAGTCATGAGAGCGCGCATACAGGAAAAATATTTTCATGGCGACTCCTTACCGGATATTTAATAAAGATCACTCACTACCAATGATGTTTGTAACACCTTGCCCCAAGAAAATTTGCCTTTGAGTATATTATTCTAGATGCCTTTTTTTCTTACTGATATAGGATGTAATTTTATTTAGTTTTAAATTTAAGTTCTAGGCATCCAAGGAGCTTTTCCATTTTTCTTTGCTATTGCCTATATGATGCCTTAGTTTATTTAACAAGAGTTTCCAAGTGGGGAACGTGGAGAATTTTGGTTTAAGTGGAAATAGTGGGTCTTGCATATTCCTGTTGGTGGCAGCACTTCCTTTGCTTTCTGTGTCCAGGACAGGAAGAGTTTGAATTGAAAGTAATCAGACCAAACTGAGCATTCAGGCAGGGGATCTTTGAGTACAGAATGTCTTGAATCAATTAGGTGAATAATAATGAAAGGATTATGTATGTACAGTAAAGCAACTTCATTTTAAAAAAACAAATTCACAAAAACAAATTAATTTAGAGATGGTATATTTACAGAACAAAAAGCCCCAGCAAAATCTTTCAGCTAGTGAGCCTTTCTACTGAATTTAAAGTTTGATACTGGCATTAATATTTTTTAATTTTATCAGTTTATTATGTCCTATTTTCTTTCAAGGAATGGAAGATGTTAACAGTAAGAAAAAGTTGTAGACATACCACAGTAAAGTACACTAATTTTGTATGATATAGAATGCTTTGCATTTGACAGCTTTTTGCAGTTCTATAGGCCTATTACTATGCCTCATCTCATTTTCATCTTCTGTCAACTATGTGTAATATCCCCAGCACAGGAAACAGAAGGTTAGAAAGGTACAGCAAACTCAAGGTCAGAACTTGATATAAAACCCAGGACTTATATCATCTAATCCAGCATCACTTCCACAAAACTTCATACTTAGGAGGTTTTTTTTTTTTTTTTTTTTTTTTTTTGAGACGGAGTCTCGCTCTGTGGCCCAGGCTGGAGTACAGTGGCCGGATCTCGGCTCACTGCAAGCTGCGCCTCCCGGGTTCACGCCATTCTCCTGCCTCAGCCTCCCGAGTAGCTGGGACTACAGGCGCCCGCCACCTCGCCCAGCTAGTTTTTTGTGTTTTTTTTTAGTAGAGACGGGGTTTCACCGCGTTAGTCAGGATGGTCTTGATCTCCTGACCTCGTGATCCGCCCATCTCGACCTCCCAAAGTGCTGGGATTACAGGCTTGAGCCACCGCGCCCAGCCTGTTTTTTAAATTTTTTAGTGGAGGCATATGTCTATTACAAATTGTTTTGGACACCTGACTGTATTAAAATATTGTTGCAGAATATTGAGAAATGTCTTTTAAACTTGTAGATAATAGACACTTTTTGTATCACATTTAAAAATATTCCTTTCATTTAAAAATGTTTCAGTAAATTTACTATACCTACATATAAATTTAGGATAGATGCTAATCTTCTTAATAAATTAATGAATATGTGGCTGATATTTTACCCTACATTCTGAAATAATAATTTGACATTATTTTTCTTTATCATGAAAACTATTCACTCATCAGTTTACATCATGCCCTGATTTCATTTAAGGAAATATTTTAAATGTGCCTTTGATCCAATGATTTAAAGAAATATACATAAAACACCAGCCAATTAAGTAGAAAATTTATGTGCAACATCACTGCCTTGATTTAAAAAGAAGGGCAGAATCTAATTTTATTCTGTCAGGGACAAAACAAGGATGGAGATGTGCAGAAGCATCCGGCATCCAGGTGATGCGTACCCAGTATCAGTCTGTTAAACTGAGTAATTTTTAAAACTCCATTTAACCAGAATTTTGTACATAGCTGGTGCTCCATAGCACTGATTGATTGATTAACTGACTTTGGTAACTTACTGATCTGACTGGCTTTTTCCTTATCTGTTTTCCTATCTGCTGCCTACTGGTTCCATCTCTTGTCAATTTGTTTCCAGCTTCAGGCAAGGCTTTTCCCTTAAAACTGATTTTCTTGCTGTTCTTTGGTTTGGCTTTGGAAATGTTCTGAAAAGGGCATTGTTTTTGAGCAGGAGCGATGGCAAATGGTGACTGGACTTCCTGTTAGGTGAAGTGGCTCCTCCGAGCATGGGAGGGGTACAAATGCTGTCAATATAGAAAGACACCTAATTTTGTAGAGATGATTGGCTCCATTTGTCACCGAGTGGTGGCTGAACAGAAGTTCTTTTTCCATTTTTTGTTTTGAACAAAAAAGTTCTTAGCCCACAGGGAAGTGTGAAATAACCAGTGCTGCTCCGTGGCTCTTACTCTGCTGTATTGCCCAGCTCTGGGATCCTCTGAGCTTGTCAAGTCCCTCCACCTTTCCAGCTTCCCCATATCTCTCAGCAATCTATTTAGCCTAAGCTACTCTGAAGTGGGTCCCATTTTCTAAAACCATTCTCCATGCCCCACCCCTCCAAGAGAAACATTTTAATTTCAATAGGGGCTTTGCCAGCTGGTTGTTAAAAGAGCAGTAGTTAAACCAATTCCCACCAATATGTGTAGTAATCTTTATAATAATATTCACATTTTAGAAGAATACACTTTTAAATCAAGAAATTAATTTATAATGACAGAAGTTCATATAGGTAAAGATAGGTTTGAGCCAAGAGTGTACCAGATACTTATTAAGTGGAAATTTATTCTCATCCTTATTAAATCCAGATATTTTGAAGAATGAGAATTTATTGGAATGAAAGCTGGCAATTTGCTTATGAACTGGTGCCATGCTTGGTCAAGTTCTGCTTGCATCTGACTGCCCTGTCAATGGCTAAGCTGCCATGTAGTTTAGTCAAGGACAATCTCAGTAATTTAGTCAAGGACAATCTCACTGCCACCTCTGCCTCCTGAGTTCAAGCAATTCTCCTGCCTCAGCCTCCCGAGTAGCTAGGATTACAGGTACCCACCACCATGCCGGCTAATTTTTGTATTTTTAGTAGAGATGGGATTTCACCATGTTGACCAGGCTGGTCTCGAACTCCTAACCTCAGGTGATGCAACCTTCCTTCTCAGATATGAATGAAAGGGTTACTAATGTGTAAAATTTGCACCGGAGGGATATTAAAGGCAATTTCTGTCTTTAGCTGGCTGTGCGGCTTTGGAAGGCAAGTTATATAACCTTTCTAAACCACAGCTTTCGTATCTACTTCATGTGGCTGATGTGTGTTATTCCTGGATAGGGAACATCATTAATATTCCTACATTTGTATGTAAACTTAAAACAATTATCAGAATTTCATTACTGTTATTTATTCATTTAGACATAGTTTTGCTCTTGTCACCCAGGCTAGAGTGCAATGGTGTGATCTTGGCTCACTACAACCTCTGCCTCCTGGGTTCAAGCAATTCTCCTGCCTCAGCCTCCCGAGTAGCTGGGATTATAGGCACCCGCCACCACACCCGGCTAATTTTTGTATTTTTAGTAGAGACGGGGTTTCACCATGTTGGCCAAGCTGGTCTAGAACACCTGACCTCAGGTTATCCACTCGCCTCAGCCTCCCAGAGTGCTGGGATTACAGGCGTGAGCCACTGCAGCCGACCATTGTTGTTGTTTTTAACTTGTCAAAATAAAGCTAATGTGAAAGAATAAGTATAGAAATATTGTCAAGAAAACTGTGAAAGAAAACAAATAGTAAAGGGGAGCTTACCATAGAGATTTTATTAAGTTGGTGCAAAAGTAACTGCAGGTTTTGCAATTACTGGTGTACAGTAATTTGCCAATGGCAAAACCTGCAGTTACTTTTGCACCAACCTAATAAAACTCCCTATATGGCTACTACAATAAAAATAATATGAATATTGGCTCAAGAATGAACAAATCAATCAATGGAACAGAACAGAGAGCACAGAAACTGATTCGGGCATTCTTCAAAATAAATACTTAATATATGATGATGCTGACATTTCAATTTAGTGGGAAAAGGAAGAATTACCTTATAAATAGTGTTAACATAATGGAATATTCACCTGAAAGGAAAAACATAGATTTGGAACTTACAGCAAATACAAAGAGAAATTCCAGCTGTATAAATGACCTAAGTAGAAGGATATATAACTAGAAAATATCAAACTATAATGAAAGAGACTATGAATGACCTTGGGGGTAGGATAGGGACCCTCAAAGGCAAGGCAGAAAAATCCAGAAACCATTAGAAAAAACGGACAGACTTGACTACATAATAACATAACATTTCTGAATGGCAAAAGACACCATTATAAAGTTGAAAGACAAATGATAGATTAGGAAAGAAATGTGACAAGGTGTTAATTTTCCTTATAACGGTGACTCTTGCAAATGGATAAAAGAAAAGAAATATAATAGAAAAATAGGTACACAATTTGATCTAGCAATTCTCAGAAGAGGAATAGGAATATAAATAGCCAATAAATATATGAAAAGATGCTGTACCTCAGTGTAGTCAGGGATATGTATATTGGAGGAGTAAAGAGATATCATTTTTCATGTATCAGAGAAATAGAAGATTTAAAAAATGGATCAAATTCACTTTGGCAAAAGTGTGGGGAAAATGAATAATTATTAAGCACTATTGGTGAGTGTGTAACATGCTAAAACATTTTTGAAAGTCATCTGATAATATTACATTTAAATTTGCATATATTTGACCTAGAATTGATATTTCTCAGAATCTAGCTTACATAAATAAAAGCACTAGTTTTTGAGGAAAAAGACATGTAAAACTATATTTTTGCATTAAAAAATTGACACCCCCAAACCCTGGATACATCCTGCTTTGGTCTGAATGTGTCCCCCCGAATTCATGGATTGGAAAGTTAATTCCCAATACAACAGCGTTGAGAGGTGGGAGCTTCAGTAGGTGATTAGGTCATGATGACTCTCATGAATGGATTAATGCCATCATCAGAGGAGTGGGTTAGTTATGTGGGACTAGGTTCCTGATAAAAGAATGAATTTGGCCCCCTTGTCTCTCTCTCATTGCTCTTTTGCTCTTCCACCCTTCTGCCATGGGATGATGATGCAGAAGGCCCTTGCTAGATGTGGCCCCTTGGTCGTGGACTTCGAAGACTCCAGAACCGTAAGTCAAATAAATTTCTGTTAATTATAAATTACCCAGTCTCAAGTATTCTGTAATAGCAGCACAAAACAGACTAAGACACACCCTGAACACCTGCCCATAGGAAAAGTATTGAATAGATTATGGCTTATTTATGTTATAGAATATTATGCAAATATTTACATAAGTGTGTGCTCATTGACTTAGAAAAATATTCGTGATTTAAGGTCGGGGGCGATGGCTCAGGCCTGTAGTCCCAGCACTTTGGAAGGCCGAGGGAGGTGGATCACGAGGTCAGGAGATCGAGACCATTCCTGGCTAACACAGTGAAACCCCATCTCTACTAAAAATACAAAAAAAAAAATTAGCTGGGCGTGATGGCGGGCACCTGTAGTCCCAGCTACTTGGGAGGCTGAGGCAGGAGAATGGTGTGAATCCAGGAGGCAGAGCTTGCAGTGAGCCGAAATCGCGCCACTGCACTCCAGCCTGGGCAACAGAGCGAGACTCTGTCTCAAAAAAAAAAAAAAAAGAAAAAGAAAAAGAAAAAGATTCATGATTTACAGTGAATTTAAAAAGCAAGCAGTTAAATAGTATGTATAACATGATTTAATTTTATTTCTTTTTAAAATATTTTCCATATTTTTCTTAAGCCTACAGCACTCAGTATTCCCAGGAGGTCTCCCATCTAAGTACTAACCAGGCTTGCCCCTGCTTAGCTTTTGAGCTCAGACGAGATAGGGATGTTCAGGATGGTATGGCTGTAGATGATTTAATTTTGATAAAAATAAAAAAGACTATACATATATTTAAAGATAAGACCGTATATATGTGTTGTGTGTGCCCGTGTGTGTGTGTGTGTGTGTGCATGCATGTGTGTGTGTCTGTGTATGTGTGTGTGAGTGGGTGAGTGTGCAGACATAGAAAGACTTACAGAAAGATACATTCCAAAGCAGGATTCATCTAGGGTTTGGGGGTGTCAATACTTCCAAAGTGTTAAAATTGGTCAAAGCAGAGGAATGAGATTGGATTGGAGGAAGAGACTGTTTTTATAAGCTTAATCTCTTTTAAAAAAATTATTTCCATAGGTTACTGGTGAACAGGTGGTATTTGGTTACATGAGTAAGTTCTTTAGTGGTTTTGTGGTTTGTGATATTTTAGTGCACCCATCACCTGAGCAGTATATACTGCACACAATTTCTAGTCTTTTATCCCTCACTCCCATCCCACTCTTTCTCCATGAGTCCCCAGAGTCCGTGTGTCATTCTCATGCCTTTACATCCTCATAGCTTAGTTCCCACTTATCAGTGAGAACATATAACATTTGGTTTTCTTTTCCTGAGTTACTTCACTTAAGATAATAGGAGAATAATATTAGTTTTTTATATCCCTATATAGCTTGAAATATTACAGAGAGTCTTTATTACTGTTATGGATTGAAACTCATCCCCCAAAATTCATATGTTTAAGTCCTAACCCCCAATACTTCAGAATTTGACCTATTTGGAAACAGGGTCATTGCAGATATAATTAATTCTGATGAGATAATATCAGAGTAGGTGCCCTTATGACTGGTATTCTATACAAAGGGGAAATATGGACACAGAGTCAGATGTACACAGAGGAAAGATAATGTAGAGACAGTGAGAAGGTAGCCATTTATAAGCCACAGAGAGAGGCCTGGAAGAGATCCTTCTCTCTCAGCTCTCAGAAGGAACCAACCCTGCCAACACCTTGATTTTGGACTTCCAGCCTCCAGAACTGTGAGACAATACATTACTGTTGTTTAAACTATCTAATTTGTGGTATTTTGTTATGACAACCATAGCAGACAAATACAATTACTGTTGTAATGAAAAACCAATAAAGTATTTTTCAAAAAGCTGATAAACGAAAAGAACTTTATTCATTCAAGAAACATTCATTAACTATCTACAATGTACAAGTGTTCTATTACAAATTTTACTTGATATCCCAGAAATGGTAGAGGGTAAGAATTATATCTGCATTTTACAAATGAAGTTCACAGTTCAGTAACTTTTCCATTGTCACACAGCAAATAAATAGTGGAGTAGGAGTTGGATCCAGGGTTGGTTAACTTCAGGACTGGTGCTATAGCTGCTTTTCTATGCTGAATTCCATTGCTGAATGCTTGATCTCATCATTGTTCATTTCAAATATTTAGTGAGCATTCCTTAAGAAGATAGTTGTCTCCTTCCCTCATGTCGATAATGTCAACATGAGGCACAGAATGAAAATGCCAGAATGAGATTGCCCACAATGCATGGTATCAAAGCGAAATTATTTTATGGAATCTCGTTTTATTTTATTGTGTTGAAAGGAAAGGCAGTGAACAATGGTTGTTATCAACATTTCATGTTCATTTTTATCTTGCCAGTTGTCCAAATTAGAAAGCTAAAAAATAGGAATACAGAAAAAAAGGTATTTCAGAAGTCATTTGACTTAAGGGTGGTTTGGCTTAATGACACATTTCAGAGTTTTGTCAAGGATAAATCAAATAGAAAATAACAATGACCTTGTGATATCAATGTTATACTTTCCAAATCTATTACTGTAGTCAGAAGGTTTCTTTGCTGTTCTAACTACTTGAAAAGGGCACTCTGATTCCCTTGTCTAGTAAGTCTAGTGATGGCAATTAGGCATGTTGGATGCTAATTATTTTATGCTGCTATTTGTGAATAAACACTTATTCATACTTAATATCCAGCTCAATTATCACTTTCCATCATACTCTCAGGTCAGTTTCTTGCATCCTGTTTTTGCACCAATAACATTTTTGTATATAGAATGTATAATACATTCTTAACAGCATGTATATTCCTAATAACAAATGATTTACATATCAAAATTTCCTGATAAATTATAAATTTGTGAAGTTTTGAGATCACTCTTGTTCATCAGCATCTCAAAACCTGACATATTATAAATGATCAAGAAAGCAGAGAGAATTAGAGGTAGAGGGTACACTAGGAATGACAGAAAAGCAACTTCACCATCAAATCTAAGACTGCCTCATTGTTTATCTCTCCCAAATGCACTACACTTCCAGTTGGCATGGTTTGCAGGTCATTCACTCTTGCAAATGGATTCTCCTCTTCCCATCCTTCTTCTGTCTCTCTCCCTGGGAAAATACAGTTACCAGCATTAGTAGTAGTACTAGTTCTATTACTAGTACTGGTAATAGCTACGCTGGTAATAGCCAACACTTCTACAACATTTATTGTGTCCGGTGTTGTTCCAAGTTCTTTATATACACTAACTAATTTAATCTTTAAGATAAATCTCTTAGAAAAACTATATTATTAGCCCCCTTCAACAAGTGATAAAACTAAGGTACAAAGAGATTAACTTGACTACTTGCCTGAGGCAACATAGCTCATAAGTGTTGGAACCAGAATTTGACCTACGCAATCTGGTTCCAGAGTCTGTGCTCTTAACCACTACATCTTCTTAACCAAGGAAATTGGATCTGTAATTGATAGAGGGATCTAACTATCATTGTCTATCATCTGTCTATTTATTTTATTAATTACCTTTTTCTATATATAAAAATTATTCGTAATTATGGTCAGGCACTGCATGATAATGCTTTGGCCAATGATGAAGCACATATATATGATGGTGATCCCTCAAGAGTATAATGGAACTGAAAAATTCCTATTGCCTGGTGATGTTATAATGTCACAGCACAATGCATTACCTTTTCTATGTTTCAATATATAAATACTATTGTGTTACAATTGCCTGCAGTATCTAGTACAGCAACATGCTGTACAGGATTGTAGCCTAGGAGCAACGGGCTATACCATAGAGCCTTTAAGTACACTCTATGATGTTCACACAATGATGAAATTACCTAACAGTACACTTCTCAGGAGGTATCCCTGTTATTAAGTGATGTATGACCATAGGTTTTTTGTTTGTTTGTTTGTTTTTTAAACAAGGTCTCACTCTGTCATCCAGGTTGGAGTGCAGTGACACAATCTTGACTCACTGCAACCTCTGCCTCCTGGGTTCAAGCAATTCTCCCACCTCAGCCTCCCAAGTAGCTGGGATTATAGGTGCCCACCAACATGCCCAGCTAAATTTTTGTATTTTAGGTGTTTCACCATCTTGGTCAGTCAAACTCCTGACCTCAAATGATTTGCCCGCCTTGGCCTCCCAAAGTGCTGGGATTACAGGTGTGAGCCACTGCACGTGGCCTAGTTTTTAATTATTTTAAATTAAAATGTATAAATATATCATTTCATTGTCAAACTTTCAGTGTGGAGTCAAGGTTTTTTCTTTGCTGATGAACATTTCTGATATGGTTTGGCTGTGTCCCCACCCAAATATCGTCTTGAATTAAACTTCCATAATTCCCACATGTTGTGGGAGGGACTTGGTGGGAGATAATTTGAATCACAGGGGCAGTTTCCCCCATGCTGTTCTTGTGGTAGTGAATAAGTCTCATGAGATGAGATAATTTTGTCAGGGGTTTTTGCTTTTGCATTTTCCTCATCTTCTCTTGTCGCCTCCATGTAAGAAGTGCCTTTCACCTCCTGCCATGATTCTGAGGCCTCCCCAGCCACGTGCAACTGTAAGTTCAGTTAAACCTCTTTTTCTTCCCAGTCTCGGGTATGTCTTTATCAACAGCATGAAAACAGACTAATACAATTTCTTATAGTTCCTATTGCATTATCTGTGTCCTTTTTGCATTGTTCTACATTTTTTAGTTTTGATTTCATTTGATTTCAAGATGAGTGGAAATTTAATGCCCTTGCAAAGTAATATGAGCGCAAAATCCATCTAGATGTTTATAAATTTCTTCCAGTTACTTACAGGTGTCTTACCTATACCTGATATAACCACAATTTCAATTTTTTTTAATAATGGCTATTATATGAAGTCTTTCCAAAGCATTAGCTTTTACAGACCTTCAGTTATCTTCATTTTCATGCTGAAATAGAACTGGTTTGTATAATATTTAATTACATTGAGTAACTACAATAGTAAGTACAACTGGCATAAACACTGGGGAATCAACACTCTTGACTCTTGAAAAGCACGTAAGTTCTCAAGTGAGAGAAGTTTCAGGCATACCAGTGGGTGGGGTCCTACACAAGCAACCACTAGCTATGCTTATCTGGCAGTCTGTTTATAGAGATGACAGAGATTCGGTTAGTCTGGTGTCAAGTGGAGTTGATTGAATGTTAATGTATTTTGTATCCACTGAGGCCAGTTATCTATTTCCGCCTCTGCAAGCCTTCTTTATCCAACTTCCTTCTCTATAGAGAGGTAATCACTTCCTTTTCTGTGACTCTACAGTAGTTTAAAATGTTTCTATTGTATACTTGTCATTTTTAAATGTAATTTAAAAAAATGTAGCTCTTCCCCACTAGAATGTGAACTAAATTTTACATCTCCAGTGGATAGCACATCTCCTGACACATCATAATTTAATGAAGACTTATTCACAGATAACTAAGAAAGACCTAGAGCTATGATTATTGTGTGTAATTTTTACCCTAAGAACTTCTCAAACCTCAAGTAAAGTTGCTTTGTGAATTTCACAACATTGCAGTTCTATGACTAAGATATCTCTCCCTCCTTTTTGCATAGATAATTGTATTTAATTGTACGACATTTTTCTCTCTACAGCTATGAAGTCTATTTCATTTTCCTAACTATAGATTCCCATATTTAAATTCTAGGTGGCAGAGTTTTCCTAGGAAACTGCAAATTGCCATCAGTTCTTGCTGTTTATTTATAAAGGAGTCCAAGTCTTTAGAATAAAACATGGAATCTCATAGTTTTATTTAGCCTTTGATGGAAATATTGTGGGGAGCTACTGAATGTTTATGTCAAATAACTGATTGTTACTGCAATTTAAAATATTCAGTTTCCAAAGGAGTAAAAGACTGTATAAAACTTCTGTAGGGAGAGCATATGTTTTAAGGGTTTTGTTGTTGTTGTTGTTGTTTTTAAGAAGCCATTGGCATAGGCACACCACAATTTGGTGAAGAAACATTTCAGAAAAAGGAAGCAAACTTCGATGAGGTTGACCACTGTTTCAGCTAAACTGCTGACCTAGTGAAGTCTGTATTATTAGTGAAGTATTATTAATAAGCTTTTTAATGGGATTAGTCCTACATTTTTTCTCCTTTGCTGGTATTATAAAGTAACTATATATGTTTGGCTTCGGTCATAATATATTAACTATTTTTACAATGACTTCCTTCATATACCTTAGTGCTGGTATAATCTACAATTGATGGTTTGATAGAGAGTAAAGAAATGAAAAAGACAAAAAAGCTTAGGAAATACAGTAGCATAATATTTATCAGAATTCTTTGTCAACAAAATTATTTTTTGTTTTCAATTAGAGTGGTAATCTTGCTGATTGCTTTTCCATTTTAGTTTTATTGGGCTAAGACAACATCCTTTTCTTTATAAGTTTACATTTTTTTTGAGACAGTCTCACACTGTCCCCCAGGCTGAAGTACAGTGGCACAATCATGACTCACTGCAGCCTCAACCTCCCCAGGATCAGGTAATCCTCCCCAGTCAGGCTCCCAAGTAGCTGGGACTACAGGTGTGTGCCATCACACCTGGCTAATAGTATTTTTTGTAGAGATGGGAGTTCATCAGGTTGCCCAGGCCAGTCTTGAACTCCTGGGCTCAAGTGATCTGCCTGCCTTGGCCTCCCAAAGTGCTAGGATTACAGTGTGATATAACTTGACATTTTAATATTCAGTAAATAATACTCTCATGTATACATATTTGTAAAGGTAAGAGTCTCATTTTGGTAACGTGGTTATGACAGAGTTCTCTAGAGGGACAAAACAAAGGGGAGTTTATTAAGGAGTATTAACTCACACGATCACAAGGTCCCACAAGGTCTGCAAGCTCAGGAGCAAGGAAGCCAGTCTGAACCCCAAAGCTGACGAACTTGGAGTCCGATGTTTGAGGGCAGGAAGCATCTAGCACGGGAGAAAGATGAAGGCTAGGAGACTAAACCAGTTTGGTCTTTTCATGTTCTTCTGCCTGATTTTTATTCTGGCCTTGCTGGAAGCTTATTAGATCGTGCTCACCCAGATTAAGAGTAGGTCTGCCTTTCCCAGCCCACAGACTCAAATGTTAATCTCCTTTGGCCACACCCTCATGGGCACATCCAGGAACAATACTTTGCATCCTTCAATCCAATCAAGTTGACACTCAGTATTAGCCATCACATGACCTCATTCAAGAAAACAAGTGAAGGTGGACCACAGAGGGTGAGGAAGGCCTTTTGAGAGATCCATCAAGTTCTCATTACAGAAAACTGAAGAGGACTGTCTGCAAATATAGTCTTAATTTCTTAGCTTCCAAACCAAAACCTTATGAGAAGATTCCTTTTGTTTCAAGGGTAAACATACAAATCTGGAAAACAGTATTTTTTGGCATTTGTCAGAACTATCGCTGGGCAATGGCAGATTGGGTCATTTTCCTGGATTCCTTGCATTACTTTCTTGCTGATGCTACCATTGCCACCTCCCTAAACACATGTACACAATGCCTGGAATGAGCTGGAGTGGAAAGGATAAATTTACAGACTGTTTATTTACAGAGCTTGTATTCTAGTTGGGGAGATAGCAAAAAAAAAATAATACATGACATATATCAGGTAGGAATCAGTGCTCTGAAGAAAATTAAATAGGAAGAGGGACTAGATAGTCATAGGGCACATGTCTGTATAGATAAGAATTTATATATGCATGCCTGCATACGTGTGTGTCTTCGTGTGTGTGTGTGTGCGCGCGCGCGGGGGGTGGCAGTATCTTGTAAGGTGACATTTGAGCCAAGACCTGAAAGAATGAAAGGAGTGAGCTTTGTAATACCACATTCAGATTCAGGCAAGAGTGCAGCTTCCCTGGGCTCAGCACACTAGAGGTCCCCACCTATCACAAACATACACAAACACATTTCTTAAAGAATACATGGCACTTCTGTTACCCAAGGTCAGGCATAGGTGCTTGCACAGCACAGTTCATGACCTTAAACATCTCTTCTTGTGAATGAAACTTCTCAGGCCCCAGGGAGACTCTTGTCAAAAATCTCTTGTTCTGTGACTTCATAACAAAAGGTAATAGTGTCCTAATGCCATAAAGACAAGTGAGTTGTGCTGAGGTGCTAAAATTAAAGAAAAAAATTAATGTATTAAAATTGTAAAAAAATTGTATGTAGTTTATATGTATAAAAATATTTAGTACATTTTAAGTAAATTTTCAAAAAATGAAATAAAATTTTACCTTTATTTAAATAATTTTATTAAGATTTTGATGTTCATTTGTTATTGATAATGTACTTTCTACTTGTAATAAATAATTTAACATTTAAAAAACAACTTCTTTGAAAGCCTGAAGAATAATTTCAATGTTTTTACATTTAATTTGACTTTTTCATTAAAATGTTTTCAAATTTTGTGCATTTTGAATATAATTACATTATTTTTTATCCTTTAGATCAGTATGGTCAACAAAGCATGTATTGTTGTGAAAATTTTGATTATAAAACACAGTGATTTTCTGGAAATGAAAGGAAGAAAGAAGTTTAATGGATAAAATATATAATAATTTCTGAATTATATAGGTCTTTAAATTATTAAGTCTCTAAACATTGCTGTTCCA
This sequence comes from Chlorocebus sabaeus, assembly GCF_047675955.1. Taxonomy (NCBI): domain Eukaryota; kingdom Metazoa; phylum Chordata; class Mammalia; order Primates; family Cercopithecidae; genus Chlorocebus; species Chlorocebus sabaeus. The sequence goes on along the minus strand of NC_132914.1, from coordinate 42,643,184 downwards.
TTAACAGAACACCTAGAGATGCACAAAAATTATTAAAATTAGTGAACATTGATGTTTGGCCTACTATATTATATAATAACCATAGCTTTAGCCTTAAAAAATTGTCATCATGGGTCCAACAACAGATGAAGGGATAAAGAAAAGGAACCGGAACAACTCCAGTCTACGGCTCCCAGTGTGAGAGATGCAGAAGATGGGTGATTTCTGCATTTCCAACTGAGGTATCGGGTTCATCTTACTGGGGCTTGTCGGACAGTGGTTGCAGGACAGGGGGTGCAGCCCACCGAGTGTGAGCCGCAGGGCGAGGTATCGCCTCACCCAGGAAGCACAAGGGGTCAGGGAATTCCCTTTCCTAGCCAAACAAAGCAGTGACAGATGGCGCCTAGAAAATCGAGTCACTCCCACCCTAATACTGCACTTTTCCAATGGTCTTAGCAAATGGCACACCAGAAGATTACATCCCGCACCTGACTCAGAGGGTCCCACGCTCCGGAGCATGGCTCATTGGTGGCTCAGCAGTCTGAGATCTAACTGCAAGGAGGCAGCCAGGATGGGGAATGGGCACCTGCCATTGCTGAGGCTTGAGTAGGCAAACAAAGCAGCCGGGAAGTTCGAACTGGGTGGAGCCCACTGCAGCTCAAGAGGCCTGCCTGCCTCTTTAGACTCCACCTCTAGAGGCAGGGCATAGCTGAACAAAAGGCAGCAGAAACCTCTGCAGACTTAAATGCCCCTGTCTGACAGTTTTGAAGAGAGTAGTGGTTCTCCCAGCACGGAGTCTGAGATCTGAGAATGGAGAGACTGCCTCCTCAAGTGGGTCCCTGACCCCCCAGTAGCCTAACTGGGAGGCACCCCCCAGGAGGGGAAGACTGACGCCTCACATGACCAGGTGCCCCTCTGAGATGAAGCTTCCAGAGGAACAATCGGCAGCAACATTTGCTGTTCAGCAATATTCGCTGTTCTGCTGCCTCCACTGCTGATACCCAGGCAAACAGAGTCTGGAGTGGACCTCCAGCAAACTCCAACAGACCTGCAGCTGAGAGTCCTGACTGTTAAAAGGAAAACTAACAAACAGAAAGGACATCCACACCAAAACCCCATCTGTATGTCACCATCGTCAAAGACTAAAGGTAGATAAAATCACAAAGATGGGGAAAAAACAGAACAGAAAAGCTGAATATTCTAAAAACCAGAGTGCCTCTCCCCCTACAAAGGAATGCAGCTCCTCGCCAGCAGCGGAACAAAGCTGGATGGAGAATGACTTTGACAAGTTGAGAGAAGAAGGCTTCAGATGATCAAACTTCTCCGACCTAAAGGAAGAAGTTCGATCCCATCACAAAGAAGCTAAAAACCTCGAAAAAAGATTAGACGAATGGCTAATTAGAATAACCACTGTAGAGAAGTCCTTAAATGACCTGATGGAGCTGAAAACTATGGCATGGTTTTCGTAAGTTGATGCAGTATCTTCCTAGCATTGATGGTCTTTGCAATTCAGCATGTTTTGCAGTGACTGGTACCAGTTGTTTCTTTCCATGTTTAGTGCTTCCTTCAGGAGCTCTTGTAGGGCAGGCCTGATGGTGACAAAATCTCTCACCATTTGCTTGTCTGTAAAGGATTTTATTTCTCCTTCACTTATGAAGCTTAGTTTGGCTGGATATGAAATTCTGGGTTGAAAATTCTTTTCTTTAAGAATGTTGAATACTGGCCCCCACTCTCTTCTGGCTTGTAGAGTTTCTACCGAGACGTCTGCTGTTAGTCTGATGAGCTTCCCTTTGTGGGTAACCCGACCTTTCTCTCTGGCTGCCTTTAACATTTTTTTCTTCATTTCAACTTTGGTGAATCTGACAATTATGTGTCTTGGAGTTGCTGTTCTCGAGGAGTATCTTTGTGGTATTCTCTGTATTTCCTGAATTTGAATGTTGTCCTGCCTTGCTAGGTTGGTGAAGTTCTCCTGAATAATATCCTGCAGAGTGTTTTCCAACTTGGTTCCATTCTCCCCATCACTCTCAGGTACACCAATCAGATGTAGATTTAGTTTTTTCACGTAGTCCCATATTTCTTGGAGGCTTTGTTTGTTTCTTTTTACTCTTTTTTCTGTAAACTTCTCTTTTCGCTTCATTTCATTTATTTGATCTTCAGTCATTGATACCCTTTCTTCCAGTTGATTGAATTGGCTACTGAAGCCTGTGCATTCATCAAGAAATATGGGACTGGTACCAGTCACTGCAAAAACATACTGAATTGCAAAGACCATCAATGCTAGGAAGAAACTGCATCAACTTACGAGCAAAATAACCAGCTAACATCATAATGACAGTATCAAATTCATACATAACAATATTAACCTTAAATGTAAATGGGCTAAATACTCCAATTAAAAGACACAGACTGGCAAATTGGATAAAGAGTCAAGACCCATCTGTGTGCTCTATTCAGGAAACTCATCTCACATGCAGAGACACACATAGGCTCAAAATAAAGGGATGGAGGAAGATCTACCAAGCAAATGGAAAACAAAAAAGGTAGGGATTGCAATCTTAGTCTCTGATAAAACAGACTTTAAACCAACAAAGATCAAAAGAGACAAAGAAGGCCATTACATAATGGTAAAGGGATCAATTCAACAAGAAGAGCTAACTATCCTAAATGTATATGCACACAATACAGAAGCACCCAGATTCATAAAGCAAGTCATTAGAGACCTACAGAGAGACTCAGACTCCCACACAATAATAATGGGAGACTTTAACACCCCACTGTCAACATTAGACAGATTAATGAGACAGAAAGTTAACAAGGATATCCAGGAATTGAACTCAGCTCTGCACTGAGTGGACCTAATAGACATCTACAGAATTCTCCACCCCAAATCAACAGAATATACATTCTTCTCAGCACCACATTGCACTTTTTCTAAAATTGACCACATAGTTGGAAGTAAAGCACTCCTGAGAAAATGTAAAAGAACAGAAATGATAACAAACTGTCTCTCAGACCACAGTGCATCAAATTGGAACTCAAGATTAAGAAACTCACTCAAAACCCCTCAACTACATGGAAACTGAGGAACCTGCTCCTGAATGACTACTGGGTACATAACGAAATGAAGGCAGAAATAAAGATGTTATTTGAAACCAATGAGAACAAAGACACAACATACCAGAATCTCTGGGACACATTTAAAGCAGTGCATAGAGGGAAATTTATAGCACCAAATGCCCACAAGAGAAAGCAGGAGAGTTCTAAAATTGACACCCTAACATCACAATTAAACGAACTAGAGAAGCAAGAGCAAACACATTCAAAAACTAGCAGAAGACAAGAAATAACTAAGATCAGAGCAGAACTGAAGGAGATAGAGACACAAAAAGCTCTTCAAAAAGTCAGTGAATCCAGGAACTGGTTTTTTGAAAAGATCAACAAAATTGATAGACCGCTAGCAAGACTAATGAAGAAGAAAAGAGAGAAGAATCATACAGATGCAATAAAAAGTGATAAAGGGGATATCACCACTGATCCCACAGAAATACAGATTACCATCAGAGAATACTATAAACACCTCTATGCAAATAAACTAGAAAATCTAGAAGAAATGGATAATTTCCTGGACACATACACCCTCGCAAGACTAAACCCAGAAGAAGTTGAATCCCTGAATAGAGCAATAACAAGTTCTGAAATTGAGGCAATAATTAATAGCCTACCAACCCAAAAAAGTCCAGGACCAGATGGATTCACAGCCGAATTCTACCAGAGGTACAAGGAGGAGCTGGTACCATTCCTTCTGAAACTATCCAATCAATAGAAAAGGAAGGAATCCTCCCTAACTCATTTTATGAGGCCAACATCATCCTGATACCAAAGCCTGCAGAGACACAACAAAAAAAGAGAATTTTAGACCAATATCCCTGATGAACACTGATGCAAAAATCCTCAATAAAATACCGGCAAACCGAATCCAGCAGCACAACCAAAAGCTTATCCACCATCATTAAGTCAGCTTCATCCCTAGGATGCAAGGCTGGTTCAACATACGCAAATCACTAAATGTAATCCAGCACATACAAGGGAACCTAAGACAAAAATCACATGATTATCTCAATAGATGCAGAAAAGGCCTTTGACAAAATTCTATAGTCCTTCATGCTAAAAACACTCAATAAATTCGTTTTTGAAGGAACATATCTCAAAATAATAAGAGCTATTTATGACAAACCCACAGCCAATATCATACTGAATGGGCAAAAACTGGAAGCATTCCCTTTGAAAACTGGCACAAGACAGGGATGCCCTCTCTCACCACTCCTATTCAACACAGTGTTGGAAGTTCTGTCCAGGGCAGTCAGGCAAGAGAAAGAAATAAAGGGTATTCAATTAGGAAAAGAGGAAGTCAAATTGTCCCTGTTTGCAGATGACATGATTGTATACTTAGAAAACCCCACCGTCTCAGCCTAAAATATCCTTAAGCTGATAAGCAACTTCAGCAAAGTCTCAGGATACAATATCAATGAGCAAAAATCACAAGCATTCTTATACACCAATAACAGACAAACAGAGAGCCAAATCATGAGTGAACTCCCATTCACAATTGCTTCAAATAGAATAAAATGCCTAGGAATCCAACTTGCAAGGGATGTGAAGGACCTCTTCAAGGAGAACTACAAACCACTGCTCAATGAAATAAAAGAGGACACAAACAAATGGAAGAACATTCCATGCTCATGGATAGGAAGAATCGATATCATGAAAATCGCCATACTGCCCAAGGTAATGTATAGATTCAATGCCATCCCCATCAAGCTACCAATGACTTTATTCATAGAATTGGAAAAAACTACTTTAAAGTTCATATGGAACCAAAAAAGACCCTGCATTGCCAAGTCAATCCTAAGAAAAAGAACAAAGCTGGAGGCATCATGCTGCCTGACTTTAAACTATACTACAAGTCTACAGTAACCAAAACAGCATGGTACTGGTACCAAAACAGAGATATAGACCAATAGAACAGAACAGAGCCCTCAGAAATAATACCACACATCCACAACCATCTGATCTTTGACAAACCTAACAAAAACAAGAAATGGGGAAAGGATTCCCTATTTAATAAATGGTGCTGGGAAAACTGGCTAGCCATAAGTAGAAAGCTGAAACTGGGTCCATTCATTACACCTTATACAAAAATTAATTCAAGAAGGGTTAAATACTTAATGTTAGACTTAAAACTATAAAAAACCTAGAAGAAAACCTAGGCAATACCATTCAGGACATAGGCACGGGCAAGGACTTCATTTCTAAAACACCAAAGCAATGGCAACAAAAGCCAAAATTGACCAATGGGATCTAATTTAACTAAAGAGCTTCTTCACAGCAAAAGAAACTACCATCAGAGTGAAGAGGCAACCTACAGAATGGGAGAAAATTTTTGCAATCTACTCATCTGACAAAGGGCTAATATCCAGAGTCTACAAAGAACTCAAACAAATTTACAAGAAAAAAAATCAAACACCCCCATCAAAAAGTGGGCAAAGGATATGAACAGACACTTCTCAAAAGAAGACATTTATGCAGCCAACAGACACATGAAAACATGCTCATCATCACTGGCCATCAGAGAAATGCAAATCAAAACCACAATGAGATACCATCACACACCAGTTAGAATGGCGATCATTAAAATGTCAGGAAACAACCAGTACTGGAGAGGATATGGAGACATAGGAACACATTTACACTGTTGGTGGGACTGTAAACTAGTTCAACCATTGTGTAAGACAGTGTGGCGATTCCTCAAGGATCTAGAACTAGAAATACCATTTGACCCAGCCATCCCATTACTGGGTATATACCCAAAGAATTATAAATCATGCTGCTATAATGACACACACACGTATGTTTATTGCGGCACTATTCACAATAGCAAAGACTTGGAACCAACCCAAATGTCCATCAATGATAGACTGGATAAAGAAAATGTGGCAAATATACACCATGGAATACTATGCAGCCATAAAAAAGGATGAGTTCATGTCATTTGTAGGGACATGGATGAAGCTGGAAACTATCATTCTCAGCAAAGTATTGCAAGGAAAAAAACCAAACACTGCATGTTCTCACTCACAGTTGGGAATTGAACAATGAGATCACTTGGACACAGGAAGGGGAACATCACATACCGGGCCTGTAGTGGGGTGCAGGGAGGGGAGCGGGGGGAGGGATAGCATTAGGAGATACACCTAATGTAAATGACGAGTTAATGGGTGCAGCACACCAACATGGCACATGTATACATATGTAACAAACCTGCACATTGTGCACATGTACCCTAGAACTTAAAGTATAATAATAAAAATAAATAAATAAAATTTAAAAATTGTCACCATGAACATTTGTCAGAGCAAGAGAATAGAGTACACTTTATTTGGCAGCTTGTTATCTTGCTTTATCATTTTAAACATAAAATAAGGATCCTTTTTTTCACTTTTGCCCTGGGCCCTACAAATGCAAGGAGTAAGTCTAGAACCCTGCAAAGATCTGAGGAAAGAATGTTCTGGATTGAGGAAAGAGCAAGCACAAAAGCCACAACAGAAAGTTACTTTCTCACAGTTCTGGAGACTGGAAGTCTGTGATCAGGGTGCCAGCATGTCTGGGCTTCAGGGTCAGCCATCTTCCTCACTTGCAGATGGCCATCTTGCTTTGTCCTTGCATGGCAGAGAGAGTGTGATCAAGCAAGCTCTCTGGTGTTTCTTCTCATAAGGACTCTAGCCCCATGACGAGGGCTCTGCCCTCATGATCTCATGTAACTCTTAAGACCTTCCAAGGGCCCCATCTCCAAATAATATTGCAATGGGGTTAGGGTTTTAACATATAAACTTGAGTTCAGGGCAGGTGGGTACAAAATTCAGTCCCTAGCAGGCCCTGATGTAAAAACAAGCATGCATCTTTGAAGATCAGCAAAATGGCCACTTTCAGCCAGAGTTAGATGAGCAAAAGATGGTATGAAACAAACCAGATGAGCAGGAGGCCACAAATCCAAGAGGCAGGCAGTGGCAGGTGATCTAGGTGTGCCATTGTAAGAAATTCAGATTTAGTTCCAGTGTGATGAGAAGCCTTTGGAGAATTGAGAGCAGGGAAGTGACAATATGTATATTTTAAAGAAAATCACTTAGGTCGCTACAGAAAGACAAAACTGGAAATGAAAGGAGTCAGTAGTCTACTATAATAATCCAGACAAGAGATAGATGATAGTGGCTTGAACTAGGATCCTAGTGGTAGAGGAACCAAAAAACCAAATAGCCAAAGCAATGCTAAGCAAAAATAACAAAGCCAGAGTCATCACACTACCTGACTTTCAACTATACTGTAAAGCCACAGTAACCAAAACAGTTTGGTACTAGTACAGAAACAGACACATTGACCAATGAAACAGAATAAAAAACTCAGAAATAAAGCCACACACCTACAACCACCTGATTTTTGAGAAGATCAACAAAACAGTGGGGAAAGGACTACCTATTCAATAAATGGTGCTGAGATAACTGGCTGACCATATGCACTAGATTGAAGCTGGACCCCTACCATTCACCATATACAAAAACTAGCTATAATATTTATATAATGTAATATAAGACCTCAAACTATAAAAAGTCTGGAAGACAACCTAGGAAATATTCTTCTCGACATTGGCCTCGGCAAAGAATTTTTGGCTAAGTCCCCAGAAGCAATGGCAACAAAACCAAAAATAGACAAGTGGGACCTAATTAAACTAAAGTGCTTCTGCACAGCAAAAGATACTATTAGCAGAGCAAACAAATAACTTACAGCATGGGAGAAGATATTTGCAAACCATGCATCTGACTAAGGTCTAATATACAGAATTTATAGGGAACTGAAACAAATCAACAAGCAAAAATACCCACAAATAACCCCATTAGAAAACGGGCGAAGGGCATGAAGAGATACCTCTCAAAAGGAAACATACAGGTGGCCAACAGGCACATGATAAAATGCTTAGCATCACTAATCATCAGAAAGATGCAAATAAAAACCACAATGAGATACAATCTCACACCACCTGGAGTGGCTATTACTAAAAAGTCAAAAAACGGCCGGGCGCAGTGGCTCACGCTTGTAATCCCAGCACTTTGGGAGGCCGAGGCAGGTGGATCACAAGGTCATGAGATCAAGACCATCCTTGCTAACATGGTGAAACCCCGTCTCTACTAAAAATGCAAAACATTAGCCGGGCGTGGCGGTGGGCACCTGTAGTCCCAGCTACTTGGGATGCTGAGGCAGGAGAATGGCGTGAACCTGGGAGGTGGAGCTTGCAGTGAGCCGAGATCAGGCCACTGCACTACAGCCTGGGTGACTGAGGGAGACTCCGTCTCAAAAAAAAAAAAAAAAAAAAAAAAAAAAAAAAGGTCAAAAACCAGCAGATGCTGGAAAGGCTGCAGAGAAAAGGGAACACTTACACACTGTTGGTGGGAATGTAAATTAGTCCAGCCACTGTGGAAAGCAGTCTGGAGATTTCTCAAAGAACTTAAAACAGAGCTACCACTTGACGCAGCAATCCCATTTCTGGGTAAATATCCAAAGGAAGATACATTATTCTACCCAAAAGATACATGTACTCATACGTTCATTGCTGTGCTATTCACAATAGCAAAGACTTGGAATCAACCCAGGTGCCCATGAATAGTAGATTGGATAAAGAAAATGTGGTACATGTACACCATGGAATACTATGCATCCATAAAAAGTGAAATCATGTCCTTTGCAGCAACATGGATGGAGCTGGAAACCATAATCCTAAGCAAATTTATGCAGAAACAGGAAACCAACTACTATTTGTTCTCACTTATAAATGGGAGATAAACACTGAGCATACATGGACATAAATTTGAGAACTATAGACACTGTGGACTGCTAGAGGGTGGAGGGATGGAGGGAGGGTTGGGTTTAAAAACTACTCATTGGATACTATGCTCACTACCTGGGTGATGGGATCCATACCGCAAACCTCAGCACCATGCAATATTCCCATGTAACAAACCTGCACATGGACCCCCTGTATCTAAAATAAAAGTTGAAATAAAAACAAAACCAAAAACTACTAGAAGATAACACAGGAGAAAAATCTAGATGCTCTTGGGCAAGGTGATGACTTTTTAGCTCTAGGAAATAAATAATTGATAAACTGGACTTCATTAAAATTAAATTTTTGTTCTGTGAAAAACACCGTCAACAAAATGAGACTAGGAGAAAACATTTGCAAAGGATATACCAGACAAAGACATTCAAGAGAATACATTTGAGATATCCAGATAACTTTTAGAACGTGATGAGAAATGAACAAACTAATGAAGAAATGGGCAAAAGATCTGAACAGGCCAGGCAAGGTAGCTCACACCCATAATCGTAGCACTTTGGGAGGCCAAGGCGGGTGAATCGCTTGAGGTCAGGAGTTTGAGACCAGCCTGGCAAACATGGTGAAACCCCGTCTCTAATAAAATTAGCCATGTGTGGTGGTGCGTGCCTGTAGTCCCAGCTACTCGGGCGGCTGAGGCAGGAGAATTGCTTGAACGTAGGAGGCAGAGGTTGCAGCTAGCTGAGATTACACCACTGTGCTCCAATCTGGGTGACAAAGTAAGACTCTGTCAAAAAAAAAAAAAAAGGACAAAAGAAGATACACACATGGCAAATAAGGATATGAAACGATACTCAACATCATATGTCATTAGGGAACTGCAAATTAGAACAACAAGATACTGCTACACACCTATTAGAATGGCAAAAGTCCAACACACTGACAACATCTAATGCTTACGAGGATGTGGATCATCAGGAACTCTCATTCATTGCTGATGGAAATGCAAAATGGTACAACCATTTTGAAGAAACAGTTTGGTGGTTTCTTACAAAACTAAACATGCTCTTACCATATGACCCAGCAATTGCACTCCTTGTTATTCACTCAAATGAATCAAAAAGTTAAGCCCACACAAAAACCTGCACCCAAATGTTTATAGCAGTTTTATTTGTAGTGCCAAAACTTGGAAGGATGTCCTTCAGTAGGTGAATAAATAAGTAAGCTGTGGTACATTTAGACAATGGACTATTATTCAGCACTAAGAGGAAATGAGTTATCAAGCCATGAAAAGACATGGAGGAAACTAAAATACATACTACTAAGTGAAAGAAGCCAATCTGAAAAGGCTACATACTGTATAATTCTAACTATATATCATTCTGGAAAAGGCAAAATCATAAAGATAAGTAAAAAGATCAGTGGTTGCCAGGGGTTGGGGAAAGGGATGATTTTTAGGGCGGTGAAACTATTATCTGTGAAACTATTATAGTGGATACATGTCGTTAATACATTTGTCAAAACTCTTAGCATATAAAACACCAAGAGTGAACTCTAATGTGAACTATGGACTCTGATTTATAATGATGTGTCAGTGTAGGTTCATTGCTTGTGATAAATGTACCACTCTGGTTTGGGATGTTGACAGCGTGTGTCTGTCAGGGGCGAGGTGAGGGAAAGTAGAGGGTATATGGAACTCTGTACTTTCAATTTTGCTGTGAACCTAAAACTGCTCTAAAAGTAAACTTTGTTAAAAATCATTTCAGTCATCACTGTCCTTCATTTCCTAAAGTTAAATGTCTTGAAAATCATTGTTTTGTGTGTGTGTGTGTGTGTATGTGTATGTGTGTGTGTCTTATGGGAGGATAAATCTGGTCCCTATTACTCCATCTTAGCTGGAAGTGGGAGTACCTCTTTTCTAACATCTGTGTGGGTCTCACTTCTAAAAGCATATCAGAAGAAATGAATCACACACTTCTTTTAGAATAAAAACTGCCCCTCTGTATGTTTAAGCCAGGAAGTATAAATCTAAATTCCTAAAAGAGCTTCTAATTGTAGGGAAACATTTAGAAACAGTTCCTAGTAGGCATAACCAGGTATTACGGCCAATTTCAAAGAAGGCAAAGTCTTCAGCACAATGTCACTCTCCCAGGTTGGGTCTTCCTCCCCACAGCCATTGTCTTTGGACCCTCCTGGCTCTCCAGAATTCCTTTCACATCCTGCTTTACTCAAGACTGTACTCTCTTTTGGTTCAAACAATTTGCTCTGGACCATGTCTTGCTCTTGGCTAATACATATTGGAGAGAAAATGAATATTATTGGGTAAATATATTGTGTCAGCATTTTAATGGACATCTATCAAAAACTGTCTTTTTTTTTTTTTTGACAGAGTCTCACTGTGTTGCACAGGCTGCAGTGCAGTAGCATGATTCTGGTTCACTGCAATCTCTGCCTCTTGGGTTCAAGACACTCTTGTGCCTCGTGCCTCAGCCTCCAGAGTAGCTGGTTCTACAGGCCCCCGCCACCATGCCTGACTAATTTTTGTATTTTTAGTAGAGACGGGATTTCATCATGTTGGCCAGGCTGGTCTCAAACTCCTGTCCTTAATGATCTGTTCACTCGGCCTCCCAAAGTTTTGGGATTACAGGCGTGAGCCAACACGCCTGACCAAAAACTGTCTTGGTGCGCAGCAATGACTCCAATTACAGAAGTTCTAGATATTCTGGCAGGCTGTTGGAAATGATATTTTTAGGTAGATCAGAGTTTTTATTTCCTGTATTACACACATTGGGCTAGCTCCTAGGGTTCTTTCTTTAGGGTCAACCCTATCAACAGATAACCTGCTTTTGGTTTTCTCTTCATTTTTAAAAATTAATTGGCTTCCATTTCTAAATTTCTCTGTATTTCTTTGAAAATGACAAGTAAAGTAAAATAATGTCATTTCCCCCCCATCTTTATTAGTCAAAGAGAAATGATTGCAGTTAACCACAGCACTTAAGAGCTTTGGTGTAGTTTTTGGTTTGTAAATATCCTTGCTTCACGTATTTGAATGTTGAAAGTAGTTATCTGAAACCTGTGAGGTTTTTCATCTAATTGAACCTAGTCTAGTTTTACAAATATGAAAGTGACATTCCACTAACTTCCAAAAATTAGTGGATGGGGCAGACTGCTGGAAACCAAATCAATAACACAAAGTGAAATGGGAAGTTAGCCATTAGTAATCTACTGAAAGTTCGTGAGAATATATGTTAGCTGACCAATTTGACAATGTCCTGCCTGAAATTTATGAGTAAATACCAATTTTTCACGTTTGTGACAATCAAGTCATAGAAAAAGAGGGGATTTGGGAAGTTATGACTAACATTTCCTAAACATATCCATCAGGTGTGGAGTATGTAGAGAATACTGTGGCTGTGTCTTTGGTGTTGGGGAATAGAAACATAAAACAGCAGAAGTAGAGACAGAGCCCTGTCCTCAAATAATTTATAACATATTTCAGTCAATTCCAAAGAAAAGTATTTCATTAACCCAGCAAGAAAATAAAAACATGAAAGGTGAACCAGCATACAATAGTTTTACTCGTTCATACCCCTAGGTCTTCCCATTCTTACCTGTGAGAGAGTGAGTGGTGATGTCGTTAATGTTAATTTACAAATCAAACCATGGAGTGCAGGTTTTTCAGATCCCAGGTCTGCAGCTTTCATTGCATCATCTGAACTGAAGTTCCACTGTAATAAAAGACAAGGGTTATTGTGATGAGCCAACAACTCCATGGATGAGGGAGTCTGGTGAAAGAGTCCTATATTTACACAAGTGGTTCTGCCTTATGATCTCATCTTCAGTGTGGTGATGCTTTACTTATTTCAAAGCAAGAATATCTGTCCTATCCTAAGGAAACCAAACTACAATAAAAGAAAAATCTCTGTTTCATTTTGAGAAAATGTTCATTTAAGTATATAAACTGTATAACCAATATGAAGAATACAATGCATTTTTCTTATATGAGTATTAGATACTAATGGTATCCTAATTATTTATATGGGCAAGAGATTTTCAATATCTAAAAATAATTACAGATTTACAGATAGTCACACTGTTGCATAACTTTCTATTGTAATTTATTATTTGCTGTTGGAAAGCAAATTCATTTATTGTAACCAAAAGATGTGTTACAGGGTTATTTCATACATGGGAGATTTTCAAAGTCCTGCAATGATGACATTGATATAGTGCCACTACTCTGTTACAACCTTTGTATATTATTTAAGTGTAACAAATACTTCATTCATTGCTTGCCCTAAACTTTGCATTTGGTGACATTCTTGCTGCTGTGTTAATATCAGGTCTATTAAGCTGGACCTCATGGTCCATTACCCTTTCTTTAGATTTGACCCCATGAAGTTTAGGGGTCTTGAGCACAGTGTGAAAAAGCAAAGGGTTTCACTCTCACCCAAGGAGCTCATTAGGACTTTATAGAAACACAATAAATACTCACACGGTACTAACATTTGCACTGAAGGATGCTCACCAGACACACAGCCTGGTGTCAGAAGGTGTTCATTGTTCCCTTTATTTAGGCCTGCACACTGATTTAGCCTGCTAACTAAGGAGAGTGCTCATTTGTAAGCTGGCATTTTTTTTTTTCTTTGTAAGAAAGATTCATTTACTGGTATCTTAGCTTTGTGGGATTTTTTTCCCACCTTTCTCTATCTTGATCCATTTCTTAATGCTTCTACTTAAATTTTGAATTGCATAACTTAAATCAGCCTCCACAATCCATGACGAAATTCCAATGAGAACTGCTGACAGCAGTATCTGTACTGGAGACCTTTATTATCTCATAAACTACAATGTATTATAATTCATCAATCCCATTTGTCTTATTAAATACAGTCTTATAATGCAAGTAAATATTACTAGGTTGGTTTAGAGGAGAACTGCCGCCAACAGAGCTACTTTAGCTTTAATTTTAAAGCCCAGTATGCATTAAGTCTCTGCTACACCTTCCAAAATTTTTATATTTGATAGTAAAAAGTTACGTCATTACATAGACCAAGGAAATTTTTATCATATTATTATGCTCAATTACTACCATAACAAAGGTTTCCCTCTTTAAAATATATTTCGTTCTGACAGTGTCATGATTTTCTTCCAGGGTTGGGTAGACAGCATGAAATGGGATTTGTCTCCAGAAGTAGAAGCAGCTTGTGAGTGTGAAGTCCTTTTTTCTAGGGATGCCTTTTATGGGTAAGGTTGGAGACTCTAACTCTACTATTCGAATTAATCAGGTTTTCTTGGTCAGAATGCTTCTGGAACCCCCTGTAAAGACTCTTTTCCTCCTCAGCAAATTACTTACTGAAAACATCAGATTACACAAAACAAAAACGGTTTTCCCATTTGTGTCAATCAAGCTTTGATGGTTTTGCTTTTATTTGTACAACAGGAAAATAATGGGACAATTTTGTTTTACAAATTCTGGATTCATTGCCTCACCTCTGCATAACTTTCCAAGAAAATTTCACTGGAGGTTTGGGAAAAGTATTGGCAACTCAACAATTTCCAGTTAAAGACCTTGTGATGAGACTCAAATACAAGTTAAAATAATCATCTTATTTTACCAACTAGCTACTCTTTAAAGAGAAAAGTGACTTAGTATATAGGATGTGCTTCTCTGTGGCATATGCCAAGAACATTTACTGATCCTTTGCTACTGCTAGAACTCTGCAATTCATAATATGGATCCAAAAATGAACACGACTACTCTAGCTGTCACCAGACAGGTGGGTAGACCCAACAGACCATCAAATGACAGAGCAACATAGGCCATTAATGGAGACTGGGGTGGAGGTGGAGAGAGGTAAAGGGGACAGAAGAAGAAGGGGAGAGCAAAGCTTTGAAAGAGAATTTCCCTGGCCGGGTGTGGTGGCTCACGCCTGTAATCCTAGCACTTTGGAAGGCCGAGGCGGGTGGATAACGAGGTCAGGAGATCGAGACCATCCTGGCTAACATGGTGAAACCCTGTCTCTACTAAAAATACCAAAAAAAAAAAAAAAAAAAAAAAAAAAAAAAAAAAAAAATTAGCTGGGCATGGTGGGTGGGCACCTGTAGTCCCAGCTACTCTGGAGGCTGACGCAGGAGAATGGTGTAAGTCAACTGGGGAGGCGGAACTTGCAGTGAGCCGAGATGGCGCCACTGCACTCCAGCCTGGGTGACAGAGCGAGAGCGAGGCTCTGTTACCAAAAAAAAAAAAAAAAAAAGAAGACAGAGAATTTCCCAAACAGTTAGTGGGGAAAAACATTCTGAGCAGGTGACACAGCAGGAGGAAAGACACACAGGCATGAAAGTTCATGATGTATTTAGGGAGTAGCTTGTACGGCATGCTGAAGCAGAAAGCTGGGAATTGGAGAAGTGATGAGAAGTGTACTTGGAAAAGTAGTTTGGGGCCAGAGTGCCAAGGGCTCTGGATACCATGCTAAAAAGGAATTTGGTATTTCTTCTTGATGGCACTTAAGAATTTTGGGGATCTATGAAAGGGAATGAAAGAAACCACTAACATGGCCAGGTAGATGCTTTAGGAAGACAATTCATGGCAAAGAAGAGGATAATTTGGAGAGGAGCATGATTCATTTGCAGAGAATGATAGACTCCTGCAAGAATCCATGTAGGCAATCCATGAAGGGCTAAACCAAGGAAGTGGAAAAGGATAAGAAATTGTATATTTAAAAGGCATTTATGAAGTGGAATTAATATAACCTATAATAAACTGCGTATGGAGATGGGCAGCAAGAGAGAAAAGAAAGTGGAGATAAGTCTGCAGTCTCTAGGCTGAGTGATCATGTAAATAGTAATACCTAAGGCTAGGTTTTATGGGGTATATGGTAAGTAGGGTTTTGGACAAAGCTGAGTTTGAGAAAGTAAGTGGAAAAAGACTATAGGTTATTGGAAATATGTATCTAGAATTTAGGAGAAATGTCAGGCTGGTGGTAGAGTTTGTGAATCATCTTCACAGAAGTATTATTAAAACTGAAAGTCGTAGTAGATGAAATCATCCAGGGAGAGAGGGACAGGGATCACAGAAAGATTTTATATCACTTATCATCTCCAAATGATTGATAGCTTTCTCAGGTGCTGTGTTGGGAAAGAATTTAAGGCTACCATCAGGCAGAGTGGGAAGGAGTTCCATGAATGATGAGTAGCATCTGCCATTGGCTCCAGAGAGGGAAGTGACTGCACCTGTATCAGATGTTAGATGTTAGAAGGAAGAAACTTCAGAGCAAACTTCTGGAAAACACCAATCCTTAAGGGATGGTGGGAAAGTTGTGCTGGCAAAAGAGAATAAAAACAGCAGTCTGAGTCAGCAGGGAAACAAACCGGTATATGGTTCCTGTGGATCTCATATTCAGTAAATATTTACTAAACGAATGGATGAGTTAATAAAATCAAGTGTTGACAGTTGTACTGCAATTGGAGCAACAGAATAAGCCAGCAGCATGATTCATAACAACCAGCAATTACTTAAAGAGTGTAATTGGATTGTTTGTAACTCAAAGGACAAATGCTTGAGGGGATGGATACCCCATTCTCTATGATGTGCTTATTTCACATTGCATGCCTGTATCATAAATATATACACTTGCTATGTACCCACAAAAAATTTATAAAGTAAAATATCCACTAATTATAATAAATGTGGTGAGATAAGAAAGTCCAGAGAAGGAAGAATTCACATCTATTTTTACTGCAGAAGGGAAGATCACAAAGGCCTCTTTGGAAAAGGTAGGATTTGCATTGAGCCTTAAAGGAAGAACACATATAATTTTAGTCAACCAGTGGGTAGTAGGAGGTTAGGCAGTAGGGATAACTTGAACAGGGGTGAAGGAGGGAAAGTTGTGGCAGGTTCTGGGACAGAATATGAACCAATTGTACCATAGAAGACACTTGGGGAATCTTGAGTCTCTGACTCTGCTTGTCACCACCCTGTCTTACTCAACCTCACCCCTCTATGTCTCCTTGGCTTTGGGTCAGGCATTGACCACTTGGAGTTCTGCCAACAGAGAAAGAAGCATCCCGGCGCCCCCCGTGTCTGTTTCTATCTCTTATGCTTCATAATGCTCTATGATGACGCCAGCAAGAGGTTTAGGAAGCCAGCTTCCCCTAGCTGTTTGAAGGAAGAATTTTCTGATGTAGGTCTGAAAACCTCAGAGGACCTGAAACAAAAGAATGATCACTAAAAATGGGAAGGCAGAAATCAGTTATTTAGCCTGTGTTGTGAGGGGTGCTCAGGAGGGACTCCAATATTTCTGGTCTTTTGGTAGCTTTAAGGATTTAAAACCATGATTTATCTTTGGATAAAGTTCTCCCTTTTTTTTCTAGGAAGCAGACTTTTGTGTTTTTTTTTTTTTTTTTTTTTTTTTTTTTTTTTTTTTTTTTGGTAAGCATTTTAATCATACAGATGTGATGATGCGCCCTACTTATTGTTCTAGCGGAAGCCCTGAGTTGGTAACATAAACTCAGCTTAGTAGCCTTGCTTGTGAGGAAATGCTGGACTTCTGACTTTCATTTTCCAGAATTTGGTATAAGCGTCTTGATGGCAAGATTTACATTTTATGCTTCTTTTTATCTTCCAAAAAAACTAGCATTTTACTTTGCTCAATACATTATTCTGTGTTGACTGAATATTGCCTAGCCATCTACTTTACTCAGCATTATTTGACCATATAACACTGAAGTAGATAAGGCTCTTGTATTAGTCTGCTCTCATATTACTAATAAAAACATACCCGAGACTGGGTAAGTTATAAAGGAAATAAGTTTAATTAACTCACAGTTCCACATGGCAGGGTGGAATTCAAGATGAGATTTGGGTGGGGATACAGCCAAACCATATCAGCTCTGAAAAAGGTTTACATCATCTTCTGGGGATAATGGTTTAGATGATAGTTATTTTTTAAAGGTATAAAATTAATACATATTTCACAATAGCCAAAAGTTGGAAACAACTCAAATGTCCATTAATAGATAAATGGATAAACAAAATGTGATAGATACATACAATGGGCAATATTATTCAGCTATAAAAGGAAATGGCATTCTATACATGCTATAACATGAATAAACCTTAAAAACATTATTCTAAGTGAAAGAAGCCAGACATAAAAGACTGCATCTTTTATCATTCCATATTTATACAAAATATCTGGAATAGGGAAATCCATAGAGACAGAAAGCAGATTAGTGGTTGCCAGGAACTGGAGAGAATGGAGAATGGGAAGTAAATTCATAATGTACAAGGAGTTTTCCTGTTGAGGTGATGAAGAATTTCTGGAACTAAATAGTAGTGATGGTTGCACAAGATCATGAATGAACTTAATACACTGAACTGTACATTTAAAAATGGTTAAAATAGCGTATTTATGTTATGTGTATCTTACTAAATAAAAAATAAACTGTAAGAGTTAGTTTCATGGTCATTTAGAAAATTTATCTCCCACAAAATTACATTCCTTGAGAGTTAGGGTTGCCAGATAAAATACTATACATATAGTAAAAACTATTCATTGTTTACTTGAAATTCAAATTTAACTGGATGTGCTATGTTTTTATTTGCTAAATCTGGCAACCCTATTGAAAGTAGAAATGTTGTTTTTATCATCACTTTATCCAAGCTCTTAGGACAGTGTCTGGAAAATTGTAGTTCCTCAATAATAGTTACATGGATATAAATTTGAAGAGACATCTAAAAACAGAAACTATAGAAAGGAACTAAAAGCATTCATAGGTCTGTAAACTAAGGAAAATAACTCAGAATTTTTGTTTATTTCCCCCTAGAGCCTTTTTCCATGTTTTTCTTTCCCTCTTGGTTGTTGTCATTGCTATAGCATAACTGCACATCCCACTTTTTCATTGGTGACTTTAACATAAGCAATCATTGTCCGGAGCTGCGTGGCCCGGCCATAGCGATCATAACTGACGACTGACGCCTGAGCTCTATACATTTCCACTTTATGCCTCCTCCCTAGATTTACTTTCTTCCTTGTTCTGCTGTCTCATATGCCAGTACAAAATGGCGCTCTTCCGGGTTCTTCATCACCCATTTTCCCGTGCCCGGGAAAATGATCAACTTACAGCGCAGGCGCCATCCCGCGACCGGGAAAATTACCAACCGAGGGCGCAGGCGCAACATGACGTCCCACCGAAGAAACCAATACCTACCTGGCCACGCCCACCGCAGGGCCACCATCATCGCCCTGGCCCAACTTCCACCCCTGCCGGTCTATATAAGGCATTACACTGCCACCAATAAATGAGACTTGATCAGGATACTGTCTTGTCTCCATTTCTCGTGTCTCTTGTCCCCCCTGAGTTCCCACTCCCTCTTCTAGGGCCTACATTGACGATCCCGCGGGACGGGACAATCATCATAGCACCAAACTCTCCTAATAAACACAAAATCGTAAAGCTGAACAATAATATATTTTGTAGATATATTGTAATTTATTTTTATATTGTCAAATCTGTTTTAAAAATTGTCAATGCTTTATACAGAGTGCCAATAAGCATGTTGGTCTCTAAATCTTTGTGTTCTATTTCTGTAAGATAAGTTAACAGAAGAGAATTTGGTTAGGGATACAGCAAAGATTTTACTAGATCAAGGAAAATATACATCTTTTGGTATTGCAAAATTAATTTCCAAAGGGTCAAGTTAATATGTACGTCTACCTGTGGTGAATTCAGTGCTCATTTTACCGCATTCTGGCTAGACTATTTAATAGTTTACAATCTTTGATAATCTGACAGAGAGAAAATAGTATCTTGTTGTTTTAACTCACGACATTTTAAAAAATAAAGAAGGAACATTTTCCTACATATTGGCCAATCAATCATTTATTCTCTGGTGACTAGCTTTTGCCAATTTATTAGTGGAAGGTCTTTCTGATCTCATTAATTTGTATGCCCTTATTATAGATCAGAGGTATGAATCCTTTGTCTGCCATTCTTTGAATAAATGTTTTCAGTTCACTTTTTAAATTTTGGTCGTGCCTTTTGTGAGAAGGGCTTTATTAAAGGATAAGATTGCTGGTTTATTGTTAATGTTAACCATATCTCATTATTTCCTTTGGTCTGAAACACTGGCAGGGTCAGCATAACCTCAGGGCCTGGGTGTCTTGGGGAAGACAGAGGGAACGACATGGAGAAAAAATAACAGAATTTGGTCATTTGGTCATTGGAGAGAGTCACTATCTAAATTGGCTTTCTTTCTTCCCTTCTAGGTTTTTTGTTTGTTTTTGTTTGTTTCTTGAGACGGGAGTCTCACTCTGTCACCCAGGCTGGAGTGCAATGGCACCATCTTGGCTCCGCCTGCCAGGTTCAGAGGATTTTCCTGCCTTCACCTCCAGAGTAGCTGAGATTACAGGCACAGGCCACCACGCCCAGCTATTTTTTTTGGTATTTTTAGTAGAGATGGGGTTTTGTCATGTTGGCCAGGCTGGTCTCCAACTCCTGATCTTAAGTGACCTGCCCACCTCAGCCTCCCAAAGTGTTGGGATTACAGGTGTGAACCACGGTGCCTGGCGCTTTCTAGGGTTGTGTTAGTCCAAGTAAACCACAGCCTGACTCCTTGCTCCACCAACTCAATGTGTATAGCCTTATTCTTAAGAGCCCACCTGTGCCAGCATGTTTGACTTTTTCAAAGATTTTCTTTATTTTTTAAGAAATTCACTTTGCCTAGTTGAGGCTGGTCACTTTTACACTCGTGTGTGTGTGTTTTCATTACAGATCAATTTTCAGGGCACTTATATAATTAAAAGTTTAGTCTTAGAAAATTCATTTTAAAATATGGTTACCAAGAACACCTTATACTAAAAGTCCAGGACTGCCCTTTAGGACAATAAAAATGATGCACTAAGGAAAACTGGACTCAGATGAACTGACCATGTTGTGACGATAGATTAGTGCACAATATGACCTACTGGGGTTTGGGAGGAAAAATTAGAATGTCTGCTTACATTTTATTTATTTATTTATTCATTTATTTATTTATTTAGAGATGGAGTCTCACTCTGTTGCCCAGGCTGGAGTGCAGTGGCATGATCTTGGCTCACTGCAACCTTCTCCTCCCAGGTTCAAGTGATTCTCATGCCTCAGTCTCCTGAGTAACTGGGATTACAGGTGCATGCCACCATACCTGGCTAATTTTTGTATTTTTTATTAGAGACATAGTTTCACATTGCATTTATTTTAGATCATTCTTTAAAGCCTTTATTATTTATTTCATAATATACATATTTTAGTAAATAAACATAAATTGAAGGAATGTATTAATTTTAAAAACAAGGATGCACAATAAAATGCTTACTTTGGAGATGACTGTAAGTGAGAACTATAAAGTATAACCATTCAGTGAAAGGGGTACCAAAGAAAAGAGGAAAAATGCTAAGAAAAAGTAAGTAAAGCTTCATTCACTGTATTAGTTATTAGAGCTAAATGGCATCCCAAAGTTACTTTTTGTAAGATGATCTTCACTTCTTTTGAAAGTATTTGTAAATGAAACTGGAATGCATCGAGGAAACTTTGGAGGTCCAAACTCTGCAAGTGGTAAACCATCAGTAATTTTAGAGCAAAAGCTTTTGTGAGCTAAAATAGACTGATGTTATTTTAAATCAATTCAGCTGAGTTTTACTTCTAACCACTCTCCTGCTTAGTTACAAAGGAAGACAAACCAAGGAATAGTTAGGGTTTATGGGAGGGGAGTTTCTAATATATACTCTAATACATTTCATTTTGTGAATTAAACTGTTTTTAGTATACTTTCTTATTTTTCTTAATTTGCTTGATGACAAGTTTAACAGCAGTGTATGACCAGATATCTAGCATCTCTACTATTTCCTATTCCAAATTTGTGTTAGTCAAAGGGAAACTAGAGAAATGATGGCTGTGACCACCTGTAGTCTATACGGTTTTTTTTGTTTTTTTTTTTTTCAACTTGGAGGTGACCGAGGTGAAAGTAGTCTATCCTTTTTGTAGCATCTGCCAAGCTCACAGTGACCCTTACTTTCCTTCCATTCCACTGAGGCCAGGCCCCTGGATGCCATATGGAGAAATATGCCTTGAAGGGTTCCCCCACCCCACTTCGAGAAGAGCTTTCAGTCTCTTTGTGGGACTGAACCCAATATGGTGAGAGGACATATTCCTCCATGAAGATGAGGGAGCAGAGAAAGCTCATGGGGAAAGAGGAAAAAAAAAAGAATGAAACAACACACAGCGGGAAGGAGAGCTTAGATTTGCCAGAGATTCCCATTTTCATGTGACTCTTCTTTCCTTGAATCATGAGACATCACTAGGTCATTGTAATAAATTCTTCATTTTCATTTTTTAAAGCTAGGCTTGGCTAGCCGCAGTGGCTCATGCTTGTAATCCCAGCGCTTTGGGAGGCCAAGGAAGGAGGATGGCTTGAGGCCAGGAGTTCAAGACTAGCTTGGGCAAGATGTTGAGACCCATGCTCTACAAATAAATAAGTAAACGCATAAAGCTAGCTTCAGTTGGTTTCAATTACTAGCAGTCAGAGTCCTAATGAGTGCACGACTTACATCTGGGGCTTCACAGCTTCTGAGTATGGAGCAATATTCTGGCAAATGGAAGGCTGTGCACTCTTCTAACAGAAAGTCCAGGCAGTCTCTGTTCTCCTTAATTTTGTGTCACAGTTTCCCTCTAGTTCCATCACATGTCTGCTGATAGTTTGTGTGATTGACTAAACTGCAGCTGCTAAGGTGGCCAAAGTCATTGGTTTAATCCTAACGACATTTATCTTTTCAATATGTTGCATGGCTAGAAACTTACTTCCTGCAATTAGTCAATTATATTACTTTAAATGTGTCTGTGGTTCTGTGGGAGTATTTTTCTGGAGAGGCTGTGGTCTCATGGGAGTCTGTCTACAGAAGTAAAGGAATAGAGAATTTGACAGAGGCCAGACTGGAATATCTTATGGGGTTTCTTCTCTAATGGCCTGAAAGAGGATGTGGACAGCACCCTTCTGAGGAGCAATATGTTCCTTATAGGCAACTGGGAGCTCAGCTTATGTGGCATTTGAATAAATACGACATTATTTTTTAGTCAGAATGGTGAGGTCTGAACACACTAGTTACACTTCTACAAATAAGAGATTCTGCTGAACTCATCAGCTGATAGCTGCTTACATAATTTGAATCGAAGAAAACTGTAAGGTTTCTCTATCCAAGAAACAATTCTCTTATGAAACACATCACCCACTCCTACAGGAAATTCCAACCCTTTTTGATCAGACAACGAAGGAGGAGCCAGGAATTATTCCCAGAAGGTTAGTGTTAAACTGCAGATGTTATCTAGGAGCAAAGGAGAATCCTCGGGATTCTATTGATCTCTCATTTTAAGTTGGCAAGCATTGTGGTTTATTATTAGACTAGCAAACTGTTGCCTAGGAAACTGGAAAAGAGAAGAGCTGGGGTTGAGAGGTACGTGTGGGTGGGGAATAAGGTTAGGAGATGTTATTAAATAGCTTGGGGTAGACATGGATCCTCAGGGATGAGCATGGAAGGTTGGCACAACCAGTGCCCACACAATGACCTCGTTGTGGCTGGATGCCAGACAGGCAATAAAAAAGTTCAAGGACAGTGGGAAGAAATGTCCTGGGTGATGATTTAAAGGCAAAATGTTTCAATGACCTCAAAGGTTTACCTTGGCTATCTTGCTGATTAGAACAACTATCTATTTGAAGAAGTTATATTCATATCTGGTATGATAGCCCCTGAGTACCTCAAATATCTACTATGTATCTGTGAGAATATAAGAATCAAGTTAGAAACGACTGCCTTTGTTCTTCTGCTCATTTTCCCCTTTACATTCCCCTTACATGAAGGAATTCATGGTAGCTATACACACATTGCTATAGCAGAATTGGATGGGAACAGATTTATACCTACACAAATTCATTGTTGTCCAGAAGTTAACCATGGCAGTTGTGAAACTGACATGTCTTTGGACTAGGGTTGCCAGATTTATCAAAATAAAACAAAACAAAAGAGGATGTCCACTTGAATTTGAATTTCATATTCAAAATTTTACTGAGTGCCTATATTTTATCTGACAACTTAACTTTGGAACCAGTGAGGAGTACCTTTTTCTCATCGAGGAACTTGTCATATTTATATAGAAAGCAACTAAAATCGATCACTGCATATTCAATTCATGAAACAATTACTCAGTACTTTCTTTTTGTGAAATATTGTGCAAGCTGTGGGGAAGCTGAGCATGATTAAAATATGATCACTATTTCACATATTCTCATAATCTAGTGGGAAAGGCATTTATGTAAATATCAATAGAATGAAGCAGAAGGGAATGTGTCAAGTACGTTGTTTTAAGACTACAGAGGAAGGAGTAGGATTTTGAAGAATAAGTGGGATCTCTGTCAAGGGAGAGGGGAGAAAGGACATTTGAGGCTCAGGGAACAGTAATTATGAGCAAAGTTTGTAGAAATGAATGCTCACAGCCCATGTTTGAGGTAAGTAGACCAGTATTTGGAGTAGAAAATGTACACAGAAATGTAGTGGAGTTATGCTGCAAAAGGTAGGTTACAGCTAGGTGGAGAAGGATCTTGAATATCACACTAATTGCGAAACCTTTATTTAATGAGGACGGAGGTGAATAAGTAGGAAGAGCCTAAAATAATTCTATTATGTGAAGAGCATAATCCATCCTGTGTTTGAGGATGACAACTCAGTAGCAATGTAATGATGGATTGGTGAGGCAAGAGTCTAGAGGCAGGGAGTAAGCTAAGTAGGGTGATGGCAATTATTGCCAAAGAGGAATTGTGCTCATGATTTTAATAAAAATTAATCACTGTCTCTTTAATGTACTGAACATCCTACTTTCTGGTTTTGAAGTGGAGTAAGAGTCACTTCAATATCCCTTCTGTTTTTGATCCTAGCCACTGAAGTCACATTGGCCCAAGCCTGCATTTCTCTCCCTGTAGCTGGCTGCTCCATGGATTGCAGGCTACAACATTCTCCTACATGTCTAAGAAGTGCACAGGATGCTACTTGGGATACCAAATGTCCCTGTACCTTTATAGATTGTGAACTTGAACTTACCACTATGTTCCCAAAGTAAAAGGAAGTGCATGATTGTGATGCTTACAGGAACTGGGGGAAGCATGAATAAATTAATCACCAAGAACTTGCATCCATAGATTTTTGATTTGGGGTTCTTGCTAGAAATGACAAGTTTATGTTACTATTAAAAATATAACCTCAGGTCAGGAGCGGTGGCTCATGCCTGTAATCCCAGGACTTTGGGAGGCCAAGACGGGCAAATTGCTTGAGGCCAGGAGTTTGAGACAAGCCTGGTCAACATGGTGAAATCCCCATCTCTACTTAAAATACGAAAAATTAGGTGTGATGGCACATGCCTGTAATCCCAGCTATTAGGGTGGCTGAGGCACGAGAATTGCTTGAATCTGGGAGGCAGTGGTTGCAGTGAGCCAAGATCATGTCACTTCACTCCAGCCTGGGTGACACAACAAGATTCTGTCTCAAAAAAAAAAAAAAAAAAAAAGATAACCTCAGAGTAATGGTAATGTTGTCTTTATTTAAACTGAGTTTCTTTATTGACCACATTTGTATCTGTAATTCAGAGAGATAAAACAAATCAATACCCATAATTATAACTAAAATTCATTAACTATTATTTAATACTGAAGATTTTCTAGTCAGTGTATTAAGCATTTTATGTGACTTATTTAATTTTTCCATTGACCCTATGAAAGGATTAGAGATGTTATTAAGAGGCAATACATAAAGAAGAACAATGAAAGAATCATAAACATTATTAAAATTATGTGTCAAAAGCATGCACATTATTTTTTAAAGATGCCATTTTTACTTAATAATTTTGTACAGATTAAGAAGTGATAACATCAAATATTAGTTCTGATACAGTCCCATGTACTTCTGGGAAGACAAAAATTAGTAAGACTTCTGGAAGGCAATTTTTAAAATAAGTTAAATGTTCATGCCCCAATGATCTAGAAATTATTTGTGAGGGAATTTGTACCAGAGAAATAATTAGAAATGTACACATAGATTCTTATCTAAGGATGTTGATTATAATATTATTGGGAAATAAAAAATATCTGAATGTTTAACAGTAAGAGATTTGTGAATCATTTTTTAATTCCATTTTTTAATCATTTGTCAAGATTTTGTATTCATTCTTCACATTTCCTTGGAAAAATAATATTAAGACTTTTTTTTTTTTTTTTTTTTTTTTTTTTTTTTTTTTTTTTGAGACGGAGTCTTGCTCTGTAGCCCGGGCTGGAGTGCAGTGGCCGGATCTCAGCTCACTGCAAGCTCCGCCTCCTGGGTTCACGCCATTCTCCTGCCTCAGCCTCCGGGGTCTTCATTTAATTAAGACATTACAGAATATAATATAATATTTTTAAAAATATTCAAATTTCTTTAGTTTATTTTTCTTTATTCTCTACTATATTATATTGATATATTGGAAGAATCAATATGGCTTAAAAGTTTAGCAGTTAACCTTTTGTCTCCTTAATTAGCAATTAATAGTCTTCACAACAAAACATAAATTTAAAGAATTATCATTACACAATAATCCCCATATTTGTATCCATGTAATTCAATCCATCAGAAAAGTGTTATCATATTATTACTGAATTTTCTCTTTGAGTATTTGTCCACAGGCTTGATTCAGGCTGTAGCAAGCGAATGTTTGCTTTTTTCCTCCCCTTTTAACATCTGCTTTATTTTTGAGTGAGAAAAGAGAAGAGATTTGAGCACCTAGCCAGCCCATCAAAAATTTCCCCGTTTAAATAAAATACAAAAGAAATAATCATCTTGAGGTCTCTTGCTGCTTTAATTTAATTTTATCCTGTAAATTCTTTAGATTTTATTTCTTCTGCAAACTAAACACTTGGTTCCATTTTGTAAAGTCTAGTGGGCTCCCCGTCTAAATTTTTCTATCCATCTGACAGTCACAAGAACTCCTGGTTAGGATTAAGAACTCCTGGTAAGGATTAAGCCAGGAAGCTGTTTTTAACTACAACAAATTGAAACGTTTGCACAAGGAAGTGTTGCTTTTATAAGTGATGGGAAACTTCAAATTTGATTACAAGCAACCTTTGGCTTCCTATCTGTTCAACAATAGGCCATGTTGTTAAGGGCAATTTCCATGCACAGCATGTGGGTCCCATTTTTTCATCCTTAGACATGGTTGTTTACTGTTCAGCACTGTTTATGCATTTTAATCAGGCTTTTTCAGTCTCCCTTAATAAATCACTACAAAGTGAATGTACCAAAACAAGAACTATTGTGCAGTATTGGTTGCCATTACACATTATTTGCTGCCCTGGAGTTTTACTCAGTATCCACATTTTGAAAAATAATGACAGCAATAAAAAAATCCATATCCAAAAGTGTTATATTTAGAATTGCAACATTTCTGGCTAAATGCCCTCTTTGAGCTCCATTCTTTAACAGTAGGAGCCTGACTTTAAAATTCAGTTCAAGCAAGAATGACTTAACAATTGGAACCTGCCATCGGTCCTTGGGACTGAAAGTCTTTTTGATGGGATGAAGCTGACAGCCTAGTTCCTGCTTGGCAGACATTCACATGAAATGAGCCTGTATTAGTATAGATAAATGTTTAGACATTCAGGTATCTTTCTGTCTGAGAACAGTATTACTGGTTAAGGCAATGGTAAGCAGAAGAAAAAGGAGTTTTCAGGCACTTATGCCTGAATGAGAAAGGACAATGACTTGTTAGCATCATCTGGCAAGCAGGCAAAAGAAAGTTTGATCTCTCTCTTCCCTTTTTAAGGCTAAACTTTCACTAGCTTTTAAATGAACTAAGAATAAAGCACATTTTTTCCCTCCAAAAATTTTTTGTCATTAAATTAATGCATTTTCTTAACTTTGGTTTCTATCATCAAAGTCTGATTATTACTAAGCTATGATATTTGAAAGCCCAGGCTAGAGGAAAGAATGCCCTGAATACTGGATCACTGGATCCAGTATTGTTGTAGTGATACATAAGAGTCACTAGAAAATTAATAGCATATGTATGTATTATAATTTGAGGCTCAGGGGAGAGTTCAGCAAATACAGGAATTATAGGAAAATATTTTAAGTGAATGGATAGTTCCCAAACCAAGTAATTATTTGGAAATACCCATGCTAAACTGCATTGCAAAACATCTTGTATTACCCTTTGACATCACTATAAAATCCTCTGGAGGTGCTTTGTATAATTCTCCACACAAACTCAGCTAGCCAAAGTGCTGTTTTGGATGTATCCTGGAGAAAATAATTCAGGAGTAAGAAACATATTGTTATGTGTTTAATTAAGACGTAGACATAAGTGCTGGAGGACTTTTTTCTGAAAGTATTTATCATGAAAGCAACAGGCACACTTTTGGAGGTGTTTTCGTTTTAATTCCTGCACAACTAATAGTGTAGCACAAAATATTCCATCTGAAAAATATGAGCTTGGCATTTAATTTATAAGTTTTCTAAACTGTATCCAAATATCCAGAAATTTACCCTTCACCCATTCCTTTTTGCCCACAAATTTGTAATTCTTTTTCTTTTTCAAATTTTTTTCTGCAATCCAGGCTCTCAAGCTTTGATTTCTTTCCTCATAGTGCCTCCTAATGCTATTGGTTGCATTAGGATAAGGTGTCCCAGTAAATGTAATCTTTGCATGACAACTTCATTTAGTCTTTCAATAAATTCATTATAATTCTCTTTATTTCTTAATCCATAGTCCTTTGAGGCATAAACTGTTACATTAACTCCTAATATTGATTCTCCCTTCCTCCTTAGTGGATAAACACTAATTTTAGCTGGGCACATTTTGCACAGGTAAAGAACCACATTGACCAGTCTTTCTTGTGGCTAGGCATGATGATGTGACTACGTTCTGGACAATAAAATGTAAGAAGTATTGTTTGGGTCCTCCGAAAAGACTTTTTAAGAATAAGGAGAAATGCTCTCTCTTCAACCCTTTTATTCACCTGCAAATCCAATTGCCTGGAATATAGGTGTGACGTTGGAGCTCTAACAGCTGCAGGGATCTTGAGGATTAGGATGACATCCTATAGATGAAGGAATAGTAAGCTGTAAAGAACCTTGACTCTCAGGGAGCTGTCATTCCAGTCCTGAGCTATGTTAGTTTTGCCTGTTATACACAACTGAAATAATCCTATACCCTAACCCAAGTATGAGAAAAAGTATGGAGGGTTTGACATGGGCTAGCTTCTAGGACCTGTTGAGGCTGGGGGGCTCTGATAAGCACTTTGAGTTGGGACTCTAAGGGGCTTTGCTTTAAAAAGAAAGGTGAACTATAAATAATCCAGCACTCCCATTTAGGATCTAGAAATATCAGTTATTGAAATTGAATAAAGGTCATTCTGGATTGCTAGCATCTGAAAGTGCCGACAAAAGCAAATGAAAATCCTCACTAGAGAAAGTAACATTATCCTATGTATCAAATCATTTCACAAACAAATTTTTATATACAATTTGCGGTATGCAATCCAAGATAACCTGATTTGTAAGTAGACTAGTTTGCCTAAAGACAATCATCAGAAACTACAAACAATAAAAATAGTACTGTAGGAGGAGCTCCAGATATTAAATTAATAATATATATATATATTGAGATGAAGTCTTGCTCTGTCACTCAGGTTGGAGTGCAATGGTGCAATCTTGGCCCACTGCAACCTCTGCCTGCAAATGATTCTCCTGCCTCAGCCTCCTGAGTAGCTGGGATTACAGGTGCCTGCCACCACGCCTGGCTAATTTTTGTATTTTTAGTAGAGATGGGGTTTCACCATGTTGGCCAGGCTGGTCTTGAACTCCTGACCTCGTTACCTGCCCACCTGGCCTCCCAAAGTGCTGGGATTACAGGAGTGAGTCACTGTGCCCAGCCAAAAGATTGTTTTAAAATAACTTGCTTGCCAAGTACAAGGAGATAAAAATAATATTCAAAAATTTCAGTTGAAAGCTAGAAACAATAAAAAATGTTATAGCACATTTGATCCCTCCAGAAGACCTTTATCCAAATAGAAATTTTAAAAGTAAAAAATATAATATAAAATGTAATAATCAAAATTAAGAAATTAGTAGATAGATTAAATAGCATATTAGATACAGATGAAGAGAGAATTAGTGAACTGGAAAAGAGGTCAGGATAAAATATGCGGACTTATGGAGAGGTAAGACAGAACCCAGGGCAAAAGAGAAAGACAAACAAAACCCATAAAGGATAGAATATAAAGTGTAAAGATTTAATCTCCATTTAATTGGAATGCCAGAAAGAAACAAGAGAAAATGGGAAGAAGTAATGTTTGAAGATAGAATAACTGAATTAACAAAAAAATACTGAAAGACAGCAAATCATAGATTCAAGGGGTTCTATAACTGGATTCAGGATAAACAAAATTATACTCATGTCTTGGCACATCATGGTGAAAACAAAGAAAAACAATGAAAAAGACGAAAAACAGGAAGAAAGGAGGTTATTACGAAAGAAATAACAGCCTGAGAGCTGATCTCTCAACAGAAACAATTAGGCCAGAAGATAATAGTATGACATTTCTAATTTACCAAAGTATAATTTTTTTACCCAATCAAAATATACTCCCAGAGTAAAGATAAAATAAATAAAAATGAAGTGATTTACTACCAGCAAATCCCATAGAGAATGAAACCAGAAACATATTCTTCAGGAACAAGGAAATGATACCAAATAGAAAGTGATTAAGGAACGGAAGAAAACAAAAGAAATGGTAAAAATTCAGATAAATACAAATAAATACTAACTAAATAAAACAATAATATTCATCACATCTTATGTAGTTTAAAATGTACATATAGAATTAAAATATATGACAATGATAGCATGTAAATTGGGAGGAGAGTAAATACTGTTAAAGTATTCCAAAGTCCTTTTAAGGAATAAAAAGGACAAAGCCACAATTATACTAAGTAACTGTTACAAAAAGTAAACCAAACATAAAACAAACAAAAAAAAAAATACAGAATATTCAAGCAATACAGTCAATAATCTACACAAAATGGAAATAGATGTAACACTACCCTACATGATACACATCATTTTCAATAATGTACAAAATGTTTACAAAGATTGACTATCTACTGGACCGTAAAGCAAGTCTCAACAAATTCAAAGGATGTTTTCTGACCCAAATCCAATTAAGCCAGACAGAAATGACAGAAAAAATGTGAAAATCCCAACATATTAGGCAAATAAAAATACACTTGTAAATAATCCATGGGTCAAGGAAGAAATTACACTGGAAATTAAAAAAACTACTCTGAACTAATTCATAACGAAAATCATACAAATAAAAACCTACAGTAAAAAGCAGTGCTTAGGAAATATGTAGTCTGAAATGCAAACACTTAAAAAAAAAAAGGTTGAAATTAATGAGCTGAATCTCTATTTCAAGAAGTTAGAAGAATAGCAAAATAAAATGAAAGAAAGTAGAGAGCAGGAAATAATAAATATAAGAGCAGAAATTAACGAAATAAAAAACAAAAACACTTATTAAGAAGAAAAAAGTAGACATAAATAATATGTTAAGAATAAAAAGAGCACGTTACAAACCACAGAGATATTTTAAAAATAGGAAGAAGATATCATAATTTTATGCCACTTTATAAAAAATGAGGTAAAATAAATACATTCTTGGAAAAATACATTTAGCTCAATGCTGACCCAAAAGGAAATAGAAAATCTGAATATTCTTGTAGTTTTTAAAAAATTACTAATTTTTTAATTTTAAATTTTTCTACAAAGAAAGTTCCAGCTCAGAGAGATTAACTGGCAAATTCTAAAATACGTTTAAGAAAGAGATACTGCCATACTTTCAAAATTATTCCAAAAGATTAGAAATAAAGAGGATACTCTTATGATTTTTATGAACTCATTTTAGCAAGCCAGCATATCCTCAATCCAAAATCTGGCAAGGCTATGACAAAAAAGTAAAATTAAAGCCCAATCTTATTTATAAACATGATGAAATAGCAAGCCAAATCCAGCAATATCTAAAATAGATGATACACTAAGTGTGTCATAAGGAACTTGGGTTTCCAGGAATTTTAGATTGAATAAGTTTTGGAAATTAATATAATGTGTCATATTAACAAAATAATGGAGAAAAATCATATGATTATTTCAATAATATAGAAAAATTCAACTGCCATTTGTGATTAGAGAAATATCCCTTAAGTAAATTAGGAATAGGTTTATTGATATAGGGTATCTTCAAAATCCTATATATGTAATCATACTTAATGGTGAAATGTTGAAAACTTTCTCTTGAAATAAAAAACAAAGGTGTCTGCTGTCTTGCATCTATTCAAATTGAATGGAAGAATATATTACTCAAGATATTTTTATGTGCAACTTATACCCAATTAAATGTGGTGAAATAACAAGGAACATTTTTTTATCTCACACAACAGGAACCTTGGTAAGAAGTTGTGAGTTTCATTGCCTCTTATTCTGTATTTAATAGGGAGCAAAATCTGTCTGAGAATATCTCTGGTAGACTTTCTTCACATCTCATTGACAGGATTGGAGCACAGGCCAATACCTAACTTCAAGGGAACGCAGGAAAATAGCTGGTATTTTTGGCCTCTCTAGGGGTGTGAAGGCTGTGTGAACCAGAAAAAGACAGAGAAGAATAGGTGAAGAATGTTATTTGTGGAGGGAACAATAGTGTCTGTCTTAGAGAGCTTAAGAACTCATCCAAGGTCACACTTTTAAGCAAGTGGTAGAGCTGGATTTGAACCCAGGCAGCCTGACTGAAGACCACACTCTGAACTCCTATGTATTTACAGCCTAGTATGTGACTTTGAAAGCAAGGCCTCTCAACTATAACTTAATTTTCCACCCAGAACCATAAAATAATGTGGGTATATTGACTTTTAGTGCTACCCTCAGAGTCTTCATAGTACTCTATTAAAGATTTACAGTAATTAATCGACAATCATTGGGAAGTTAAATAAGCTAAAATTCATCTGTTTTCCACATAATGTTTTTAATTTCACATAGAATTATTTTAGAAATAATTATTTATAACATTTGGGAATTTAGAAATCAAATCTACCATGGGTGTTTGAAGGAATGTGAGAACAGCTCATCAACTCTGAAAAGCAGTTATATGCATACAAATCATATAAAAGGTTTATAATAAGAAGATTAAGTATTTCTAAGCAGAAAAAAAACCATAAAATACCAAGACACATTTAAAAATAAAATAGGTACATCTTAAAATAAATCTTTTCAGCAAAGTAAAAATAGTAAAATATGCTTATTTAGGAAAAAAGTTTCTAAATTGTTAAATCATCATTTTTACTTTATAATGCATTTTAAATTATATACATATGAAAAATTCCATTATAACAAAATAATTTCACCTACCACCTGGTTGTAATAAACTCAGATGCAGTTGATTCAAAATGTACTCAAATAGTTTTAATTATTTAAATAAAAATTTGTTTTTTTAAAAAGATTTATTTTATTTTTGTAGATATGGGATCTTGCTTCGTTGCCCAGGTTGGTCTGAAACTCCTGATTTCAAGTCCTCCCACCTCGGCTTCCCAAAGTACTAGGATTACAATCGTGAGCCACTGCACTTGGTCGCAATAATCTGTTTTTATAAATGTGGGTGTATTTAGTATTTATACACAAAATAGCTTTGTGAAATTAAGGTACCCTTGACTGGAGCCATTACTATAAAAGCAGTCTTTTGATCTCCATATTCCATAACTGTATCTTTATATTTTTAAAAAGAGCATGTGAAAACTAGGTTTCTAGTGTTCAGCCCAACTTGGGCAGTATTTTATGTATAAGTCTTGCATGGATACTTTCATAGTTTACAATTAAAAAGTGACTTTTCACAGCCTTAGGCTGTTTATTCCCCAGAAGACACTGGCTGGGCTAGTTTGGGATTCGGGAGAATGAGGCAGAGGCAACTGGTCCTCCTCTATCTGGGTCTTCTATGGGTAATCTTTACCACCATCTTGGACATAGTGCTGAAGTCTGGAGGCCTCAGGGGAAATTAAGCAGACATTTTAATTACTTACATTTCTATTGACCTTTGAGTATAGTTCTAGGTACTATGGAGAGTATGGGCCACCCCATATTTGCAGTTCAGGAGCTCAGAATCTATTGTGGGAGAAATAATTATACATAAATGAACAGGTAAATAGCAGAATATGGTAGCAATTATATCAATAGAGGTATACGGAGAGATGCATACTGACTGGGTGAGAATATGGGAAAATTTATTTAGAGGAAGCAGGAGAGAGGAGGGATAAACTCTTATTAAGCAGAAGGATCAGTTTGAACAAAGGTTTATAGGACATATTGGGGCAGCAGTGTATCTGGTGGGTGGAAGATTTTAAATGTAATAGGTGGAGGATTGCAGGGAAGTGTGGCTGAGATCACACTAGAAAGGCAGAGAAATCCCCTACTTAATCCCTTTTATGCAATACTTCCCCATTCAAGTCATTCCAAGAAGTATAAACCCTTAAGGTCTTCCTGCTTGCCTGGACCTCTACTGTCACTGTATATGCAACAATCCAACCCAAATTCCACCTGTCATGGAACCCCAAATCCTTCCAGTACACCCTGTGGAGTTCATTGTCTTTAGCAAAGTCCTCTGTACCCTCAAATTCCTCCTTTGAAAGCTCCCTTCACCTACTTGCTCTAACCGAAATCTAGTACGCCCTTAAGAATACAGCATCACTTGAGTCTTCTCTGGGCCTGAGTATGGGATAGGTGCCTTTTCACTCCTTATTATTGTTTCCCAACCACTGTTCTTACCTCCTCCTCAATTTTTTTCTCTTCTTTTGAAGAACTATATTGGATTATCATCCTTCACTCTACCATGTTGCAGGCATCCACAATCCTTCTGGTCACTTTTCCCTATTCGTTGAAGATTAGAATACATCCCTTATTGCTTTTTAGATGACTGCATGTGGCTCATCATTATAATCACTCCCTTCCATCTAACCTCAGCTTCTCTCCTCTCTCTCCCCTAGTGAAACTCACTGGCAAAACATGAACCATGCTTCAATCCATCCCTCTGCCTTCTCTGGTCTTGTTCCTGGTGCAATTAAACTCAGAGCCATACAGGATGCTCTCATTTTAACTACAACCACAAACCTTAAGCAGAAGTAGGATCCCCAACTTTTACCAAACCGGTTCCCTTTTTCATTCTCTGAGAAAACAAATTTAACATAATTTTGAATGAAAAAAAATTTAACATAATTTTTTTTCTTTTCAAATATAACACTACCTCCATCTTGACTCACTCATTGTTGATATTTCACTAAACAGAAAAGTAATTGGTTAAGAACTTTATTATTTTCTCACTGACTAATCTACTAACCCACTGATGTCTATTCTCATACCTGTAGTCTCTGCCTTTCTGCCTGTTCGAACAGAAGAATTGTCCATTCTCCTGTATAAGGGCAAATAACCTGGCTGTGTGGGTAAGGATCCAGCTATTTCTGGACTTAGCTCCTGCAATTATCTCTCTTTCTCCTAAAATATCATGTTTTCCTTTGTATGGGGTTATTTTTGTTAGTAGACTGACCCAGCGTCCTTCACATGGATCTTATTCATGTAGAGAGGACAGCCATTAAATTTTTTAAAAAATTATTTACACTGAAAAGAAAATCCTCAGGGTGCTTTGACAGTGAACAACATGGGCTTTAACTTTGGCTGGCTATGAAATTAGAAAGCTCAGGGAAGGCTTCCTGAGGAAGAGACATTCAAGCTGAGACCAGAAAGATAAATGAACATTTTCCAGGTAATGCTGGGACAGAGACAAGGCTTTGAGGCAGAGGGAACAGTATGTAAAAAGGCTCAGAGATGGGAAGGAACATTCACCCTGGAGGAACGAACAGAGAGCAGTAACCTAGTGGACAACTGATGGAGATGAGATTGGCAAGGTTGCCAGGAGTCATATCATTCCAGGCTTTCAAGAACATATTAATAATTTCAGATTCTATCTGGAAAGTGAAATTAAATAAAAAGAAAGAAAATCAATGAAGGGTTTTAAGTAGGGGAGTTATATGGCTAGGTTTATACTTCATAAAAAATATTAATCTGGCTCCTGTTGAAAAATAAAAGTATTTCTATTTCTGAAAACATAGGAAAACTAAATATAATTAAAAACCGACTGGTATAAAACAAAAGTTAAAAATTACAGGACAAAATATGACATATTGATTTTAAATACATAGCCTGGGTTTCAGGCAAATTCCTCAATTTGCCTGTTCCCAAAACTTCATCTTTGCAGGGTTGGGCAAATTGTAAGAAGTAGCCATGAAACATCTCTAGGGTAATACTTGTTGAAGGCAAACTATAGTGGATTTCTACAAGATAAAACTCCATTAAAGATGACTTTACAATCTAAAATACTTTTAATAAAATTGCAACACATAAGGAAACAACTAACAAAAGCAAATTTTATGACTCATAAAGTAACAGGTATAGAGCCTTAGGCTCTTTAGATAATAGAATTATTGATAGAACCTATAAAATGAGTATGCTTAAATTATTTAAAAACATTAGAAAGGAATTAAACATGGGAAATGATCAATACATTATTAAAATACCCAGGAAGATTTGAAAAGAGAACTAGTAGAACATCTAGAATTAAAATAGGAAATGTAAGCATTTCAGTAAGAGTTCCACTAGTACAAATTAAACGGGAAATTAAACAGCTGAAGAGAGGAATAGTGTCTTGAATATAGAGATATGGAAATTACCCCAAAGGCTTAAGAGATAAAAATATAAAAAAGAAAATAAGAAAAATGAAAAACAGAGCAAAAGATCTAGAATTGGTCTAATAGGATTTGAATAGAGAGAGACTAAAGAATGGCTGCAAGAGAAGCGATGTTTAAGGAGATAATAGCTGAGAATTTTCCAAAATTACTCAAGTATATGAATCTTTAGATTCAGGCTCTGAAGAATATATTCATGATATGTTCTGAGGAAGTTCTGAGGAAGATTTTTTTAAAGGAAAAAGAGTAATCAGTAGATACATCATAGCGAAATAGAGATCTTAAAAGCAACCAAGAAAACATTACCTACAAAATAATAACAATTAGACTTATGGCACACTTTACACCAGCAGCAGCAGAATCCAGAAGACAATGGAATGATACCTCCAAAAGATTAGAGAAGACTATTGTAAATCTAAAATATATGCACAGCTCAACTATCATTCAAATTCAACAATGAAAGCAAACTGAAGACATTTTTAGTAAGAATTGCCACTCATTGAAAAAAAGGATGTACTTCATAAGGATAGACTATAAATATAGAAAAAAGTTAATGATATGTGAGAAGGAATAGTAAGTTAAGAAATTTGTAACTAGATGAGTATATGTAAGTAATCATCATATTAAGGGTATAAAAACAAGATAGAAATAACTGCAGAAAGGTAACATGTGAGTAGAACTGTATTTAGAGGTAAATTGTTCAAAACAACTGTAGAGATATGCAACAGCTTTTAATTAGTGTTAAAATGTTGAGATTAGCCATTGAAAGAATAGAAATAGAGTACATATCTTTTGGTCTAGTAGAGAAGGAAAAAAGAATAAATAAAACATTAATTTAATAGTAGTCAAGAAAGAAGGAAAGAGAAAGCATAATAAAGGGTAAGTAAAAAAATGAAATTATAGAAACAAATTGAAAATATAAGCAATCATATTGAATATAAATGAGATTATTCATTAGTTAAAAGACTGACATCATCAGAGTAAATTTTAAAATTCTAGTTATAGCTAAAACATACATCTAAAACATAAGGACACAGGACATTTAAAACTAAGAATATGTAAGAATATACCAAAAAGGTAATAATACAAACAAAACTGATGCAACTGTATTAATAATAGCCAAAACAGATTTAAAGATAAAACATTATGAGAAGAAATATAAATTACAAATTTGCATATACAGTTACGTGTTGCTTGTTCTGAGAAATGCCTTGTTAGGGGATTTCATCATTGTGGGAACATCCTAGAATGTACTTACACAAATCTAGACGGTATAGTCTGCTACACACCTAGGCTATTTGGTATAGCCTATTGCTTCTAGGATGCAAATCTGTACAGCATTTTGCTGTACTGAATACTACAGGCAATTGTGACACAATGGTAAGAGTTTGTGTATCTAAACATATCCAACATAGAAAAGGCACAGTAAAAATATGGTATTATAATCTTATGGGACTACCATTATATATGTGGTCTGCCATTGACCAAAACATCATTATGTGGTACCTGACTGTAGGAATATGTGTGTGTGTGTGTGTGCGCGCGCGTGCATACACTTTCTTTTGGCCAACCAGAGAAGAAAATGCTCCTGGCCAACACTTCATGTAGTACTGAATTAACCCTTCAAATAAGGTAAAACACTCTATATCTCAGCCAAAATAAAAGGCAGCCTGGCTATTTAAGATGGACTCAGGGAATAGTTGGGAATTGTCTCCTTAATCACCCCCAGCTGTGGAGAATCTTCTAATCTATTCTTAAGTACATTTATCTTCATGTATTTGTGTCACAGTTTTTCAATGTCTGTTGTTCAGTGTCTCAAATACTTTGACACAGCCACTTTTCTGAAAAATGACTTAAATTACTCCAGAGAAACACAGGATAATATCACACTGATCAATGCTCAATCTAAAAATTAGTCCTCCACAAACCAAGTCTTGAATCAACAACCATAGTAAAATCTGGAAAACCCTTGGTTATCTCTTCCATAGCTCTAGATGAATGAGAAACCAAAGAAAGAACTGAGAACTAAAGTTTCCACAAGGGTTTTCTAAGACAGATAGTTCTGAAACTGTGGTAACAGTTTGAAACCTGTTCAATACATGAACAATAACTCCCCTCAGTCAACACACTTTTGCAAGTCAAACAAACAGGATCAGCAACCGGCTTCTGAGAGCCACCTAGTCAGGGGCAGATTCACTCCAAAAATGTCACATACCTCAAGTGCCAACAAACCAACCACTGTCTTACCTAAGTAGTCACACTACTACTATAGATGATGTCAACCCACTGATGCCTTGGAAAGTCAGCCCATCCCTGAACTCCATGCTGCAAAAACAGCCACGTGAGATCAACAGTCTCCTGTGCTCTGAGAGACCATACCTGACCAGCAATAAACTCAGCTCTTTGTCTCTTTTTTTGAGAAATGGTCTTGCTCTGTTGCCCAGGCTGGAGTGCAGTGGCACAATCACAGCTTACTGCAGCCTTAACCTTCTGGGCTTAAGCCAGTCCTCCTACCTCAGCCTCCCAAGTAGCTGGGACTACAGGCTTATGCCACCACGCTGGCTAGTTTTTGTATTTTTAGTAGAGTCAGGGTTTTGCCATGTTGCCCAGACTGAGCTCTGTCTTTTTATGTCAGATATTGAATGGTAGTGTCATCATGCTTTGATGAAGTAATTTCCTTATATATCATACTATCCATAATTGCTGATGAATTAAATATTTACATGTGAAAAACAGAAAATTTAAACTTTTGTGGGAAATTATGAGACAACAGTTAATACCTTAGGTTAAATATTTCATAAATCAGGTTTCAGTCATAAAGGAAAATAAGGATATTTTCATCTTATAAAAATTCAAAACTCACCAATGCAGCACCTCATTTGGATGTATTTGGAGTCTTGGAAGCTTGACTGCCCCATGTTCCCCTACAAATGGACCCTGAGAGCTTGTTTGGAGGTTCTAGCAGGAGAGTACAGCTACTCTTATATCCTTGACTGAAGACTGTCCTCCTCTATCAGGGATGATTGTCCTCTTTGATGGTCATTCTGTTCAACTGAGCATGCAGCTTCAGGAGTGATCCACATGAAATGGTGAGGGAAGAAGGGGACACCCACCTAGCCAGCCAATTCAGCCAAATCAACCCTGGCTATCAATGGGGTGACAGATGCCACAGCCAGACAGCCCTCACATCTGACAATTGTATTTTGATATAAAAATTTATGTGGTTTGCCAGTCAGAATGGCCATTATTAAAAAGTCAAGAAACAACAGATGCTGGTGAGGTTGTGGAGAAACAGGAATGCTTTTCCACTGTTGGTGGGAATGCAAATTAGTTCAACCATTGTGGAAGTCGGTGTGGTGATTCCTCAAAGATCTAGAACTGGAAATACCATTTGACCCAGCAATCCCATTACTGGATATAAAGGAATATAAATCATTCTATTACAAAGATACATGCATGCATATCTTCATTGCAACACTATTCACAATAGCGAAGACACGGAATCAACCTAAATGTCCATCAATGATAGATTGGTTAAAGAAAATGTGGTTCATATATACCATGGAATACTATGCAGCCATAAAAAGGAATGAGATCATGTCCTTTGCAGGGACATGGATGAAGCTGGAAGCCATTAGCCTTGGCAAACTAACACAGGAACAGAAAACCAAACACCGCATGTTCTCACTTATAAGTGGGAGTTGAGCAATGAGGACACACGGATAGAGGGAGGGGAACAACACACACTGGCGCCTATTGGGGGGTGGGGTGGTAGAGGGAGAACATTAGGAAAAGTAGCTAATGCATGCTGGGCTTAATACCTAGGTGATGGGTTGATAGGTGCAGCAAACCACCATGGCACACATTTACCTGTGTAACAAACCTGCACATCCTTCACATGTATCCCAGAACTAAAAGCAAAAATTAAAATTTTTAAAAAAAATCTGTGGTTTCCATTGATACAAGTACTGATAATTCCACTGTGGTTTGTTGCCCATATGTTTTATGAAAGAAAATGCTTGTCTCAAGTAAAGTTTAGTGAAAAGAAAGATGCATATTTTTCCTGTCCAAGTTCATGGACCCCTCTGAATTACACACAAAATTCCAATGGTTCTGTGGACCTCAGGTTAAGAATCAGGTTCAGACAGAAATCTGGACTAGAGATATTTGAGATTCTCATCATGACGATAGTGAGTAAAGCCATAGGGATAGACATAATTGTACATAATAATTAGAAAGGGAGTTCCTAAGGAACACTAATATTTAAGAGACAGGCAGAGGAAGAGACGGCAGTAAGAGAAAACGAGATGTAATGTTAGAAAAGTAAGAGTAAAATTAGGAGAGACTGGGGTCACAGAAGTTATAGAAGGGAACAGTTTCAAGAGAAGGAAATGGTTATCAGTATCACCAGTGTAAGAGAAATTAAGAAGACAAGGACAAAGAGTGATCCCTTAGATTTAGCAAGGGAGACCACGAATGACTTAGACAAGAACTGGTGTCTATAGGGTGGAAGAGGAAGAAGTCAGCAATAGCTTGAGGGATGAATGGGAGAAAGAAGAGACAGAAAGTAGACAACCCTTTCTGGAGAGTTAACCTTAAAGATGCAAAGAGAGAGAAATGGAGTGATTGCTAGAGGAGATCTATAGGGTCAAGAAGGAGAAACTCAAATATGTTTAAATGCAGGTAGAGAAGACCCCATAAAGAGTGACAGATTAAGGTACATGTGGTGGTTAAGTGTGCAGACTCTGGGATCTCACTGTCTTGCTCCACGCCACTTTTTATTTGTGTTACTTTGGATAAATTTCACCTTTTGTAAATGGAGATAAAAATAGCACCTATCTCAATAGGATTATTCAGAGGATTTCATAAAAAGTGTATAGAACAGTGTATGGTACATAGTAAGCCTCAGTAAATGTCAGTTATTTCTATTTGTATATTTTAAAAAGAGATTATTGATGATAAGTCCCTGAGGGGGCAGTAGG
Source organism: Chlorocebus sabaeus (assembly GCF_047675955.1). NCBI lineage: Eukaryota > Metazoa > Chordata > Mammalia > Primates > Cercopithecidae > Chlorocebus > Chlorocebus sabaeus. Next base: position 42,601,461 of record NC_132914.1, on the reverse strand, counting down.
GATTGATGTTTGGGTCATCTATTGCTGTGCAATAAACTACTGCAAAATTTGGTGGCTTAAAACACAGTTCATTATTATCCCTCATGCTTTTGTGTATTGACTAGGCTCAGCAGAATGGTTCTCTTGGGGTCTCATGCCATGACCATTAGAATGGTATCTGAGGCTGTAGCCAACTGAAGGTTCAATAGGATTGGATATTGAAAATGGCTCATTCACATATCCATTGCCTTGATGTGTCTGTCTGTTTCACGATGATACTCAGCCCGCTTTCCCTTCTCTAAGAGGCTCATTCTCCAGAGCCTCTTCATGTGGCCTGGGCGTTTCTTAGCATGGTGATCTGTGGGTAGACATACTTCCCATATGGCCACTTGTTCCAAGAGGCAAGAAGCAGAGGTTCCAGGCCAGTTAAAGGGCTACTCAAAGCACAACTGTCCATCAGCAACATCTGGGGTGACTGCAGAAGAGACCGATTCTAATTCTGATTCTGATTCAGAAAGTGTTGAGTGATGCCTGACATTGCATTTTTAGTAAACTCTACACAGGTGGTCCTAATGCACAGTCAGGCTTTAACATTACAGGGCTAGGAAACTAGAGGGGAACATAAATTGCCCCAGTTAGCTCTCAGCATCAACCTGCTCTTACCCTTCCTCATCAAATTTTCCTTTCCTTTTAAATATTATAAATGTCCTTTTTCAATTTCATGGTTCTTTCCTCACTGTGAATCATTCCTTTATTTTAGTAGAATATTTCTAAAAGGAGAACACCCCTTTTTTTCTCAGTAATTTGGAACTATGAAATCAAACAAATTCAAAGTTAAACATGGATTTTTACAGAGTTTGCAAATAAATCAAAACTGCAAAACTCAATAGAATTAGGAAACTAGAAAAAAACTGTAGAAATTAATTTTTGTGTATGTGCTTAAAATGTCTATTGTATTTTACATGACACATTCTTACCAGAGAAATGACACTCTAAAACAAAGAGATTAACACATCCAAATCTGGTTCAGAAAGCCAGGATTCATAGCCTTAGAGTAGAGGTTCCCAAAGGATTAACTTTTCTGGGTTTGCTTTATAATTTTGGCAGTAAATGTAAAACATTTAAAGTTCATCTGAAGGGACTATTTTGGTGTAAATATTGGAGAATATGACAAAATTCATGATGTAATATGCATCCTTTTGTTCAAAGCAGTAATTCAGGTCAAATCACAAAATGCAGTAGGAACTCAACATGAATGAGAGGCACCTGTGACTTTGAGGCAACAAAGATAAAAACAGCTGAAAAGACTCCTGCTCAGCAGCATCAGAGTAATTTCCTCAAAATCTTTCAGTAGTTTCACATTTCACTTTGGGCCAAGCAGCAGAATTGGGAAAGTGGTTAGAAATGATCAATGAGCAAGTAATGCCAAGGAAACTGAATGGCCTGGAAGGAAACTGGGAAGTTTCCCAGTAACAGAAGAAAGTCAGTAAAATAGAGTTTGAAGGTAGAATGCAGGGCACGGAGATGAACAATGCCTGGGGCAAGGCAAAATAATGCACAAAAAGTCAAATAGGGCCAGCCAGAAAAGGCATGTGCAAGAAAAGTAGGACAATAAGAGCATGAGTTCTGCCAGATCGAAATGGAAAACATATTTATACATGTCTTTCAGTGGTGAGCCAGGTTTTTAGAATTTATTTTGAAGACCCAAGAGTATTTGGGGGATGGGGTGGGGGGTGGAGGGAATAGAAGAATATTTAAGAAAGTACAGAATTATAGAAATTTAATTGAGCAATGATTATTGAAGTGGTAGAATAAATTTCTTAACATGTTATTGTACTTTCTTTAAAAAAGAAAATGTTTTTTCTCTTTGAAGAGAAAATAACTCAAGGATTAAGACATAATCCGCCCAAGGCTCTGAGTTGTGAGTGGGTGTTAGGCTGCAGAGGGAATCCACAGAGTTAGCAGCTATTGGGAAATATTTATTTCTCCCTGAGTAATCATGCACCAGCCAGATGTCCAGCAGGTTACTAAAAAGGCTGCAATGATTCTCTAGAGTCTTCTCCTTTCAGTTGAGAAAAGAACCTAGCTCCTCACCATCTCCTTTTTAAAGGTGTCTGAATGTTGAAGCAGGATCTCAGATTACAGCTGATTGCAGCAGTGGGAGGTCAGCTATTCACTCCCGGAGTTCACCAGCCTGAGTTCATACTACAGGAGCTGTTGCTCTCCACCAAGCACAAAGGTGTCTCCTGCCAAAGGGAAAAATTTAGCTGACTATAGAGCAACAGGGAAGAACTTCTTTAGACTCTATTGCAGAAGTCCAATTCTTAGTGGAACTATTGTAAGTACAGGCTGTTTTATTTAAAAAAATGCCTGCCTGTTATTTAAATTTTTAATAAAAATTTTTGTTGATACATACTAATGGTATATATTTATGGGGTATACATTGTGTTGATTTGTCACTTACAGGATTTGAGGAGGCACACTAAGTGGATACACATATTACCACATTACAGAACCATCAAAATAACATAAAATATCTAAAGTCAAATAGAGAGAGGGTGAAAATGAGAGAAATACAAACTAAGAATTGTTACGATAGAGCTCTTAAATTAGCTCAACTTTTTGGCAGCCAAAACATGATGGGCTATGTCATTCTCATCATGGCCTGATAAAATTAAGCACACTAGTTCCTCAGGAAAGACAAGATTTCCTCAGACTCTAAATTCACAGTTGAATAGACTCCACCTCCTAGATAACTCTCAAATTCTCCTGCTCCTATCCTCAGTGTCACAGATCCAGTCCAAAATACCAGCAGCTCTCATCTAGATTACTTTGGCAGTGTCCAATCAGTGTCTTCAGATCCTGGTACAGTCTCCACACCACCACAAGAGTGGTCCTTTTAAAATGCAAATATGATCATATCTCATTGCTGTGAAGACAAAATCCAAAATCCTGAGTGCTGCATGCAAGACCCAGCATGATCTGGTTCCAGCCTACTTCTCCACCCTTGTGGCAACACACACTTAGGCAAATGCTCTGCTCGGCAGGATCACATTTCCTTATCGTCTCCCCTTTAATTGCTAACTCACATTCTCTATTATTTTACACCCGACGTACAGGTTTTACCCATTTGACCCTGAAGTCGTTTGACTTTTTGAGTTTGTTCTTTTTTGGTGGCCAGATTTCAGCACAGGCCAAAGTGTTTTTTGTTTTTTTTGTTTTTGTTTTGTTTTTGTTTTTTGAGACGGAGTTTTGCTCTTGTTGCCCAGGCTGGAGTGTAATGGTGCAATTTCCGCTCACCGGAACCTCCGCCTCCCAGGTTCAAGCAATTCTCCTGCCTCAGCTTCCCGAGTAGCTGGGATTACAGGCATGCTGGCCTAATTTTTTTTTTTTTTTCTTTTAGTAGAGACGGGTTTCTCCATGTTGGACAGGCTGGTCTCGAAATCCCGACCTCAGGTGATCCGCCGGCCTCTGCCTCCCAAAGTGCTGGGGTTAGAGGGATAAGCCACCGCTCCCGGCCTTCCAAAGTGGTTCTTCAAGGAACGTCAGCAAAATGGCTTGAGCCTATTTATTATGCTCTTTTTCTTAAACATGAGTAGCCTCTAATATCTAATTAAGCTGATTAGGGGATATAGAGCTATCCCCATAACTCTACTACCAGGCATGAAAACAAGGGTCAAACTGAATTTTATGATATATTTAAACTTTTTTGTGCTAGCAGGCAAAGAAACAGTCATATAACGTTTTGTAAACTCCGTGAGGTTCAGCTCTTGGTCCTTCCAAGTTTCTACCCTGTATAAAAGGTTCACTTGAGGAAATGTGACAATGTTCCAACATGAGATGCTAACATCATAGCTCAGTTTAGACAACAATTCTCTAAGTCAGTGATTGAACACAGGACTGATTCAGAAATAAGCCTTCTTTTCCATTCAGGAAGGTATAAGCTTTCATGTAAAAATAAAAATGTTTTTCTCCACATCTCTAATACCACTTATTTATCCAATGGGAAAAAATAATTTGATATGTCAGTAGTGGTAACTAAAAAATCCTCCAGTGTTAATTGAAGTTAAAGATAACCAAAGTGCTTTTGGTAGCCTCTTCTGGATTACTGGCTTTTGGTTAAATATCAACTAACCAGCCCTGAGGTATGTATAACCTAAAAATAAATTATGCGTCTTTATAGATCCATTTCTTAGGCTAAAGTATTTAAAGTAAAATACTAACCACATTACAGATACATACCATTCCAAAGAACTACAGTAATACTAAAAGATAACTAAAGTAGAACATAGAAAATGCAGAAAAATGGATTTTTACATCTCTTATACATGCTATCAAGTATAATTTTTTCTCACCTGTATTTTTGACAGAATTCAGAGAGACATCAGTTCAAGACTGAATTCTCAAGCAGATATTCTCCTATGTAGGCTAAAAAATGATCAGTTTGCTTTGTACACCAAATATACTGGTAGAAAAGTTGATATTTAACTATAAAAATCTGGGAGAATGACTTGTGCTTTTGGTTGAAAAGAGCACTGAATTGTAAGTTGCAAGACTTTCCTAGAGTAGAGGGTTGATACTGCTCAAGGCAGCACAGACATCTGACAGTTTTGGCCTGGGATATTTTAAGGATAAATGCTCTTGTTTGGTCTTGATGAGAAAAGAAGTTTGCTTAGAATGTCTTATTTTGAACATTACTTCCAATTGGACAATTTGCTATCAAGTTGATTTTTGCAGAATTATTACAGAAATTATTCTGGTTATTACAGAAGTTACTTAGGGCCTACATTTTATCATTATCAACTTCAACACTGACAGCACATCATATGCAATGATGTATTTATCAAATGATTTCTAGGTATTATAGGGGTTTACAGAATATGTCAAAAATATGAACTTTGAGGATCTTTTAGTAAAAGTAAATTTAAATTTTGCTTCCTTAAGCAAATGTTTCCTAAGACTCTTATATACAATCTCTATTAAGCAATCATTTGGTGAAGAGGGAAAGTGTATGTAAGAACTGTCTATTCATGACTCCAAAATATGTATTATTTAATTCAAAAAAGTGTATGTATTTATGAGGAAGATTTTTATTAATGTAAAAATAACTATTACACTTTTAATATCACATTAAAAAACAGTCAAATCTGACAGGCTAGATTTATAGATGTTGACTCTCTCCTGCTCCAAAACCATTACACATACATATATTTATGTAAATATTCAGATGTTTGCTATTATGTAGACAAATACCTGGGGGCTTTAATTTATTTCATTTCATTTTATTTGTCTTATACAGAATGATTTCCATTGCTTTAAAAATTATATACACTTGCATATACATATACATATATAGATAGACATGAACTTGCCTCCGTATACATGGAAGATGTCTGGAAAACAATATAAAAAACTGTTAGTGGAAGTTACTTTCAGGAAATAATTTGTAGGTGATGAAGGACTTTGTTTTGCCTATTTTTATTTTGGAAATTAGACAAATATATATGAATGCAAGAGAATAGTTTAATGAGCCAACCTACCATTATCCAGCTTCAGCAATCATGCGTTCCTTGTTGCTCTTGTTCTGTTTCATTTATCACTTGCCAAACCCTGTGGATTATTTTGTTTTTGTTTTGTTTTTTAATAAAGAATATATTTTATTAGCTTGTACTAACATTATCATATTACAAAGGCAATTTAGGGGAAGACTGCTCCTTTCAATATTTGAATAATCTGAAACAACACATACAGAACTATGCATTTTAAAAAATCCTCATTTGGATAATAAAAAAAGACAAGTTAAACAACAAAAGAACTTCTCCTTTCTCACATATGGATATTGAAGTGGACCTAATTTGTTTTTCATTTTGAAAGCTCCCCAAAACAAAAGCAGCTTAAAACCTAATTAAAATAAATAAAAAATGTGTTTACTAAACTACTGGTTTACTAAGCTACTGACACCATTTGCTGTTGTTTTGATGCAGGTTCTTCTGTCTGTTTCTTCTCTTGCTCGTTTCACTAGTCTAGTTGCACCATTTTCATCCTGTTCACCATCATTAGCAGATTTAGTTTTTTTAAACTTGAAACACACTTTTCCTTTAGCAGACCCAGGCCAGACAGCTTAATTACCTGTTCCTCTTCCTTTAAATCTGCAACCTTTTGACTTCTATTTGTTTAGGGATTCTTGTGTTGGTCTTCTAAGATTTTTTTCAATGCTTCTTTTTCCACCTCTCCTTCTAGTACTTCCCAATTCACTTCTTTGTTCCTTAATTGTAAGTTACCATTACTCGTGTCTTTGGCTTTACCCAATACTTCCTTGACATTTACTTTAATTAGAATTATACATCCCCTGTTCTGCTCCTCTGACAAGGTCTATTCATTTTATTTCACCATGATTTGAGAAAAGAATGTGTAACTCTTCTCTACACGTCTGATCATCTAAGTCACCTGAAAATTTCAGCAAGCATCCAATCTTCTTCTAGATATTCCATTTCAGCATCTTCTTCTAACTTTCGTTTTTCTTCTCACTCTTGGTTAGCTCTTAATTTAGCTTCCACTTCATTTTGTTCTCTTTCTTCTTCTTCTTCTTTTTTTTTTTTTTTTTCGTGGCAAAGTAATCTTCCTTGAAAAGTATTAGCAGGTCTGTGCTTTTGTATTTCTGGCCAGGGGTCTCTACAAATTTCTTGGCAGATTCAATGCTACCAAACATAGCAAAAACTGATCCCTTAAATGCTTTATGCAATGTTCCTCTCATCTGAATATTGTACTTGACCTTTATCTTTTAGCCATTCTTTTACGTCATCATGAGTTGCGTCAGTTGGGAAGCCGTTGATATAAATAGATCTGTTTTTACATCAGTTTTAGACTCATCAGTCATTTCTGGGAGGGGCTTGCTTGAAGACCTTCTGAATTTAGTTTTATCTTCACTGATTTCCATGAGTTCTGCCTTGGATTTTCTAAGTGCTTCTGCAGTTACAGTAAAGTCTATTATTAGATGACTTGACCTGTTGAATTTCATTATCTTCAAAGGTACCCAGCTTTCAATCATAGTGCACTGCAGCCTCAAACTCCTGGGGTGAAGAGAGCCTCCCACTTCAGCCTCTGTAGTAGTTGGGGCTATAGATGTTCACCATAGAACAAAATATGCCAGAGCCGAGTGCAGTGGCTCATGCCTGTAATCCTAGCACTTTGGGAGACCAAGGAAGGAGGGTCACTTGTGGCCAGGAGTTTGAGACCAGTCTGGTTAATATAGTGAGGCCCAGTCTCTCTATATAAATAAAATAAAATAAAATATTCAACAACTTCTCCATATCATCAAATACTTAATCGATGTTCAAATTTCCCCAATTACCTCATGCCTTTTTATCATTGTTTTATTCTAATCGTGATCCAAGTCAAGTCTATCTGTTGCATTTAATTGATTTAGATCTCTTTTTAATCTGTAACGGTTCCCTCTTTTTTTTTTTTCTTCATTTATTTAACAATGAAGTCAGTTATTTGTTGTGTAGAATGTCTCACATTCTGGATTTTAGAGATTGTATACCTGAGGAGTTACTTAATGTGTTAATACGTTTCTCCATTTCCTGCATTTCCTGTAGAGGTTTGATCAGATTCAAGTTATATATAACTTGAATCTAATCAAAATATATAACTGCCAAGAAATTTGTGTGTGTGTGTGTGTGTATATATATATACATATATATATATATATTTATTTTTTGGGGGGGTCTCATTCTGTCACCCAGGCTGGAGTGCAGTGGCACAATCTTGGCTCACTGCAACCTCCACCTCCCAGGCTCAAGCGATCCTCCCACCTCAGCCTCCCAAGTAGCTGGGATTACAGGTATGTACCACCATGCCAGGCTAATTTTTGTATTTTTTGGTAGATATGGGGTTTTGCCATGTTGCCCAGGCTGGTCTTGAACTCCTGGACTCAAGTGATTTCCCCCCTCGGCCTCCCAAAGGGATTACAGGGGTGAACCACTGTACCCAGCCAGATTAAAGATTTATTTCAATGTTTCTTGGCAAAATATATTTCAGAGGTTGGGATCTGGTTAGTCTAGAATGGTCTCAGTCGGATCAATTGAGCTCTACTCCATGTTGTCTCTCCTCTTTCAGGGGGTGACCCTAGGTTTATTCCCATAGAGATTGCAGGGTGTTCAAGGAAGGCTGATATTGTTTAGTTACCCTCATGCTGTTTTCATGATAGTGAGTTCCCAAACGATCTAATGGTTTTATAAAGAGCTTTTCCCCTTTACTTGGCACTTCTCCTTACTGCCACCATGTGAAGAAGGACGTGTTTGCTTCCCCTTCCACCATGATTTTAAGTTTCCTGCGGACTCCCCAGTCCTGCGGAACTGTGAGTCAATTAAACTTCTTTCCTTTATAAATTACCCCATTTTGGACAGTTCTTTATAGCAGTGTGAGAATGGACTAGTACCGTAAATTGGTACTGAGTAGTGGGGTGCTGCTGTAAAGATACCCCAAAATGTGGAAGCAACTTTAAAACTTGGTAACAGGCAAAAGTTGGAACAGTTTGAAGGGCTCAGAAGAGAGGAAAATGTGGGAAACTTTGGAACTTCCTAGAGACTTCTTTAACCAAATGCTAATAGTGATATGGACAATGAAGTCCAGGCTGAAGTGGTCTCACATGGAGATGAGGAACTTCTTGGTAACTGGAGTGTATTATTCCCTTTTCATGCTGCTGATAAAGACATGCTGGTACTGGGAAGAAAAAGAGGTTTAATTGGACTTATAGTTCCACATGGCTGGGGAGGCCTCAGAATCATGGTAGGAGGCAAAAGGCACTCCTTACATGGTGGAGGCAAGAGAAAATGGGAGAGATGCAAAAGTAGAAACCCCTGATAAAACCATCAGATCTCATGAGACTTATTCACTACCATAACATTATGGGAGAAACTGCCCCCATGATTCAAATTATGTCCCACTGGGTCCCTCCCACAATACATGGGAATTATTGGAGTACAGTTCAAGTTGAGATTTGGGTAGGGACACAGAGCCAAACCATATCATGGAGTAAAGGTGACTCTTGCTATGCTTTAGAAAAGAGACTAGTGGCATTTTGCCCCTGCCCTAGATATCTGAAGAACTTTGAACTTAAGAGAGGCAATTTAGGGTATCTGGTGAAAGAAATTTTTAAGTGGCAAAGCCTTCAAGAGAAAGCAGAGCATAAAAGTTTGAAAAATTTGCAGCCAGATGATGCACTAGAAAAGAAAACCTCATTTTCTGGGGAGAAATTCAAGCCAGCTGTAGAAATTTGTATAAGTAATGAGGAGCTGAATGGTAATCACCAAGACAATGGGAAAAATGTCTCCAGGGCATATCAGAAACCTTCACAGCAGCCCCTCCCATCATAGGCCCAGAGGCCTCGGAAGGAAAAATGGTTCTGTGGACCAGGACCAGGGCCCGCCCACTCTGTGCAGCCTTAGGACGTGATGCTCTGTATCCCAGCTGCTTCAGCTCCAGTCATGGCTAAAAGTTGCCAACATACAGTTCAGGCCATTACTTCAGAGGGTGCAAGTCCTAAGCCTTGGCAGTTTTCACTTGGTGTTGGGCATGTGGGTGCACAGAAGTTCAAGAATTGAAGTTTGGGAACCTCTGCCTAGATTTCAGAGGATATATGGAAATGCCTAGATGTCTAGGCAGAAGTTTGTTGCAGGACCGGAACTCTCATGGAGAGCCTCTGTTAGGGTGGTGCAGAAGGGAAATGTGGGGTCAGGAGCCACCCTACAGAGTCTCTACTGGGGCACTGCCTTGTGGAGCTATGAGAAGAGGCCACCATCCTGCAGACTCCAGAATGGTAGATCCATTGACAGCTTGCATCGTGTGCCTGGGAAAGCCACAGACATTCAATGCCAGCCATGAAAGAAGCTGAAAGGAGGCTGTATCCTGCCAAGTCACAGCGGTAGAGTTGCCCAAGGCCATGGGAGCCCTTCTCTCACATCAGTGTGACCTAGATATGACACATGGAGTCAGAGGAACTCATTTTGAAACTTTAAGGTTAATGACTGCCCTATTGGATTTGGGACTTGCATGAGGCCTGCAGCCCCGTTGTTCCGGCAAATTTCTCCCATTTGGAATGGGTGTATTTACCCAATGCCTGTACCCCCATTGTACCTAGGAAGTAACTAACTTGCTTTTCAATTTTACAGGCTCATAGGCAGAAGGGATTTGCCTTGTCTCAGATGAGACTTTGCACTTGGACTTCTGTATTAATGCTAGAATGAGTTAAGACTTTGGGGAACTGTTGGGAAGGTATAGTTTTGAAATGTGAGAACATGAGAATTATATGGTTTGTCTGTGTCCTCACCCAAATCTCATCTTGAATTGTAATTCCCATCATCCCCACATGTCGTGGGAAGGACTCACTGGGAGGTTATTGAATCATGGGAGCGGTTATCCTCATGCTGTTCTTGTGACAGTGAGTGAGTTCTCACGAGATCTGATGGTTTTATAAGGGGCTTTTCCCCCTTTGTTCAGTACTTCTCCTCCCTGCCACCACGTGAAGAAGGACATGTTTGCTTCTCCTTCTGCCATAATTGTGTTTCCTGGAGCCTCCACAGCCCTGCAGAACTGTGAGTCAATTAAACCTGTTTCCTTTAGAAATTACTCACTCTTGGGCAGTTCTTTATAGCAGCATGAGAACAGACTAATACAAAGGCAGAAGAAACTCACAAGTGCTTTGTCAAGCCCTTGCTTACTGTCTGTTGGCCAAAGGAAGTCACATGACTGAGTTCAAAGTTGGAGTGTGAGAGACTGGATGCATAGAGGTCACTAACCGGGGCCTTTATAAGCTAACATACAATACAATTATCAGGTTGTCTATTTTGTCATATTAAATTGATCAATAGAGTCAAGTGTTGCCTTCTCAATATGCCTATCTTTCAGGTAATGATGATACACCAATTCTATCATTACTTCTGCATTTATTGGTCTACACTTAAATTCTTCTGTAAAGGAGCACTTACCCCCTATAAATTATTTGCTTATGCTAAAATACACGATGAACATGTATTTCCATGTATTTGTTATTTTCATAGTAGTGAATTGGTACCATAACATTCCAAGGGAGCTAATGAGTTTTTTAAAAAAAATTACCGTTTTTGACTCATGGATTTTTAACCTACTTGAGGTATTTCGGTCCATTATAGTCATTATTCCTTTTCATACTTGATATGGTTTGGCTCTGTGTCCTCACCCATATCTCATCTTGAATCGTACTCCCATAATTCCCATGTGTTGTGGGAGGGACCCAGTGGGAGATAACTGACTCATGGGGGTGGTTTCTCCCATACTGTTCTCATGGTAGTAAATAAGTCTCACAAGATCTGATGATTTGATAAGGGAAACATGTTTAGCTAGGTTCTCATTCTCTCTCTTGCCTGCTGCGATGTAAGATGTGCTTTTTGCCTTATGCCATGATTCTGAGGCCTCTCCAGCCACGTGGCACTGTAAGTCCAATGAAACTTCTTTCTTTGGTAAACTGCCCAATCTTGGGTATGTCTTTATCAGTAATGTGAAAACAAACTAATACAATACTCAAGCTGCCCCATCTTGTCCTAGTGGCAGTACCTTCAACTGGGCTCCTGTGTCTTTTTGATGTGATCCCAGATAGCTTTCTTGCTTCCTTATATGGCTAGATCTTCCAAGCTCATCCTGCTGCAGAGGTGGATTCAGCTGTTTCTCCAGAGAGTCCTGGTTCCTTTTACTGGGGAATATTTACAGACCACACAATATGGGTTCTAGGAGATAGGAGGGTTAAACAACAGATTCTGTGTGAACAACATTACAGTCTTGCAAATGTGGTAGACATGTAGGTGTAATTTGCTTGTTTTCTTTTGTAATATACTAACTTCCACTTCATTCTTCTGGGAACAGCATTTCATCTTTTGGGAAATTGGTTTTTTCTCACTTTAGTCATTTGTTTTTAGTCATCATACTCTTCCTCTCTAGGTCTAAGCACAGGCATGTCACCAAAGTCCTCTGCTAGAATCTTTTGAACTGGAATAGGAGAAAGAATTAAGTTACTAACAAAATTTTGAGAGGTGCTGGAGCTGTCCGTTAGCCGTAATGTCTACTGTGTGTAGGAAGCTGGTTTCATATCCCATATGGTTTGGCTCTGTGTCCCCACACAAATCTCATGTTGAATTGTAATTCTCAATGTTGGAGGAGGGACCTGGTGGGAGGTGATTGGATCATAGGGGCAGATTTCCCCCATGCTGTTCTCCTGATAGTGAGTTCTCACAAGATCTGATGGTTTAAAAGTGTGTGGCACTTCTCCTCTTGTGCACTTTCTCTCTTCTGCTACCATGTGAAGAAGGTTGTTGTTTCCCCCTTCACCTTCTACCGTGATTATAAGTTTCCTAAGGCCTTGCAAGCATGCTTCCTATACAGCCTGTGGAACTGAGTCAATTAAACCTCTTTTCATAAATTACCCAGTCTCTCGTAGTTCTTTATAGCTGTGTGAGAACAGAGTAATGTAACATCCTTGGTGAATTCAGTGTCCATGGGGATATTCCATCTATTGTCTCCACCTCAGATATCCCTTTGTCAAACGTATTGGCTTGGAATTGTTGCCACTTTAGCCTCTCACTCTCATTACCATTATCTTAGAACGTTTCATTAACTTGAACTGCTCTGCCTCTGAAATTGTAACATTTGCAGCCACCTCACTGCTCACAATCATTTCTTTCACCAGTGCTCTCACTTTGGCATTTATGATTCACAAATTTTATACCCTACTGAGATTGTTGGTCCCCTAACTTCTCAGGGTTCCTCCTATCTTCCCTTTCCAGTCTACCCTACAAAATGCATATCTTTACTCATGCTTATTGCTCCTGGGTTATTTTTCCAGAGCCTGCCTGCAGAACTGTTACTATGAAACAGTCCAACTCTCCCTTCTAGTCTTGGGTCCTTTTGGAGAAAAGTACACAATAGTATGGCCTATTAAAAAGCCACTAAAAATTCATGGTCTGAGGCCTCAGCTGAGATCTACTGTATTATCTGGCATTTTTCTGTCTGATATGGTTAGGTTTTGCGCTCCCATCCAAATCTCATCTTGAATCGTGAATCCCATAATCCCCAGTTGCGGAGGGATAGACCTGGTGGGAGGTGATTGGCTCATGGGGGCGCTGTTCCCCATGCTGTTCTCCTGATAGTGAGTTTTCACGAGATCTGATGGTTTTATAACTGTCTGATAGTTCCTCCTTCTCACGCTTGCTCTCTCTCATCTGCCGCCATGTTAAGATGTGCCTCAGGAGCTGGCCGCGCGGCCGCTGCTCTGCCATTGGTTGAGGCGCAGAGCGAAGTGAAGGGCTGCCCAGGTGAGGCCAGGCTGACGGAAAAAGATGGATACTACTATACTGAATATGCAGAATCTGTTTGAGCAGCTTGTGCGCGGGGCGGAGATTCTCAGTGAAGGAAACGAACTGCAATTTATCCAGCTGGTGAAGGACTTTGAGGATTTCTTTAAAAAGTAGGAGAGGACTATGAGCTGGGGGAAATACAAGGATCTTTTGATAAAAGCAGAGACTGAGTGAAATGCTCTGGATGTTAAGCTGAAGCATGCATATAATCAGGTGGATGCAGACATCCAAACGGAGAGCTGAGGCTGACTGCCAAAAGCTGGAATGACAGATTCAGCTGATTCGAGAGATGTTCATGTGTGACATATCTGGCCAACTAAGTGGGGAGCAAAAATCAGCTTTGGCTTTTCTCAACAGAGGCCAACCATCCAGCAGCAATGCTGGGAACAAAAGACTATCAATCATCGATGAATCTGGTTCCATTTTATCAGATATCAGCTTTGACAAGACTGATGAATCACTGGATTGAGACTCTTTTTTGATGAAGACTGTCAAGCTGAAGAAGAGAGAAAAGAGGCGCTCTAGTAGCCGACAGTTTGTTGATGGTCCCTCTGGACCTGTAAAGAAAACCCGTTCCATTGGCTCCACAGTAGACCGGGGGAATGAATCCATAGTTGCAAAAACTACCGTGACTGTTCCCAGAGATGGCGGGCCCATCAAAGCTGTGTCCACTATTGAGACTGTGCCATATTGGATCAGGAGCCAAAAGAAAACAGGTACTTTACAACCTTGGAACAGTGACCCCACCCTGAACAGCAGGCAGCTGGAGCCAAGAACTGAGACAATGTGGGCACGCCACAGAGTAACAGAGGGATGTACCTGCATGACTTTGTCTCTAAGACGGTTATTAAACCTGAATTCTATGTTCCATGTGGAAAGCAGATAAAATTTGGGAAACTATCTCTGAAGTGTGGAGACTGTTGTGTGGTCTGTCATCCAGAATGTCGGGACCACTGTCCCGTTACCTGCATTCGTACTCTGATAGGAACACCTGTCAAGATTGGAGAGGGTATGCTGGCTTACTTTGTATCCCAGACCTCTCCAATGATCCCCTCCATTGTTGTGCATTGTGTAAACGAGATTGAGCAGAGTGGTCTTACTGAGACAGGCCTGTGTAGGATCTCGGGCGGTGACCGCACAGTAAAAGCTGAAAGAGAAATTCCTCAGAGTGAAAACTGTACCTCTCCTCAGCAAAGTGGATGATATCCACGCTATCTGAAGCCTTCTAAAACACTTTCTTCGAAACTTCAAAGAACCTTTCGCCTAAACAAAGCTTTTATGGAAGCAGCAGAAATCACAGATGAAGACAACAGCATAGCTGCCATGTACCAGGCTGTTAGTGAACTGCTCCAGGTCAACAGGGACACACTGGCTTTCCTCACGATTCACTTGCAGAGTAGCTCAGAGTCCAGAGACTAAAATGAATGCTGCCAATCTGGCTAAAGTCTTTGCCCTATAATAGTGGCCCATGCTGTGCCCAATCCAGACCCAGTTACAATGTTACAGGACATCAAGTGTCAACTCAAGGTGGTCAAGTGCCTGCTTTCCTTGCCCCTGGAGTATTGGAGTCAGTTCACCATAGTGGAGCAAGAGAACATTGACCCCCTACATGTCATTGAAAACTCAAATGCCTTTTCAACATCACAGACACCAGATATTAAAGTGAGTTTACTGGCATCTGTGACCACTCCTGGACATCAGCTTCTCAAGACTCCTTCATTGAGTTCCCTGTCACAGAGAGTCAGTTCCACCCTCACAAAGAACACTCCCAGATTTGGAAGCAAAAGCAAGTCTGCCACCAACCTAGGACGACAAGGCAACTGTTTTACTTCTTCAATGTTCGAGTGAAGTCACATCTGCCTATTACTCCCAGCACTGACTGACTATAAGAAAGGACACACCTGTACTCTCTGCTCTGCAGCCTCCTGTACTCATTACTACTTTTAGCATTCTCCAGGCTTTTATTCAAGTTTAATTTTGCATGAGGGTTTTACTAAAATTACATGTATCTCCCCTTCCTTCTCCATGAGTCACATAATATCAGTACCTTGTTCTGGTCATTGTTGGGAGCTATTAGATGAGAGATCTTTCCAAGGGTAGCAGGGTTAGTATGGAATTGATTGTGATTCTTTTGGGGGAAGGGGGGTTATTATTCCTTTGGCTTAAAGTCAAATGCTGCTCATGGAATGAATGATCTTTCTCTAGTTTCATTTATAACTGATTTCCATGAGACAATGACAAAAACCCTACGTATCTGATAAGATTGACTTGTCTCAGGGTGGGAAGTGGGAGGGTGGGGCAAAGAAAGGATTACACCAGAAGATTTAGGATGCCTCCTTCTAAGAACTGGAAATTCTCATTCCCCATTATGAACAGAGCTATAATATGGAGCTTTCATAAAAATGAGATGCATTGAGGACAGAACTAGTGATGGGAGTATGCGTAGCTTTAATTTGGATGATTAGGTCTTTAATAGTGTTGAGTGGCACAACCTTGTAAATGTGAAAGTACAACTTGTATTTATCTCTACTATGCCATTGGCTGAACTTTGGGTTAACTTGGGGTCAAAGTCAGTTTTTCTTTTAAAATTGAATTCATTCTGATGCTTGACCCCCATACTCCCAATCTTGTCCAGTGGAGCCCAACTTCTAAAGATCAATATGTCGTCCTTTGGCATCTCAAGTAACAATAAAGAATAGCCTATAAGGAAGATGGTCAATATTTTATGTGGTAAGAAAAGCCACAGTCATTTTTTCTTTGCACTTTGGATGCTGAAATTTTCCCATGGAACACAACCACATCTAGACAGATGTTAGGGTTTTCTTCTGTTAAAATTATTCTTAATTTCTGTAAAAATGATTTCCTTCTATAGAATGTTTGACTTTATATTGACCCTTATCTATAAAACACCTATTTAGAATAATATTTGGAAAAAAGTAAATGGCTTTTTCAACATGGAAAACAAAACAAAACAAAAAAGATGTGCCTCTTCCCCTCCCGCCATGATTGTTGTAAGTTTCCTGAGGCCTTCCCAACCCTGCAGAACTATGAATCAATTAAACGCCTTTTCTTTATAAATTATCCAGCATTGGGCAGTTCTTTACAGCCATGTGAAAACAGACTAATACATTCATACATTCTCTTCTCAGATGGTTATTCCAGACCTTCCCCTAGCTCCTCTCCTTACTACAGCAGACTCTAGTCTCTTGCCCTCAATCTCAGCTGATGACCTCATTTTAAACTTTCTGTTAACAATTACTCTGATTTGCTTTTAAGTGTCAGATGCTGAGCAAGATATTTTGAATGCATTATCGTATTTACACATCAAAATAGTGCTATGAGTTAGGGATAAATATCCCATTTCACCTAAGAGAAAATGGATTCTAAGAGAGGTTAAACAACTGTTCCATGAGTGTCCAGTATACTTGTATAACAAACCACCCCAATTTATTGGCTTAAAATAATTTACTAGAGTAATTTCTTTTGAGTTCTGAGTCCATTGGCTGGTTCTGCTGCTCTGGTCTGGACTCAGTCATGCATCTGCTGTCAGTTGGCAGGTCAGCTGGGATCTTGGGACAATCCCGCTTTGCTCCATGTGGTCTCTTATCTCCTCCCATGGGCTACACCAGGTCTATTTTCACATATTAACAAGAGTTCATGAAAGGAAGTAGAAACACACAAGTGTCCTTCAAGCCTCTGCTTGCTATCCCATGGGATGAAATAAGTCCCATGATTAAGCCCAGAGTCAGAATGGGAGTGAACTACAAAACTGTAGTGGGGAGGGAACTTAAAAGTTTGGACTATAAATGAAATTGATCTACCACACAGAGCTAATCAGTTGTACAGATGAATTTCAAACCCAGATCTCTTAACACAGAGCCCATTTTCTTTCCTCTATACTCACAGCTGCTTCACCAGAAAAAAATCCAGAAATCATGAGGCAAGAATTCTAATGTTTTTCTTTCCCCTTCTCACAAAGTCTCTCTGAATCCATTTTTATCTCTTTTCTCTCATGTGAGGAAAAGTGTTGCCCCTTCTTTGTTCAATTTTAATTGCCCCACTAGGACTATGGATCCTACTTTTTCCTTCCTCCTCAAGAACTTTGCTTCCTTAAACACCCCCATCTATCCTTAACCTTCAGCCTCTCCTCTGCAGTGCCCCTTTTCTCTCATCATATAAATATCCTTGACTCTTCTTTTAATCACATGATTTCCTTTAGCTTTCCCTTTGTGTTTCTTCAACCTCCCCATTGCCACCTTTTTACCTTCTACTGGCATTCAGCAGTCCACAAACTAGTTTCTGGCTCCCTTGCCCCCATGAAAAGAGGCTCTTGCCCAAGTCACTCATGATCAAGTTATTTATTTTTTTGGTCTGAGGCATTTTTAGAGTTAGTATATTAAGGTCGGTGAGGATAAGCTGTGGAAACCAATTCCTAAATCTTAATGGGATTACCAATAAAAGTTTAGTTTTCATTTAGGTCATGATCTCCTCATGTATTTGTTTGTTGGCATTCCCTGTGGTGACCTGGGTCCTTAGGCTCCTTTCATCTTGTGGCTCCAACATCTCTTATGGACTTAAGGCCCTCCACTGGAGCTCTGCATCTGGCAGCTGAGGAGCGAAGAGTGTGGAAGATTGTTTGAGCTGTTAGAAGGGGGCAGGGCCAGGGAGAAATTTATCACTTCTACCTTTATTCCATTGACCATAACACAGCCTGCAAGGAAGGCTGGAACATGCATTGCAGGTGTCTTCCAGTTGGAAAATTAAACTGTTGAGTATACAGCAGTTCTTTACCAAAGTCTGCTATCATTTCTTTCTGAAACTCTCTCCTGTGTCTTCCATGACACCATTTTCTCTTGGTTTGTCTTCAAATCCTGGCTGTTTATTTTCAGTCTCTCACAGGTCCTCTTTTATTCATTTCCTTAAATGTTGGCATCCTGCTGCACTTTGTTCTTAAGTAATTTCTCTTCTCACTAAATATTCCTCCTGGAACATTCCATAAATAACCAGCAGATCTATTTCCATCTTTTTGTTCAGACCCTGATGTAAAACCTGTTGTTCTTCCTTTAAGTCTCCATTTTGGTAAGTGGGCATCTTCCCCGGTCACCAAACCAGAAAATGAAGTGATCCTACATTCTTCTTTTATCCTCTGTAACTGAAGGTTTCAGTCTCAGCACTACTGACATTTTGGGCCAGATAATTGTTTGTTGTGGGAGAGGTTCTGCACATTGTAGAATGTTTAGCAGCATCCTTGGCCTTTACCTGCTAGATACCAGTAGGGAACCCCTTCCCATGTTGTGACAATCCCCAAAAATATCCAGACATTGCCAAATGTCCCCTGGGGAGGGGGAGACTGTCTCCAGTTATCTCCAGTTAAGAACTGCCCTATAAAATCATCCAGTCCTACAGATTCAACCCGGTAGTTCAACATTTTCTTTCTTCATTTAAATCTTTTTGCCATTCATTTCATCTTTTTTTTTTTTTTTTTCTTGAGACAAAGATTTACTCTGTCACCCAGGCTGGAGTGTGGTGGCACAATAACAGCTCACGGCAGCCTTGACCTCCTGGGCTAAAGTGATCCTCCGACCTCAGTCTCTCAAGAAGCTGGGACCACAGGAGCATGCCACCACACCCAAATAATGTTTTTGATTTTTTTTGTACAGATGGGGTCTCCCTATGTTGCCCAGGCTGGTCTCAAACTCCTGAGCTCAGGCAATCCTCCCACCTCGGCCTCCCAAAGTGCTAGAATTACAGGTATGAGCCACCTTGCCTGACCCATTTCATTAAATTTCACATAATTTCACCTCTAGATGTTTCCAATTGCCTCCTCTCTGGCTGTGGCAAGCAAGTTTGCTGAAACAACAGTAATTCTTGACTCAAATATTCGTTGCTACCATGCACTAAAGAAAAATGGAATACTTGTTTTTCAGCCTCATTTGCATCTAAGGATAACCAGTTGACACAATATAGCATGGAATATTAGGTTCATGAAGGGAAGCTAGTTGAACTTAAAGGTTAACAGCAAAGCTTTGGAATCATCCAGCTTGGATCATTGCATCCCAGCCTCATCACTCTGACAATTGTACCACCTTAGGAAAGTTATTTAAATTCTATGTGCCCCATCAGTAAAACTGGGATAATAGTACCAACCTTATAGTATTATTGTGAAGATAAATGAGTTAATATGTATAAAGTGTTTAGTACAGGCATTCTTTGTTTTATTGTTTCATTCCACTTTGCTTCATTGTGCTTCACAGAAATTGCATATTTTACAAATTGAAGATTTGTGTCAACCCTGAAAGGCTATCACTGAGCAAGGCTATCAGTACAATTTTTCCAACAGCATGTGTTCACTTTGTGTCTCTGTGTCACATTTTGGTAATTCTTGCAATATTTTGAAAGTTTTCATTATTATTATATCTGTTATGGTGATCTGTGATCTTTGACATTATTAGTATAATTGTTTGGGGGCACCAAGAACTGTGCCCAGATAAGACAGTAAACTTTATAAATGTTGTATGTGGTCTGACCACTCCACCAACTGGCTGTTGGCTGTTTTCCCACCTCTCTGCCTCTCCTCAGGCTTTCCCATTCCCTGAGACATAACAAGATTCAGCCAATTAAAAAGCCTAGTTTGTAAATGTTCAGGTGAAAGGAAAAGTCACACAACTCTCACTTTAAATCAAAAGCTAAAAATGATTAAGCTTAGTGAGGAAGGCATGTCAAAAGTCAAGACAGGCCAAAAGTTAGGCCTCTTGCACCAAACAGCTAAGTTGTGAATGCAAAAGGAAAGTTATTAAAGGAAATTAAAAGTGCTACTCTAAGGAACCCACACATGATAAGGAAATAAAACAACCTTATTGCTGATATAGAGAAAGTTTAAGTGGTCTGGATAGAAGACTGAACCAACCACAGTATTTCCTTAAGCCAAAGCCTTAGCCAGAGAAAGGCCCCAACTTTCTTCAATTCTATGAAGGTTGTGGGAGGTGAGAAAGCTACAGAATAAAATGTGAAACTAACAGAAGTTGATTCATGCGGTTTAAGGAGAGAAACCATCTCCATAACATAAGAGTGCAAAAGTGAAGTGCCAACTGCTGATGGAGAAGCTAAAGCACGTGTTCCAGAAGATCTAGCTGAGATCATCGATGGAGGTGGCTACACTAAACAACAGGTTTTCAATGTAAATGAAACAGTCTTCTGTTAGAAGAAGATGCCAGGTAGGACTTTCATAGCCAGAGAGGAGAAGTCAGTGCCTGGCTTCGAAGCTTCAAAAGACAGGCTGACTCTCTTGTTAGGGGGTAATGCAGCCGGTGACTTTAAGTTGAAGCCAATGGTCGTTTACTCTTATGAAAATCCTAGGGCCCTTCAGATTTCTTTCAAAATATTATTGCTCATTGACAATGCACCTCATCATCGAAGAGCTCTCATGGAGCTATATAAGGAGATTAATGTTGTTTCCATGCTGCTAACACGATACCCCTTCTGCAGCCCACGGATCAAGGAGTCATTTCAACTTTTAAGTCTTATTCTTTAAAAAAAATTTGTAAGGCTATAGCTGCCATGAAGGTGATTTCTCTGATGGATCAGGGAAAAGTAAATTGAAACATGCTGGAAAGGATTCACCATTCTAGATTCCATTAAGAACATTCATGATTCACGGGAAGAGGTCAAAATAACATCAACAGGAGTTCAGCAGAAGTTAATTCCAACCTTCATGCATTACTTTGAGGGGTTCAACACATTAGTGGAGGAAGTAACTGCAAATGTGCTACAAGTAGCAAGAGAACTAGAATTTATAAATGGAGCCTGAAGACATGACTGAATTGCCCCAATCTCATGATCAAACTTGAACAGATGGGGAGTTGCTTCTCAGTGATATGCAAAGAAACTGGGTTCTTGAGATGGAACCTACTCTTGGTGAAGATATTGTGAACATTTCTGAAATGGCCACAAAGGATTTAGAACACTGCATAAACTCATTTGGTAAAGTAGTGGCAAGGTTTAAAAGGACTGGCTCCAATTTTGAAATAAGTTCTACAATGGGTAAAATGCTATGCTATCAACCAGCATTTCATGCTACAAACAAATCTTTCCTGAAAGAAAGAGTCCATTGGTGTGGCAAATTTCATTGTTGTCTTATGTTAAGAAATTGCCACAGCTACCTCAATCCTGAGCCACCCTGGTCAGTCAGCAACCATCAACATCGAGGCAAGACCTTCTACCAGCAAAAAGATTATAACTCGCTAAAGGATCAATGGAATATTAGCACCTTTTAGCAATAAAGTATTTTTAAATTAAGGTACGTACTTTTTAAAAGACAATGATATTGCACACTTAATAGAGTGTAAACATAACTTTTATATGCTCTGGAAAACAAAAAAAATTGTGTGACTTGGTTTTTTTTGATATTCACTTTATGGTGGTGGTCTAGAACTGAATTCACAATATCTCTGAGGTATGCCTGTACTGTGCCTGGCTGCATGGTCACTATGATATAGTGATGACAATAATCATGTAATCACTCTTTTCCCTGCTCAATCTCAAATTTTACCACTTCACATCCTATCACCAACCGCTATTCACCTTTACTATTCAGTTCAGGGCCCAGCACAGCAGCTCATGCCTGTAATCCCAGCACTTGGGGAGACCCAGGTGGGAGGATTACTTGACCGAGGCCAGGAGTTCCAGGAGTTCGAGAATTGTGTCTGCACTCCAGCCTGGGTGACAAAGTCAGATTCTGTCTTTAAAAAAAAAAAAAAAACTGAACAACAACAACGACAACAAGCAAACTCAGTTCAGTGAGACTGCCTTTATTTCTGGTTTTTTTTTTTTTTTTTTTTAGTTTCCATAGGTTATTGGGTAACAGGTGGTGTTTGGTTATATAAGTTATTTAGTGGTGATTTGTGAGAGTTTGGTGCACCCATCACCCGAACAGTATACATGGCACCCAATTTGTAGTCTTTTATCCCTCACTCCCCACTCAAGACTTTCCCCTGAGTCCCCAAAGTCCATTGTGTCATTCGTATGCCTTTGCATCCTCATAACTTAGCTTCCATATATGAGTGAGAACACACAATGTTTGGTTTTCCATTCCTGAGTTACTTCACTTAGAATAGTCTCCAATCTCATCCAGGTCACTGCAAATGTCATTCATTCACTCCTTTTTATGGCTGAGTAGTATTCCATCATATATATATATGATGGAATATATATGGAATATGTGTGTGTGTGTATATATATATATATAAAAACACAGTTTCTTTACCCACTCGTTGATTGATAGGTATTTAGGTTGGTTCCACATTTTTGCAATTGCAAATTGTGCTGCTATGAACATGCATGTTCGTATAATGACTGGTTTTCCTCTGGGTAGATACCCAGTAGTGAGACTGCTGGATCAAATGGTAGTTCTACTTTTAGTTCTGTAAGGAATGTCCACACTGTTTTCCATAGTGGCTGTACTAGTTTACATTCCCACTAGCAGTGTAGAAGTGTTCCCTGTTCACCACATCCGTGCCAACATCTATTATTTTTATTTTTTATTTTTTGATTATGGCCGTTTTTGCAGGAGTAAGGTGGTATCACATCGTGGTTTTGATTTGCATTTCCCTGATCATTAGTGATGTTGTACACTTTTTCATATGTTTGTTGGCCATTTGTATATTTTCTTTTGAGAATTTTCTATTTATGTCCTTAGCCCACTTTTTGATGAGATTTTTTTTTTCTTGCTAATTTGTTTGAGCTCATTGTATATTCTGGATATTAGACCTTTGTCAGATGTAGTTTGTGAAGATTTTTCTCCCACTCTGTGGATTGTCTGTTTACTCTGCTGACTGTGCCTTCACTGTGCAAAAGCTCTTTAGTTTAACTAAGTCCCAGCTATTTATCTTTGTTTTTGTTGCATTTGCTTTTGGCTTCTCAGTCATAAATCCTTGCCTAAGGCAATGTCTAGAAGGGGTTTTCCAATGTTATCTTTTAGAAATTTTATAGTTTCAGGTTTTAGATTTAAGTCCTTGATCAATCTCGAGGTGATTTTTATATAAGGTGAGAGATGAGAATCGAGTTTCATTGTCCTACATGTGGCTAGCCAATTATCTCAGCACCATTTGTTGAATAGGGTGTCCTATCCCCACTTTATGTTTTTGTTTGCTTTGTCAAAGATCAGTTGGCTGTAAGTATTTGGGTTCTCTATTCTGTTCCATTGGTCTACGTGCCTATTTTTATACCAGTACCATGCTGTTTTGGTGACTGTGGCCTTATAGAGTTCGAAGTCAGGTAATGTGATGCCTCCAGATTTGTTCATTTTGCGTAGTCTTGCTTTGGCTATGTGGGCTCTTTTTTAGTTCCATATGAATTTTAGGATTGTTTTTTCTAATTTTGTGAAGAATGATGGCGGTATTTTGGTGGGAATTGTATTGAATTTGTAGATTGCTTTTGGCAGTACAATCATTTTCACAATATTGATTCTACCCATCCATGAGCACGAGATGTGTTTCCATTTATTTGTGTTGTCTATGATTTTTTCCAGCAGCGTTTTGTACTTTTTCTTGTAGAGGTCTTTCACCTCACTGGTTAGATACATTCCTAAGTATTTTATTTTATTTTTTTGCAGCTATTGTAGAAGGGGTTGAATTCTTGATTTGATTCTCAGCTTGATCGCTGTTGATGTATAGAAGAGCTACTGATTTGTGTATATTAATTTTGTATCTGGAATCTTTGCTGAATTTTTTTTTATTATCAGTTCTGAGAGCTTTCTGGAGGAGTCTTTAAGGATTTTTAGGGAAACAATCATATCATCAGCAAACAGCGACAGGTTGACTTCCTCTTTGCTGAGTTGGATGCCATTTATTTATTTCTGTTGTCTGATTGCTCTGGCTAGGACGCCCAGTACTACGTTGAAGAGAAATGGGGAGAATGGGCATCCTTAAGTTGTTCCAGTTCTCAGAAGGAATGCTTTCAACTTTTCCCCATTCAGTATTATGTTGGCTGTGGGTTTGTCAGAGATGGATGGCTTTTGTTACACTGAGGTATGTTCCCTGTATGCCGATTTTGCTGAGAATTTTAATCATAAAGGAATGTTGGATTTTTTTGAATGCTTTTTCTGTGTCTACCAAGGTGATCATGCAATTTTTGCTTTTAATTCTGTTTATGTGGTGTATCACATTTACTGACTTGCATATGTTAAGCCATTCCTGTATCCCTGGTATGAAACCCACTTGATCATGGTGGGATTTTTTTTTTTTTTTTTTTTTTTTGCTGTCTTGTTGGATTTGGTTAGATAGCATTTTGTTAAGGATTTTTGCATTTATGTTAATCAGAGATATTGGTCTGTAGTTTTCTTTTTTGGTTATGTCCTTCCGTGGTTTTGGTATTAGGGTAATCCTGGCTTCACAGAATGATTTAGGGCAGATTCCCTCTTTCTCTATCTTGTGGAATAGTGTCAACAGGATTGGTACCAATTCTTTGGATGTCTGGTCGAACTCTGCTGTGAATCCATCTGGTCCTGGACTGTTTTTGTCAGTAAATTTTAAATTGCCATTTTAATCTCACTGCTTATTATTGGTCTGTTCAGGATATCTAATTCTTCCTGATTTATACTAGGAGGGTTGTATCTTTCCAGGAATTTATCCATCTCCTCTAGGTTTTCTAGTTTGTGTGCATAAGGATGTTCATAGTAGCCTTGAATGATCTTTTGCATTTCTGCAGTGTCAGTTGTAATATCTTCCATTACATTTCTAATTGAGCTTGTTTGGATTTTCTCTTCTTTTCTTGGTTAATCTTGCTAATAGTCTATCAATTTTATTTATCTTTCCAAAGAACCAGCTTTTTATTTCATTTATCTTTTGTATTTTGTTTGTTTTAATTTCATTTAGTTTTGCTATGATCTTGGTTATTTCCTTTCTTCTGCTGGGTTTGGGTTTTGTTTGTTCTTTTTTCTCTAGTTCCTTAAGGTGCGACCTTAGATTGTCTGTTTGTGCTCTCTCATACTTTCTGATGTAGGTGTTTAGGGCTATGAACTTTCCTCTTAGCACGCCTTTGTTGTATCCCAGAGGTTTTGATAGACACCTAACACTGGAGCTCCTAATTTTATAAAACAATTACTAATATGCCTAAGAAATGAGATAGATAGCAACACAATAGTAGTGGGGGGGCTTCATACTCCACTGACAGCACTGGACAGGTCATCAAGACAGAAAGTCAGCAAAGAAACAATGGATTTAAACTATATCCTGGAACAAATGGACTTAACAGATATTTACAGAACATTCTATCCAACAGCTGCAGAATATACATTCTATTTATCAGTGCACAGAACTTTCTTCAAGATAGCTTCAATAAATTTAAGAAAATTGAAATTATATCAAGCACTCTCTCAGACCACAGTGGAATAAAACTGAAAATCAACTCCAAAGGGAATCTTCAAAACCATGCAAATACATGGAAATTAAATAACCTGCTCCTGAATGATGATTGGGTCAAAAATGAAATCAAGATGGAAATTTAAAAATTATTCAAACTGAATGACAATACAGGCTGTCTTTAGAAAGTTTTCTCTCACATTTTTCCTTTCAGATTAGAAGCCCTTCCTCAGATGTTACTTGTTTTTCTTCCCGCAGTAGGCTGTGAATTCCCATGAGGCAAGGACCAGATCTTTCTTCTGTGTATTCCCAAGACCACCACAAGTGTTCAACAAATATGAAATGCTCAGTAAAGGTCTGCTGACTAAATCAACAAGTGAACGAACATTGGTAGTATACATCAGTCTTCCAAATAACTTTCCTCCCATTTAGTAGCAGGTCATAAAATTGTCCACCCTCTTAGGAAAAAAATCCAAACTTTATTTAGTTACCTATGCTCACTGGGCATTTAAATTCACCATAAGGTGAACTTATGAAGAATATTTATCTCACTAGCCTGGCAACTCTGGCCAAATTTTAACTAAATTGAGGCCACAGACCAAATTATTCTTAGGATAAAGAGGAAAAATATAATGTGACTCCAAACTTCACAGACATCCTTAAAAAATCTCACTCTAAATAAATTCATCTAAATTTGGACAGGAGAGTAGCAATGGTAAGTGTTAATTGGCAGAGAGTTCACAGTTTTAACACTCCACTGTTACACAGAGTTTCCTAAAAGAGCAGCCTTCCCAAAGTTGTCCTGTGGTTAAAAAGCAAGCTTTAATTACACACACACACACAAATCCCTACCCACCCACCCACCCATGCTTTTCATCTGTCCAGTTCCCGCTTAGCAAACTGTTAATACATCTTAAAATACATAAATTTTCAGAGTTAAAAAAAAAAGAGCAGCTGTAATCCTAAGTAACGCAGTGTTTTCATCCCCGTCTCCCTGCAGAGACGTACCCAACTACCAATGTCTAGGAGGACCTGGTGGTGGTTTTTTCCCTCTAGGTTTTGGACCCAACCATCTGTCATTTGGCATTTAACCAACCCCGACTACCAGCTCCTTCTCTAGATCAGCAAGTATTAGCTCCTCTCTTCTGGAGTGAAGAAGCTGTAGGCACCTCTCCCCACAACCCTTAAAACAAATCTTATTAAAAGGTGACCGGAAATGAGTCACTGGAAACAGAAATTTCTTAAAAGGTCTCTGAGAAAAACACATCTCCTTCCCCCTTACAACATAAGGGCCTCATTTAATATGCAAACAACCCACTCTTTGAGAAGTAACTTTTCAACTGCGGCACAGCTACAACAGTCTCGGTGATATCCTTCCACTGACCCTGATAATAGCCCTTCCAGCCACTAGCGACTCCGTTTACTTCCCCCGGAAACCCATCAGTTGCTGAAGTGACAACCAACACTGGAATGCCAGGGTTCGCCCAACAGGTAGTACGCGGAGGCGCCTCAGACGACAGGGCGTTCCCCCCACCCCCACCCCCACCCCGCCCTCTGGGCGCTCCACGCAGTTGTCCACCTGACCCCGCGCCTGGGGCATTGCGTGGGCTCCAGCGAGAGTGCCAAGGCTCTGCACGGCCGCGGGGAGGAGGTGAGCGCGCCCGATTCACGTCGCTTCCATGCCCACCTCCTCCCACTACGAGTCCCCTCCCCTTGCCACAGCACTGCCCTTATTGTTGGCCGCGTCTGTCACTTTGTAGGACTGGTGACATGAATGGATGGGCTGGACACACCTTCAGTCCTTCCAGAAAAAAAAACCAGAAAAAACCGTCCAGATCTGCATAGAGAGGGGGAAAGACTCCCCCCGACGCTCCCAGAGCCTAAGCCGTCGGCCCGAGAAACTCACAGCTTCCCCCTCCCACACTCACTCCTCCCATCCCTTAAAAAAACGCCCAACGCAAATAAATAATATCGTTCCAAGCCCGCCGCCGTCCCGGGCGGCCTCTTCTCCCCGCCCGGCTCGGCGCGCTCCAGCCCTGCGGCAGGCGGCGACCAGAAGCTGCGGCTCCTTGTGCGGTGCGGCGGGCGCGCAGCAGGCCAGCCGGCGCCGCACTATGCTCCCCAGCGCGGTGGCAGCCCACGCCGGTGCGTACTGGGACGTGGTGGCTTCCTCCGCGCTCCTCAACCTCCCCGCTGCGCCCGGCTTTGGCAACCTGGGCAAGAGTTTCCTGATCGAGAACTTGCTGCGGGTCGGGGGTGCCCCGACGCCCGGGCTGCAGCCGCCCGCGCCCCACGGCCCGGCGACCGCCCTGGCCACCGCGGGCGCGCAACTCCGGCCCCTGCCCGCCAGCCCGGTTCCCCTAAAGCTGTGCCCCGCAGCCGAACAAGTTAGCCCCGCCGGGGCGCCCTACGGTACGCGGTGGGCTTTTCAAGTGCTCAGTCCCTCTATGGACAGTGCCAGGCTGCCGGGCCGGGCTCCGGGGGACCGAGACTGTACCTTCCAGCCTTCAGCGCCAGGTGAGCCAGCTCTCCCCTCCCTCCCCAGCCGCGACCGTGTCCCCGGGCCGGGCGGTCACGGGATCTGGCAGCGCCGGCGGTGCGCACTGTGCCCGGGGAACGCCGGTTTGGGACCTTCCTGGAGCATTTCAAGCTTTAGTGGAGATGCCACTTTGGGAGTCGGGTGCCCAGGCGGAGGCGCACCACTTTCTGTGATTCTTTTTTGCCTCATCCCACCCATTCCATACCACCGGCTTCCTTGCTGTTCCCTTCTTTCAACAGGTGGTAGGGCTCCTTAAGTTTTTGGCCTTAACTGGGAAACTCTGAAGGTTCTTCGGCCTGCCTGGATCAGTCTCAAGGGGTTTCACCAAGTTCAACGTTTCTAACCCGCCCGCTCTTGTGCCCCGGGCCGCACGACACCAGCTCTCAGAAAAGTTACTGACAAGGAGAGCTTCGCGCGGCCCAACTAGGGGAGATTTTGCCACTCAAACTGTTAAGATTGTCGGGATAGGTCAGGAACGCGCGCAACGATCTTTGGAAGGAGAGTTGCGCAAAGTTCAGGCTTTCTCCACCCTTAAATTTTGGATCACGTTAGGCGCAAAGAAATGAAGGCCGGCTCTTTCTTCGTGCTGAGCTGAAAAACAGCTGAATTGGCAACTGGAATAGGAAGTTCACCAATAAATAAGAATTTACCGAAAGAAGGGCAGTTTGGGTTTATTTTAATCACCGTATTAAACGTAACTAGTGGGACTGGGAAGAAGGATGCTGACAATTTAGTCAAATATTAGCTAAAGCTTATGTGGGACTCCCTGAAATTGTCAGTGATAAAAGGGAAAAAGCCTCTTAGAGACTCAGAAACTGAGATCCAATTGGAATTTTTTTTTTTTTTTTTTGGCTGCGTCCTTAAACGATCTTAACTCATTCTTTTAATCCCGATGGGTTTGTCCAGAATGACTAATAGACGCTTTTTCAGCGGTTTCCATTGTCCCAGCAAACTGCCGGATCAAATTTATTGCTAATGGCTTTATAGAATTTAACATGTTTAGAACCTGTCCTAGTCTTTCAGTTTGAAATGGTTACTAACAGAATGGAACAAATGTAACTATATGAACACCGGTCTCATTCACTTAGTGTAAAACCTAAATGCTAGGGAGCCTTTTTTGCACCCTGAAAGAGGAACAGTTAAGGCAAAGTTTATGGAAATTTGGGCCTCTCTGTTCTTTTTGAAGTATTAGAAAAATTAGGCATAAAGCAGGTTCACTTGGACAAGAGTTAATAAATTATATTTCATAAAAATAACATTTTCCAGAAAATTTGTTGATTTGCATAACTTTTGGTGGCTTGTGTTGATAGAAGTTATCTTTCAAGGATTCCTACGCTGTTTCTAATCGTAATTGTCTCAGCCATGAAAAGGTATTTAATTTTAACCTTTGCAGATTTTACAGATTACATTTAAATAAAATAAATGCAAGTCAAGTGAAGTTATTTCAATAACCCTCAAAAATAATTTCCCATATCTATTTATTTATTTATTTCAAAATATTGCAACTAAAGGTTAAAAGTTTTCATAACTACAATTTTTATTTTCAAGAACATATTCATTCTTGTACACGTATTAAAGTGTCCAATTGCAAACATTGTTTTTGGAATAATTACGAGGGTTGTAAGAATTTTTATTCCCTTTTGAAGTATTCTAATACAGTTTAAGCATGTGGTTTTCCAAATATTTTATTCAATACTCATTGAAGAGATGATGTTCTAGATTAATTTTCATTTGAACAAACAACCTTTGTTTTTTAAAAAATTATTCTTGTAAAGAAAACATTAGGTTCTGAAACTAGAAAAACATCTAAAGAAGAAAACTAAAATCTCATGAATTTGACCCCACAAATATGCTGCTTAAAACCAGAATTTATCTTGATATATTTTTATAATTGGATAAAGAATGTAGTTTTCTGAACATTGCCCCAGTTTTATTTAAATTACAGATTCTTGCCTTACCAAATGTGGGAATTATTTTATGGAGTGTACAATTACGAAATTATAATGGAGTGCCAACAAGTTTTTTTTTCCTATCAGGTGGAAATTAGGTGAGGATGAAATAGTGATTTGGTGTTCTGGGGGAGAGCCTAAGAGTTGGAGTTTTCGGGAAGATAATACTCTATTTTTCTGAAATGTTGTCGAACAACCAGTTCTGATCCTTTAGACACGAACTTGGGAGTGGACCACAAAATCTGATTTTAGTAATTTCTGCATGTTGACTGCCCGCTTTTTTCCCAGCCTTAATTTGTTCAGTGTACCTCATCTAAATTTGAATAAGAAAGCCCCAGAGTGATTTCTAAGTTCATTGGTGAAATATACCACCGTTTAACTGCGGGATTTCTGCTTCTGTATGCATTTTTGTTTCATTATTTTTCGTTATTTTTGTTACCTACTTTAAATATACCATATATTTCATTCATTCAGCACATGCTTACTGAGTGTCTCCCATGTATCAGGCTCTGTTCTAGGCCATTGGCATAATCAGTTAACAAAACAGATGACTGTCTGGGCCCTTGTAGAGCTTACATTCCATGTTCCCTACCGCTTTATAGGTTAGCAGCCATTTTCAAAACAGCTCCTTTAATCCTCCTAATAAGCAAATGAGATGGCTATGGGGATTCCAGTTGTTTTTCTTAATGATTATTTCATTTGCTCATTTTGTTTTTGTCCAAAGTATCACTTTAATCATCTATGAACTTGTGAAAGAGAAAAAAATTACTCCAAATCTTCAGACTCCTACCTTAGGTTAGTCTTTCATTGACTAGAAGAAAATAATGAGGGCCAATTGGATCACCAATTACATAGTATCACAATAATAAATCAAATTGTGATTTTGTACCTCTGCCCATAATGGAAGAAATTAGCTTTCCCTTTCCTCTTGTTATGAAATATATTTGAAAGGTGGTGACAGTTAAACACGGTAACACAAATTTACAGCTCATGGGTGAAAGTAGAGTTGTCAGTGCTTCATCCCTGAAAGTTGTTAAGTTTGAGTATTTACAGCAAGAAAAGCCACACTCCATAGCTATATGTTGTCAAGTTGTTTATATAGAATAGTTTTAAAACTTTAAAAATCAAAGGACTCAGGGCTAGGGAGGGGCACATTTAGGGCAATATTGGATAGTAAATAGGTTCTCCTGCAGGGCTTATATCTGAAAAAAGAAAAAATGTCATGAATGTATTATAGTTTATTAGTGGGAACCAGGAGGTTTTGGAGTAAACTCTGATTATCAGACATCCTTCCTCAGAAGTTTGCCGATGCCATTATTTGTGACAATATTTGGAAAATATTATGCCTGATAAAAATATTCATGTCTTTGTATATAAAAGAGGGCCTGAAAATGTAAAATGCCGAAAGATTTAAATTCTTCTGGCTACAGAATGATATCCGTTTTCCAATTGGTGGTTATGCCATCAGTTCTCTTCAAAATCAGTGGAACAAATAGTCTTGCTTATTAATAACATTTGTTATTTTAAGCATTTTAGAAAGTGTTTGACATAAAAATAATTTCCTGAATATAATTTCCTTTATTGTTTATTAAATCTATTGTGCTGCATATGAAAGGACTGGAAAGCAAATGTTCATTCTGGATAGGTGAGTTGAACTGCAAAAAGTAGTTTTACCAAGTAAGTCATTCTGTGTAGTAAAGAAATAAAAGAGCATTAGTACTTTTTTTTTCTGGCATCCAGTTAGGATTGTTTCTGACCATCAATACTTAATGTGCACTCTAGTTTTCTTGTTTGTCTCCCAATCCCAGGTACTGTTTACCCACTGATTGTTGACTGTCTGAAACTATTCACACTTGTGTCTGGTGCTGCAAATGGTAGTTTTTTCCTCCACTGAGATACACTGGAAGTGTGAAATAAAATGGCCTCTCTTACATTTTAGGCACCTAGGGGAGGGAGAAAAGGGATATGTGCTCAAGGTGGGGATTCCAGTCTAAGTAAAGACTTTGTGACCTTATTTTTTAAGCCTGAGTTTGAGCTTTCTGTTGTTGACACTGTGATTTAGATTCGTTTTGACAAATTAAAATCATAGAATTTTGAGTGTTGGTGCTGATTCAGAACCAGGATGACAAAAGGGGATTCCGAATGGGATAGTGATGGGACCCATGCTAGTGGTTCTTTGCTGAGGCCATCATTCCAGTCATCCTTTGGTGGAATTTTTTGAGAATTCCAGAACCATATTCTTTCTATGTCTGTATATTTTTCTGTAATCTGCTCAACATACCTTTTTTATTTAAAATTAACATATTAATAACTTTTACCTAGTTCGTGAGTAATCAACTCTATGGTCCCTAAGTTAATAAATACCTTCAGGTTCAAGGAGAAGTTCTTGCAGTGGATAAAATAAAAGAGACTATTAGAACCAATATCTCTACCTCTCTTCTGCCCCAACACATGCTTCTCTTCTCTTCTTTGCTGTAACAACAAGCAAATTTCAATCTGGTAATATGTACTGAAACTCTTGAAGTTTAATAGTAAAACAGGAGTACATGGAGCAGGCAAATAAGAATGTTTTAGAACTTTCCACTTAGCTCCCTTCCTTTAGGGATTTGAGGGTTATTTTAAGAGATACGATGGTTTGAATGCCCGTAAATCTACGTATGGACTTAACGTAGAATTAAACGTAGAATTTAGAGTGTTCAGGGTTATGCTACATAAAGTCAAAAGGATGCCGTATGTTTTGGGCAATTTAAAGGGATTGCCGAGATCGCACCACTGCACTCCAGCCTGGGTGACAGAGCGAGACTCTGTCTCAAAAAAAAAAAAAAAAGCGGGGAGGAGGGATTGCCAAGGGTGATTTTATTTATATTTATTTGCCATGGATGTGTTTCCAAGGTTTATATTGGAACCTAAGCTGTGCTTAGACTCCATGATAGTCCTCTTTGGGTGTGCCACCTCATTCCAGTTCTTGTTGACCAGTAGGTGTCTTTTTGCTGTAAGAAGATATTTTATGGTTAGATTTGCTGCTGAACAGTGAAATGGTAGCAACTTAAAAGTGAAGGACCTAACATCCATGCATAATTTCTGTTTAATCGTTGTGTTCATAACATCCTTTGAGATTCTTTGCTATGAAAGTTTATACAGAAATGAAATTGTTATTTAAACTATTTAAAGAAATGTGTGCTTATATTAAGATGGGCGTTAAATGTGAAGATCTTTTGAGGATCTTGCTTTGCAACACTTAATACAGTGTTTGTCTAATTTTCGGTTAGAAGAAGCTCCAAGTAAAGTTTTTCTTAAAAGAAGACATTCATACAGCCAACAGACATATGAAAAAATGCTCATCATCACTGGCCATCAGAGAAATGCAAATCAAAACCACAGTGAGATACCATCTCACACCAGTTAGAATGGTGATCATTAAAAAGTCAGGAAACAACAGGTGCTGGAGAGGATGTGGAGAAATAGGAACACTTTTACACTGTTGGTGGGATTGTAAACTAGTTCAACCATTATGGAAAACAGTATGGCGATTCCTCAAGGATCTAGAACTAGATGTACCATATGACCCAGCCATCCCATTACTGAGTGTATACCCAAAGGATTATAAATCATGCTGCTATAAAGACACATGCACACGTATGTTTATTGCAACACTATTCACAATAGCAAAGACTTGGAATCAACCCAAATGTCCATCAGTGACAGACTGGATTAAGAAAATGTGGCACATATACACCATGGAATACTATGCAGCCATAAAAAAAGGATGAGTTTGTGTCCTTTGTAGGGACATGGATGCAGCTGGAAACCATCATTCTCAGCAAACTATCACAAGAACAGAAAACCAAACACCGCATGTTCTCACTTATAGGTGGGAACTGAACAACGAGATCACTTGGACTCAGGAAGGGGAACATCACACACCGGGGCCTATCATGGGGAGGGGGGTGGGGGAAGGGATTGCATTGGAAGTTATACCTGATGTAAATGACGAGTTGATGGGTGCTGACGAGTTGATGGTTGCAGCACACCAACATGGCACAAGTATACATATGTAACAAACTTGCATGTTATGCACATGTACCCTAGAACTTAAAGTATAATAATAATAAAAAATAAATTAAAAAAAATTACAGTAGTTTTTCTTTATATGTACAATGAAAGGACACAACTTTTAAGTCAGTTTAAGTAACTAAATTTTCATTCAAATACACCTGGAGTCTGTCAGGAATAAAAAGGCAAGTTGTAAAATGAAACTATGATTTTT
The DNA here is from genome assembly GCF_047675955.1 of Chlorocebus sabaeus. Taxonomy (NCBI): domain Eukaryota; kingdom Metazoa; phylum Chordata; class Mammalia; order Primates; family Cercopithecidae; genus Chlorocebus; species Chlorocebus sabaeus. The sequence goes on along the minus strand of NC_132914.1, from coordinate 42,566,986 downwards.
ATCTAGGAATGCTTGTTAGAATCCTCATTTTAGACTTCATTAGATCATGTTTCTATTTTATACTCTCTTAGTAAGAAATTGGATTTTTGCCTTAACATATAACATACTTACCAGGCCCTTGTATTTTATTCCAAAATATTTTATTTTACTTTCAGTAATGTTTCCACTTTTAATGAAATCTCTCTCTTTCATTCTTTTTAGCCTCCAGTCAATACTTAACTTGGCAATGCTGAGTGATTCATCACTCTATATAAAGTTACCATAGCTGATTTCATTTTTAATAGCATTATTCATTTTGTCAACCAGCTATTAGTTGAGAATATTTCAGGGGCACAGTTTTGTGAGGTATGTGAACAGTTAACTTAAGGTACTAAAATTCTCTCTGAAGTCAAAGATCAAAAAGCCTATAGGAGTTTTTAGACTTTTAGAACTGAAGCATTCAGGAAAAGGAAAGGAAAACAGAAAAAAACTTGGGTCTTTTTGTAAAAATTGCTGACTATTTTAATGCCTTCTTGTTTATAAATACTCCCCAGATGAACCAGGTTTTTCACTTTTCTTTCACATGTTCAGGGACCATGCCATAACAACCTTAATTTTTTGTTAACTCTAAGCACCATCAGAAATACAATATATAGATTTCTACAAGGCCTCTTGAAAAGACTCAAAATTTCTTGTTCTTTAAAACTTTGTCTCTATTATTTTTAAAATTAAAATATGGGAAGGAGTTAATAAGTCATTCTTTGAGAAAATTTATGTACATTAAAAAAGAAATAAAAACTGTGACTTCTGGCAAGTTTTTAATAGATAACCTGGGGCTGGATTGAGTTTAGGTGTATTGAACAAGTTTTGTGGTTATATCGGGTCTGAAACAAAAAAGACCATCTGATTGTTTAAAGCTAGAACAGAATAACACCTATTTGTTTACATATTTCGTATAGCTGCTTTTCTATTGAATAGTCATAATGGAGACTGTGTAGCTCACAAACCGTAAAGTATTTACTGTCTTGCTTTTTATAGTATAAGTACGCCAGTGCTTGTTGCGACGTGTAAATGGCAAATTGGTTAAATTTAAAACTACCTATAGCTCTCTGAACATTCCTGTATTTAAGTCTAGATTCAAGGTCTTCAGATTACTGATTCTGTAACCGTAAGGAATTCATATAACCTCACAGAGGCTCTCTTTCTTCATTTCAAAATGTGAACAGTGGTAGACTCAGTATTTGACTTTAAAGCACATACCTCAAAACCCCACTGGTAAGATACAGGAAAAGATGCGCAGGACTCCTTCCCACCATTTCACCATAAGCAAAATATTGGTAAAAGGGATATTGTTGTATAAGAAGCCATCCCAAAACTCAGTGGCTTAAAGAACAATTTGTTATTTTCTCTTACAGTTTTGTGGGTTGACTGGGCTCAGCTGGGTGGTTCTCACTTAGAATCTTGAGTGATGTTAGATGTCAACTGGGACTAAAGTCATGGGAAGATTTGACTGGGCTGGATGTCCAAGATGGCTACTCACATGGCTGGCACTGATACCATCTGTTTACTGGGTGCTCAACTGGAGCTGTTTATTGCCGCATTCATACTTGGACTCTCCAAGTTTCTTGGCCTTTTTATAGCAGAGTGGCTGGGTTCTGAAAGGGAGAACACCAAGAGCACACATTCCAAAAACCCATATGGCTTTGGAACTTTGGACATTCTGGTACTTCCAACACTAGGTCATATGAAGTCTTGCAGTTTCTTATGACTTAGTCTTGGAAGTGACATTCTGGAACTTCATAAGACTTAGTTGTAGAAGTTTCAGAATGTCTTATCTGCCATATCTCTTGGTTAAGCAAGTCACCGAGGCCATTCCAAATTTAAGAGAAGAAGAAATAGACCCCACCTGTCAGTGGGAGGAGTACCAAATAATTTGTGATCATTTAAAATCTGTCCCAGGATGAAATCAAGATAACCAATATCAGATGCATTTCCTGCTAGGTCTATCTTCTGCTGGAGTAGACCAGTGCAGGAATTAATCACACAGAGTACTATAGCCGGGAGCTCAGGGAGCCTTCACAAAGGCTTGTAGTATTCTCTTCTGTGACATAGACTTTATAATACAAAGAGCAAGGAATCTCCTCAAGTTTAGATCATTTTTTCAGAGCGGTCTAATTGAGACTACCTGAGGGTAAGGCAGCAGAGGTGATGACCCTGGGCACCTGTGATGATCACAGTGAACTAGCGTCCCACAGCTGGAGGGAAGCCAGACCCCGTCAACTTGTTGATGTTGTGAGGATAGATAAGATGTAGCTGGAAGTGTTCACACAAATGCTTATCATCACCTGTTGCTACAGCACGTTGTTACTGCATAGCAGCTTTCCCTTTGGCCCTTCTTTTTTTTTTTTTTTTTTGAGATGGAGTCTCACTCTGTCACCCAGGCTGGAGTGCAGTGGCCGGATCTCAGCTCACTGCAAGCTCCACCTCCCGGGTTTATGCCATTCTCCTGCCTCAGCCTCCTGAGTAGCTGGGACTACAGGCGCCCGCCACCTCCCCCCGCTAGTTTTTTGTATTTTTTAGTAGAGACGGGGTTTCATCGTGTTAGCCAGGCTGGTCTCGATCTCCTGACCTCGTGATCCACCCGTCTCGGCCTCCCAAAGTGCTGGGATTACAGGCTTGAGCCACCGCGCCCGGCCTGGCCCTTCTTTATTCCACTGCATCCCATCCACCACTGCCAGGTGAACTTTTCTCAAATGTAGTTTTCATCATGTCACCAAGCTACTCAGGAGAATCCAAATTATCCAATTTGACTACAGATTAAATGAAATTACCTAGTTTGGCCTTTAAGACCTTAATTCCATCAACTGCATTTAACTCTTCTAGCCACATTGCTTAATGTTCACCCCTTGAACCTTGTCCCAGTAGCCAGGCTGGTCTCCTTCACCTGCCCCATGTGTTAACACCATCCTTGCCTCTTTTCCTTTGTCCCTGCAACCTTTTCTTTTTGGAATGGTTTCATTCTCTTCTTTTGCCCTTCCAAGTACTTTCCAAATCAAGACCCTGATTAAGATGTTTCTCCTGCTTAAAGCCTTCTTTGAACAAGCCTTTCTTAAAATATCCTTTTCTTTTTATTCTGTATTTCAGTAGAAGTCTGGACAATAGTGCTTTTTTATATGCTGTTTTAGTCTTGATCTCAGATTATATACTAATGGCAAGAGGAGAGGCTAACATTTATTGATTGTCTACGATGTGTCAGGTGTTGTTTTATGTTCTTTTCACGGTCTCATCCTTGCTCTATTTTATAATTACCTACAAAGTGAAAAAATGCTGTGCGGGTGTCCAATCCTAGCCAGCCTGATTTAAAACAATTGGTGTGGGGGCTAGGCATCTGTATCTTTGAGAAGCAGCCCAGACAACTCTAATGTGTATTCAGGGTTGAGAACCACTGGCTATGGATGTGCACAGTATGAATTTTGTTAGATTGCATTTCCTTGGGGAGTGTGTCAGGTTTCACTGAATAAAATTGAATTTGGAGTAACTGAGAAATTTACATTTCATTTCATTAACCAGCAGACTCAAATCTGTAAGTTAAAGAATATTAAAACATATAAATTATTCCAGGAAGGAAAACTCCTTTTTCAATCTTTGTAGTCCCGGCACACAGTGCAGTGCTCAGCGGTTGACAGATAGGCAATACATATTACTTGCCCTAAGTTGAAAGGACAGAAGCAAACAAGTAGACACTGCATTCGATTTATCTTCTCATGAGCTGTACCAAAACATTAAGACCCTTTGTTTTTCTGTCTTTAAAACACCTTTGAGGCAAAAAATGCAGGCTTCTCTTGTTTTCTGATAAACAGAAAGGTAAAGGATGAATTTACCTAACTTGTTATGCCTGGTGATTGAAGGCAAGGTTTGCAATTACATCACATGAATGAATTACTTTCAGATGTACTAAGTATTAAAATAAATCAAACCTCATTAGCTAATTGATATTTCTTTGTTCCAACTACTCAAGACAGATGTTTGCTGTTCTTCGGAGTCTTGTTTTGGGTCTACCCCACCATGGACTGTCTGTTCAATTGTGTATTATTTGCGAGTTGGAAGTTTAGATTTTTAACTTCTCAATGGCCATGTACCTGGCATGTGAAGGAGGTCATTAAAACCACCCTTTTGGAATTATTTACTTCTCTGTCATTATTATTATTTGCAATCAATTTATTATTTATTATTAAATTAATTATTTTAATTAATTATTCATTAATTATTAATTTTAATTAATTAACTATTATTATTTTTTTATTATACTTTAAGTTCTAGGGTACATGTGCATAACGTGCAGGTTTGTTACATATGTATACTTGTGCCATGTTGATGTGCTGCACCCATCAACTCGTCAGCACCCATCAATGCGTCATTTACATCAGGTATAACTCCTGATGCAATCCCTTCCCCCACACCCTTCCCCATGATAGGCCCTGGTGTGTGATGTTACCCTTCCCGAGTCCAAGTGCTCTCATTGTTCAGTTCCCACCTATGAGTGAGAACATGCGGTGTTTGGTTTTCTGTTCTTGCGATAGAGAATGATGGTTTCCAGCTGCATCCATGTCCCTACAAAGGACACAAACTCATCTTTTTTTATGGCTGCATAGTATTCCATGGTGTATATGTGCCACATTTTCTTAATCCAGTCTGTCACTGATGGACATTTGGGTTGATTCCAAGTCTTTGCTATTGTGAATAGTGTTGCAATAAACATACGTGTGCATGTGTCTTTATAGCAGCATGATTTGGGTATATACCCAGTAATGGGATGGCTGGGTCATATGGTACATCTAGTTCTAGATCCTCGAGGAATCGCCATACTGTTTTCCATAATGGTTGAACTAGTTTACAATCCCACCAACAGTGTAAAAGTGTTCCTATTTCTCCACATCCTCTCCAGCACCTGTTGTTTCCTAACTTTTTAATGATTGCCATTCTAACTGGTGTGAGATGGTATCTCACTGTGGTTTTGATTTGCATTTCTCTGATGGCCAGTGATGATGAGCATTTTTTCATATGTCTGTATGAATGTCCTCTTTTGAGAAATGTCTATTCATATCCTTTCCCCACTTTCTGATGGGGTTGTTTTATTCTTGTAAATTTGTTTGAGTTCTTTGCAGGTTCTGGATATTAGCCCTTTGTCTGATGAGTAGATTGCAAAAATTTTCTCCCATTCTGTAGGTTGCCTGTTCACTCTGATGGTAGTTTCTTTTGCTGTGCAAAAGCTCTTTAGTTTAATTAGATCCCATTTGTCAATTTTGGCTTTTGTTGCCATTGCTTTTGGTGTTTTAGACATGAAGTCCTTGCCCATGCCTATGTCCTGAATGGTATTACCTAGGTTTTCTTCTAGGGTTTTTATGGTATTAGTTCTAACATTTAAGTCTCTAATCCATCTTGAATTAATTTTCGTATAAGGAGTAAGGAAAGGATCCAGTTTCAGCTTTCTACTTATGGCTAGCCAATTTTCCCAGCACCATTTATTAAATAGGGAATCCTTTCCCCATTTCTTGTTTTTCTCAGGTTGGTCAAAGATCAGATGGCTGTAGATGTGTGGTATTATTTCTGAGGACTCTGTTCTGTTCCATTGATCTATATCTCTGTTTTGGTACCAGTACCATGCTGTTTTGGTTACTGTAGCCTTGTAGTATAGTTTGAAGTCAGGTAGTGTGATGCCTCCAGCTTTGTTCTTTTGACTGAGGATTGTCTTGGAGATGCGGGCTCTTTTTTGGTTCCATATGAACTTTAAAGCAGTTTTTTCCAATTCTGTGAAGAAACTTATTGGTAGCTTGATGGGGATGGCATTGAATCTAAAAATTACCTTGGGCACTATGGCCATTTTCATGATATTGATTCTTCCTATCCATGAGCATGGTATGTTCTTCCATTTGTTTATGCCCTCTTTTATTTCACTGAGCGGTGGTTTGTAGTTCTCCTTGAAGAGGTCCTTTACATCCCTTGTAAGTTGGATTCCTAGGTATTTTATTCTCTTTGAAGCAATTGTGACTGGAAGTTCATTCATGATTTGGCTCTCTGTTTGTCTGTTACTGGTGTATAAGAATGCTTGTGATTTTTGCACATTAATTTTGTATCCTGAGACTTTGCTGAAGTTTCTTATCAGCTTAAGGAGATTTTGGGCTGAGACAATGGGGTTTGCTAAATATACAATCATGTCATCTGCAAACAGGGACAATATGACGACTTCTTTTCCTAACTGAATACCCTTGATTTCTTTCTCTTGCCTGATTGCCCTAGCCAGAACTTCCAACACTATGTTAAATAGGAATGGTGAGAGAGGGCATCCCTGTCTTGTGCCAGTTTTCAAAGGGAATTTTTCCAGTTTTTGCCCATTCAGGATGATATTGGCTGTGGGTTTGTCATAAATAGCTATTATTATTTTGAGATACGTTCCATCAATACCGAATTTATTGAGAGTTTTTAGCATGAAGGGCTGTTGAATTTTGTCAAAGGCCTTTTCTGCATCTACTGAGATAATCATGTGGTTTTTGTCTTTGGTTCTGTTTATATGCTGGATTACATTTATTGATTTGCATATGGTGAACCAACCTTGCATCCCGGGGATGAAGCCCACTTGATCATGGTGGATAAGCTTTTTGGTGTGCTGCTGGATCTGGTTTGCCAGTATTTTATTGAAGATTTTTGCATTGATGTTCATCAGGGATATTGGTTTAAAATTCTCTTTTTTTGTTGTGTCTCTGCCAGGCTTTGGTATCAGGATGATGTTGGCCTCATAAAATGAGTTAGGGAGGATTCCCTCTTTTTCTATTGATTGGAATAGTTTCAGAAGGAATGGTACCAACTCCTCCTTGTACCTCTGGTAGAATTCAGCTGTGAATCCATCTGGTCCTGGACTTTTTTTGTTTGGTAGGCTATCAATTATTGCCTCAATTTCAGAGCCTGCTATTGGTCTATTCAGGAATTCAGCTTCTTCCTGGTTTAGTCTTGGGAGAGTGTAAGTGTCCAGGAAATTATCCATTTCTTCTAAATTTTCTAGTTTATTTGCATAGAGGTGTTTATAGTATTCTCTGATGGTAGTTTGTATTTCTGTGGGGTCGGTGGTGATATCCCCTTTATCATTTTTATTGCATCTATTTGATTCTTCTCTCTTTTCTTCTTTATTAGTCTTGCTAGCGGTCTATCAATTTTGTTGATCTTTTCAAAAAACCAACTCCTGGATTCATTGATTTTTTGGAGGGTTTTTTGTGTCTCTATCTCCCTCAGTTCTGCTCTGATCTTAGTTATTTCTTGCCTTCTGCTAGCTTTTGAATGTGTTTGCTCTTGCTTCTCTAGTTCTTTTAATTGTGATGTTAGAGTGTCAATTTTAGATCTTTCCAGCTTTCTCTTGTGGGTATTTAGTGCTATAAATTTCCCTCTACACACTGCTTTAAATGTGTCCCAGAGATTCTGGTATGTTGTATCTTTATTCTCATTGGTTTCAAAGAACATCTTTATTTCTGCCTTCATTTCGTTGTGTACCCAGTAGTCATTCAGGAGCAGGTCGTTCAGTTTCCATGTAGTTGAGCGGTTTTGATTGAGTTTCTTAGTCCTGAGTTCTAGTTTGATTGCACTGTGGTCTGAGAGACTGTTTGTTATAATTTCTGTTCTCGTACATTTGCTGAGGAGTGCTTTACTTCCAATTATGTGGTCAATTTTGGGATAAGTGTGATGTGGTGCTGAGAAGAATGTATATTCTGTTGATTTGGGATGGAGAGTTCTGTAGATGTCTATTAGGTCTGCTTGCTGCAGAGATGAGTTCAGTTCCTGGATATCCTTATTAACTTTCTGTCTTGTTGATCTGTCTAATGTTGACAGTGGGGAGTTGAAGTCTCCCATTATTATTGTGTGGGAGTCTAAGTCTCTTTGTAAGTCTCTAAGGACTTGCTTTATGAATCTGGGTGCTCCTGTATTGGGTGCATGTATATTTAGGATAGTTAGCTCTTCCTGCTGAATTGATCCGTTTAATTAATTTAATTGACTATTAATATTATTTATTATAATAATATTCTTAATTATTTACTTCCCTGTCATTCTTTCCTAGAGGGTTTTTTCCCCCAGTGGTTGCTTTAGTAAGATACTTTGGAACTTTCTGTTATTTCTCCTCATCCTTCTTAAATGCAGTGGGCTCCTGAAATTTATTTGAAAGTTTTATTAGTGGTCTTTAGTATCCTCCCTTCGAAAAACAGTTCAAGTCGGTTAGTACCATAGTTTGTATTGCCAATAAGAATGTGGTTTTACACCATTTAGATTCCTGATGTTCTTCTGCTTTACTAAAGGAGAATGAAAAGAACAAAAAACAACTTAAAAAATTATTGTTTTCTAGAAAACAGAATAATTTCTCAGTAGCTAGACTTGTAACCTTGCTTGGCTATGGGATACTTGTATCACAGAACCATCTAGTCAGCTAAGTTAAAAAAATCAGTCCAGTTCACCATTAGGTTGGCTAGAAGTTCCCATCTTAAATAAACATGCAAAATAAAAAGTATCTTGAATCTATATCTTCAAATAAGTCATACGGAAAGTTCGTGAAGTTTTCTCTGAATACATAATTTTAGTCATTTGTATTCAGACAGTCCCCAGTTTCGTTCCAAAGATTTTAAGTCATTTTGTTTGTCACTCATAACAGTTTCACACAGAAATTGGAAGCTTGATTAGTAGGTGTATCAGTCAGGGTTCTCTAGAGGAACAGAACTCATAGGATATATAGGCATATATATAAAGGGGAGTTTATTAAGTATTAACACAAGATCACAAGGTCCCACAATACGACGTATGCAAGCTGAGGAGCAAGGAGAGTCAGTTCGAGTCCCATAACTGAAGAACTTGGAGTCCAATGTTTGAGGGAAGGAAGCATAGGAGTAAGATGTAGGCTGGTAGGCTAGGCCAGTCTAGTCTTTTCACTTTTTTTCTGCCTGCTTTATATTCTAGCTGTGCTGGTAGCTGATTAGATGGTGCCCACCCAGCCTTTCCCAGCCCACCAACTCAAATGTTAATCTCCCTTGCAACACCCTCGCAGACACACCCAGCATCAATACTTTGCATCCTTCAATCTAATCAAGTTGACACTCAGTATTAGCCATCACAGTAGGATATGAAATTTGGAGTGTCTCAAGATGTTGTGTTAATATAAACTGACGTCATGCTGTGGAACCTGACCTGTTTATATTTTTTTCCAGAGGAAAGGCCATTTTTTTTCTTTCTCATGGAAATCTTGGGAGATGTGTCAGTTATCCAGGGTCAAGCTCTTATTGAATAACTGGCAGAGTCATGGTGCATGAAATCTCTATCCCTCATGGCTAGTAATTAATTATTATATTAAATCTTTATTGCTTTTCTCATCCTTTTTTCTTTTAATTTGCTGTGAGCGGTCATAATCACATTTCAGATGTGTTGAATGTTAATGAATCAATGAGATAGCATGTGTTAAATTTGTAGCTAGTCCAGTGCCTGATATATAGTAAGTGCTCCTTGAATATTATCATTATAAATATTGTTCAGTGAGCCTACAGTTAATCATTTCTAACATGAAAAATGATTAAGCAACTGCATCTAGATGGCACGGATCAGGTTTGAAATGCATTTTATATAGGATCAAATTACCTTTTCTACCTTTTTCAGAGCACCTTCTAAGTAGTTCTTAAGGGTTTATGGCACGTCTACCAATTTGTCACTTTATTTTCTTCAAAGCTGAGTTTCCTGTTTTGGTCATTACTTTAAAAATGTATATGGTTCACTAAAGTTAAAAGTGCTACATATATATATATATATATATATATATATATATATGGTATGTATATATGTATACCTTCAATGCAGTGCATTGTTTTAAATGGTGATTTCTTAAGACCATTCAGTGCTCCGCAATCACATGCTCACTGGATTAGCATTTGACTTAGGTCAAAATAGGAACACATAAAAAAAAAAAAACCACTTAATTGGAATTTTCCAGTGATTTTCACATAAACCAGCTTAAACAAGATGTATTTGTGTATAGCAATCAGGAATTGACTTAAACTCATGTGTAAATATGTGTGTCAAAAAGATGATTTAAAATGGTGAAAAATTGTACACAATAGAATTTCAAGCCTGGTCATGTCACAAAATGTGAAGAAGTCCAGTTCTTTAGTCAAAACTAGAATTGTTACTGTAGATTATGATTAATTTTTTTGCAATTACAGATTTTGATACTGTCATTTTGATTACAGCTTTTATATATTAAGATAGGGTAATGTAGAGCGATATAATAGACTATTCAATTAAAATGGTTTTGCTGGTTAAATTCAGCATTAAGATCAGACATCTGTAAACCACATTTATCACTAAGAATTTAATTGATCATTTGAAACAAACACTTGATTTAATTGATCATTAAAACAAACACTTGATTCTTTAAAAGCCCAAGTATTTAAAAAACCTAAAAGCATTAATGTTAACAACTTCCCATTGTGTGCTAGGAAGAAAACTGCATTTATGATTAATCTGCAATTTTAATGCACCCAGGACCCTGAAATACTATAATAATTCTTATTGGGAACTATACTTATTTTGATACATCCTTCACAGAAATTGTGAAAATAAACATGAACATAAACAACTCATCAGTTCATTAAAATACAAGTCTGAAATTACTGTGTTCTTCAAAAAGGTATGTAGTCATATGGAAACAATATTCACTGAATGTGATTAAGAAAAGGAAAGAATTTGTCACTTGAATATGAAAGGAGAATCACAAAAGTATTTATTTTCAAGTCATGTTTTAGATTTCAAGGTCATCAGTTATGAAAGACGCCATGTTTTAGGATGGGTCAGGAAGCAGGGGAAGGATTAATTCTTGACCCTCATTCTTTCCTTAAGACCAGGGAAGTTTTCTGTTTGTTAGTTTGGAAGACCATTTGCTCAATTACTAAAAAAGTTTTGACTATTTAGAATGTGCTAGGCACTCTGTTCAGAGTGTGTCATGGTATGGGCAAGTGTCCACTTTAGGCAATCTCCACCTACAGTTATATTGTATTAAACACATTCTATGAAAGGACATGGTGTGTCTAAGGCACATTACCAAAGCATGGTATACAGTTAAGTGCTCAGTAATGGAGAGTTATTATTCATGTTTTATCCCTTATGACTGTTGTCGTCTACTGAGGAACAGAGTTTAGCTTAAAATGTTAAATTCAAAGAGGATGATTCATCATTTCTATGATGATTTTATAGTTAAAATAATAGAACAACTTATACTAATGAGACTTCAAAAAATTTTATAGAAGTTTGTGGTCACCAAAATGGGTCTCTTTTTCATACTTTTGCACAGGAGTAATCATAAATAGTTCATGCGTCTCTCCTGAAAATTTTATGAATAGATTATTTTAATAAAACTATGCAGAGCAGAATTACACGGCAACTCACTATACTAGAAACACATATATCTTCAGGGTGACTAGATTTCTCTTGCGATAAGATGGGATTATTCTCAAATACTTTAAGTCATGTAAATGTGATCAGAAACACTACTTTTTGTTATGGAATCGCTCAGTAAATTTACTCTTACCAACTTTGGAATCCAACTAACTATATGTTTCAAAGAACCATCTGAAAATAAGCAAAGTGATACAAACTTTAACAATTAAATGTAAGCACATAAAATTTAAATCGTTTCTTGGTAAGTAGGATATCTAGAGCTGTGCTATTTAATGTAACCCCTAGTCGTATGAGTCTATTTAAATATAAGTGAATTTAGATTAAACATTCAGTTATTCATTATATTAGCTACATTTTAAGTGTACAGTAGCTGTATGTGGGTAGCAGATACCATTTTGAACAATGCAGATGTAGACATTTCCAATAATCACAGATAGTTTTCTTGGACAGTGTTGCTCTAGGGTATTTTAAATAAAGGAATATTTGATGTTTACTGTTTACAATGATGACTGCGCAGAAAATGATCTAAGAAGCTTGGTGTTTCATAGTCTCTTTGCGTCTTTCCACCACACCTCTCAAATCTTGATGAGATTATTTGGCATGCTCTTTGACAGACAAAGGCTACTTTACAACAACTTTAATTTCAAAACAAATTAAAACTAAGCAAAGTATTTACTCAATGACTTTTAGGAAACTGGAGTTTTGAATATTGTCTTAAAGAAATGGCTAATCAATGAGATCAATGCTTTCTCCGCAGCACCTTCCAAACCTTTTCTTCTGAGCGCCCCGCCATTCTACTCGGCGTGCTGTGGTGGGTCCTGTCGGCGCACTGCGTCCTCCGCTGCTTTTCCAAGTAAGTTTTTATGCTTCATCAGCAATGCCTCAGTTACTCTGTAAACGAAAGCTGCAGGATTTAATGTGCTCTGGAAAACTAATTGGTAATGCAACGGCAAGGAGCTAATTCCTCACTAAAAATCACAGCAATCCTATTCAGGAGCTTTCCAGAGATTTATCAAACCTCAGCACACTGAGCAATTGTGAGCAGTTCTAATGGCATTGAAGCCCAGGGCCGACACATCACCAAAAGCAACTTGTTTTCCATTTGATATAAAAGATCTCGGAGGGACCAGTTTGGCTTTTCTGAAATGTGTAGCAACACTCCTTTAAAGAAGAGGAAAAAGGAAAGGAAGGAAGGTGAAAAAGTTGTGCTGTGTAAAATTTCCATTCCGCTTAAAATGTAACACAGAAAGTCACTAAGTATCTATGGAGAATAATTTAAAATTGTCAAGATCATGAGAGGAGATAAATCTCTCATTTTTGGCATCTTGAAGGTAACCAACCAGAACTGTTGGAAATATTTTCAAGAGAACTCTTTTCTCCCAACATTATAAAAGCAAAATTTTAGTAGAGTCTGGGGGTGGAGTGAGAATGACAGACTTTCGAAATCTCGCAGCGTGCACACACACACTCTCACAGGCAAAGGAAAACACAGGCATAAAAGTAAAGTTCCCCTTGGTCTTGAGATTTCTGGGTCAGATGAGAATCTCTAGGCAGGGAATTTGAGTTTATGGTAAAGAGATCCAGTGGAGGGGTGCATTTCTTTCAGCTGCCCAAGAGAAAACACTTATTCAGCTTAACAGCTCTGTCAGGTGAAAAGTGAAATAAGAGTTGAGTCCGGCTCCTGTGCCCAACCCCATCACGGTTCAATTCAGATCCCTGCTGCCTCTGTGCATGTGTCTTGGGAATGGTTCAGGAAAGCAGTTGCTCGACAGAATAATTCCTGACAAGTGAGGCAGCAAATGCTGGCGGTTTAATGAGCTGCAGGCTCTGAGCATCTCTTTAGGGGGCTGATACTTTCCCACAGAGCACTTTACATGGCTGAGACCCGGCCACAATGGGTGACAGACCCGTGACCAATCGTCACTTTCACTCGACTCATCCACACGCGACCTCACCACGATTTTTCACTCTGCAGATGAACTTTAGGAACCATTTCACATGGAAAAGGCTTGGGCAAGGGTCAGTTGCCCTTTTGTATGGTCATAAAGCAAGGCTCTGTGTGTCAGTCTTTTCTCCTGTCTCACATTCCAAGTGAATTTCTGGACACCATTTAAAACACTTGACTGAAAAATAAAGCAGTGAATGAAACTGACTTTTATAGACTCATTCTAGCTCATCTTCCCATATAACCCTGTCTACCTGAAAAGGGATTTAGTGGATGAGCTGAGTGTATACAGGGACTTGCTGAATACATAGGGCCCATTATCAACTGTGGGGATTGTTTATTAACCGGGACTGATACACTACTATTTTGGAAGTGACCTATTAATTGTCCATTTAACTAGAATGTATTGAATTCAAACAGAAAAATAGAAACCATGACTAAACCTTTTACTCGCTCCTTCAAGGTGGTCTCCTATGAGCACAATTGAAAACTCTTGTGCAAATTAAGGAGACATTTATCACCATATATGAGGGTATCAGGAAAAGACTTCTGGAGTAGAGACCTAAAACCCAAATATCTGGTACCGTATCATGGTGGCATCTCTGTGGAATTAAGTCTTCAGTGTTAGATTTCGGGAGTGGAGATCAAAAGAGGTCCCACACTTAGCTTCAGTTATTTCATCATGATATGATACTGGGTTTTTACTTCAGAAAATCTCTGGCAGTTCAGGTAAGTGGAAATGGACAAAAAATAATTCCATTTAACAGGTGGACAGACATTCATGTGCGTGTGTGTGTGTGTGTGTGTGTACTTATTTTATAGGGATGTTTGAAGAGTCTCAAGCTATCAAAGTTTGGGGCAGTTTACTAGATAGAAAAGAAAGGCTGGGCCAGTTCAATAAATAGAGCATGTAAGAGTAATGCTAAAGACATTTTCTAGACGACTTTATCTTCTCTGCTGCTTGAAAAATTACTTTAAGCAGGTCTTATTTTTCTCCATCTGCTTCCCAGTTTTTCCTACTTTGTGCCTTTTGCATAACTCTTGTAAATTATAGTGTTTAACCCTGGAGGTTTATGAAGTCCTGTGTTTATCTTTTTCTTAAAAATAAATATACAATCTGAAAGTCAGTGCAGCTCTAATCAAGGATAGAAAATGATTCACTTGATTTGGCTTCATTTCTAAAGTTGGCATTTTAAAACAGTTTAGCGATCCCACAAGTGATTTTAATAAATGATATTATTAAAATTTCATATTTTCTTGTTTATAATGTTCATTTGTATTGGCAGCAAATAATAACATGGTAGAATTAAGCTGTCAATAAATAATTTTACATAAATAAGGTACAGTTAATAAGGTTTACGTCTGTACAACAATTTTTAATAAGACATTTACTAGTTTTTCTTTTTTTCTTCTTTTTTAAATAATAAGAATGATTTTTATGCCCAGGTCTTTATATTATTTTCCATTGTACAAACAAAGGAAAGTGGACTGTCCAAATAAACTTGCATTAAGTTTCAGCTCAGACAGCCAAAATTAGGTTTATATTGAAAAGTGTAATAACTGATTAAATCAATGGCCCTCATCATTGTTTCACTATATTGCTTCACTCTTTCCAAAAGAGTAGGATCAGACCAGCACATTTTTAACTATGCGAAGTATTATTTTGACTCTTTACATGATTCATTTATTTAATATTGATTTAGTTTTTCTTGTGAACTTCTTAGATTTACGATTAACTTCTTGTTGCAATGTGGAAACGATCATTCAATGGCCTTCTCACATATAGTAAATAGTTTAATAGGCTATTTAAGCACAACACTTACAGTGGGGAAAAATTAAAAGGCGGTACTAACAGTTCTCCCCTCACCCAAAGCAGTGTATGGAAAATCTTTGATATTACAATCACAAGGTTCTTTTCAAAATAACGTATTTCTCAAATAACATGAAATGGAAAGTTGTGGAAATTATGTAAATAATGACTTTTTAAAAATTACTTAAAGTATAGGAATCCTAATGATGTAGACTAGCTAATTGAATTAATCAGATAATTGTTTTGTTTCGTCTTTGAGGACCCAATTTGAATTTGACCTTTGAATTTTACGCCTTAAAAGACAAAGCTTAAATTTGGAGCAGCGTTATAAAAATTTGAGCCAGGAAAGTATTCTTCTGGGACAAACTGCTCTGCCTTTTGGGAGATGAACTTATATTCTACATTTTAAGATAATTGTACTGTCTTCTTCTTGTTAAAACTTAAAAAAAGTAATACACTTTCCAAGTTTCAATTTTTAGGATTGTGTTGAAGGTAGAAAGGAAGGGACATTATTTTTCTAATTGTGAATGTAGGTTGGTTCTATGAGTTTCATGGTCAAAGACGGGGAATGCACTGATTAGTATTCTTACCACCTGTCCTGACTGTGTTCTCTTTTACTGCTCTCAGCTGGAGTGGCCAGTGGACTGAGGACACTGAGCAGGATCTGTGGAAATCTGCAAAAGGTTGCATACAATTTTTAAATAGGGATTAATCTTAGCACTATAAGATCTTCAGAGGAATGCATAATTTTTTTCTAATATAAAAAGAAGGCTAATTATATTGCCTAAAACATAATCGAGTTTGTGCAATAAGTTGAATAGGTGTTGACTTCTCAAAAGTACAGGGAGGGCTGTCCCATAGATAAATGGCATTCAGTCAACCAAGAACAATGTTTAAAGGGGTTAGAGACTCAAAGACAATGGATTTTCCAAGTTGATGGCTCTATTCAGCAGTTCTAGAGAGGCAGTGAAAGTATTGGAGTAACATTCCTGGAATGGAGTTCCTTTTCTCCCCAAATGTTCTTAAGCAGTTAAAGGGTGGGGGAGGGGAACTGCTTAGCAATATGGGGTGGTTGTCTCTGATCTTGTCTATAGCCCTAGTCTGAGCATAACATGAAACCTAACAGGGCTACTTATAAAGTCCTGATTTTTGGTTTCCAAAAACAAGTGAAGAATAGGGGAGGGGGAGAATGGCTGAATAGAACAAAGCAGGAAAGCGTTGTACTGTCAGCTCAGTATGTGTCTACAAAATGATACAGGGTTTTTGGATTGTGCTTTTGGAAATAGACCATCCAGAACAAGAGACATCAGAGTGCTACTGGACTGTGAAATGATCAGACTGCCTGCACCTGTTCAGTTCTGGAGACCCACTTTAAAAGGTACATTGAACAAACTCTCATATGAAAACCAGGTTAAGAGGTATACAGCAACTTAAAATAGCGAAGACTCTGTATGACTGTTAGGAATTTTGGGGAAAAAATTGAGTATTTTTGTCCTGGAGAAGAGAAATGCTAGGGAGAACATGAGAGTTTTCTTTAACTCAGGTCTGCTGTATTCATATAGATATGAAGTGTAGAATTGGGACCAATGAGTGGAGTTTAGGGAAATTTTTGGCTTGTTTTAAGGGAATGATTTCTAGCAAATCAAGCTGTTTGATAAGTGTTATCATGTGGCACCCCCAAATACAAGATTATATCGAGACAGAAGGATAGATTTTTAATTTAAATCACACGGGTTTGGCAAATGCTGTATCTTTTCTCTCTGAACTTCAAATCTGCAAAAATTACATCTCTCTCTCTCACACACACACACACACACACTTGAAAATAAGAAGGGTAAGGAAGCTCTTCATGGAAGAGAAGCCCCTGAAAGGTAGGAGGTAGGAAGTCTCAACTGTGAGGAATATTGCAGAAGGAAAAGGTGAGCACACAGTCAAGAAACATCCCCCATTTGAGGAAAACTGACTCCAGGAGGGAGAGACACAGACTCAAGGTTTGAAATGAGCTACTTTTGAGGAAATAGTTAATAGAGGCTGATGGTGTTGTAGCTAGCCTGTTGGAGAGGCCTGGATTAAACAAATGACCTCTTATCCCTTTCAGTTCTGAAAAGCTATTGAATCTATATAAAAGGATGAAAGAATTCTGTTTCTGAAAGTGTTATTGGTAGCCCCCGGCTTGAGTTATCCTGAAATAATCCTATTTTTTACTAAAATCTTTGAGAGGTTTAGATTCAGTGGTGCTTCTTAGACTTATGCTATTATTTTCCTTACAAAGTCGGGGGATACCGGGTTATGAATTAGTTTTTAATATGGAAAAACTGTAAACTTAGAAAGCAAACATTAAACAACATGACTTGTTAGAAGTGGACTTTATATAGCACTCCTTGGCCTACCTCAGGGTAGCCCAGGTTGCAAGCAAAGGCTGGAACAGAACAGGAAACAGAGAGAAGGCCAGTGCCATGGCAGGTGCTGGAAACTATACTGGGGCAAAGAGCAGCACTGGACATGCATGATCCAGAAGCCTTTCTAGAGCTTCTCGAAGCAATAGGTGAAAAGATACAGGAGAAAGGAAGTGTCCCCGAATGGGATCAATGATCCAGAGATTAACATGAGTTCCTTGTGAGTCTAAACATTACACACATTACTGGCAAGCTGTTCACAGTGCAAGATGCTTTTGAATTGCAATGGTAGATAGGCCAGAGCTGCAGCTATTTGCTCTTGGTCTGATGTTTAGAAAGTGACTGGATAAGGTCTCTCTTTGTTTGGTAGTGTTTGCTGGCTGCTACAGACAGCATTGCCCTGTCTTCAGAGTTAAGTCATGTTTTCTGGAAGTTGAGGCAATAGAGAGAGGCAATGATGACCACTAGATTGTCCGATGCTGTGTTTCTGTTTCTCTGTCTCTCTGTCTCCCCCCACCTCCCCTCCACAGCATACCTCCATTTGTAGCACCCTTCACTGGGCGCTCATACAGGGCTGCTGGGGAAGATGGTGATTAGGGAGCATGTCAGGGTCCAGGGAATCATGCGTTTGAAAAGTTTTCTATCCTGGGTCACTCTTTTTTTTTTTTTTTTTTTTAAGATGGAGTCTTGCTCTGTCATCTAGCCTGGAGTGCAGTAGTGGCACGATCTTGGCTCACTGCAACCTCTGCCTCCCAGGTTCAAGCACTTCTGCCTGCCTCAGCCTCCTGAGTAGCTGGGATTATGGGCACACACCACCATGCCCGGCTAATTTTGATATTTTTAGTAGAGACAGAGTTTCACCATGTTGGCCAGGCTGTTCTCAAACTCCTGACTTCAGGCAATCCATCCACCTCGGCCTCCCGAAGTACCGGGATTACACGCATAAGCCACTGCACCCAGCCTATCCTGCGTCATTCTGCTATTTTAATGTGACTCTTCCCACTTCCCCACTTCTTTCCTTGCCCACTCGTACCTTTGATGATCTTTGATGTAATTTGACAAAGGCATTGATTTGCCTCCGTCTGCTTTGATGTGTGACTTTAATTGCACAACTTAACTTTCTAGAACCTAGGTTTTTCCTGTAAACAATGGGGGAAGTAATTTCTTCTTCCAGGGATTGTTGTAAAGATTACATGACATAATGCATGTAGTTGGCACATATGTCAGCACATGTAAGCCCAAATATATGTGGAAGCTGCATAATAATAATAATATCCTCAAACTGATAGAGACTGTAGCTCCTTGAATTGGTGACTTCAGCTTTTAAAGCCTCATTTCTGCTACATGCCTTATTCTCCATGCCTGTTTCTTTTTATGTTGTTTGTTTATTTTTGTTTACCTGGAAGTATCCATAAAAGTCAGACATTGGTCATAAATTTATGAATAGTTGGACATGTGTTATGGAGACATAAAATTTAGGGGCTTATAGGTATATTTAGAAGGTATGAAAGTGGTATGGGTTCATCAATGTGGTTTGTGGTTAGATACAGCGATTGCCCATAAAAGACATGGGTGACCCATGGGAAGGAGCATCAGTGGTGGTTTAGGAATAGCAGCATTGTCATATGCTTCTTGTAGGAACCACGTTACATCACTTTATGAGAACAAGCTTGATTTGTGTATTGAGGTCAGTACTAAAAGAAACCAGACAACTAGTAAAGAAGGAAAAAATACAATATTCTTTATTTTTGGTGTTTTGTTTTTGCTTATCTATTGGTTGAGTTCTTGTTTGTTATAGGGCACTGAAACTTGAGGACCAGACCCAGTAGTTAACCCTTTGATCCTTACAGCCACTCCAGGTCTCACCTTTCAAGATCAAGGGCTAGTTTGGGTTGATGATGCCCCAAATGTTAATATATACCACAATGGTAAGAATAATTTATTTGTAGGCTTTCTTGATGGGAATCTTTATCGGGGGAACCCACCCCCAATATTTCAATGTAGATTCTTTCTATTTTCCCAAAGTGTCGTCTGGCTGAGAAATAAAGAGAAAGAGTACAAAGAGAGGAATTTTACAGCTGGGCCTCTGGGGGTGACATCACGTATCGGTAGGACCATGATGCCTCCCTGAGCCGCAAAACCAACAGGTTTTTATTAAGGACTTTAAAAGGGGAGGGGATGTACAAACAGGGATTAGGTCACAAAGATCATATGCTTCAAAGGGCAAAAGAGAGAACAAAGATCATATGCTTCTGAGGCCAATAAAGATCACAAGGCAAAGGACAAAGCAAAGATCACAAGCAAAGAGTGAAATCAAAAACTCCTGAAGAGGGTCTATGTTCAGCTGTGCATGCATTGTCTTGATAAACATCTTAAACAACAGAAAACAGGGTTCAAGAGCACAGAACTGGTCTGACCTCAAATTCACCAGGGTGGGGATTTTTTCCCACTCTAATAAACCTGAGGATAGTGCAGGAGACCAGGGCGTATTTCAGTCCTTGTCTCAACTGCAGAAGACAGACACTCCCAGAGCGGCTATTTATAGACCTGCCCCCAGGAATGCATTCCTTTCCCAGGGTCTTAATTATTAATATTCCTTGCTAGGAAAAGAATTTAGCAATATCTTCCCTACTTGCAATCCATTTATAGGCTCTCTGCAAGAAGAAAAATATGGCTGTATTCTGCCCGACCCTGCAAGCAGTCAGACCTTATGGTTGTCTTCCCTTGTTCCCTGAAAATCGCTGTTATTCTGTTCTTTTTCAAAGTGCACTGATTTCATATTGTTCAAACACAGGTTTTACAATCAATTTGTACAATAGTGGTCCTGAGGGGACGTACATTCTTAGCTTACAAAGATAACAGAATTAAGAGACTGAAGTAAAGACAGGCATAAGAAATTATAAGAGTATTATTTGGGAACTGAAAAATGTCTATGAAATCTTCACAATTTATGTTCATAGGTTAAAGTAAAGACAGGCTTAAGAAATCATAAAAGTATTAATTTTGGGAACCAATAAATGTCCATGAAATCTTCACATTTTATGTTCCTCTGCCGTGTCTCCAGCCAGTCCCTCCATTTGGAGTCCCTGACTTCCCACAACAAATCTTTTTCTTTACTTAAAAATAACTTGTTAGGGAAACCTATGGGTTGCTACTAAAAGTTTTAGGGGCATTTAAATGAGTTTTATTTCCTTACTATTTTATTTTAACTTGTAGATCTTGGTGAAGAACAGCCAAAATGAATAGAATCTTGAGCCTTACTTACACAAATTCTACTTAGAAAAAAAAGGGTACATATTTTTTCCATTACCATAAATTTGTTTTAGACTCTGTATATAGACATAAAAGGTTTTTTTAACTCAAGAGGACCTTTGCCTTTCTAAAATGCTAGGTTGGTTATGTCCTTCTTGAAAGGCTTCCCTTGACAAGTTATAACCTAAACTTGTTTCAGGCACCCTTGACCCTAATCTGTCTTTCTAGCTTTTCTCCTGTGTTCTTTCCAGTCATACCCTGCAATCCAGAAATACTAGGTTGTGTGAGATTCTTAGGTCTGCCATGTTTCACACTTGTCTTCACCTGGCTTCATGCCTCTGCAAATGCTAATTCCTCTACCTGCCTTTCCCTCGTGTGCCAGCAAGAGGAATTGCTGTTCTTTTAGGTGCTGCTCTCTCTTAGGACCTACTTTGTTGACCATCCTAATTCAGTCGCTTCTTATCTGGTGCACTAATGCCTTCTGTGCTGTGGTCTCATCCCACTGTATTGTGGCTGTATTCTTCTTGGACTTTTCCTTATCAACTGTGAACACCTTAAGGATGGATTTGGATTGATCTTTGATTATTGCTCAACAATGACTTGGTAACTGACAGGTTATTTCCAAAAAGGTTGCTACAATGCTTGCCTGTTTTCATTAGAAAATAGAACCAAACTTAAAACATGGACAGTGGAGATGAATTATTTGTCCAGAATTCTATAATGCAATGACACAATTTTGTGTTTACTTTTGTCTTTTCTATTTTTTCTCTGCATTTTTGCTTAGTTGTGAACATAATATGTATCTTAAATATCATACTTTTAAAAATCATAGTGTAAGTACTTTCTTTGCTGCTGCCTAATCTTCATAGTTCTCATCTTTAATGATTCATTTAAATTTTACCAAGTGGATAATTTACATATGCATTTCTTTACTAGTGAATACTTATTTTTCCTCCTAATTTTTAATACTTATTGCTGTAATAATTATATATTGGATACATTTAGAAATTAAGAATGCCAGAGTGCAGAGGAAAGAGCCACTGATTTGAATTCAGAAGATCTTGGTGCCAGCTTTGCTCCACGTCCTTTGTGTGTCTTTGGACCTTGACTGCTCTGAACACGTCTTCATCTATAGTGAGGGATATCTGTGGCATATGATTCTTGTAAAGATCAAATAAAATCCAACAATGGGAAGTGAAGTAGATTTGTAGGATCCTTAATGTGAGCTAACCACTGAAATTTTGCTATCTTATTTCATTGAATCTTGGGAGCAGCCTTATAAAATCAGCTGGAAGAGACTGAATAACTTGCTTTAAGACATGCATGTAAGGGCTGAGATCCAAACCAAGGAATGTTCAGAGAAGAAACACACTTACGAAAAGATGCACATATTGAGATATTCAGAATATTTTTATTATTGATCAATATTTCATAAAACTGCTTAAATCTCTGATAAAGAATAGTGAATCTAGTTGTCAAAGTCTGACTTCAAGATATGATCTTGGTATGAGACAGGCAAAAAGAATTAGTGATGTAACAGGGGAAATAACCAACATCCTATGTGAAGATGAATGGAGGGGCATCAATGAAAGTAGACCTTTATAGAGAATTGGGCTTGATGACATCTCAAGGTTATGGCAATTCAAAGAAGACACAGAGTTACAGAGCTGGAAGGAAAGAGGGAGAAGTTAATGGTTCATTTTGCAGAGTGAGGATGAATTGTAATGAGATGTAACCCAGGGCTTAGCCAGGAGATGTTTGTAATCTTTTAGACAAATAGAAAAGGAAGCTGTCACATTGTGGAAGCCAAATTGACAAGATTTGTTGTCATTTTCCTTCTAAAATACATATCAGATAATGCCAGTATTGTGTAGGGTTAGTACATTTATCGTGGTATCTGTCTCCTGGGTTTGAAACCCTAGCTTTGTGACCTGGAACAAAGTTACTTAACCTTCCTAAGTTTCATTTTATTTCTGTAAAATGGAGAGAGTAATAGTAGCATTCATGCCATAGATTCAATGTGAGAATTAAATGAAATAATGCATGTCAGTGGCTTAAAACAAAGTAATCATTAATAGTGGTGTTTAGCATATGTTTATTATTATGTCCTGTCCTACTTCTATTGATCTTCATTACCTGCCCAAACCCTTGCAGTTCTCTATTATCTGACTCCATTCCACTTTAGAGGTCCAAATGTCTTCAAAGGCCTGGCAGGTAAAAAACAAGCTAAGCAAGACTGTGGCAAACTGGGGCCACATGTTCCATATAAAAAAGAGGCACCTGCTACTCACTTTAAGCCCAGTGTGGTTACCTTTGAAGAGGTGTCAGAAACCTGGACTTTATGTGGAACTTCCCGCTTTTTAAATGTGTATAACTAAATAAGAATTGTTAAGCAACATGCTAAGACCAAAAAAAGCCCATTTGCAGACTGGATATGGTTGCCCTCTTGCAGCCTCTGCTTTATGCCTTTCTGCAGCCTTGATGACTGCTTACTTTTCCTTGCATAGACTTTATTCCTTGTGCTTTCAGACATACTAGTAACTGTTTGAATTGGCTTTGGTTCTTTCTCTCTTTAACGGTATTGTTCTTTTAGACTTGACTTGACCTGACTATTTTCTCTGAATTCATCATTTCCTCCTCTGTGGTGCCAGTGCACTTTGCAGATCTTTCTATTCTCGTACTTAAGACATTCATTTACTTGTTTATTCAGTAAATAATTATTAAGCAGCAGAATGCATAGTAGCTATAACCGTAAGCCTGCCTTCCTGGTGCTATGTTACAGAGTTAATGTTCATGAGTCACCCCTCCCATAAGAAAGTGAGCTCCTTTAGGGTGGGAACCATGTGCTCTTTGTCTGGTTTCTTCAGCAATTGGCTCTGTGAGCCTGACACCCAGTGTATTAGTTTTCTATTGTTGCTGTAACAAATTACCATGAACTGAGTATCTTAAAGCAACAAGTACTTACTATTTTATAGTTATAGAGGTCAGACCCTGAAATGGGTCTCACAGGGCTAAAATTAAGCAGGGCTGTGTTCGTTGTGTAGGCTCTTGGGAGAATCTGTTTCCTTGTCTTTTCCAGCTTTTTGAGGCTGCCTGCATTCCTTGGCTTCTGGCCCCTTCCTCCAACCTCAAAGCACGAATGTAGCATCTTGAAATCTCTCTCTGACTAGGACCTCCTAATTTGCCTCCCTCTTCCAATTATAAGGAATCTTATGATTACATTGGGCCCACCTGGATAATACAGGATACTTCATCTCAAGGTCAGTTGATTAGCAACTTTAATCAATTTGCAACCTTAATTCCCCTTGCCATGTAACATAACATATTCACAGGTTCTGGGGATTAGGACATGGACATCTTTGAGAGCCATTTCTCTGCCTGCCACACCTGGGAAGCAGAATGAGTGAATGAACCATAAAAGCCTATAAACTCTCAGAGCATGGGAACCAGTATTGTGCTAGGCACAAAAAGGCAGAAAGAGGAGTTTCTGCCTTTTTGACCTCAAGGAGTTGATGACCAGTGGAATTGCAGGGGAGTGACTGAGAGCCCTTCAGTTCTCTCTTCTCTTCTCAGATTAAGCATCTCTGACTTTTGCAAGTTTTCCCTGTCCCAGGTTTATGTCAGACCCCTTGTTTTGTGTTCCCAAATCTCCCTCTTTAGGAATACAACACATTTGTCATGCTAGTTCAATAAATGCCCTTCTACAATATTTTACAGGTAAGGAGGGCAATTAAACATATCTGTCTTATTTCTCATTGTATAGTATTGAACAGAGTGTCTGGCAAATGGCAAGTGTTCAAAATTTTGTTGAAAAAATGAGTAAATAAACAAATGAAGAATTAGAGAAAAACGAAGTTTTTAAATCACCTACTACTTAATCCATACTGGGGCTTTGTAACCGGGACCTTGGGTTGTCTGATGTGGCATGCAAAATTGGAAGGATGAGCAAATGTAC
The DNA here is from genome assembly GCF_047675955.1 of Chlorocebus sabaeus. NCBI lineage: Eukaryota > Metazoa > Chordata > Mammalia > Primates > Cercopithecidae > Chlorocebus > Chlorocebus sabaeus. Next base: position 42,542,177 of record NC_132914.1, on the reverse strand, counting down.
ATTTCCCCTGCACTGTGGAGCAAAGAGTATTTATCAGATTCTCGAAGGAGTCTATATTAGTCTGTTCTCATGCTGCTAATTAAGACATACCAGAAACTGGGTAATTTATAAAAGAAAAAGATTTAATTGACTCACAGTTCAGCATGACTGGAAGGCCTCAGGAAGCTTACAATCATGGCAGAGGGGGAAGCAAGCATGTCCTTCTTCACATGCCAGCAGGAAGGCAAAGAATGAGAGAAGTACAGAGCAAAGTGGGGAAAAGCCCCTCACAAAACCGTCAGATCTCATGAGACCTCATTCACTTTCATGAGAACAGCATGGGGGAACCACCCCCATGATTCAGTTACCTCCCACGAGGTCCCTCCCTCAGCACGTGGGGATTACAATTCAAGATGATATTTGGGTGGGGACACAGAGCCAGACCATATCAGAGTCTATAGCCAAAAAGAGATTAGGAAGTACTGCTTTAAGTGAGCAGAGTTGAAATGAGGTCATTTGGCCATAGTACAGAGTAGGAGGATACCATATTGTCCCACGAAAGACTGACTTCCTTCTGAAGCTAACTGGGCTTTTGTATCTTTTTCCCTCGACTCTAGGAGAAGAGAGCGTGCTGCCTCTCCTGACACAGGACTCTAATTCCAAGACTCGGAGGGGCATTTTAAGAAGAGCTGTCTTTTCTGAGGACCAGAGAAAGGCTCTGGAGAAAATGTTTCAGAAACAGAAATATATCAGCAAAACAGACCGAAAGAAACTTGCCATCAACTTGGGACTAAAGGAATCACAGGTACTAATGAGCAGGAAGATGTCTACTGCCTCTGATTTCTTGTGAGATCAGATGAAATCAGTTGTGTTCAGGGTGGTGGGCCATAGGCAACTGCTTCTGATTTCTTAAGGCACACAGTGGAATCCATTTATTTGGCAAATGTTTCTTATACCAGGCATGGTGCTAGAGCCTGAGGTGTTCTTGAAATGCTTTTCATATTTTTTTAGTGGGTGGAGATATATGTCCCATTTCCTATTTGGAAACATCCATTTGCTGAGAGGTCTAGGTTTTTGCCATTGGGCTGCTTAGTTCTTTTCAAATGAAGAGAAATGCTAAGGATGTGGTAATTACATTATAAATCGTTTGCTCTGTGTTCAGAGAAACAGGTTAAATAATTCTTCAAAAAGCAGGAACCACTTTTCCTATCTTTCTTTTCATTTCCAATCCAAAATCAAAGCATGAATGAGTGACTCATGAATACTTCTTAATGGGTTTCATGATTTTGTTCTTTAGGTTTATGTCAAGTACAATTAAGCAATTTCACATTTGCAACACTTACATAGCTTTCTTGTTCATTGAGGTTTTGTATAATTGTGAATGGGACTTTATGGCTTTTGGAGTTGTATAATACTCCATTTAATGTTTGGCCTACTTGTTGCAAATAATCAATATCATAAGGCACTAGAAGTTTCCTATTTAACCCTCCATATAATTGTCATGTGAAATACACACTATAATAATCCCTGTTTTCTAAATGAAAAAATAAGAAACGGAATGTAGGTTCTATATCATGTAGTAAAGAGGTTTCAGAGGTAGGCTCCCACCTTAGACAACCTGACTCTGGGGTTTGTGTTCTCTTTAACCTAAAAATACCATGTACAGTTGTGCATAGAGTTCACTGTACAAAGGCATCTGGCCAAAAGGAATGGTGGCAGCTGAAATGCAGCATGAACACTGTTTGCCAGGTTGAGTTTTCTGGTGCAGGCCTACATCTGCCTGGAATTTTTTAATTAACATAAAGGGACTAAAGAGTTAGAGGAGGCTCTGGGCTAACTACCATACTCTACTGTTGTTCCTCACTACCGATGACTTGGTGGTTAATTTTGGATCTTATTAAAACCAGTTATTGGCTGGATGCGGTGGCTCACGCCTGTAATCCCAGCACTTTGGGAGGCTGAGGCGGGTGGATCATGAGGTCAGGAGATCGAGACCATCCTGGCTAACACGGTGAAACCCTGACTCTACTAAAAATACAAAAAAAAATTAGCCGGGTGAGGTGGTGGGCTCCTGTAGTCCCAGCTACTTGGGAGGCTGAGCAGAAGAATGATGTAAACTCGGGTTGCAGAGTTTGCAGTGAATTGAGTTCGCGCCACTGCACTCCAGCCTGGGTGACAGTGTGAGACTCCATCTCAAAAAAAAAAAAAAAAACACCCACACACAGTTGTTATTGGACTAAACTCTGCTTGACCCTAGGGAAGTGTCTTCACAAGCTGCTTGCCCCAACTTTGTCAAGTAGTAGGAAGCTGCACGAGGTGTAGTAGAGGGTAATTGGCCTATATTAGTCAGTCTGTGCTCTCCTAGCTGTGTGGTACTAATGAGTCCATAACCTTAATTGGTTGTTCTGTGCCTCAGTTTCTCACTTAAAAAAACAGAAACAAATATAAGAATTCTGTCTATGTCACAAAGCAGTTTTGTGTATATAACAGATAAATCAGCAGCCAGATCTTGATGGTCTGTTGTGTGCAAGACACTGTGTTAGGTAGGCAATAACAGGGAATATTGATAAATACTGAATAAGACACAGTCTGTGCACCTCAGAAGCTTCCACGCCCCATGGAAACTCGTAAAAAGTTTGATAAAACTATATAATAATATAGACAGTATCACGTGGTAGGTTAGATATACTGCCCAATAAGGGGATCAGTTCTCAAAGTTACTTATCTCTCTGAAGCCTTATGTTGATCCCCATCTCTGCAAAGGACAGCCGTGGGATGGGTCCATATACGACTTCTGGAAAGTCTAGTGATGGAACTCTCTGATCTCAGAGGAGCTGTTGGGCCTGAGAGAGGGTATCAGGGGAGCTCAGAGGGCCTGGCCTGCATCTCACTGGTGGAAGAAGCTCCTATTATCAGAGGGGAGACAACAGGCAGGTTTGGGAGCTTGGAGAGCCTCTGGTTGAGTTGAAACTTGAAGTAGGTGTTAAAAGATGGAAAGCAGTGGAAAGTAGTTAAGTTCCATCTGACAGTGCTCTGAGAAATTGTGAACATCTCTGATAGTACATATTGTGGTCCCAAAAAGAGACTTCTGAAAAGAGAATGCAACAGACATATATAAAAATTATGGGGTGTGACCACAATCTCTCCTGCTGCCTCAAAAACAACTATTTTCCTATTTGTATGCTATCTTGTTCTTATCCATAGGCATATGGTTTTACATAGTTAATTATATTGTGTTTAAAATTTGGTGCCTCAGGAGTGAGTACTTTCTGTCTTATTGAATTTGGTGGAGCATCACAGAAGTAATTTAACATTTTCTTATTTGTAAATCTATCCATTACACAAATGTATCAATTACACAATTGTAGTATATCGATTATAACATTACAATTTGTAAATATATCAGTCTTATTTGTAAATGTATCAGTATATCAGTTACAGCATCTCAGAATTTAAAATTTTCTTGTTTGTAAATATATCCATTACAGAAATGTATGAATTACACAATTATATCAATGATAACATTACAATTACAATTTGTAAATATACCAGTCTTATTTGTAAATATATCAGTATATCAATTACAGCACCTCAGAAGTAATTTAACATTTTCTTATTTGTAAATATATCAGTTACAATATATCAATTACATGGTATTTATTGTGGTAAATTCAATTAAAAAGGAAACCTGTAAAGATAAAAGTGAAAATGCATCTTACTCTCCTCGAATCCAATTCCTTGGTTACTTCTGTCGTTCACAAATGGCACTTGTTTGAATTTTTGACACATCATGTATTATTTTAAAAATAAATTTATATGTGTATTGTATATGCACGAACATATAGTAACACAAACACTTGCGTGCTTACCATGTGCCCTTACATTTTGTGTCAATTAATTCTTACAAAAATTTTATGAAGTAACTACTTTTACTACCTCTATTTTACAAGTGAAGAGGCTGATAATTGTGTTTGTGTATATATATACATATATATACATATACATACTTACATAAAAATTTAATCATATTGTGCATGTATTTTGACATTTTCTAAAGAACAGTACAAATCACCTGTATATTCAGCTCACAGATCTAGCAGTAGAGGCCAGAAGATCCTCCAAGTATCCCCTCCCACTCACTATCTGCTCCTTCCAAGGGTATCCTCTATCCTAACTTGTAACTTCTTAGTTTTGCCTCTTTTTGTACTTTTATATAAGTAGTATTATTCAGTGTGTAGACAGAATGTGGTATATCCATATAGTGGAATATTATTTACCCACAAAAAAGAATGAAGTACTTACTGATAATACTACAACATGGATGAACCTTGAAAATATTATACTGAGTGAAATAACTCAGTTACAAGGACCACATATTATATGATTCCATTAATTTGAAGGTCCAGAATGGGGAAATCTAAATTCAGACAGAAAGTAAATGAACCTACTTAGGGCTGGGGGAAATAGGGAATAGAACAGAGATAGCCAAAGGGTGTGAGATTTCCTTTTGAGGTGATGAAAATGTTCTAAAATTGGTGATGGTTGCGTTATCTGTGAATACATGAAAACCTTTGAACTGTACATTTTAAATGGGCGAATTGTATTGTATGTGAATTATAGGCTCATAGAGCTATTAACAAATTTTTAAAAATAGTATCATTCAGTATTATTTATATAAATAGAATCATATATGCTTCTTTTACTTAACAGTATGTTTGTGAGAATCTTTATGTTGTGTGTAGTAAAAGCTCATGTGTATTTATTGCTGTGTAGTACTACCATTATGTAGTATACCACAGTTCATCCATTTACTGATGGTGGTCATGTGTATTGTTCCCAGTTTTGGGCTATTATGAATAATGCTACTGATAATGTGTATTGTTTGGTGCTTTTTTCCTTTTTGAATATTATGGATTGCTTCCTTCCATGTCAGTACATACGGATCTACTTCATTCTTTTTTTGTGTTTCCTAACAGACCATCATTTCACCATCCTCAATTTTAAGTTACTTTCAATTTTCACTATCACAAATTTTTATGCACTTTAAAAATATTTTGTAAGAAGAGAGTGTGAGTGAGATTTATGTGTAAAAGTGTACATACATTTAAAATGTGGCAGATTAAAAATTCCTTTCCAAATACAACATTGTATCAAATTAGATACTGACATATGAAAATTTCATTCTTACTAACAAATAGTTCCATTTTGCAAAACCTCTACCATTTATGATTTGAAAAATGTTGCCACTCTCATGGGCAATGCTATTTGTTATTTTTCAATTTGAATTTTCCTAACTACCAGAACGTGAGGGGCTTTTAATTGTTTTATTGGCCATTTGTAGTCTGTGAATTGGCCTTTTCATGGCTGCATCTTTTTTTTTCTATCATATTGTCTTTTTATTGATATGTAGCAATACTTTGGCTGTTAGTCAAGAATTATGGAATATTATGGTTAGGAAATTTTTCCTGTTTCAGATGTTGCAAAAGTCCTTTCTAAGTTTGTGACTTTTTTTATTGAGGTAAAATATGCATAGCAGAATTTAGCATTTTAACCTTTTTTAAATGTTCAGTTCAGTGACATTAAGTACATTGACATTGTTGTGAAACCATCACCACCATTCATCTCCAGAAACCTTTTCATCTTGTAAAACTGAAACTCTGTATCTATTAAACAGTAATTCACCATTTCCCCCTCTCCCACCTCCTGGCACCCACTATTCTACTTTATGTTTCTATTAATGACTATTCTAAGGCTCTCATATGAGTGGAATAATATGGCGTTTGTACTTTTATGCCTGGCCTATTTTATTTAGCATAATATCTTCGAGGTTCATTTCTGTTGTAGCATGTGCCAGAATTTCCTTCTTGTTCAAGGCTGAATAGTATTCCTTTGTATGTATATACCACATTTTATTTATCCATTTATCTGTTCCTAGATGCTTGGTTGCTTCCCATTTTTGGCTATTGTGAATAATGCTGCTGTGAACATGGATGTACAAATATCATTTAGATTTCTTGCTTTTAGTTTTGTTGGGTAGTTTCTGGCTTGTTCATATGTTTGTACAGAAATTTCTCATTTTTATGTATTCGGCTCCTTTTTATCTTTTCCACGTATCCTCTGTTTTATGTCATGCTTATGAAAACATTCGTCTCCCCAAGACTATCACGATAATCTCTATTTTCTTTTAAAACTTGCAGTTTTATTTTTATATTTAGCTATTTAATCTATCTGGAATTTGTTTTTGCATTTCTTGAGAGGTAGAACTTTCAATGTTACTCCCATATATGCATTTGTCTCAACACAATTGATTGTGAGGAAACTCCTTTTATGCTTTTTTTTCTTTGAGATATCACTTAACAACAAATATTTATAGATATACAGAAAAGCTAAGAGAAGAGGAAATAACGAATGTGATGATAAAGGAAAGAATCACTATTGAAAACAAAAAACTGTCTCAGTGAAAACCCATTAGAAATACTTGGCATGCTTTCTAGGAATAAATGCCCACTGCAAACAATAAATGAGCTTATGAGTAGAACCAAGTGCTGTGGTATGTACACATTAGTTCTGTTTTCATATGAAAAGCCTTAATCATGGTGTTGTAACTGAGATGACAGTCTTTCACACTGAATTGCCTGGGGTAGACTTCTTTGGTTGCCATTTTGAACACTGCCAATCAAGTTGAAAGAAAGAAGAAATTGTTTTTCCAATCTGGAATGAGAGCCTCAGATAGATTTTTTTTCTTCACTGAGAGAAATACTTGGTTGATATAATAATTATTTCTTCAGATAAAAATTTTCTAGTTTTTGTTTTAAAAATAGAAATCAACTAAATTGTTAGTGTAAGGATGTGATGCAATACACAGGAAAGAATGTGATTGGCTTTTAAGCTTCCAGGAAACCAGTTGTGATGTTGTCAGCTCAGGCACAGTTGACTACACAGTGTATAAAGAGGGAGGTTAGTAATAAAGACTCAAGTGGCATGGGTTGGGGGTAGGTATGGTTCAAATTAGGAACCACCATCATAAGCACTTTTGGCTTAATTACAATTAGTTGTTATTTATTGAGCCTAATTCTTACAGTTTGATAAATCCTGGGAGTAATCAAGACTTGGAAACTGTATAAAGCCTGCAATTTATCAAAGCATTACAGAATGCATTCTTAATTTAGTCTCAGAAAGCTCCTGATGAGGTCTGAATGTTTATAAGAGCCTGGGCCCTAGAATCAGACAGTCATGAATTCTAGTCTCAGTGCTTCCATTTCACTAGCTGTGTGACCATCAGCTAGTTAATGTCTCCAAACTTCAGTTTTTTTAACATGTGAAATGAGGACTTCTTACAGCCATTCTGAGGATCAAATTATAAAATCCATCCCGAGTGCATAGCCTGATGCCTGGCACTAAATAAACACTCAGATGCTAATACTAGCCCATCCATTTTCTTTGAATAAATAATTCAGCACAGACTAGATGATATTTTAAAATATCTAGGAGTTAAATGAATTTTGAAAGCTATCAGACTTACAGGGTGTAACCAATTTATCACAGTTGTTTTGTTTCAAATGTGTGTATGGGGATATTAGATTAAGATATTTTTGGCAGGGTGTGGTGGCTCCTGCCTGTAATCCCACCACTTTTGGAGGCCAAGGCGGACAGATTCTTTGAGCTCAGGAGTTCAAGACCAGCCTGGGCAACATGGTGAAACACTGTCTCTACAAAAAAAATATAAAAATTAGCCTGTTGTGGTGGTGCGTGCCTGTCATCCTAGCTACTCAGGAAGCTGAGGTGGGAGGATTGCTTGAGCCTGGGCAGTGGAGGTTGCAGTGAGCTGAGATTGCACCAGGGTGACAAAGAGAGACCCCATCTCAAAAAAAAAAAAAAAAAAGATATTTTGAAGGAGTTCATGTGAAAAGCCACAAGGACTTTTTGAGGTCGGCTCTCATAAGGTATTCTGTAGAAGGGATAGTAGAAGCAATTACAGTTGAAAATGCTGAAGTAAAATAACCTGGAATAAGTGATCATTTTGTGCAATTATTTTGTCAATAGGTGAAAATTTGGTTTCAGAACAGAAGGATGAAATGGCGGAATTCCAAAGAAAAGGAAGTGCTTTCCAACAGGTGTATCCAAGAAGTAGGTCTTCAAGAGGATCCCCTCTCACGGTCTGCTCTGGGTTTCCCTTCTCCATGTCCTTCAATATGGGATGTCCCCCAACAGCACTCAAGTCCAAGATGGAGGAAGAATTCTCCAGAACCTTCAGAAAGACTAATCCAGGAGAGTTCAGGGGCACCACCCCCAGAAGCAAATTCACTGCAAGGTGCCTTGTATTTATGTTCTGAAGAAGAAGCTGGAAGCAAGGGTGTACTTACTGGGGCCATCTGAATGGAAGCATTCCTCCATGTCAATTTAAAAGAACGCTTAGTAGTAACATTTGGGCTCTAATGCCAGCTCGCCTGTACCTCATCAGTGCTTACAGCCTAACAACTTTGGAGCGATATATGAACTAATGGTTTAGGAAACTCACTCCAGTGTTCTCTTGTTTGGCCCTAGACTCAGGCTTAATTTGTAAGTGGAGTAGAATCTCCCAGGAAGTATGATGGAACTGAAAAGAATGACAGCAACAGCTGGCTTGGTCCCTGCTCTTAGTATGTGTATATGTGTGTGTGTCTCTATGTGTGTAGATACATAAATATCCATTAAAATGTGTTAGTAGAAACTAGTTTCTCTTTAACTATTGCATTGAGTAAATTCATTTCCTTTTATGTGAAGAAAAATACCATTGACAGAATGTTATTAATTTTTTGAAAATAATGTAAAATTTGGACTTTGGTGCAAACTTTCATACCCCAAAAACGTGTTTTAAAAAATTCTCTATTTTCCAACTTCTTTTGGTATCCAGCTGTAAGTGAATTTTAACACCTTAGCTCAGCAGTCCTCATCAAATGAGCCGCTGCTAGATACATACACTGAAAATATATATTTAAAATGAACCCGACAAACAAATTAGAAGAATTTCTATATATAACTATTAGTATCCTTAATCTCCAAGTCTCTGGACCATCGGGCCATCGGGAGGCCCATTTAACTAATAAGTATTTTTTAATCTTTTCTCTGTAAATATGGGCCTAGACGAGGGTTTGCAAAATAAAATGCCTTTAAGACCCTGTCAGGTAAATAAAAGCTATGGCTCACCCAAAGATATTTAAGTCAAGTAATTTTTCAAATACTGTATTGGCCAAACAGAATATCTATGCCAAGAAGTTTGTGATCTCTGGCCAAGACTAAAGAAAGCCGTGGTGTCACAGTTCTTAAAATTTTTCTAACTGGACTTAAAACCACAATAACTAACAGAATCGACGATGATTTCTGTTTGCGCTTCTAGTTAGAGACTCAATCTTCCACTTAGGTGACATACACTTTACATATTAGGTTATTTTTATGTATTAACAAACACTACACAGATATTTTGTGTTTTTTGACTACCTTGAAATTGTATCTTTCTAAAATTGCATTTCTGGTAATGATCTACTTAGTTAATCCAGAAGTTTTTACTCCAGGACCAAGAAGAAATTATGTTTCACTTTGAAGGAAATGAAACAAAAATAGGAAATGATGTGGTTTTGCCTTGAACTCTTATCAATCTGTGGACAAGAAACACTCTGAGAAGTTCATTAAGTGGCATTTTGTTAGTGAGTAAGCTGCATAATGATGGTGGCTTCTAATTTGCTGAACTCCGCTAGTCTGAGAAGTTAACGTCTTTTGAGGGTTTAGTGTTTAGAAAAGATATTTCAGAAGATAATGGTTTTAATCAACAGCAGGAAATTATTTTATATGAATAGAATTGGACTTGGTATGTCAACCCGTGTCTTTACCACATGATCTTTTACTTAAAAGTCATTTTAGAAGCGTGTCTCAGTGCCTCATTGTGGGGAATGGGAGCACGGATCTGCTGACAAAAATTTGAAATTTAAAACCAGTCTTAAAATGGTTTATAGTATGGTTTCTATTCTTATAATGTTAACCTCATTTACATTTATAGGGTACTTCCTATGTGCTAGAGACTGTGCTAAGCATTTAGGGTGGATTAGCTCATCTAATCCTCATGGCAATAACCCTGTGATGTAGACGGTAATTACTATCAGGATTCCTGTTACCCAGACAAGGACACTAAGGCAGAGTATGGTTGGGGTAATTATCCAGTGTCATTAAGTTAATAAATGGGATTTGAACCCTGACACTCAAGTTTTGAATCTTGGAATCTTACCAACCATGTGGGGATTGCATACCAGTGTTATGTATTCACACAGCTATGGGATGCATTGTAAGAGATACATTTTGGGGATTGCAGTGAGATTTATTAAAGAAATTCAGAAGCTTTACCATCTTACTTGGGTAATGATTTTATCTTCAGTATTGTCTTTTCTATTAGATTTTGAACTTTAAGGAAATTAAGGAATTGCAAAATCCTTCAACTATGAAGCCTCTATAGAAAATAGTCCCATAGGAGTGTTTAAGCATAATCACTGTTATCATATATATATATGATATATATATAAAAAATATATATATCAATCACTGCTAAAATCATAAAATGCTTATCTGTGGTCAGTGTTTCTTGAGAATAACTTGAAAGTCAAATAAGAGAAACCTCTGTCATGGCCATCTGATAACACAGGTAGGGCTAATTGGTTCTTAAATAATCTTCCCTCAGGGCCTAACCCAGCAGAGGCATCTAAGACCCAGCAGAGGCATCTCACTGTAAAATTAGCTTGATATTCAAATAGATAAATCAAGCTTTTAATTGTTTTCCACTTTGGAATGTGTTAACACTTAGGAAAAGTATGCTTTAGATGGATATATTACCGGTACTTAGGAAACACACACACAGTACACATACATATGCCTGGTGTGCTTTCACTTTGCCTTCACTTGCCTGAATGGCTGGAGAGAGTGGCTGAGCCCCCTATCCTGTTGAAGGGTCTCCCTTCTCTCTCGTGCTTTGCTACCATCCTTTCTCCCCTCGTGTAAATATATAATTTTCTCTGCTATCTAGATGCAGACTCCGTTTCTTCAGTTGATGACGTATTAGTAGATTTGTTGTCTACTTTCCAGACAAATAGTGCTCTAGTGAGAGCCAGGGCCATAGAAGCCTGGAGGCTGAAGCATTTTAATTTAAAAAAACATTATCAAAAAGATCTTAAGCAGATGAGAAAAAATGGTGAGCATTATCCCCTAAGCTTTCAGAAAGATAAATATTTAGTGTTGGAAATATATAAACAGGTTAGGGATGATCACTGGCTTTTGAGACAATGAAAACCATGATCATTAATATTTAAAGGGCAGTTCTATTTTCTTAGTAATATGGTGGTTTGAATGGGGAACCCAATTATTCAGTCCAGTGGTTCTCAAACATTAAAAGTACATGTCTGTGAACATGCTATACCTTCCAACCAGTTTTGGATATGTGCTCAGATTTGGGCATACACTTCATACATACTGCTTCAAAATCCCTGCCACCCACCCCACCTCTCAAGAATCATTAATACACACTCTTGTTCACTTTTCAAATACAAGTCACAATTAAATACGCTTGTCCAAGCCACAGATGTTCTTTCTGGCCCCCTTCACTCCACTTTCTGATGCATTCCCTTAAAAACTACATACCCCCCAGTGTGCTCCATGACCCCTCCCTTGATGACTAGTGGTTCCATGAAGCCTATTCTACTGTGTACACAGGCTTGTTAGACACTGCATTTTGGCTATCTGAAATTCCTCAAAATATTTTTTCTCTCTAAATTTAAGCACTTACCGGGTACTATGTATGAAGCCTTATCCTAGCTCTGTGTAAACAAGTATGATGAAGAGCATGGTTCTTGACCTCAAGGAGCTTCTAATCTAGTCTTCTTGCCAAGAAAAAATTCTGTGACATTTTCCATTCCGCTGGTGATGGGATCCAGTGAATTTGGGGCAAAAAATAAGCTTCTGACGTCCTCCAACACGTCATCTTCCATTTGCAATGCAAGGTTCTTCCATGATCCACCATACAGAAAAATGCAAGCTGCTTGACCCTGCTGCTTTTCTGTGCTGTCCCTCCTCCATTCAGGCCACAGTGGACCGAAGAGGAGCCAGAAAGAGTCCAGGGAAGAATTCAGTAGCTTCCTTTTGTTCAAGGTGTACCCTATTTCTATTTTTCTTTCTACCTTCTCAGCCTCAGGTCAGCCTATACCTATGGTAAGTAGGACGAGAGAAGAAAAAGCAAATAGTGCAAGTTGGGGAAGTCAGGATGAATGTTCTTGAATACATATGGAAAATTTTGCAGAATTAATTACAAACAATTTCTGAAATAAGCAACTACCCTAAAGACATAGCAATAGCCTAACAAAGATGGCCCTTAGCTTCCAGCTACTACTTCAGTTCTGTTACATTATTATTTCTGGTTATAAAGAAGCACACTTGAAAATATAGCTAACAAAGTAAAGTTCATATATAATTCCACCTGGTGCCTGGTGATAGCCAACTTAGCTCTTTTGTGGAACATTTTCAGTCAGTTTTTTAATGTATTTTTATGTAACTATGTGTGTCTAAACAAATTTGGACCATAGCGTATATCCAGTTGATTCTACTTTTTTTTTACTCAATTTTGTACACAGAACATTGCCCCATGTCATTAAAAATTACTTGAAACTGTTTATGACAGCTGTGTAATATCTCCTTGTAGCTCTTTCACTTCTTGAGGTGGACCAGGGTGTGGGGCTAGGAGTGACAGGTGATAGAAAGAATGATCATGGGCTTTTGTACCATAGAAGACACTTAAGAAAAGTAATCTGATGTTTATCATTTATTTGAGCTAAATGAAACTTCAACAAACATAAGACTTAGAATGAAAACTGAATAAATACACTTTTAGTGGTGTTAAATATAGTGTATCAAATACACCAAAGGGAGAGCCTCTTCCAAAAAGCCACCATAAAGCTTATCAAAACATATCCCATGCGTTCAAAATTCAAGAGAGTGTACACACTTGGATTTGAGTCCATAGCCAGCAGCAAACATAATAATATGGGATAATATTCCTCTGTTTTATTGTGCTTTGTAGTCAAACTGATACATTATTCAGCTTTTTGAGTATGTATTATTGTCTACCAAGTGGGCAGGAGTCAAGCAAACTAATGGGGATCTGGCATCTGTCACCACTCCAAAGCCTGAGGTGATAAATCTGATTTGCCTATTTAGTCTAGAATCTCCCACTTGTTATAAATTTATGGATTTTTTCTCCAAGTTGCTTAAATAACAGAAGGGGAGAGTCTTTCAAGATCAGAACACTCCAAGGTTAAAAGGGAGCTGGGAAACTTTTAATGTTATTTACACCTAAAGCAGAAACATCATTCCTTGATGTTAGTCAAAAGCCAAACACCAGGCATGCCAAATTTGAATAAAATACAGTGATATAATTAATACATAATATATATCTAATTCTTTCACTATGAATGCCATGCCCATCAACTACTGAATAGGCATTGTAGTTTCCTAGGTCTGTTGCAACAACTACCACAAACACAGTAATTTATTCTCTCATAGTGGTAGAGGAAAGACACCTAAAATCAAGGTGTCAGGAGGGCCATGCTCCCTCCGATGCATCCAGAAGGCTGCTTTTTCCAGTTGATAGGTCCAGCTCCAGCTCCAGGCATTCTTTGACCTGGGGTTGCATGACTGCATTGTCTACCTCTGTCTCCATATGGTTTTCTCTCCTATGTGTTCTCCCTATGTGTCTGTGTCCCAAATGTCCCTATGCCTTTCTCTTAAAAGGATACCTGGCATTGGATTTAGAACCAACCCTAAATCCAGATGATCATGTCTCAGGATTGCTTACTTAATAGCACCTGCAAAGACCCTTTTCTCAAATAAGCTTACATTCACATCTTCCAGGGTTCAGGACATGACGTATTTTTTTTTTTTGCGGGGGGGACCACTATTCAACCTCCTACAATCATAGTCTACCATATCAGAGGAGAAGGCTTAGAATGAACAAAAAGAAAAGACTTAGACTTCCTTGGCAGTCCTTCCCATGGAATTTGACTAATATTGCTTTGACTTCAGCTTGTTGTGTACCAACCACACAACACACTACTTACAAGAATATCTGGGATACATAAATTGTTGTGAAAGTTTCCTCCAGTGTGGATTTCTTTCTATACTGGGAAAATTTAAGAAAATACAATGCTAATTTTTCAAAGCCCTCACATGTATTCCAGATGTTGACCATTTAATCCAAGAAGGTGTTTCCTTATTATACAAATGTGGTACACATAAAAAAATTGGCATTGTTTAAATTATGACTCACACATGAACCATTGTTTTTTGTGATATAGTTATTTTAAGTGATTCATTAAACAATGCCAATATTTTGACCACATACCATATTTGTATAATGAGGAAACACTTTCTTGCATTAAGTAGTCAACATCTGGGATCCATGTGAGAATTTCTTTGAAATTTTAAATAAAGACAAATTAGCATGGCATACGTTTTCTCAGAGATGGAACTAGCTGGCAATCAAAAGACAAGGTGAACTTGGTACTACATTGTGATGAAGAAAATGGGATGTTGTTGACAGAAGCATCAATAATGTTTACCATTTTGAGGAAGGCATAAATGGAAGTATAGAGTGAAATGCAATAATGAGCTGTGTTGAGTCAGGGATCAAAAATCAACTCAATTGTACTCTCTTAGTAAAAATGTAAGTTATTAAATACTTTCTGGAGGGCAATTTGGCAACACAAGCAACCTGAGTTTGCCTATGTGGCTTTTTTTGAGACAGGGTCTCACTCTGTCACCCAGGCTTGAGTGTAGTGTGGTGTGATTATGGCTCACTAAACTTTGACCTCCTGGGCTCAAGCGATCCTCCTGCCTCAGCCTCTGGAGTAGCTGGGACTATAGGCATGCACTACCATGCCTGGACAATTTTTTTGTTTTTTGGAGACGGGATACCACTATGTTTTCCAGGCTGGTCTCGAACTCCTGGGCTCAAGTGATCCTCTGCCCTCCTGCCTAGTCTTCCCAAAGTGCTGAGATTACAGGCAGGAGACACCGTGCCTCATTGAACATGTGCTTGGCCAATAAGCACATGTTAAATGAGCATATTCTTGGAACAGACAATGCCATTTACTGGAATTTATCTTAAAGTAATAGATATGCAGTTTTATATACAAGGATGCTCACTCTCTATGCACAAACACACACACACACACACACACACACAGAGTAGACTTTCTTTTAGAGCAATTTTAGGTTCCTGGAAAAACTGGACATAGAGAGTTCTTGTATATCCCTTACCCCTGCATACTTACAGCCTCCCTCACTGTCAACATCTCGAACCAGATTGGTGATTTGTCACAATCAACAAACCCATATGACACATGATTATCACCCAAAGTCCATAGTTTACAATTAGTGTTCACTGTTGGTGGTGTTCATTCTATTGGTTTTGACAAATGTATAATGATATACAGCATAGTTTCATTGTCCAAAAATCTTCTCATAATATAATTTGGTAACAATAGGGCTTTGGTTAAATCAAATTTAGCAAATTATATAATGAAATCCTATGTGGCCATCGAAAATAATAATGTAGAAGAATAATATCTTTATAAATGGCCATGATTCATTGTTAAGGGAAAAATAGACTACAAAATGTTAATAGCCTAATATTTGTGTGTGCCTATGTGTATATGTGTGTGTTTATGAGTGTGTGTGTGTAGGCACGTGCACACAGCTTTAAAGAAAAGACTGTATGCCCATATATTAACTGTGGCTATTTCTGGGTAGTGGGGTTAAAGTGATGTTTGCTTTATTTTCCATGTACTCTGTTTTCTGAATAATGCACTATAAATGCATATTGCTTTTAAAATCAGAGAACACGTCTTGACATGGATATCTCACAGACATCTCAAATTCAAATGAGCCCTTTTCTCACCTTAAATCATCACCAGTATTTCCTTCTCTCAATAAATAGCAAAATAACCAGTTGCTGAATTCAGAAACTTGGGAGTCAGCTTGACTCTTTCCTCCCTCTCTCCCCTCATATGCAATGAATTACTTAGCTTTATCTATGCATTTCCCTTAACATCTCTTCAATCTGTTTTCTTCTTTCTGTCACCACAGCCACTAATGCATTCCAGATCACCATTATCCCTTGCTTGCTTCTTGTTTCCTAGAAATCTCCTTGCATTCCTTCTAGCTCCCTTCCAACTCCTTCCCCAGTCTGTAGTCAGAATGATTCTTCTAAAATGCAAATCTCATTGAATTAGGGTTCTCCAGAGAAACAGAACCAATAGAATCTATATGTCTATAGCTAGCTAGCTAATTAGATCTATCTATATCTATAGATATATAGATACATGAGAGGAGATTTATTATGGGAATTGGCTCACATGATTATGAAGACCAATATGCCATCTGCAAGATGGAGAACCAGGAAAGCCAGTGATGTAATTCAGTCTGAGTCCAAGGCCTGAGAACCAGGGATCCCATTGACAGGGCTGGCTTCTTCTGGAGGCTGTAGGGAACAATCCATTCCTTGCCTCTTCCAGATTTTGCTGGCTTCAGTATTCCTTGATTTGTGGCTGTATCACTCCAATATTGGTCTCTGCAATGACATGGCCTCCTTCTCTTCCTTCTGTGTCAAATCTCCCTCTTACAAGATTGCCTTTGGGACCCTGTTATATAATCTAAAACAATATTTCCATCGCAAGATCCTTAACTTAATCACATCTGTAAAGAGAGTCTTTTTTCCAATGATGTAAGATTTACAGGTTTCAGGGATTAGAACCTGGTATCTTTCGGGAGCCAGGTTTTCAGCCTACCACAATTAGTATAATATTTTAAAATATGCTAGTTAAGACTTCCTTTTAAACAACACTTTTCCTTGGTCAAAAGTATATTTTTATATTATGATTCTATAAACATATATAAATCTTCTTCATGATAAAGAACTTCAAGTCATAAAGAAATAAAACCAGAAGACCTAATACCATTGTTTTAATAGATATTATTGTCTTCTTTCTATATATTGTAAAACTTTAAATTCCTTTCATATAAATAGTAGAAACTGGTCATTTCATTGACTTGCTTGTGCTAAAAGGAATTATACATTAATCCTTTCAATTATTTTCTATAGGTATTTTTAATCATTACATTTCTGAAATTTTACTCCTCTTTATGTTATTTCATGTTATTCTTTTTTTCTCTTTGATGAAATATCTATAGTAACTCTCTGTATGGTATTTATCCATGCCACATTGTTTTTACCTTTATAATATTTGTTGTGATTTACCTCTACAAATTTATATCGAGTTTTTTAACTTTAGCAATAAATTTAGAGTTTATTGAGCTTGTATTGTGACTTCCACAGTCGTTTATTAACTTCATGTTTCTTTCGAAATTGATTGCATCTTCCTCTCCAAATGAGCTCCACTTATTATACATTTAGACTCAATAAATGCACTACCTTAATCTAGACATCTAAATCAAAAGTCTGGGAATAATCTTGAATATCTTTGTCTGTCTATTTGTCTCTCTCTGTCTCCTCCATATAGTTTATCACAAAGTACAGTTGACTCTACATCCTAAATATTTATTCATTTCTTTCTATACTGCATGCACTACGTCATTCCAGGCCATCATCTCTCACCTGGGAACAACATTTTAACTGGCCTCCCCATTGCCAGTTAAAGAAGAGACCAACTAGCAATAGTCTGTTATTTAAATTCTCTGCTGATTTCTCTAAAATAGGGATTTTTTTGTGCATGTGTTAATAAATTTAATTTATAAATATTGCCCCATTGCCAGATGATGCTATTTCATTTGCTAATTTGAAGAGTGCAACAGCAAGGGATGATTTATCAATGCAAGTGTCACTCTGATATGTAACTGCTGTTCTCAACGCCATGAATACCTTCTTATGCAGATGGGAGAGTTCTGCTGAATCTAAGGTATAGTTTAATTTAAAAAACGTTGTTTAAGCTTTACCTGTAGTCATAAACTTAAATCTGAAATTAAACGTGTATTTTCTTAGTATTTTTCTTCATAGTGATTTTTATCCCAGTGTGGTTATAATAAGAAAAATAGTTAAAATATGCTAGTCTGTTACAATTAAGACTTCTTCTTAAACAACACTTTTCCTTGGTCAAGAGTATATTTTCATATTGTGATTCTATAAACATATATAAATGTAATTCAGTCTGAGTCCAAGGCCTGAGAACCAGGGATCCCATTGGCAGGGCTGGCTTCTTCTGGAGGCCATAGGGAACAATCCATTCCGCCCCCCAGCTGCTTACACACATTATCTCCTTTATTCCTGACAATAGCTCTATAAAGTATATATAATTACCTCCATTTGCAGATGAGAAAAGCGAGTCTGAGAGAGGTATAGCAAGTTGGTTGTTTTTGTTTTTGTTTAAAGAGACAGAGTTTCACTTTAAAAACAAGGTTTTTAAACCTTGGCTTTAGTAGCATTTGGGGTCAGATAATTCTCTGTTGTGGAGGGCTGACCTGTGCTTCACTGGATCCTTAGTAACATCCTTGGCCTCTACCCATGAGCAAATCCTCCCTTACCGCAGTCATGACAAGAAAAAATATTTTCAGACATTGTCAAATATCCCTCGGGGAGTAAGGATTGCCCCAAGTTGGGAATCATTGCCTTGAAATATTGATTTCATCATGTCACTCCCCTCCTTCTATTTCAGTAATTCTTTATTTAATTCATTCACCAAGTATGTGCTGTGCCCAGCTGTGTGCTAGACTACAGGAATATGAAGATGAACAAGTTGGATGTGATCATTGCCCATGGGGCTTGTATTCTATTTCAGTAAACAGACAACCTCAGTCCACAAAAAAGTATAAATTATAATAAGCTCTCGGAAAAACAAGGTTGGACTGGGGCAAAATTTACTCTGGATGATAACATTTCAGGTCCATTCTGGAGGACGAGAAGAAGCTAGATATGCAAAGAGTGGTGGGAGGAATATTCTGAGCAGAGAAAAAATCACATGCAAATGCCTTGAAGCAGAAGAGCATGCTGTATCTGAGGAACTGAGGCAAGACCTACGGGGATGAGTGTTGGTCAGCAAGGGGGAAGGAAGTCTATATAGACTTGAGCAGGGCTAGGTCAGGCCCAGTTGCAGAAGGTATAGTAAGGGGGTTGGATTTTATTCTAAGTAAATTATGCAGTCATGGATGGGTGAAGGAATAATCTTATTTAAAAAATCACTTCATGGTATGTAGAGAATAGAGTGGGAAATGATGGGCAAGATAGAAAAGAGAGACCAAAAAGGGAAATGACAGAGGCCTGGACAAAGCTGGTAGCATAGTAGATGGAAAGAAATGGACATAATTGAAGTAGGTTTTGAAGCTAGATTCAGTAGGTCTTTCTGATGGAATAAATATGACGGATAAGAGAAATAAAGGGATCAAGAAGATCCTGAGGCATTTGAGTTAGGCAAATCAGATGAGCAATAAGGGCATCTACTGAGATGGTAGAGGTATGGGGAGTTTGGATTGGAAATTCAATTTCAGACTCATTCAGATGGTAAAACTTTCAACTGGACATTGGTTAAGATTGGTGGTGGGTATCTGTGGTTGAGAAGAAACATCCATACTGGAGATACCAACTTCGGAATCATTAAAATATAGGTGGTAATTTAAACTATTGGATGGAATTTTTTTTTTAAGTGTAAATAGAAAGGAGTAGAAGAGAGCTCCCGAGTGATTCTGAGGAGTACCAACAAAGAGAGTTTGCAGAAGAGATATCAAAAGAGAGTCAGGAGTAGCAAGCGAGGTAGGAAGAAAAGTAAGAATGCATTGTGTCAGGGAAGTAAACAGAAGATTCTTAAAAGAAAGAAGTTAGTCTCTTCTGCAATGCTGCTGAGAGGTAAGATAAGGACAGGGAGAAGTTATTTGAACTTGACAGGAGAGAGGATGATAGCAATTGACCGAAACAGCCTTAATTGGAATGGTCAGGAGGGAAAACCAGACTGGAGTGGACTGAAGAGAGAATGAAAAGTAAGAAAGAGGACGGGCTGAGTATAGAAAATGTTGGAAGCAGTTTTTCGGTGAAAGGAAGTGGAGAGATAGAGTGGAACCTGGAGAGGTTTATGCAGAGAAGTGAGACCTTTTCTTGTATGTTGGGAGCTAGTAGGGAATATTAGGATAACAATGGAATGATTTAGTTGAGAAGAAGTGATGATAATGAAGGAAAGGGAGAGAATGACCCAGTCTTGGTGACAGCAAGAGGGATTGGATCAAGAGCCATGTTTGGAGGAAGGACCTTCCTTAAAGGAGTGAGCATGTTCTCCCCTGGACTTGTAGAGAAGAGCAGTGCAAATGCAGGTTCGTTGGTAGGTGGAGGGTGAGATGATGAGTCTTCCCATTTATAGCTTCTCAATGAAGTATGAAGCAAAGTCATTAACTAAAAGTAAAGGTGAAAGCTGAGGAGGGGCATGGGATGTTAGAAGAAGGAGATACAATGAAAGAGGCAGTGTGGGAGTGAGTCTCTTAGAAAAACAGTAGGATTTCTGGATCTTATTGAGTACCCATTTGTGGTCTGTGATGTTAATTTAAAGTGAAACAAGTAAGTTTACATGAATGATATTTCTCTATCAATGTTCAGCTGTCAGTACACATATGAGAAAGGCAGATTAACAACTGGGGTTTTGCTGGGACAGTAGTGTGGAGGGGTAAAAGAGGAAGGGAGCTGAGGGTCTTTGGAAAGAGTATGATGGTGGTGGTAGATCATGGGATGTATAGTGGATGAGGGAAGAGATGAGGGAGGCAGGGGCTTATTGTTAGTGAGAAAGTGATGGGATTAGTATAGTGAGGGCCTTGGTGAAGGTGAAGGTTTTTAGCTGTGGGAATGTAGAGGCAAGTGATCTGATAGTTAGAATGTATAACACTTGAAATTAATATTTCAGAATTAATGCAATATCTAGTGTTGTTCAAGTCTAGGATGGGACCATGGCGATGGGTGACTGATAGGGTTAAGAGAAATGTCACTGGAGATAAAGAGGCCAAGGAACTGGAAGATACCCTATTGCTTTTATGATGAAGTCTAAGTTCTTTAACAGAGACTACATGGATATTTACGAAATGGTCACCACTTAATTCTCAGTCCAACTTCATCATTCACCATCATCCCTTCCCTCTGAACCTTTTTTTTTTTAAAGCACATTTTGCTCTTTATACCCTCTCTATTGCTTTAAGGTCTTTGCTCATGTTTTTTCATTCTGCCAAGAACACTCTAACCTCATTCCCCCTCATTGCACCCACCTCAGTAGTCCAGAGCATTTCAGGCAGAGGTAATAAACAGTGTGAAGAATTGAAGAGCGTCTAAGAGCATAAAGATACAAATACTGATAGGTGGGAGTTTATGTGTTGTGTTTACAGGACAACAAAGAGGCAGTGTGACTGCAGGGGTTGAATAAAAGAGTGTAGTAAGAGATAAGGTGAGATAATAAGAGGTGCAGATCATTATAGGGTCTTTGGCTTTTACTCCCAGTGAGAGGGAGAGCAGTGAAGTCATGTGATGTGTTTAGATTTTCAAAGGGTCACTGTGGCTATTGTGTTTAGAATAGACTAAAAGGGGAAGGATGGAAGCAGGAAGTCCAGTTAGGATGATACTGTGGCAATCCATTGAGGAGATGATGGTTGCATGGATAATGGTAACAGTAGTGAAGGTAGGGAGAAGTGGGCAAATTCTTGATGTATTTTAGAGATAGACCTAAACATTTCCTGACAGAATATTGGTAGTATGAAACAGAGGGGACAAGGATGACTCCACAGTTTCTGCCTGGGTTCATGGAAGTATAGAATCATCAATAATTGATGCAGGGAAGTTTGTGGGTGACTTAGGTTTTCAGGGGCGGAGGGCGTGAGATTAGAAGTTAAGTTTTAGACAAGTTGAATTTGTGATGTCAACGAACTGTTCAAAAGGAGATATTGAGTAGGTAGTTGTATATGCAAACTTGGATTTCCAGAGATTCCTGGTCTGGAGATACACATTTGGAACAAATAAGAGGCATTTAAGCCCCAAGACTGTATGAGGTTGCCAAGGGAGTGAGTATGCAAAGAGAAGAGAAAAGGACTAATGGCTGAGCCCTAAGAGTCTCCAGTTTCAAGAGGTCCAAGAAGAGATGAAGAACCAGTAAGAGACTGAGAAGAACCAACCTTTGAGATGGGAAGAAAGCCAAGGGGGATTTGTATCCTAGAAAGTGGATAAAAATGGAGGGAGTAATCAACTGGGTCAATGCTTATAATAGTATTGTAAGATGGGGACTCAGAAATGACCATTGGATCTAGCAATGTGCAGAAGACTTTGACTAGAACAGTTTCAGTGGAATAATGGCTGTGAAAGCCAAACTAGAGTAGATTTGAGAGTATCAGAGGACAGGTATTGGGGGATAGCCATGCACTTTTACTACAAAGGGTAACAGAGAAATGAACAATATTTGCAGAGGAGATGGGGAAAAGCTGATAGTAATTCTGATGGAATGATCCAGCAGAATAATATAGCAGAGAAAGGAGGCCTCTTAGAAAAAAGAAACTGGAAGGGATGATGGGACCTAGTGCACAAGGACAGGGACTGGCTTTACATAGGAGCACAGGTAGTTATCTACAGTACATGTAGGGAGGCAGAGTATGGGTGCACATGTTGGCAAGTGGGAAAATGTGATAGAAGGAGCCTGGGTAAGTTCTTAATACTTAAAATTTCTCAATGCAATAGCAAGGAAATCATCAGCTGAAAGAGAGGACAGGAACTAGACAGTGGAGGCTTCTGTAAACAAATTGATGTGAAGTGTTTTCTTGTAGAGTGGAGGGTATTAACAAGGTTTTAAATATATACTTATATTGGATTAAGCTTGTTAGTGACTTTGCCAAATCTTCATATACATATTAATTTGGGGTTTGACTTAGTTACTGAGAATGTCGTGATATGCATCTCACTGTAATAGAGGATTTTCCAAGTTGCTTGTGTAGTTCAGTCAAATTTTGCTGTTCATATTTTCAAGCTATTTTATTAGGTACATATAAGTTTAGATTTATTACGTATTTTCAGTGAGTTGAATCTTTTGTAACTATGTGGCAAATTTCACTTTGGTGACACTACTGTGCTTACAGTCTCCTTTGCTACAACGGCTTTTTTTAGAGTGACATTCCATAATTGTCTTTTAACATTTTTATGTCTTTATGTCTTAGGATGTTTACGGTAAACAGCATATAGCTGAATTTTTGTTTTTCTTAGTCCAATCTGTCAATCACTGTGTTATATTTATCATAATTCTTGATATATTTTGGTTTATTTCTTACGGGTTGCTTGCCAATGGCCCCTCCTTTCGAAGCTCTATCTGCGGTGTGAATTTTATCATTTTTTTCTAGATGTTTAGCAGCTCTTTAATATCCTGGATGTGTTTGGGTCACCGTCTAGTCTTATGAGTCCTGCCTCTCTAAAAATATAACCAGAAGACTTGATTCTCAACCTTCCCTTTTGCAGCTAGGGCAAAGCAATGTGACCTGGACTTTCTTCATCAGATTCAGCTCTGCAAGGCTTCTGTGGCTCCAGTCTCCAGAGGAATGGGCAGAATCCATTTTACTGTTCATAGTGGAAATGCAAGAATCTGGCTTTTGATGATGGCAGTGGGTACACGGCTACTTCCCTCACATGATGGCTGCAACATCGAGCAGAGCAGTAGTGACTTCTTCACATCAGACCAATTCTAGTGGCTGAAAGCTGGTTTTCTAGCCCTGCCAAAAGAATATTAGTTATCTCAAATCATTTCACAAATAATGCTAGCTGCTCACCAAAATCCATGTTCTCCTCTTCTTTCTGGAACAACAACTAGGCAACATTTCCCGGTCAGCCTTGCAGTTTGGTGTGCTATATGATTGAGTTATGGCCAATGGAACATGAGTCACTTCCAAGCCTGAGCTACATACACCTCCCACACCTGTCTCCTCATGCTCTTCTCTCTTTTACAGAGTGGAGAGAGATGACCTTGGTGACCTTGGAAGCCTGTATTGAAGATTGCAGAACCTCTATTAGCCTGGGTCCCTGAATGACTATGTGGAGAAAGTCATTCTTCCCTCTCCCCATTTAGCAGTATAAGATGTTCAGATTGATTCACTTTGTTCATTTGGTCTGGGCTGGGCCTCAGAATCTGTACTTTTCAAGCTCCCAGATGATTGTGATGCTTCACATGTATGGCCCAGCATTAGGAAGCCACAGATCCAGACAAAAGCAGGGTTAAGAAAGAAAGGCTTAAGCTTGGTGAGCTCCACCTATAGCACTAAAGAGAATTGTCAGTAAAATTTCCAGTTAACATCTGAAAGAGTGGTGAGGAATTATAGACTAGCAGAAAGATTGTGAGACATCAGCAACATTACAACTTTATATCTCCTCTTATTCATCATTTTTATTATTCTTTTTTGGTTTTCCCACAAAACACTTAGATTGAAAAACATCTTTAGGTTGTTGTGAGGTAGGTAAGAAAGTTGTGTGTAGGTGGTGGTGGCGGAGGGTATATGAAAGGGTGCTGGAGAGATTACATGCCACTTCAGAATTAGTTTTGGAAAATAACATAGAATACAATAAGTGTGGTAGCTATTTCAAAGGAAAAAGGAAAGCAGGTCAAAATTCATGAACTTGTTGGCAAAATGAAAGGGGAGCGTGAGAACTATCCCATACTTCACCAGGGTTTCATTGGAGGTCATAAGAATACTATGAATGTTACAGACCTTCATGGATACCTGTGACCTGTATACGGGGCCAAACCTATATGGAGCAAAGAGAAAATCCACTGCCCAGGATTTGAAGTTAATGGTGGAATGCACTCACTGGACTCTGTTCTCTCTAAATTGGATCTCTCAGACAAAAGATTTACAGAAAGTAGAAAGAGAAAATCAGAACTTTGGGAGGTAGTAACTCCAGAACTACCTCATTCCTATGGGCTGTTTTAATTAAAAATAAACTGCTGCAGTTGCCATGGGTTTCACAATTCAGTTGCACATTTATTAACCAAATACATGTTGATTATGTGAGTTAGGCATTGGGTTGGGTAGTGGAGAATCCAAACAAGATGAGCAAAGTGGAATTCCTGATCACAACCAACCTAGGATGTTTATAAGACTCTCCTTCATTAAACATAGTCCTTAGACTTTCTGAAGCCATTCAGATATCAGGAAATCTGAAACAAATGTTTTTGAGGCAACAAATCTTCAGGTGATAGCCCTGCTTAGAGAGAACAGTTGTGGTGGTGGTGGGGATACATCACTCTGCCAGACATGAGAATAATAGCAGCAGGTTTCATTTTCGGATGAAATAGAGGAAAACCCTCTCAATAAACTAGGTACTTATGGAACATATCTCAAAATAATAAGAGCTATTTATGACAAACTCACAGCCAATATCATATTGAATGGGCAAAAGCTACAAGCATTCCCTTTAAAAACCAGTACAAGACAAGGATGCCTTCTCTCCCTACTCCTATTCAACATAGTATTGGAAGTTCTGGCCAGGGAAATCAGGCAAGAGAAAGAAATAAAGGGTATTCAAATAGGAAGAGCGGAAGTCAAATTGTCTGTGTTTGCAGACAACGTGATTTTATATTTAGAAAACCCCATCATCTCAGTCCAAAAGCTCTTTAAACTAAGCATCTTCAGTAAAGTCTCAGGAGACAAAATCAATGTGCAAAAATCACAAGCATTCTTTTACAACAACAATAGACAAGCAGAGAGCCAAATCATGAATGAACTCCCATTCACAATCACCACAAAGAGAATAAAATACCTAGGAATACAGCTAGCAAGGGATGTGAAGGACCTCTTCAAGAAGAATCAGAAACCACTGCTCAAGGAAATAAGAGAGGACACAAACAAATAGAAAAACATTTCATCCTCATGGATAGGAGGAATCAATATCATCAAAATGGCCATACTGCCCACAGTAATCTATAGATTCAATGCTCTTTCCATCAAACTACCACTGGCATTATTCACAGAATTAGAACTATTTTAAATTTCATATGGAATCAAAGAAGACCCTGTAGAGCCAAACATTCCTAAGCAAAAAGAGCAAAGTTGGAGGCATCATACTAACTGACTTCAAACTATACTACAAGGCTAAAGTAACCAAAACAGCATGGTACTGGTACCAAAACAGACGTATAGACCAATGGAGGAGAGATAACACCACACATCTATAACCATCTGATCTTTGACAAACCTGACAAAAACAGGTGATAGGCAAAGTATCTCCTACTCAGTAAATGGTGCTGGGAAAACTGGCTAGCCATATGCAGAAAACTGAAACTGGACCATTTTACCTTATACCTTTCACAAAAATGTGGTCCTTACACTTTATACCAAAAAAAAAAAAAGGTAGTCCTTAACATCTTCAAAAATTAACTCAGGATGGATTAAAGACTTAAATGTAAAACCCAGAACCATAAAAACTCTAGAAGAAAACCTAGGGAATACCATTCAGGACATAGGCATGGGAAAAGACTTTATGACAAAAATGCCGATGCAATTGCAACAAATCCAAAATTGACAAATGAGATCTAATTAAACTAAAGAGCTTTGGCACAGCATCAGAGTGAACTGGCAAACTACAGAATGGGAGAAAATTTTTGCAATCTAACTATCTGACATAGGTTTAATATCCAGAATTTACAAATAACTTAAACAAATTTATAAGGAAATAAAACCCCATCAAAAAGTGGCCAAAGGATATGAACAGACACTTCTCAAAAGAAGACATTTATGGGAGTGCACCCTAGATGGCCGAATAGGAACAGCTCCAGCCTCCAGCTCCCAGCATGAGCAACACAGAACACGGGTGATTTCTGCATTTTCAACTGAGGTACTGGGTTCTTCTCACTGTAGCATGTCAGACAGTTGGTGCTGGTCCATGGGTGCAGCCCGAACAGCGAGAGCTGAAGCAGCGTGAGGCATTGCCTCACCTGGGAAGCACAAGGGGGAAGGGAATTCCTTTTCCTAGCCAATGGAAATTGAGACACAACACCTGGAAAATCGGGTAACTCCCACCCTAATACTGAGCTTTACCAAGGGTCTTAGCAAATGGCGCACCAGGAAATTATATCCCACACCTGGCCCAGAGGGTCCCATGCCCACGGAGCCTCCCTCATTGCTAGCACAGCAGTCTGAGATCTAACTGTAAGGCCGCAATGAGGCTGGGGGAGGGGTGCCTGCCATTGCTGAGGCTTAAGTAGGTAAATAAAGCCACCAGGAAGCTTGAATTGGGTAGAGCCCACCACAGCTCAAGGAGGCTGGCCTGCCTCTGTAGACTCTGGGGACAGGGCATAACTAAACAAAAAGCAGCAGAAACCTCGGCAGAGGTAAATGTCCCTGTCTGACAGCTTTGAAGAGAGCAGTGGATCTCCCAGCACAGAGGTTGAGATCTGAGAATGGACAGACTGCCTGCTCAAGTGGGTCCCTGACCCCTGAGTAGCCTAACTGGGAGACATCACCCACTAGGTGCAGACCGACACCTCACACCTCACACGGTGGGGGACACCCCTGAGACGAAGCTTCCAGAGCAAGAATCAGACAGCAACACTCGCTGTTCAGCAATATTCTATCTTCTGCAGCCTCTGCTACTGATACCCAGGCAAACAGGGTCTGGAGTGGACCTCAAGCAAGCTCCAACAGACGTACAGCTGAGGGTCCTGACTGTTAGGAGGAAAACTAACAAACAGAAAGGACACCCACACCAAAATCCCATCAGTACTTCACCATCATCAAAGACCAAAGGCAGATAAAACCACAAAGATGGGGAAAAAGCAGTGCAGAAAAGCTGGAAATTCAAAAAATCAGAGCACATCTCCCCCTCCAAAGGAAAGCAGCTCATCGCCAGCAATGGAACAAAGCTGGATGGAGAATGACTTTGATGAGTTAAGAGAAGATGGCTTCAGTCGATCAAACTTCTCGGAGCTAAAGGAGGAACTATGTAACCAGCACAACCAAACTAAAAACCTTGAAAAAAGATGTGACAAATGGCTAACTAAAATAACCAATGTACAGGAGTCCTTAAAAGAACTGATAGAGATGAAAACCATAACATGAGAACTACATGACAAATGCACAAGCTTCAGTAACCGACTCAATCATCTGGAAGAAAGAGTATCAGCGATTGAAGATCAAATGAATGAAATGAAGCGAGAAGAGAAGTGTAGAGAAAAAAGAGTAAAAAGAAATGAACAAAGCTTCCAAGAAATATGGGATTATGTGAAAAGACCAAATCTACATCTGATTGGTGTGCCTGAAAGTGATGGGAGAAATGGAACCAAGTTGGAAAACACTCTGCAGGATATGTTCCAGGAGAACTTCCCCAACCTAGTAAGGCAGGTCAACATTCAAATTATGGAAATACAGAGAATGCCACAAAGATACTCCTCAAGAAGAGCAACTCTAAGACACACAATTGTCAGATTCACCAAAGTTGAAGGAAAAAATGTTAAGGGCAGCCAGAGAGAAAGGTCGGGTTACCAACAAAGGAAAGCCCATCAGACTAACAGCAAATCTCTTGGCAGAAACTCTCCAAGCCACAAGAGAGTGGGGGTCAATATTCAACATTCTTAAAGAAAAGAATTTCCAACCCAGAATTTCATATCCAGTCAAACTAAGTTTCATAAGTGAAGGAGAAATAAAATCCTTTACAGACAAGCAAATGCTGAGAGATTTTGTCACCACCAGGCCTGCCCTACAAGAGATCCTGAAGGAAGCATTAAACATGGAAAGGAAAAACAGGTACCAGTCATTGCAAAAACATGCCAAAATGTAAAGTCCATCGATGCTAGGAAGAAACTGCATCAACTAACGAGCAAAATAACCAGCTAATATCAAAATGACAGGATGAAGTTCACACATAACAATATTAATCTTAAATGTAAGTGGACTAAATGGTCCAATTAAAAGACACAGACTGGCAAATTGGATAAAGATTCAAGACCCATCAGTTTGCTGTATTCAGGAGACCCATCTCACATGCAAAGCCACACATAGGCTCAAAATAAAGGGATGGAGGAAGATCTACCAGGCAAATGGAAAACAAAATAAAGCATGGGTTGCAAACCTAGTCTCTGATAAAACAGACTTTAAACCATCAAAGATCAAAAGAGACAAAGAAGGCCATTACATAATGGTAAAGGGATCAATTCATCAGGAAGAGCTAACTATCCTAAATATATATGCACCCAATACAGGAGCACACAGATTCATAGTGCAAGTCCTTAGAGACTTACAGAGACTTAGACTCCCATACAATAATAATGGGAGACTTCAACATCCCACTGTCAACATTAGACAGATCAATGAGACAGAAAGTTAACAAGGATATCCAGGAACTGAACTCAACTCTGCACCAAGCAGACTTAATAGACATCTACAGAACTCTCCACCCCAAATCAACAGAATATACATTCTTCTCAGTACCACATTGCACTTATTCCAAAATTGACCACACAGTTGGAAGTAAAGAACTCCTCAGCAAATGTAAAAGAGCAGAAATTATAACAAACTATCTCTTAGACCACATGCAATCAAACTAGAACTCAGGACTAAGAAACTCAATCAAAACTGCTCAACTACATGGAAACTGAACAACCTGCTCCTGAATGACTACTGGGTACATAACGAAATGAAGGCAGAAATAAAGATGTTCTTTGAAACCAATGAGAACAAAGATACAACATACCAGAATCTCTGGGACACATTTAAAGCAGTGTATAGAGGGAAGTTTATAGCACTAAATGCCTACAAGAGAAAGCGGGAAAGATCTAAAATTGACACCCTAACATCGCAATTAAAAGAACTAGAGAAGCAAGAGCAAATACATTCAAAAGCTAGCAGAAGACAAGAAATAACTAAGATCAGAGCAGAACTGAAGGAGATAGAGACACAAAAAACCCTCCAAAAAATCAATGAATCCAGGAGCTGGTTTTTTGAAAAGATCAACAAAATTGATAGACTGCTAGCAAGATTAATAAAGAAGAAAAGAGAGAAGAATCAAATAGATGCAATAAAAACTGGTAAAGGAGATATCACCACCGACCCCACAGAAATACAAACTACCATCAGAAAATACTATAAACACCTCTATGTAAATAAACTAGAAAACCTAGAGGAAATGGATAATTTCCTGGACACTTACACTCTCCCAAGACTAAACCAGGGAGAAGTTGAATCCCTGAATAGACCAATAGCAGGCTCTGAGATGGAGGCAATAATTAATAGCCTACCAACCCAAAAAATTCCAGGACCAGACGGATTCACAGCCGAATTCTACCAGAGGTACAAGGAGGAGTTGGTACCATTCCTATGAAACTATTCCAATCAATAGAAAAAGAGGGAATCCTCCCTAACTCATTTTACAAGGCCAACATTATCCTGATACCAAAGTCTGACAGAGATACAACAAAAAAAGAGAATTTTAGACCAATATCCCTGATGAACATCGATGCAAAAATCCTCAATAAAATACGGGCAAAAAAAAATCCAGCAGCACATCGGAAATCTTATCCACCATGATCACGTGGGCTTCATCCCTGGGATGCAAGGCTGGCTCAGCATATGCAAATCAATAAACGTAATCCAGCATATAAACAGAACCAAAGACAAAAACCACATGATTATCTCAATAGATGCAGAAAAGGCCTTTGACAAAATTCAACAGCCCTTCTTGCTAAAAACTCTCAATAAATTCAGTGTTGATGGAATGTATCTCAAAATAATAAGAGCTATTTATGAGAAACACACAACCAATATCATACTGAATGGGCAAAAACTGGAAAAATTCCCTTTGAAAACTGGCACAAGACAGGGATGCCCTCTCTCACCACTCCTATTCAACATAGTGTTGGAAGTTCTGGCTAGGGCAATCAGGCAAGAGAAAGAAATAAAGGGTATTCAGTTAGGAAAAGAAGAAGTCAAATTGTCCCTGTTTGCAGGTGACATGATTGTATATTTAGAAAACCCCATTGTCTCAGCCCAAAATCTCCTTAAGCTGATAAGCAACTTCAGCAAAGTCTCAGGATACAAAATCAATGTGCAAAAATCACAAGCATTCGTATACACCAGTAACAGACAAACAGAGAGCCAAATCATGAATGAACTCCCATTCACCATAGCTTCAAAGAAAATAAAATACCTAGGAATTCATCTTACAACGGATGTAAAGGACCTCTTCAAGGAGAACAAAGCACTACAAACCACTGCTCAGTGAAATAAAAGAGGACACAAACAAATGGAAGAACATACCGTGCTCATGGATAGGAAGAATCAATATCATGAAAATGGCCATACTGCCCAAGGTAATTTATAGATTCAATGCCATCCCCATTAAGCTACCAAGGTCTTTCTTCACAGAATTGGAAAAAACTGCTAAAGTTCATATGGAACCAAAAAAGACCCTGCATTGCCAAGACAATCCTAAGCCAATAGAACAAAGCCGGAGGCATCACGCTACCTGACTTCAAACTATACTACAAGGCTACAGTAAGCAAAGCAGCATAGTACTGGTACCAAAACAGAGATATAGACCAATGGAACAGAACAGAGTCCTCAGAAATAAGACCACACATCGACAGCCATCTGATCTTTGACAAACCTGACAACAACAAGAAATGGGGAAAGGATTCCCTATTTAATAAATGGTGCTGGGAAAATTGGCTAGCCATAAGTAGAAAGCTGAAACTGGATCCTTTCCTTACTCCTTATATGAAAATTAATTCAAGATGGATTAGAGACTCAAATGTAGACCTAAAACCATAAAAGCCCTAGAAGAAAACCTAGGTAATACCATTCAGGACATAGGCATGGGCAAGGACTTCATGTCTAAAACACCAAAAGCAACGGCAGCAATGCCAAAATTGACAAGTGGGATCTCATTAAACTAAAGAGCTTCTGCACAGCAAAAGAAACTACCATCAGAGTGAACAGGCCACCTACAGAATGGGAAAACATTTTTGCAATCTACTCATCTGACAAATGGCTAATATCCAGGACCTACAAAGAACTCAATCAAATTTACAAGAGAAAAACAAACAACCCCAACAAAAAGTGGGCAAAGGTCATGAACAGACACTTCTCAGAAGAAGACATTCATACAGCCAACAGACACATGGAAATATGCTCATCATTACTCGCCATCAAAGAAATGCAAATCAAACCTACAATGAGATACCGGTAATCTCACAACAGTTAGAATGGCAATCATTAAAAAATCAGGAAACAACAGGTGCTGGAGAGGATGTGGAGAAATAGGAACACTTTTACACTGTTGGTGGGACTGTAAACTAGTTCAACCATTGTGGAAAACAGTGTGGTGATTCCTCAAGGATCTAGAACTAGAAATACCATTTGACCCAGCCATCCCATTACTGGGTATATACCCAAAGGATTATAAGTCATGGTGCTATAAAGACACATGCACACGTATGTTTATTGTGGCACTATTCACAATAGCAAAGACTTGGAATCAACCCAAATGTCCATCAGTGACAGACTGGATTAAGAAAATGTGGCCCATATACACCATGGAATACTATGCAGCCATAAATAAGGATGAGTTCTTGTCCTTTGTAGGGACATGGATGCAGCTGGAAACCATCATTCTCAGCAAACTATCACAAGAACAGAAAACCAAACACTGCATGTTTTCCCTCATAGGTGGGAATTCAACAATGAGATCAGTTGGACACAGGAAGGGGAACATCACACACCAGGTCCTATTGTGGGGAGGGGTTACTGGGGAGGGATAGCATTAGGAGTTATACCTAATGTAAATGAGGAATTAATGGGTGCAGCACACCAACATGGCACATGTATACATATGTAAAAAACCTGCACGTTGTGCACATGTACCCTAGAACTTAAATTATGATAATAATTTTTAAAAAATAAAGAAAAAGAATGAGAGAGAGAATGGGGAATCATGATGTAATGTCTAGATTTTCAAAAACTTTCTGCTTCAACCAGCCTGGAACTGAGACTTGGGGAAGTGAGTACTTAGTAGCTCCTCTCCAAGTTTACTAACTTTCATACTTACCATTATTTCCATAATTGCATGCCAACATAATCCGCTGTTTATCTTCCTGCTATACACTGGATGGTCATTGAACTTGAAGTTCCTGCTTTATTTGTTAGGAATGAAGTTCACAGCAAAATGTATAAAATCACAACCACATGAAGAGTAATATCCGAAGGCAATATATTTTGTAAAATAATCATTTCAACAGACCTTAATCAAATCTGTAAAAGTCTAGATCTTCGGACTCATTGCCAAATTATGAGCAGTTAGTGATTCAAAGTGGAGGCTGCAGTGGTCATACAGGAGCTTGGAGAAGGGAAGAATGTTCAAGAAGTAGAACAAAAAGGCATTTCCTTTTTATTTGGACCAAGTATGTGTCATTTTCTCAACTGGAAAGTCACATGATTCAGAGAAAATTATACCTCAATCCCAATGATAGAAATTTGGGGGATGAGGACACTCACTTAGAAAAATATTCAATGGGTGGTAGAACTAATATTGCAGGTAGACTCAGTGAATGCCTATCACAAATAATTTGAGGAATATCATAACAAAAAGACTGAGAACCCAAACTCACCATCAAACAAAGGAATGCTTGGGATTAAGGCAAAAGTTGCACAACAGTTTTTGTAGTTATTTACTAGAAACACTGAAACTGGTTCAATTTCCTCATAGAACTGATGTTTATGTTCTTTTTAAAAATAAACATAAAAATTGCCCCTCTCAAAAAAAAAAAAAAAAGAAGACATTTATGCAGCCAACAAACATGAAAGAAAGTTCAACATCACTGACCATCAGAGAAATGCAAATAAAAACTACAATGAGATACGATATCACATCAGTCAGAATGGTGATTATTAAAAAGTCAGGAAACAATAGATGCTGGCAAGGCTATGGAGAAAGAGGAACACTTTTACACTGTAGGTGGGAATGTAAATTAGTTCAAGCATTGTGGAACACAGTAGGGTGATTCCTCAAGGATCTAAAACCAGAAATACCATTTGACCCAGCAATCCCATTACTGGGTATATACCCAAAAGAATATAAATCGTTCTACTATAAAGACACATGCACACGTATGTTTATTGCAGCACTATTTACAATAGCAAAGACATGGAACCAACTCGAATGCCCATCAATGATAGACTGGATAAAGAAAATGTGGCACATATACACCATGGAATACTATGCAGTCATTAAAAGGAATGAGATCATGTCCTTTGTGGGGACATGGATGAAGCTGGAAGCCATCATCCTTAGCAAACTAACATAGGAACAGAAAACTAAATACTGCATGTTCTCACTCATAAGTGGGAGTTGAGCAATAAGAGCACATGGACACAACAAGGGGAAGAGCACACACAAGGGCCTGTTGGGGGGTGGGGGATGAGGGGAGGGAAGTTAGAGGATGGGTCAATAGGCGCGGCAAACCACCATGACACATGTATACCTATGTAACATTAAAAAAAAAAAAAGAAGAAGAAGGAAAGAAATCTGGGGAAACCTCAAAGATCAGACCAGCACACTTATCTATGGGTTCCAATGGGTAGGTGACTAAGTCTTTTTGTCCACACACTAACACAGTCACTCTTAACCTCTTTGAGAATCTGTTAAAAGCTATGGACCCTCTCTCTAGATCAGTGGTTCTCCCAAAGCATTTGTAATGTCTGAAAACGTTTTTGATAGTCATGATTGGAAATGCTACTGGCATCTAGTGGGTA
Source organism: Chlorocebus sabaeus (assembly GCF_047675955.1). NCBI lineage: Eukaryota > Metazoa > Chordata > Mammalia > Primates > Cercopithecidae > Chlorocebus > Chlorocebus sabaeus. The sequence continues at coordinate 42,507,389 of NC_132914.1, read as the reverse complement.
GAGCCCAGGGATGCTGCTAAACATCCTACAGTGCACAGGACAGCCTCTACAACAAAGAACCATCTGGTTCCAAATTTCAGTAATGTCAAGGTTAAGAAACACTCTTGTAGATACCAGCATGTCAGCATGACACACAAAATTCTGAACATAATTTCATGGATTTGAGGGACTTCCCTAGGCCTATCTGAATGCATTGATCCCAGGTCAAAACACCCCTCCTGAAGGGCTCAAACTAGTTTCATTTCAGGAAGAAAGACAGATGTCTACAAGCCTTATTTCAATCAACTGAATTAAATGTTAGAAGGGTATCAAAAATATGTTTAATGGTTTAGATTCTTTGAAATAAAGCACACATTTTTATAAATTTTTTCCCTTTTATTTTCAAATAAATGGATATTTTAAGTCAAACATGATACAGATGTTTTTGATTCATATACTAATACATTAAGAAGTTATTTTGAATAGGTCATTTGATGTTAGCAATGTCGGGTGAACCTTCTTTTTAGAAAGTCCCAAAAGGGTCATTTAAGTTTTAAAGGTAAGAGGTCATGTTTTTCCATTAGGAAATTCACTAATGTGGGTTCAAATCATGTTCATGTATGCAGTCCCATCAGGATTTGGTGAAAACAAGCAACCCCTTCCTTGTTTTATGTCATGCTTATCCCATATGCAAATACTTGGAGAATGACTTAAGTGATGGCTAAGTGGAACTTTTTTCTATTATATTGCCAATAAAATTTAGGCAAAGTTGTAACTGTTGCCTCATTAAAGCAGTTGAAAATACCAGGAAATGGTGTAAAGTTCTTAGTTGAACAAGTGTGCTAATAACTTTCATAAAAATCTCACTAATTTGGAATCCATTAAACTTTCTGCTGCGGTCTGGGCATTCATTAAAAAGCTGGTGATATCAGCCCTGCCTATACATTAAAAAGCACATTTTATTGATTACTCAGTAATGTGCTCTGACTTCAGAAATGTTTTATTAAATACATACTATTTACTATTTATTGTTCTGAGATTGAAAAGTAAACTGGTTTAAAAAGAACACACTCCATGTCATTGAGCAATCGTTATATTTTTATGCCATTGAACAGCATAAGTGCCACTCCTTATGCTTTTAACTTTGGTTTGCATATGTTTTTGATTGAGCATGAAGGTGTATTGTTTGTACCATTTTTCCCCTCTGAATATGAGCTTAAAATCCTAGAAATCATGATTACGGTTGCAGTTTAAAATGTTCATCAATGACTATATTTGTGTTTGAGAAGTGAAAATGTAGTACTGAGCCAATGGCTCAGGTTTTATCTATTCAGTCAATAAAAATTGATTTGTTTCAGTTGCTGAACCAGGAATTTGGGGTAATATAAACATGAATTGAGCTAGTATCATGTCCTCAATAAGTCAATAATTTGGGGTAGGAGACAAGGCAGACCATTAATTTATTCTACAAATAGTTATTGAGCTCTTATTATGCTATGGGCACAGTTATAGGCTCTAGAGATTTATCTGTGGGGGAAAAAAGACATAATCTCTACCTTTACCAAGATCACACTAAGTGAAGAAAATGTTGGGAGAATTTAATGAGGGTATAATGGGAAGAAGTTTATTCCTGCTGAGGAAATATACAAGCAGTGCTAAGAGCATACTTACCCTCTACTTGTTGAGCATCTACTATGTGCCAGATACTGAGATAAACTCATTTCGTTCTCTAATAGCTACTAAAGTAGTTATTATAATTTTACTAATGGGTAACCTTAAGTTTAAAGAGACTAGATAGTTTTTCAAGGCCAAAAGGTGTCTGTGTTATTGACTAAATTTGAATAAAATTCTGTCTACTTTCAGACTAAGATGATCATCGTTTATTATGTTGGTATTGAGTAGCTATCAAAAATTTTTGAGCAGAGTTTTAGGAAGCTTAATTTGGTGATATTTGTATAATATGGACAGCAATGAGGGGTGCAAAAGCTATTGCAGCCTGATTTCTTCCATATGTTTTTATTGGGAATTCTCTTCAAGAGTTACCTGATTTTCAATGGCACAAACACAGATTGTCCTCTACATGTTAACTTGAGTATATTTAATTTCACAATTCGTTTGGTAGTATCTTGTAGATTTATCTTTGAGAACATTGTCATCTTCTTGAAAATCTATGGAAAAGATCAGTGATTTAGTCTGCCTAGTATCCCTTATCGTACCTATTGACAAATCCCATCCACTCCCAAGAAGAACCCGTTCTATATGATTTGAGCATGGATGACTCCATTTCCTAGATGCAGAAGAGGCTGCATGCCTTAGGTCTAACTAATTAGAGCACCCTAGTCCCCTGGTCTTAGTGCTTAGTTCAGAAAGCGTCTCATTGCTTTCTTTCTGTGGAGTTGCTAAGATAGCATGATGGGGAGGGATATTGAAGGGTGCAGCTATTCATTATGCCTAGAAAAGCTAGTTGTCCAAGAAAGGGAGAGTGAGAGCTATATATCAACACCTGGATGCTGCTATGTCCTGAGCTAGAAACCTATGAATGTTTTATTTATTTAAGCTAATAAAGTCTATTTTGCTCAAGCTGATTTGAGATGGGGTTGTATCGCTAGCAATTGAAAGAGTTCTAATAGAATGGCTATGACATTAATTTCTCTTCTATTGTTCACTATACTTTCATCACAACATCCTATCAAGTCGCAAACTTTTTGAACTCAATTATAAATACATAGAAAAATGCAAAATACATAAGACTTGTATAGCTTGGATAGGTACATTAATTATCTATTTCATATTTTAGCCACATTGCAAAATTCCCAAGTGATGCAGAACATGGTAGTAGAATTTTGCTTTTAAATAGCATACTGGCATTTGGGTTGTTGAGGGCACTTTAATACAGTTTTCCAAGGGAAATCCAGCAATTCAAGTATGTTAGAAACCTGATGGAGATAGTAAATATTAGGTTTATGAGAAGCAGTTTAGAGTGTTCAAGTTCTGAATCACAGAACACATTTTCATTCAAGGCAGTGAAGCATATAACATCTAATGAATCAGAAACCCTGTGGAAATTTCAGAAATCATGGAATTAAAGTCAAGAATATTACAGTAACAGGCATGAAGCCTGGTAGGGGATAAGGCTGGGACACTGGATTGATAAATTGATGAGACTCTGAGATGAAGCAACAGATGGCATTGGGAGTTGAGTCATGTTTGCCTAAAATTATTGCCTTCTGACATGCACAGCAGGGTGAGCATTAATAAAACCTATCTGTCAATTTTCATCTCCTTATTTGACTGCATGTCTGTTATACTTGTGTGCTAAGAAAAGTACTTAAAGAACTGTTGCTATAGCACAGAGGAATTGAACACATATCCTAGGGTCTTAGTAGAACTAAATGGTTCCACAGAGAGGTTCAAGAATGTTTCCATGAAGCCAGAGACCATGGCTTTATAACTGGGAATAGCAGGTAACCAGTGAAATGGCCTTTCATCTTCCTGGAAAAAACCAGCAGTTTATTCTATTCATTATTAGTAGCGAAGCAATTGACAATATTTTCTTAGTACTAATTATGTGCATCTCAATTTGTTTATCTCTCATTTATTCCATCCCCAAACCGTGCTATACACCAGTGCCATATTATTCTGCTTAAAATACTCATGATACTACTACATGTTGAGCCTTAGTTGGCACCAGGCACTGTGCTAGAGGCTCACATACATTTTCTAATCCACACATCAACACTGAAAAGTTGATGTTACTATAACAGTTTTATAAATGAGACACCCAAGGTTTAGACATGCTAAGAAAATTCTTCTAAATCCCAAAGCTATAAAATTGCAGAGCTTGAATTCAAACCAAGATTGTTTGACTCCAGAATTCACAGTTTCATTTTGTCACTCTGTACTTTAAAACTTTTGGTAGCTTTCCATTGATTCCAAGATAAACAAAAATTGTGCAGAATATAACAAAACTCCTAGACTAGGTACTCAAGATTCATAATCTGATTCTGTTTTCTTTTAGATATCATTTTCCCCATCAGAAACACTCAACTGATGTGTTCAGTTTTGAAAATAGAACTTACACATTCCTGTCATATGCTTAAAATACTTTAAAATTACTTTCCACTCCCAGCCTAAATCCAATAGACCTATTAGGAACCTTTCTCTGAGAACTGCCTTTCCATGATATTTATTTCACATTTCAATTATTAGGACTAATCACCTAATGTAATCAGGTCTTATAATGGTTCTGCAGAAGCCTCAGAGTTTGGGTTACCTTTAGAGTCCCCTGCAGCAGCATTATGTAATAGGCCTGGTATTTCATATCTACTTCCAGACAGATAATCCAGGAACCAAGTCTATTTATTGCCTACAATTAATTGTTTTTACGTTTTAACAGCTTTATTGGAGATAACTGACATATAATGAACTACACATATTGAAAATATATATGTTTTAATGTATTTATACACCTATGAAACATAACCACAGTTAATGTAATGAAAATAGGTATCATTCTCAAAAGTTCCCTCATATCCCTTTGTAACCCCTGCTTCCCATCTTTCCACTTTATCCCTTGGGCCCTAAACAACCACTGTTCTGCTCTCCTTTAATTTGTATTTCTACTAATTTTCTTTATTTTAAAATTTTAAATTCACATATTCTATATATTTTTGGTGTACAACATGTTTTGATATATGCACACACTGTAGGATGGCTAAATCAAGTTAATTAACAAGTTAATTGATCACAGATAGAATTGTTAGTGGTGAGGATACTTAAAATCTCTCAGTAATTTTCAAGTACATAATATTATTAATAATAGTAACAATGATGTACAATAGATCTCTTGAATTTGTTCCTCCTGTGTCATAAAATTTTGTATCCTTTGACTAACACCTCCCTAATCCCCCCACACCCCAACCTCTGGTAACCACCATTCTTTTTTTTTTTTTTTTTGAGACGGAGTCTCTGTCTGTCGCCAGGCTGGAGTGCAGTGGTGCAGTCTCGGCTCACTGCAACCTCTGTCTCCCGGGTTCAAGTGATTCTCCTGCCTCAACCTCCTGAGTAGCTGGGACTACAGGTGCCTGCCACCACACCCGGCTAACTTTTGTATTTTTAGTAGAGATGGGATTTCACCATGTTGGCCAGGATGGTCTCAATCTCTTGAACTCATGATCCACCACCTTGGCCTCCCAAAGTGCTGGGATTACAGGCATGAGCCACCGTGCCTAGCTAGTAACCACCATTCTATTCTCTACTTCCACGATTCAACTTTTTTAGATTCCACATATAAATGAAATCATGCAGTACATGTCTTTCTGGGCCTGGCTTATCATTCATGCTGTTGCAAATGACAGGACGAATAGTATTCCAGTATGTATATATGCCATATTCTCTTTATCTATTCATCCATTGATGGGCACCTAGATTAACTTCATATCTTGGCTATTTTGAATAATGCTACATTAAACATGGGAATCCAGATATCTCTTCAGTATTCTGATTTCATATCTTTTGACTTAGTACTCTTAGTGGAATTACTGGATCATATGGTATTTCTATTTTTAACTTTTTGAGGATCCTCCATGTTTTTCATAATGGCTGTACTAATTTATATTTTCATCAACAGAGTACAAGTGTTCTCTTTTCTCTACTTCCTTGCCAACACTTGCTATCTTTTGTCCTTTTGATAACAGCCATTCTAACAGGTGTGAGTTGATACCTTATCATAGTTTTAATTTGCATTTTCCTGATGATTAATGATTTTGAGCATTTTTTTATTTACCTGTTGACCATTTGTATGTCTTCTCTTGAGATATGTCTATGCAGGCCCTTTGCCTATTTCTTAATTGTACTATTTGTTTTCTTACTGCTGAATTGCTTTCCTTTAATTCACATTTCCATTAATTTTCATTTCCAATAATTGTATACAAATGGAATCAAACAGTATGTACTCTTTAGTCCGGACTCTTTTGTTGAGCATAACCATTTTGAGATTCATTCCTGTTGTAGCAAATCAATAGTATATTCCTATATATTGCTGAATAGTACTCCATTGAATGAATTTCTACAGCTAAGTTTATTTATTCGTCTACTTATAGACAACTGGATTTTGGATATGACAAATAAAAATGCTATCAATAATTATGTACAAGTGTTCATATAGAAATATACTGTGATAGTTAATTTTATGTGTCAACTTGACTGGGTTAAGGGATGCCCAGATAGCTGACAAAACATTATTCTGGGTATGTCTGTGATAGTGTTTCTGGAAGAGATTAGTATTTGAATCAGTATACTGAATAAATAAAATGATGTCACCGTTGTGGGCAGACATCATCCAATCTGTTGAGGATATGGGTAGAAGAAAGAGAGAAAGGGTGAATTTTCTCTCACTTTGAGTTGGGACATCCATCTTCTCCCCTTGGATATTAAAGGTACAGGTTCTTGGGCCTTTGGACTCCAGGAATTACACCAGTGGTCTCCAATCCCGGCTACTATATTCTCAGCTTTTTGACCTTGGACTAAGAGTTACACCATGGGTTTCTCTGGTTCTCAGGCCTTCAGGCTTGGAATGAATTACTCCACCAGCTTTCCTGGTTTTCCTGCTTACAGATAGCAGATTATGGTCTTCTCAACCATCATAATCCTGTGATCCAATTCCAAAAAGAAATCCCTCTCATATATCTATATATATTCCATTATTTCTGTTTCTCTGAAGAACGCTGGCTAATATATACGTTTTTATTTTTTCTTGGATAAATACCTAGAAGCAGAATTGCTGGATCATAAGAGTATTCTTAACTTTTTAAGAAACTGTTAGAACTGTTTTCCAAAGCAGTTGTACAATACGTATTACATTCCTCCCAATAGTGTCTGAGATTCCAGTTGCTCCACATTCTTGACAACACTTGGTATGGTCAGTATTTTTAATTTGAGACATTTTAATAGGTGTAGAGTGGTGTTTAGCGGTATTTGTATTTCTGTCATGACTAATGATGCTGAGCATCTTTTCTTGTGCTTATTTCTCATCCGTATATCTTCTTTGGTGAAAAATACATTCAAATCTTTGCCATGTTAAAAAATTGGAGTTTCTATTGTTTAATTTTTGTGCATTTTTAATATATTCTGAATACAATTCCTTTATCAGACATGCACTTTATAAGTATTTTCTTCTAGCCTGTGGTTGTCTTTTCATTTTTTTTAACTGTATCGTTTGGGGAGCAGAAGGTTTGTTTATTTTTGTGAAGTCTGTTCTTTTATAGATTATATAGATTATTCTTTTGGAATCATATCTAATAATATTTAGCCTAATCCAAGGTCAAAAAGATTTTCTCCTATTTTTTAAAAGTTTTATAGTTTAGGTTGGTGATTCACTTTAGGTGAATTCTTAAACATGGTGAGAGTCATAGAGGCAAATTCACTTTAAAAATATGTATATCCCATTCCTTCAGTACTATTTGTTGAAAACAATAGATTTTTCTTTTCTCATTACATTGCTTTTGCACCTTTATAAAAATTAGTTGTCCATAGACTTGTGAATATATTTCTAAACTATCCTATTCTGTTCCACTAATTTGTCTATATTTATACCAGTAGCGTGCTGATTACTGTAGCTTTATAATAATTATTGAAATCAGGTACTGTTAGACCTTCAAGTTTTTCTTCTATTTGAGAGTGATTTTGGCCATTGTAGGTCCTTGGCATTTCCATGTGAATTTTAGAGCCAGCTTGTTAATTCCTACACAAAAAGTCTGTTGGGGCTGATTATTTTCATGATGGTTCGTGTTTTCAGGTTTTACTGTATTGCTGGTAATCTTTGTTTGAATTACCTGACATTGTGAATTTTACTGTATTGGATGATTTTGTATTCCTCTAAATGATCTTGAAATTTATTCTGAAAAGCAAGTAAAAATGGCATGGTTAAATGGTATTTGTACTAAAGAATTATTTCGACAGGTTTTTGTTGGTAATGTTCAATATCCTCAATTTGTATTTTAAGTTTTCAGTATATAACCTCTTCTTAATCCTTGTTTTGAGACAATTATCTATCTTTTTTTATAGATTAAAAGAAACTTAAAATACATTAAACTATGAAAGCTTGTCAGCCCTTTCTGCTAATATGTTGATGAAATTTCATACTTATTGTAGGCATTTAATAGTACTTAGCTATGAAAAGAGATAATTAATGGCTAATAAATAAGATTATTTTTTAAAGCTAGTGACATATATCATGACCAAGGATGAGACATCTATGCAAGAGGAATGATCTGGTTTGTTTAGTGAGAAACAAGCCAGTCAGAGAACCCCTTTACAAGTGTCTGAATGAGAGGGACAGAGAGGAATACAAATGATACAGTGGCCCAGAAGTAAAGCGATATTCCATTAGAAAGTAAAAAGAAGAAAGTAGAAAAATAGAAGACATTTGTTTTTTTTCTTTTAAATCTGTTTAAGTTCCTTGTAGATTCTGAATATTAGCCCTTTGTCAGATGGATAGATTGCAAAAATTTTCTCCCACAACCCCACCAAAATTGGGCAAAGGATATGATCAGATACTTCTTAAAAGAAAACATTGGTGTGGCCAACAAACATATGAAGAAAAGCTCATCATCACTGGTCATTAGAGAAATGCAAATCAAAACCACAATGAGATACCATCTCATGCCAGTTAGAATGGCGATCATTAAAAAGTCAGAAAACAACAGATGCTGGAGAGAATATGGAGAAATAGGAACACTTTCACACTGTTAGTGGGAATATAAATTAGTTCAACCATTGTGGAATACAGTGTGACAATTCCTCAAGGATCTAGGATCAGACATTCCATTTGAATCAGCAGTCCCATTGCTGGATATATACCCAAAGGATTATAAAGCATTCTACTATAAAGACACATGCACACGTATGTTTATTGCAGCACTATTCACAATAGCAAAGACTTGGAACCAACCCAAATGCCCATCAATGATAGACTGGATAAAGAAAATGTGGCACATACACACCATGGAACACTATGCAGCTATAAAAAAGGATGAGTTCATGTCTTTGCAGGGACATGGATGAAGCTGGAAACCATCATTCTCAGCAAACTAACACAGGAACAGAAAACCACACACCATATGTTCTCATTCATAAGTGAGAGTTGACCAACGAGAACACATGGACACAGGGAGGGGAACATCACACACTGGGGCCTGTCAGGGAGTGGGGGGCTAGTGGGAAGATAGCATTAGGAGAAATACCTAATGTAGAAGACAGGTTGATGGTTGCAGCAAACCACCATGGCATGTGTATACCTATGCAACAAACCTGCTCGTTCTGCACATATGTTTCAGAACTTAAAGTATAATAATACTAATAATAACAATAAAGAAGACATGCATAAGCAGAAACAATGAGTCACAAAGATAGAAAATAAGGAACGGTTTACTCATTATTAAAGAATTTAAAGGCCAGGTGCAGTGAGTAGCTCATGCCTGTAATGCCAGCATGTTGGGAGGCTGAGGTGGGAGGATTGCTTGAGACCAGGAGTTCAAGAGTAGCCTGGGCAAAATAGCTAGAACACACCTCTGCCCCAACCCCATCTCTATGAGAAATTAAAAATGGTTTACTCATTATTAAATAAATTAAAGACCAGGCACAGTGGCTCACACCTGTAGTCCCAGTCACTTAGGAGGCTGAAGTTGAGCCAGGATTTCAACCTGCAATGGGCCATGATGTCACCACTGCACTCCAGACCGGGCAACAGAGAAAGACCCTGCCTCTCTTAAAAAATAGTTTAAAGAACAGAGAACAGATAGGGAGAGCAGAAGAACAGAGTTGTTACGTTGGCAGAAAGCTAGGGTTGCTATCCACTTATAAATGCTACCTTTTGAGAACAAGATACACTGTTTCACACTGAACAGCCAGGAACCCTGTTACTATAAGCCCTGGCTTGTTGCTGATTCCAGTTGTTTAGAAATTTCCCATATTTCCTTAAAATGATGACCATTAGCTGATATATCCTGACTTTATGTCTGTTTCTTACAACCCTAAAATTGTTGTAATTTAGAAATAGTTTATTCTAATTTCTGAAATAGGACTAGACCACATCAAATTGAAATGTGGGCAATGGATAAGCATATCCTCCTTACTGCCGTATTACAGCAATTTCAGAAAACTTGAAGAGTTGGATAGTTACTCTTCAAAACTTTTAGCAGGTAGATTGTTGAACAATAATATCAACCAGCTTAACTTATTTAACATTACTAGAACACTCTTTCCAGTAACAACACATTCTTTTCAAGTACATATAGAACATTAACAAAACTATATTATATTCTGACTATAAAACAATTCTCAAAAGTTTAAAAAGATTCAAGTCCCATAAACTATGTTTTCTGAACACCATAGAATTAAATTAGAAACCAATACAAAAAGATCTCTGAAAATCTACAAATACTTGGAAATATATGACACATGCCTACATAACCCACTAGTCAAAGAAGAAGTTAAAGAAAAATTACAAAGTATTTTAAATGGAATAAAATGAAAGCATAGCATATCTAGATTTGTGAGGTGCTGCAAAATCAGTACTTGAAGGGAATTTATTGCACTAAATGTCTGTATTAGGAAAGAAAGGTCTCAAGTCAACGAACTCAGCTTCTATCTAAAAAAATTAGAAAAAGATAAGCAAAGTAAGCACAAACAAAAAAAAGAATAAATAAGACTAGAACAGACATTTTAAAATTAAATAGAAAATGGGAAAAATAGAAAAAATTAAAAGCGAAAAGGTGGTTCATTAAAAAGGTCAATAAAATTCATATATTTCTAGTCAGACTAATGAAAACCAAAGAGGGAAGACACAAATGGCAAATATTAACTATGAGAGAGGTGACATTGCTGCATATTCCACAGATATTAAAAGAAAAATAAGGAAATATAAACATTATCTTAATGATTTAAAAACTTAAGTAAAATGGAGAAATTTCTTTAATGACAAAAAATACCCAACCAGCTGGGCGTGATGGCTCACGCCTGTAATCCCAGCACTTTGGGAGGCCGACGAGGGTGGATCATCTGAGGTCAGGAGTTCGAGACCAACCTGGCCAAGGTGGCGAAACCCTGCCTCTACTAAAAATACAGAAATTAGCTGGGCATGGTGGCATGTGCCTGTAGTCTCAGATGCTTGGGAGACTGAGGCAGGAGAATCACTTGAACCTGAAAGGCAGAGGTTGCAGTGAGTCAAGACCACACCACTGTATTCCAGGTTGGGTGACAGAGTGAGACTCCATAAAAAAAAAAATACTCAACCTTACACGAGAAGAAACAAATAACCTAAAAAGTTCTGTATCAATCAAAGCAATCGAATGTGTATCTAAAAACTTTCCCACAAAGAAAATTTTTGAAGTCCAGATAGTTTCATTGGTGAACTCTACTAATTATTTAAAGAACTAATAAGATTCCATGCAAACTCTTCTAGAAAATTGAAGAAGAGGGAATTTTTGCCACATCATTTTATGAGGTCAGTATTATACTGTTGCCAGGACTAATAAAGACATTATAAGAAAGGAAAACAACAGACTAATATTCCTCATGAACAAAGATGCACAAATTCTAAAAGTTTGTAGCAAATTAAATGCAACAATATACAAAGATACATCATGACCAAGCAGGGTTTATCCCAAGAATGTAAGTATGGTTTAATATCTGAAAATAAAATCAATTAATGTAATTCACTACAGTAAAAACTTAAAAAAGATCCTCCGCATAGACGCATAAAAAGTATTTGATGAAAACAAATATCCTCATTTAAAGAAGAAAACTTTCAGCAAAATGGAAATAGAAAACTTCTAATAAAGAGCATCTGTGAAAAAATATTTAGCATCACATTTAATGGAGAAAGACTAAATGCTTTCCCTCTAAGATTAGGAACAAGACAATGACGTCCACCCACAGCACTTATATTCCAACATTATACATAAGGTTTTAGCTTATGCAATATAACAAGAAAAATAAAAGGAGACAGATTGAAAAGAAGGAAGTTCAACTGTCTTGTTTGCAGAAGGTATGATCACCTATGTAAAAAATTCAATGAAAGTAAAAATATATATTTGAACGAATAAGTTACTTTACTAAGGTTTCAGGATACAAATCAATATACAAAAATTGATTGTATTTCTATATGCTAGTCAGAAGTTAAACCAAATTGATTTTTAGATTCAACACAATCTCAATCAAAATACCAGCAGGTTTTTATATAGAAAGGGACAAACTGTTTCTATAGTTGATATAAAAATGCAAAGGACCTAGAATGGTAAAAATAGTTCTGAAATAGAACAAAATTGGAAGACAAACACTAGCTGATTTCAAGACTTGTATAACTAGAGCAATCAAGAAAATGTGGAATTGGAGTCAAGATAAAAAAGTAGATGAAAGAACAATAATAAAGTTCAGAAATAGACACACATACATACACAACTTTTTAAAAACAAAGATGCAAAGGCAATTAAAGGGAGAAAAGATAGTATTTTTAATAAATTATGCCTCAACAATTGGAAAGCCACAAAAATTAGCTTCAATCCATTTTGTGTATAATATACAAGCACAACTCAAAATGAATCACAGCCCTAAAAATTCAACCTTAAATGTGAAACATTAAAAGAAAGCATAGGAGGAAATTTTGGTGAACTTGGGCTAGGCAAAACTATCTCAGGTGTATCAAAAGCACAATCTATTAAAAAAGAAAAAATAAATTGGATTCTATCAAAACCTAGATTTCTGCTCCTCAAAAGGCACTGTAAGAGAATAAGAAGGCAAGCCACATACTAGAAGAAAATAATTGCAAAGCACATACCTGATAAAGTACTTATATATATATAACTGCTCAGAATATATAAAGAACTCTGAAACCTCAAGAACATAAATAACCCAATTTTTTTTTAATAGACAAAAGATTTAAACAACAGACACTTCACCAGAGAAGATATATGGGTGGAAAATAAGACAAAAATGCTTAACATCATTCATTATTAAGGAAATCCAAGTTAAAGCTAAAATAAGATGCTAGCATACATACACTTACCTTATGATTCAATCATTATACTCCTAGGTATTTACTGAGGAAAAATGAAATGTTCAACAGGTGAACAGGTGAAATTGTTATATCCATGCTATGGAATAATATTCAACAATTAAAAGGAATGAGCTATTGATTTGCCACAACATAGATGGCTCTCAAAATAATTTTGCTGCATGAAAGAAATCAGCCCTCCAAAATATATACTGTATAATTCGATTTATAAAGTGAAACTTGTTTCATGATGAAAGCAGAACAATGGTTATTAGGAGATTGAATCAGGGAGATAGGCAGAATGGATTGTAAAGGAATGCAAGGAAATTTAGGGGGGGCTGGAGATAATTTTACTGTCTTGAGTGTGTTGATATATATCTTAGAACTTTTTGAGTTGTATACTTTAAATTTGTGCAGTTTATTGTATGTCAATAGAGAGTATATCTCAAGTTCAGGTTCTTATCACAATTAAAAAATCTCAAATCCTCAGTAAAGCTGTTTTAAAAATATAAATTTCTTAGGTTAAGTAAAGAACAATGGTTTTAAGAACATTTTGATTATTTGTTATTATGATCATAACTAAAGTTGTCATTTTATAAGTAAGTTTTCTGCATGAACATGTGTAGTATTCTGGAGTGAGTCTAGAAAGATAAAACCGTCAATGAAAAGCACAAAAGCAACAAAACAAAGTTCATTAATCTCTGTAACACCATAACAGTAAGTAATACAAATGCAACCACAGAGGACATTTTAATGATTCAACAGTATGCATAGCAAAGAAAGAAGGTGAGGTGGGTAATGTATATAAAAAGCATATGAAGAGCCATAAAAAGGAAAAGGCTAGTATTTCAAGTGTAGAGAAGTTGAGTTTAATGTGCTCACAGGCATAAATAGATTTTCTGTTTATGATACAAGATAGAAAAAGATCAATTGCTTGATTTATTCACTTTGCTTCTCTGTCTTGAGTATATAACATGATTCCCTTGTCTGGTGTACTTTTGTACATAAAAGTTCCACCATTTCAAAGTTGGCTGTTTGGATATATGACATGATTCCCTTGTCTGGTGTACTTTTGTACATAAAAGTTCCACCATTTCAAAGTTGGCTGTTTGGAATTTTTCCACTGAACCGCTTAAAGACCCCCTTGTAGGTCAAGAAGAGCTCAGATACCCCAAACTACAACGGCTCAGCCACTTTTGGGGAAGGCTGATGGGCATGTTGGAGATAATCTTATTGCTGTTTTTGCTGATAGGTAGACGCTTCACTGTGTTGAGGTAAAGGAAGAAATGAATGTGGCCCTTTTGACTTTCTTGCTTCTTTGAAGCTAGAGTGAAAGAAGCCAGATCACATCCTTGGACTGTTCCTCTTTCTCCCATGAGGCGGGAAATTTGGTGTATAGTTGGGGAGCTACCCCTCTCCGGGGTAGCTTTCTGATATAGTTTGGATATTTGCCCTGCCCAAGTCTCATGTTGAAATGTAATCCCCAGTGTGGGAGGTGACAGGATCATGGGGTGGATTTATCATGAATGAGTTAGCACCATCCTCTTGGGGCTCTTCTCATGATAGTGAGATCTCGTGAGATCTGATTGTATTATATAAACGTGTGTGGCACCTCTCCCTCTCACTCTTGCTCCTGCTTTTGCCCTGTGATGTGCCTGCTCTCCCTTTGCCTTCTGCCATAATTGGACACTTTCCTGAAGCTTCCCCAAAAGCTGAACGAAGGTCCCCACCACGCTTCCTGTAAAGCCTGCGGAACCACGAGCCAATTAAACCTCTTTTCTTTGTAAATTACCCAGTCACAAGTATTCCTTTATAGTGATGCCAGAATGGCCTAATACACTTTCTTTCTTTGACCCACCTCTGAAACCTTTGACTGTCTCACTTCACTAACATAGGAAAATGTGAGTAGCTCAGAATATCTGAGCTGGGTGGGTAGACAGCCTGCTCTTCTCTCGGCATTAGGTAGGCCTTCTCTTTTTAGCTTGCTAGTTCTCTCTTCTTGCCACCAAAGTTCTCTGGATCAGTCTTTCCTTGCTTTGAAGTAGAAAGAGCTGAGATTAATGTTTCTGCTCGAAAGCGAAGAAGGTGAAATAGGAATTTCAGCTTTATTTAGTTTGAGGCCTCTCAGACCCTCCTCACTCAGGCAGTCTTCTACACAGTCCAGGCAAGCACACTGGAGTTTCAGGTTAGAGTGTGGGTCTAAGTCCCTTGTTAAAAAATAGTGTTTCCCTGGGGAGAAGAGATTAGAGATTTCTCAAAGAACTTAAAATAGAACTACCATTCCACCGTGCAATCCCATTACTGGGAATATACCCAAAGCAAAATAAATCATTCTATAAAAAATACACATGCACTTGTATGTTCATTGCAGCACTATTCACAGTAACAAAAACATGGAATCAACTCAGGTACCCATCAACAGTGGATTGTATAAAGAAAATGTGATATATATATTTATATATACACATACATACACACACATATATATACACCATGGAATCCTATGCAGTTATAAAAAGGAATGAAATCACTTCTTTCACAGCAACATGGATGCAGCTGGAGGCCATTATCCTAAGCAAACTAACGCAGAAACAGAAAACCAAATACTGCATGTTCTTACTTGTAAGTGGGAGGTAAACAATGGGTATGCATGGACATGAAGATGGCAACAACTTCACGGAGGACTACTGAGGGTGGGGGCAAGAGCTGAAAAACTATCTATTGGGTACGACCTGGATGTGGGTTCAATCATACCCCAACTTCAGCATCATGCGAAATACCTCTGTAACAAACCTGCACATGTAACCCCTGAATCTAAAATAAAAATTGACAAAGGAACAAAACAACAACAACAATAAAAAGAGTGTAGAGCATAGAGGATTTTTAGGACAGTGAAAATACTCTGCACGGTGTTATAATGATAGACATGTCACTACACATTTGTCCAAACTTATAGAATGCACAAGACCAAGAGCAAACCCTGATGTAAACAGTGGACTTTGGTGATAACGATGTGTCAATGTAGCACTCTGTCGGGGGATGTTGATACTGGGGGAGGGTGTGCATGTGTGCACTGGGGATATATGGGAAATCTCTATTTCTTGCTTTCAATTTTGCCATGAACCTAAAGCTGCCCTAAGAAAATCAAGTTTTCTTAAAAAATAGTGTGTCCCATTGCCTAGTTTGGTTCCCAGTGCTTAATATTTTCCCAAGCAACCTGATAAGAAGGGGCAGATTGGGTGAAGCCAGTGTTTAGGTGTCTGGAACTTTTGCTATGACCGTTAGTCTCTCTCAATGGAATTATCTATTGGCATCCCATTTTGACACAACTTACAGTGGCAATAAACTAGGTTACAGAACCCCAAATACCTAAGAACCGTTTAGAATATTACACTGTCAAAAGTGTTTTCCTTGATATTGACCTAGACACCCATAATTTATTAGCTTTCTTTGTAACAAAAGATAAGGAGTTCCAGGCTAGAGCAACTTTAAAATTCTTTAAAATTAAGAACAAAAGGCAGTTTTTCAAATGACAACTGGGGGGCTTAAGATTTGGATCTGTTTTTTACCTCATAATGAAATGTTTAGATATTTATAATTCAAGGAATCTTCAAGCTGGGATACCTACATCCTCATGAATTCAATGTATCTATGCATGTATGTCTTCCATATGCTTGCACATACATATTTGCACGTACATTTCTATATAAACATATCTATGTAAACACACAAAACTATGGCCATACTTTATAATAGTTTAAAATAATAAGAATCCCAGCTTTCAGATACAGCCATTAATCTCTTGCATGGTTTTTTCTGCAACTTAGTTTCTTCTACATCATATTTGCAATGTAGATTAAATGCCCTCCAAGATCAATTCCAGTTCCAGGTCTGAAATTCTATAATTCTATTACATTATGTGACAATCAAATCTTTGTAATTATATATGTAGTTATGTGTAGTTATCTGTACCTTCATTTGTGTTCAGAGTGCTTGAGTCAATCCCTTAAAACATTTAAGTAGACTCAGGGGGCATACAAAGTAAATAAGACATGGTCCCTTCATAAAGATGTTTTCAATGTAATAGGAGAGCTAGCAAGGTTACAAATAGCTTATACATTAATAGAACAAACGGATACTTAATTTCTGTATAAAGTAGTAAGTTAAAAACTAGGGATTTTCAACTCTACATTCTTCAAGATGGTTTCTCATTCTTTAAGACATCATTTTCTCCAGGAAATTTTTATATACCCCATGACTGGACTAATGGCTTCATCTATGCACCCTCAGATTTTAATTATGCCTTTATCACAAATTTACTATATTTTACTGAAATCGTTTTCTCCATTTTTGTCTTGCTCATGAAATTTTAGCTCTTTGTGAGTAGGGACTATGTATTATTTATATTTATATTTATATTTCTAGCACATAGCATATTCTCTGCCACATAAAAAGTCCTTAATATGTTATTATTGATCTATGTAATAATTGAATTTGATAAGATTTTACAAAATTATATTACTGTACAATGCAATGGAGTTCATGAAATTTTTTCACATTCTTTATTTCATTTAACTTTCATAACAATTATGAAATCTAAATCCTTAGATTAATTTCACTTTACAGAGGAAAAAAGACTCACAAAACTAGCAATAACTAAACAAGGAAAATCTCTAATCATAGCATCGGTTATATTTTTCTTGGTAAGTTATGTAGAAGTACTTTGCAAACTGCACATGGCATGTAAACATATCAAGCTTATGCATTGTATCACTTTAAATTTTCTTTCTGCTTCTATTTGGTTGGATATTTTGCCTCTTTCCTTTTTGACCCTTGGTGGGGTATAAAGAGTTCACTTTTACTGTTCAACACCCATTACAAATTGGGGGATTTCCCACTCTTGACCAGTTGGAGGACTCTCTACCAATCAAAGGGCAAGGATTTTCAAGCCAATAAAATGAAAATTTGAATTATGGATATTAAATAACTACCTTTTAAAATGAGGTTTCATATGATAACAGTGAACTGAACCCAATATGGGCTGGCTGGCTTATCTACAGGCCTCTTCTAAGACAAGCTGATTTTTTTGACAGTGGCTGCAGCTAGCCTTTTATACATAGAATGTTCTACTTGGTGCTATGTGCCTCTGACACTCTGAATTTAAGTATAAGTCCAAGGATCAATGCCTGAACTAAAATCAAACATCCATAAACAATAACATGGCTTAAAAATCATGGTATATAATTTATTTGCTATAATCACATCATATAGAGTGCCCCTATGGTTACTGACTGTTTAGTGGATGCCCAACCAGATCCTTATTCTTAGGGAATTTACATGCAAGCATTGTACCTCAATATATTGTTTGAGTTCTAGCTCTTCTTTCCTGGGGTTTTGAAGGTAACGTACCCCACGTCACAAGCAAAGATTTAAGAAACTCGTCACCAAATTTGAGATCAAAATCTTCAGTGCTTTGATAAAGCATGGAAATTTCACAATTTTCTTCCTACTTTGAAAGTTTAACTAAGTCTGGAGAAAAGGAGAAGGAGAAAGAGGGTGCAAGAGGGTGACTGGGAGGAGAGAGGAACACTTGGAAGGAGTAGATTTCTCCAACTGAGAAGGGAACGAAAGATCACAAGGAATAGATGGTAAAGTGGAGGAGACTGCAGCCAAGCTGCCCTTGAGTTGTAAGTTCCTCACTGACCTTGGTTTAAGGTCAAATCAAGATTCAACAATCTTGGACACTGTTGGGCCTCCAGAACTTGGAGGCTCACACTTCTTGCACGTGATTAGGGGCACTCTATGAGAGAACTAAACCAAGCAGTTGGTAATTCCCTTAAGAGTTGGGCAATAATAGAACCATTGTCATTGTTACAGAGGTCTTATAAATCAACATTGTTGTAGGATGGCAGAAGGAGTGAGATGGAGGGTAAATGATTTCTTATAATGTGAGAACACATGACTATCAATCAACAGGTGATTGCTGCTGAGAGGACCATAAGGGAAACAAGTGCTGCCTTGTATCCTGTGTTCATAGGCTTGGTTCTGCATCCATATACCTTTACAATAAGCACTCATTAGCCAAGTAACCAGTGCTTATATCCCTATTCTTTGCAAACTTCAAGGGCCTAACACAGTCATCTTGAGTGAAATATGGAAGGTGTGCTTGTCATGATAGGCTTGATTATGCTGTGGTAACTAATATACAATCCCAAACCTCAGTGGCTTAAAACTATCAGTTTTACTTCTTGTGATGTGAGGGCTCTACTCTGCAGTGTCTTCTATTTAGTACTCAGTCTGATGAAGCAACTTCACCTGGAGGTTGCCGACCACTCTGGCAGAAGAAAAGAGAGCTGGGCACTTTTTATTATTATGCACTGGCTCTTGAAACTTCTGCTTGGCACTTATGCTCACATTTCATTGGCCAAAGCATTTCATATGGTCACATGTAACTTTAAGCAGGCTCAGAAGGGCATCTTACTAGGTGCCTAGAAGTTTAATCAGAAATATTTTGTGGGTAGCATAAATAGTGACTGAAGAAGGAAGGGAAAATCTAAATGAAATAAGATCTGTGTGCTTTTGAAGCAATGGGATATTATCATCTTGAATATTCATTCAAAAACGTGGACCATTTGTACTATGGCCTAGAGATCTTTTTGTTAGAGTCATTATTTTTCTTAAAACAGTATCTGTATTGTAATGAAATTTGAAAGGATATTTATGACTACGCTTTCTTGGATAACATACCATTCCTAAAGGATCAGGAACATTTGCAGTGGTAGATTAGAAAAACTGCAACCATATGGTCATGGCCTATTTTCCTAGTACAATGAGCGTATGATAGATTTAAAGTTAATACTTGATGATCTTTAAGTTTTAAAACCTTAGCACAGTGACTACAACTGTAAGATATGGTCAAAAAGAAATACTAATTTAAAGAGGATATGATTAAATAAACTTTCTTCCTCCCTAACAAAACTAGTATTCATTTAGCATATTATAAATATATCTTAAAGAATTGTTAGATCACTCTAGATTTAAGCAGATACTTCACAGAAGTATCATATATTTAAACATTTTTTAAAATTATTTTTTATTTTTTATTTATTATTATTATTATACTTTAAGTTCTAGGGTACATGTGCATAATGTGCAGGTTTGTTACATATGTATACTTGTGCCATGTTGCTGTGCTGCACCCATCAACTCGTCAGCACCCATCAACTCGTCATTTACATCAGGTATAACTCCCAATGCAATCCCTCCCCACTCCACCCTCCCCATGATAGGCCCCCGTGTGTGATGTTCCCCTCCCCGAGTCCAAGTGATCTCATTGTTCAGTTCCCACCTATGAGTGAGAACATGCGGTGTTTGGTTTTCTGTTCTTGTGATAGTTTGCTAAGAATGATGGTTTCCAGCTGCATCCATGTCCCTACAAAGGACACAAACTCATCCTTTTTTATGGCTGCATAGTATTCCATGGTGTATATGTGCCACATTTTCTTAACCCAGTGTGTCACTGATGGACATTTGGGTTGATTCCAAGTCTTTGCTATTGTGAATAGTGCCGCAATAAACATACGTGTGCATATGTCTTTATAGCAGCATGATTTATAATCCTTTGGGTATATACCCAGTAATGGGATGGCTGGGTCATATGGTACATCTAGTTCTAGATCCTTGAGGAATCGCCATACTGTTTTTCATAATGGTTGAACTAGTTTACAATCCCACCAACAGTGTAAAAGTGTTCCTATTTCTCCACATCCTCTCCAGCACCTGTTGTTTCCTGACTTTTTAATGATCGCCATTCTAACTTGTGTGAGATGGCATCTCATTGTGGTTTTGATTTGCATTTCTCTGATGGCCAGTGATGATGAGCATTTTTTCATATGTCTGTTGGCTGTATGAATGTCTTCTTTTGAGAAATGTCTGTTCATATCCTTTGCCCACTTTTTATTGGGGTTGTTTGTTTTTTTCTTGTAAATTTGTTTGAGTTCTTTGTAGGTTCTGGATATTAGCACTTTGTCAGATGAGTAAATTGCAAAAATTTTCTCCCATTCTGTAGGTTGCCTGTTCACTCTGATGGTAGTTTCTTTTGCTGTGCAGAAGCTCTTTAGTTTAATGAGATCCCACTTGTCAATTTTGGCATTGCTGCCGTTGCTTTTGGTGTTTTAGACATGAAGTCTTTGCCCATGCCTATGTCCTGAATGGTACTACCTAGGTTTTCCTCTAGGGTTTTTATGGTATTAGGTCTAACATTTAAGTCTCTAATCCATCTTGAATTAATTTTCGTATAAGGAGTAAGGAAAGGATCCAGTTTCAGCTTTCTACTTATGGCTAGCCAATTTTCCCAGCACCATTTATTAACTAGGGAATCCTTTCCCCATTTCTTGTTTTTGTCAGGTTTGTCAAAGATCAGATGGCTGTAGATGTGTGGTATTATTTCTGAGGACTCTGTTTTGTTCCATTGGTCTATATCTCTGTTTTGGTACCAGTACCATGCTGTTTTGGTTACTGTAGCCTTGTAGTATAGTTTGAAGTCAGGTAGCGTGATGCCTCCAGCTTTGTTCTTTTGACTTAGGATTGTCTTGGAGATGCGGGCTCTTTTTTGGTTCCATATGAACTTTAAAGCAGTTTTTTCCAATTCTGTGAAGAAACTTATTGGTAGCTTGATGGGGATGGCATTGAATCTATAAATAACCTTGGGCAGTATGGCCATTTTCACGATATTGATTCTTCCTATCCATGAGCATGGTATGTTCTTCCATTTGTCTGAGTCCTCTTTTATTTCACTGAGCGGTGGTTTGTAGTTCTCCTTGAAGAGGTCCTTTACATCTCTTGTAAGTTGGATTCCTAGGTATTTTATTCTCTTTGAAGCAATTGTGACTGGAAGTTCATTCATGATTTGGCTCTCTGTTTGTCTGTTACTGGTGTATACGAATGCTTGTGATTTTTGCACATTAATTTTGTATTCTGAGACTTTGCTGAAGTTTCTTATCAGCTTAAGGAGATTTTGGGCTGAGACAATGGGATTTTCTAAATATACAATCATGTCATCTGCAATGAGGGACAATTTGACTTCTTCTTTTCCTAACTGAATACCCTTGATTTCTTTCTCTTGCCTGATTGCCCTAGCCAGAACTTCCAACACTATGTTGAATAGGAGTGGTGAGAGAGGGCATCCCTGTCTTGTGCCAGTTTTCAAAGGGAATTTTTCCAGTTTTTGCCCATTCATTATGATATTGGCTGTGGGTTTGTAATAAATAGCTCTTATTATTTTGAGATACGTTCCATCAATACCAACTTTATTGAGCGTTTTTAGCATGAAGGGCTGTTGAATTTTGTCAAAAGCCTTTTCTGCATCTATTGAGATAATCATGTGGTTCTTGTCTTTGGTTCTGTTTATATGCTGGATTATGTTTATTGATTTGCGAATGTTGAACCAGCCTTGCATCCCAGAGATGAAGCCCACGTGATCATGGTGGATAAGCTTTTTGATGTGCTGCTGAATCCGGTTTGCCAGTATTTTATTGAGGATTTTTGCATCAATGTTCATCAGGGATATTGGTCTAAAATTCTCCTTTTTTGTTGTGTCTCTGCCAGGCTTTGGTATCAGGATGATGTTGGCCTCATAAAATGAGCTGGGAGGATTCCCTCTTTTTCTATTGATTGGAATAGTTTCAGAAGGAATGGTACCAGCTCCTCCTTGTACCTCTGGTAGAATTCACCTGTGAATCCATCTGGTCCTGGACTTTTTTTGGTTGGTAAGCTATCAATTATTGCCTCAATTTCAGAGCCTGCTATTGGTCTATTCAGGGATTGAACCTCTTCCTGGTTTAGTCTTCGAAGAGTGTAAGTATCCAGGAAATTATCCATTTCTTCTAGATTTTCTAGTTTATTTGCGTAGAGGTGTTTATAGTATTCTCTGATGGTAGTTTGTATTTCTGTGGGGTCGGTGGTGATATCCCCTTTATCATTTTTTATTGTGTCTATTTGATTCTTCTCTCTTTTCTTCTTTATTAGTCTTGCTAGCGGTCTGTCAATTTTGTTGATCTTTTCAAAAAACCAACTCCTGGATTCATTGATTTTTTGGAGGGTTTTTTGTGTCTCTATCTCCTTCAGTTCTGCTCTGATCTTAGTTATTTCTTGCCTTCTGCTAGCTTTTGAATGCGTTTGCTCTTGCTTCTCTAGTTCTTTTAATTGTGATGTTAAAGTGTCAATTTTAGATCTTTCCTGCTTTCTCTTGTGGGCATTTAGTGCTATAAATTTCCCTCTACACACTGCTTTAAATGTGTCCCAGAGATTCTGGTATGTTGTATCTTTGTTCTCATTAGTTTCAAAGAACATCTTTATTTCTGCCTTCATTTCATTATGTACCCAGTAGTCATTCAGGAGCAGGTTGTTCAGTTTCCATGTAGTTGAGCGGTTTTGATTGAGTTTCTTAGTCCTGAGTTCTAGTTTGATTGCACTGTGGTCTGAGAGACAGTTGGTTACAATTTCTGTTCTTGTACATTTGCTGAGGAGTGCTTTACTTCCAATTATGTGGTCAATTTTGGGATAAGTGTGATGTGGTGCTGAGAAGAATGTATATTCTGTTGATTTGGGGTGGAGAGTTCTATAGATGTCTATTAGGTCTGCTTGCTGCAGTGATGAGTTCAATTCCTGGATATCCTTGTTAACTTTCTGTCTCGTTGATCTGTCTAATGTTGACAGTGGAGTGTTGAAGTCTCCCATTATTATTGTATGGGAGTCTAAGTCTCTTTGTAAGTCTCTAAGGACTTGCTTTATTAATCTGGTTGCTCCTGTATTGGGTGCACATATATTTAGGATAGTTAGCTCTTCCTGTTGAATTGATCCTTTTACCATTATGTAGTGACCTTCTTTGTCTCTTTTGATCTTTGATGGTTTAAAGTCTGTTTTATCAGAGACTAGTATTGCAACCCCTGCTTTTTTTTGTTCTCCATTTGCTTGGTAAATCTTCTTCCATCCCTTAATTTTGAGCCTATGTATGTCTCTGTGTGTGAGATGGGTCTCCTGAGTACAGCAGACTGATGGGTCTTGACTCTTTATCCAGTTTGCCAGTCTGTGTCTTTTAATTGGAGCATTTAGTCCATTTACATTTAAGATTAATATTGTTATGTGTGAACTTGATCCTGCCATTATGATATTAACTGGTTATTTTGCTCGTTAGTTGATGCAGTTTCTTCCTAGCCTCGATGGTCTTTACATTTTGGCATGTTTTTGCAATGGCTGGTACCGGTTGTTCCTTTCCATGTTTAGTGCTTCCTTCAGGGTCTCTTGTAAGGCAGGCCTAGTGGTGACAAAATCTCTAAGCATTTGCTTATCTGTAAAGGATTTTATTTCTCCTTCACTTATGAAACTTAGTTTGGCTGGATATGAAATTCTGGGTTGAAAATTCTTTTCTTTAAGAATGTTGAATATTGGCCCCCACTCTCTTCTGGCTTGGAGAGTTTCTGCCGAGAGATCTGCTGTTAGTCTGATGGGCTTCCCTTTGTGGGTTACCCGACCTTTCTCTCTGGCTGCCCTTAAGATTTTTTCCTTCATTTCACCTTTGGTGAATCTGGCAATTATGTGTCTTGGAGTTGCTCTTCTCGAGGAGTATCTTTGTGGCGTTCTCTGTATTTCCTGGATTTGAATGTTGGCCTGCCCTACTAGGTTGGGGAAGTTCTCCTGGATGATATCCTGCAGAGTGTTTTCCAACTTGGTTCCATTTTCCCCCTCACTTTCAGGCACCCCAATCAGACGTAGATTTGGTCTTTTTACATAATCCCATACTTCTTGCAGGCTTTGTTCATTTCTTTTTCTTCTTTTTTCTTTTGGTTTCTCTTCTCGCTTCATTTCATTCATTTGATCCTCAATTGCTGATACTCTTTCTTCCAGTTGATCGAGTCGGTTACTGAAGCTTGTGCATTTGTCATGTATTTCTCGTGTCATGGTTTTCATCTCTTTCATTTTGTTTATGACCTTCTCTGCATTAATTACTCTAGCCATCAATTCTTCCACTTTTTTTTCAAGATTTTTAGTTTCTTTGCGCTTGGTACGTAATTCCTCCTTTAGCTCTGAGAAGTTTGATGGACTGAAGCCGTCTTCTCTCATCTCGTCAAAGTCATTCTCCGTCAAGCTTTGATCCATTGCTGGCGATGAGCTACGCTCCTTTGCCGGGGGAGATGCACTCTTATTTTTTGAATTTCCAGCTTTTCTGCCCTGCTTTTTCCCCATCTTTGTGGTTTTATCTGCCTCTGGTCTTTGATGATGATGGTGACGTACTGATGGGTTTTGGTGTAGGTGTCCTTCCTGTTTGATAGTTTTCCTTCTAACAGTCAGGACCCTCAGCTGTAGGTCTGTTGGAGATTGCTTGAGGTCCACTCCAGACCCTGTTTGCCTGGGTGTCAGCAGCAGAGGCTGCAGAAGATAGAATATTGCTGAACCGCAAGTGTACCTGTCTGATTCTTGCTTTGAAGGCTTCCTCTCAGGGGTGTACTCCACCCTGTGAGGTGTGAGGTGTCAGACTGCCCCTAGTGGGGGATGTCTCCCAGTTAGGCTACTCAGGGGTCAGGGACCCACTTGAGCAGGCAGTCTGTCCCTTCTCAGATCTCAACCTCCGTGTTGGGAGATCCACTGCTCTCTTCAAAGCTGTCAGGCAGAGTCATTTGCGTCTGCAGAGGTTTCTGCTACTTTTGTTTACTGTGCCCTGTCCCCAGAGGTGGAGTCTACAGAGACAGGCAGGTTTCCTTGAGCTGCTGTGAGCTCCACCCAGTTCCAGCTTCCCAGCGGCTTTGTTTACCTACTTAAGCCTCAGCAATGGTGGGCGCCCCTCCCCCAGCCTCGCTGCTTCCTTGCAGCGAGATCGCAAACTGCTGTGCTAGCAATGAGGGAGGCTCCGTGGGCGTGGTGTGGGATATAATCTCCTGGTGTGCCTGTTTGCTTAAAGCGCAGTATTGGGGTGGGAGTTACCCGATTTTCCAGGTGTTGTGTGTCTCAGTTCCCCTGGCTAGGAAAAGGGATTCCCTTTCTCCTTGCGTTTCTGAGGTGAGGCGATGCCTCGCCCTGCTTCAGTTCTAGCTGGTCGGGCTGCAGCAGCTGACCAGCGCTGATTGTCTGGCACTCCCTAGTGAGATGAACCCAGTACCTCAGTTGAAAATGCAGAAATCACCGGTCTTCTGTGTCGCTCACACTGGGAGTTGGAGACTGGAGCTGTTCCTATTTGGCCATCTTGCTCCACTCTATTTAAACATTTTAAAGAATGTTTCTATCATGTAAAGAGCTATAGAAATTATTATAAGATCATGTATAACAATAGAGCAAAACTAGCTTCCAGATATATTTTGAAGTCACACAATAAAGTGGATATTTAATAATGACTATGAGGATTCTACTGTTGGGAGAAAAAGAGTGTTTTTTGTTTTTTGGTGGTTTTTTTTTTTCTTCTTCCTACTGTTTGGAGCATTTAATGAAAAAAGTTCTGAAATTATATCTCCAAACTGAGTTCATCATCATTAAAATACGTAATTTATTTATCAAAGATCCAAGCTTATGTATCTTACATCTTTAATAGACCTCCAGTAATTTAAGTTTTCTTTGCTGGGTGTGCCAGATGTTGTCTGGATGTGTAAACCACACTGGCATCATAATGTTTTATAGTAAAAAATTCCTGGCACAACCTCAGTTCTTTCTTGGGCAGGATGGCTGTACAGAGCAAATAACAGACATGGATTTCTAGAGTATAATTCTTGAAGATTTTCTGCTTAAGGATTTTTATACAAATTCCCTTCTCCCACCTCATTCTTGTAGAGATTACAAAAAAAAAATTTGTATTTTTTTAAACTTTAATTATTGTAAAAAGCCACAAAAATATTATGTTTAAACATTTCAAAGCTCTTCCATTAATGCAGTAAACTGTTAGAGTGCCTTGAACATTGCTTAATTTACTAATTATTTCAGTTGAAAATTTAGCTGAGGTTTATTTCTGCTTTGAAAGTTCCCACAAATATTAAAAAACACAATGTGACTCAAGATTTATGAGGATCAGTGATGATGCTGGATATTTCCATACTGTTGACAAGAATTTTCCAAGTTGATAATATAACAAATAGATATTTCTGTTAGCATGTTGGTGTGTTTATACTTTAAAAGTTACTCATATAGATTTGTAAATGACTCCTTGGTATTCTAGGATGACGCATATACTTTTTATTTTAACAAATTTTAAAGTGGAGAAAATGAACACCAGTATAACATCACCTAGGTGCATCAATTAACTTTGCCACTTTTATTTTCTTTTTCACTTCATATATGTATATGCATGTTTGTTTATTTTGCAGAGTCACTTAAAAATAAGTCACAAGCATCTTACCACTGCATTCGTAAATATTTCAGCATCATCTCCTGAAAACTGGGACATTTTCCTAAATACCATGATGCCATTATTACATCCAAAATTTTAACATTGATACAATAATATTATGTAATATATAGCCAGTCTTAAAATTTCCTCAGTTTCACTGATAATGTTCCATACAGCTTTTATTTTTAAAAATTCAGAATCCAATCAGGGGGTCATATATTTCATTTAGTTGTCTCTCGATCTCTTTCAGTCTAAAGTAGTTCCCAGGCCTTTGTTCTATCTTTAGTAGTACTGACAGTTTTGAAGAGTCAAGGTCAGTTGTCTTGGAGACTGTCCCTCAGTCTGGCAGGGTAATTAATGATCTTTTCCCTCAAAACAATGTCAATTAGTTAGACACCTTTTCAAGCTTTTGTGTTGAGACCTTATTGTCACATTCCTTAAAGAACTAAAAGTAGAACTAACATTTGATTCAGCAATCCTACTACAGGGTATCCATCCAGAGGAAAAGAAGTCATTAAACAAAAGAGATACCTGCACATGCATGTTTATAGCCACACAATTCACAATTGCAAAAATATGAAACCAACCCAAATGCCCATCAATCAATGAGTGGATACAGAAATTGTGATATATATATATACACACACACACACACACACACACACACACACACACACACACATATATATGATGGAATACTACTCAGCCACAAAAAGGAATGAATTAATTGCATTCACAGCAACCTGGATGGAACTGGAGACTGTTATTCTAGGTGAAGTAACTCAGGAATGGAAAAGCAAACATCATACGTTCTCACTTATAAGTGGGAGCAAAGCTACAAGGATGCAAAGGCGTAAGAATAATACAGTGGACTTTGGGGACTCAGGGGAAAGTGTGGGAGGGGATGAAGGATAAAACACCACAAATTGGGTTTGGTGATGGGTGCACCAAATTCTCACAAATCACCGCTAAAGACCTTACTCATGTACAAAATACCATCTGTTCCCCCAAAACCTGTGGAAATAAAAAAACTTAAAAAAACCTTATGGCCACCTGTGCATTGCTGATGTTGCATGTCATCTACAACAGAATTGGATTAGAGTTATTTTCTGGAGAATTTTGAGAACCTGGCTTGATGGATAAATGTAGGTAATCACTGAGGAGTATTCACAGTATGTTTTCCTTAGCTCCTTCCAAAGTCTGTCAATCCAACAGGTCACTGTTATAGGACTTTTCCTATAATCACACTTTTTAATGCAATCTTTCTTCTACTTAAGAACCTTGTAGATTTAGTATAGTGGTTAAGTGCTCTGGAACCACACTGCCCTAGGTATGAATGCCAGCCTGCCCTGTATTAACTGCAGCAAGTATTAACTTATTAACCCTGAGCAAATTTCTTAATCTCTTTAAACTTATTTCTTCATCTGCAAACATCAAAGGATGTCTGACATGGTTAAATGAAACACACTCTCTCTCTCTTTCTATATATATATGTATATATAACATATATGGACATAGTAAATAATTAACATATTACAAATGATGTCAATAATATGGTAAATTATATATAATTATAAATGATGATACTGGCCTTTTATCATCTCTAGTCTGAA
The DNA here is from genome assembly GCF_047675955.1 of Chlorocebus sabaeus. Lineage (NCBI taxonomy): Eukaryota > Metazoa > Chordata > Mammalia > Primates > Cercopithecidae > Chlorocebus > Chlorocebus sabaeus. The sequence continues at coordinate 42,478,378 of NC_132914.1, read as the reverse complement.
ATCTCTATCCGTCAGCCTGACCTTTGGCAATCTCCATATAGTCATGTGACCACCACACCCAGTATATTTTTCTTTGTCTCCCACTATTTTTATCTCTTATAGTCTTTTTTTCCCACTGTGTCTGACACATAACAGGAACTCAGCATGTGTTGAATGAGTGAGTGAATGCATTAATCTCCATCCTTATTTCTTGTTGCCTAAAATGATTTTTACCTTTTTCTCACCTAATACATAATTGATAAATCCTAATTAAATGTCTGGTAGTGTATCATAGGCACTGTGCTATTTACTTCAGGGAATGACAAGATTTATCAGATGTAAATTCTTCCTTTTCCACTCTGAATGAATTTACAATCTGCTAGAGATGATAGGATATATTCTTGAACAATAAGAATGCAACAGAGAAAGAGATAAGCCATAAGAGAGATACAGAGAAAATTCTGAGAAAGTTAAGAGGAGGAAAATATTATTTTGTGAGTGGTGGCAGTCCTTGAGATATTATGCCTTGAAGTGTGGATGGAACTGGTTTAGACATCAACAGGGGTGGTGGGGAAGGAAGCTGGGCATGAGTTGTCCACACGCTAGGGAGAAGAATCTTCAGGGTGAACAGACGTACACAGGTGGAAAGAGCAAGTGGTTTAATTCAGCTGCAACAAAGAGTTCAAGGGGAGCAGTGGAGTATGCAGATGGTAAGGCAGGCTGGAGACTATCTTGCTTGGCCCCATGGGGTCTAGTGATTTTAGCACTGAACTGTCCAGAAAGGAGGGGAGTGAGGGAGGAAAGGTGTGAATGAGAGATAGGGAGGGAGGGAGGAAGAAAGGAAGGAAAGAAGGAAGGAAAGAAAGAAGAAAGGAAGAAAAGAAAGAAGGAAGAAAAGAAGGAAGAAGGAAGGAAGGAAGGAAGGATTGATTAACTGTTTTCTAAATTGGACTAAATGAATACTTTTGCCCTTTCTTTCAAACAAAATCTGTAATAATAACATTTGCATCATTCTTTAATCCATTTACTATGTTTATCTGTAGCTCTTTAAAGCAGTTTCTGTGCTTAATGTGAAAAACATAAGCAAAAATCTCACAAATCAATTAATTAAATTATCTTTCTGCCTGCATTTTTCATAGAATGGTTAGTTGTGAACACAGATATACAGGCACTATACATGTTTTTAGCTGTTTTAGGAAATAACAACTTTCCTCTCTGGTATCTGCTCTTATCACAAGGTAGGCAAATATGCCTGAAGTATGGAACATAATCCATCACAAATTCAATAGTTGCTGTTTTGAAAGAGCTCAACTCTAGTGTGGGAAATAATAAATTTGAAAGACAGTAGCTTCAAGGCATAATATGGACAAAAGTGTTGAAGGAATACAAAAAAGAGAGATTGCTGTAAGCTAACTCTAAAAATTACATTATATAGGCCAATTCTCAACCAAATCAAGTCTTCTTATTGTCCCATTGCGTCACAATGGTACTGTGGGACTATTATATAGCTGTCACTTACTGAATGCCTACCTTGAGCCAAGAATTTTACATGTATTTTCATTATTTATTGTGACACTTTAATGCATAGATTGATATCCCCATATTCCAGATGAAGAAAGAGGTGGGTAGGAATAACTTACCCAGGGTCATATGACTAGTAAATAGCTAAGTAGGGATTTCATGTCATTTCTGCCTGGCTTTAAGGTCTGTATTTTTTCCTGCACATTGCACTGTGCTGTTGAGGTTTTTTCTTCTCTGGGGCCTTCCACTCCTGGGGCTTCTGGGATTCCAAGCTGGGATGTTCCAATTGCTCTTGATGGCAGAGAGCTTAGCAGAATACGTATCTTGCAGATTCTGATTTCTGTGCTTTGTTTCTTCGGTGTCATCCTGAGCCCTGAATGTTTTTATTTCTGGTTTTGGATGTTTTGCAATTTATTTGGTGACCTGGTGGGACAATCCAGATAGCAGTTTATTTTTCAGCAGCCTGAGAAAGTTTTCAGAAAATATCTGGAGCTGTATGTCTACTTGCAAAGGTTGAGGTATTAATTCCATCTCTTCTGTGAGAAAATAGTTCTTAAGTGGGAAAAACAGTAGAAGAGGGAATATCTCAGAAAAGGGAATTGATTCTGAAAATAGCTTTGTGACTGTTACTTGAATCATGGTTGGTATGAACCACTAGTTGCTTTGATCCCTCATTGATAGTACCGATGGACTCAGCCACTGGCCCTATGTCTCACTCTTTATCCTCATCCTGGTAACAATCAATCAGCTTTTCTCTTCTGCCAATATTGTGATCACTTCAAACCATAGAAACTGTGTTCAGCAAACTCACCCTTTGTCTTCATCTTGCTGAATAATAAACTGTTGTGAAACCAACAAAACACAGCATCATAAATAACTGTGTGCTGAATGCCTTACATTATTTTTATTTAAAAAATTGGCATCTTGTTTTCTCACAGATGGGAAAATTTTTGCTGAGAATTTTTGGGAAATATTTTTCAATATTTTAGAAAACAACCTATGTTTTCTCTTTTTCTCAATTAAAAACAGAATGTGTACTAAAATCATTTTACATACACTTAAGTAGAAAGGAGAAGATAAAAGTGACACAGAATCTGATTATTCAGACATAACCAATGTTGACTTTTTGATATATTTTTATAGTCCTTTTTGGTACTGTATACCAGATAGTCTTTTTTGCCATCAATTTCTTTTATACATAGTTAATATACTGTATATATGTGTATATCTATAAATGCATACAATAAATAGTTTTCATATAGTTTTACACACACATAAATATGCCCTATATAGCTATTATAAGGATAATGAAAAATTAAAAATGAAAGAATTATAGGCATTGTAAATAAGGGAAGAGATTTCTCGCTATTCCTTTCTCTTTAAACATTTACTTAAGAAAACCTGTAATTGTAAGTACCTGCTCCTCCCTTTGAAATGTGTATACATCCTTTTGAAAACTAGATAGGCTTTTGGCAGTTTTATGACCCAAAAATGTATTTCTCAAGGATCTTGGAGCCATATCCTTGAATGTAGACATCAAGGGAGATAGTACCTTTATCTCCCAGTCTCTGTGGGAGAGAAGGAGCCTAACTTTGGTAGGTGGCCTGTTCCAAGTTGCAAAACTATTTTCTGCCATAAAGATATGAGAAGTGTGTTTCTTCTCTGGATAAAATCAATTTGCTAATACAAATGATCGCTTCAGTTGCCAGGTGAATTCAGGATGAATGTGTGACAAATGGTGCTATCAAGTCCTATTACTTGAGGACTACTATTTTTCATGAGAACATATATGTAACAGGTTGTGTCTGCTTGGTTGTATAAAATGGTGAGTTTTTGTTTTTTGGTCTTTGCAATCTCTTAGCAGATTGCCTATGATGCGCCTCACATTCTGGTTTGATGCTTATTTAATAATAAAAGGGTTTTACTTATTTACTACATTGGTGGAAAGGATTTGTGGGCTAGAATTTCTTTTAAATTATATTTTTCCAACATTATATGTATAAACATGTGGTATATAAATAAATATAATAGCATAGAAATATTCTAAAGTCTTAGTTGAAAGATAATCTTAAGAAGGGCTTGAGGAGATATCATCTTTCTTATGTTTATTATTAATATTTTCAAATTAAAAATACTCAGGCCATCCTATCTAGGTTTTGAAAATACATAAAATAATTATTTGCATTTTTTGGTAACAATTATATTATATATACATTTCTAGCTTTGTAAAGGGACTACCTGTGTCTTGATTCAACTGACAACAACTTTTCTGAAAAGTGAAAGATAATTCAAAACAACTTAAACACCAATTAATTTTCCCATAAAAAATGAAAAATTTACAGATTTGTTCCACTAGACTAAAACAATCCTAACATTATTTTTTGTTATACTGTATTAATATAATGAGAATTTAAATTACTTATGGGGAAAAGCAAATATGTCAAGTTATCTATGCAGTAGCAAGAGAAACCATGGAAGATGTCTAACTGAGTGTAAATGTCATTAGCATTTAGCTATCTTATTTCTTCTTCTTTATGCAGATTTTTGCATTCAAGGTCATTATTATGCCTGCTGATGTCCTAGACTCAATGTTATTTAATTTTGGTGGTATTATCGCGTTCTTCTGTGTATTCTTTTACTAGGGTGAAAAATGACCAATGTAAGTAACTTTTTTTTTTTTTTAAACAGGGACGATAGTTTTTATTTTGGCTGCAATACTAATAGATTTTTACTGGTTCTTCCTCTGGAGGCTTTGCTGTGAGGTTAACTGACTTCCTGCCATCATGCTTTTACTTAGAAGTTTAGCGTATACACACGCGAAACACCTAAGTCCAGAGTGTGTGTGACTTCAGGGTACCTGGATAGATCACTATGACAATCTGATGGTCTAGGAACTTATTACTGGGAAATTGCCTTGTATCACACTAGAATCTCAAGTCAACTTTTGTGTTGTTCCTTTGTTTTTTTTCAGCATTTTCATTATTATTTTGGTGAGAAAAGATTTCATAGGCTGCTACCAGCAGGATTATTAAAAGCCAGAAGTCTGATAATTTTTCTTTTAACTATAAAATGCACATTTTAGTAAAGCTGGACAAAACTGAGAAGTAAAAAGAGAACATAGAAAATAATCACTCATTATCTGACCATTGAGATAAACACCAACATTGTAAATGTGTTCTTTGAAGTCTTTTTTTCTACGCCCATAAATAGCATTGAACTCCGCATTAAAGGCATTTGGAACAGCTTACTTTTGGGTCTTATAAAACTTGACACTTGGAAATTTGTAATCATAAAATCGCTAAAGTTGTTGATATAATTAATATAATTCCAGTTTTTTGGGCAAGAGAAGTTACTTCATCCCTTGATCTAAAAATAAATTAATTTTACAGGTGTGTTGATATTTCAAGCGACAGAATAATTTAAAAATAAGCACTGAATATTAGCAGTGAAGTTTAGTTGTTACTTCATTGAGCATGTAATAATAATGTTGACTGGGTTTGAGAAAAGAGGTAAAAGGTTGAATTGAGTAAAAAGATCAAGACAGACAAAGTTAACTCTTGGTTCCCAAATTCTTTTTTTTTTTTTTTTTTTTTTTTTGCCATATAATGCCATAGTCAATAAACAAATCCTTGGACTGCATACTCTGGCACTGTGCTTGGGCCAGAGTTATGGTATTTAAACAGGCAACACCTTCTCTTATGGAGCTTACAATCCAGCATGGGAATAGACTGCAAGCAGATGTACATTGTGGCATTTCTAAAAACCATTCTGTTAATTTTAAAACCTTTGGTAACATCCTACCAAAAAAAGAAAAGATAAGAAAAGAAAAATTAAAACAAAGAGATTTCAAATCACTTTGAAAATACTGCTTTTCTCATATTTGCTAAAAGTGGCACCCTCTAAAATCACATACACATACTCTTCCAGTTCTAGCTTGCTCATACTCTCTGTACACTTGTTTATGATAAGGAACATTATATCAGACTGTCAATAATGAAATGACTATCAAACCTAAATCAAAGGGTTATCTTATTCCAGAAAATGTTTAAAGTATATATCCAGAGAGGCACAAAATCCATTGAAACTGAGTGTTTCCACCTCCCAAACCTGTTGCCAGAACTAAACTCTGAAGAGTTTAGTTTAACCAAACTACTTTACTATACATGAACTGAGAGTAGATCAAGAAAGGCAGGGCTTGTGTGATCTCAAGTCTAAATTATTAGCACATCCCATGAACCAAGGGCGTGTGCTGGCTCCCAAGAGATTGGCTACTGGAGTCCAAGACAATTACCCAATCCTTCATCATGTGATAGGGAGTGCTTGTCTCAGTTGATCTCTGGATGGGGAAAAACCTTTGGAGTGGCCAAGAGATCTTTCATGCCAGTGAGTGCACACCCACCTGTAGAGCTTCGACAGGCTATGTACAGTTGTCCAGCACAGAAGTGCAAAGAAATGGGCTTTCACACTTAAGTCCTTCAAATTTTGGGTTAGTGCATTCTCCCCACTGCAAATTCACATACAAAAAAACCATATACCTCTTGCACAAAAGTTGATGTTTCTAAACTCTTTTCTTCTTTCTTTCATTCTCTTTCCTGCCTCTTTCTTTTTTTATTTTTGTTTTACAATATACAATTTATCATTGACAGTAGTCACCCTGTTGTGCCATCAAATATTAGGTCTTATTCATTCTTCTTTTTTTTACCCATTAACCATCCTCATCACCCCTCCACCCTCCCACTGCCCTTTGTAGCCTCTGGTAATCATCCTTCTACTCTCTATCTCTGTGAGTTCAATTGTTTTGATTTTTAGATCCCACAAATAAGTGAGAACATGGGATGTTTGTCTTTCTGTGCCTGGCTTATTTCACTTAACATAATGATGTCCAGTTCTATCCATGTTGTTACAAATGACTGCATCTCATTCTTTTTAATGGTTGAATAGTACTCTGTTGTGTATATGTACCACATTTTCTTTATCTGTTCAACTGCTGATGGACACTTAGGTTGCTTCTAATCTTAGCTATTGTAAACAGTGCTGCAACAAACATAGGAGTGCATATATCTTTTCAATATACCTATTTCCTTTTTTGGAGTATATACCTAGCAGTGGGATTGCTGGATCATACAATAGTTCAATTTTTTAGTTTACTGAGGAATCTCCAAACTATTCTCTATAGCAGTTGTACTAATTTACGTTCCCACCAACAATGTGCAAAGGTTCCCTTTTCTCCACATCCTTGCCAGCATTTGTTAGTGCCTATCTTTTGGTTATAAGCCGTTTTAACTGGGGTGAGATGGTATCCCATTGTAGTTTTGATTTGCATTTCTTTGATGATCAAAGATGTTGAGCACCTTTTCGTATGCCTGTTTGCCATTTGTATGTCTTCTTTTGAGAAATGTCTATTCAAATACTTTGCCCATTTTTAAAATCAGATTATTAGATTTTTTTTTTCCTATAGAGTTGTTTGAGCTCCTTTTATATTCTGGTTATTAATCCCTCGTCAGGTACATAGTTTGCAAATATTTTCTCCTAGTCTTGTCTCTTCATTTTGTTGATGGTATCCTTTGCTGTGCAGAAGCTTTTTAACTTGATGTGATCCCATTTGCCCATTTTTGATTTGGTCGCCTGTGCTTGTGGGGTATTGCTCAAGAAATTTTTCCCAGAACAAAGTCCTGAAACATTTTCTCAATGTTTTCTTGTAGTAATTTCATGCTTTGAGGTCACAGATTTAAGTCTTTAATCATTTTGATTTGATTTTTGTATATGGCTAGAGATAGGGGTCTAGTTTTATTCTTCTCCACATGGATATCCAGTTTTCTTAGCACCATGAATCGAAGAGACATTTTCCCAGGGCATGTTCTTGACACCTTTGTTCAAAATGAGTTCACTGTAGGTGTGTGGATTTGATTCTGGCTTCTGTGTTCTGTTCCATTGGTTGATGTGTCTGTTTTATGTCAGTACCATGCTGTTTTGGTTACTGTAGATTTGTGGTATAATTTGAAGTCAGGTAATGTGATTTCTCCAGTTTTGTTCTTTTTGCTCAGGATAGCTTTGGCTATTCTGGGTCTTTTGTAGTTCCACATACGTCTTAGGATTGTTTTTTTCTATTTCTGTGAAGAACGTCATTGGTATTTTGATAGGGATTGCATTGAATCTGTAGATTGCTTTGGGCAGTATGGACATTTTAACAATATTGATTCTTCCAACACATGAACATGGGGTAGCTTTCCACTTTTTATGTGAGTATAAAATATTTTTTCCATGTGTTTGTGTCATCTACAATTTCTTTCATCAGTGTTTTGTAGTTTTTCTTGTAGAGATCTTTCACCTCCTGGGTTAAATATATTCCTAGGGTTTTATGGTTTGTTTGTTTGCTTTGGTAGCTATTGTAAATTGGATTGCCTTCTTAATCTGTTTCTCAGCTTGGGCATTATTGGTGTGTAGAAATGCTAGTGATTTTTATTCTTTGATCTTGTATCCTGAAATGCTACTGAATTCATTTATCAAATCTAATAATTTCTTGGTGGAGTCTTTAGGGTTTTCTAGATATAAGATCATGTCATTAGCCAACAGGGACAATTTGATTTCCTCTTTTCCAATTTAAATGCCTTTTATTTCTTTTTCATGCCTGCTTGCTGTGGCTAGGACTTTCAGTACTGTGTTGACTAGGAGCTGTGAGAGTGGACTTCCTTGACTTGTTCCAGTTCTTAGGGACAACTTTTTCCCCATTCAGGATGATGTTCACTGTGGGTTTGTCATATATGGCCTTTATTATGTTAAGGTATGCTTCTTCTATGAATAGTTTGTTGAGGTTTTTATCATGAAGGAGTGCTGAATTTTATCAAATGGTTTTGTACATCTATTGAGATGGTCGTGTGGTTTTTGTCCTTAATTCATTCTATGTGATGAATCACATATGTTGATTTGCATATTTCGATCCCATCTTGCATTTCTGAAATAAAACCCACTTGATCATGGTATATTATCTTTTGGATGTGCCATTGGTTTCAGGGGGCTTGTATTTTGTTAAGAATTTTTGCATGTATGTTCTTGGGGAATATTGGTCTGTAGTTTTCTTTTTTGTTGTGTTTTTATCTGGTTTTTGTATCAGGGTGACACTGGCTTCATAAACTAAGTTAGGGAGGATTCCCTCCTCCTCAATTTGTTGAAACAGTTTCACTATGATGGGTATCAGTTTTCTTTGTATGTTATTAGAATTCAACTATAAATCCATCTGGTCATATGCTTTTTGTTGCAGTTGTTGGGAGATTATTATTATTATTATTACTGATTCAATCTCACTACTTGTCATCGGTTGGTTCAGGATTTCTGTTTCTTTCTGGTTCAATGTTGGGGGTTATATGTTTCCTCTATCCATTTCCTCTAGGTTTGCTGGTTTGTGAGCATATAGTCATTCATGATAGTCTCTGATGATCTTTTGTATCTATAATATAAATGTTAATGAATTTTTTTTAATAATCAAATTTTCATTTCATCAACCTGTTATATTATTTCTTTGATCTTAAATTTATTTAATTTTGCTCCAATCTTTATTACTTCTTTTCCTCTGCTAGCTTTGGGATTGGTTTGTTCTTGTTTTTTGTAGGTCCTTGAGGTAAAATTTTGTTAATTTGTGATCTTTTCTTTTTTTAATGTAGGCATTTAACACTGTGCATGTTCCTCTTAGAACTACTTTTGATATATCCCAGAGGTTTTTCTTTTAACTTTTATTTTAGGTTCAGGGGCACATGTGCAGGTTTGTTATACAAGTAAATTGCATGTCACAGGGGTTTGGGGTACAGATAATTTTGTCACCCAGATAATAAGCATAGTACCCAGCAGGTAGTTTATCAGTCCTCCCCCTTCTTCCACCTTCTACCCTCAAGTAGGCCCTGGTATCTGTTGTATCCTTCCTTGTGTACATTTGTAATCAATGTTTAGCTCCCACTTATAAGAAAGAACATGTGCTATTTGGTTTTCTGTTCTTGCATTAGTTTGCATGTGATTGTGGCCTCCAGCTCCATTCACATTGGTGCAAAGGACATAATCTTATCCTTTTATGGCTACATAATATTCTATGTTATATATGTACTACATATTCTTTATCCAGTACTACTGATGGGCATTTAGGTTGATTCCATATCTTTGTTAGTGTGAAAAGTGCTGCAGTGAACATACATGTGCATGTGTCTTTATGGTAGAGTGATTTACATTCCTTTGGGTATATACCCAGTAATGGGATTGCTGGCTCAAATGGTGGTTCTGTTTTAAGTTCTTTGAGAAATAGCCACAGTTCTTTCCATGATGGCTGAACTAATTTGCATTTTCAACAGCAGCATATACACGTTCCCTTTTCTCCACAACCTCACCAGCATCTGTTATTTTTTGACTTTTTAATAATAGCCATTCTGACTGGTGTGAGATGGTATCTCATTGTGGTTTTTATTTGCATTTCTTCAATGATTAGTGATGTTGAGAATTTTTAATATGCTTGTTGACTGCATTTTTGAAAAATATCTGTTCATGTTCTTCACCCAATTTTTAATGGAGTTGTTTGTTTATTGCTTATTAATTTAAATTCCTTATAGATTCTGGATATTGGACCTTTGTCAGATGCATAGTTTGCAAATATTTTCTCCCATTCTGTAGGTTGTCTGGTTACTCTGTCAATACTTTATTTTGCTGTGCATAAACTCTTTAGTTTAATTAGGTTGTATTTGTCAGTTTTTGTTTTTGTTGCAATTACTTTTGGCATCATCATCATGAAAATTTTGCCAGTATCCCAGAGGTTTTGGTATGTTGTGTTTCCATTTTCATTTATTTCAAAAAAAATTTCGATTTTGGACTTAATATTTTTGACCCAAATGTCGTTGAGGAGCATGTTGTTCAATTTCTATGTATTTGTATATTTTCCAGCATTTCACTTGGCATTGATTTCTAATTTTATTCCTTTGTGTCCTGAAAAGATACTTTATATGATTTAAATTTTAAAAATTCATTGAGACTTGTTTAGTGGCTTAAAATGTGCTCTATCTTGGAGAACGTTCAACATGCTGATGAAAAAAATGTGCACTTTGTGGGTTTGGGGTAGAACATTTTATAAATTTCTGTTAGGTCCATTTGGTCTAAAGTTCAACTATAAGCCCAATTCTCTTTTTTTTTTTTTGGAGATGGAGTCTCACTCTGTCACCCAGGCTGGAGTGCAGTGGCACGATCTCAGCTCACTGCAACCTCTGCCTCCCAGGTTCAAGTGATTCTTCTGTCTCAGCCTCCCAAGTAGCTGGGATTACAGGCGCCCACCACCATGCCCAGCTAAATTTTGCTTTTTTAGTAGAGATGAGGTTTCACCATGTTGGCCAGGCTGGTCTTGAACTCCTGACCTCAGGTGATCTGCCCACCTCGACCTCCCAAAGTGCTGGGATTACAAGCGTAAGCCACAGCACCCAGGCTAAGCCCAATATTTCTTTGTTGATTTCATGTCTCAGTGATCTGTCTAGTGCTGTAAGTGGGATGTTGGAATTCCCTACTTTATTGTAATGCTGTCCATCTCTTTCTTTAGGTCTAGAAATAGTTGTTTTATGGATTTGGGTGCTCTGGTCTTGGGTGCACATCTTTTTAGGACTGTTATAACCTGTTGTTGAATTGATCCCTTTATTATAATATCTTTTTTTCCCCTGTGTTTGTCTTTGTAGTTTCATGAAGTTCTGCTGTGTTGCCCTTTGATTCCTTTCTCTTCCTCCTTTGTGTAACTGTTTTACAAGTTCTGTGAGTTTTACACTTGTGTGTGTTTTCATGATAGTAAATACCTTTTGTTTCCTTGTTTAGCATTTCTTGCAGGGCTGGTCTAGCAGTGCTGAATTGTCTTAGCAGGAAAATTCTCCTACATTTATGAAGCTTATTCTAACTGGAAATAAAATTTATTGTTGGAAGTTTTTTTTTTTTCTTCACTTAGCACTTTGAAAATAGCATTCCGTTCACTTATGGATTATAAGGTTTCTTCTGAGAAGTCCACTGTTAGTCTGATGGGGTTTCCTTCATGGTGACTGGACACTTTTCTCTTGCTGATTTTATAATTATTTTCATCACATTGATTTTGGACAGTCTGATGACTATATGGTGTGCTTAAATCTGTTTTGCAATGTATTTTCCTGGTGATCAGTGGGTCTCCTGTATCTGAATGTCTAAATATCTTGCTAGTCTAGGGAAGTTTTCATCAATATATTTTTAAATAGGTTTTTTAAACTTTTTGTTTTTTCTTCTCTGTAAGTTAATACCGATGATTAGTAAGTTCAGTTGCTTTATGTAGTCTCATACTTCTCAAAGGATTTGTTTATTCTTTTTTTCTTTATTTTTGTCTGGATTAATTCAAAATCTTGTCTTCACATACTGAAATTCTTTATTCTGCTTCAACTTATCTATCGTTAAAGCTTTCAAATGTAGTTTGCAATTCTTTCAATAATTTTTTTTATTTCCAGAAGTTCTGTTTTTGTTTTTATTTTTAAATGTTTTTTAAAAAGATATCTATATCCATCTCTTTGGTAAATATCTCATTTATGTCCTGAATCGATTTTCTGATTTCTTTCTATTTTTCTGACTTCTTGTCCTACTGCAGTAGCAATAGGGTTTATGATTGATCTTTGTTAATCAAGAGAAGTATTTGGGTGTCTCAGGCAATAGGCTGGGCTGTGGAACACTCAGTGTTCTGGGTCCTGTGCTCAGCTTTGGAGAGGGGTGTGAAGCTGGGTGAAGCTGGACTGAGCAAGTCTGCAGTAGGGCCTGCTAATGACAGGTGTAAGCACTGGCCTGGATGAGAGTCCAGGGGCATTCCTCAGGCCCCTGGAGAAATGCCCAGCCAAGGAGCAGAGCAACCACTGCTGCAATGATGTCCCAGCACAGGAAGTGAGGGGTGGCCCCCATGCCAAGGTAAGGTAAGCAGGAGTGGTACTTGCCTCCCTCTCATGCTCCAGTCCTAGCACAGCTCACTCTCCTATCCCAACCTAGGGAGCAGGTTTGGATACTTAGTAAAGTCACACATAGGCTGCTTTTAGTCCACAAAGCTGTTTCTGGCCATGGAATTTGCTATATAGGCCAAAACCGCACCTCTCAGGCAAATCTTGTGCTCTGGTCCTGTGAAGGGGAGAATCCCAATTCTGGCACCCGTGGCTGGAGTTCACGGTACACTGGTTTACTAGTACTGGATGTGGGGACCCCTCCCCTGCTTGAGACTCAAATTTCCAACCCTCTGCCTGGGACTTTCTAATGCTAATGGCTGATGCTACTGCTAGGTTGAAGGATTCATCATGCTGCTTGCTGGAGCTAGAATTGAGAATAACACCCTCCTATCTGTGCCTATCTCTGGGAAAATGCCCGAGGCACTTCCCAGTGCCATTCCTTCTCACAGCCTCCTGGCTCTTCCCCAAGTAAGATCCAGGGCTTGGGAAGGTCAAGTTGCTCTCCCATGATATAGATTTTATGGTTCCCCAGTGAGAAGGTGGATTGCAGAAGGATACTCACTCCCTGTCTCCTGTATTGGGGGTTCACTCACAGTTTTCAGCTGGACTCTGCCATGCGGGCTGCCTGCCTGTCTTCTCTTTCTCAGTATTTGAAGTTTCCTTTAACTTTTCTGTTGAATTATCATTTTCCTTCTTGGATAAAAATTCACTGTGTGAATCTCTGCATGTTAGTTTGCTTCTTCCAAATTGGCGAGGCCATAAAATCTACTTTCAAAGGATGCCTCCTACATACATTTTCTGCTTTGGAAGAAATCACCTGGGCATGATAATCGGGGCTGTCACATATTAGAGATGCTAAGGAGGAAATTTGGCTAGAGTATAAAGTCTTGAGCTGAAGGGAAGCACTGACTGTGCAGGAAACTTCAGGAAAATGATGACATCACCACCCACCCTTCACAACTGAAAAGTAATATTGCTAATTTTCATAATAGCCAACAATTATTGAATTCTTACTATGTGCTCCATCTGTACCAAGTGAATTGTTTGACTTAAGATCCATAATGATTTCGAGGAATGTACTGTTGCCACATTTTACAATTGAGAAAACTGAGACTGGCAGAGCTTAAACAATGGACTTAAGATCACATAGCTGGTAGCAGCTGACCAGCGACTCAAACCCAAAGACTCAAGGCTGTCTGCTTTAAATCCTGAGCTCTTAGCTTTTGGAAACTTTTCTTCCATGTTTTGCAACTGACATTAAAAACATAGTCTTTTTGCCAACGTGACATTTTCTTCAATGTCCTTTGGAATCAGTTATTAAAGAACTAATAATTTAAGTTATTCTATTAATAGAACCTGTTCTAGATCAGCATGTGGCTATTCCCTCAAACTAGCTATCTAAAACCAGAGGTGGTACTTTAATTAAGATGAAGTACATTAGAAGCCTAGAATGTTTGAAGGATTATTCTATTGTATTTTAGAAAAAAAATAGTCTATTGAGTGTTCACTGGTGCGTGCCACAAATTCTTCAAAAAACTAGAAATAATATATAGTATGGAAAACAAGCTGTATCTGCCTGAGGTTTGACTATACATGATTCAAGTAAAAATTTATTAATTCTTTCTGTGTTAAAGTAAACATCAAATACATTTTATTAAAACTAAGAGCACAAGATAGAAAAACTGAGGTTTTTAGTTATTGGACATTAGACCTTAGACATTAGAAGGAAATATGAAGGAAGGAAGGAAATTTGAAAATACACAGCTTAATATTAACAATTTTCAAACCCCTCACTCATTCACCCTTGTTGTAAAGCACATTTTGGTATCTGACCAGTTCTCTCCCCGCCATCAGTGCCATTCTAATCCAAACCACTTTTAGCTCTCTCTGAGTCCCTGCAATGACTACTGACTTGTCTGCCACCTTCCGCCTCTGTTCCCCACAGTCTATTGTGTTCACAGCAGCCATCCAGGGCACCCTTTACAATTCAGTCAAGTCATGGTGTTCTCCTTCTTAAAGGCTTGCAGTGGTCTCCATAAGGTGAGACCTTGTCAGTGTCTCAAGCCTTGACTGTGGGCTGCCTATCAGAACTCCTCATGTAGCCCTTTTCCCCTCACTCATTGAGCTCCAGCTCCCCCTCATCCCTCAAACATGCCAAGCCCACTTCTGCATGGCAGCTTCTTACTTGCTGTTTCTTCTGCCTAGATCCGTCTTCCCCCAGATACCTGTGAGATTTGTATTTTCACTTCCTGCATGGCTCTCCCTCTCTAGACGTTGCCTTCTCAATAATATCTTCCCGACCACCTTGTATAAAATTACACTTCTCTAGTACCTATATTTCTCTATCTCATTGCACTGCTTTCCCTGCTTCATAGCACTTGTCATTATCTAACTTCTGTTTATTTATATGTTTATCTTGTTGTTGTCCATCATCCCCCTCTCCCCATACACACTTGAAGAACGTAGCTCCCTGAGGGCAGGCACTTAGTGTTTTTTCCTGTTGTACACCAGTGCCTAGAGCAGTGCCTGGTATATAGTAGGTGCTCTATAGGCCTTAGTTTAATGAAGGAGTTTAATAGACTTTAATAAAGATAAAATTAGTTTATCTTAGTTTAATAAAGATAAAATTAACATTTATTGTAGAGAATGAAAAAAATATGGGAAGATACAAAGAACGGGCATCTCCAAAGAGCTACTGTTAGCACTTTATTGGATTGCTTCCAGGCTTTTCTAAGAATATATTTTCATGGGAATCGAATTATGCTTTATATGAAGTCTGTACCCAGATTTTCAATATAATATTACATTTAGAGCATTTCCACATTATACATGACTTTTGGTTAGATATTTTCTTTGCTAAATCATAAAATTTTTGTTTCTGCTATGTTTCCAAGTCATTCATATAACTTAATAAAATAATAACTATATATACTTATTTATATCTAAAGGATATGCAGTAATTGGCATCATTTACAGAAATTTAACATTAAAGTAGAAATGATATTTTTTAAAGTCCATGGTGGCTGGCATAATTTCCCAAAGGGTGATTTTCTAAACCAACCTTACCATGTCAATATTTCAGGTGCTGGGACTACTAAGTCTGTGCTAGGACACTTTAAAATTGCTTTATATTCAGCACAAGGGTTATTGAAATGGCAACATGTTTGGCCTAGCTAGAAAAATCTATGTCATTAAAATATTCTTGATATGCAACCCTGGGAACATATCCCATACATAATGTATTCATAAAAAGTTCATTTTATTTACAGCTTGTCATATAATATGGTACAAAGAAGCACAGTTCTGATGCACTTCAATTGAATTACGCTCTTCTTTTTGACACAGTGGGGAAATGTATTTGTAAAAATGAATAAACACACTTTGAACTGCCTAATTTTTTGAAAAGGAGGCAAAAAGAAACATGTTATTCCATTATTAAAACATCTATGGCAATAGACATTTTAGACATTTAATAGCTGTTTGTTATCTAAATTGGGTGCCTGAAATACTTTATGTCAAAACTTGATGACAGCGACTTTAGAAAGCAGTGAACTCCTAGAAAAATATTTTTCAGAGTTGCAGTTTTATAATGTGGATATGAAAAAAATCTGTTGTTGCCTTTTCTAGCATCTAATACTTTGATGTTTAATTCAAAGAAAGATTTTCATAATTGACTGGTGTGGCAAATCTTCTGTTATTCCAGATATGGATAGATATAGTGTTTATTTTTGTGGGACAGATGTGCCAGTACAGTTTTTGGACATTTTTTTTTTCATAGCAAAATTGACAGACACCAGGCAAATAAATTATTTTTTCTTCTTAAGCAATTCATTAACTTATAAATCAATAATAATAGAAAAGGTAGAATGCTGAGACTGGAAAGGAAATGAGAAGTACTCTATAATACTTTAAAAGAATTATCAGTATCCATCTATTATGACACATTTCTAATAAGGTCTGAATTCTGTTGTGAACCATTTAGTATTCCTTCCAATTCTTGGGCCACTAAATAATTCCCCCTTTCTTGATATCTGGAGATACCTACTCTTGGTTATGGGCATTCCTGAGGAGAAAACGGATGGATCAGTTGAAATGCATTGTTATTACAGGAAAAAGAAAAACCCCAAGTGCACAACTCTAAGTATGTGTTCTGCTATGAAGAGAATAGCCAAAAGCCACCACATTAGTTAAAAATTGTGCATTAAATAATTTTTTTTAATACTTTAAGTTCTAGGGTACATGTGCACAATGTACAGATTTGTTACATATGTATACATGTGTCATGTTGGTGTGCTGCACCCATTAATTCGTCATTTATGTTAGGTATATCTCCTAATGCTATCCCTTCTCCCCTCAGTCCCCACAATAGGACCCAGTGTATGATGTTCCCCTTCCTGTGTCCAAGTGATCTCATTGTTCAATTCCCACCTATGAGTGAGAACATGCGGTGTTTGGTTTTCTGTTCTTGCGATAGTTTGCTGAGAATGATGGTTTCCAGCTGCATCCATGTCCCTACAAAGGACATGAACTCATCCTTTTTTCAGCTGCATAGTATTCCATGGTGTATACGTGCCACATTTTCTTAATCCAGTCTGTCACTGATGGACATTTGGATTGATTTCAAGTCTTTGCTATTGTGAATAGTGCTGCAATAAGCATATGTGTGCATGTGTCTTTATAGCAGCATGACTTATAATCCCTTGGGTATATCCCCAGTAATGGGATGGCTGGGTCAAATGGTATTTCTAGTTTTAGATCCTTGAGGAATTGCCACACTGTTTTCCACAATGGTTGAACTAGTTTACAGTCCCACCAACAGTGTAAAAGTGTTCCTATTTCTCCACATCCTCTCCAGCACCTGTTGTTTCCTGACTTTTTAATGATTGCCATTCAAACTTGTTGTGAGATGATATCTTATTGTGGTTTTGATTTGCATTTCTCTGATGGCCAGTGATGATGAGCATTTTTTCAAGTGTCTGTTGGCCATATGAATGTCTTCTTTTGAGAAATGTCTATTCATATCCTTTGCCCACTTTCTGATGGGGCTGTTTGTTTTTTTCTTGTAAATTTGTTTGAGTTCTTTGTAGGTTCTGGATATTAGCCCTTTGTCAGATGAGTAGATTGCAAAAATTTTCTCCCATTCTGTAGGTTGCCTGTTCACTCTGATGGTAGTTTCTTTTGCTGTGCAGAAGCTCTTTAGTTTAATGAGATCCCATTTGTCAATTTTGGCTTTTGTTGTCATTGCTTTTGGTGTTTTAGACATGAAGTCCTTGCCCATGCCTATGTCCTGAATGGTATTACCTAGGTTTTCTTCTAGGGTTTTTATGGTATTAGGTCTAACATTTAAGTCTCTAATCCATCTTGAATTAATTTTCATATAAGGAATAAGGAAAGGATCCAGTTTCAGCTTTCTACTTGTGGCTAGCCAATTTTCCCAGCACCATTTATTAACTAGGGAATCCTTTCCCCATTTCTTGTTTTTGTCAGGTTTGTCAAAGATCAGATGGCTGTAGATGTGTGATCTTATTTCTGAGGGCTCTGTTCTGTTTTCTATATCTCTGTTTTGGTACCAGTACCATGCTGTTTTGGTTACTGTAGCCTTGTAGTATAGTTTGAAGTCAGGTAGCGTGATGCCTCCAGCTTTGTTCTTTTGGCTTAGGATTGTCTTGGCAATTGCAGGGTCTTCTTTGGTTCCATATGAACTTTAAAGCAGTTTTTCCCAATTCTGTGGAGAAAGTCATTGGTAGCTTAATAGGGATGGCATTGAATCTATAAATTACCTTGGGCAGTATGGCCATTTTCACAATATTCATTCTTCCTATCCATGAGCATGGAATGTTCTTCCATTTGTTTGTGTCCTCTTTTATTTCACTGAGCAGTGGTTTGTAATTCTCCTTGAAGAGGTCCTTTACATCCCCTGTAAGTTGGATTCCTAGGTATTTTATTCTCTTTGAAGCTATTGTGAATGGAAGTTCATTCATGATTTGGCTCTCTGTTTGTCTGTTACTGGTGTGTAAGAATGCTTGTGATTTACGCACATTGATTTTGTACCCTGAGACTTCGCTGAAGTTGCTTATCAGCTTAAGGAGATTTTGGGCTGAGACAATGGGGTTTGCTAAATATACAATCATGTCATCTGCAAACAGGGACAATTTGACCTCTTCTTTTCCTAATACCCTTGATGTCTTTCTCTTGCCTGATTGCCCTAGCCAGAACTTCCACAACTATGTTACATAGGAGTGGTGAGAGAGGGCATCTCTCTGTTCTTTTACATTTGCTGAGGAGTGCTTTACTTCCAATTATGTGGTCAATTTTGGAATAAGTGTGATGTGGTGCTGAGAAGAATGTATATTCTGTTGATTTGGGGTGGAGAGTTCTGTAGATGTCTATTAGGTCCACTTGGTGCAGAGTTGAGCTCAATTTCTGGATATCCTTGTTTACTTTCTGTCTCGTTGATCTGTTTAATGTTGACAGTGGGGTGTTAAAGTCTCCCATTATTATTGTATGGGAGTCTAAGTCTCTTTGTAAGTCTCTAAGGACTTGCTTTATGAATCTGGGTGCTCCTGTATTGGGTGCACATATATTTAGGATAGTTAGCTCTTCCTGATGAATTGATCCCTTTACCATTATGTAATGGCCTTCTTTGTCTCTTTTGATCTTTGATGGTTTAAAATCTGTTTTATCAGAGACTAGGATTGCAACCCCTGTGTTTTTTTGTTTTCCAATTGCTTGGTAGATCTTCCTCCATCCCTTTATTTTGAGCCTATGTGTGTCTCTGCATGTGAGATGGGTCTCCTGAATACAGCAAACTGATGAGTCTTGACTCTTTATCCAGTTTGCCAGTCTGTGTCTTTTAATTGGACCATTTAGTCCATTTACATTTAAGGTTAATATTGTTGTGTGTGAACTTGATCCTGTCATGATGATATTAACTGGTTATTTTGCTCGTTAGTTGATGCAGTTTCTTCCTATCATCGATGGACTTTACATTTTGGCATGTTTTTGCAATGGCTGGTACCTGTTGTTCCTTTCCATGTTTAGTGCTTCCTTCAGGATCTCTTGTAGGGCAGGCCTGGTGGTGACAAAATCTCTAAGCATTTGCTTGTCTGTAAAGGATTTTATTTCTCCTTCACTTATGAAACTTAGTTTGGCTGGATATGAAATTCTGGGTTGAAAATTATTTTCTTTAAGAATGTTGAATATTGACCCCCACTCTCTTCTGGCTTGAAGAGTTTCTGCCGAGAGATCTGCCGTTACTGAAGCTTGTGCATTTGTCATGTAGTTCTCATGTTATGGTTTTCATCTCTATCAGTTCTTTTAAGGTCTTCTCTGCATTGATTATTCTAGTTATCCGTTCATCCATTCTTTTTTCAAGGTTTTTAGTTTCTTTGCACTGGTTACATAGTTCCTCCTTTAGCTCTGAGAAGTTGGATCGACTGAAGCCTTCTTCTCTCAACTTGTCAAAATCGTTCTCCATCCAGCTTTGTTCCATTGCTGGCGATGAGCTGCGTTCTTTTGGAGGGGGAGATGCACTCTGATTTTTTGAATTTCCAGCTTTTCTGCACTGCTTTTTCCCCATCTTTGTGGTTTTATCTGCCTTTGGTCTTTGATGATGGCAAAGTACTGATGGGATTTTGGTATGGGTGTCCTTTCTGCTTGTTAGTTTTCCTTCTAACAGTCAGGACCCTCAGCTGTAGGTCTGTTGGAGTTTGCCTGAGGTCCACTCCAGACCCTGTTTGTCTGGGTATCAGCAGAGGAGGCTGCAGAAGATAGAATATTGCTGAACAGCGAGTGTTGCTGTCTGATTCTTGCTCTGGAAGCTTCGTCTCAGGGGTGTCCCCCACCGTGTGAGGTGCGAGGTATCGATCTGCACCTAGTGGGTGATGTCTCCCAGTTAGGCTACTCAGGGGTCAGGGACCTACTTGAGCAGGCAGTCTGTCCGTTCTCAGATCTCAACCTCCATGCTGGGAGGTCCACCACTCCCTTCAAAGCTGTCAGACCAGGGCATTTACCTCTGCCGAGTTTTCTGCTGCTTTTTGTTTTACAGATGCAGGCCGGCCTCCTTGAGCTGTGGTGGGCTCCACCCATTTCGAGCCTCCCAGTGGCTTTGTTTACCTACTTAAGCCTCAGCAATGGCAGGCACCCCTCCCCCAGCCTCACTGCGGCCTTACAGTTAGATCTCAGACTGCTGTGCTAGCAATGAGGGAGGCTCCGTGGGTGTGGGACCCTCTGGGGCAGGTGTGGGATATAATTTCCTGGTGTGCCGTTTGCTGGGACCGTTGGTAAAGCACAGTATTGGGTGGGAGTTACCCAATTTTCCAGGTGTTGTGTGTCTCAATTTCCTTTGGCTAGGAAAAGGAATTCCCTTCCCGTTTGCGCTTCCCGGGTGAGGTGATGCCTCGCCCTGCTTCAGCTCTTGCTGGCTGAGTTGCACCCATGGACCAGTGCCAACTGTCTGACATGCCCCAGGGAGATGAACTCGGTACCTCAGTTGAAAATGCAGAAATCACCCGTGTTCTGTGTTGCTCATGCTGGGAGCTGGAGGCTGGAGCTGTTCCTATTTGGCCATCTTGGGCACGCCCCAAATACTTTTTGTATTAGAGGATGAAGAGCTCTTTTGATCATCATTTCTGAGTATTAATGGGCTTTTTTATTTGATGACAGTGTTAATTAACAGAAAGTAACTAATGGAATTAATTGACCTATTTCTATAGCCATATTCTCTGTTAGGAATCTGAGTGCTAGTTCAGTGTCTCCAGACAATAAATCTAGCCCTAGCCCTTATATTTTCTGATTAAAGGTGTGGTCATAACTATCTGTTCTTTTGAGAGATTTTGAGGAACAATCTGAGACTAGGTGTTATATTTGTGAGTGAGTCCCGGGGAAAATGGACTATAATGAGACCTAAAGTTTAAAACCCAAGCTGAGATTGTAATAGTTTAAATACAGGATGAAGTCAGTGTTCAAGGGACTGTTGCAATGACTGTGGGACAGAAGAAACTTATTGGGGACAGCATCAGGTGGGATTAGAATAATTAAATAGGGAGCTGTATGTATATGATGTTGAAATGCTTAACTGATGGAGCCTGAGGAGCAGGACCAATACTACCAACAGAGAACAATACCAAAGGAAAGGGACTACAGGGCTTAGTTAGGTAGGCTGGCCCCTCCAACTCTATCTGCTCCTCACTCTGCTGATTCTGGCAACTGTAATTCAGGATGAGGCTCTCAGCACCTTGAGGAACCAAAGGTGCCAGATAGGCAGGTGAGAGCTCCATTTAGATATACTGGCTACACTTGGTAGGGGGTTAGATAGGGAGGCTATAGGCCTCCCTATAGGCTGATGTTCTTGAGAACAATTAAAATTTATGTCCAATACAAAATATAGCAGGTTTGGAAGCAGTGGAATCTTCTAGGGCATCTCATGTTTCACTACATAAGGCTGTTATTGATCTGTGGAGTCTGTGTAGCTATTGACAGAGATGTTAGATTTTACTGAACGTAGTTGGGGACAGCAACGAATGGTACCACCCAGAGTCCCAGAGATTCCAATTGTATTAGGTTAAAAAAAAAAAGTACAACTTCCTCTTATTGAATCCATTCTTTAAAGTACCTTCTGATACCAAGTAGTTTACATTTTCCAGATGAGGAAACGGAAGCTTACAGGGATTAAATATATGACTTAGTCATCCTCTCATGCTAATAAATGGCAAATTGGATTTTAACACAAATTTGTCTGATACCAAAGCCTGGACACATTCTGTTTCCTCATTCTGATATGTATCTTTCCTTCTTCAGGGAGATCTAGTTCTTTGGACATGAGTGAAAAACTAGAAATCTAGGTAGAAAGGTTATCAGCATGCCAGGCATCAGCATGCCAGGCATCAGTGACCCAGAAGGCTTCTTATCTGTCTCCAAATATCTGAGGTCTGTTCCCTACATTGTTTGTTTATTTGTTTGTTTTTTGACAACGCAGTCTCGTTCTGTCGCCAGGCTGGAGTGCAGTGGCACGATCTCGGCTCACTGCAACCTCCGCCTCCCAAGTTCAAGTGATTGTCCTGCCTCAGCCTCCCAAGTAGCTGGGACTACAGGCACACGCCACCACGCCCAGCTAATTTTAGTATTTTTAGTAGAGACAGGGTTTCACCATGTTGGCCAGGATGGTCTCGATCTTTTGACCTCGTGATCCGCCCGCCTTGGCCTCCCAAAGTGCTGGGATTACAGGCGTGAGTCACCACTCCCGGCCCATTAATAGTCTTTTAGCGTCAGCATCCATTGCTGTTTGGTGTGGTCAGCGTGTAAACCTCAGAACATCCCTGGAGCCCTTTCCTTCCATGGCCTCCAGAGGGCAGCCTGCCGCAACGATGCTCCGGATTCCCTACTGGTCACTAGGAAACTCCAACCTTCACTCGGAGATCAACGTTCCCAGGAACATTCTGAAAGCCCCGCTTATGTTGCCCAGGGAAGCAAGGGTGTGTGACACCACCTAGAGTCGCCTTCGTAGCTTCCCTTTAGGTGCTCCTGGGGAATGTCCCTTAGCACCACCCCAATTCAAGATGACTTCTCAAACCTGCCAATTGTACACTCTTGGATACTACAGGGTAGATTCTGTCACTAAATTTCAGGAATAATATAACAGGTATCTAGAGGATGTGGCAGCAAGTCCAAACTTTATTTTTGTACGTCCCTCAGAATGCACAGGGTGGCTTATTTAAATTAACTCCCAGAAACAGCTCTGGATATCTTATATTTCCCCAAGGTAAATATTTAAATAACTCTAGTAACAATCTTAAGTTACATGGGATACTGTATTTATAATTTTTCTGGGATTTTTTTTTTGTTCTATTTATAACATATATTTAAATAACATTGGCAAATCCTATGCGGTCTAATGCAGGAATGCTATCAGTTTTTTTTGTGATTTAATATAATCATGATGACATATTACAGCAGTTATTTCCTTGTTATTCATTTATTTTTTATTTTATTACTTAATTTTTTTGAAACGGAGTCTCACTCTGTCTCCCAGGCTGGAGTGCAGTGGTGTGATCTCGGTTCACTGCAGCCTCTGCCTCCCGGGTTCAAGTGATTCCCCTGCCTCAGCCTCCAGAGTAGCTAGATTACAGGCATCTGCCACCATGCCCAGCTAATTTTTGTATTTTTAGTAGAGATGAGGTTTCACCGTGTTGGCTAGGCTGCTCTGGAACTGCTGACCTCAGGTGATCCACCCATCTCAGCCTCCCAAAGTACTGGGATTACAGGCATGAGCCACCGTGCCTGGCCCCTTATTATTAATTTGAATAACAACTGTAGATTAATTATTTTTGAATATAAATATGTGGCATCTGTATTGAAATATACAAATATTTTAACATGTGTATTTTGGTTATTAAATATAGATACCAAGTATATATCTATTTCATAGCCTCTACTGGAATTTATTGATATTGTTTTATTATTATATTTAAAATAGAGCAACATATTTTAAAAATAGTTGTTGCCTTAAAATAATTGCAATAGAAAAAACTTTGTCAATATGTCTTCATGGGAAAAGATACAGATATTAATAAAATAGGAAATAACACTTTCATCAGACATATTCTATTGAACACCACTTAATTATTATAAACAAATCAAAGCAAATTTGATTTGTTGAGAAAATACTTACAGGGTAACTCATTACAGTGTCAAGTGCTGTATAAAATGAAAATAGAAATATGACATGATTTGTATCCCTAAAGTTCAAGGGGAAGAGTAAAGGCAAGTTTCTAAATAACTTTTAATGAAGACTTAACAGTTGAAATCCCATCATCTCAGCAAAACAAAAGCAAACTAACAATCTAATAAAAAAGAGAAAATTACCAATTTAAATAATGTTGACAATACTGCCCATCATTCCTTTTATTGATTGCCTGGAGTGAGCATGACAATGGAGATGCAAATCTGTAGTTTCCTCAGTTTGTCTCTGTTCTGAAGTGCAAGTATATCACTGACCTGAGTGATTCTAATTTTTAAAGATATATATATGCATTTTTCATATAAAATGTACCCTAAAAGCAAGCCAACTGCTTCATCTGGTGCTCAACCAAAGAAACAGGAATCTGTTCCAATGCTGGAGGAAAAACTGGCTGTGCTAAACCAACTCGCGGTCTCCAGGGGAGTGCCCAAAGGACTTTTCCAGGGTAATTTTGATTATTTATAATTTTCTCATTTCTGATTTTAGAATCTAAGAGGTTTGACTCTATTGTAAGGTAAGTATCACCAGAGAAATACAAGCAGCTTAGAAGGGTTTGGTTGCCAGGTTAGGTAGTTTGACTTTAGATTGCTCTGTGGTAGGAGGCTGCTAAAGGTTACTGAATACGAAATGTCATAATACTGGGTTTTAGAATATTTCCTTGGAAGTAATATCCTGGACAGACTGGAAAAAACCAGAGACAAAGAGGCAATTAAGAAGCCATTGTATTATAATTGTAGACGTGAAGAAGAGGCAATGATTGTCAGACCTAGGGTGGAGATAGAAAAAGTTAACCATTCTAACTGACTAAAGTGGATTAAAAACAGAGGTTTTAAGTTTGGGTGACCATGAGATTGGTGACTTCTTTAATCAGAATTAGAGAAATCAGGAGAATAACTTGTTTTGGTTAGGAAGATGAGTGTGATTTTCGTTGGAGTGTGAGGTGACTGTAAGGCATCCAGGGGGAGATGTTTAGCAATGGGTTGGAACTGCAGGAAATAATTCTCAAAATGTTAGGTTTTGAGGTACATTCTGTTTAGGAATGGTCCTTGAAATCATGAGAATGGACAGTTTACTAATAAACATCAGCCTTGTAGAAAGAAGGGAGGGAAAGTGCAAGTGTAGGTTTTTAGGGATTACTGGCCTTTGGAGCCTGGAGGAAGAAAAGAAGCCACTAAGTGACCAAAGAAAGAACATTCAGAAAAACTATTCAGGGCAAGAGTATATTAAAAAGAGAGGTATCATTTTGTTGCTAAAAGTTCAAGAATTATATGAAAAATAATGAACTAATTTTGGAAGTGGAAAGTAACAAAATAATAGGAGAATAAGATAAGAGATTTTTTTTAAAATGGGCAGGAGTTAGATCATTTCAGGGAGAAGAGATAGCAAATGGTTTGAAACATTGCTGAAATTTCAAGGAGGGATGGAAACTGAGTTTAGAGAGCTGGGCATTTAAACCTGAACTTAGGATGTGTGGCACATTAAATCTTTTTTTTTTTTTCTGGATTATAAACTTGTGCGAGACTAACACGTGTAAAAATCATTCACATTTAGTTACATAGTTCATTCTGAATATGGTGAAAATAATAAAAGGATAGGAAATTGGGATTTTCTTATAAATGACTATGTAAGTAGTCATTTGGTAACCTCCTAAGAGAGTGTGGGCTGAAGTCAGGTTCAATCCAAGATGTGATTTGGAGTTAAAAAAATATAGACTTTGCTTTTGAGAAGTTTAGTGATAAGAGCAAGGAGAGAGAAGGGTATGGTTACAAGGCAGGAAAGACCTGGAAGATGGCTTAGACTAGCCTGATGGTCTCATTGCACCTTCTGGATAATTTTTTAGTGAATCTTTTGTGTATTTTTTAGCCTTTTTCTTTGCACGTGTTATTTTGAAATCACTTAATATGTCACACATTTTGTAAATGTCCAGCTTAAGAAATAGAAAAATGTCATACAGCATTTGCTGCCATGTGAATATGGAAATACACAGAAACTACTTTTAATGCATAATCTGAGTGAAGAGTCTCCATAAGGGTTTAAATCAAATAAGATGGTTTCCATGACTCCTAAATAACTTCTAAAGTATCTTTAAGGTTACTCCTGCCTATGAAATACTGTGATTCTCCCTCCATACTCTAGACCCAGAAGTCTTTGAATTAGTGGAGTGGAAGATGTGGACCCTTCTGTGGCAGAGTACTTCTCATTACAGGATGATAGTGCAGTACCAAGCCTATCCCTTCCCGAGTGCCAACACTTTTTCTGTGAGAAAAGACTTTCTTACCTCAGTGATTTTTTCCTATTGGGTGTATTCAAGTATTTACAATACTTATTGGTAAAAAAAGAATTAGCTATAGCTTTTAGAGCATATTAGGTTTAGTGAGACGAGAAACATAATCATTACCCTTTAGGAATCAAGGTAGCACAAAATGTGAGGAAAATGCTTTGGAAATATTTGCTTCAAACTAATCAGCTAATGTTAACAAAGCATTCTACTCTGAAAAGAGGAATTAAAAATATAATAGTAGTACCTACCACATGACAGTTTTTTAGAGTTAAAATTCATGACATCCATATCTCACAAGGCCTGGAGATAGAGCAGGTATAATCTTTTCATTGCCATATCCAGAAAATGTCTCATTTTTCTTCATCTCTCAAAATCCCTAGCTCATGGAGGCCCAGAATGTGGGACTTTCAGTGTTAAAACCAAGAAAGTTATCAGTAAATTGGGAAGAGTCGGAATATCTATTTGGAGCAAAGCCGCGGAACTATGCTCATCCTTCCATCCTGTAGTAATCTACAAAGCTCCTCATTTGGTGAAGATATTAACACCTGACTTATTTCTTTCTTTCCATGACTACCTTTGGTGTGTATATATGCATTCAACAGATTTTTTTTAAGTCTCTTGACCTTTTCTTTTCTTTCTTTCTCTCTCTTTTCTTTCTTTCTTGCCTCTTTCTTTCTTTCTTTCTTTCTTTCTTTCTTTCTTTCTTTCTTTCTTTCTTTCTTTCTTTCTTTCTTTCTTTCTTTCTCTTTCTTTCTTTCTTTCTTTCTTTTTCTCTCTCTCTTTCTCTTTTTCTTTCTTTCTTTCGACAGAGTCTCACTCTGTTGCCCAGGCTGGAGTGCAGTGGGGTCATCTTGGCTCACTGCAACCCCCATCTCCCGGGTTCAAGTGATTCTCCTGCCTCAGTCTCCCAAGTAGCTGGGATTACAGGCGTGGGCCACCACGCCTGTCTAATTTTTTGCATTTTTAATAGGGGTGGGGTTTCACCATTTGGCCAGGCTGGTCTCGAACTCCTGACCTCAGGTGATTGGCCCACCTCAGCCTCCCAAAGCTTTGGGATTACAGGGGTGAGCCACCACGCATGGCCCCGTGACCTTTTCCATTACAATCTTTTCATGCCTCATCTCACCCCCTGACTTTAGCTGCCAATCATCATGGTAAAACTTTATACTATGTTGTTGTGAATAACTGTACCATACTCAAAATTTCATCTTCTAACATCCAGTCACCAAACACCCCTTCTTCTGTTTACAGCTACCTGTATCTATGACAATTGTGGACTACTCTGGGGCTTCTAATCCATTTACTATTACAATTTTTAGTTTCCACTACCCTCTTTTATCCTCACTTCCTCCTTGTCCAGCTTAGATTCCATTGTTTAATTACTTGTAAATGCCCCCAGCTTTTTTGCCTCACTCTCTGCCTTACTCCAATGACAGAACATCAATACTGGTTAATCCCAAGCACTTGCGGAAATGTCACATAGTTTAGCGATTAAGGATGTGGGCTCCGGACGCATGCTCCTTGAATCCTGAGTAGAACATTTACCAGCCATGTGACTTGAGTAAGTTTCTTAACAGCTCTGTGCCTCAGTTTCCTCATGTATACCTATCTAATGGAGTTGTTGTGGGCTTAAATGTATTAATATGAAGTAATATGAAAATAAAGTGTTTAGAATAGTGCTTGGTACATAATGAACATTTAATAAATGTTTACGCTTGCAGTTAATGGTTGGAGAGGAACATCTAACGTAGCTGACTGATCTCTCTTAATTTTCATGGCTGTGTCTCAAGTGGGTCCTTAGTACCTCTCTGCAGTTGTCAACCACAGTTTCCATTTTCTCATTGAATTATTTTTTCCCTCTCTGAGGGTACTGTGTCACACTTTTTCTTATCAAATTTCCAGCTTTTATTCCTTGTTCTTCACTCTCTGCTGATGACTTTGCTTCTTATCTTGCTGAGCAAACAGAAGCAATCAGAAGATAACGTTATTTTTCCACCACTTAGTCTCTCACATCCGAATCTTTCTATTACAGAGGAAGGGTCTCTGTCCCCATTTTAAAACAATCCCTTTACGTGTGCACTGGATTCCATCTCTTTTCACCTTCTCAAGAATTTGCTGACATAATTATTTCTGTTCTGTCTGACATAATCACTATATCTCTCTGCTGTGATGTGCTGTAATATTAATCAAGGGAGAATAGAACCCTTCTTCACTTTTATATCCCCTATAGCTACCAATTTATTGACCACCCTTTACAGCCAACCTTAATGTCTCCACGGTCTCAGCCCATATCCTCATGACAAATCGAATCAAGCTTCCTTGATTGGATTCACCTTTGAATCTTTAAATATTGACTTTTAAGTAATAGAATGTTCCAGAGCTCAATCCTTGACTCTCTTGGGTTTGCTGAAATGATTGGAATTACTAAAATCAGGAGAAATTAATTTCATAGGTTTCATAAGAGGCAATTAGAACTGTTGAGAAAAGGGAAAAAGCATTATTTGTAGGAAGGGGGAAAACATTTATGATCATTTTTATGCCAAATACTACTTTATATCAGATAATTTAATTGAAGAATTTACTTATGATAAATTCAGTTCCATAGTATTTTGGGGACTGGCAGTGGTGGAAAGGGGATGGGGAGACTCAAAGGAAAAGTAGAAGAGGTCATGACAACATGGTTCTGAAACTGGTCAGGTTATTATCCTAATTTAAATATGGAAAATCAAGAGCTAAATCAATACAAGAACTAGAACCAGAATTCTTGGTGGTTTCAGGTCTTCTATTATTTGCCTCCCATATTGATATACAGTAAAGAATAAAGTGTGGCTAAATTACACATTTAAAAGATATTCAAGTGGAAAATTGCTGGAAAGGGTAATAAAATAACAACCACAAAAATACAATTTTCCTTGGCATTTTCAACTTAATTACCTCAGAGCTGCTAAAGAACTTATTTTCGTCTTTTTCAATAAGATTTCAGATTTTTCAGCCAGTCATTATTAGGATTTTTGCATTGGTACAATTCGATTTCCTTCTTGGAAAACTATTTTTGATGAAGAACTAAGTAGAATATAGATGGATAATTATGTTTCATTATTAAAATTTCAAAGCTTACACTTTGAGAAAACTCATGATATTAAAATACCATACTAAAGTCGCTTAACCACCTTAGAGGTTTTTCTATATAACACCAAAATTTGGGCATACTTTGTCTATTTAGATTTGAGTTTTGGTGAATATTGTAAAGGTTAGAAGTTTGGATATGCAGTTTATACGAAACCACTCTAAAAATATAGTGCTAATAATGATAGCTACTTTATTTTGAGTAACTACTTACAATTAACTCTATCAGCTGTAAGTTTTATCCCTTACAATGACTTGATGAAGTGGTGTTATCATCCTCCACAGGAAGAAACCAAGTTTCAAAGAGGTTTAATCATTTTTCCATAGAAATTAGAAACGTTCACACAGTCCTCTTACCTCCAAAGGAAAAGGAAAAGGAAACCGTTAAGTGTCAGATACTACTCCTGGATCTCTTGTGTAACTATCTTGTTTAATCCAAAGTAGGAGCTGAGAAATGGATTGTAATACAAGCTTTAAAAGAAGCATTTGTATTCCATGAGTACAAGTCTGAATGGCATTTAAATTAGAGAGACTTGTGGTATATTATAGTGACTTCCCCCATGTCAGCATTGCATTTTGTATGTGATACTTGAATCCTTGACCCTACAGAGAACTAAAAGAATTATTTCACATCAAGCTTTTCCCTCTTATCTAGTGACTGCTGAAGCATTTCTTCTTTCTAAACCAGTTTATAAAACTGTTGGTCCTCACCTAAAAATAGAGTTGCTGTGAATTAGACTCTTGATCTGTATACATATGGCACAATCATATGAAATAGTTTTTTCCTGCATACATTTCCTTTTTCAGCATTTAAGCACACAGCAAGTATAGGACATTTTGAACTTTTAATTTAACATTGGTTTCTTTAGAGAGCTTTACATCCATTTGTTGTTTAAAAGTTGGCATTTTGGTTTCTTTTTGCAGCCAAACACTTTGATAATATTTTGAGGTAAGTGCCTAAAGATGTCCAAAAAAGTAAAAGTCACAACAGAAATGGGATTTCAAATGGTTCTTTGTTAATGATTTATAACAAATTCTCCAGCTGTGTTTGCTACAACCTCTTCCGCAATCAGGTGTTAATGTTTTAGGTAAAAAATAAAGTCAAGGGAGGGGTGTGAGTGGGAGCTAACAGTTGAGAGAGGGCCGAGCATGGTATCTCATACCTGTAATCCCAGCACTTTGGGAAGACGAGGCGGGGGGATCACATGAGGTCAGGAGTTCGTCAACAGCCTGGCCAACATGGTGAAACCCTGTCTCTACTAAAAATACAAAAAATAGCCACGCGTGGGGGTGCGTGCCTGTAATTCCAGCTACTCAGGAGGCTGAGGCAGGATAATCACTAGAACCTGGGAGGCTGAGGTTGCAGTGAGCCAAGATCACACCACTGCATTCCAGCCTGGGCAACAGAGTGAGGCCCTGTCTCGAGAAACAAACAAACAAGTTGAGAGGTCAGAAGCAAAGAGGAGGGAATTGAGAGCAAATGCACCACACTGGGAGATTTAAGTCATCTTTCTGGGAAATCTTAATTTTTCTCCCTTTATTCTTTTTTGGTCTCTACCATGATAGCAAGCTGCCTCTTTAGATTTTTATTTAAAGAAAGATTTTTTTTTTTTTTTAGAAAAAAAAATCATACCAAGTTTCTACCTACAAATAAAAACATAGATAAAAGATGGAGACAATTTTTCTTTTATCTGTTGCCCTTGTTTGATCAGGAGATTTTATAAAAATAGATCCAGGACTGAAAAACCGCAAAACAAGAGCTTGGTAAATGACAACCTTAGAAATAAATCAGTAACACTGTTGTCGGTGCTGGTCTGCTACCTCTATGATTCTTATTCATGAACTTATTATTTTGGCTAAACACTACTGTAAAATATAATTGATTCAATTCAACAACTGTGTTGATTGCTGAACTTGCAGGTGGTTGGGATTAAGTATAGAAGGATGAGCAAGATAGTTTTGATTTTTAAGAGATCATGATCTTTTAGGAGAAGCAAACAGATAAATAATGATTAATATTTATTCACAAGGAGTTTTATATTAGGTTGTGAACCAAACGTTGTGTGAGCACAGGAGAGGATGTTTAATTCTACCAAAGGGTCATTCTGTACTCTGTGCTTTTTTTAGTTTGTATGGGATGCATAGTTGTCTGGAGAGTACTTTGAGAAATATGTTGGGCACTATTTAAAATAGCAAAGTCATGGAATGAACCTAAATGCTCATCAGTGGTAGACTGGATAGAGAAAATGTGGTACATATACACCATGGAATACTACTCAGCCATAAAAAGAGTGAGATTATGTCCTTT
This sequence comes from Chlorocebus sabaeus, assembly GCF_047675955.1. NCBI lineage: Eukaryota > Metazoa > Chordata > Mammalia > Primates > Cercopithecidae > Chlorocebus > Chlorocebus sabaeus. The sequence goes on along the minus strand of NC_132914.1, from coordinate 42,446,474 downwards.
GCAGCAACATGGATGGAGCTAGAGGCCATTATCCTAAGTGAACTATTGCAGGAGCAGAAAATTAAATATCATACGTTCTCACTGATAAGCGGGGACTAAACATTGAGTACACATGGACACAAAGAAAGGAACCACAGATATTAGGGCCTATTTGAGGGTGAAGAGTGGGAGGAGAGAGAGGATCAAAATACTACCTATCGTATACTATGCTTATTACCTGGGTTATGACATAATCTGTATACCAAACACTTGTGACATGCAATTTACCTATATAACAAATCTGTTCATGTAACTGTGACCTCAAATAAAAGTTAAAAAATGGAAAAGAAAGAAACAAAGAAAGAAAGAAAGAAAAGAAAAGTATATTGTAGTATGAGAGTCACCCAGGGTTTCACCATTTGATTTTTACCCACTGATTTGGGAAAATGAGTGAAAAATATTCTCCCCTTTCTCTTACCCCTCAAGATTTTGTTCAGCTTTCTGCCATGAATTCCCAGACTGATGTAGGTACCCTATCTTCATCCATTTTGGGTTGCTATAAAGGAATACCGGAGGCTGAATAATTTATAAAGAAGAAAAGGTTTATTTGGCTCACTATTGTGATAGCTGGTTCAAGATTGGGCATCTGGCAAGGGTGTTAGGATGCTTCCATTCACGGTAAAAAATAAAGGGAAGCCTGTGTGTGCAGAGATCACATGGCGAGAGAGAAAGCAAGGGTTGGGGGTGGTGCCAGGCTCTTTTAAACAACAAGCTCTTGGAGGAACTAATAGAGTAAGAATTCACTCATTCTGGAGGGAGGACATCAATCTATTATTGAGGGATCTGCCCCCATGATCCAAACACCTCCCATTAGGCCCTACCTTCAACATTGGGATCAAATTTTAATATGAAGCTTGTAGAGGACAAGTATCCAAACTGTATCAGGCCCCCATGGCCTTCCTGGGCATTTCCTCTACCTTGAAGTGATCTGTATACTTTACTAGTTTATACCTGTCTTGAGGGAGGGGCTATATATATTCATTGCTTTACTTCTAGGGCCTACCAAGTGCTTGGCACATTGTAGCCTCTCAGTAAATTTTATTAATTGAACTAAGAAGAAATAAATAAGAACATTCTGATTCCAACTACACAACCTTATTTCCTCCCAAACCTCCTTGACTTACTTCCTTCTTTCTGATTATGGATATTAAAGGATATGCTGCTTTAATAAATATTGAGAAACTGCACCTCAGCCACATTAAGAGTTTTCTTATTGCCTTTCAATTTTTGAAAAAGGACACAAAAGCCAAAACTTCCAGATTCTTTCTTTGGTTCCAGGGCAACATATAATATTAACATTGTATTTTTCTTTATCTATGATATAGTCGGCCATAAATCACCTGGTTGCTGTATTATGTATGTTAGTGTTCTAGCATAATAGAGGTTTTTGCTGTTTGACAGATGTTCCAGACTAAAATGTTGTAAAATAACAGATCATTAAACGAAACTGGAGTTGATGGCCAAGAAATTCAATTTTTTTCCTAATAGAATCGAAGCATTTAACTAATTAGTTACTTTATTCCACAAGATGGCGCTGTAGTTCTTCCAATTATTTGGAATACAGAAGCTCAGGGTTTTATTTTTAAAAGTATCCTCCCCTTCCTTTCTTTACATATAAAAGTGACATATAAGAAGGAATGTAAGGCTGTCACTTCATAATAGGCCTGATTTACTACATATTTTAGATAAGTCCATGGTAATAGCCATAGAAGGGTCAATAACAGGAATTAGTACACAACAAATTATGTGTGCAAATTATGTGTATAGGATTTTTTGGGGCAGTTTTTTAAATAAACATAGTCTACCCTTTGTTTATATGCTATGAATTAGAAATTATTTTTTAAAGCTTATGGGTAGAATTTTAATGTTTTTTAGTACTACTTTGGGTGTTCAACATCTGAACTACTTAATTCACTGGATATTTCTATGTCTTTTGTAATAATTTTTAAAGCTCTTGCATAGGGCTCAGTCCACTTCTTTATGATAGCCCAGCAATACCAGCATTACCTGTGTCCGTCTGATCTTACAGGAGGGTCTTCTGCTATATTCTGTTTTAAAAAAATTCAATTTTTTTAGTCTTGTGCAGAAAAACATATTAGATATGGGACTGATTTCTTTTTAGTAAATATTTTAGTGTTTAATTTGCATCTCAGTTTTGTTCTAAATATTTTTTAGTTGTATCCTTTTGATGTTAAGACTTCCCAAAGTTCTCAGATAAATTTGCACTTGAATCCATTTATAGTAATGATTTTGAGCCCTTTTATCTGCAAAGGACAGTTTTAATTGGATCTACTAGGAAAACAAAATTTTATTTTTTCCTTTCAAAAAACAAACATTGCTTAAAATAAGTTCGGAAGATTTGTATTTAAAATATTTTGGCAGTGAATTATTTTTAAGTTTCTCTTTGATCATACTGGGTAAGTTTAATAAAAATTACATATTGACCCCAAGTACTAAAGATTTTAATTAATGCCCTAACACAGTCTCCTTGTTAGAATCAGAAATTTATTAAATAAAAAGCCCAAGCATCAAGAGAAAACAAATAAATTAGTGTGTGTAATTCTTAATTATGTCTAATTAAAATGAATTTGTAATGCATTTACGTTCACAAAATCACTTAAGTTATCAGTGTCTGAGACAACAGTTTGTGTTTATGAATTGCACATTTGTAAGGAGTGAATTAGTTAGTGTGCTAATTAGAAAACTCTCGCAAGAGAAGACACGTTGTAGTTCATTTTTATCTATTTCTCTCAATTTTGATCTTATAGTGGTGAGTGGGTGGAAAAGCCATGCTTAAGTTTAAAAGCTCTGAATGTACATTAGCAGATATGTTTGTGCTTTTAGTTGGTGCTTTAAGTAGTTAAGCCATATATATACTTATTACCACTACTACTAATTGTGTTTTTGAAAGCCTACTATGTGTCAAGCACATCATGCCTTTATTTAATTCATACAGTAGTTGTATGGAGCAGGTAGCATTGTTCTGCGTTCACAGATGAAGATACTGTTGCTTAGAGAAATTTAATAATTTATGAGGGTTTAGACAGCTGGTGAGTGGGGCTTGGGATCTAAAGGCAAGTTCTTAGTGACTCCAGAGCCTGCACTTTGAACCACTAACGTATATTGTATTTGTAACTGCCATGTCAGGTAGCTTTTAGTCAAGTCTGCCAATTTTAGCATGAAATATTCTGTTTGTAATGTATAAGAAGTAGCTTAGGCTTTCTAATTGTGCTGTTTATGTAAGGCATAATAAGGACTTTTGCAAAGGGACTTATCAAGTTATCATGATATTGACTGCAAGCCAGAGGTTTCCTCAGCAAAGTGCTAAGACAAGGGCTACTGGGGTAAAAGGGAAGCTCTGATTTCCTCCTCTTTACCCCCTAACTTGCCCACATCTCACTTTTTCAATGTATAAAGTACAAGCCCACCTAGGTTCTAGTGGGTGAACTCTGTATAAATTTTAAAAATACTTAAAACCCACCAAATTTATTACCTCTCAACAGACTTAGTCAAAAGATGCAATGTTTCTATTCCAAAATGCTGTGATCTTCTTAAAAGAAAAGAATGAGTTTAAAAAATACTTGATAAACTAAAATTGCTGGTGAAGTGCTTTTTGTGTAATTTATTAGGGAAGATTTCCCACATATTCTGTTGCTAAGTCCCTAAAAGTTATTAAAGGAAGCGCAGTTGTGAATATCTTTAAAAAGTGGGCAAGTGGTCATCCCAAGGAGATGAATTTGGGTAAAGTGAAGTCTTCATAGAGAAATCAAATTCTTAAGGCTTATTCCAATCCTAAATTAACCTCAACTCTAAGCTTTCTTTGACTGACCAAATGATGCCAGAAAGATCAACTGGGCTGTACATAGAATTGCACAAAGCACAATTAGACAGGCAAAGTAAGGCAACACACATCTAATGGCAGAAGGTTTCGTGATTCAAATCGATTGAATGATTCTTTCCTTCAGTCTGTCATTTATCCATCTGTCCAACTGCCATTTAACAGTTACTTAGTAGCATATTTAATTCAGTATTTATTGATCCCTCTGTTACAGGCACTGTGTGAGGTACTGCAAGCCTTAACTTACACACAAAATTAAATAATCAATTCAACGTGTTTGCCTCAGTGTGTGTGTCTTTACGGTACTGATGATTAAATCGTTTTGGACCGCAGTCCTTGCATTTTATTGTCAGCCTGTTTGAGCAAGTGATAATCTGTCAATCAATAGAGTCGATGGAACTTAAATTATTTGGGTGACAGTATTGATCAAAGTGTTTGGTGTTTAAAGGACTTGGTGTGGGTTTTCTACATAGTTATTCACATAGATAGTAATCAAATTGTTAAGTCACATCCACACAGTATTCTAATAGGAGTGGTAATAATAGTAATTATAGTAATAATCATTCTTAAATTTGTAGTTGTAAAGTTAACTTCATTGGTGAGAATCAAACTTCTTATGTCAGTGCTTTAAATATTCCATTCAGGATCTGACTGGGCAGCTTCTTTCCTAGAAACAATAAAAACCTCGCATTATCTTGGGCAAGTCGCTATTATCTCTGTTCCTTAGTTTCCTCCCCTGGAAAGGCAAAGAAGCTTCTCTAGATGATTTCTAAGCTCAAGATCAATACTACAGTTTTATAATTTTAGGATTTGGATTTCCTCCTGATCTTAGGTATTTGAAGAATTCTATTTAAAAATGTTGTTAGGTAATGCTTAGTAAATAGACAATAAATGTAGTGAATAAAAGGCAAATAAAGCATTTGATCAATGTCAACTTTGTATTTATTTAATGCTTATTAATTGAACATCAACTACGTGCTAGGCATTGATGTATGTGCCTTGGGACTCAGTAGTAAATTCAATTATGGTGTTTTCTTTCATCTATTTTACGATCTAGTGGGAAAAGTTGACAAACAAACTTGAAAAATAGCAATAATTGCAGATAGTTACAAATGCCCTGCAGGCTAATTGGAGAGAGCTGAGGTGGGTGTGTATAGATAGGATGGTCAAGGAAGGCCACTCTGCTGTGTGAAAATCAAGGATAAGAATATTCTAGGCATTGGGAAAAGCTAAAGCAAAGCTGTTGCAGTTGGATGTACTTTGTAATTTCCTTTCTTTTTCTTGTTTTCATGTTTGAACTGGTTTATTTCAAAGGAATAAAATAAAACTTTCAAATAAAAGTAAATGTATTAAAAAGCATAAGATAATATTTTTAGTGAAATTCAAATCTTTTTTACAATAAACAAACAATATTCTCTAAATATGTTAATTTACTCAATCTCCTCATTTTTCTATTTTATGTTTGTAATTTACCTATTAACTCTCTAGCACATATATGCATTTTATGTTTTCTTTATTAACAGTGGTGCACAACTGAAAAGTTTAGTTGCTTCTGAGTTAAAGAAAATTGGTTTCATGGAATACCTTTCTGCAATATTTGAATATACATAAAAATCCTATCAAAAGCTAAGATATAAAACTATGTACCTCTATTTTCAATCTAAAGTCATTTTATACACTGGAAAGTACGTACAAATGCGATATTTACTATAAAATATGCACTAAGCACTTTGTTGATATAAAATTTAATGAGTTCATAACTATGCAAACATTGTCATTGGGAGTGAAGGACATATAGATTCTATCTGTATTATTTCTTATAACTGCTTATGTAATTTTCAAGAGGCACAGTGGCAGATAGGTAGAAGCGAAAAAGTGGTCTATGATGGGGCTGGAGTTGGTCAGTGTTGAGAGGATGTCAGTGTGTCTTCTAGGACTTAGGGAGTTTGGATTTTATTCAATTTGCAATGAGAACATGAGAAAGTCTTAAATATATTTCTAATCCTCCTGCTATATAACTGTATAACCAGAGATTCTGGATGTTGAGGTATACTTAACTAAGAAATTCCCTTCCCTCCTTGTGTCCATAGTGACATTCTGTCAGTTTGTCTTTGAAACTCATTTCTCAAATTACTTTGTTAAAGCAGGAAAACCTTTCCTTGCTTACTAATTGAAGATTGCAGTATTTCCAGAGGTCACTTTGAGAAACAAGAAGCAAATATGATAAACTCCAAGAGGAGATGAAGAGTATGTTTGTAATCTATTTTTAGAAATTTTGGTATTTACAAATCCTTTTATTCCATGAGATTTCTACAATGGGAGCCAAATCCCTATTTTGTGATAAGGAGTTACGGACTTGGGATTTGCCCTTAATATACTTGATATTGTGAATTAAGGACGAATAAAGACAAACTTACCAGAAAAATAAAGATTTTATTTTACCATGGGGTAAAGGAATATTCTAAATATGACTAAATATCTTCATATGGAGACAGAGAGAAGGAAAGGTCTGAACTGAAGTGCACTGATAACATTTTACAAGAGTTTAACTATGTTATGGGATGTCAAGAGCCTTTCAAAGGTAGTTGGGAAGTTGATTCATGTTTAATAAAGGGAAGCTTACTTGTAGGGGGGTAAAAGTTGTGTATAATGATAGACAATTTTCCCTCCAAAATACGAAAAGCTAAATTATTACTTATAAATAGTAGCATGCTGGTTTGAACTAAAGAAAAGTAAAATTAAATTATGTACTTTGCCGTATTCGTGTGTGTTTTAAGGGAAGTCATTTAATGCACTTGAACTTGTTTCTTCACCTATGAAAATAAAATGGAACCAAATGACTTCTGAAAAGCCTTATAGTGCCAAAATGTACACAATTCTATGTGATCAACACTGATAAGTTAATTCTATAAATAGTAGAATACAGGAGAGAAAATAGTAAGGAGAATACAGGAGAGAAAGTGTTAATGTTATGACCAATTGTTGAGTCAGGATGATGGAAAGGAACAGAATAAGTATATGTTATAGTAAGATGTAAAATTCTTCAAAGATTGGTTGGTTAAAATAAGTTTTTGTTTTGTAAGACATCTGAAAATTTGCAGTCTGAAAAGAGTTGTAGGCAAGTTGCAAGTTGCAACTCTTTCACCCATCCCTTATTACCTGCTTAATTATCTGCATTAAGTAGAAATTGGATTTCATAAACATTCTCTAGTATTGGCCATTTCAAAAAAGAGCTTCTGGAAATAAAACTCTGTATGAGTTTTTTTGCATCCTGCATGTGTTTTCACACTCATAGGGCCTGAGGGTAGTTCTGTGAATTGGTCATGTTATTAAGTCATGGCTGTTTCTTGCCTCTTTTCTAGAAGATAGGCAAGGACACATAGAACCTATATGTCCTTCACTCCCAATGACAATGTTTGCATAGTTATGGACTCATTAAATTTTATATCAACAAAATGCTTAGTGCATTTTTTTACAGTAAATATTGTGCTTATACTTACTTTCCAGGGTATAAAATCACTTTAGATTGAAAATAAAGGTACATAGTTTTTTATCTCAGCTTTTGATAGGGATTTTTATATGTATTCAAATATTGCAGGAAGGTATCCCATGAAATCAATTTTCGTGAGGCCTTTGTTCTCAGTAATACAAAGTCCTATCAGAAAATGAGAGGGTAGTTTAAACTTGAGAAAGAAATGAGAGTTCAGGCCTGGTGCGGTGGCTCACGCCTGTAATCCCAGCACTTCTGGAGCCCGAGGTGGCTGGATCATTTGAGGTCAGGAGTTCAAGATCAGCCTGGCCGACATGGTAAAACTCCATCTCTACTGAAAATACAAAAATTAGCTGGGTTGTTGTGGCATGTGCCTGTAATCCAGCTACTTGGGAGGCTGGGGCAGGATAATTGCTTGCGCCTGGGCGGCAGAGGTTGCAGTGAGATGAAATTGTGCCACTCACTGCACTCCAGTCTGGGTGACAGAGTGAGACCATGTCTCAAAAAATAAAATAAAATAAAATAAAATAAATTAGAGTTCAACCTGGTGACTTTTCCTGGGTTTGTATGTAGATATTTGTACAGGAAGCTTGAATGTTGGAAGGCAAGTTGATTTCCTGTATGGGGGAATATTTATCTAAAACTTACATGAAGTTGACGAATGTGAAGAATAAATGCCAAGTGATTTAATTGCTATACGTTTACCATTTATGTGTATCTAAAGGAATAAATTTTATAATCCACACTAACTGGAATTCGAGATCTCAAAATTAAACATGAAACTCAGAAGATTTGGTATTTTTCAGTATGTGTTTAATTTTAAAAAGAAAACAATTAGGTCATGGAGAGGTTAGGGTTAGAAAGTTTATTTAAAAAAACAAAACCCTCTAGATGCAAAGAAATTAAGACTATAAAGCCGGGCGCGGTGGCTCACGCCTGTAATCCCAGCACTTTGGGAGGCCGAGGGGGGCGGATCACGAGGTCAGGAGATCGAGACCATCCTGGCTAACACGGTGAAAACCCGTCTCTACTAAAAATACAAAAAATTAGCCGGGCGAGGTGGTGGGCGCCTGTAGTCCCAGCTACTCGGGAGGCTGAGGCAGGAAAATGGCGTGAACCCCGGAGGCGGAGCTTGCAGTGAGCTAAGATCGAGCCACTGCACTCCAGCCTGGGTGACAGAGCGAGACTCCGTGTCAAAAACAAAAACAAAAACAAACAAACAAAAAAAGACATAAGGCTATATCCAAGTACTTTGCTTTCTCAAGACATAGTCCAAGACTTTTTTCTCTTCTCCCTGAGTACTTTCATCAATGCCCAAGGCTTCAATTACCATCTCTAGAGAGATGATTCCTAACATCCATGTCTCTGCTCCAGGCATCTCTGCCAAGATCCAGACTCATCTGTGACACTGACTGCTCAACATCAGCATGTGGATGTCTCATTGGAGCCTAAACTCAACATGGTCAAAACTAAATTCTTTTACCCGTCCCCTACTACCTCATTCTCTTCTAATTCTTTATTTAAAAACACACACACACACACACAAATCACCCAGCAGCATGAGCCAGAAGGCTTTTCCTTATGCTTCACTCTTCCACATCTAATCCATCACAATTACAATCTTCTGGACATTTTTTGAACCACTTGCACCACCTTTGAATCTGTCCATTTTGTCATAGCTTGTTCCCTTCTCTGAGATACCCTTATCTCTTATCCAGGCTGCTAGAATAGCCCTTAGCTCATCTCTCCATGTCTATTCTTGCCTTCTTCTAATTCATAGCAAAGAGCTAGAGAGAAATTTTTACAAGGCAAATATGATCATTCACTCTCCTTTGGAAAATTCGGTGAAGGTTTCCCATTGTCTACCACGATAAAGTAAAAAAGCTTAACCTTGCCTCAATTCCTGTATGATCTGGCCCTTGCCTGCTTCACCAGACTTACTTTGATGTACCCTCTCCTTTACTCTTTGGACTCTAGTCAGCTTGACCTATGGATTTCTTAGATGTGCCTTTCTTTCCTGCCAAGGGTCTTTATGGTGTTATTTTCTTTGTTTACAACATTCTTCCCTGTCTAGTCTTCAAATTAACCCTTATTAGTCCCCAGTAAGCAGTTAACTCCTATTTATTACTTTGCCCAAACATCATTTCCCATTTTGATCTTTTAGAAAAGCTCGCATCTGTTTAACAAATGCTCTCTTGTCACCCTGCACCTTTTTTTCATTCATTCATCTAGCAGTTATTGGGCACTCTTCTAAAAGCTAGAAATGGAATGAGGGGAGACTGACAACAATTATAGGACAAAACAAGATAATTTCAAATGGTGATGAAGATTATAAAAAAAATAAAACCAATTACTGTGCTAGAAAATGACTGGAGAGAGGTACTTTGGTTATGATGTTTGCAACTGCAATTAAATGAATGATAGTTCATTTTGTTTGTTGAATGTCTGTCTTCTCTGGAAAAACACAAATTTCCAAGAACTGAGACTTTGTTACACTTACTCACACCATAACCCAGCAGCACTAGGTATAGTGCCCAGAATATAGCAGACTCAATAAGTATTGCCAAATGAATGAATTGGCCTACTGTATTAGCTCCCTAGAGCTGCCATAACGAGTATACCAAATCAGGTAGTTTAAAACAACAGAAACTTATTGTCACAGTTCTGGAGACTTGAAGTGTCAGATCAAGGTATCTGCAGGGCTATTTTCCCTCTGAGGTCTCTCGGGGGAAGAATTCTTTCTTCTAGCTTTTGGTATTTGCTGGCAATCATTGGTATTCCTAGGCTGATAGCTGTATCACTCCAATCTCTGCCTCTATCGCTGCATGACCTTTTTTCTTGTGTGTTTAATCTGGTCTATTTTGGCGTTGAATATTCCTCTTATAAGGATATCAGTCATTTGATCAGGAGCCACACTAGTCCAGCATGATTCATCTTAACTTAATTACATCTGCAAAGACCCTATTCCCAAATAAGTTTACATTCACAGGGATGAGGTGGGGGGTGCAGGTGGTTAGTACTTCAACATATCATATTTAGGGACACAACTACAAAGTCAACCAACTGTCCCTATTTTTCTCAGAAAAAGGAAATCTAAGAAGTTAATTTTTAAAAGTTCATATATTGTAGTATTTTAAAAGGCTCATTTCTAAGTAGGTTGTATATAATGTACAAACATTTGACTTTGCATCAAATTAAAAATTTTACTTTGTGTCAGTACGATAAATTGTTTTGATTTGTTTTAGACTCTTTGGTTGAATCCTAACTACACCGATATCCATGCCATCCTAAAAAACCAAGACTAGGATTTGACCAAATTAAACTTATATTCTCTATTCCCTTAGCAGAAGAGAGCTTATTTCTTCATGTATTAAAAATAAATGAATGTGGAAGGATACTCATGATGCTCGCATCTTAAAAATCCACCCCGACATTTTTGCAAGGACTATGTGTGGGACGTTGACATATTTTTGTTATACAATGACAGTTTTAGTGCAAGTTGTTCCCATTGTGACCAGGGAGGAAGAGCAAATAAAAGGGAAAGAATAAGTTACAGTACAAACCACATGTGAACTGAAGCTGTCAGGTTGCACAAAGGCAGAAGTACTCTCTGAAAAGGTAGAGAAGTCCTTTTGTGTATGATAGGTGGGGTGGAGGGTGGGAGGGTCCCTAATGTTGTCTGCTGTATGCTATCTTAGAAAAGTCATTTTTTCCTATCAAATACCCCTTGGGTCTTCTGAACTCCATTAGCACTTTTTTGTTTTTAGTTGTCTCAAATGACCCTTACATAATACTTATTGATTGTACTGTTCTAAGTGCTTTACATGTGTTAATTCAATTAATCATAACAATTCATTTCCATTGTGCAGCTGAGGGTCAAGGTACACAGAGGTTACATTACATGTGAGCTGGAGCCACAATTCAAGCCTGCCGGTCTGCCTCTGGAGCCCACTCTCTGACTCATCTTGCTATACCATCTATGTAGTATATTTTGAACTTGCTTTATACCTCTGCCAGACTGTAAGCTTCTGAGAACCTGGCCACTGTGTCTTTCTTACATTTGTATTTTCTGTGAAGCCTAGCTTAGTATTTTGTGCACAATAGGTACTCAGTAAATGCTTGCAAATGAATTGAAATTAGACCACGATTTGCAAAAGTCTATCTAGTGTTTAGGTCTCTGACTTCCATGTCGTGGTTTAAATGAGAAGATGTTCATTTGAAAAAAATAGAATCTCAAATAGATATAAATAATCCAGGGAAGCTGATAAATGTCAGTTTGGGTGCTTCCAGCCTCTCTTGGGTGCTCTTTTCCTTTCCTCCCTCAGCCCCCTACCTGCTAACTATAAAAATGTGCACGTAGGTTAGGATCTCAAATGATTTCACTGAGAGTAGCTTAAAGTGTTACTCTCTTAAGAACATTTGTATTTTCACAGAAATTAATTACTAATAATTTCAGCCATCAGTCAATAAATGAGGGAGGTATTTATTTGAGCAACAGACCTACTCCAGAGCTGTGGAAATTATACCCATTTTTATGTGAAGTATTTCATTTTATGGATTTGTTGGTAATATTTGCACTAGTTTGTACTCTCTCTCTCTCTGTATAAATATAAGACTAATTAAAAGTAAATAAAAATTTTAATCTTCAATTTAAAATCTCGCAGTACTGAAATATTGTAGACATGTTGGTATTCATTTGCTTGTAGGAAATTCTGCCACTAAGAATTTAAATTTAATTTGCCTTTTTATTATGTGATATGTGCATCACAAGCCTGTGGGCAGTAGATGAGCTTTAATAAAGCTAAAAATAAATAAAATGGGAATGTTAATAAACCTTGTAGCTCATTAAACATTTGGATTCACTGAGTATATATCTATTAATTTTAGAGGAGACTACATTAGGAAACCTTTGTGACATGAAGGTTGTAATTAAGTGAATAATATATTCAAATTCAATACAAAACATCTTCCACATCTTTTTAGTGACAATTCTTTAGTAAAAAATTTCAAGGAACTGAAAGGCTTAAAAAGTAATGATTAAATATGCAAATATAACAATTTATAGTTCTTTCCAAAGAATTAAAATTTAAAAGATATGTCCAAATGGATTCTCTTCTTACATCTCATTATCTTCTTTATCTACTTTAGCATTTGTGATTTCATTGTTTTATTAAGAAAGTGCTCTTGTTTCTTAACCCCGTTTATTCTTCTACTTTATTTCTATATTTCAAAATTCTCCCTTAGATTTTCTGTTTCCTCATTCTATTAACATATATTACATAAATTCCAAGTTATTCTTTTTTTCTCTGTGAATATTCCTCTTTCCTTTGAAAAGCTCTCCAGTTTCTAACCTTAAAATTCATGCTTAAAGACTTTATTTCCAGAATCATTTTTGTGTGTGTGCTACCATCAGTTATCCATGAAAATCACCATCAGCTTACGAATGTATGGCTATGCAAAAAGTGGACACTCATTTTCTGCCTTTTTTGCATGTTTTCCTTTGGAATTTAGGTTTATTTTTAACATTAAATGCATGTATTAGCTTGCTAGGGCAGCCATGCCAAAGCAGCACAAACTGAATGTCTTAAACAACAGAAATGTATCGTCTCACAGCTCTGGGGGCTGGAAGTCTGAGATTAAGGTGTTGGCAGAATTTGTTCCTTCTGAGGGCTGTGGGAGAGAATCTATTCCATGCTTCTCTCCTAGCTTCCAATAGTTTGTTGGCAATCTTTGGCATTCCTTGTCTTGTAGACGCGTCAATCTGCTTACTACCTTCACGTTCACATGGCATTCTCTCTGTACTCGTGTCTCTCTCTATGTCTAAATTTCCTCTTTTTATAAGGACACTGTCACATTGGATTAGGGTTCACCCTAATGACCATGTCCTAAGTTGGTCTGCAAAAATCTTATTTCCAGGGTTACGGTCACAGGTACTGGGGGTTAGGACTTTAACATCTTTTAGGGGAACACAGTTCAACCCACAATAATAACACAGTTACATTCAACATACAGTTATTATTTATGTAGGTTTGCATTATATTAATATTATTTTATGTTAATATTAATACTAATAATTATCATTTTTACTATATGCTGAGCACCGTTTATCTTCATTGTACCACTGCATTTCCACAACATTCTTAAGAAACAGACACTATTATTTTTTCCTCTGTTTGCTAGAAAAACTGAGGTTTAGGGAGTTTTAAAAATTGTTACAGATAGGCAGTTGTATCATTTAGGTTGTTTGTGGCTACAAGTAGCTGGATACCCAAAAAGGGCTTAGACAAAGTATTTTTTTTTCTCATGTTTGAAGAAATCTGGCAGTAGGGTGGTTGAAGGTCAGGTTAAGTCATTGCTTGAGCAGTGTCATCAAGAACTTGAGCTCTTTTATGTTTCCATTCTGTCATTCTTAGCATGTTAATTGTCTTTGTCAGGTACTTTCAGGGTCACGTGATCATATCCTCAATAAGAGGGAAAAACTACCTATGCAGTGTTAGCCTCTACATTGGGAATCAGGGACTGCCTATAGAGGAGAGAGGGAAGCAATGACTGACTGTTGGGTACTGTCTATCAAATAAGGAATGCCATTAATCTCCTCTGCATGACACCTTACAAAGGACATTAATAGAAAGGCTCCTTTCAGAAATTAAAGATAGATAATGCATGTGATCTGACACAAAACCATCAGTGAGCAAGGGTGAAAGAAGGAGTCTTTATGGTGTGTTTGGATGTGAATTACTTAGAAATACTTTTAAACACTTGCCTGTGCGAATATAGAAAGAGGAAAATTAAAGTTCTTAGGTTTTTCTGATTGGCAGGAGATTCTACACACACACACACACACACACACACACACACACATATGTATGCACAAACATATAAATATGCCAAGTTAGCATAAGGCTAGTGGGGTCAAGTGAGTAACAAAAGCTGTAATAGATTAAGATAAATGACAATAGAAATGTCTAGTTTTTGTAAAACTCTTCAAAATATATTTTGCAAGCTTTGGAGTTAACATGAGCTTCAGGTTGAATGGATTGCATTCCAGATGGTTAAAGAGAGGATCTTTAGCAAAACAATTTGATAACAAGGGAGTCTTTTTTCTTTTCCCTAAATGTGAGATTAACACCATATAGGATCTGTACTTTAGGGTAAAAAACAAAATCAAATTTAATGTAAATATCATTTCCATCACTACCACCACCCCAGATTTAATATCTATTGATGCTCTCTACCTGAATACATTTTTGCTGTGATGGTTGCATCTGCTTTTGCAAGCCACAGGTTAAAGAAACTTTAGCTCAAGTGGAGGTATTTTAGGCAGTGACCAGGAAAATAAAAGTTATGTTCAAGAGGAAAGGACTCAAAATATTCAAACTAAAATGGTTGATGCTTAACAGTGTTAGTTTTCTACTGCTGTAAACCAAATGACCAGTTGATGGCACAATCCATTTCTTTGAAACTATATAACAGAGAGCCCTGATTTTTTGAAGCTGCTGTCTGGAGGCTGCCCTCAGGTCCTAGAGGCCACTTGCAGTGCTTAGAGGCCATTTAGTTACTCGCCACATGAGCTTCTGTAACATGACCCCTTACTCCTCTAGCCCACAGGACAGTCTCTCTTGATTAGAGTCTCTGACTTCAGGGAGGGCCTAGTCACTCTTTTAAGGGCCCACGCAGGACAAGCTTCCTTATGATTAACTTGAAATCAACTGATTTGGGACCTTAATTACCTCTGCAAAATCCTTTAATCTTTGCCATATTCTGTTGATTAGAAGCAAGTCACAAGCCTCCCATATGTTCAATGGGAGGGGATTATACAGGGTATGAACACCAAGGGGTGGGATTCATGGACCCACCCTAGGGTCTGCTCACCACATTTACCTAGAGAAGGCTTAGGAAGACATGATAGCACTGTACTGGCCATGTGCAATATATTAGCTCCTTCAACTCTCCATTAGTTACTATTATCCTCTTCTTACATATATGGAAACTAAGACTTAGGACAGTTAGACAGCTTGGCTGAGGCCAGTCACTTAGGAAGTGGTTGGGCTGGGTTTCTCTGAATTCAAATGCTGTGTTCTTTCTATGTCATAATGTTGTTTTATTCTACTGTATAATCATCAAGAGGTCAAAGAGAGACTCATGGATGGAAATTTTAGGGAGAAGGACCTTTTGACATTTTCTTGCAGTAAATCCACCTTGGTATGGACTGAAGTTAGTTCAGTGTAAGGTTCTTCAATCCTGGCTGCATATTCGAATCACTTGGGGAGCTTTAAAAGCACATTCTCAGGGATGTTCCAATCAGATTAACAAAATGAGAGTCTCTGTGGGGTAGGGCCAGTTGCTTTGGTGTGTTCATGTTTTCTTATTGGTCCTGGCCAAAATGTTTAATTTGAGTGGAATAAAAATTGAATAAATAACAGGTTGAAAGGATATTTGAAGGTGAAATGGACCATTTTGTAGGAGGCAGTGTTCTCTTATCAATCAACATGTTTTTGTAAAAATAATCTAGCTACTTGTCAGGAATATTATAGAGGGACTTTGAGAATGAATGATTAGACTAGAGGACCTTTAGAGTTTTCTGACCTTGTGAGCATATGATTCTATGGCACTGGTGTTCAAAAAGTGTTCAATATGACTTATAATGCTTTGCCTTGAAGGGACTCAAATTTTGTCATTTTCTTGACTTACATACTCTGTACAAACCTCTTCCAGGAAAATTGTTGCTGTGGTGGGGAAGGTGAGATTTGTGTTTAATAATGATGGATGTCATGAGGAGTGCAAGGAAGGTGTGATGGAGTAAAGATGACACTAGAGATTTTATTAGAAAGAAAACTAAAAAAAAACAAAAAACAAAAAACACAATGGTGCCCTATTTAATATTAATTTCCACCATATTTCTGGAATTCTCTTGCTTCTTTATTCTTACCCCAGTTATAATAATTTCCATTTTCAAAAGTGTGGGTCTGGTGTGATGGTTGATTAATACCTTTTTTTTTTTTTTTTTTTTAGCTTAGTTAGATTCTGAATCCATTTCATTTGCCTTATTTTCTACTTACTATTCAGATTGTTTTTATATTTTCAGCTTTCTTGCCTTTAAACTATTTTCTTTGCCTCATTTGATTTCAGTTATCTCTTTCCTTTTAAATTCTTTCCCAGCTTCTTCATCTTCATTACTTTAAATCTGCAGTTATTTGTAGCTTTCATCTAGCTAACATTGGCCTGTTGGTTGCCTATTACCTGCTGTGTCAGCATACTTTGATACATGTTACTTGTCAAATCATGTAGGCTTTTTGATACTTTCACTTTGATTTACACATCTTGAAATATATGATGCAGATTTTAGAAATTTAAATATAGCAGGTGATGAAATATTACATTTTGAAAAGTGGTGGCTGTGAGTATGCATTAAAGGTGTTTGAAAAGCTTTTAGACTACTCCGAAGCTAGGCATCTTTCAGCCCAACTGTATTTTCATCATGTTGAAACAAATGCAGGGATTGATGAGTGATGTCATTTAAGAAGTACAATGGGTTGACAACTTCATTCATACAATTAACACAAATTACCGAGCAATGGTGGTGGTTATTTTACAATATTTTCCCCATGGTTTTTTTTTTTTTTTTTTTTTTTGATATCTTCCCATAAAATGCAGACAGCAGTCTTTGAGGGGACTGTTCTGCATTCTAATGGCTGATTCTCAGTAAATTGTTGCCTGACCTTGGGGTCTTCATTTATTTTTTTGAATAAGCTTCAGAATAAGTTTCAAATTATTGGGAAGAGAATTTTAATCTCCATTTACTTCCAAGTATATTACTTTCAATTCCCACATGTCTTGCCAGTCACCAGCACAATTAAATAGTCTCAGAAGATGAAGAATAGAGAGGGGAATTCTTTAGAAACAATATATTGCATGAGTCTCAGTTCCTTATTTGTGTTTCATGGTTGTCTAAGATCTGATGGTAAACAGAAGGATGAAAAGGCATATAATTTCCCTCATTTACTGAGAAGACAAGATAACCTGGAACATGAAATAAAGCAAAATTCAATGAGAAAGCAATGAAAAATTACAGATTCAATCTTTTGCAATTAGTTGCATATTGTATATCCTTTAAATAGCTTTCAGTTTTGTAAATTTTGCTAATTTGAAATTTACAAAAACTACGTTATTTTTATCACTATGTGTTTCCAACAAAGTGCTTTCTTTTTGTCTTTATGCTTTTCCAACGAATATTTTTAAAAAGAGTTATCTTAAAAGTTTCTTTTTGGCCGGGCGTGGTGGCTCACGCCTGTAACCCCAGCACTTCGGGAGGCCAAGGCGGGCGGATCACAACGTCAGGAGATTAAGAACAACCTGGCTAACACAGTGAAACCCCTTCTCTACCAAAAAATCCAAAAAATTAGCCGGGCGTGGTGGTGGGCGCCTGTAGTCTCAGCTACTCAGGAGGCTGAGGCAGGAGAATGGCGGGAACCGGGAGGCGGAGCTTGCAGTGAGCGGAGATCGCGCCACTGCACTCCAGCCTGGGCGACAGAGGGAGACTCCGTCTTGGGGCGGGGGTGGGGGGGAGTTTCTTTTTTACTGAATCCAGCCTCTTTAATTTTAATGCCATGTTTACTGATGACTCATACAATTATATCTCCAGCCAAGACCTTTCTCTACCCTCTAGGAGTATATATCCAATAGCTTTCCCAACACCTTCACTTTTGTTTAACATCCACTAAATATTTAGTGAGCAGCTACTGTGTGTTAAGCACTGTTCCAGGTTGTGGGAATATATCAGAGAATAAAACAGAGAAAAATCTTGTCCTCATGAAGTTTTCATTATGTTGAGGAGACACAATGAGATAAATATGAAAAATAGGATGTTAGATGGTTTTAATTGCTATGTAGAAAAGAATCTGGAAGAGGCACTAGGAAATGTGAGTGGGGTGGTTTGCAATTTTAAAAGAGGTAGTCAAAGAAAACCTTATTGATAAGATGACATTCGGGCAAAGTACAGAAGAAGGTAAGGGAGTGAGCTAAGAGGACACCTGCAGGAAGAGCATTCCAGGCAGAAAGAACAGCAACTCTAAAGGCCTGGCTGCTTATTTTTAGGAATATTGACAGTAAGGATACTGGGGAGACCGAAATGGAACAAAGGAAGGAGAGCGTTATAGAGGGGTAAAGTGGACAAGATCATGGATGGCTTGGCAAGGACTTCAGCTTTTACTTCAAGTGAGATGGAAAACCACTAAGGATTTTAGGCAGAGGAGTGACACCAGCTGATTTATGTTTTAAAAAGATCACTTCTTTGGATGCTGTTTTGAGGATAGACTGAGGGAATGATGATAGCAGGGAAACCAGTTAGGATGATGACTTAGACCATGGCAGTTGTGGGTGGAGATGGTAACTGGCCAGATTCTGTCTATATATTGAGAAGTAGCAGACAGGATGTACTGAGCAATTGGATGTGGGATGTGAGAGAAATGACTCCAAGGTTTTTGGCCTGAGCAATCAGAAGGATCCATCTAGCATTTACTGAAATGAGGAAGATGCTTTTATTCAATGTGGAAGTGAAAAAAGAACCTTTTAGACATTATTATTATAAAATGTCTATAAGAAGACTTGTCATTTTTAATCCTCAAAATGTTAGTTCTTTCTTATCATTTCAATTTTAAGGTAACTCTGAACACCATTTAAAAAATTCTGTAAGGAGGGTACAGTGACCTGAATTTCCAAACAGCTGTGATTTTGATGTGAATCATATTGTTTTTTGTTAAAATATATTAATGTTTATGAATTTTATAGTATGTTAAGAGTTTGGGAATTTCTTTGCTAAATTCACAACTATTCAAACTTGAAACATAATGCTGAATCCTGCCTTGACCTCCCAATTATCTCTGGCAACTATTTTAGGACTGGGAAGGAGAAAATTCCTATATTATATTTATCTTTGTTTTTAACCCTAGTTTGAGAGCTGATTTTTTAAATAACTTTTTTTCTTAATAAAGAACTTAGATATGCCATCATGGAAAATCTGAAAACTAGGAAGAAGTATAAAGAAAAACCTAGAAATCAACTTCATTTCTTCATCTTGCTGTTACATTTTTATATCCTGACTTTTTCAATCAGGTGTATGGCGAAAATAATGAGAGCTAGGAGACTGTGGCTCACTATCTAGGGTAAAGATTGATGTTTCAATAAAGCTTCCTACTTAAGGGAAGAGCCCAAATGGCCTTGTGTTATCTCATTTTCACCAATATCTAAACAGGCTACTGATTTATTACAAAAATTTCCCAGAGTAAGTGTGCAATAAACTAGTTTAAGAAAGGAAAGAAAAACACTCCCTATGACCCTAGCATATTTATTTGATTTATTTAACAAAAATACACATTATGCTTACTATATGCCAAGCATTTTTCTAAGGACTTTATAAATATTAACTTATTCAATTTAATCATCAGAACAACTGAGTTAGGTACTGTCACACTTTCCACTTAATAATGGCACAGAGAGGTTAAGTAATTTGCCCAAGGTCATACAGCTAGTAAGTAGAATAGCTACGATTTAAACCCAGGCAGTTTGGCTACCAAGTGTCCATGCCTAACCACTACTACTGCACTGTCATGAACTTGGATCCTGTATAGTCAGAATCCAAGTTCATTTTGTTTTGGTCACATTAACTCAGTAGGAAACTAATATTATTTTTGTTCACATAAACAATCTGAATTTATAAGACTCATATACTTTTATGTATTATTACGCTTCGCATGTAGAAGGTACTAAATACAAGTTTATTAGGTGGAAGTATAAATAAATGATGTCATGTGGTGGGAAGCCAATTTAATTCACTTGTAGTGATTTCCCCATTACCCCAGTAGCATTTTCCAGAATACATTCCCACAGAACATTAGTTCTCTGATTTTCTCCTTTAAAAAAAGATTCTATTGTGAAGTTAGTTTAGAAAACTGCATATTCTGTTAGCTTTTTGAGATTTTCAGTGTGTATTAGTATATTAAGAGATGCAGAGAAGTCCGAGAGTAAATACATCCTTCAAATTTTGTTTAACTCTTTTGATCAGAGATGCCTCCTTTTTCTTGTGATAATCTTTCAACATTCCATAGAACTAGTAGCCTATGGAATATGCTTTGGCAAGTAACTACTTTATAGGATGAGGTCTAAAGCCTTAAAAATAATTTACAAGGGTGCTTTTCCAATTTCATTTACAAATTCATCATCCATTGTATCTCCTCATAAACTACATCTCTTTCTTCACAAGTAACTAAGTGTTCCATGAATTTTAATTCTTCTAGATTCTGCTGGCTTTTTTCTCTCTGTGTGGGCTTTTCCATTCTCAATACTACCCTCCCCCAACATATAGACACAGAGACCTTCAACCTGAACTCCAACTCAGTCCTCAGGGCCCAGTTTAAATATCACCTATGACTTTACTGTCACTCTCGCAGAAAGATTTAGCCACCACCTCCTTTTTGGTCCCCTAGCATTTTGTATATAAATGTATATTATAAATATATATTTTGCGTACGTACGTGTTTTTTCTCTTGTTTATCGATGACTCAAAGGCAGGGTTATATCTTTTACTCATTTTTTATTTCCCTAGAATTTAACATAGTAAATATTCAGTCCTGATAGAACCTCTGTCTTGAAAAGGTGCTCTAGTTTTCATTTATTTTTAATTTTGATATATTCACCCAAACAAGGTTGCCCATACGAATTTTGTAGTTTTATTTTATTTTTTTGAGGAAGACAAGGATTAAACACAGACATTTACTTAATTTTTGTGGTGCTTTATCCATTTATCTTTTGAAAGTTTATAATTTAAAATGTCACTTGGAATACTTAGGGTTTGCTACTTAATCACATAGCCAAATGGTTTCCCTGAGAAATATATGTTATTTCTTTTTTATTGTTATTGTTATTTTGTAATAGTCTTCTTGAAATTGAGTAAGACCAATCAATGGTCAGAATGATTGGAGCAATTTTCTAAAACCTGCAAATTCTCCTGTTGACTTACAATAGTTAAAATACTCAGGGAAATAGTGTAATCATTTCCTTCCCCGTAATTCGTCCTACTCCCACATTTGTAAAACAGTACTTTATTTACCTATTTATTTAATAATTTTAGATGGATTCAGGGAGTTCATGTGCAGATTTGTTACATGGGTATATTGCATGATACTGAGATATGCATGATCCTATCACTTAGGTAGTGAGCATAGTATGCAACAGTTTTTCAATCCTTACCCTCCTCCCTACCTCTCCCAACTAGTAGTCTTCAGTGCCTATTATTGCTGTCTTTATGTCCAAAAGTACCTAAAGTTTAGCTCCCAATTATAAGAGAGAGCATGTGGTATTTGGTTTTCTGTTCCTGCATTAATGTGTTTAGGATTATGGCTAAGTCCTTGTGTTTCATTTTTTAAAAGAGAAAAAGGATTATGGCCTCCAGCTGCATCCATATTGCTGTGAAGAACATGGTCTTGTTCTTTTCATGGCTGCATAGTATTCCACATGTATATGTACCACATTTTCTTTATCCAATCCATCATTGATGGGCACCTAGGTTGATTCTATGTCTTTGTTATTTTGAATACTGCTGCAATGAACATACATGTGCATGTACCTTTTTGGTAGAGTAATTTATTTTCCTTTGGGTATATATCTGGTAATGGAATTACTGGGTTGAGTGGTAGTTCTGTTTTAAGTTCTTTGGGAAATCTCCGAACTGTATTCCACAATGGTTGAACTAATTTACGTTCCCACCAACAGTGCATAATTACTCCTTTCTCTCCACAGCCTCCTCAGTGCCTGGTGTTTTAGAATTTTTAGTAATAGCCTTTCTAGTGCAAGATGGTATCTCATTGTGGTTTTGATTTGCTTTCTCTGATGATTGGTGATGTTAAACATTTTTCATGTTTTTTGGCCACATGTATGTCTTTTGAAAAGTGTCTGTTATGTCTTTTGTCCATTCTTTAATGGGATTATTTGTTTTTTGCTTGTTGAATTGAGTACCTTATAGATTCTGGATATTAGACCTTTGCCAGATGCAAAGTTTGTGAATATTTTCTCCCATTCTGTAGGTTGTTTACTCTGTTGATAGCTTCTTTTGCTGTGTAGAAGCTCTTTAATTAGGTCCCACTTGTCAATTTTTGCTTTTGTTGCTATTGCTTTTGAAGACTTAGTCATAACTTCTTTCCTCAGGCCTACGTCCAGAATGGTGTCTCCTATTTTTCTTCTAGGATTCTTATAGTTTGTAATCTTTCTTTTAAATCTTTAATCCATCTTGAGTTAATTTTTTTGGTATATGATAAAAGGTAAGGGTCCAATTTCATTATTCTGCATGTAGCTAGACAGCTATTCCAGCACCATTTATTGAATAGGGAGTCCTTTCCCTATTGCTTATTTTTGTTGACTTAGTTGAGTATCAGATGGCTGTATTGTGTGTAGCTTTATCTCTGGGTTCTCAATCTGTTCCATTACTCTGTGTGTGTGTGTGTGTGTGAGCATGTGTATCTGTGTCTGTGTGTTACCAAAATCATGCTGTTTTGAGTACTGTAACCTTATAGTATGGTTGAAATTGGGTAATTTAATACCTCCAGCATTGTTCTTTTATCTTAGGATTGCTTTGACTATTTGGGCTCCTTTTTGGTTCCATATGAATTTTAGATTTTTTTTTCCAATTCTGTGAAAAATAAAGTTGGTAGTTTGATATGAATAGCATTGAATCTGTAGATTGCCTTTGGTACTATGAATATTTTAATGATTTTGGTTCTTCCAATAATCCATGAGCATGTCATATATTTCCATTTGTTTGTGTCATCTGTGGTTTCTCTCAGCATTTTTTTGGTCATTCTCCTTGTAGAGATCTTTCTCCTCTTTGGGTAGATCTATTCCTAGGTATTTTGCTTTATTATTATTATTATTTTGTGTGGCTATTGTAAATGGGATTGTGTTCTTGATTTGGCTCTCGGTTTGAACATTATTGGTATATAGGAATGTTACTGATTTTTCTACATTGATTTTGTATTCTAAAACTTTACTGAAGTTGTTTATCAGTTTCAGTAGCCTTTTGATGGAGTCTTTGGGGTTTTCTAGGTATAGAATCATATGATCAGTGGAGACATAGTTGAATTTCTTTTTTTTCCTATTTGGATGGCTTTTATTTCTTTCTCTTGCCTGATTGCTCTGTCTAGGACTTCTGGTACTTTATTTTTAAAAGTAATTAGTCACTTTTTCAACTTAATAGAGCATTGTATTGATTTCTCAATTACTCTGTTCTTATGTGTTCTGTGATAGGTATTTTTTAAGGTCAAACACCTTTAAAGTAAATCTAAATAAATTATGTTAGCTGACTCTTCTTTCAGAGAAAGGATGTCAGAAAGAATTACCCACCACTCAAGAGATTCCCTTTTAATATTGATGATTGAAATAACTTTTAATTATTTATTTTTCTAGTGTGGTCATTAGTAGTCTGTAAAAGGTAAAAATAAATTCTCTTTTCTTATGAAGAATGCTGTATCTTTAGCAGCACAAAGGTTCATCAACTCATTTACTTTAGACTACCTGTTGAATATAACTTCATTTACGGAATATTTTAGTGCCTGGATCACTCTAATTTCATCCAACACTACTTCTACCATAATTCTTAAATATTTTAATGTCCAGGTGGATGATCTTGCTACTACTGTAGCCACTTGATTCCTTGACCTCCTTTCCTTCAGTGATATTGTCTTCCATTCTTCCTTACTCATCCTTATGTTCATTCAAGACCATATTATAAAAATAATTGCAATCTTGTCAAAATCTCAATTCCATGAATCCTTCTGTTATTACAAACTCTTATCTTTCCAGTTTATTCTTGAATACACTTTACTCAACAATCTTTTGACCTTTACCTACGTACTATCTGTTTTACTGCCTTTCTTACCCATTTTAAATTTCATGATTAATCACTGTAAGAATTCCCTTGTACATACCCTCTATTCCTCAACCAAATCATAAGATTGGTTAAATACAACTCTTCTATACCTTATCTATACCGCATAGCTTCCTAGGTTTATGGGTCTCACTTCAAATTATTGATCACTAAACTCAAGTAGACTTTTAATGCTTCCTAGCCGTCATATTTCTCCATGCCACACATATTTCCGTACTTCTAGATGTCCATTTCATATCTTTTCCTCTCTTCTGAAACCTCAAACATGTCTATTTCATCATAACTTCCAACGGATGACTTTGCTTCCTATTCCACTGAGAAAATAAAAGCAACCAGAAGACATCATTCTTAAGCATGTACTACCGCATTTAATGACCTTCTGCCTTTGTGTGGCTAAACTCTGCCTTCCGCCTTGTTAGGATGCCTGAAAAACTGTCCACATTTGCAATTAATGCCAACATTTTACTTGTGTACTATATCCTATTTCTCGAATGCACTCAAGGACATCATTACAATGATTTTCCCTTGTTTTTCTCCAGTTACTGGTTTCCCTCTCTAATGGTTATGTCCCACCATCTTACAAATGTACTGTTGTATCTTTCATTTTAAAGCAAAAAAACAAATACAGCCTTATTTGATCCTACTTTGCCTTCACTCAATCTACCATTGTACTTCTCTCCTTCCCTTTATGGGAAAATTATTCCAAAGAGTTTTCCTACTGTACTATCTCTAATTTCATTTTTCTGTTTTCATTTTATCTTCAACCTTTTCAAACAGGTTTCTGCCTTCAACTGAAATGTTTCAACTGAAATATTTCTGACTAACGTAACCAGTTACTCCCATATTGCTAAATCCAAAGGCCAAATATCAATCTTCATTTTACTTGGCCTATAAGCAATACTTGACACTTTCATGACATCACTGTCTTTTGGTTTTGTACCTAATCTGCTAGCTTATTGTTCTCAGTCCTTTGTTATGTTTTTCTCTTTCAGAGCTTTTAATGTTGGAGTGCCCAGAACTCTTATTCTTATTTTCCTTTCTATTCTCATAGTCTTTGTGATCTCAATTAGTCTTATAGCTTGTATTAGTCCATTCTCATGCTGCTATGAAGAAATACCCAAGACTAGGTAATTCATAAAGGAAAGAGGTTTAATTGACTCACAGTTCTGCAGGGCTGAGTAGGCCTTAGGAAACTTACAATCACAGCAGGAGGAGAAGCAAACATATCCTTCACATGGTGGCAGGAAAGAGAAGAATGAATGAAGAGGGGGAAAAGCCCCTTATAAAACCATTAACTCTCACAAGAACTCACTCACTATCATCAGGACAGCTTGGTGGTAACCACCTGTATGATTCAATTACCTCCCACCGGGTCCCTCCCAGGACACACAGGGATCATGGAAACTACAATTCAAGATGAGATTTGGCTGGGAACACAGGCAAACCATATTATAGCTTTAAGAGACATCTATATACTTATGAATCACATGTATATATATATATATTTCTTATGTGTTTCTTTCCTTTAAATCCCAGTCATTTAACTCCAGCTGCCAGATTAGTATTTCTATCTGGACATCTTAATAGTCATCCCAAGGTTAGTATGTCCCAGACTTACCTTCTGATTACTGCTTCTTTTCTCTATCTCTTCCTCTAGTTTTTTCATCTCAGTGAATTCAAATTTTGTTCTTTAAGTTATTCAGGTAAAAAAATCTTTGAGTTCTCCTTTATTCATCTTTTTATCTCGTATCTCAATTCCAGTCTGGCAGTAAATTCTATCTACTCTGAATTCAGTGTAAGTCCAGAACCTCACCACTTCTCACCGTATCTACTCAGTCTTACCCTGGTTTGAGCCATCATCATTTTTAACCTGGATTATTGCAGTAACTTTCTAACTGCTCTACCCTTTACTCCTTCAGTAATTGTTAACATACTAGCCAGAATTAAGAGTTTTAAATATTTAATATAATATCATTCATGTGTTTAAAGTTCTTCTGTGACATTTCATTTCACTTAAAGAAAACCCCAAATTTCTTAGAGTGACTCATAAAACTCAAGTAATTTAACCTCATTTCCTCTTACTCTCTTCCTATCCCCAATCGTACTACTGCTTCTTCAGGCACACTGATTCCTTGTGTTTCTCAAGTTTGCCTAGAACATTCCCACCTCAAGGCTTTTGCTGTTGCCTCTGCCTAGAAACCCTCTTCCCTAAGATATCGTCATAGCTCGCCTCCTTGCCTCCTTCAGGTCTTGATTTTAATGCCAATCTTTGTGAGACCATTACTAAACACCCTATTTTAAAAGTTAACCTCTCTATAATCTTCACATTTGTCTTTCCTATTGTATTATTTCCATAGCACGTATTACCATCTAGAATACTATGTAATTAATTATAGACAATTTAGTTTATTATTTATTCCCTGTTTTTCCCCTAGACTCTCAGAGGGTAGCAATTTTTGTCTTTTTTTTCATTAATATATTAATAGTGTCTGTTGTATAGTAGACCTTCATTAAACATTAATTAAATGAATATATGTATAATGGTCACACTGAAGAAAAATATTTTTATAGGATTCAGACCAAAGGGCCCACTATGGGCCTGTGAGAGCTAGTCAGATGGTGGATGATTTATTTGCAGGTTGTATGAACATCTGATCTTGATATGGGCCAGAGAGGATACAGAATAATTCAGTGTATCTTAAAAAATAATTTGGGAAGAGACATTAAGGATCCCTCAGTGCTTGGATAACCAAATATTAATGAAGGAATTTATATTCATCATTTTTTATCCATTTTTCAATGCTTATTTTTTGCTGGATCATTCTGGTCTTAGTGAAAACTCACTTTAAAAATCTTTACTAATGAAAGAACACATGTCTTATAGAAGAAATATATTCAGAAATTAGAGTCATCTCATATAAGATTTATAAACAGTTATAAGAACTTATGCTTGGAACAGTAAAAAACATCAAAAGGGGAAATCTATAAGTATAAACACACCACATAAAATAGAAATTATAAAATATAATTAAATAAAATGCCAGCTTACAACACACATACTTTAGAAGAAGAAATAAAGAAAATACAGGAAAATATAAAAATAAACTGTTATGAAAGTACAGGCTGAGATACCCAATCTGAAAATCTGAAATCTGAAATTCTTGCAAATCCAACTTTTTAAGCACTGACATGATGCTCAAAGAAATGCTCATTGTATTTTAGATTTGCAAATAAGATAATCCATGTAAGAGAACATCTACATCATTGGAACTCTGATACAGAAGTTGTTTTTTTTTTTTAATCTTATAAAATTGAAGAAAATTTGGTCCAGTCATTGGTGTTCAGGTTACTTTTGTCTCTGCTTAAAACTGTTTAACTCTCACTGGACAATGCCCACTGGGGAAATTATGATAGGATAACCAAATCCCTAATGAACCATCAGGCCATTTTTTTTGTTTGGTTTTTTTTTTTTTTTTTTTTTTTGCAAAATGTAATGATTAATGACCCTATCTCATTCCCTTAAGCCGTTTATCTTCAACTGTACTTTTTAGTGTACTAAAAAATTAATTTGATTATATTTGCAGCATAAAGTTTTAATGAAATGCTTTGAGGAGGATTAGAATATAAATTGTGTAACATTTGATTTTAAATATGCATGGAGTTTTAGGAGCCCATATTAATTAGGGTGGGATAACTGCTATAACAAATAATCTCAAATCTCAGTAGCTCTTATTTCTAGCTCATGTCATAATTCAATGAGGGTAACTTGGAGGTAAGAGGAAGGCCTTTCTTTTTCACAGTCATTCAGGGACTTGAACCTCCTTCCATCATGTGGCTTTCATTGTGTTTTGTTTTTTGATCTTCAAGGGCTTTCTAGCATTCCACTGGATATCTTTGTATCTGTTCAGCAGGCAAGAAAAGAGAGACAGAATATGGAAGTTTTAGGAGCCAGACCTGGAAGCATTGAGTATCACTTCTACACATATTCCTTTAGCTATAAGTTAGTTGAGGGCTTTACCCAAACAAGTGGAGTGGAAAGTGTATTCTTAGAATAAAATAAAATGGGATGTGTTGAGCATATAGCATTATATCTATTACAATGTCTGATCTAGCCTTTTCCCATTTATTTTATTTCAGATGTTTAATGCAATGAAGTAACGTAAGTTTTTCTAAAATAAATTTATTATTTTAATTTGCTATCTTTATAAGTTTGTGGTCCAAAAGAGTCATAGACATTTAATAGATTTGTTTTAAGTGTTCCTGGCCATACATATTAATTTGTCTAGATTTTAAAGCTAAGTTTTTAAAAATTTAATTTAATTAGTTTACTTTTATTATACTTTAAGTTTGGGATACATGTGCAGAACGTGCAGGTTTGTTACATAGGTATACATGTGCCATGGTAGTTTGCTGCACCCATGAACCTATCATCTACATTAGGTATTTCTCCTAATGCTATCCCTCCCCTTTCCCCTACCCCTCGACAGGCCCCAGTGTGTGATGTTCCCCTCCCTGTGCCCATATGTTCTCATTGTTCAAATCCCACTTATGAGTGAGAACATGCAGTGTTTGATTTTCTGTTCCTGTGTTAGTTTGCTGAGAATGATGGTTTGCAGCTTCATCCATGTCCCTGCAAAGGACATGAACTCATTCTTTTTTATGGCTGCATAGTATTCTACAGTGTTTATGTGCCACATTTTCTTTATCCAGTCTATCGCTGATGGACATTTGGGTTGGTTCCAAGTCTTTGCTATTGTGAATAGTGCTGCAGTAAACATATGTGTGCATGTGTCTTTATAGCAGAATGATTTATAATCCTTTGGGTATATAACCGGTAATGGGATTTCTGGGTCAAATGGTGTCAAATGGTATTTCTAGTTATAGGTCCTTGAGGAATCACCACATTGTTTTCCACAGTGGTTGAACTAATTTACACTCCCACCAACAGTGTAAAAGCGTTCTTATTTCCCCACATCCTCTCCAGCATCTGTTGTTTTGTGACTTTTTAATGATCGCCATTCTAACTGGCATGAGATGGTATCTCATTGTGGTTTTGATTTGCATTTCTCTAATGACCAGTGATGATGAGCTTTTCAAAATATGTTTGTTGGCCACATAAATGTCTTCTTTTGAGAAGTGTCTGTTCATATCCTTTGCCCACTTTTTTGTGGTGTTTTTTTTTTCTTGTAAATTGTTTAAGTTCCTTGTAGC
Source organism: Chlorocebus sabaeus (assembly GCF_047675955.1). NCBI lineage: Eukaryota > Metazoa > Chordata > Mammalia > Primates > Cercopithecidae > Chlorocebus > Chlorocebus sabaeus. Next base: position 42,416,963 of record NC_132914.1, on the reverse strand, counting down.
TTCTGGATATTAGCCCCACTGGATAGATTGCAAAAATTTTCTCCTATGCTGTAGATTACCTGTTCAATCTGATGATAGTTTCTTTTGCTGTGCAGAAGTTCTCTATTTTAATTAGATCCCATTTGTTAATTGTGGCTTTTGTTGCCATTGCTTTTGGTGTTTTAGTCATGAAGTCTTTGCCCATGCCTATGTCCTGAATGGTATTGCCTATATTTTCTTCTAGGGTTTTTATGGTTTTAGGTCTTATGTTTAAATCTTTAATCCATCCTGAGTTAATTTTTGTATAAGGTATGTGGAAGGGGTACAGTTTTAGTTTTTTGCTTATGACTAGCCAGTTTTCCCAACACCATTTATTTAATAGGGAATCCTTTCCCCATTGCTTGTTTTTCTCAGGTTTGTGAAAGATCAGATGGTTGTAGATGTGTGGTGTTATTTCTGAGGCCTCTGTTCTGTTCCATTGGTCTATCTCTGTTTTGGTACCAGTACCATGCTGTTTTGGTTACTGTAGTCTTGTAGTATAGTTTGAAGTCAGTTAGCATGATGCCTCCAGCTCTGGTCTTTTTGCTTAGAATTGTCTTGGCTATATGGACTCTTTTTTGGTTCCATATGAAATTTAAAGTAGTTTTTTCTAATTCTCTGAAGAAAGTCAATGGTAGCTTGATGGGAATAGCATGGAATCTATACATTACTTTGGGCAGTATGGCCATTTTCATGATATTGATTCTTCCTATCCATGAGCATGGAATGTTTTTTCCATTTGTTTGTGTCTTCTATTATTTCCTTGAACAGTGATTTGTAGCTCTCCTTGAAGAAGTCCTTCACATCCCTCATAAGTTGTATTCCTAGGTGTTTCATTCTCTTTGTAGCGATTGTGGATGGGAGTTCACTCATGATTTGGGTCTCTGTTTGTCTATTATTGGTGTATAGGAATGCTTGTGATTTTTGCACATTGATTTTGTATTTTGAGAATTTGCTGAAGTTGCTTATCAGCTCAAGGAGTTTTTGGGCTGAGACAATGGGGTTTTCTAAATGTACATTCATATCATCTGCAAACAGAGACAATTTGACTTCCTCTTTTCCTATTTGAACACCCTTTATTTCTTTCTCTTGCCTGATTTCCCTGGTCAGAACTTTCAATACTATGTTGAATTGGAGTGGCGAGAGAGGGCTTCCTTGTCTTGTGCCAGTTTTCAAAGGGAATGCTTCCAGCTTTTGCCCATTCACTATGATATTGGCTGTGGGTTTGTAATAAATAGCTCTTATTATTTTGAAATATGTTCCATCAGTACCTAGTTTATTGAGTGTTTTTAGCATGAAGGGATGTTGAATTTTATTGAAGGCCTTTTCTGGATCTATTGAGATAATCATGTGGTTTTTGTCATTGGTTCTGTTTATGTGATGGATTCCGTTTATTGATTTGTGTATGTTGAACCAGCCTTGCATCCCAGGGATGAAACTGACTTGATCATGCCGGATAAGCCTTTTGATGTGCTGCTGGATTCAGTTTGCCAGTATTTTATTAAGGATTTTCGCGTCAATGTCCATCAGGAATGTTGACCTGAAATAATCTTTTGTGTGTGTGTCTCTGCCAGGTTTTGGTACCAAGATGATGCTGGTCCCATAAAATGAGTTACAGAGGAGTTCGTCTTTTTCTGTTGTTTGGAATAGTTTTATAAGGAATGGTACCAGCTCCTCTTTGTACCTCTGGTAGAATTCAGCAGTGAATCCATCTAGTTCTAGGGTGTTTTTGGTTTGTAGGCTATTAATTACTGCCTCAATTTTAGAACTTTTTATTGGTCTATTCAGGGATTCAACTTCTTCCTGGTTTAGTCTTAGGAGGGTGTATGTGTACAGGAATTTATCCATTTCTTCTAGATTTTTAATTTATTTGTGTAGAGGTATTTATAGTATTCTCTGGTGGTAGCTTGTATTTCTATGGAATCAGAGGTGATACCTCTTTATACTTTTTATTGTGTCTATTTGATTCTTCTCTCTTCTTTATTAGTCTGACTAGTGGTCTATCTATTTTGTTAATCTTTTTAAAAAACCAGCTCCTGGATTCATTGATTTTTTTGAAGGGTTTTTCATGTCTCTATCTCCTTCAGTTCTGCTCTGATCTTACTTATTTCTTGTCTTCTGGTAGTTTTTTTTGTTTTGTTTTGTTTTGTTTTGTTTTGTTTGGACAGTGTCTTGCTCTGTTGCCAGGCTGGAGTGCAGCGGTGTGATCTGGACTCACTGTAACCTCTGTCTCCTGGGTTAAAACAATTCTCTTGCCTCAACCTCCCGAGTAGCTGGGACTACAGGCACATGCCATCACACCCAGCCAATTTTTGTATTTTTAGTAGAGATGAGATTTCACCATGTTGGCCAGGATGGTCTCAATCTCTTGACCTTGTGATCCACCCCGCTTGGCCTTCAAAAGTGTTTGCTAGCTTTTTAATTTGTTTTCTCTTGCTTCTTTTGTTCTTTTAACTGTGAAGTTAGGGCGTTGATTTTAGATCTTTCCCACTTTCTCTTGTGGGCATTTAGTGCTATAAATTTCCCTCTAAACACTGCTTTAGTTGTATCCCAGAGATTCTGGTACATTGTATCTTCGCTCTCATTGGTTTCAAATAACTTCTTTATTTCTGCCTTAATTTTGTTATTTAACCAGTAGTCATCCAGGAGCAGGTTGTTCAGTTTCCGTGTAGTTGTGCAATTTTGAGCGAGTTTCTTACTCCTGAGTTCTAATTTCATTGCACCATGGTCTGAGAGACTGTTTGTCATGATTTCCATTCTTTTGCATTTTCTCAGGAGTGTTTTACTTCCAATTATGTGGTCAATTTTAGAATAAGTGCGATATGGTGCTGAGATGAATGTATAGTCTATTGATGTGCAGTGGAGAGTTCGGTAGATGTCCATTAGGTCTGCTTGGTCCTGAGCTGAGTTCAAGTACTGAATATCCTTGTGAATTTTCTGTCTCGTTATTGTGTGGGAGTCTAAGTCTCTTTGTAGGTCTCTAAGAACTTGCTTTACAATTCTGGCTGCTCCTGTGTTGGGTGCATATATATTTAGGATAGTTATCTCTTCTTGTTGCATTGATCCCTTTACCATTATGTAATGCCCTTTTTTTGTGTTTTTTAATCTCTGTTGGCTTAAAGTCTGTTTTATCAGAGACTAAAATTGCAACCTCTGCTTTTGTTTGCTTTCCATTTGCTTGGTAAATCTTCCTCCATTCCTTTATTTTGAGCCTGTGTGTGTCTTTGCACATGAGATGGGTCTCCTGAATATAGCACACCAATGGGTCTTGACTCTTTGTCCAATTTGCCAGTCTGTGTCTTTTAACTGGGGCATTTAGCCCGTTTACATTTAAGGGTAATATTGTTATGTGTAAATTTGATCCTGTCATTTTGATGCTAGCTGGTTATTTTGCCCATTAGTTGATGCAGTTTCTTCATAGTGTCGTTGGTCTTTACATTTTGCTATGTTTTTGCAGTGGTTGGTACCGGTTTTTCCTTTCCATATTTACTGTTTACTTCAGAAGCTCTTCTAAGGCAGGCCTGGTGGTGACAGAATCTCTCAACATTTGCTTGTCTGTAAAGGATTTTATTCCTCCTTCTCTTATGAAGCTTAGTTTGGCTGGATATGAAATTCTGGGTGGAAAATTCTTTTCTTTCAGAATGTTGAATATTGGTCCCCACTCTCTTCTGGCTTGTAGGGTTTCTGCAGAGATATTCTCTGTATGTCTGATGTGCTTCCCTTTGTGGGTAACCTGACATTTCTGTGTGGCTGCTGTTAACATTTTTTACTTCATTTTAACCTTGGTGAATCTGACAATTATGTGTCTTTGGGTTGCTCTTTTCAAGGAGTATCATTATGATGTTCTCTGTATTTCCTGAATTTGAATGTTGACCTATCTTGCTAGGTTGGGGAAGTTCTCCTGGATAATATCCTGAAGCATGTTTTTCAGCTTGGTTCTGTTCTCCCTGTCACTTTCAGGTACTTTGTCTTCATACTTTATTTCATTAAGTGGATCTTCAATCTCTGATATCCTTTCTTCCACTTGACCAATTCGGCTATTGATACTTGTGTATGCTTCATGAAGTTCTCATGCTGTGTTTTTTCAGCTCCATTAGGTCATTTATGTTCTTCTCTCAACTGCTTATTCTAATTAGCAGTTCCTCTAACCTTTTATCAAGGTTCTTAGCTTCCTTGCATTGGGTTAGATCATACTCCTTTAGCTCGGAGGAGTTTATTATTACCCACCTTCTGAAACCCACTTCTGTCAATTTTTCAAATTCATTCTCCATTTTGTTTTGTTCCCTTGCTGACGAGAAATTGTGATCCTTTGGAGAAGAAGAGTCATTCTGGTTTTTGGAATTTTCAGCTTTTTGCGCTTGTTTTTCCTCATCTTCATGGATTTATCTACCTTTGGTCTTTGATGTTGGTGACCTTTGGATAGGGTTTTTGCATGGGTGTTCTTTTTGTTAATGTTGATGTTATTGCTTTCTGTTTGTTAGTTTTCCTTCTAACAGTCAGGACCCTCTTCTGCAGGTCTGCTGGAGTTTGCTGGATGTTCTCTCCATATCCTGTTTCCCTGGGTATCATCAGTGGAGTCTGCAGAACAGCAGAGACTGCTGCTTGCTGCTTCCTCTGGAAGCTTCATTCCAGACAGTCACCCGCCAGATGCCAGCCAGAGCTTTCCTGTATGAGGCGTCTGTCGACCCCTGCTGGGAGGTGTCTCTCCATCAGGAGGCACAAGGGTCAGGAACCCACTTGAGGAGGCCGTCTGTCCCTTAGCAGAGCTTGAGCGCTGTGCTGGGAGATCTGCTGCTCTCTTCAGAGCTAGCAGGCAGGAATGTTTAAGTCTGCTGAAGCTGCACCCACAGCTACCCCTTCTCCCAGGTTCTCTGTCCCAGGGAGATGAGAGTTTTTTCTATAAGCTCCTGACTGGGGCGGCTGACTTTCAGAGATACACTGCCCAGAATCTAAAGTGGTAGTCTGGATACAGAGACTTTGCAGCACTTTGGTAGGCTTTGCCCAGTCTGAAGTTCTCAGCAGCTTGTTTATACTGTGAGGGGAAAAGTGCCTACTGAAACCTAAGTAACGGTGGACACCCCTCCCCCCACCGCACTCGAGCTTCCCAGGTTGGCTTCAGACTGCTGTGCTGGCGGCAAGACTTTCAAACCAGTGGATCTTAGCTTGTTAGGCTCTGTCGGGGCCTCTGAGCAAGACCACTTGGCTCACTGGCTTCAGCCCCTTTTCCAGGGGAGTAAACAGTTCCGTGTCACTGGCATTCCAGGCACCACTGGTGTATGAAACAAACTGCAGCTAGCTCAGTTTCTGCCCAAATGGCTGCCCAGTTTTGTGCTTGAAAGCCAGGGCCCTGGTGGTGTAGGCACCCGAGGGAATCTCCTGGTCTGCCAGTTGTGAAGACCTTGGGAAAGCATAGTATCTGGGCTGGATAGCATTGTCCCTTACAGCACAGTCCCTCAGGGCTTCCCTTGACTAGGGGAGGGAGTTCCCCAACCCCTTGGGCTTCCTTGGTGAGGCGATGCCCCACTTTGCTTCTCTTTGCCCTCCGTGGGCCGCACTGCCTGTCTCACCAGTCCCAATGAGATGAATTGGGCACCTCAGTTGGAAATGCAGATATCACCCGCCTTCTGTGTTGGTCTTGCTGGGAGCTGCAGACCGGAGCTGTTCCTATTGGGCCATCTTACTGGGGAATCCAAGATACTAAATTTTAACATTAGAACACACTCCTCTTTCCCATGTCTTATTTTTAAGTACGAACCTTCATTAGTTTTCTGTGGTTTCCAAGAATGTTATGATCAGTTTCTGCATTGTGTTCTGTTTTCTGGCAACACTGACAGGTATTCTACTAACCTCAGTAGGTGATTATTGTGATAGTCATCTTGTTAAATTTGAGAGAATCACAGCTTCTTTTTAACATTTGCTCTTAACTTTTAACATTTGCTCTTAACCAGCACTGTATAGAGGGCCTTTTAATGAAAACATGTCAATAGTACCAGCAGATTTAGTATTTATTTGCACAAAAGGCTACCACATATTTTAAAGTTCTCCTTCAATTGAGTCACTCCTGTGCTTAAAAACCTTCATTGCTTTCCTATTATCTTCAAAATAAAGTCCAGAATCACTGTAGCTTTCACAACTGAGGGCTTCTCTTACCTGTCCATCCTTACCTTCCACTTGTCCATCTCATGCATCTAAAGTAGGCTTTCATTCTTTAGACAGGGAGAAAACTTTTGCTTCTGGTGTGTCATCCATTTGAAGTATTCCTCATCTGCCCTTTAAAAATAAACATATTTCACAGAGGAGGGCAAACACTCCCTCCTCTGAAAATTTCTCTGGTCTTCCACTTAGTTAATCTATTGCTTTTGTGCTCATCTAGTACATTAAGTGATATTTTTCTTATAAAATCAATTACATGTTGCTTTACCCAATACTTTTCATATGTATACATATATATCTTCAAGACCAGTTTATATGTTCCTTAAGGGCATATGCCCTTAGAAATATACACCACTTTAGCTTTCAGTACTCCTGTGTATACCTTGGCCACAGATTTCCTTTAAGAAATGTTAGTTTATTTTAATTAAATCTGAAAAATTATGTTAGTAGCTTTCATTTATTAACAAGGGACACTCAACTAATAGTTGGAGATGTTAGAAATTTCCCATTAGCTATTTAAGGAAGCCTATAGAGCTTACCTCAGCTGGATATCTTGAACTAAAATATACATTTTCTTCTTTTTTTAAACTTTGCTGTGTATTTCATATTAGCTTACACCAGCATGTATATTTAGCAACCATCAAGAATTGCTTAGTTGGATGATTTTTATAAAGTGGCACAACTTTTAGACTTTAAAAAATGACATCTCCTTGCTTTCTAATTTAGCCACACTGAGACCTTCTCTGATAGCTCCTCTTGCTGTCTTACTGAATGATCACTATTTTAATTACTTTGACCTACGTGGAAATCTCGGACTCTTTTGCTTTTTGTCTTCCTTCATAACACACTAAATGCTTTATTTTCCTTAGTCTAAATAATCAGAATATAGCATGTTATAAAACCAAACATAGCAAAATATGTTTTATTTACAAATGTATATAATTATGGCTTACTGTTAAATTGAGTGTTTATCAGTGTAAATGTGTTAGATGATAATATAATCCAGTTATACACTCCATCTTTATTTGTGTTGTTGATGTAATGCCACTAAAGAAAGAAATGATTTCTTTAGGCTGTGAATCTCAAGGTGGAAGGATGTGCCCCGAGGTGGTGGTAGTGGTAATATCTAATTAAAGTTGGGGGTGATATATGATTTCATAATATAAATGCAGGAAAAAAAACCTCAGCAGAAATCTTATTCATGTGGATGCAAATTAGAATCTCCTTGGGGTAATGTTTATAATGGAAACACGGGTTAGAAACTTTTGAGAACTATGACTTCAGGGCTTCTAATTCAGCTACATGAGATGGTCACAATCACTTAACCAAAGGTTCCTCCATGTGTTTGTAATGGCATTTAAACTAAATTATGATTTACATTTATCTGTGAAAATGTATTTTTTATTTAATCATCAGTATGAATACCAATCTACTATATAAATAGAATGAGAAAATGAAAAATGAATTTAAATAAAGCTAAGAAAAATATAAATCTTAGATCCAAATTGAGATTTTCTCTTTGCATTTCAACTCTTGCATTTTGTTCCTTTTAATTAAACTAATAGCTCCTTACTAAATTGTTGTTATCTCATCATATAATCATTTGATTAGAGCTGACACTCACTCACCCTGGGAAATAGATGCTCTTCTGGCACCACAGCAAAAATCCAGCCTGCAGAGTTCTCTAAGTGTCGAAGGGAAAGGCTGAAGGAGAAGATTTCCTTTCTCCATCGGGCATCTCTCTAGAACCTCTACTTCCTGTCTTTTTGTCCTGGCCAACTCCAGCTAATCAAATGTGTTAAATCCTACACACTTCTCTTTTTTATGTCATAATATGAATGTTACAAAAGTTAATCACAAGCGACTTGTCGCATACTAAGTTATGATGCATATAAAGGGAGAACATTCTATTGAGAATGTTTGAATCACCGAAGAAACTCTTGGTCTTTCTACAAGATAAGAAATCAGTTTTATCCCAACATTCTCAAGTTGTGAATTGGACAGCATGTATATATCTTGTATCTTTGATGTTTTCTGTCATCTAAATATATGGATGCAAAGAAGGAATGCAAAATATTTTTCAATAATAGGTAAAACTAAGGGTAAAATTGAGAGTTAGAAGCAGGGAAGAATACCTTTATAAATTGTTATGACATGTTGCATAATTTAATAAAATTTATTGATGAGATAATTTATGATCTTGGCATTGCACATCTGTGAGACATATCATTGAGTTCCTTATAGCTCTGATAGAATGTTTAGAATTTTACTTTTTATCAAAACAAGATGCATGCATGAGAAAATAGTGGATTCAGCATCCTTCTCAATTTTTGAAAGATAATATACATGTAATCATGGCTTTACAGAATAAATTGTTGTAACTGGTTAATGATGCAAGATTAAAGATGAAGTATGAAAATACAGCGTCACTTACCTCGCGTTAGATAAAAATTTAAAACAAATATCCTGAGCTTGCTGTCATTTCTTTTCTTCCATTTCTGTCAATTTGCTATGTGAGACAGGTTTCTCTATTGTTATTATTAATAGAAGAAAACATAGATGTATGTTATCCCCTGAGAGTAACACTGTCATCAAGCCAACCTAGGTAAGTTAACAAGCAGAAAAACAAACTCAACTATTGATATACATGATGTTCATTCAAAGTGTGTAAAGTAATTTAATACAGGGACTTGCTTTATAACTTTTTGTTTTTTATGATTATGGATGACAAAACTTATGAGCATAATTAGCAATTCTCCATTTTAATCTCCTAAATACAAACTTTCATTGAACAATGTGTGGAATTTCTCTATTTTTTTCCTGTTATATTTGTTCTAAGTAGATGTATTGAAATGCAATTTTAGGTCTGTTGAGTTTGTATGTCTTTTTCATGTATTTTTCTAGAATTTAATTTTATTATACTTTATGAACATAAATTTAAAAATCCTTAATCTGTTGATTCACAATGGATTAGGGATTTTAAAAGAATTAGTCTGTTGCCACAGATGGTTTGGGAAAGCACTTCTGTAGGCCAAGTTTAGGGTTTTGGATACTGTCCTAGGGACAGGAAGAAAACTCTTCAGTGATAGCTCTTATTCTCATTATTTAGGATGCTACATGGACATTCAAAATTAGAAGGCTTGGGGCACCCCATCTGTCATGCTTTCTTAGGTACTGGGCACAGGAACACAGCTAACATCAAATCCTGTAGTCAGTCTGGTTTAAGACAGAACAGGTGCCTGCTCTGCAGTTACTCCTGATATGCAACTCCTGATATGAGGAAGCCACAAACTCTCCCTCTACCCTCTCTGAGTGGTAGAGAGATACCAAGTAGATCCCAGAAATACTTAATTTAGCTGTGTTTAAAATAATGTTAACACTTGTTAGTTAACTGAGGGCTGATCCTATATGTGAAATTATTATTGGTGCAAAATCATGATTATGTGATTGTATATATTTCTAAATATGTTAAGGGTTAATTTGGCTATGTTTTATTTAGAATAATGACATTTCAGAATTGAAAAGGACTTGATGTATTTAACTTAATACCTGATAGAGAAAATTGGAGAGAAAATTGAGGCTCAAAGTGTTCTATAGAAAGAACTGATTAAGAATTTGGGTCATGGAGTCAGAGATTGGAATTCTGCTGCCATAAACTAGGAAATTCCTGGGTCTGCCAGAGACAGGAAGAGGCAAGTAAGAATCCTTCTCTAGGGGCTTCACAGAGAGCATGACTCTACCATTACCTGATTTCAGGCTTCTAACCTCCAGAATTGTAAGAGAATACATTTCTGTTGTGTTAAGCCACCTAGTTTGTGGAAATTTGTTATGCATGATGACTATGTGGACTGATAGAGTATTATGAATCACAGTTTCTTTGGTATGTGAATTTCTAAATGAGTTTAAATAACATCCTCTGTAGGATTATGATTTTTTTAAAATAGTTTGGGTCTTGGAATCAGATTGTTAAAATAAATGCAAAGGTCAATTGTGCTCCTTACTAATGTTGAATTTGATTTCTTCATCGGTAATAGTTTGATAAGAAAAAGAAGATTTACCTTATAGGGCTATTTTTGATTACTGTTTAAAGGAAATGATCCATGAAAACATTTAAGCACAGGGCTTGAAAGCTGGTAGGCATTTTGTATAGGTTAGATGTTATTATGATAATCATGATGCTAGTAGCATGGTGGTGTTGATGGAGAAGATTCTTTGACCTGTTCAGTTGGACAGTGGCATAGTTGGAAGTAGAAGCCTGGGATGCTCTCTGTCATTCTGATGACATTTCTACCTCTACTCAAGTCATCCCAGTAAACTGTTCACTCATGCACCTTCATAGATTGATCCTCACATAATGATTTCATTTTCAAATGCTAATATCTTTAAAAAGATGTAAGGAAATTCTACTTCCAACCATACACATATTCTCTCAGCTGGGTGACAGCCTCTCAACTTCACCAGATGTCTTGCCTGGTGTGAAACGATAACCAGGCTTAGAAAGGAAACCATAGCACCATGAATATACTGTTGGAATAGGCTCATTTCATTACTGTGATGTGTTTGAAAACAAGTCCTCAGTCTTTAAATTATAGGCTACTTTACCCATATATTTGATAAATATATTTGCATAATTAGCAAAACATATTGTTCTGAGATCTTCTCAAGGCAGGGGATGGAATTATATTCTACACAATTAAATAAGAGGAGAGAGAGAGGAGATTCCATTTCAACTTGATTAAACAAATATGCATGCATTGAGCTCCAATTTTCTGCCTGGTGTTGGGCTTGGCTCTTAATCATATGACTAAGGTAGGCACAAGCTCTGTTCTTACAGTGGAGCTTTCAGTCTAGGGGGAAAGGTAGAAAAATCCCTTTTCTATACAGAATCATGACCCACAAGAGGAAAAAATATCAGTGTTAGAAATAAAGAGAAAAAATTTAAAGAGAATAACATCTAACCACTTTAAAAATTAAGAATGAATAAAAATTCAATAATACAACAACAACAATAATATGAAAGATCTTAACTTTTAAGGGACATGGCCCCATTGGGCCTGAGCTCCAGCAGTGGTAGTGTCTGAGCTGAGAGCAGAGGACCCTTTATGGGGACATCCTGCAGGAGAACTACAAGAACATTATTAGAAGGTGCATATTGTATATGAATCGCCTAGGGATTGTGGTGTGGAGAGTTTTAGCAGGATCTGCTCCCATGGCCTTAGTTATCATCTCTGGGATAATCCAGACCTCTCTTCTGGGTGCCAGTCTATTTGAAATTATTTGGATAGCTGGCAGGCCTAGTAAACTCAAAAAGTTGTAGCCACAATGGCAGGGCATGGAGAACAAGTATGGTATCCTCTGAGTGAGGGACACTTCAGAAGGGGGCAGATGACCAAATAGTAGGGGGTAATTTGGACACCAGTAGCATATCTTAACCCGGAGGGGCGGCAACAGAGAAAGTGCCTTTTCCACTACTCTCAAAATGAAATGTATGAACCCTGCTGGGTGCAGTGGCTTACGCCTGTAGTCCTAGTACTTGGGGATGCCGAGGCGGGTGGATAAACTGAGGTCAGGAGTTCAAGACCAGCCTTGCTAACATGATGAAACCCCATCTCTACAGAAATGCAAAAATTAGTCTGGCACAATGGCGGATGCCTGTAATCCCAGCTAGTCAGGAGGCTGAGGTGGGAGAATCGCTTGAATCTGGGAGGTGGAGATTGCAGTGAGCCAAGATGGTACCATTGCACTCCAGCCTGGGTGACAGAGTGAGACTCTATCTCGAAAGAAAGAAAGAAAGAAAGGAAGAAAGAAAGAAAGAAAGAAAGAAAGAAAGAAAGAAAGAAAGAAAGAAAGAAAGAAAGAAAGAAAGAAAGAAAGGAGGGAGGGAGGGAGGGAGGGAGGGAGGGAGGGAAGGAAAGAAGGAAGGAAGGAAGGAAGGAAGGAAGGAAGGAAGGAAGGAAGGAAGGAAGGAAGGAAGGAAGGGAAAATAAAGAAAAATAAATGTAAGAACCCTTGGGGGCAATGATATGGAGGGAGAAAATTTTGAACTGATTTTAAACTGGAGGTGACCTGAAAAAAACAGAAGCAACTGACTAAGACTGGAATTCACTAGATTAAGTTTTCTAACAACTTTTAAAGGAGACAGCTATAGAGAAGGGGTTTAGAGAATCAACTCTGGAGTCACCTCCACAAATACCTCTTGAATAAATGAATAAAGCTGGAAAACAAAGCTTAAGAGCTACTCTGAAATTAATTAGTTGCATGATTTTGAACAAATTACTTGACTTGTCTGTGTCGTGGTTTGCAAAATGAGAACTTTGCATGCTTTTCTATTACATGATCCTAAATGATGGCCAGTCTTCCTGGCAAGTTCTGTACTTAGCGCTGTGAATACTAATACTAAGCCTGTATAGGGAAAGGATGAGGAAGACCTGAACAGCACCTGTGCCACTCCCACATTTATTTACCTGCTCACTCAGCAGCTCTTTCTTTATGTTTGCATTCTCAGCTCCAGCCTTTGGCCAAGACTGTAAAGCTGGAGATAGAGGGAGGCTCTGGCAGAGTGACAGAACTCTAGGGCCGTTTATTCCTGTCAGAGGACTGAATGATACATGTGAACAGACACTTTGGCTAAACTAATGCTGAATCTGGATCCCTACCAGCCTTTTTAGATACTAACATAAACTTATCCCTGTTCTCAAGACATGCATTTGGGAAACCTGGTCTAAGCTTTCCATCTAGCAACTACATGTTCATCAAAAACAAGATTCTAATGGCAGTAGCTGAGCACTAGCAATAATTATGTGATGAGTCAGGAAGGATTTTGAATTATTGTATCCTGAGGACTGAACTTAATAAATTTTCTTTAAGGTGTGGACTACATATAGCCTTAGAAAAAGAGAATTAGTTTTGGTGGTAGCGGAGGCAGAATAAAATAAAAATCTCCCTTTGAAAATGGAATTTTTAATGACTTCTAAATTTATTGTTTCTGGATTTAAGTTTACAGGATGAAGAGAAAAAAAATCTGATATAAGTAAAGCTGATTTCTGGATATCACTAAGAATATTCTGGTATTTAGCCTTTCACGTAACGGTCACTTGTCCCCTAATGATAGGCAAAGCCCTATCCTTTAATAGACAACCTTAAACAGGGCCAGAAGCCAGCTCACCAGCTGGGTCCATGTGGATGCTTCATTCTATTCAGATGAACGTTCAGTACCATAGTGTATTGAAAAAGCAGCCAATGCTCACTCTGCTTGTCTATTGGCAGTTAAAAATAAGGGTTGCATGGTGGGATAAGCTTTTGAACTGATGACTCATGGCGCTTGGAGATTAATGCATATGATAAACCAACAAGTCAGTCCTGTGCCCGGAATGCTATATATATATTTCTAACCAGTAAAGGTCAATAGTGCTATTTGGTAAAGCTTATTCACATTTTTGGTTCTCTTACAGTGCTGTTTGTTAAACCTTAATTACATTTCCAGTTCTCTTTTCCTTACCTATTCATATGGACTGATTTAAATTACCATTATTTGCATTTTGATAATGGCCTCACAAAGAGTGATAAAAATAGGCCAGTCATGATGTGTCATAGTTTAAGGTCACAGCAACAGGAAGAACTAGCATTCATGTCATACAGCATGGCAATGTAGACTTGACCCCCAGCAGTCCTTGGATAGATAGCATTAGTTATTATGCAACTCTGAAAGCAGGTGCAGGGAATTTGTGTCTAGCTTAGGAAAGCAGGGACAGGGACTCAACCCCAGAGCTCCTAAGTTCCAAGCTCATTTCTTTTTGCTATGTTGGTTTTAGAACTGTGTTTGAAGCAATACTTCTCTTATTTTACTTATTTATTTATTTTAGCATAGTTTTATCAATGATTCCACATTCATACAACATTCTTTGGTGAATACAAAGAAAGTTGACTAAAACCTAATCCCCTCCCATATTCCAAATAGGGCATCTCTTATACTTCCTATTGTGAATAAGAATATGATTTGTATGGAAAGGCACTTTTGCTATAAAATTATTTTATCATGCTTATTATTTCTTTTTATATCATACTTAATCATTCCCAGTTTGATATATTGCTTCTTAATTTTAATATTTTTTTCTTTATTTTTAGGTTTTCCAGTTTGTTGATGTACAGTTTTTCTGACAGTCTCTAATCATTCTGTGCATTTCTGTTGTCTAATTTGTTATGTCCCTCTTTTCATTTCTGATTTTATTTACTTGGGCCTTCTCTTTTTTTTTCTTAGTCCAGGTAAAGGTTTGTTAAGTAGTTTATCTTCCAAAAAAAAAAAAAAAAAAAAAAAACAAAAACTGTTCATTTGTCGCAAAATTAGAAATAAAATCCTAAAATTTATTTAGAACCATGAAAGACCTCAAATAGCTAAAGTAGTCCTTAGCCAAAAGAACATAACCAAAGGCATCACAATACCTGACTTCAAAATTTGCTACAAAGCTGTAGTAACCAAATCAGCATGATACTGGCATAGAAACAGATACATAGACCAATGGAACAAAGTAGAGTACCCAGATATAGATTCACACATTTTGAGCCAATTCATCTTCAACAAAGGTGCCAAGAACATACAATGGGGAAAAGACAGTCTTCAATGAGTGGTTCTGGGAAAACTGGGTAACTATGTGCAGAAGAATGAAACTAGACTGCTATCTCTCACCATACACAAAAATCAAATCATATCAAAATGGATTGAAGGCTTAACTCTAAGACTGAAACCATGAAACTACCAGAAGAAAACATTAGGCCAATGCTCCAAGATATTGGTCTCAGCAAAGAGTTTTTGTGTAAGACCTCAAAAGCACAGGCAACCAAAGCAAAATTAGACAAATGGGATTGCATCAAGCTAAAAATCTTCTGCACGGCAAAGGAAACAATCAACAAAATGAAAGAAACAACCCACAAAATGGGAGAAAATATTTGCAAAGTACCCATCTGACAAGGGATTAATAACCAGAATATGAGGGACTCAAACAACTCAATAGGAAAACAACAACAACAAAAACAACAATAATCCCCCAACAACACACACACACAATAATCCCCCCAAAACCCAAATAATTTGATTAAAAAATGGGCAAAAGTCTGAACAGACATTTCTCAAAAGAAGACACAAATGACCAATAGGTATATGAAAAAAAATGCTCAACATCACTAATCACCAGATAAATGCAAAATTCTGATGAGATTGGTATCTTCCCCCAGTTAAAACGGCTTTTATAAAAAAGACAGGAAATAATGGATGCTGGTGAGGATGTGGAGAAAGGGGAACCCTTGTATACTCTTGGTGGAAATGTAAATTACTACAGCCACTTTCGAGAAGAGTATGGAGGTTTCTCAAAAAACCAAAAATAAGGGCCAGATGAGGTAGCTGATGCCTGTAATCCCAGCACTTTGGGAGGCCAAGGCAGGAAGTTCGCTTAAGCCCAGGAGTTCGAGATCAGCTTGGGGAATATAGTGAAACCTCATTGCTAAAACAAATAAGCAAGCAAACAAACAAAAACTAAAAAAGAACTGCCATATGATACAGCAATTCCACTACTGTTTATTTATCCAAGAGAAAGGAAATCAATACATCAAAAAGGCATATGCACTCCCATGCTCATTCAGCACTATTCACAGTAGCCAAACTACGAAGCGAACTAAGTGTCTATCACTGGATGAATGGATAAAGAAAAGGTAGTATATGTAGGTATGTAATAATATTCAGTAAATAGGAGGTAATTATGTGAAGTAGAATCAGCCAAGCACAAAAAGATGAATATTGCATGTTGTCACTCATATATGGGAGCTAAAAAAATGGATCTCATGAAGACAGAGATTATATTGGTTCTTATCAGAGGCTGGGAAGTTTAGCAGGAAGGGGAGGATGAAGAGAAGTTGATTAATGGTACAAATATATGATTGGACACAAGAAATAAGACTTAGTGTTAACATAGATCAGTAGGGTGACTGTAGTTTACAATAATCTATTGCACATTTCAAAATAGCTAGAAGAGAATAATTTGGATGGTTCTAATATAAAGAAAACGCGAATATTTAAGATGATGGATATCCCAATACACTTATTTGATCTTTACAAATTCTATGAGTGTATTAAATTATCTCATGTACTTCAAAACTATGTACATCTATTATGCATTAATACAAAAAGTACAAAAAATAAATATTTTGCCTATTTTTTTAATTGAATTTTTTGGTCCTACTGAGTTATAAGAGTTATTTATATAATCTGACTACAAGTCCTTTAATATTTTCTCCTATTTTATAGCTTGACTTTTCATTTTCTTGATGGTATCTTTCAAAAAGCTAGAAGTTTTTAATTTTGATGAAGTATAATTTCTCAATTTTTTCTTTTAATATATGTGCATTTTGTGTTCTGCTTAAGAAATCTTTGCCTAACCCAAGTCACAAAACTTTTTTTCTAAAAGTTTTATAGTTTTAGCTTTTACATGTAAACTTATAATCCACTTTAGGTTAATTATTGTATATGATACAAGACAAGATGAGGATTCTCTGCCTTTCTTCTTTAATTCCTTCCTTCCTTCCTTCCTTCCTTTTGTCCTTCCCCTCTTCCCCTCCCTCCCTCCCTCCCTCCTTCCCTCCCCTCCCCTCCCCTCCCTCCCCTCCCCTCCCTCCCCCTTCCTTTCCCTTCTTTTCCCTTCCCTTTCTCCCTCCCCTCCCCTCCCCTCCCCTCCCTTCCCTTCCCTTCCCTTCCCTTCCCTTCCCTTCCCTTCCCTTCTTTCCTTCCTATATGGATGTTCCATTGTTCAGGCATCATTGTTCAAAAGATTACCTTTTATCCATTGAAAAATCTTGATATCTTTGTAAAAAATCAATTAAGCATCATATATATGTCTATTCCTATGCTCTTTACTTTATTCCATTAATTTCTATGCCTAGCCTTATGCTAAAACTATACTGTCTTGATTCCTATAGCTTTATAGTGTAGTATTGATGTGACACACTGTGAATCCTCTGATTTTGCTCTTTTTCAAAAAAATTTTTGGCTTTTCTGTTTTCTTTGATTTTTCCATATAAATTTAAAAATCAGCTTATTAATTGCTACAAAATAGCCTACTGGAATTAATTAATTAATTAATTTATTTATTTTGAGATGGCATCTCACTCTGTCACCCAGACTGGAGTGCAGTGGTGGGATCTCAGCTCATTGCAAACTCCGCCTCCTGGATTCACGCCATTCTTCTGCCTCAGCCTCCCGAGTAGCTGGGACTACAGGCGCCCACCACCATGCTCGGCTAATTTTTTGTATTTTTAGTAGAGATGGGGTTTCACTGTGTTAGCCAGGATGTTAGGCAGGATGGTCTCGATCTCCTGACCTCGTGATCCACCTGTCTCGGCCTCCCAAAGTGCTGGGATTACAGGCATGAGCCACTGCACCCAGCCGCCTACTGGCATTTTTATTGAGATTTTCTTGAATCTTTATATCAATATGAAGGTAATTGATATCTTAACAATGTGAAACATTTGTATCTGTGAGCATGGTGGATCTTTTTATCCTTTTAAATATTTTTTAATTTCACTCAGCAAAGCTGTATAGTTTTTTGTGTAAAATCTTACCTATATTTTATTTCTCTCCATAAGTATTTTGTGTTTTTTAATGCTGTTATAAATAATATTTTTTAAAAACTGTATTTTTAATTATTCCTTGTTAGGATATACAAATAGAATTGATTTCGGCATATTGACGTTGTATTCTGCAACCTTGCCAACGCACTTACTACTTGTAGTAGCTTTCTCACAGATGCTTTCGGATTTTTTAAAGGTAGATGACCATATCTTTTAGGGAAAACATTTATTTCTTCCTTCTCAGCGTGAATAACTTTTATTTCTTTTTCTGTTTAATTTTTAATTTTTTTTTGAGACAGAATCTTGCTTTATCTCCCAGGCTAGAGTGCAGTGGCATGATCTTGGCTTATTGCAACCTCTGTCTCTTGGGTTCAAGCAATTCTCCTGCCTCAACCTCCCAAGTAGCTGGGACTACAGGTGCTCACCACCATGCCCACCAAATTTGTGTACTTTTGGTAGAAAGGGAGTTTCACCATGTTGGCCAGACTGGTCTCAAACTCCTGACCTCAGGAGATTCACCCACTTCAGCCTCCCAAAGTGCTGGGATTACAGGTGTGATCCACCACACTCAGCCGTTTTATTTCTTTTTATTGCCTCATTGGATGGATTGAATATAATCTCCGATATAATGTTGCCTCATTAGATGTATATTTTAAATGCTCTTTGTTAGATTGAAGAAGTTCCCTTTTATTTTACTTTGCAGTGAACTATTTATTTTAATGTGACTAGGTGTTGAATTTTGTCAAATCATTTTTTTCCATCAGTTGATATAATCACATGCTTTTCCTTCTTTAGATTGTAAATGTGCTGAATTATCTTGATTGATTTTAAAATATTTAATTTACCTTGCATTTCTGGAATCAACTCCACCTTGTTGTAGTTTATTATCCTTTCTATATATTGCCAGATATAACTTAATAATATTTTGTTTAGGATTTTGTATGTTCAAAAGGTAAATTTAATGTCTATGTTCTAGTTTTATTTTCTGTTTTGTAACTGTCCATCTGGTTTTGGCTAATGTCATAAGAAGAGTTGGGAAGTGTTTCCTCTTTGTTTTCTGGAATATTTGTGTAAAATTGCTATTAATTATCCTTTAAATGTGGTGGAATTTAGTGTTGAAACTATGTAAGACTAGAGATTTTATTGATTATGAAAGAGGAATGTAGAGTTTTCCAAATAGAATTGTGGATTTGTCTACTTCTTCTTTCAGTCCTATTACTCTTTCTCTAGGTAAATGTTTCATACATTTTGATGCTTTGCTGTTAGGTGCATATATACTTAGGATTGTTATGTCTTAATTGTGAACCATTTTATTATTCTGTAATAAAGTTTGCTTTTTCTGACATTCACATATGATATTCAACTTTCTTTTGATTCATGTTTATGTAGTATATATATATTTTATATATTTTTAATCCTTTAACTTACCTCATTATATTTGAAGTAAATTTCTTTTTAACAACATATAGTGGGAATATATTTTTCAGATTCCTTCTTATGAGTTCAGTCTTTTAATTGTTATGATTAGACCACTTGCATTTAAGGCAATTATTGACTTGTTTGGATTTTGGTCTACCATTTTATTCTTTCTCTTTGTTCTTACTATTTTCTGTTCGTATCTAAACTCTTTCCTGTTTTCTTTCAAGTTATTTAAATAATCTTTAGAATTCCATTTTACCTATTATATCTCTTACCTATACCTTTATTGAATTGTAGCATTTTAAGTTGGTGCTGTAGAGAATTATAAGATACATACTTCGCTTTTTATCATCTACTTAGAGTTCATATGTTATTACTTCAATTGGAATGTGGAAACCTTATCATTGTATCAGTCCCTTTATTTCCATATCTTTACATTGTGTTTGTCCCATGTGTTAAATCTACATGTATTAAAACTCCATTAGATAATTTTAAAACATTTTCTTTCAATCATTGTGGTAGCCAGGAGAATGGAGTCCCAAAGATGTCTACACCCTAATCCCTAGAACCTGTGAATATGTTACTTTACATAGCAAAGAGACTTGAACATGTGCTTAAGGCAAAGGGTCTTCAGATAGGGAGACTATATTGGATTGTCCAGGGGGTCCTAATCTAAAAATATAAATCCTTAAAAGCAGAGGCCCTTTCTAAACTGTAGTCAGAGAACCAGAGAGAGTGTAGTGTGAGAAAGACTTAGCCTGCTGTTGCTAGATTGAAGATTGAAGGAGGGGACAAGGAGCGAAGGAATGCAGACACCCTGTAGAAGTTAAAAAATGTATAGAAATAGATTCTTCCCTAGAGTTTTCAGAGTGAAGCTTAGTCATGTCAATTATTTGATTTTAGCTTGGTAAGTCTGGTGTCAGACTTATGACCTTTGGGTTTATAAAATCATACATTTGTGGGCCAGGTTCGGTGGCTCACACCCATAATCCTAGCACTTTGGGAGGACAAGGCAGGTTGATCATTTGAGATGAGGAGTTCAAGACCAGCCTGGCCAACATTATAAAACCCTGACTCTACTAAAAATACAAAAAAAATTTTTCTGGGCATGTTGTTACATGTCTGTAGTCTCAGGTACTTGGGAGGCCGAGGCAGGAGAATTGCTTGAGCCCAGGAGGCAGAGATTGCAGTGAGTTGAGATTGCATCACTACACTATAGTCTGGGTGACAGAAGGAGACTCTGTCTCAAAATAAAAGGAAAAAAAAGTATATAGCCAGGCACGGTGGCTCACGACTGTAATCCCAGCACTTTGGGAGGCTGAGGAGGGTGGATCACCTGAGGTCAGGAGTTTGAGACCAGCCTGGCCAACATGGTGAAACCCTGTCTCTACTAAAAATACAAAACTTAGCCAGGCCTGGTGGTGCCTGCCTGTAATCCCAGCTACTTGGGAGGCTGAGGCAGGAGAATTGCTTGAACCCAGGAGGCGGAGGTTGCAGTGAGCCAAGACGGTGCCACTGCACTCCAGCCATCTCAAAAAAAAAAAAATAAATAAAAGATGTATGTGTATGTGTGTGTGTGTGTGTATGTGTATATATATGTATATGAATTTGTATTGTTTTAATCCACCAAAGTTGTGATAATTTGTTATAGCAGCAATGGAAAAATAATATAACCATCAAACATATTTTACAGTACTCAAGAATAGTATACATTTTTAACCCAAATATTTGCCATTTCTACTGTTCATTCCTGATATGCTGTTGTCTTTCTGGTATTATTTCCATTCTGCCTGAAGAACTTTCTCTAGCAATAATTTTAGAGTAGGTCTATTGGGAATCAGGTTTTAAAGATTTTCTGTATTAGAGAATGTTTTTCTTTCTTATTTATTCCTGAAGGATATTTTAACAGAGACAGAATTCTGGGATGACAAAATTCTTTGGACACTTAGAAAAAAAATTCCACTTTTTTGTGGCCTCCATGGTTTGCATTCATTCAAACTGTTTTTTCCCTATATGTAATGCCATTTTTTCTTGTTGCTTTTAGGATTTTTTTTCTCTATTGATAGTTTCCTTTTTCTATTGTTTTCAGCACTCTAGTTATGGATTCCTTTAAGTGTATCCTGTTGAAGCTTGCTGAGCTCCTTGAATCTGTAAGTTTATGTCTTTTGCCAAATTTGAGACATCTTAGGCCATTCTTTTTGAATGACAATGACAAAATGTCTGCACTCTTTCTTCTCCCCTTCTGGAATTCCGATGACATTTTCTTTTCATTTTGTCACACAGGTTACTGTGGCTATATTCATTTAAAAAATAAAGTCTTCTCCCTTTTGTTCAGATTGGGTAATTTTAATTGATCTGTCTTCAAGCTCACTAATTCTTTCCTTTATCATTTTCATTCTGCTACTGGACCCATTCTAATGAGTCTTTTAAAAAAAATTTCAGTTATTCTGTTTTCCAGCTCTAAAATTTCCACTTGATTCTTCTCTATATCTTCTATGTATTTGCTACCATTTTCTGTCTTTCATTTGTTTCTAGAGTATTTGTGTTTATTTGTTAGAGCATTTTTGTAATGGTTTCTTTAATCTTTTCTAGATAATTCCAACATCTGTATCATCTTGGCATTAGTATCTGTTGATTGTATTTTTCTCATTTAAGTTGAAGTTTTCCTAGTTCTCCATATGCCAAATAATTTTTATTATAATCTCCATATTTTAATATTATGTTATAAAACTCTGAATTTTGTTAAGTACTGTGGTGAATGTGGTGAATGTGGTGAAAATTTAAGCAGGCAATTGACCCATTTGAATTTAGACAAAAGATTTTGACCAGTCTTCCTTTTGTGTGGTTTTAAGACTTTGTAGTGTGCAACACAGAGGCCAGCCTGTGACCTGGCTGGTAATCACTGCCTGGTTGGTCTGAGTGCAGTGGTGCTTACAACTAATTGGTCACATCCAATTACAGATTTATTTGTTCATTTTCCACTCCTACTGCTTCAGTTGACTGGCCAAAAAAAACAAAAAACGAGAAACAAAAATCAAAAACAAAAACCAAAGTACTCACTGCCAGTATGGTAGTACTTCAAACTCTGATTTTCTTTCCCAGTTTGCTTGATACCATGTAATATTCAGAGTCCTCAAATACTTTATACATTCTGTCGAAGTTTGATGGCATTCAGTGGGAAAAATGGTAAAGAGTACTTAATCCATTTTACCCAGAATTGGAGCCCCATGATATTCTTTAATTCTTGAAAACTTTTACATTTTATTTGTTTAAATGTTATCTATAATACTGTATATCTCTATTCTTTCTAGTCTGTTATTCCACATCTCTAAGTAGCTGTGTGTTGGTTATTTTAACTGTAACATTCATGTTTTGTTTATGTTTTCCATTCTTTTTATCAGTCTTGGTACATTCTCAGTAATATTCTCACATCTGACTTTTTGTTTTCAATTTTTTGTCACTAATTTTTAGCACAGTTTTATTGCTACTTATTAGAGCTAATGGTGTTTAATATTGTTTTTAAATATACTTTTATTTCTAGAAGTTCTATTTGGTTTCTTTTGAGATATGCCTACTCTTTTCTCATATAATTCTATCATTTCATTATTTTTTATGTACCTTTAAAAATATCTCCAGTCATTTAAACATTCTTATTTTATGCTTTCTGTCACTTATTTTTTGATATCCTGAGTTCATGAGATACTAATTCTCTGTTTCTCTCTCTCTCTCTCTCTGTGTATGTTTCTTGACTATTTTTCATGGTCTTTTATTTCAGTGTAATAACAATAACAATGGCAATTATTATTATTGTTAGTATGATTGCACAGCAGGAATTTTTCTCTTGTGTACCAGAAGTCATAGAAAGCCACTTAAAATAAGTTTTACATTTGCTTCTTCAGAAGACCCTGAGAGTTTAATGCTACTTTTTGATTTTAGAATTTCCATACCAGTGAGGAGTGTGATTTTGGACCTTGTATCTGCAAGTGGCAAAGCTTAAGATTTGACATCTAGTATAGGTGCGTTGGTTTTCCACAAGGGCATGTGCAGCTGGAAGCATTTTGCCACTTCTTGGGCTAACATGCAGAGTTTTAAAGTTTCAAAAGTTTCTTTTTGTAGGAGATATAATTCTTCAAAGCTTACTACTCTTATCAGAAGAATCAGTAATATCATCACCTTTCGTGGCTTCCGAAATTTGTTGTTTTCAGTTCTGGTGTGGATATTAAAATCCCACTCTATTTTCTTAGCGTCCCGATAGAGTCTGAATCCCTGTGTCTCACCCTCTCCCAATTCTGGCACCAGCTATCACTTTCTCTTTCCATCTTCTGCTATATCTTTTTTTCTTCGCACCTGGGGATTTTCTTTTCTTAATTTAAAGCTTATCTGTGAGTTTAAAAATTGGACGTTTTACTTAGCTTTGAAATGTGTATATGGTAGGAAGGGATCTAAGGGTGGTTAGAGTCAAGCATGTTTACTGAACTTTACCTCATGTAGTCAGTGCTTACGTTAGTTTTCCATGGATGCTGTAACAAATTACCACAAATTTAGTGGATTAAAACAATACAAATTTATTATCTTACAGTTTGGTTGTTGAGAAGTCTAAAATAGTCTTGACTTTTTGGGTAAAAGTCAAGGTATCAGCAGGGTTGTAATCCTTTCCGGAGGCTCTAAGGAATAATCCTTTTTCTTGCCCTTTCCAATTTCTAGATGCCTCTCATATTCCTTGTCTGATAGGCCTTCTATATTTTCCCATCTTCATAGGCAGCAACAGGAAGTCGAGTTCTTCTCATATTGCATTAATCTGACCTCTGCTTCTGCCTCCTTCTTCCTCATTTAAAGGCCCTTGTGATTATATTGGGCATACCCAGATAATCTGAAATAATCTTCCTATTTTAAGGTTACCTGATTAACAATCTTAATTCTATCTGCAACCTTAAATCCCCTTTGCCATGTGAGGTAACATTCACAGGTTCCAGGGATTAGTACCTGGAAAAGATTATTTCTTAAGGGGGAGGGCATTGGAGTATTATTATGCCTACAACAATGATTGCAAACAAAATTTTAACATTGTCTAAAAGGAGTTTGGGTGGATGTGCATATAATACATAAGACAACTACAACCTAAAGAGTTGAGGATAAAGGGATTGATGTGGTAGTAAAGCTTCTATATTCCAACTGAAGTGGTAACATATGGACTCTAGGTAGAAGGCGAAAAGTTAAGTATGTGTATTGTATTCCCTAGATTACCAATTTTAAATGCTTCACAAAGAGATATAGTCAAAAAACACACAGATAAAATGGAAGACTGAAAATACTGGCATTCCATAGATAGAGACCAAGAATTCAACAGGACAGCCCCAACAAAGAATTATCCAGCCCCAAAATGTTAGTAGTTATAATGTTGAAAACTCCTGCCCAGGTTGAGAAACTCTGCCCTAGCTAATACAATGATTCACCTTTACTATGGGTTTCTAAGACTTACACCTTATTTTTAGAGAAACGACCCTTCACCCCTCCCCATACTCATATTTTAATGATTTCCATAGTATTTAATTAGGTCAAATAATTACAGTAGCAGGTTCAACTAGAATTATTTTGGGCACCAAATACCACTGTTCTGGAGGGAGCCTCAGTGTGCATTGTACAGGAGATAAGCCCATTAACCACCAGCTTTCAGCCTATCATGGATGAGAGTCAGAGAAACTGGAGAGTATCCCTACTTTCATGAGTTGGTTGAATACAGGTTGGTTAGGAGGACTTTTACATGAAAATACATGTGCGTATGTATATATATGTTTTATTCTTTTCTCTAACAATGACATGTAAATGATACATTATTTAAAATTTATTTTGTGTAACTTTTGTAGATACTTATTACAATTTAATATTTTAGATGCACTGCAGTAGAAAGGTCTTTAATTCTCTGACGATTAATTTCTTTTCATTGATTAATTAAATTGTATTATTTATTTGGCATAGTTTTTAAAATTTGGGAAGTTGCATATGACAATAGTTTATCACTTGTAAGTACTGAAATATTTCTCAAACTTTACGAAGTTACAAATAGAATTAAATGGGAAATTCGATAAGAGAGAATTAAAAATTAATTTAAAAGACCTCCCAAATTCTGAATCTTTTCTCTTAAAAATTCTAACGGCAGAACTAAAAATACCCCTTTCCCTATAGTATAACATAGTATATGTATTCCACTATGTGATAATATCTGTATCTATATATCTATAGATAAAACGTATATTATACTGCTGCCTTGCAGGGGGCTCAGACTACCCAGTAGGTATTTTGGTAACTGTAGCTGTATAGTGTTCAGTTGGAGAATTCAGTACCCACATATTTGCATGGAAGTTTAAGAAACTCAATTGATCATTGTACAGATTAATACTATAATGGGTTTTGAAACTCTTAGCTTTTCCAAAATGAAAGTGGAATGTCATTCCTCAAAATTTACCTAAAAATTTTAGGGATATGTTAAAAAAATATTATGTGCCATCGATCTTGAACATACATGTCTGCTGAAAAATGGATCTCAAATTCCACCACTGTTATGGTCCCGGGCATATATGGTGAAGGGCAGGTAGCGCCTGCATGAGTGTGGTCAACAGTGGGATGGCTCTTCTCTCTCGCCTGGGCTCCTTCTCCTCCCTCTGCTTATTTATGTATTTATGTATTTATTTATCTCTCTCTCTATCCATCTCCTCTATGTATATTTTGGCGTGAACGGACGCCCTGGCTCAGTTCCCCTTGCCTTCTGCTGTATGCTGGTCCCCATAGAGTCCAGGTCTCCACGCTGTATTTGGCAGGGGGCGCGCGAGGTCCCGGAGCTGTGCAGCACCTCCTGGCCAAGTTCTCCTCTGCGCTCTCCGAGCCGGGGAAGCTCTCTAGCGCTCCGCCCCGGGCAGGGAACCTCTCCACCAGGACTCCCGAGGCTTCCCAGACTCGCCATCCGTCTCCACCAGTCTCTATCTACTTTGCCCAGCTCCACCTCGGCAGTGGAGCGTGTTTTGGTGGCCTTCCTCCGCACGCCCTGGAGGGGGAGTGCCCTGCACCCGGGTTGGTGGGGGGGAGCTTCGGAGCTCAGTGCATGAATGCACGTGGGCTTCCCTCCTTTGCCTAAAGGGCGGGCGAGCGCTTCTTGCTCCAGCCTTGCCTCCTGCAGCTGGGTGGTCTTTTTTCTCTCCTGTCTTTCAAGACACGCGCCCGAAATCGAGGGGTGAGAGAAAAGACCGCCCATCAACTTAGCACCTTGGAATCAGATATTTCAATCCCGAAAGGAGGTTGGCATTGCCCGGGTCATCGAGAGAGGGAGGGAGAAGAGCTGAGGCTGCAACGGCTCCTGGGCTCGCTAGACCGGGTTTGGCATCTAGGAGACCGTGCGGGAGACCGAAGCTGAGCACCGGCCTCGCCCTCGGCGGCCCCTCCCTCCTTCTCACCCCGCCTCCCCCGGCCCGCCCCTCCCTCCCCGGAGGAGCAGTCTCTCCGCGCTTCTCCGGGAGCTCTCTCCATTGTCTCTGCCTTTACAACAGGTTCGGGCGGCGGGGAAGACGGGCGGGTGCCGGGCCGCCCCAACCCGGGCTTTCTTGGGGCCGCCCCCCTTCTACCGGGTGTGCGAATCTTTGGCTGCTTTTATTCGGCTCGGGAGCTAATTCCCCGGCAGAGTCGCGCCGGGGCGAGTCCGACCCCTCCCTCCCGGCCCCCTCCTGGCCGCGCCGCCGCCTCGGCTCTGCGTGTGGGAATGATGTGCGCATTGGAGGGTCTAAGTTCTTCACGCGCCTGGGGAGGCCTCCCTTTTCTTTCTTAGGCAACCAAAGCGTATTAATCCTACTAATCAGTAAATTCGAGGCAGCAGCAGGAGAGACAAACGCTTGATTCCAAGAACCTCTTCGATTTTTATTTTTATTTTTAAAGAGGGAGACGATGGACTGAGCTGATCCGCACCATGGAGTCTTGGGTCTTACTGAGAACATTCTGTTTGATCTTCGGTCTCGGAGCAGGTGAGTGGCCGCAGAGCTGGGACTGGGGAAAGAGATGGCTCCCGCCTCGGGGCAGCATGGTCTGGTTGGGGAAGCCTCGCTTTTTCCGGACCCAAAGTAGGTCTGGAGTGGGAAGCTTGAAGTAGGGGAGCGGGTTTGGATTTGGGTTTTTTTTTTTTTTTTTTTCTGTGCTTGCCTTGGAGACCGCGAGGCGGGTCACGTCCCTAGTCCAGGGTCGGAGGGCTGAGGGGGAACTTTGCAGAGAGAGGGATTTAAAGTAGGTCATGGAAACGGGACTGAGTGCTCCGCTATTTAAAGCCTGGCTGCTGCTGATCTCAGGTAAGGTTCTCGGTGGAGGAGGAGGCAGTCGCCTCTCATCTTCAGTTCCCAATATTGTCGCGAAGACGCGGTTCTTTGCTGCCCTGGAGGAAGAGACTTGCATTTTGATGGAGCTTTTCCTTTTTTTCTCTCCCCTCTCATACCCCTCACCAGTTTGGGGGCTTGGTGTGGACCCTTCACTACAGATTGACGTCCTATCAGAGTTAGAACTTGGGGAGTCCACGACCGGAGTGCACCAGGTCCCGGGGCTGCATAATGGGACGAAAGCCTTTCTCTTTCAAGGTATGCCCGGCATGCTGCATCCCCACTGTGATTTCAGTTCCGATAACCCCGGCAGGAGTTGTCCTCGCCGTTCGCCCCAACTTTGTATTGCCTCATGGATGACAGTACCTTAGCTGAGGTGTAGAGGGGCCAATGTGAGACACATAGCCCTATCTCTTTTAAGTGTTTTTTCTCTCCTGCCGCACCCTTCTCCTCCTTACTTTGTACTCTTGCCAGTTCTAATGGGTAGTCCCTTAATTACCCAGCAGAAACTCCTATGGCAGATGGTTGATTTTAGAATCTGGGGAACAATGAATTATAACACAAACGCCTCGTTTGGGTGAAACTGATTTAGGTAGGAAACAGGATAGCTTAATCTTAGTTAAGACACTGATCTCTGAAAGTTTCAGGTACAATGGTGCCCTGCTTGAAGGAATTGTTTTATGGGGGTAGCTTTCTGGAAAAATGAATGCCTCTGAATATTTTTACCTACTTTATATCACAGTCACACTATATTTGAGGCAAGATTTATCATTGAAAGACCCTCATTCTTCCTTCATCCACCAGTAACAAGAGAAAGGGAATAATAGTCTCAAAAGTATTTTGGAAAGATTTCAACTAAATGTTAATCTAGAAGTGTATCATGTATTATCATTAATTGTGTACCTAGGATTTTACAACTTTTTTTTTTTGAAGTCAATGGATATTGGCTGGGTACAAATGTCTGCATCTCAAATTATATTTAAATGTGTTGTGCAGTCAGAAGCAAATTCCAATGCAACAAACCTTCAACTTTGATTAGAGCTTCTGAGGATTGCTTGTTTGTGGAAAGTTGCCATAGTAAGAGCTTCTAAAAGATGGCTAAACGTGTACAGACAGACTAGATTCACATATAGTGAAGAATACATGAAGGCAAAAGAGAAATGGAGTTTGGTTTAACATATCTGATGGACTAAAGCTTCCTGCCCTACCTGACCCAGATTTTGTTGTTGTTGTTATTTTGGTGCCATGGCTTTGAAAGTGCAATTCATAATTACTAAAGAGTTGGATATGCAAAAGGAAACCACTTCAGAAAATATGCTACCAAGAAATAGAAATAAAATAAAACTTGAATGTTTCTGTAGTGGTGTTGTTGCCTGATATAGCCAGTATGTGTCACCATGGACACTAACACCAAAGACTAGAGTTGGGAAAGAGGAAATTCACATGTGTTACATTTACTTAAAACAAGTTTGCTCTTATAAAAAATTAAAATGCAATTTTCTGGCTTAAAAATTATTGTTTAAATTTTCTGTTTAATTAATTTTTTATTGTAACAAATATTTATGGTAATGTTTTATTCACTTAAAGGTCTTTTATGGAGGGTAGGGCTTGGATATTGAATCCTTTAAAAACAATGACCAAATCTAATAAAGAAGATAAGGCTACACTGTCAGCAAAATTTCACATAGTTGAATAGACATGTCAGTAGGGTTAACCTTCTGGTTTGTTTTGTTTTGTTTTGTATTGTTTTGTTTTTATCTCTGATTTTTAATCCTTGTGAACTGAAAACAAAGTTATTTCAGGACTGCCAATTTGAGTAGCTGGAAAGCTTTATAGAATCTAAAGCTCGTAATAAACAAACGGTATTGTAGTGCTCTTAAAATTTACAAAGGTCCTTTAAATTTTATTAGTATTCTACCTAGTTTCCTCTGTAGAGTGTCTGATCTGTCACAAACAGAAACCTTCAGGACTGTGCATTTTATATTCTGATGCTAGAAAATTAAACAATTTTTAGGAAATAGTCTCAGGAATCGATAACCTTTCCTAGTTAATTAAAAATGTTTAGTTATTCATTTTTATTTAAATTGTCAAATTATTCAAGGCATTGTGTTCAAAATACATAAGGCACATAAAATGTTTTCTTTGAATTGTCCATAGTAACTAGATATCCATGTACATTGATGAATTGGTTGTTTTTGCTTCCTGATTGATGCCAAGCTCAATATTTAGACACAGTAAATGCCTAACAAATATGGTTTATGAGATTTGAAGGTGTAAAATTTCATTTTCTGCCAAATTATGAACTTTAATATAACCGATCAATCAACAAGTATTTCCTGCATGTAATGTTCTCAGTAGGCATATATTACTGATGTATTGATTATGCTGTTGTGATTTCTTTTATTCTAAGATTTGGATTATGAAATTGACAAAAGGTGGCCCTTTGGCCATGCATAGAATTTCGCATTACCTTGGAAAGGTCTTTGCTAATAGCATTTGGAAACTTGTTAGGAAGTCAGTTCTGAGTCTTGCAGCTTCATTGAGATTTCCTTTGACTTTAGAGAGAAAAAAATATTCAGATTCTGAAGATTTTATAGATTCTATTTACAGTGAGTTGAGGGTGCTGCAGATATTTTGTACATTGTATGCATATACACTATACACAGTCATAGCAGGAATAGTAACAAATTACAAAATCTGTGAGATGCTCTCAGGTTTCATATGAACTTATCATATAAGTTTCTTTGTGCTATCAGATATGTTCTAAATAGATGGAAGGGGTTTTGAACCATCACATTTTTTCCCGCGGTAACATAACCATCTTCTTCTGTCTTTTAACTTTAAAATAAAGAAATCTCAACATATACTTTCCCAATGATTTTTGCTCATTTAATATTGCTTTTCTTTGTGCCAGTTTTTCTCCTTAGTGAATTTTGAGATGCACGCAATTCAATACTTTTTGGAACAATACATTTATTATTATCTATACCTAATAAAAAAATGGAAATATATTTTAAAGTCATATATTTTAAAAATAATAATAGCAACTATAGTATCACTAAAATGGTTTTGTTGTTGTTGAAATTTGATTTATAGTTGCTTTGGTAATTCAAATAATAAGATGCTAAATTAGATTACACCTTAATAAATATGGCTTTTGATCTTTGCCAATTATAATAATTTTCAAAAAAGGAGTTCAGGCAATATTCTAGTCATTTCTAGCTATAATCTGACTCGCAGCCACAAAAATACACTTATCATGCTTTTAAAAATTAGAGGAGTGAATGTTAACACTAAAAACACCTATGAAAAGTTATAAAGGGTTCTACCTTCTAAAATCTAGGAAGTAGTTCCCAAGAATAATCATAATGTTTTTTTCCTCTCTGTACATGAGAGATCAGGAATAAGAGTATAAAGAAGCACCATTTGAGGACTTTCCAGCAATGTTAGCATGATTTTTAGATCTTTGATTTTAATAATTAATCTGGCCAGGTTTCCAAGGTAGATAATTTCCTCTGTTGGTTTAATACAATTTCTTCTGAAGTGTTCACAGATTTTATAATCTCATTAATCCACAGAAGAGAAGTAGATAAGATCAAATCATTTTTTTTTACAAGTTAGTAAATTGAAAATAAGCTTAGTAGTTATTTGTAAAGAACTTTGAGGTTTTAAAGGGAAAAAAAGGTCGTATGTCTCCTCTTATGCCATGAATAAGAATGAAATAGGCATTTGGTAGCAGCAGAATGAAATAGGCATTTGGTAGTAGACCATGGACTTTAGCAGGCAAAGATAACTGCATTGAGGAGATCGGGGTGGCACTAATTTGTCTTCAGTATGTTGGTGGGTGAGCATCTGTGCACTTTGAAGTGATGGCTATTGGTGCCCAAATAGAGTGGAATAACACAGTGATTAAGAGATGCACGTGGAAACAAGATATACTGATATAGAATTTCATTAGTTGTTTTACTGTGGTGAAGTTCCTTAATTTCTCTAAGCTTCAGTACCCTGAATTATAGAGTGATTATTGTTACAACGATTAAGCGAGTTACGTTCATTCAATCAAATAAGTTATTGTTGTGAAACTAGCATACTGCTAGGTGTTAGGCACACAACAAATGAAGAAGTTGGAACTTAACTTTGACTTCATAGTGTCTTAAAAATAGCGATTGAACAATTACATAGTTACTGACCTAATCATCATTAAGATAAATTATATGAAGAAAAACTGAAGATATAATGAGAATCTTTATTTTAGTTATGGGAGTCTCTGGCTCAGGGAAACCATCTTTGAAGAATAGTCATTCAAGCTTATAGTTGAAGGATATGTAAGAGTAGTCTGGAGGAGAGAAGCTATGGGGATAGGTAAAGGGACTAGTGTGGGAGCAAGGTTCTGAGTATGGAATGAGCGTGCATTTTAGAAAATGGAGGAAGTCTAGAGAAGTAGAAACATAGGACATGTGATATGAAATAAAGCATATGAGGAAAGCAGGGGCCAGGTTACATGGTATGCTATATTAATAGAGTAGAATTGAAAATTTATCATTATGTAAAGATATATTATGGTGGGCAGAATAATGGTCCTGTGTAGATGTTAATGTCTTAATTCTTGGAACCAAAGAATCGGTTACGTTATATGGCAAGGGGAAGTTAAGATTGCTCATCAGCTGAATTTAAGATTAGGAGGCTATCATAGATTATCTGGGTGAGCCCTGTGTAATCAGAATAATCTTTTAAAATGCAGAGAAGGAAGCAGAAGAGTCAATGTAGAGTGATGTGATATGAGAAAAACTAGTCTGGCCACTGGTGGCTTTAAAGGTGATAGTGGGCCACAAGCCAAGGACTGCAGGCCGTCTTTAAAAGCTGAAAAAGGCAAGAAAATGAATTTTCTCTTAGAGCCTCCAGAAGGAATGTAGTGCTACTGATACCTTGATTTTAGAGCAATGAGACTCATTTTGAACTTCTGATCTCCAGAACTGTGCAATAATAGATTCGTGTTGATTTAAGTCACTAAGTTTGTGGTGATTTGTTTGAGCAGTAATAGGAAACTCATACAAATTTTGGTTCATGAAAGTGGAGTGTTGGTGTAAGAAATACCTAAAAAATATGGAAGTGGCTTTGGAATTCGGCAATGGGCAGATGTTGGATGAATTTTGAGGAGCATGATAGAAAAAGCCTGGATTGCCTTAAATAGACTTTCAGTAGAAATATGGATATTGGTGACTCTACTATTGAGGACTGAGAAGAAAGTGAAGAGCATGGTAGAGAGAAAATCTAAATCACCTCTGAGTATTTCTAAATCATCAAAAGGAGAGCATTGGTGAGGTATAGACATTAAAGGAACTGCCATTGAGGGTTCAGATGGAAATAAGGAATTTTTATTATAAACTGGAGGAAAGGGGACCCTTCTCATATAGGGGCAGAAAACTTAGCTGAATTGTACCCTGTGGTTATGTGGAAATCAAAACTTGTAAACGATGAACTTAGATTTTAGCTAAGGTGATTTTTAAGCAACAAAAGTGTTGAAGGTGCACTCTGGCTTTTTCTTGATGTTTGTAGTAACGTGAGAGGAGAGAGAGAGATTTAAGGAATAATTGTTAAGCAAAACATATTCATAACTTGATATTTGAGAAATTATCAACCTATTCAGATTCCAAAACATGTTAAAATAGGATATTCACTGTCAGGAATACCTGGTCTGAAAAGAAAGCCAAGGATGTGACTAGAAAATATTTTGCTAGTGCCTCAGAAATATCAAAAGGTCAGAGTATTCAGTTACATTGAGGGCTCTTTGAAGAATATATGACTCACAGATCCCCTCAACCATTTCAGAAGAGGTCACAAATAGGGATGGAATTATTCAAGAAATATCTATGGAGGAGCCTTTTTTGTTTAATGGAGTGAATCTCCATGACGTACATGGGAGATCTGCAAGGTTCTTAAGAGTATTATGCCAGTAAAATTGCTGCTGGTGTGGCCTGAAAGAATCAGTGAGAGAATAAAGTGAAAGAAGGTGTTGGATCCCCAAAATTCTACAGGCAAAAAACAGGCTAACTTGGCTGTAAACATCTTTCTATGAAGCTATCTTTCATGAAAAAAGAAGTTTAATTCAAAGGGCAGAACTCAGAGCCCAGAGCATGGAGCTGACTCCAAAGGGTGGAGCCAATAATTACAGAAGCTTATTTCTAGACCTTGAAACCAAGTGGTGTTTGCCTGACTGGATTTTAAAATTGCTTGGGTATGGCAACTGGTTTTTTTTGTTTCTTTCTTCCATTTTCTCCCTTTTTGAATGAGAATATTTAGAACTATCACCTTTATCTGCCTTACCATTGTATTTTTGGGAGCAGATAGCATGTTTCAAGGTGTGCCTCAGAATGGATTATATGCAATGCCTTTCTTATACCTGTTTTAGATGTTTTGGATGGTGAGTTTTGAGACTTTTGTTTTTGTTTTATGTTTTTATCACTTCACATTTAATTATTTTTAAATTGACAAAATTGTATACATTTATTGTGTACAACACAATGTTTTG
Organism: Chlorocebus sabaeus; assembly: GCF_047675955.1. Lineage (NCBI taxonomy): Eukaryota > Metazoa > Chordata > Mammalia > Primates > Cercopithecidae > Chlorocebus > Chlorocebus sabaeus. Next base: position 42,382,883 of record NC_132914.1, on the reverse strand, counting down.
AAATATGCATTGTGGAATGGCTAAATTGAGCTAATTAACATATTCATTACCTCATGTAGTTATAATTTTTTGTGGTGAGAACACTTAAAATCTGTTTGAAATTTTAAAGAATACAACGTATTATTATTATAGTCATTATGTTGTACCATAGACCTCTTGAACATATTGTGCCATCTAATTGAATTTTGGTATCCTTTGGTTAACATCTCCCCAACAACTACCTCCCATCCCGAGACCCTAGTAACCACTATTCTACTTTCTGCTCCTATAAGTTCAACTTTTTAAGATCCCACATATAAGTGAGATCATGTGGTATTTTCTTTCTGTGACAGGTTTATTTCACTTTACATAATGTCTTCCAGGTTGATCCACGTTGTCTCAAATAACAGGATTTTCTTCTTTGACGTGGAATAGTATTCCATTGTGTGTGTGTGTGTGTATATATATATACACAAACACAAAAACACATACATACCAGATTTTCTTTATGCATTCATTTGCATTCTTATGTTTTTTGCAGCATTATTCATAATGGCCAAGATGTGAGATCAACCTAATTAATGGTCACCAATGGATGAATGAATAAAGAAAAATGTCATTGGAATTTCAGTAAGGGTTGCAGTAAATCTGTAGATCATTTTGGATAGTGTGGACATTTTAACAATATTAATTCTTTGAATCCATGACCAAAGGATATCTTTTCATTTATTTGTATCTTCTTCATTTCTTTCATCAGTGTTTTATAGTTTCAGTGTACAGATCTTTCACCTTCTTGATTAAATTTATATGTAAGCATTTTATTTTTTTCATAGCCATTGTAAATGAGATTGTTTTCATGATTTCTTTTTCAGGTAGTTCTTTTTTTTTTCTTTTCTTTTTTTTTTTTAAGATGGAGTCTCACTCTTTCACCTAGGCTGGAGTGCAGTGGTGCAGTCTAGGCTCACTGCAACCTATGCCTCCTGGATTCAAATTATTCTCCTGCATCAGCCTCCCAAGTAGCTGGGATTACAGGTACCTGTCACCACACCTGGCTAATTTTTGTATTTTCAGTAGAGACAGGGTTTCGCCATGTTGGCCAGGCCAGTCTCGATCTCCTCACCTCGAGTGATCCAACCGCCTCAGGCTCACAAAATGCTCGGATTACAGTTGTGAGCCACCGTACCTGACCAGTTTATTGTTAATATATAGAAACACTACTTTTTGTTTGTATATTGATTTTGTATCCTGAAACTATACTGAAATCATTTACTAGTTCTGACATTTTTTTGGTGGCATCTTCAGGATTTTCTAGATATAAGATGATGTCAAATGCAAATAGGGATAAATTAAGTGGCAAGATTGGGCATCCTTGTCTTTTTCCTTATTTTAGAGGAAAAGCTTCAACTTTTTACTGTTGAGTATAATGTTAGCTGTAGTTTTGTTATATCTGAGCTTTATTGTGTCAAGATACATTTCTTCTATACATTTATTGAGAGTTTTTATCATGAAATGATGTTGAATTTTGTCAAACGTTTTTCTGCAAATATTGAAATGATCATGTGGATTTTGTCCTTTATTCTTTTAATTTAGTGTATTACATTTATAGATTTGTGTATGTTGAGTCATTCTTGCATGCTTGGGATAAATCCTACTTGATCATGGTGAATGATACTTTTAATGTGCTGTTGAGTTTGGTTTGCCAGTATTTTGTTGAGGATTATTGCATCTCTGTTCATCAGCAATATTGTCCTGTAATTTTCTTGTAGTATCCTTGTTTGGCTTTGGTGTCATAGTAATGCTGGCCTTATAAGATAAATTTGGAATTTATTCTCTCTTCTTCATTTTTTTTTGGAAGAGTTTGAGAAGGATTGGTATTAGTTATTTAAATAGAGTTTAGCAGTGAAACCATCAGACCTTGGACTTTTCTTTGATGAAGGACTTTTTATTATTGATTCAATTTCCTTACAAGTTATTTGTCTGTTCAGATTTTTCATTTTTTTCATGATTTAGTCTTGGTAGGTTGTGTGTGTCTAGGAATGTATTAAGTTTTGGTATGTTGTGTCAATTCTTATTTGTTTCAAGATGTCTTCTAATTTCCCTAATTTCCCCTTCCCTTATAATTTCCCTTTTAATTTCTTTTTTGACCAATTGGTTGTTACTGATTTCTACTTTCATACCTATGTTAATCTCTTCTGGCTACTACAACGAAGTCTCTTAGATTGGGTAATTTTTTTATTTCTCACAATTCTGGAGGCTAAGAAGTCCAAGATCAAGGTGCCAGCAGATTTGGTGTCTGGTGATGGCCATTCCTCATAGATTGCACCTTCTTTGTGTCTTCACATGGTGGGAGGGATGAATGCTGTATCTTCACATGGCAGAAGGGCAAGAGGCTCTAGGGTGCTTCCTTCAATCTCTTTCATGAGAGCATTAATCTCATTCATGAAAGTGGATCAGTCATGACTTTCCAAAAGGCCCCACCTCTTAATAATATCACATTATGTATTAGGTTCCAACATTTGAATCTCGGAAGGGCATATACACTTAAACCATGGCAATACCATTGTGGTTAGAAAAGGTACATGATATGGTTTCATTATTTTTAAATTTGTTAAAACTTTTTTAATGGTCTAACATATGATGTATCCTGGAGTGTGTTCCATGTGTGCTAGAGAAAGAATGACTATGCTGCTGCTATTGGATGAAATATTCTTTATATGTCTGTTAGATCCATTTGATCTAAAGTGTAGTTTAAATTAAATGTTTCCTTATTGATTTTCTGTCTGGATGATCTGTTCATTGCTGAAAGTAGAGTATTAAAGTTCCCTATTGCTATTGTATTGTATTGCATTCTGTCTGTTCTTTTAGATATGTTAATATTTGCTTTATATATTTAGGTGCACTGATGTAAAGTGCATTTATATTTACAATTGCTATATCATCTTGATAAGTTTATCTCTCTCTCATTGTATAAAGTACTTTGTCTTATTTTACAGTTTTTGTCTTAAAGTCTATTTTATTTGATGTAAGCATAGCTATCCTGTTCTATTTTGTTTCCTTTTCATGGAATTTATTTTTTATCCCTTCACTTTCAGTTTTCATGTGTTGTTAAAAGTGAAGTGAGTCTCTTATAGGCAGCATGTATCTGGGTCTTGCTTTTTATTTTTAAAATACATTCAGCCACTTTATGTCTTTCGATAGCAGGATTTAATCCATTTGCTTTCAAGGTAATTATTGATAGGTAAGAACTTACTACAGGCATTATGTTAATTGTTTTATGGTAGTTTTGGACATCATTTATTCCTTTCCTCCTCTCTTGTTGTCTTCCTTTGTGCTTAGGTGATTTCCTCTGCTGGTATGCTTTGATTCCTTTCCTTTCATCTTTTATGTATCTATTATAGGTTTTTTCTTTGTAGTTACCACAAAGCTTACATAAAACATTTTGTAGTTATAATAGGCTATATTAAGCTGATAACAATTTAACTTTGATCTCATAAGAAAAACTCTATACATTTACTACAACTCCCTGCCTACATTTTATTTTATTTTTAAGGCACAGTTTGCATCTTTTTATATCATGTATTCCTTCACAAGTTATTGTAGCTTTTATTATTTTTAAATAGTTTTTACTTTTAACCTTCATACTAAAGAGATAAGTGATTTACACACTACCATTATAGTATTAGAGTATTCTAAATTTGACTTTGTACTTCATTTTACCCATGAGTTTTATATTTCAGATGTTTTCTTGTTACTAATTAGCATCCTTTTCTTTCAGCTTGAAGAACTCCCTTTAGCATTTCTTGTAAGACAGGTCTGGTGATGATGAACTCCCTTAGCTTTTGTTTGTTTGGTAAAGTCTTTATCTCTCCTTCAGTTTTGAAGGGAGTGCTTGCTGGGTTCAATATTCTTTGTTGGCAGTTTCTTTTCTTTTTTTTTTTTTTTTTTTTTTTTTTATTACTTCTATACTTTTGATATCACCCAACTCTCTCCTGGTCTGTAAGAATTCTGTTGAGAAAACTTCTGTTAGCTTTATTGGAACTCCTTTATATGTGATTTGGCTCTTTTACTAGTTTTAGGATTTTTTTTGTCTTTGATTTTTGACAGTTTGATTATAATATGTCACTATATAGTCTTATTTGGATTGAATCTGGCTGAAGACCATTCACCTTTCTGTATCTGAATATCTTTCTCCAGATTTGAAATGTTTTCTGCTACTATTTCTTTAAAGAATCTGGAAACCATCATTCTCAGCAAACTAACACAGGAACAGAAAACCAAACACCACATGTTCTCACTCATAAGTGGGAGTTGAACAATGAGAACACATGGACATGGGGAGGGGAACATCACACACTGGGGCCTGTTAGGGGATGGAGGGCTAGGGGAGGGATAGCATTAGGATAAATACCTAATGTAGATGACAGGTTGATGGGTACAGCAAGCCACCATGGCACGTGTATATCTGTGTAACAAACCTGCACATTCTGCACATGGATCCCAGAACTTAAAGTGTGTGTGTGTGTGTGTGTGTGTGTATGCTTTTTCACTTGTCTCTTTCTTCCTCCTTCTTAAACTCCTGATGCCATCCCATAAATCCTGTAAGCTTTCTTCCTTCCATTTCCTTCTTTTTTCTTTTCTGACTGTATATTTTCAAATAACCTGTCTTCGAGTTCACAGATCCTTTCTTCCAATTGATCATTCTGTTGGTATTACTGTCTATTGCACTTATTTTGTGCACTGTGTTTTTTAGCTGAAGAATTTGTGTTTTATCTAAATATGATTTTAAACTTTCCATTAATCCCTTTTCTGTTTAGAAAAAAAGTGCAGCTCACTTCCAGCACTCATTTAATTTTACATAAACATGCTTTTTGAGGCTGAAGGAAATCTGACTGATTTGCAATGTGAAAATAAATATAAAAACTGTTTTTGGAGTTATTTCTAAACAGAACTAACATCAGAATTATTTGAATCACCAGAATAATCAATTCATCAGATTAGTCTTTGGCCAACAACTCTTCAAAAACAATATTAACATCTGCATAGGAATGCTACATTTTCTAGGATTTGACATTTTAGCAATTGAGAATTACTATATTTTTAAATGGAAATACCACTATTAAAAGCAGAATGCTATAAATAGAATGATGTCTTTTGTTTCTAAAGCCTATATACTGGAACAATGTAAAAATAATAATAAAAGCAAGATATTTCATGGCAAAGTTAACCCAGAGTAAACACTGCAGCCGCAAGCGCTGCTGGTGAGTATTCATGGGGCAAATGGGAAAAGAGTTAAACTTCTAATTTTGATCTCTTACTGTTTTCCTGATTTTTTTGAATTATTTATATGTACTTTCTTAAGGTTTTCTGAGCTTCATTAAAACAATTGTTTTGGATGCTTTGTCATGAAGTTTATATGTTTTCATTTCTTTGGGGTCACTATTGGGAGATTATTGTGCACTTTTGGTGGTGTTATATCTCCTTGGTTTTTTTATGTTTCTTGTTGCTTCTGTTAAAATCAGTGCATTTGAAGAAGTAGGGACTTAGGCTAGTCTTTGCAGACTGGCTTTGTCTGGGAAAGCTCTTCACCAGTCAGCCAGTTCATAGATTCTAGGAAGGCTGTCTGGCATGGTCGGTGGGAAGACTTATTGCTGGAGTTCTCAGACAGGCTGTCCTGGTGTCTGGGTTAGCAGTTTGGCGGGCCTGTTGCCTGGACTCACTGATTGGGTCTGTGGAGCTAGCCTGGAGCCATAGTCCATGGTCACTGCCCTGCTGATGGAATGGGCATCCTTAGACCCAGCTTTAGCCTGGCCCCTATGGATAGAGGCTGCCAGCCTGGTACTAGGTTGGGTCTGAAGCCTAGGAAAGTGAAGCCCAGCTCAGCTCTGGGGGTGGTCCAGAGCCCGTGGCTGCTGCAGCTGCTTGTTTCTGGAATGGGTCTGGAGCCTGGGTCTGTGGGGCCCAATCTAATGTTGAGCTTGTTTCAGAGCCTGAGGCTACTGGGGATGGGCTGACAGTGGGGCAGCCCAAAGACTAAGTCTGATTGGCCCGCCTGGAGCTTGAGGCTGTGGGATCCGGTTTGGCACTCGAATGGGTTTGGAGGCTCAATATGTGGGTTCCAGCCTAGAGTCTGTGGCTGTGGAGTCATGCCTAGTGTTGGGTTTTACTGAGTCAGGCCTATTTTTGGAGTCTGAAACAAAGTCAAGTGCTCATTTTTATTTCCTTTCCCCAAGATTATTGCTTTCCATGCTATGCTGCCCAACACTGGGGAAAGGTGAGATGGGTAATGTAAAATTGTCCTTACTGCTCTCTTCAATATGCCTTTTCTTATTTCTGTGCCACACCCAGGTGCTGCAATCTCTCACCTGGTTTTCTTAGCTTTTGTATGGTATTGTTATGTGTTGATAGTTGTTCTAATTGATGTTTCTATCAGGGGGTTGAGGGCTGGAAAGTCTTATTTCACCATCGTTCTAATGTGTGGTTCTTGGGACTTCTGAACTGATTAAGATTTAGATGGACCTTTGAGTTGATACTTCAGTGGGCTGGAAATTTGGGGGACTTTTGCATGTACAATGGATGTGAATCTTTAGGAGTCAGGAGAAAGACTGTGGTAGGCTGATTGATAGTCAGCTGTCCACAAACTAATCCCCAGAACCAGCGAATATATTGTCATATGGCAAGGGGAGATTAGATTTGCAAAAGAAATTAAGGTTGTTAATCGGCTGACTTGAAAATAAGGAGATTATTGTGGATTATCTAACTGGGCCCAATGTAATCACAAGGGGCCTTTTAATTGTGGGAGAGGGAGGTAGTTGAGTATGTGTCAGTGTGATGCAATGTGAGACTTGACTGGCCATCTCTGGCTTTGAAGTTGGAAGGTGGCCATGAGTCAAGAAATGTGGACATTCTCTAGAAGCTGTAAAATGCAAGAAAACAAGTTTTCTCTTAGAGCCTCCAGAAGGAACATAGCCCTACTGACACCTTGATGTTTGCTTAGGAAGACCCATTTTGAACTTCTGATCTCTAGAACTGCAAGATAAATTTGTTAATTTAGCCACTGAGTTTGTAGTGATTTGTTAAAGCAGAAATAGAAAACAAATATATATCTTGAACATTAGCAGTCATTTATTTTATAACCAAATTAAACTTTTTTTTGAAATTTTGAGACTTTTTTCATTTGAAGGTAATCTTAATGCTATTAAATTCACAAATGCTAATTTAAATACCCAATCCTATTTATCTAGAATACACATTGCAAACACACAAATTATCTATTCTCTCCACATGTCAGCACCCATTCATATCATGGTTTGGAAATGGGGAGACTAGATTCCCCTTAAACTGCAAGTCAGCAGGTGTTTCTTTACAGTTAACTTTAGCAAAATTCATACAAAATAGTAATTAACAATGATCTTCTTTACTTGTTAACTCACAAGGAAACACCTTCAAAACTGCATTTTGTTAAAGTTTCTGTACTAAAATGTAGAAAAACTGAACTACACAAATATTGAAAAGTTAAAAATTCCTTAATTTTTTATTCCTGGTACCACTACCATAATTTACAGGGCAATATACCTGATGTAATGAAAAAAAGAAAAAGAAAAAGACAAAGCTACAACAGATAAAAGACCTGAGGAATGTACATCTAATTGACACTACGTTGCATTAATCAATAGCTGCACTTTTTGCAAACTGTGGCTATGACAGTCCTGAACAAGAAGGGTTATCTGTTGAAGCTACAGTAACTTTTCTGACTATGGATCATCATTCCTTCTGTGGCAGATTTTTACAGTTCCTCTAATGCATTTGGGAAGACTGTCTCAGAGTAACCTGCAGCTTTCCTGACAACTCCTCGCTCTCCTGCTAAGAACTGTAGCCCTTTTCTGCTGTTTTTAGAACCTTCTGCTACCATATCCACCACTTCCACCACCAGATCCATAACCACTACCATAGGGACTGCCCGAGCTTCTTCCACCAAAACTGCCCCCTTTCATGGGTCCATAATTTGATTGCTGTTGTCCACTATAATTTCCAGAATCATTATAGTTCCCACCACCACCATAGTTACCACCGCCAAAATTTCCTCCTTCATTGTAACCATCATATCCTCCACCACCGCCACCATATCCACCACCTTGGTTTCCATTTCCTGGTCCACCACCACCATAGCCCCCTCTACTACTGTAACCAGGGCCACCGCCATAGTTGCCACCATCACCTCCAAATCCATTATATCCACCATCACCTCCTCCATAACTACCTCTGCTGCCACCACCTCCACCACCATAGCCTCTTCTTCCACCAGAGTTTCCACCACGGCCAAAATTACCTCCACCACCTCCAAAGTTTCCTCCGCGACCCATAAAATTGCCAGATCCACCTCCACAACCTCTCTGTGATCCAGCAGACTGCATCTCTTGTTTAGAAAAGGCCTTTTTCACTTCACAATTATGCCCATTAATAGTGTGGTATTTCTGAACAATTTTATCAACTGTATCATGATCATAAAAAGTTACAAAAGCAAATTCTCTCTTTTTTCCATTCTGCCTGTCTTCCATAACTTCTATGGTTTCAATCTTGCCATACTTTTCAAAGTAGTCTCTCAAATTTTTTTCTTCTGTATCTTCTTTAATACCACCAACAAAAATTTTCTTCACTGTTAGATGGGCACCAGGCTTTACAGCATCCTCTCTAGAAACAGCTCTCTTTGGTTCCACTACACGCCTATCAACCTTGTGTGGTCCAGCACACATTGCTGCATCCACCTCTTCAACACAAGAATAAGTCACAAAACCAAAGCCCCTGGAACGTTTTGTTTGGGAGTCTCTCATTACCACACAATCTGTGAGTGTGCCCCATTTCTCAAAATGTTCTCTTAAGCTATCATCTGTAGTTTCAAAGCTCAGACCACCAATAAACAGTTTTCTCAACTGCTTTGGTTCCTTTGGATCATGGCCCTCCTCCCCGTGGCGGCGATGGCGACGGCTGGAATCGGGCTAGGGGCGACCGGGTGGCGGTTTTACCTCCATTTTGAGACTGGACTCGCCTCCTCCAACTCGTGTTCAGTATCCCAAATTAAACTTTCTTTTGAGTTCTCATTTAACTATGCAACAGAATGTGTTTATGGGATGGTTTGCAACTTGGTGTTGACAGTTACCATGTCATATTAGTCATTTGGGATGTACAATAGATTTTTTTACATGTCAATTCAGTCTTTATGGTAAATGCTGAGTATTTAAGGGATTCTCCCCAACATTTATGAACTAATTCTGAGAACAAATAGAGCAAAATCAAGTGTTGAGTTTTTTTATTGTAATCTTTTTACAAAAATACACCCTTTCTCCTCAAAACGTTAATCTGGATGTGGAGGGGAAAAGTCAGAAAGCATTAATATTTTGAAGATAGAAGGGACAGCACTTAGCATGCTATTTGGCACTCAGCAAGTGTGGTAGCTATAATTATTGACAGGATCAAACATAACTAGAAGACCCCTCTGAAAAGTGTCAGGGATATCGGAGGAACACTGACTTGATTTTGGAAGAGCTGGAGCAATCTTGACAGGCTCTGGCAAGTGAACAGCTTTCAATGTCATCGCTGAATTCACCCTGGGTAACAACTGAAGTGAGGACTTTCTTTCTTTGGCTTTATTCGACCTCTCGTTGGCTTATTCTCTTCATGTTGGTTCTAAATCCCATTCTTGTAGGCATCTATTCTTTCTCTTATTCTAGATTATCTGTCTATAATTCAGTACCTACCAAGGTACTAACTGACAACTGAGGCATTAGACAACAAGGTTTTATGGTGTGATATGTCTCCTGTTTATTTATTTATTTATTTTTTGAAATGGAGTCTCACTCTGTCACCCAGGCTGGAGTGCAATGGTACAATCTCAGCTCACTGCAACGTCCACCTCCCGGGTTCAAGCGATTCTCCCGCCTCAGCCTTCCGAGTAGCTGGGATTACAGGCACCTGCCATTATGCGCAGCTAATTTTGTATTTTTGTGGAGACGGGGTTTCACCATGTTGGGTAGGCTGGTCTTGAGCTCCTGACCTCAGGCCATCCACCTGCCTCAGCCTTCTGAAGTACTGGGATTATAGGCGTGAACCATCGCACCCGGCCTTCCTGTTGATTTTAATTCAATTCAATTTAACAAATATTTATTGCACTGCTTCTATTTTAAGGATGGGGATCACAGTATAATAGGGAAAGGAAAATGTCTATATAAATTATTACAGTAAAATAGGAACCAAAATTTTATTGTGAATCATGAAAAAGAAACTTTGGGACTTTATCTTGAAGAATGATTAGAAAACTAGGAAAATTGTGTCCTAGTCTATATATGACAAATTGTAGGTAATCATTTAACCACAAGCTAATTCTAAGAAGAAACAGAGTAAAATCAAGTACTGAGTGTTTTGTTGTTGTTTGTGTTTGCAAAAATATCTGAGGACTCTCTCTTAATCCTTAAATGTGAAGTCATTCTATTTTGAAGTACTTATTCTGGTTAAATTTTAATTTTAATTTAAAAAAATGTATCCACCTGCATCATATAATCATAACTTAGGGCCTTTTTGTGTCATTTGAGCATTTGTCTTACATTGCTTTTATTGACTTCATGAAATTTCTCATCTTTTGCTAGATTTCGGTTTCTGATTGACATTGCCTGGATAGACATTAGTCTTAGGTGGAAACATTTTCTAAGCAAACAGCTTATTGCTGAATACTTTTGTTGTGGTGACTTTTGTTTCACCACATAAACTCATATTTGTAGAGACTCGGATATTCATCCTTGTACTTAAAAAGGATTAGTGAAGGAGCTGTTGGGGAAGAAAAAAGTATAGCATAGCTTCTCCTTCTCTCATGTGGCCAGTTGTCAGGAACTGGGCACTTGGGCACATATTCCCTGAACTGTTTTTGATGACGCCTCCGCTAATAGTCTTCATTCTTGGGAAAGGGTGAGTAACTCAGGCAACCATGTGTCTCTCCCTACAAAGGAAATATACGGAAAGAAGATGGAAAATCACTGCTCTGAAAGGTCACACTGTATTCCAGACAAAGGGAAGGAATGATGGAGGTAATTCTGAGTTCATATTGATGTACAGTAGCATTTAGGAGCACGGCTTGGGAGCTAGACATCTTCATCTCCAGTCTTGGCTCTTTTACTAGTTGTATGAACTTGATCTTGTTACTTATTTCTGCCTCAATTGGCATAATAATAGTACTACTACTTAGGGTTGATGTGTGCATCATCGGAACAAAACTATGCCTGACTTTTACTAAACATTCACTAAATGTTAATTATTATTTTTATTTTGGAATTAACTTATCAGAAGATCATGCTCTCTTGGACTTTTTAGAGGCTTTCAGGTGGAAATGCTAGATTTTGTGTAGGAGCTAAAGTATGATGACTTTCATATGCTAAAGGGAGGACAGGTGAAGGTCATCTGGGCTGGGGGAGAAACTGCCCCTAAAGCATATTCTGTTCTATCTTTGCTGTTTTTAGTTCTTAATGGGCAGTAAAGGATATACGGATTTGGGTAGAAGTGGGTGAGGACAAATGGCAGATTAGGAGAGGAAGGAATTTAATCTGCCTTGTTGTACCAATGTTTTAGAAGTTGAGGAGCATCGAGAAAACCAGTAAAGGAAGATTCAGGGCATAGCTCCTCTCTACAGCAACCCCAACATAATTACTTTTCAAGCACAATTAAAGCATAGGTTTTGAGTTCTATATTGTGGGGATACGTTTTAGAAGTTCTGAAAAACAAATGACACAATTGTTTTACCTGGCTCTGTCTGGATAACCTTGGTGTTCCTTGATATTGATTTGATCTGTTGATGGGAGCTGGTGGTGGAGGATAAGATTTCAGGGAACCTTCAGTAGTGTTTCAGGGGCCAGTGGAATGTCCACAGATCTCCTGTGAGCTCTTTGTGAAGTGGGTTTATTTTTCCCTACATTTTCTGTTACTTCTTTGATGGTGGTTTTTGATTATCATTCTTGCATTACTACTAATTTCTACAATCTAAAGTCCTCATGCTGATTTTGATTCCAGTAGCACCTGTAACTGTAGTCTTTAAATGATTATGTCTTTTAATGAGAATATAGGTTGTCTAGGGAAAATATCATTTCCCTCTGTTTCTCTTGGTCGCCAGCAGCTCTGTGCTGGCCTTCTTCTTTGCTGTTCTTCCTGGTTCCTTTTCCTGATGAACTCTTACATACCATTCAGGTAAGTTGTCACTTTGGCTACACATTCTTCTTTTGGTGGAATTATTGTTTGTTACTTTTTCTGTGCTCTCTTAGTATCCTCTGACACAATACCCACCACACTGTATTATAATTTTTGTGTGTGTGAAGTAATCTGATTACTTCTCCTTTCCTCCCTGTACCTCTTTGGTCCAAGCTACCACCCTCTCTCACTTGGATTACTCCACTAGCCTTCCAAGTAGTCTACCTGCTTACACTCTTGCTTGTCTGCCGTCTGTCCTTCACATAGTTGCCAGAGTGATCCTTTTAAAATATAATACATATCATGTCACTACTTTGCTTCAAGCCTTCAGGGGTTCTTCATTTCACTCAAAATAAAGACAGAGTTCTTATTATGCCCTATAAAGTCTTACATGCACACTCCTACTCCCACCCTATTACTTTTCTGACCTCATCTGCTTCTCTCTTTCTTGCTTATTTGCCTTTAACTCCACTGGCATCCTTGCTTCTCAAGCAGGCCAGGCAGGTACTCTCCTGCTGCAGGGTTTTTGCACTGGCTGTCCACTGTGCCCTGGAATGCTCTTCCCCCAGACAGCTGCATGTTTTCCGCCTTACTTCCTTCAAACGTTTTTCTCAAATAAGTTTTTAATGAGGCCTCTAATGATCACTGAGTAAAATTTCAACTTGTCTTTTACCTCCCAAGTATTCTTGATACCCCTTACTCTGATCTGTTAGTTTCCCTAACATTTATTATTTACCATACTGTATAATTCATTTACTTATCATTTGAATTGTTTATTGTTTGTCTCTGCTGCTAAAAAGTAAGCTGCATGAGGGCAGGGATTTTTGAATGCTTAATTTACGATATGAATCCCAAATGTCTAGCATAGGAGAGGAAGGAATTTAATCTGCCTTGTTTTACCAATGTTTTAGAAGTTGGGGAGCATCTCTATATGTTTGTTAGATTAATATGCCTTGGGGCTTGAGTCTCTGCATTGTTTCTTCTTATAGCCTCCTGGCCTACCATGGTTGCACATATAATGTGCTTAGTAAACCCTTGCTAAGTGAATACTTGTGGCACTGAATTGAGCCCATTTGTTTTTGACAAATATGATTATTTTGGTGACTTTATGTTTTATATTTATGTAACTTTAATGAAAGCTGAAGAGCTCTTTCTAAAAATCAAAATACCTGCTTTCTTCTCTAGTCATAAGGAAAGGTAAGAGGGTGGAGAGGCATGGAAAAAATGGTAGTTCTGTTTAACTTTGAATAACTCCAAATTATCCTGAGAGGGTCCTTCTCCAGCCTATGATGAAGTGTGCCGCAGAGGAAATAACAGCATTTTGAAGAACCTGGACATCCTGAATGCTTCTTGATGATGAGAGTTTAAATTTTTAGTTTGAAGTACTGCAAATTCAACATTTAGCAGAGACACTCATATTCATATGAGAGTCCTGAGAAACATTTCCAAGGCAGATAAAGATTAAGTTGGATTATTTATGCTATGGTACTTCTCCATTATTGCAAATAAGCCACACAAACTGGAGTGCATCCAGAGTACAGCAACCAGGGAGTTGAAAGGTTTGGAAACTTTGCCAGATGAGGAATGATTGAAAGACCTTAGAATTTTTAGCCTGTAGAATAAAATACAGTGCCAATGTGACAATTTCTCTTAAGATTTTGGAAGGATAGTCGTGTATAGAAGGACTTAGATTGATTTTGTGTTGTTCTAGAGCAGTAATTCCCAAATGTCAGCTTGATGATCAGTAGTTTATTGGATGCCTTGTTAAAAAGATTCCCTGGCCCTCCTAAACTTACTGAATCTAAATTTCTGAGGATGAATCCCAGGAATCTGTATTTTTAAGAAGTTTCCTGTGATTCTAATGTTTAGCCAAGTTTGTAAACCATTGTCTCAAACTAAGCTCTCCAATACAGTAGCCACTAACTGCCGATTGCTATTGAATAGTTGAAATATACTTAATACAAATTGAGGAGTGATGTAAGTATAGAAATACATATTAGGTTCTGAAGACTTAGTATAAAATATAAAATCTCATTTTTATGTTGATTATATGTTGGAATAATATTTTGGATAGTGGGTTAAAGAAATATATTATTCAAATTAAAATCGCTTGTTTCTTTCTACTTTTTTAAGGTGGCTACTAGAAATGTAAAATTACTTATGTGACTCATCGTTACGGCTCTTATACTTCTATTGGACAACACTGGTGTAGAGGGCAAAACTACGTCTATAAAAAAAGTTGGGAAGAGTCATTTTAAGATAAGTGCTTTCAACAAAGTTCCAAAATTTAAGTAGCTTTCTTTTGTTGTTGTTTTTTGGAATAGCTGTCCTTCTATCTGTCCATCTATCCAGTCATCCATCCATCCATCCATCCATCCATCCATCCATCCATCCATCCAATAGACATGTCTCTAATAATACTTAAGTGGAGATTAGATGACTGTATTTTAGCAAAAATGTTTCAATGGTGTGTAGATGGGAGTTATATTAAATGATTTCTGAAGTCACTTGCATTTGGCCAGAAGTAAATTTCCTCCTTCCTTTTAGTTAACTTTTCTTTTTCTTGTAACCTCTGATGTCCATAACATCCTCTTTTTCATCTCTCTGACAATCTTTAACAGTATCTTCAAAACAGTTCCCTTCCAAAGAGCATCTTGGATTGTTCTAAGGCTTTCTTTGCTACTGAGAGATATCCTGCCCTTTACTACCATGCTGTGCATTGTGCATGTTTTATAAATATGTATTCTTAATGGTAGTGATCCACTTTATTTCTTCCATACACTGGTATTTTAGTGTTTAATCTATTTGCTTGTCTATTTAAATTGAGAATCCCCTAGGCAAGCACTGTGTCTAATTCTATGTTTGTACAGTCTAACACATTGTACTGATGGACCATTAAATGGACCAGAAAAAATGCCAAATAGATTAAGTATTTCAGAGCAGAATGTAACCTATATTTTTAGAACTTATTTAAATTTCCGGTGGTAATTGGTAGCTGAATATCTTTACTATGAATTGTGTTTGTTGACATATACTTGTAACTGAGCAGAGTTTTTCCTAGAGACTGATGGATTGCTAAAAAAGGCATGTAAAAATGTTTCCTTTAGGCTACCAATGAGATGCAATGCTCCTAGTAACTGAATGTTGAACCTGGATGTGTCCTGAGAGCCTGTTGACTTTGGAGGAGGACGTGTCCTTCACTGATGTATTCTTCTCACATTTCATCAGATTGCTAATTATACTATAAATATAGATTTATTTAAAGTATATGAGTACTCCAGAGAGGCAACTTATTTTATGACACTGTCATTCATATGTTTGTTCTTCCTTCTGAGACTGATTTTCAAAAGTTCTGTTGTAATGTAAGTATTAGTGTTATTGCTTTTGTTAATACTTTCTGTTCCCTGATGTTCAGAGTGAATTTTTATGTAGGATACCTAATAGATCATTTAACTCAACCAACTCAGGAAAGCACTGTGACTCTAGGCTTTATGTTTTTGCCTTTTAAATGAAGACAGAGATTTTTCACTCTGGGAGAAGAAATATTGTATCCCAAATAAAGGGGAGAAATGTTTAAAATGTCTCAAAGGAGGAATTTTCAGTCCAAATTTGAGTGTAAAGAATTCAGACTTGGGTTTGCCTAGGATCTTAATACACTAATGTTTCACTATCATTCTGAAGGAAAATGCATAGAAACAACTCTACCAATTTCCTTAAACTTAAAATCCAAAGGTCAGAAATTGGACTTTTAAAATTTCTAATTCAAATCTGGATTGTCTTCATTGAAATCTTTCTGAAGTTTGTTATTAATTTCTATGATAAACAGTAATCCTGAAGATACAGGACACTTTTAAGTTATACATCTTTATAAGGCTATTATGTTATGGGTTGAAATGAAGACATATTTGAAGTTGAAATGCAGTGGATATAAGAACTTGATTGGATAAGAACTTGATTTGGAGCATGGGAATTCACAAGAAATGAGGCCTCTAAAGGGAAAGAAGAGAACACAGAGTAAAAGTATATTTATTGCCACTCACCTTGAAGACACTAAGCCTCTGATGTAGAGGTCAATTTTTTAAAAGTTGCTACAAAAATTTCATTATTCTTATCATAGGTGCCTCTCTACAACAAAGCATCTCATAGTACATTTTCATCCCTTTGCTGCTCTGGGTTCAATTTTTAATAATTGGGTTGCATTTCCAGGAAAATTGTGCAATTTAAATTGTTCTTTGATAACATACTTTCAAATTAGAACACATTTCAAAGACTAATGAGAAAAAATGAGCATTCACTCTGAATCATTGACCAGGCAGGAAACTGTCGAGTGGGTAGAACCCACCTATTTAATGGATGATTACTTATTGTTATTTTGGTCAGCAAATTAGTAAAGTCAGAGGGTGAAGTTGGGAAAATGCCAGTTAGCTTGTGGAAACTTGCAGGCTTATTTCTAAAACTTTTAGGGACTGATGTTAATTACACAGGCATCTGACATGCAAAAATTGGGTTTTAAGTGAACACTATCTTAGCTGCCTCATGAAGAAAGGAGAGGGAATGTTTAAACTGTTCCCATTTGAGTGTAACAAAGGTTTTCTCTCAGGGGAAAACACAGAATAGAGGTGCAAATGCTGAACTACCTCATTTTAGACTTTCTAAAGTTATATAGCAACATGACAAATACGTGCTACTGGAAAATATTGTAGGAAAGGATTAATTTTCTTTTCCACACTGTCTTGATAGAAGAAGTCGGTAAGGAAAATCTAATTTGTTAACTTTTTTTCCAGCAGTGTATGTTGAGATATGAATCTGTAAAAATACATTCTTCAGATAATTAAATTGAGATACTGAATCTCAGGCAACAGGCTCAAGAAAAAGAGTAAATCAAATCCACTGTTGATATTGACAGTGAATGCATTTTAGTGGATTAAATGGACAGAACTCATTCAAAATAAATCTATAAAAATACAAGAGGGAACAATGGAAAGTGAAAAATAAATGTGATTTTTGTGTTCATTTTGCAGAGATACTCGCTTTTAATTAGAGAAGGTAGAACCAAATATACTTAAAAATAAAAGATCAAATGCTTTTGAAGGGCAAAATCTGTTCTTATGGCATTGTAGGTTTTGAGCAAGAACAAGGTATGGCATAAGACTCCACAAAACAGATTCAGCTGTCAGTATGTGACGCATGAAAAGACCTGGGCACTGCTGGCTCTGGAACTTGGTCTCGCTGGTGCAGATTGTTGCCAACCTTGGAAACTGAAATAGGCCATTTCGCACATGGCACATCATCCCTCTGTAGGAGGAATGGGGTTTATAAATGTTAGTTGGCTACTATTCCCTCCTCCAGATAGACTGGTGAAGCACTTTTTGCATTTTCATTTTGAAAGCACTCTTATGTTTAGAGCTGTGGTTTAATTCTATCTTTAGCTATAGCTGTAAATTAAAAAAATTACTGGTAGAAAGTAAAAATGACAGCAAAGTCATAAGCAAGATGCTAAAAAGGCTTGAAACAAGATCATACTTGAGTTCATCTATATCATTCTATTTTTTATTTGTGCATATTTTGTTTGGCATGCAATCATAAACAAAGAGTCCAAATTTCAGCTGGTCTGAGGTTTTAGTACATTTAATGTTTCATTATTCTGAAAAGAAATGCATAGAAATGACTTTGTTAAATTCTGTAGCAAATTCTTCCTGAAGTTTAACCATTAATATTTATTTATAGATATGAATTCATTACTCCGCTTGATTTATGGTAGAGGGGTGGTAGTGGGTGGGTGAGTTTGGAAGACTAACCCAAGCAGATGTCATTACGGTTTCCAGTATAGTAGTGTGTTGACCAGATGGATTCAGGTGTTTCTATTATAAAGCAATAACTATTTGGAGTTCTCTTGTTGATTCTTTGAACAAAAAGGTAAATGTTGAATTACTTGATTGATATAAAATATATAGCACTCTAGCCTAGTTTCATTCATAGTTATTTAGATATATACATATAATATAGATATTTTAAGTATCATGTATGTAAGAGAATCTTGGACTCCCACATCTTCCTAATTAGTCCCAAGAGCAAAATTTGTCTATTTCTTCTAATTCTTTCACCCGGATCCACCACTCTCCTCCTAAATTGCACTTTATGCTTCCTGGTATCTTTGGCTGTTCTCTTTAACATTGACATCTATGTTATCACTGTTGCCAAGGGTTTATGCAGTCCCTTTGGGAGCAGGTTCCATTTAATGGTATTGCAGGGGCTTCATGGTATTGCCTATTTGTTCAAATTATTTGTTTTGTTGCTGGGTTTTTATTTTTTCTTTGTGTTTCAGTTTGACATATTTTGCAATGACTTTGAAGTGCTTTAGTTTCATAAACTTACTTTATGCAGTGAGCCCTACATAACTGTTTTAGTATATATTTCTGATGTTAACTTTTTACATAAAAAGAATTACTGTTTTGCATCGATGCCTTCTTTGATAAATGAAGGATAAACTCTAATTGACTGTAATTTTCAAAAATTATAACAATTTAAAAATAACAACTTGTTAACAAACGGCTAATATAGTTTTAGAGCAAATAAAAATATTTTTTAAATGGCTCTCCTGATTCTTTTAAAAGAAAAATTACCAATAAGTGAATAGAATAGACATCCTTGTCACTCTGTCTCTAACACTATCTCATTTACACAGAGAATTCCTTTTCTACTTAATTCATTTTTGTATTGCTGGAATTTTTTATAAATTTGCATTACTTGTATAATTAATTGTGAAAAATAATAATTTAAAAAACTCTTTTTGGGTGCCTGTAGTCCCAGCTATTCAGGAGGCTGAGGCAGGAGAATGGCCTGAACCTGGGAGGCAGAGCTTGCAGTGAGTGGAGATTGTGCCACTGCACTCCAGCCTGGGGGACAGAGCGAGACTCATCTCAAACAAACAAACAAACAAACAAACAAAAACCAAAAAATCTCTTTTAGGACTACTAAATTAGAAGTTCTGTCCCTCAAAATTATCACTGTCCCTATGAAGTTATACTTGTCTACTCTGTATTCATAGCTACTTCCATTGAGGTATAATTAACATGCAATTAAATGAACAAATCTTGAGTGCTTAGTTTGATGAGTTTTCATAATTGTATACAATCAGATAACCGCTACTCAAAACAAGATTTAGTGCATTGCCGTTCCCAGGGAAAGTTCCATGTGCCCCTTTGTAGTCAGTTGCCACCTCTCCCCAACAATTAATCTCTGGTTTTTCATAAAATAGACTAGTTTTGCTATACTTAGATTTTATACAAGTGGAATCAAGCAATATACTTTTGTGCCTGACTTTTTTCACTTAAGGTAATGTCTTCAAATTTATTTATGTTGTATGTATCAGTAATGCATTCTCTTTTGTTGCTGAGTATTATTTCACTGTATGAATATACGACAATTTGATGATCAGCTTTCCTGCAATAAACACCTGGGTTTTGTTCTAGTCTTTGGCTATTGAATAAAGCTGCCATAAATATTCTCTAAAAGTTTCCTTTGGACATTTACTCTTATTCTTTTTGGATAAATGTCTGTGAGAAGAATTTTGGGGTTGAAGTATATTTAACTTTTTAAGAAACTTCCAAACAGTTCACCAAAATGATTGTATCATTTTGTACTGTTCAATACTCCTATATAAATGTATGTGAGTTCTCAGTGTTTCTTGCAGTCTTTTTGATTTGATACATTTTCATGGGTATGAAGAGATATTTCATTTTGGACTTAATTTGTATTTTCCTGATATCTCATGAGGTATTATTCACTGATCATTATATGTTTTCTATTTGTGAAGTGTCCGTTTAGTTGTTCTGAAAATGAGATTTGCATCTTTTTATTTTTGGTTTGTAGGACTTTTTCATTTATTATGAATGCATGTCCTTTGTTAGATATTTATTTTGTGGATATTTTCTCCCAGTTTGTGGCTTATCTATTTTCTTCATGGATTTCTTTGATGAGAAGGAATATTTATTTTTAATGGAGTTCAAGTTATCATTATTTTTTGTTTTGTGGTGTGAATATTTTGTGTCTTGTTCAAGAAATCCTACATACATCTAATTTTAAAAAACCTTTAAAAATTTGTGAGTTCTTGTTTCCCAATGTGTAAATTCAACAGAAAGAAACAGATCTAAATAATCTTAAAATGTTAAAGTAGCCTGTCACAACATCGTTTTGCTTACATGGGCCAGGCAAGTAACGTAAATGAGTTCACTGAACCAGATATGAGATTATGAGGGGTAGTGAGGTCAGTGGGTGAGTGGGAAGTACAGGCGTCACTTAGAGCTATTCAAATTCAAATTTACATGTCTGTAGATGGGTGGGACACTTGGGAGTTACTGGCTTTGGCCTTTGCCTTAAATAATTGTAACATATTTTTAACAAGTGATTTTTCTGGTCCAGTGACCACTGCTTAAAGCATAAGCTCTTTTTAGATGGGAAGTAGTGATCAGTCTATTGATTAAAAAGCCCAGTTTCTCAGCCTGCCCCCCACTTTTTTATATAAAGTGATGACAGTTCATGAGGAGAGAGGTATGGTTTTCGTGACCTCATAACTAAAAGAAAGACTTGAGATCTTTGGGAGGAGTATTCTCTGGCTTCTCTCCAGGCGGGATGGGGGTGGGGAAGAAGAGGGTCTTGTCCTGTGTTCCTCTCTCTGCTGCTCTGGGGGTTGATATTCTTTGCCCACCTGTTGCTGTGTGTTCTGTTCTGCTGGCACTTGTAGCTCAAGTCTATGATTGCTGTGACTTGTTCACTGGATTTTTGTTAGCTCAATCAGAGCCCAGTGGCATCTCCTGGCTGACTGCCTTATCTTGGCTCCCATTGGTGCTATAGACCCTAGGGGGTCTGGTGCTAACTCATATTTGAGCTTAGCCTGGGAGGTTGGTCCCTCTGCATCGCTTTCTTTCCCCCCGCCCCCACCCCCCCCCACCTTTTTTTTTGAGATGGAGTCTCGCTCTGTGGCCCAGGCTGGAGTGCAGTGGCGCAATCTCGTCTCACTGCAAGCTCCGCCTCCCGGGTTCACGCCCTTCTTCTGCCTCAGCCTCCTGAGTAGCTGGGACTGGGCGCCCGCCACCACGCCCTGCTAATTTTTTTTTTTTTTTTTTTTTTTTTTTTTTTTTAGTAAAGACGGGGTTTCACCGTCTTAGCCAGGATGGTCTTAATCTCCAGACGTCGTGATCTGCCCGCCTTGGCCTCCCAAAGTGCTGGGATTACAGGCGTGAGCCACCGCGCCCTGCCTGCATGGTTTTCTATAAAGCCATCTCACTACTTCTCCAGTGTCCTTTCTGGCAAGGTCCCCAGCCAAACATTGGGACAGGTAAATTTCAGGACATCCCCTCTCCTTAGCCTTAACACTGCTACACTTCAGTGTTTACTTTAATGTGGCTATGCCCTAAGTTTATACGGTGCAGTCCCTACAGCCGTCTGCCTTTTTTTTTTTTTTTTTTTTTTTGAGACAGACTGTCACTCTGTCGCCAGACTGGATGCAGTGGTGTAATCTTGGCTCACTACAACCTCTGCCTCCCAGGTTCAAGCGATTCTCGAACCTCAGCCTCCCAAGTACCGGGGATGACAGGCATGCACCACCACACCCAGCTAATTTTTGCATTTTTAGTAGAGATAGGGTTTTGCCATGTTGGCCAGGCTGGTCTTGAGCTTCTGGCCTCAAGTGATCCACCTACCGCCTTCTCCCAAAGTTCTCCACTCTCTTTGACACTTATTTAATACAACTCCCTCTCTCCAGGCCAAAACCCCAAGAGAGGAAAAAAAACAATCTCTTCTCTTTGCTTATTTTCTTCATAACACTTTCTTTCCAGTCTTGCATGGAGTGGGTTAAATTTTTTTTTTTTTTTTTTTTTTAAACTTCATGCTTCTCTTTTCTGCTCCCTTGGTGTCATTGTGGAAGGAATACAAGGCTGTTTTCCCCCCTCCCCCCCCCCCATTTCTTCTGTACTGAGCCAAAATCTTTCAGGCAGAAGACTGCTTAGGCCAGCTAAGGTGAATGCATTTAGAAAGGCACATTAATAATTTATAAAATATTATCCCTGTTACACATAAGAAAATAGACATAATTTCACTGTGTTAAATCTACTGTATTAGTCTCAGCCGTAAATAGTAAAGGGATATAGTAAATATATCCCTAATATAGTAAATTAGTCTCAGCAGTAAATAGTAAAAGGATATATGATTCTAATACTTAAGGAATGTACACCTTGGTTTCGAAGTTAGGATTAATAGAAGTAAAGCACACATTTAAGACAGACAATAATCTAATGCCCTTATTTCATGAGAATAGGGTTCAAATATCCTACTTTTAATCCTGTTTGCTTCCTTACTGCACTGGTGAGGTTGGCATGTGGTGAATTGCTGCTCTGCCTATGGTAATAATGAGCCCCTTGCCCATTACTGTGGTCCTTTTTCTATCCTGGCCTGTCAGCCTTGGAGCTACTGGAAGCATAGAATGTTATGTAATACTCTGAGTTCTGGTATCAGGCATTGTATAGTATGGGAGAAAACTTTGCCAGGCATTAATCAGCTGCTCTCTGTAACATTCCCTCAAGATATTCTGAGCTTGAAAAGCCACTTTTTTCAGAAGTCCTGTGGCTGACACTGGCTTCGGAACATTATTGTTTATGAAATCTCAGAATGCCACAGTATATGGATGGGTTGTTTTTAATTTTGGAAGGATGTATAACTTAAAAAAAAAAACAAATAACATTTGTATGTATCATGCGTAGAGAGCTCAAATGGAGATTGAAAGATCGTTTGGATAACTTAAAAAATTGGCAAGTACAAATATGTACACTTGCATAACCATGTATACTATTGGCATGGGAAAAAAACTAGAAAAAATATGTTTTAGGATTTATTTTGAATTGATCATCTTAATGGGTTTAGTTGCTTACAATGAAATATCATAATACTTTTGCATATTGTCTGAAAGGGGAGAATTTGGAAGAAAAATTGGAATTTTTTCACCTGGAACCTGAGCTACTCCACTACTGCAGCAACTTAAAATGCAATAGGGTGCAGTAGCAACAATATTGACATGACAAATGATAATGGTTCCAGAGGAGCCGTGCTGATCAATATTGCTAGTGATCCATAAATAGAGGACTCTTTTAGCAGGATTTGATATGATTAGACCACAGTGGCACTAAAGAAGCCATTCCCATCTGCAGAGTCAAGAATCTTCATAAAAACAGAGCATCCATGTTGTTGCTGACACCATAGACTATCTGGCAGTGCTGGAATTTTTCCTTATTGTAAATGCATCATTAAATATGATGGCTCCAAAGAAACTTTTATGGTCTTTGGGGGTCAATAATCTCTAAATATATACTTGCATAGCGAACCACAGATGCTATGTGAACATTTTTACAGACATCTGGCCTATAAGTTGTCTTTTAAATGGCCTTAAACCATGTGCATGGCCAAGTCAGTAACTTCAAGGGATGTACTCCAATCATTAGTCCATATGGTTATTAGTGCTCCTGGTGTAAATGTTCCAAGTCCATTTTTATTATATTAGCATTTTAGTAAGTCCAGAATGAGCAATGCCTTAGTGTGGAGTGCAGGCCATTTTTGAATCTAAAGTCTTGAATTTTGAAAGCCTTCAGGATTAAACCTTTGACATGAATAGTGACCAGGCAGTCAAATAAAATGTACACCTTGGCTCAAAGACTTTCCCTGAAAGTGGAGGCAAATTGAGTTTTGCTGCTTCAGGCTCTTTAGGATGACTCTCATGGGACCTGAGACTAGATATAATAATAAAACTCATTGACCTCTGGTTTTTGCCTTAGTACTGTATGTGTGTATGTGCATGTGTTTATGAAAAATCTCTGGTTCACAAAGTTCTAAATCTTAACTGTTAGCTTTGGGTCATTTCCTTCACTTCAGAATACTTAGTTTCCATTGAATTTGAAATGAAGATTTTTACATTAGGACTGCCTTTTACCCCAGCTTCTGTGTAATCAGAGCTGCCCAACCCAATAGTGTCATGGAAACGTCCAATCCAATATGGTAGCCACTAACCTTATGTGGCTGTTGAGCACTTGAAATGTGGCTAATGAGAATGAAGAACTGAATTTTAAATTTTAATTTTGATACTTTAGCCTTTATGTGACTTGTGGATTGATCTAGCCACTGTATGCTATGCACTATACTGTACTGTGTTGAACAGCGCAGTTCTAAATGCTGTTCACCACTCCTGTCCCCTTCCATGTGCTTGGTGAACTTTAAGTCAGGAATTATAATACTTGATTAGCAAAGGCTATACTCAGTTAATGGGCACATCTGTGATGGGGAAAGTCTGGTTTGACATGCATAACAATATAATAGGAAGGCCAGAGTTTCTAGGATAAAATTTGGAGCCTGTATTACTTAACGACAATTTCTAAAGTTATAAGTGGTCAAATACTTTCAATTTTTCTAGTTTATAAAGAAGGGAAGCTTAACCTAGATTGAGGAAACTTTATTGGAATTTTGGACTCTCATTATTTCCATTTTGGAATGGAAAATATTAAGGATTAAGAGGATATGTAAAAATATTCAGCAAGGGATAGGCTGGAATTATGTGGCAGCTTTCTGGAATTGAGATAATAGAATGATTATTAATTATAATTTTTAAAAATTAGATTCCTTTTATATTAATTGTGCACAATGATAAACTCTTCCAGGGTATTATCCTTCACTAACTGGAAAAAAGAAAAATGGAGGTTTATTGTGATGAGGTCTCCAGAAATGACTACTTCCTACTAAATTAGTGATTTATTTAAGATTTTGAACTGGACTTTTAAATGTAGTGTACTTATATTTGTCCTCATCTGTTAACATTTCTTTGAGTTCTCATTTATAGACGGTGAAATGCACACACACTAAGCACATAGCTCAAACCTATGTATGCCATATCTCTTCACTGGTACTCCAACATTTCTCATATAAAAAAAATTCGAGCATGTTTGTGCCTCTTTCCAGGTGACCCCTGCCACTCCTCCGTCCCCATCCCCCAGCTTTGAGGAGGCTGATTTTTATAATTGCTTACTTTTGTATGTTGTAGTGCTTTGTCTAAATGGCATTAGAGAGTAGGTAATTTTTTTGTATCTAGATTCTTTTGTTCTCCATTATGTTTTTGAGATTCATCCATGCTGTTATGCATCTGAAGTTTGTCACTTTTTATTGCTAAGTAATAAGTCATTGTATAAATATATCCCGACTTGTTTTTCTCTTCTTTTGTTGGTAGACATATAAAGGTTTCCAATTTGCTATTGTTTGAATGTGTCCTCTCTAAAATTCAGGTCTCACCAGCGTGGTAAAATTAAGAGATGGAATCTTTCAGAGATGTTTAGGCTGTAAGGGCTCCTCCCTCGTGAATGGGATTAAGGCTCTTATAAAATAGGCTTCATGCAACATTCTACTCTTTTGCCCTTTCACCTTTTGCCACACGAAGTCAGAGAATTCCTTTCCTCTAGAGGCTGCAGCAACAAGGTGCGGTCTTTGTTTTTTGTTTTTTTGAGACAGGATCTCACTCTGTCACCCAGGCTAGAGTGCAGTGACACAATCACGGCTCATTGCAACCTCTGCTTCCCAGGCTCAAGCGATCCTCTCACCTCAGCCTCCCAAGTAGCTGGGACTACAAATGTGAGCCACCACACCTGGCTAATTTTTGTATTTTTCATAGAGGCAGGGTTTCACCACGTGGCCCAGGCTGGTCTCAAACTCCTGGGCACAAGCAATCTGCCTGTCTTGGCTTCCCAAAGTGCTGGGAGTACAGGTGTGAACCACCACGCCAGGTCAAGGCGTCATCTTTGAAGCAGAAAGCAGCTCTCACCAGACAGCAGCTCTCACCAGACAGCCAAACCCGCTGGTACCTTCATCTTGAACTTCCCAGGCTCCAGAACTATGAGAAAACAAATTTCAGTTTTTTATAAATTATTCAGTCTCAGATATTTTGTTATAGCAGCACAGAACAAGTCTTTTCTGAACGTATGCTTTCATTTTTCTTGGTAAATACCTAGAAGTAGAATAGCTGGCTTATACGGTAGATGCACATTTAGTTTAATAAGAAATTACTCACTGTTTCCCTAAGTTTTACCATTTTATATTCCCACCAGCAATTTCTCAGAGTTCCAGTCGTTCCACGTTTTCCCTTGCAATTGATTCTTTAATTTTGTCATTCTAATCAGTGTATAGTGGTATCTCCTCTGGCTTTAATTTGCATTTCTCTGACAGTAAATAATGTTAAGTGCTTTTTCATGTGTTTATTTGCCATTCCTGTAGATTCCTTTGTGAAGTTTCTGTTTTATTATGTATTCTACTTTCTAAAAAGTTTTTTGTATTGTTGAGTTTTAGGACGGTTTTTGTTTTTTTTCATATTCTAGTTACAAGTTACCACTCCGCTTCCCCAAATAAAATATTTTCTGTCATATGTAGTTTGCCTATTTGTTTTCTGAGTGAAGTCTTTTGATGAACAGAAGTTTTGGTTTCCTAGGGCTGCTGTAACAAATTACCACACACTTAGTAGCTTGAAACAACAGAAATGTATTATCTCATGGAAGGCCAGAAGTATGAAATCAAGGTGTTTGCAAGGCTCCCTCTGAGGAATCCTTTCTTGCCTCTTCCTAGCTTCTGCTGGCTCCTGGTAATTCTTGGCACTCCTTGGTTTATAACTGCATCATCTCAACTCTTGCCTCCACGTGCACATGGCCCTCTTCCCTCTGTGTGTGTGTCTGTCTCTGTATGTCTGTTTATTCATATGGCCTTCTTAAAAAAAGTCATTGAATTTAGGGCCCACCCTAATCCAGTATGATCTCATCTTGTTAATTGCAAATAAGGTCACATTCTGAAGTTCCAGTGAGCATGAATTTTTTGGGGGACAGTGTTTAACCCAGAACACTTATTTATTTTCTTAATAAAGTCTTCTGATGAACAGAAGTTTTCCATTTTGATGAAATCAAGTTTATCTATTTTTAATTTTATAGCTGCTTCTTTCTGTGCTCTAACAAATCTTTGCCTATACCAAGTTCTCAGAGATATTGTCCTGTGCTTTCTTCTAGAAGTTTTTTGATTCTACCTTTTATATTGAGATTTGTAATACATTTTGAATTAATTTTTGTTTTTATGGTATGAGATGAAATCCAAAGATGATTTTTTTTCTGTATGTATATCCAATTGTTCCAGTATGGTTTATTGAAAACAATGTCCTTTCCCCATTGAATTTATTTGGTCGTTTGTCAACATCTATTGAACATGTAAATATGTCTCTGTTCCTAGACTCTCTGAGCTATTCCAATACCACACTATCCTGGTTATTACGAACTTATAATAAATCTTGAAATCAGGTAGTGTAAGGCCTTCAACTTCCCTTACTTCCTTCTTCTCTTCCCTTCCCTTTCTTCTCTTCCTTCTTTTCCTTTCCACTTCCCTCCCTCCCTCCCTCCCTCCCTCCCTCCCTCCCTCCCTCCCTTCCTTCCTTCCTTCCTTCCTTCCTTCCTTCCTTCCTTCCTTCCTTCCTTCCTTTTCTTCCTTCCTCCTTCCCTCCCTTCCTCCCTCCCTTCCTCCCGCCTTCCTTCCCTCCCTCCCTCCCTCCCTTCCTTCCCTCCTTCCTTGCTTCCTTTCATTCATCACTTTCAAAGTTGTTTTGGCTATTGTAAGCCCTTTGCGTTCTATTTAATTTTGTTACCTTCCTTTGAAGAATGCCGTTTTCTTTTTTTTCTGTCAGGCAGTCATTTTACTGGAAGATTATCCTTATTCTCTTCAGGCTTGGTTTAGGATTTCTTAAGGTGGCTAGAGGAGCTAGAGTGGCTCCATTCCTAAGGCATGATCTTCCTGGGAGTGAATTCTCTGGGTGTTCAGAGAGGTTGCTCCACTCTGGATGATCATAATCCAGTGTCTCCCAGCACTATGTGAGCCCTGGAATCTCTGTTCAGCTTATAGCCCAGGAGATGTTTACTGCCAGTCAACTAGAGTCTTGCACTACACATACACACCTTAGCCATTGGTCATATTCGGGAAATTTATAGAGTTCTTGGGGAACCCTATGCAAGATTCCTAGAGCTCCTCCTCTGCACATTTTTCCTCTGCTTCTCCGTGGCTTCTAGTTTGAAAAGTGTCCCTGCGTAGAAAGCCAAAGTTCTTTCAAGGATCGTAGCTATGTGATTGTTTCCCAATGCCTAAAAATAGTTACTTTCCATATCTTGTATAACTTTATAGTTTCATAGAGTGGAAGGTAAGTCTGATAGCCACTAATTCATTATGTCTGGGACAGGTTGCCTGTGCTGTCCCTTTGTGAGGAAGTATGTAAACAGGATTACCAATTAGATTCTTGAAAGCATGTGATATTTAAGGATTTAATCTATAGAAAGTTGATTTGATTTATGTAATTTAGAAATAAGGCATGTGAAAAGGACCATGGGGTACACTTAAAGAAGCTCAGTTACTTCTGGTAACCAGGGAGGTTGAAGCAATTTTGAAATGCCATACTACATAGCCTGCCAATTTCTGCTCTTTTCTATCCATTGTACTTTTAACTAAAAGGTTTCTGAGATATTGCACGGTACACAAGGTGTGCATCGGTCTACTGAGCTTTAAACTGTTGAATTTTAATAAAATTATTATGGTTTTCCTCAGTAGATCATTATGCCAGGCAACAAAGAACACTATTTTCAGAATATTAAAAATACCAAATGTAAGGGTCTATCTGCCATAGTGTTTTACAAAACTACTTGTTATCTTCTCAAAGTTAGACACATAAACAATTACCATAGGAAAACATTTTCAGCATTTTAAAAGACATCACTTCTCCATGTATTTGACCTATTTCTACCTTAGGAAAAGAAGAAAGAAAATGAATTGCAACATATCATATAGCACTTTTGATTTACTCATAGTACAGTTTGTTTTAAGCTATAGATAGCCAAAAATGGTTGAAATTTCTGTGGTTAGGAAGTGCCTATGTTTCTTTGCTTACTCCGAGTTTGTTAAGAACCAATCTATACAGCATATATTATGGCTTTTTTTTTTTTTTTTTTGAGACAGAGTCTCTTTCTGTCATCCAGGCTGTAGTGCAGTGGTGCATCTCTCCTCACTGCAAGCTGTGCCTCCCGGGTTCACACCATTCTCCTGCCTCAGCCTCTCGAGTGCCTGGGACTACAGGTGCCTGCCACCACGCCTCGTTAATTTTTTGTATTTTCTTTTTTTTGAAAGAGAAAAAGAGCCTTGCTTAGGAAAGTACAAATAAACTTCAAAGCAACACATGTGCATTTTTTTACCTCCTCTCAGCCAGTATGGAATTTAACTTTTTGGTTGTAGTGGCCCTTTAAAAAGGGCTACCATATGAAATGTCTGGGATTGTTTAGTCAGTATATCTCAACCAAGTGTATTGTATAAATCTTTTTTAAAGGAAAAAAGATTCCTCACATGATGTATCCATACATAAATTATTTATATTATATTGTTAAGTTACATGAATGTAAAACAAAGTATAAATTTGTTGCACATTTACTTTAAATAAAAGCAAATTTATAATTTAGATATTAATACAAACAAATCTGTAAATACAGATTAGTAACATTAGTTTAGTATGGTGAATGATGTGTTGGTGAAAACCTAAACTGTTGCTTACAATATAAATATGGTGGTGACAGCTAGGATGCAGATTCTTTTTTTGTTTGTTTATATGTAATTTAATTTTTTCTTCAACTTTTAAGTTCTTGGGTACATGTGCAGGATGTGCAGGTTTGTCACATGGGTAGTAACCATGTGCCATGGTGGTTTGGTGCACAGATCAACCCATCACCTAGGTATTAAGCCCAGCTATTCTTCCTGATGCTCTCCCTCCCCCGCAACAGGCCCTGTTGTGTGTTGTTCCCCTCAGTGCGTCCATGTGTTCTCATCATTTGGCTCCCACTTACAAGTGAGAACATGCGGTGTTTGGTTTTCTCTTCCTGCATCAGTTTGCTAAGGATAATGGCTTGCAGCTCTATCCATGTGCCTGCAAATGACATGATCTTGTTTCTTTTCATGGCTGCATAGTACTCCATGGTGTATATATGCCACGTCTGTATCCAGTCTATCATTGATGGGCAGTTGGGTTGATTCAATGTCTGCTATTGTGAGTAGTGCTGCAATGAACATACGCATGCATGTATCTTTGTAACAGAGTGATTTATATTTCTTTGGGTATATACCCAATAATAGGATTGCTGGGTCAAACGGTATTTCTAGGATGCAAGATCTTTTAAAACCAATCCATTCACTGGTGGATGACTCAATTCTTCCATCACATTGCTGTGAATACTGCAAAATCTTTCTTCTTATAGGGAAGAAAGTGATATATTAATAACTTGCGCATCCTTGGCTTGAAGCCATCATTTATGAATGTTATTTATATGCATCTTTTTGCATTTGTCTGTGACAATTAAAATAGTATTGCTGAGGTAAATGAAATTATACACAAAAACACAAAGGCAGGCTCTGAAATTTCATGATAGTTCTCCTTTGGAAGGTGATCTTTTAAATATTCAAGAGTGTATTAATACTAATATTTTAAAAGGTACTATCATAACAAGTTACAAAGTGCTGTGATTTTTGTAGGTAACCTACAGACTCTTAGGAATGCATTCATGCAAATACAGATTAATAAACACTTTTGAAGAATGGATTTGAGAAGGCAAAGATTGGATGTAGGGAGACCGGAAGACTATTGCAGCAGTCCAGAAGTGGGCTATTGAGAGCTTGAACTACAGTGAAAGTGGTGGAAAATGGAAAAGAGAGTCAATAGATGGTGACTGATCACTAGTCTCAATATTCCAGTGTATTTGAAATATTTTATTTGTCATTCAGTCATTTATGTCTTCATTTGTTCATTTGTCACTGGAGAGACCACCTTCTGTGATGATTACAAATCTAATTTTTGTTACCTGTCGTTTCCTCATGGGATTGTTGAATGAGATAAAAAATGTAAAATCTTGGTCATTGTAAGTTCTCAGTAAATGGGTGCTATTACTAGTCTACCCACATTTATCGTTTTAAATTATGTCTGGAAATGGGCTAAATTGGGGTAGATAAATCTTGAGGACTGTCCTCAAGGAACTCACAGTGTAGTGAGAGAGATTGACATGAAATCGAGTAAATAACTTGCAATACAGTAAACTTGTGGAGACAGCACTCCATATACTGACACTCTGAGGAATAAATCACCAACTCTATCAACTTGTTGGGGTCTTTAGGACTGCCCCCTCAATCAAGCAAGGTGTTTGACTGAGCAGGAACTTGGAAAGCATTTAGGTGCTAATTTTGACAGGCCAGTGAGATAAGGGAGGATATTGCAGGCAGAAGCACAGCACCTGCAAAAATATGGGGAGTTCAAGAACTTGATGCATTTGGAGGCTTGCAAGTGGTTTGGTGTAGGTAGAATGCAGCACGCATGTGGGAGAGTGGCCCGGGATGAAGTTGAAAGGGTGGTAACAATTAGAAAACACTGAATTCTGAGAATCAGAATGAAAACCTGACCTGAGGCATCTGTCTTGCAAGTTGTGACACTGGTCATGGGAAGAACTGAGAAAGTCTGGGCAAAGCAGTGTAACTAAGCCCAATTGATAGAAAAGCAATCCAAAACTGTGTTCCCAGATGGCAGAAAATAGTGTTATCATGGGTGTGAAGAACAGCATTCTTATGGTCTTTTTCAAAGTGGAGTCATTACAAACACTTTATGATTGTAACCTTGACAGCAAACTTGAAGGAATGATAGTCCTCAAGGGAACACTTCACTAAATTGTTTTAGAAATTAGAAACAAAATTCTAACAGATGAAAAATATTGGAATTAGATAATTACATCACATTTCATATTAGTATTTCTGCGTAAAACTGAGAGCCCTTTATCGAAAGCATTTTTATTATTATTATTAGGATAGTGCAAAATTTTCCTGGCTTTATACACAAATGCTCATATTCTTAATTAATATTAATGAAAAGAAATCTTATGGATATTTAAACCGTTGATCTGGGTCACTGTTACAAATAATTCTTTTTTAATGAGTTCTATTGCATGTCATTTGTATATACAGGTCATTTTTATTTCTTCCAACATAGTTTTGTTTTTATTTATCACCATTATTATAAGCAGCATGAAGATATAAATATAGACCGATTTTCCTGATAATGACTATAATGCCTTAATTTTCTTTATAATTTTTGTTTGGGGTTGCCAAGTTTGCCAAGGGGCACATCAATATTCTGTAGAAGCATAATTAGTACAATGGTATATAACAGTCTTTCACAGATAGTATACAGGAATGAGAGAATTTTAGACAGATCATATGAGAACAGGAATGGTGTAGTATAAATTCACCCGTGTGGCACAGATTGAAGCATGCGTGGGGAGGTGTGGGAGATGCACAAAATTAACCCCCCTCATTACACCATGCAAATTGCCATCTTGCAGTCATCAGGTCCTCCTCCTTCTCAGATGCCGAAGCTGGGCTTCCAGACCAGCAGAAGAAAATGTCATAGTTCAATGTATTCTCACTTAGCTGGTGAACTCACTTACAGTTGTGGCTATTAAAAGCTGATGGTCTACATGTTTAAATGACTGGTTATATCTGTTTATATTACCGAAGTGTTCTATACTTCCCATGACTTTTCTTTACTCATAATATAATAATAATGTCAGTATTCTAGTTCTGCTAGAAGAGCTGTAGACATATCTGGTTACCTGGCATTGAGGGTTTGGCTATTTATTTATCCACATTGTAATAACACACCAATTTGAATACAAATTATCAAAATGTGTGTGTGCTTCTATACATGTGTGAGAGATCTATTAATCCGGCATTTATTATGTTTCAAGCACTGTTCTAGGTAGTTTATATATATTAGTCCTGACCATGACCCTGTGTACTATTATTATTATTCCCATTTTACAGATGGGAACCAAAGTAACCAGGGCCCAGTGAGGTTAAGTAACTTGTTTAAACTAGAAAATGATGGAACTGGCATCAAAATGTAGTGTACACTGACTCTAGAGTGTACACAATTATTAAGAAATGCTTATTTCAAATGTAGGTACATTTGTGTGGCAAGGGACTGATACTCACAATTTGTCTATTACCTAAGTGATTCATATTGACATTTTTACTCACCATTCAAAGCATCCTCTGTTGACATAATTTCAGACACCTTTTTGTGCATTGGGAAACACCACAGTACCAAATTTTGTTACCATATTTCTCAGTGGAGTTTGTTACCTTTAATAATGGATATTTTCATGATGCATCTTCTAAATACTAAGAGACAGGTAGGATATAGGATTTGAAATTAAACCCCCTGGACTTCAGTTTCTAGATAAATTTTAAAAGTGAGAAAGGTAAACTTTATGGATTGTGGTTTGCTGATACTGTTATTAGAGTCCATTCTTCCATGAAGTAGCTTGGCAACATTACAATCAAGGATTCCCCCGTGCAGGTTTCACAAAGGCCATAGTTCACATCTTTAGAAGCTGTGGTACGGTGATTTTGTACTTCTACTTTAAGATGATTTCAGGGTATTATAATAAAACTGGCACAATATAAGTCTTTAATGCCACATAAAAATCAGAATTGATTTAATGTAGAAATTAAAGCTATTTTTTAGTTCAGTAAGGTACATTGCTTTTACCAAAAATGGGATAGAAAAGTCAAGACCTTAGCAATCAGAAAACCAAAATGTAGTTCTGAGTCCTGCAAAAGTATTTGGAAAAGGATCTGGCAGATATGAATCAACTTAAGAAAAAAAAAAAAAGCTTTCTTTGAATTCTTCTATAGTATTTGGTTTCAGAGGTAGCTATTGGGATCCACAGCTATGGTGATAATTAGATGAGATTATATAGGAAGCATGCAGCATGATGCCTGGCTCATAGTAAGTAGTCACTAAGTGCTACCTGTCATACGCTCATCTGGCCGTTGTAGTGTAGAGGTTAAGAGCAAAGTCTCTGGAGTAGACTACCTGAGCTCAAGTCCTAGTTCTACCTCTTATCGACTGGAAAACCTAATCAGTGGTTCTCAACCTGGGGGCAGTTTTTTCCCCCAGGGAATGTTTGGCATTGTCTGGAGACATTTTAGATTGCCACGATTAGGGATGAGGTTCCACTGGAGGACGTGGATGCTGCTAAACATCATGCGATATGCAGAGAAGCTCCCCACAACAAAGAATTATGTGGTCCAATATGTGAATATTGCAGAGATTGAGAAACTCTGACCTAGAACAAATAACTTACTCTTTCTGCAAAATAAGGACACTAATAGTATCAATGTAGTGAATTCAAAAAAAGCACTTAGGAAAGTGCCTCACGTAGTAAGTAGTCAGTAAATAGTAGCTCTTGTTATTCATTCAACAAATATTGGTAAAATGCATACAAAAAAAAAATTAGCCAGGCGTGGTGGCGGGCGCCTTCAGTCCCAGCTCTTAGGGAGGCTGAGGCAGGAGAATGGCGTGAACCCAGGAGGTGGAGCTTACAGTGAGCCAAGATCGCACCACTGCACTCCAGCCTGGGCCACAGAGCAAGATTCCGTCTCAAGAAAAAAAAATGTGTATGTATATATATATATATGTAAAATGCTCAGTGTGTGCTAGGCACTCTCCTAGATATTAAGCATCCAGTGGATGCCAAATAGGCCTGGCCCCTACCCTTGAGGATCTTGCTGTTTATGACTGTAGGGGTCACTGTGAGGTGACGTCTGCTTCCTAGGGACAGCAGCATCTATCACTGTTAGAGCTACTTCAAGTTGTCTATGCCCCCCTCCTCTCAAAATGCAATGCTCCTTCTTCATCTCTTTTTAAAAGTCTCTCTTCTAGACCTAGAAGAATCTATAGTTATATTTCAAAAGAACATAATTAGTCCCATATTTCCCAAAACACTCATCTAAACTTCAGCATTATAGACCCCTCACTCTGATCTATGAGCAGATATTGCTAATCTCTCCAAGCATACTTTGAAATTGAGGAGGTTTCATTCATGCCAATGGCTCTCCAGTTAGAGATTTTTCTTTGCCTCAGGACTTTCTCTCTTCCTTCCTCCAACTGCAGATATCCTAGCTTTTCTCCATCAGGGCTGGTATCCCTGAGTTTCTTCGGTAGCCTTCTCCCCTTATTCCTTCAGAACTTCAGGCTCCTGTTCTGGCTTATATAGCCTAATATAGCATCAGGGAGGGAAAGTCTCTATTTCTTTTTCAGGTGCTATTTATTGAGGACACATTCTTGGGGTTCTAAGTGGGAAGTTTGAATGTGGTTTCACCTGGAGGCCAAGCTATAAATGGTGGCCTATGTCAGCAGTTCTAGGCTTGGGTAACTGTGTGCCAACCATTCCCAGTTCCGGAGCCAGTTCTGACAAGGACAGAGAATAGATTGGGATCTCACCCGCCTAGTGTGGGAATAGAATTGGAATTCACTGTGCTAATGACTGGTTCCTGGTGTTCCTAAGAAAAGCCCCGTGCTGTTACATGCTGACTGAGTCATAGCTTTTCTGTGTGTTCCAATCTGTTGGCCCAGTTCTTCTGCTTTGGTTTCTCCTCAGCCCTGCAATTCTCTGAGTAACACAGTGTCTCTGAAAGGCTGATCACAGAACTATGATCTGTTCCTAACCACCTGTCTAGACTCCTTCCACTCCCCTCTCCATTTCTCCCACATACATTATGCCCTAGCAGTGTATATAATACTGATAGGTTGACAAATATGCCGTACTTCGTCGTTCCTGTATGCTTTGTACATATTCTTCCTCTGCCTGGATTTTCCAACTTGAGCAGGTCTGAGTTCACATTTACTTCTTTCACTATTAGACACTGAACGCCTGGCTTCCTTTGTCAGTATCTAGCTTACAGCTTGTTCAGTTATCACATCCCTGTCTCTCCTCTTGGCTTCCACATTTCTCCTCTGCCCACCAAAGTGTCAGGTGTTGCCAAGCTTACCTTGTTGGATTAGTGAAACCAGGATCTACTGAATTGAAATCAGTCACAGCATGATCTAGTAATCTAAATCTTCAGAGGAATTAACCATTATATACAATATTGCCTCTGTGTAAAAATTAGGGCAAGATCCTAAAAACGGATCAACCAGTGATGTTTTAGAACACAGCCACATTTATGAGTTGTAGATTGACCACAGTAAGAATGCATGTGTCTGTGTAGGTATACATGCAAATATAACCACAAATGTATATATACACATATATATAAATTGTATTTATATCTTTACTATATTTATACTTTATGAAACAAGAGAAAAGAGTGACATAAATGCTACAAATAAGAAATTGTAAGAAAAACAAAATTAGAGCATGTGTTTAGTGAATAAGATTGTACAGATATAAGAGAGAAGGAATGAAAATGAGGGAACATGTGAATGAGTTATTGGATGTTAGTGTTTAAATAGGAAATATATTATTGATGTTTGGGCTTAATTTTCTAAATTAGAAATGGAAATTATTATATTTTTTGCATATCTGTATGTAATTCAGAAATACATCTATCTAAGTGTGGTATTGAGGTAGAAATGCCCATATTATCATCCAAATGCCAGAAAGAAAACAATTACCAAAGGGGAAGAAATACATCACTTAGACTAGCATTCAGATCGGAAATGCTGGGATGGAAGGAAGCAGCTTGTTTTAAACTCGACTCTGATATTTTTGTTTCAATAGGATTTTAAATCCTAACAACTTTCCTAGCCTGGACTAATGAGATAGTTGGACCTGGTAATTAGTATGGACTGTGCCTCCCAGGACCTCCCATAAACCTTTGTATAGCATAAATTGTGTTTGTGTGTGAGATTATCAGGTATTGCCTAGAACTGTACGGCAAGTCCAAGGTTGTAAACCTTGCTTCAGTGGAGAATTAAGAGGGGAGGGAAGTAACTTATTCTTACATAGCAAGATAGGCCATTGTTTTGTCTTCCAAGTCTTGGGAAAAGAAAATTAATTGAACTTCATTCAATAAATTTTTATTGAACCCTTCTCTCTGTCTTGGGCTATAATTGCTGATAGTTATTGGGGTAGAAGAGAGGTGTAATATACAGTTTTGCCCTTAAGGAAATTAAAACCTGTCTTTCTGAGGATGTAAGACTGGCATGTAAAGCAATTAGGCAAGAAACAGAGAAAACTATAAGGCAGCACAAAGTGCTACACTGAAAAATAATGAAAATGTGTAGTAAAGATATCAGAGCTGTGGACTATCATGAAAAGGAGAGAACTGTCAAGAAGATGGGATATGAGATGTTAAATTTTGATTGCAATATAATTCCAGGATTATTTTGATCCCCAGTTCTCCTCTGTTTTAGAGCGTAAAATATACTGAAGAAGTTATCTATAGACCGCTTTGTAGAACACCCAGGTTTTCCTTGAATTTTAAAAAAGGAATGTTACACAACAAAAGAAAAAAAAAAGCAAGAACACTTATTTGTTAAGTATTCTGAACATTCCATGTAGGCCAACTCACAACTGCCCCCAAAACTGGTGGTGGAATTGAGAAAAAGTAAGTGTGAAGCTTACATTTAGCTCTGGAACGTGTTTCTGGGCATTCAATTAGTAATTATTTTCTCTGATAATCTAGAAATTTATAACATTGCTAAGAAAATACTCAAACCACACTGTTACCATTGTACCTGTCAGAAATTTAGGTCTTCTGTTATTCCTTTTTCTAGGAAGATGTTAATCTTAGAATGCTAGAAAGGACTAAGTTCTTTTCATAGAGCTACAATCCTCATGCAGACCTGCCAGTTCATATCTTCCAAGGGGAAAGGAGAGTCTTTTGGTCTTAATATGTAACAATATAAAGCACTATTGTAAACGTTTTTGTGTGTGTTCTAGTTTAGTTCATTGTGGTTGTTATCTACAGTACCTTTAAATCATAATATTAAAATAGGTGGTAACGCCAAGAAATGCTGAGGACAAAATAGATCTGTAACTGTTACTTAGTTACTTGGGCAGACAATATGCTCTTTGTTATGAAAAGACGTGGAAGTAGGTGGCAAAGTCCTCAATGAATAAGACATTCAGCTATACTTATTGATTGTTTTCTGCATGCAGATCACTGTGCTAAAAAGGAGAATTACAGAATTGATCCCTACACTTGGAAAGCATATCACACAATGAGATAAGAAAGGATACACACCAAAATATGCGTATCAATACCAGTGATGAAAACTAGTTAATAGGTATTTTCACTTTCCGTCTTTTCCACTTTCATGACATCTAGTACTTGCTTTAACTAAGCCTCTTATCACATTGTTTTGGTCTTCCATTCTAGACATAATCAACTAAAGACATAAAATAATTTCTCTTTATCTAGGGGAAATTATATCCATATCTGTTGATTGCAGGGGTTGGTTAAAACTGTGGCCCCAAAGGCCAATTTTGGGTCTCATTTTTATATGGCCCCTTGAGCTAAGTCTGGTTTTTACATTTTTTAATGCTTGTAAAAAAGAAACAAAGCAGTATGGAATAGAGGAGTATGTGGCCTGAAAAGACTAAAATTTTTACTGTCTGTTTTTATCCAGAAAAAAATTCTTATCCTCGTTTTTAAATAATGACACCCATGGGAACATTTGAACAAGTCATAGGAAGTTTGGGGAGATGGTTTACTTAGGGAATAGGCTAAGTTCCAGTAACAAAGAGACCCAAAATGCAGTGCTCAAATAAGAAAGGAGATTATTTGTTTTTTATGTAACAATCTAGAGGTAGGCAGGTGTTTCAGGGCTGATCCCCAGTCCTGCCACCTGAAATTACTCAAGGACGCAGTTTTTGTCTGTCTTCTAACCCCACACTGCCTTTGTCCTCATTGAGGACATTCCAGTCTGAAAGAAAAGAAGAGTAGGGGACAATCAGTTTCCTTTTTAATAATAAAATATGGATTGTGCGCCTATGACTTCTGCTCACATCCCAGTGGCGAGGATTTACATCACCCTTTCACTTTAGCTGCAAAGGATATAGGGGAATGCAGTTTCTAGCTGGGAAACCATATGTGCACTGATAAAAGTAGAGAGTTTTATGACTTAGAAGAGGAAGAGAGTTATTGCTATTGGAGGACAATTAGCAATCTGCCACAGAGAGGCAAACAGTTCGTGGTACTGGATTATTCCTGATCTTCATTGCAGAATTCTCAACATGATCATTATGTAATATATACTGAACATTTACTACATACTCAGTATATATTTGTTGAGCTCATTAAAGTGAACAGAAAACTGGAAGCCATACTTAGTCTAGGAATGGTCACTTAGGGAGAAATCTGTTCTTGAAATGGGAAAGACACAAGCATGGTGGAGTCAGATGTGAGACTCCTGGGAATGGTTAAATTAGCACTAGAGATTATAGAGCTCCCAGTAAGGTAAAGTACAGAGATTAGTTTAGACAGTAAGTGAATCTTCTGAACTTTATGCAGGGGTAACATTAGTATTTAAATAGTGAGTTTAATTTTAATAAAACTCACAATGGTGGGAAAAACTTCAAGAGGACGGTAAGATGGGGCTGGCGGTGGGTTGTGAGTTTTAAGTGGGAGTTGGGGTGTGGTGTCCATGTGGTAAATGGGGCAAGTCCAGTCCCCCCACAGATTAAAGTCATGCAGGCAGCGTTTGATAGATCTAGAATTCTGACACCTTTAAAGCAAAATTTCTGAATTCCTGAGGGGCAACAGAGAGAGAGGGAGAGAGAATGAGATTTGGCAAGATCCTGACAGAACATCAAAGCCTCAACCAAGCAGATGGGTGTGCAGGGCAGAGTGTAGAGTTCCAGGCTGGGAGACTGAAGCAGAAGCTCAACTTTGTAGACTGGGCCAACATGATGGGGCTGGGAAATGATTTATTTTAGAGGCTGCACACATTCCCAGAGCTTTTTTTTTTTTTTTTTTTTTTTTTGTCAAATCTCTGAGCAGCAAGACTTCTGATTTTCTGGCATCATGATCATAACAGGCTCAGAAACTGGGAGGTGGCAGGTTTGGGGCCTGGGGAAACAGGGACAGGGACTGACATGAAGGCTGGTGTGTGAAACTCTGGTTGGAAAAGTTGATTACAATATGCCCCATGCCCTGTGGTACTTTATAATGCTGTTTTCTTTCTTGCAGTGAAAATACTCATAGAAAAAATGTAGCTCAATTTTGACAGGGTGATTAATCATGATAACTGATATTTTGGTGTCCTGTTATTCTGAAATAATTTGATTATTATAATTAAAGAAGGATAAAAACAGAACAAACTCCCAAAATTGATGTTTCAGGTCAAATTAGCCTATTAGGTAGAATATGAAATTGTGCATTTCAGTACTTCAGCTCTGCATAATTGATGGGACACCATGTACTATCTCTTTGGCTATTCAGCAACAATTCTGTTAGAATCTGCTTGTGGAGTCTGAGGTTGCACAATTCATAACTTTCACATTTTATAGATGTAAAAATATTTTATACATCATTATTTTTTATTCCTTCTAATTAATAGATATGAATAAAATGTTAAGGCTATATAATAGAAATCTTACCTTCGTCTTGTTTTCTTCTTTTTATGCTAATCATTTTACTAGAGCCATGTCAAAACAGTAACACATATGTGGTTAGAAAAACAACCAGTTTTTTGAAAGAACATTCATTTTTTTCCTCTTAGGGACTATATGAATATTTGATCAGATCTCAAAGAAAATAAAAGAAAGACTTGTGATTCAGTTTTCACTTTGGAAAACTTTGACTTATAAACATTTCTCTTTTGCACTTTTTTTAAAGATAGATGGTTACTATCTTAATAGATGAACACTTTGCAAACACTAAGTGTATGTGTGTTTAAGAAATAACCAGGTACTATCTATGGGATAATTAAAAATGAGAAAAATTACCTAATTATTAAATTAGGTAATTATTAAATATATAAACTTTAATGCTAAGGTGAATAATTTGTTAATTCAAGCACTACTTCATACAGTAATGACTGGTGTCAGTATACGAAGGTGTAGTTGAACCTTTTCATGTATTCTTAAGGATAAGACCAGTGAAAACTCAAGTTTTTTTCTTTTCTTTAAAGAAATTCAAACGTTTGTTCAAGTTTCAGTAGCTTTAGTCAAGGCAGA
The DNA here is from genome assembly GCF_047675955.1 of Chlorocebus sabaeus. Taxonomy (NCBI): domain Eukaryota; kingdom Metazoa; phylum Chordata; class Mammalia; order Primates; family Cercopithecidae; genus Chlorocebus; species Chlorocebus sabaeus. The sequence continues at coordinate 42,341,589 of NC_132914.1, read as the reverse complement.
CACATATTCTATAAATTATCGATGGTTCATGAATTTAATGATTCTTAGGAATTTAAGACATGGGTTAATGATATTAGCTGACAAATTGCAGCCATTCAGTTTGGGTTCAATTTGATATAACGTTTTGGACTGGTTTAAATAAAAGTCTAGCAAATTACTGATTCTTAAATTTGATACATGTGTTAAAAGGATTTTGTTGAGACTGCTACTTAATAGGTACGAGACGGGATCAACAGTGGAAGGCAGTCAGGCTATCAAAGTTGTGAATGACATCATCGTCATCATCATTATCTTTATCTTCATCATCATCAGTTATCATCATTCTTTTTATTTGCTTAATGTTTCTGCCTTATTTGATCGTTTTTGAATATGTGATCTTATTCTTGAGTAGTAGTGCAGTTAGAGGAAGAGATGATAAAGAGAAAGGCTGTTTGGATTGGTTTACCCACTCAGTTTTGCTGGTATCAAAACAGCTGGTACCTTAGTTGATGAGGTTCTGAAGGACTGCTTCACACTAGCCAAAAGTATTAATCTGATTATAAACTCAAGTGCCAATTTTAATTTTAATCTAAAATGAGAATTATAGCAGTGAACTAAATCAGAGTACTTATTGTCATTGATCACTACTACTGTCTCTGGAGGAAGGTACACTCTAGAAGCCAAATAATTATCAGAATTTTGCTTGCTAGCATGGAATGAAAACAAATGAAATAGAATAGTCTCCAGAACTTATATTTGTTATATATAAATCTTAATACTTTAAGTTCTAAATCATAGAGACATTTTATTATTTGAAGCCCCCCCCCCCCATATCCTGACTTTTATTAATGAAAATTCCAACATACACTTCAAATGATTTGCTTAAGGTCAACCATTATAGTTGTTGGTTCTGGGAATAGAACCTGCTATTTTTTTTTTGTTTGATTAGTTGATTAATGCTTATACTTATGATTTCTGATTATATTAATGTATGTATACTTTTATGTGGTTGAAGATTCACAACATTAAGCCAACACACATTTTGTTAATGATACATGTGGAAATGTATATGTTTATTATGCGTCGAATCAAATTGTAATTAGCTGTAGATTTGAAAGAAATTTTGGGGGTTTGGAGGGAACTGGAGGTGTTTGGGAGTTTAATTGGAGTAAGTAGGTAGAAGGGGAATTTCCAAATTGGTTTTCTAAGAGTATGTTTTTGTTCTCTTCTAAACCAGTAATGTAAAGGGCATATAAATGTGTTAAGGGAGAGGAAGTTGCATCATTAATTGTGGGTTTGTGTGCAGAATGTGAGAAAATATTTGCAAACTACCCATCTGACAGGGGAATAATAACCAGAAAATATAAGGAGCTCAAACAACTCTATAGGAAAAACAATCTAATAACTTGGTTTAAAAAAATGGGCAAAAGATCTGAAAGACATCTCTCAGAAGAAGACATACACATGTCAAACAGCTATATGAAAAAGTGCTCAACATCATTGATCATCAGAGAATTGCAAATCAAAACTACAATAAGATACAATCTCACCCCAGTCAAAATGGCTTTTATCCAAAAGACAGGCAATAACAAATGCTAGAAACAATGTGTAGAAAAGGGAACCCTCTTATACTGTTAGTGGGAATGCAAATTATTACAACCACTATGGAGAATGGTTTGGAGGTTCCTCAGAAAACTAAAATAGAGCTACTATAACATCCAGAAATCCCACTCCCAGGTTTGTACCCAAAAGAAAGGAAGTCAGTATATCAAAGAGGTATCTGCACTCCCATATTTATTGTAGCACTATTCACAATAGCCAAGATTTGAAAGCAACCAAAGTGTCCACCAACAGATAAATAGATAACTAAAATATGGCACTTATACACAATGAGTACCATTCAGCACAAGAAGAATAAGATCCAGCTATTTGCAGCAACATGGATGGAACTGGAGGTGTTTATGTTAAGTGAAAGAAGTCAAGCACAGAAAGACAAGCTTTGCATCTTCTCACTTTTTTTGTGGGAGCTAAAAATTAAAATGGTTGAACTCATGGAGATAGAGAGTAGAAGGATGCTTACCAGAGGCTGGGAAGGATGGTTGGGTGGGGGCCAGTGATAAAGAATTGGGGATGGTTAATGGGGAAAAAAAACAACAACAAAAAACAAAAAACAGAAGAAGACCTAGAATTTGCTAGCACAACAGGGTGGTTATGGTAAAAAATAATTTAATTGTACTTTTAAAAATAACTAAAAGAGTATAATGGGGTTGTTTATAACACAAAGGATAAGTGCTTGAGGTGATGAATACCCCATTTACCCTGATGTGATTACCTCGATATCATTGCATGCCTATATCAAAATATCTCATGTAACTCATAAATATATATACCTACCATGAACCCACAATTTTTTTTAAAGTTATAAATTTGTGGGTTTGTGGGAACTCATACGTTTTACTCAGTAATTTTTAAAGCAGAATTATTTTAAAATTGTCTTTTAAAAAAGCCTTCTGTTTTGCAATTTAGTGCAGTTTACTCTCTATAGGTTATAGTATCTAGATGAGAGGAGATTGTATGATATAAATAATTTTCTATGTTTGAAAAGCCTGATGATTCTAAGATCAAGTGCAATTTAAAATAAGGATTAATCCGCCCCTGGAGTGTGCATCACTGTAGTGTTGGTAGGACACTGTTGTGTAAAACAGGAAGCACATTGACCTGGGTTAGGATCCTGGCTCTGCCACTTGAATTTGGTGGGTTCATCCCTATATACTGCTATAATTGCTTTTGTAAGTTTATAGAAACGAGCTCTGATTTCGAGCCACTTTTGATGATGACCCAAGTGTCTTGGCTTCTCTGTGCTTCCATTTTCTCATCAGCAATTTCTGTTATTATAGAGCTAACAATCCTATTTATTCAAAATTGTCATGAGGCTTAAATGAGATTGTTCATGTTTAAAGACTTTGGAAACTTTGTATATAGTGTTAATCAAATTTTAATGGCTTTTAAAATTGTTACCATTTTGTCTTATAAGTTTGCATTATAAAAGCATGAGCATATTGAAGGAAGAGCAATGGAGAGTAACTATAATAATAGTTTTAACTTAATATATTTCTAACCTGAATTTAGAAGACAATAACATTTGATAGTTAAGTACTGAAAAAAAATGGTAATCTCGTGAGTTTTGAAATATTTTAAGTCAACCATTCTATGTCTGAAATTAGACAGTTTTTCTAATAGAATTTTTACATTGTATTTTTATTAGTCTGGTTATGTGGGAGAAAATCAATTTAGGTTTCTACACACTGCAGTGGGCAGAAACTCATTTAATTCATGATGGCAGTTGTGGTGATACTTTTTAATCACAAAGAAGAAAATGATGCTTACCTATTTCTTTGTTATTAGAAGATGGACAAATTCCTTCTCTTTACATTTACTGCTAACACACAAAAAATATTTAAAGGGTTTACTTACACTGACAATGAACTATCTCAAAAATAAATGAATAAGCCAGGTGTGGTGGCTCATACCTGTAATTCCAACACTTTGGGAGGCCGAGACGGGCAGATCACCTGAAGTCAAGAGATCGAGACCATCCTGGCCAACATGGTGAAAACCCCCCTCTACTAAAAACACAAAAATTAGCTGAGTATGGTGGCATGCACCTGTAGTCCCAGCTATTTGGGAGGCTGAGGCAGGAGAATCTCTTGAACCAGGGAAACGGAGGTTGCAGTGAGATGAGATTGCACCACTGCACTCCAGCCTAGTGACAGAGCAAGACTCTGTCTCAAAAAAAAAAAAAAAAAAGGAAATGAATAAAGCAGTATGATTTATAATAGCTATAAAAATACTTAGGTGTAAATTAAATCAAGAAGGTAAAAGACGTCTACAATGAAAACTGTGAAACATTGATGAAAGAAATTGAAGAAGACACAAATAAATGGAAAGATATCCTGTGTTCATGGATTGGAAGAATTAATGTTATTAAAATATCCATACTACCCATATTTATGTACAGATTCAATGCAATTCCTATTAAAATTTCAATGGCATTTCCCCACAGAAATAGAAAAAACAATTCTAAAATTTATATCAAACTACAATAGGCCCCAAATAGCCAAAGCAATCTGGAGCAAAAATAATGAAGCTGGAGGCATCACACTACCTGACTTTAATATATTACACTGCAAAACTGTAGAAAACTGCATGGTACTGGCATAAAAACAGATATGTAGACCAATGAAACAGAATAGTTATAGTCCAGAAATAAATCCATACATTTCTAGTCGATTGATTTTCAACAAAAGTGCCAACAGCACACGGGGGGGAAAGGACAGTCTCTTCAATAAATGGTGTTGGGAAAACTGGATATCCACATGCATAAGAATGAAATTAGACCCTTATTTCACACCATATACAGACATCAACTCCAAATGGATTAAAGACTTAACTGTAAGACTACTAGAAGAAAACAGGGTAAAACTTCTTGACATTGGTCTAGGCAATACATTTTTGGTATATGACCCCAAAAGCACAGGTAACAAAGGCAAAGAGGCAAATGAGATTGCATCAAACTAAAAAGTTTCTGCACAAAAATGGAAACAATCAACAGAGTGGAGAAACAATGTACAGAATGGAAGAAACATTTGTAAACAGTACATCTGCCAAGGGGTCCATATCCAAAATATATAAGAAACTCATGCAACTCAATAGCAAGAAAACAAATAACCTGATTAAAAAATGGGCAAAGAACCTAAATAAAATTCCTCAAAAGAAGTCATACAAATAGTCAAAATGTATGTGAAAAAATGCTCAACATCACTAATCATCAGGGAAATGCAAATTTGAAAAATTGAGGTATCACCTCACACCTGTTAAAATGACTATTATCAAAAAGATCTATGATAACAATTACTGGCAAGGACAAGGAGAAAAGAGAACCCTTGTTCGCTGTTGGTTTGAATGTAAATTGGTATAGCCATTATGAAAAATAGTGTAAAGTTTCTCATCAAATAAAAAATAGAACTACTATGTGATCCAGGAATTTCACTTCTGGGTATGTATCTAAAGGAAATTAGTATCTTGAAGAATATTTGTACTCCCATGTTCGTAACAGCATTATTGACAGTACCTAAGCTATGGAAATAATTTAAAATGTCCACCAGTGGATGAATGAATAAAGAAATATTGGTATATACACACAATGGAATATCACTCAGCCTTACAAAAAGAAAGAAGTCATATCTTTTGCAGCAACGTGGATAAACTGGAGGACAAACTGCTCAGTGAAATAAGGCAGGCACAGAGAGATGAATACTGCATGATCTCATTGTACATGGAATCTAAAAACATTGAATTCATAGAAGCAGAGAGTAAAATGGTGATTTATGGGGGTTAGGAGATGGGGAAAATGGGAGATATTAGTGAAAGAGTATGAAGTTTCATTTATGCAGATGATAAGTTCTGGAAATCTACGTATAGTGTGTGGTGACTATAGTTATTAACACTGTATTGTATAGTTGAAATTCAAATGTTCTCACCATACATTTAAAAAATGCCAACTATGTGAGGTGATGGATCTGTTAGGAACCTTGATGGCAGTAATCATTTCACAATAGATATAGATGTCAAAACATCACATCGTACACATTAAATATATACAATTCTAATTTGTTAATCAAATCCCATTAAGAAGAGAAATTTGGCCACCAAATAAAGAAGAAAGGAATTCCAATTTGACCCTATTTTTCAGTAAACACCCATGTTTGCTACCATATGCATAATTTCATTAAGTACAGTCTATTTTAGAAATAAGTCAGATTCTCTCTCTCTCTCTCTCTGTCTCCTCCTCCCCCCGCCTTTCTTCGTTAACTATGTATGTATATAGTGAATACTTAGCACATTGTCTAAATCCCTAGAAATTTTTACTGTAGCCACATATGAACTCATCACTCCATTCTGATAGTCCCATGACTAAAAATGAATATTTTGATGTAATTGCTTCTGAGCTACTTCATTATTTATTAATAATTGCTTTAAATGGCTACAGGTTGTTTTCTTAATGGGATTTTTAGGCTCTATGCACAATAAAAATGGAAAACATTGAAATACATTTTAGGTTTAAACTCAAGCAGTTCTCCAGTTAAAAAGCTCCAATGCAGCATGGTCATGTTGATAAGTTTTTCTATAGAGCTTACTAGTAGCATTTCAAGGCCTGTTTCTCAGCCTCTTTTTCTCTAAGCAGCAAATCAAATGATCTTTGTCTCTGCTTCAGAAAGAATTTCACTTTACATTGATTTTTGTCCATAAAAGAATGATATTTCATAATTTTCTGGAAACAGAGAGTGGTAGGCAGGATGGTATGCTAAGAATAATTTGATGGTCAAAACTTGTATATCAATTTTCAAACTTGGAAACTAGTATTTTGTGGCTGAGTTTGGGATACTTAGAATGAAAGTAAGCTCAGAAAATCACAAGGGTGTTATGGCAGTTGTTGGTTTTCATGGATTCCACAGCCCCATTGCTTGTAAGAGTAATAATAATAACTATTATACTTCTCACAGTAAACCCATGGTCTTTACTACATGCTATGAACAGCTAATAATCTCCATGGTTGGAATTGGAACTTCATTCTTCTGGCTTCAAAGTTTGTTCCTGTAACCACTGCACTTTATTTTTCTATATTTGATTCCTAGCAGGATTCCTTGTTGAAAGATTGCTTAATGCATATCTAAATTAAAATTTTAGCCAGATGCGGTGGCTTATGCCTGTAATCCCAGAAATTTGGGAGGCTGAGGTGGACAGATCACTTGAGGCCAGAAGTTCAAGACCAGCCTGGCCAACATGGTGGACCGTTGTCTCTACTAAAAAAAATACCAAAATAAATAAATAAACAAATAAATAAAAATCAGCCGGGCGTGGTGGCGCACACTTGTAGTTCCAGCTACTTGGGAGATTGAAGCACAAGAATCAGTTGAACCTGGGAGGCGGAGGTTGCAGTGAGCCGAGATCACATCACTGCACTCCAGCCTGGGCAACAGAGTAAGACTCTGTCTCAAAAAAAAAAAAAAAAAAAAAAAAATTCTGAAAACTTTAATGATAATAGAAATAAAGTAAAATTAATTCCTGGATGGTGGTTTCCTTGACTTGATTTAATGATCAGTGCCAGAATTGGGTCTTATCTTATTAATCATGGGAACTTAGAGTCTCTCTGAACATTATGTAATCCTTGAGATGAAAATATAAGGCAGGAATGCCAATTTTACAAATTCGGAAATAGAAATGCAAATGAGTAAAATGACCTTTCTTAAAATCACTACTCAGCTAGTTACTTAAAGAACTAAAAACGTTATCTTATATAATTACTTTTTTCTGAATTATTTTCTGTGTTGGTGCACTTTTATTTGCATTTGTTTGTGACTGGCAATTAGGTATGGATAAAGGATGCCATGTTCAGGAACAGTACAATTTAGTGGAAAGAATACTGGCCCAAAAATTGTCATCCCCATTATACCTCTAACTGCTGGTGTTTTGGGGTGAACATGGAAATGTTCCATGGCTTTTTTTGCTCATTTTAAAAAAGGAAGTAGTAATTGTTGCTGCTGTCAAGTCTCCAGGGCTTTGTGAGAACAAAATGGAACATGAGTTCAAAAGGAAAAAATATATTATTATACAATTTTGCAGGATAAAAGTTGTATAGTATATGTGCAGCATTATAGAATGTGTGTGTGTGTGTGTGTGTTTGTATTTATTAAGCTTATATATGCTGCCCCTGCTGTGCTACTGACTTAGTGTTTCTGTGGTCCATCCTTTCATCCTCCTCTCATTCCTGTGACTCCTGTGATTTACTCAGGCACGCCTATGATTTTAGGTAACACAATCTGGTGACTTCTAAATCTATATTGCCAACTTTAACCTCTTTCATACCAAATTCTGGAGTGCTAGCATTCTACTGGACGTGTCCACATGTATGTTACATGGCATTTTAAAATCACTATTTCTAAAACTGAAATCCCATTTGGGTACCATCAGGCTTCTACTGCATTTGCTTTCATTACGTCTCTGCAGCTGGAAACATTGCAGTCAATTGGATTCCTTTTCCTCCTTTCTTTTACCTTTTGTATGTGATTTATTAGTGACCAAGTTCTTTAGATTCTACTTTCTACATATATCCTGAATCCTACCCCTCCTGTTTACTCTGATGCCACTTACAGAGTTTAGGCCCTCATCAAGTCCTTCCTGGACTTGGACATAATGAATTCTTGAAAACATGTTTTTAAGGGGAACAATACATTTAAGTATTTTAGGGTGAGCTAAGTGTTGGAAGCAGAAGGTGTTCTGTGGACAGAGAACCGAAAATTATGATACAATCATGACTTACACTTCCTCTATGTACTCTCTCTGTCACATTCAGGAAATCTTAAAAATCTTCATCTGTGTCCTGGGCTTCTGGGCTGGAGCACCAGGTGAGGAGACCATCCAGAGGCTATGGTAAATCAAGTTGGGTTTTCTCTCTCCCATGGGTGTTCTACACTGCCCCTTACTCCATTATAGGTGGGAGGCTCATGGAAGCCCAGTTTTAAACAATTGTACAACTTGTTGAACTTGGTTAGTCAGGATGGAAAAAAAAAGAATATTATTGTTCTTATCCCTATAGCATAAGCAGAATGGGGCTTCTGCTGACTTCGTTCATGCTGGAGGGTCCCTCCTTCTTGCAAGCCATCCCATCCCCATAGAGGTAGCAAAACAGGAAGACAATGGGCTGGGAGGAGAGGTTGAATAGGATAAGTGGTCTTGTCCTGAATTGTGACCCTGCATGAGTGAATGAACTTCAAGTCTAAGCTGGATGGAGGCCTCATAGCACCCCATCTACCACCCTGGTGTGGTGGAGGATGGTTCTGCTGTGCGGGTCTCCTTAAGCACTTCATTAAGCACCCCAATACAAATTATCCATCTACCTCAGAGTTCCCTTGGACCTTCCCTCATCAACATGCCTGACAAGCAGTGCAAACACTATTAGCTCAGTATCACCATTACTAGTCTAGTCAAAGCCAAAGAAAATCAATTTGATTTGGGAAAGGTAGTTTAGGGATGTCAAAATATGATATTTAAATATGTGAAATCTAACCTGTATAAGTTAATAATTACCAAATTGCCAGACTTCTCAAGTGGTCTCTTTCCAGTTTTTTTCTTTCTTGAAGCAACCCTTCCACATGGCCACTAGAGAAATTTTTTTTCAAAATGCGGATTGATCAATTTTTTTGATGTTTTCCCTTCACCTACAGTTTCCTTCACCATGTTTTCAACCATAGTGACGTACATTTTTACTAATATTCAAATGTGATTCATTCTTCCAGGTTCTTCATTCTTTTACCTTAAGGCCAATCTTTACTTGTCATTTCATCTGAAAGCACAACAAAGTTAAAAAGTAAGTGAACAAAATACAGCCTCTCAGCTCTGTTCACAAATCTAACTCCAAAAGCAATAGTGAATAATATAGACATTTAATAAAGTTCTTCTGTGCATACAAAACAACACAACAGCCTAAGAATCTTCTTTGAGCATCTTATCTCTAAAGTTCCATCTTGTAAGGCAGCTGCCACACATTTCCAAATTCCTTTTCTCTTACTGGAAGAGCTCTATCTCTTTGGGCCACATCCTTGAACCTCTCTGCGGGTCTGAGCATCATTTCTGTATTCACTGTAATCCTTTCTCCATTTTTCTCATTTGCATCCCCATCTATCATCCTGTTCAGCAAGACAAAGGATGCTGCTGAAGTTCTACCTGCCTGAAAAGAGGAGAAGCATAATAAATATTTATAATTTAATTTCAGTTTGCTTTTAGCTATTAAATTAAAATGAAGTAATGTCGTTTGTGAATGATTCACTTCTGTATAAATTAGAATGAATTAAAAGTTAACACTAGATGAAATCATTCTCAATTAGATTTTGCATGCTTCCTTGAGTAAACAAAAAATTTTGGAGCTAAGAGCAATGTTGTGGAATCTCCTCCACAGCCTGTCTTATCCGTAATAGAGCCTGGGGAGAAACTATTGCATTGATTATGGCAAACGTTTCAGATTACTGTTATGCTTTTGAGTTATGAAAGTTGATTGGGAATGTTGAAGTTTCTTTTTTGCAACAAGATAGTTTCTTTTTTCTAAAACTTTGAACAACTATCCCAAGTCTGACTTCATTACCTTGGATTAGGTACCTGTTCCTGAACCGATTACTATGTGCAGGGATAGGTGATGCCCTGATTGGTCAGGTCTGTGTCACATGACCAATTGTAGCAGAGAGGAAGTCAAGGGTTGAGAGTGGGGAGGTATCATTTCTCAGTGGTAAATAGGGAGGTTTTTTTGTTTGTTTGTTTGTTTTGTTTTGTTTTAAACCAGTAGAGTAAATTGATAATGGTGATGGAAACAGCAGGTGTCCCATTAAGTTGGCCTGTGAGGTCCTGCCTCATCCAGTTTCCCAGCCCCATCCAGCAATGTCTGCTGTTCATTCATTGCACCATGTGATGCCCTTTCATATCTCTGCTTTTTCACAAGCTTTTCCTATGTCTGGTATGCTTTTTCCTCTTTTCTCTACCTGGTAAACTCCTGATCAAATGGCATCTACTTTTTGAGCCTTCCCTTCAGATTCTGCTGGCTACTTTCCCCCCTGACCCATTAACACTTTGTACCTTCCTCTCTGAGAGCATTTCTTTCCTTGTATCATATTAGGTGTCCCTTCTATTATATGAGTGTCTCAAGGTCTGCGTGTTTTCCTTGGCTGTATATTCTCGGTAATGGACTTAGACCAGGTGATTACATTAGCATCACGTAAAATTGTGGGCCTAGAAAGGCGGAGAATTTTGGATTAATTTTATAATCTCTGTTTCATCAAGGTTGTGATTCCCAAGTTTCTGCTGCATTGCTTCCCTGGGAATGTTTGAAAGTGTGTGGGAGTACTTTGAGTTGTTGCAAAGTTTAGGGATTGGGTGCCACTGACATTTGTTGGGTAGGGACCCAAAGGTGCTAAATGTTTTACAGTGCATAGGACAATCCTGCACAAAGAAGGATTGTCCTCTCTAAATACCAGTTCTTCCTTTGAAAACTACTTATCTAGACTGAAGCATAGGAAAGAGGAGAGTAATCACAATACAAACTGCATGTCTACCTCTCGTCAATCTTCTTTGCATACACTATGAATAGGAGAGCCTATGCTCAGCTAGCAGATTGTTTGAATGATAGGTTTTTACTAAGTGCATTTTTATCCTTATCTGTTTCCCCATATAATCTGGGTCCGGAGGTTGAAATACAAGGCTAAAATATGCAGAAGTTCAGGATAAAAGTTTCTCCTCTCTTAAGTAAACTTTCCTTGGCTAAGCTTTCTCTAAGCCTGGGGAAGAAATGGGAATTAAGTTCTATGTATTCTTGTTTTCAATATCTATGGTGAGATAATTTGATCTTAATGCCTCTTCCACTGCACAGAAGGCTGAGAGTGACTAATTTCAATGATCTTTTAAAAATCCATTTATAGCAAACCTTCTGGCTGAAGAAACCAATGTGGAGGGTGGCACATAGATTTAAATCCAGTTTTCTGTCATGAGGTGTCATGATTAGAAGCTAACTAGTTCTAGTGTGGTCGTTTAGGTCCTATTCTAGGAAGCACATCTTTTTGTTCATTGTTGACACCGATGTTGCTGTGGTATCTAGAATATAGGAATTGTGTAAAGAGAAAACTTGGGAGTGTACATCCTCAAATAAGGTTTTTTGATTCTTTGCTTCAAAGGTGACATTTTTGAAAACAGATTCCTGAAACACAAGTTCAATAATTCATGTGTGATTTTATTGTCCTATGTTATTATATGTAGCATAAAGTCTTGTTGAAAAAGAATTTACCAAGAGTCTGAAACTCGGTATTTATCAGCTGCTACTGATAAACTTGATAAAGTTTTTTGAAAGATGTTACATGTAAAAGATACTTCATAAAATCAAATTCTAGTCTATTCTTAGTATATGTTTTGTTTCTTTTTTAGATACTCCCAGAAGCATAAAAGCATCCACTGCTACAGCTGAACGGTTTTTTCAGAAGCTGAGAAATAAACATGAATTTACTATTTTGGTGACCCTAAAACAGACCCACTTAAATTCAGGAGTTATTCTCTCAGTTCACCACTTGGATCACAGGTAAATGTGGCTGCTGTAGTTTCCTGTGTTTTCATTGTATGCGGTTAAATGAACATATTAAAGAGAAGTAAACAAAAGCTTTCTTCTCTGGTATATCTCCTTATGATTTGGAAGGCTGAGGTGGACAAATCACGAGGTCAGGAGTTCAAGACCAGCCTGACCAATATGGCGAAACCCTGTTCTCTACTAAAAAATACAAAAATTAGCTGGGCGTGGTAGCACACACCTGTAGTCCCAGCAACTTGGGTGGCTGAGGCAAGATAATTGATTGAACCCAGGAGGTGGAGGTTGCAGTGAGCCAAGATCATGCCATAGCACTCCAGCCTGGGTAACAGAGCGAGACTCCTTCTCAACAACAACAAAAAGATTGATTTAAGGTAGAATGGTTTTGTTACATTATACAAAAATCACAAGCACAGGTAATTGAAAGTAATTGCCTAAAAGCAGGAGTTGCTGCTTTTCAGGTTAGTGAGAAGTTGCTATTCCTAAAACAAATTTATTAATTACTGAATTCCTCAAGACGTATCTTTCTCAATTTTAAAGCCAAACATACTTCTTAATGTGTGAATAGTTATCCACAAAAATATTATATTCTATTTCTTTGCAAAATTGCCTGGGTTTAGAGTTTAATAGTCGTATAATTTTAATCACTGACAGATAACTTCCTCTTTTACCTCATAATTTGCAGCAGTTACAGCTGTATTCTTGGACATGCACTGTATAAAAATGCTGTCTACTATCTTCCAGCTTTTCTTGTATGTGAGACATGATTAGGAGCTCTGGATGTGGGGAAGGGAGGAAGAAGACGAAAGTCATTCATGATACGTGACATATACATAAATTGCTATGAAATAATACCAAATAGTTTAAGATGATTCCTTCTGGAAAGAATAACCACAGTTCTGGGAATAGAAGTCCACCACTTACTATCTGTGGACATTGGGGAAGTCACATAAGATCTGTATCTCAATTTCCTCATCTGTAAATTGAGGATAATAGTACCTGCTTCATAAGTTGTTGTGAAGATTAAAGAGTTTATACATACAAAGTTCTTTATGTAAAAACGTTAATGATCCTGTCCAAGCATGGGTATAAATCTCTTTATTTGGTTTCTCTTATCACAGATGAGGCAGTCTGGGACTTTGCACATCTTTACTAAATACTAAAGAGCAAACATAAGAAAATCTATGTGGAGAACAAAATATAGCAAGACTGACTTAGTGAGGAAAGTTCCTAGGGACATACTATCCAACTTGCTCTTGCGGCTTGAAGGCCCATTTAATTATATCTTTAGCTCCAAAGGATAATTTCCCAGGCCCTTCACTTGGGTTTCTTTCCTCCCAGGTTCTGGCCTGTTTTTGAGGGGGGCGTGCCATCCTAACACTCACCTGGTAACTGGCTTACTACTTTCAGGGAAGAGCAAGAAAGGGAGCAATCCCATCTTGAAGGGTTCACTGGGGCTATTCCCTTCCGTCTGTTTTTGGCTGTACGGACAGGCCTTGTCTTCCTGTGGTTGAGATCCAGTGAGCTCCTTGTTTATAGCCGTGTGTCTCTGCCTGTGTCCATTGAGCTTTCAGGCAACAAGAGTCACATGTAATAAAGGAAGATTGTTCATTTGCAGAACAACCTGTTGTATTTCTGATTACCTCTACATGCTAGGAAAATCTCCCCTTAATTTTGCACATTAGATTTTTCTTCCCTGTGACTTTCTCCCACTCCCCTATTTGTAGAGACATAGAACTCACCCCGCCTTCTTCCGGATGACATCCCTTACATAGATGGTGGCCACTGCTACCTGCTTTCTTACTGCTCCTGTCTCTGGGCTAACTGGTGCTGGGGCCTCCATCTGCTCCTCCTGAGGCTTGTTGGGCAGCATCTCAATGGGTCTGTTTCCCTCAACTATGAGTCCTGTTTGTATTGGTTCCCAGGGTCGAACACCTTAACTGTACACACTCTGACCAGCACAGACTTCTTGCAATCTGCAAACTTTTTCCACCTAATATTTCTTAAAATAGTTTGATTTTTTTAAAGCACCTTAAACATTTTAAAGATATGGGCAACTGAAATACCTGACCTTCATCAGGTGGTTTGCTGTCAGGCAAATCCTTTCTTACTCTTTCTGTGAGGTAGATTTATTAAAGTTATAGGCAGGGCTTTAAATGGATTTATTTCAATTGAAAATAGTATTTATTTTTTCAGATTATTATAGAAATATGTTTTCACTGTAGAAAACATTTGGAAAACTGACAGTTAGAAAGAAATAGGAAAATTGATACAATCATATTACCAAAAGATGAATGTTGAAGTTCTGTCATATTTCAGTCAAGTCCTTTTTTCTGTGTGCATTGATATGCCATATTTTGTTTAATCAACCCTTACTTTTGGGTATTCAACTCATTCACTTTGTAAATTTTAATAAATAATAATATGATGAATATTTCTTATACATAAGTATTTGTGCTCAGCTGTTAGGTTTTCTAGTTATACCTTTAAAATTAATATTATTTCTGAAATTTATTGTTTTACTTATTCATTCTATGGTTGTATCATCTGTCAATGTCATGGCATGTATCTATGAAATTATAAATTATGTAGATATTATCTAGATATATTATTATTTAACAAATATCATATTTGAGATATAGTATATCTTTCCATGATGTGGAAAATAACTTAGATTTGTAAGGCACTTTCACTTTTAAGTAAACTAACAGTTATTAAATGCTTACAATGTGCCAGGCACTGTGCTCCATGCATTGCACGGGATTAGTTCATTTATCAGCAGTATTCAGCAGTGGTTAAGAGTGTAGACCTGGAGATGGACAGCATACATTCCAATCATAGCTCTACCACTCATTGGTTTTGGGACCTTGTAAAAATTACTTAATTGTTCTGTACCTCAAGTGTCCCCCTCTGTAAATCCATATAGAGTGCTTGAAAATACTAGTTATAAAAATTCACAAACCTCCCATAATCATACAAGATCAGCACTCTTATTTTCATTTCAAAGATAAGAAAAACAAGCCTTAGCGATAAGTTCTTAAAGGTTCGATGGGAATTAATGGGAGTAGTCTTTTCCCTCAGTGTGATTTTAGAGTCCACCTGATGAACCTCTGTGCTATCCCGTCTCTCCGTGTCTTTGGGAGATCATTAAACTAGGTTCTTTATTGCCTTTCTTTCCAGCATCATTTAGCTAGTTACTGACAGAGCCAGAACCCAAACCCACTTCCTATTATTGAGTCTTTTTAACTAAGGCACTGTGATATTGCCTTCTATCATCTCAACAGACCTTCTGTTATGGCTTGTACTGGAATTTTTCCTGCTCTTATTTCTGAAGCTATCTTTCTTTAGTCATCCTGCTTTTCCTCACTCATCTATTTAGTTTCATCATTGCCTGAACATTTATTTCATTATTTTCTGCTTTCTTTCACAAAAATTTTAAGGAGGCTTATAAAAATGTCTACAGGACAAGATAAAATGAAACATATACAAATCAGAGCAAACAAAAAGATAAAACCCTAGTTAAGTATTCAGGATAATTCAACCATTCTTGGCACTGAAACCAGACACATATTTCTCATATGGCCTTTTGTGGTCAAGGTAGTGAGTGTCCTTAGGGAACAAGTTCAGGGGACTCTATGTTAGCTGGTCTCTTCAGAAAAAGCAGATCTACAATGGTGTTGATAATCTAGGTATGAAGGTCTTTGAAGCAACACTGTCCCCTTTGGAGACACTTTCTTGGTAATATGCAAGACAGTCAGTCATATACAACCAAGTTTTCCTGCTGAATATGCAGGAGCCTTTTATATGGAGGCCTGGTAAGCAGACTGTGTCCTTCAGGCCACATTGCATGTAAATTGCTTTTCTCAATGTAACTCTGTCACTCACAACTGACAGTGATTAGATGCAGGTCTGGTTCTTCAATGGGTGCATTCTAGTTCACCATAGTAAGAACTCTTCTGCATGCCCTGCTGAAGGATGCTCATTTTTCTAGTTTTTTTGGGGGGCAAGATGGGGTGGCAGTGGCATTGTGATGCTTCCTCTGAGCACATGTTCTTGCCTGCCTGGGAGAAAGCACAAGAGCAAGAGCTTAAGTAAGAGCAAGAGCTTGAGGTATCCCTCTATGAATTTAGACTCTGTGAGTTAGACCACAAAGTCTCTGCTAGAGAATAAACATGAAATGAACATTAGTATTATTATTAGAGGTGATGTGAGACTGGCTGTCTCTTCCTTATGTCAGTTCCTGACTCCAGTCTTATCTCCATTTGGGCTATTTGCAGTGAATGCCTATCTTATTGGGAAGCCTGCTCTGAAGCCTAATTAAAGAGGGAGAAGGTAGGAAGTGATGGAGACTGTGGGAATGGTAGCTCCAGCACTGGTGGTGATGGAGTAAAGCGATAGGAGTATAAATACTAGCCAGACACAGTGACCAGTCTGCTCAGCATCTATGTGTCACCCTTTTTCTTTTTCTCTGCTTGTTCAAATCCTGCTCGTACTTCAGAACTCCGCTCATATCTCCAGGAAGCTTTCACTTATCTTCCCAGTTTACATTAATTTCTTCCTGTATCAGTTTCCAATGTATTTTAAAAACTTGTACCAGTTTTTTGGTATTCTAACATATAACGTCTTTCTTTTCTTTCTTTTTCTTTTTTTTTTTTTTTTACTTTTCATTCTGGGATGCATGTGCAGAACGTGTAGGTTTTTTACATAGGTATACATGTGCCATGGTGGTTTGCTGCACCTGTCAACCCATCATTTAGGTTTTAAGCCCTGCAAGCATTAGGTATTTGTCCTAATGCTCTCCCTCCCCTTCCCCCTGACCCCTTGCGAGGTCCATTGTGTGATGTTCCCCTCCCGGTGTTCATGTGTTCTCGTTGTTCAACTTTCACTTATGAGTGAGAACATGAGGTGTTTGATTTTTTTTTTTTTCTGTGTTAGTTTGCTGAGAATGGTGGCTTCCAGCTTCATCCATGTTCCTACAAAGGACATGAACTCATTCTTTTTTATGGCTGCATGTCTTTCATTGTTATTTAAATATTTTGTGTGTATACATGTGTGTTAATTGCATGAGACATTAAAATATCATTTACTGCTTTTGATTACAGTTGTAACAAATACATAATCTAACTTTTAAAAATCTAAATTGTAGCCTTTTTTTTTTTTAATTGGTAATACATCCCAAGGTTCAAAATGTAAAAGGCACTTCATTCCTGTTCTCTGCCATCCAGTTTCTATCCTTGAGGGCAGCCACTATTATCATTAAGGCATTTCGAAAACCAAAAATATATGTATATATAAAGAAGAAAATGAAGCTCATCCAGTCAGTGGTTTGCTGGAGCTGGCTTGCTTACTGGCTTTAGGGACTGAAATTTTGTGAACCGGTTGACATTAGTAGCTTGAAATAGGCCATGGTATGAGTAATTATTCCATGGAAATCAGCAGATGCTACAAAACAGGGCTTTTAAAAATATACTTTTTCAATGAACCTTTATTTTTGTATACTTTTTAAATACTCTCTTTCTGATACAAATGGGCAGATGAACCAATAGCTTAGAATTGTGTCTCTAGAGAACAGAGAGCCAATTATTAAACATTTACCACTGCCTGTAATTCTGACATTAGCGATAACCCTATTAATGCTGTGGGATGCAGCTTTTGCATCCTTTTCTCAGGTGAATTTGTGTGTTTGTGCAAAATATTTACATAGTTGACAACAATTTTTGATTAGATGTTAAGGTTTTCTGCTGTCAAGGATTGCGCATTAAACTTGCAAACTCCATTACATCTGTCACGCTGCCATACACAGTTAGATGCTAAATAAATATTTGGTAGATGAAGAAATGAGTAAAAGGTGAAGAGAAAGGTTATTATGAGTACATCAGGAATCATAAATGGTATCACAAAGTTTTCATCAAGCTAGGGTGGTAGGATTTGGGGAATGTTCAAATTGCTATATTGATGCAGGGTGCCTAATCCATCCTGAAATGTCATTAACTCCAGCACAAGAAATTCACTAACTGGCAGCCACTGCCTTGAAACAGCTATAAGTTAGGTTCTTAGGCAATAACGACAACTGTAATAAGCTATATGGCAACATCTCAGCCACGGTGTTAGTGCTGGATATCTAATCACACAATTTTGTTGGTTTGAACATATGGACTAATGGGCATGCTGTGGGTTCTAGGGTATCTGAAGTGAACTAAAAGCAAGATGAAAGTAGGAAAGGCAGATGATCACACTGTTGCAGAATTAAGAAGAGGGCTTCAGTCAAATCTTGGCACTGAAACATAGCTTCAAACCAAGTGGCATAATTATGAAACTCCCGGGAAGCCCATCAGCAGTGTCCTGGTGTGCCATGAGCAAAGCCTCATTTGGCCTCCCAACCCGAGATGCTGGTTTCAAATGGTGTTCCTTAAGTAGAGGCTGATATTAAAAATTAAGCCACAAACTTCATGTGAGCACAGGGTAAAAAGATTTTTGGCTCTTCAGTCATTTCAGTATGTTCACCATCAGCAGCATAACCTAAAAAAAACCAGACAATAATACATGACACTTGTTGGAAATAATTGAGACGTTCAGGCTGATCAAAGGAGTTCTCTCTTTATTATAGTTTTCTGACTATTGTGTTTTGAAAGGTAGAGAACAGAGAAATATTTTTAAAATACTGAATCACTTATCCATTTATACAAGAAACATGGAAGAGAAATATGAAAAATATAAAAGATTGTTGAAAAGCAAAAGTATACTTATCAGTAAAAATAAAAGAAATTAATTGAAAATCCCGAAGAAACTGTTTCCTTCTTATAAAACTGCAGTTTCTTCAGGATAAATAAAATCCTTTTGTTATGATTAGTGTAATTTGGTGTGGTTGCCTAGATTCTGTTCTGTGGCTTATAATATTTCTTCTTTATTTAAAACAATCTTGGACTTTAGATATATAAATTGGTTCCAAGGTGTTTATTAGGAATTTTGCTGATATCCAAGCATTATTTATGCTTCTGACTTTGAATGCTTTGCGGATAGCATACATGGAGATCAGTTGTGGCAATAGCTTTGCAAATAAATACAAAACTGTCCCGTAGTTTATCATCATCTTCTGTATTAATAAACTTCAGGTGAAATAAATGTGATTTTTCTACCCTCTTAATATTAATTATACCCTCTGGGTGAGTAAAAATGTATTTATGTATGAGGCTGAAATTGTGTCTTCATGTTTGTGAGTGCTTGTCATGTATTAAGCCATTTCTCTTTCTTGACATTAGTAAGTAAAAATTAAACTTGCTGGCAATATTTGCTTGGTTTAATGGTTCTGAACTAAAAAATGACTTTGTTTATTATGGATGAAATTAATAGACTGACATAAAAGCTACTAAACTTGTTACTTGCTGCTTGCACTTTATTTAATAAATAACTTTAAAGATAATAGGATTTATAAATTAAAATTTCAAACTCCAATTTCTACATCATTAAAAAACTTTACTTAGGTTTTATTTTCTTGAAGTGTTTCTATATCATTGTTTATCTCTCACAAAATTGCATCTCTGTTGTGTACTTTAATACCTCCCTTATTATTAGGAAAGTTGCAATATATATTCTAATGTGGCCAAGCATACATATATCACTACCAAGTAGGCATGGTCAAGTGCTCATCAAAGAAAGTAAATTAAAGCAAGCAAATGGAATTTCTCATCATAATTCTTATATAGGTGATGTGATGGACAGAAATACACATTTTAACACACAAAGGTTATCCCATAGAGCACAAATCCCCTGTTTTGCGCTAAAGAAGCGAGGCATTTTTTTTTTCCCTTCTCGTAAGCAGTCCACTCTTTCTGCAGGGTCAAAGAATGAATCAGTTGACTGCTGCTGCCGCAGCCCATAGACTAACCAGCCCATATTCACTTTCATTACACATTTTGGGTATTTTCCTCCTAGATGGGGATGCAGAGGACCAAGGATATTTCCAGGCAACCATCCTATTCTGACTCTATCTGGTTATCAGACCCTAAATATCTTAGGCCATTGCAAGACCCGTCTGTGTCATCCATCTTGTAGCTCCTTCACATCTACTCTCTTCACTCCCTACGGACAGAGTACTGGAATTTTGGTTGTTGTGTAAGCAACTGTCATTAAGGAGCAGGCATAGTGTGTTTTGGAAACCAACCTCGTGCTCTTGCTTGCAGTTTTTCATACTTCCCATTTCTGTGTTGCCATATAATTTCTTTATAAATGGCAGGAAAGGTGAATTGTTCATTAGAAATAATTGGCCCATGTAACTTTTAATGATCAGTCTGCTACTTTTTTAAGGTTATTTTTTTCTTTTCAGCATTAAAAACTATTTCTAATGATTAAAAACTTTTCTAACTTTTTCTTCACTTGGGAATAAAACTTTGAGATTATAATTTTAGTTCTTTCTTGTTTTGGCTTTGCTAAGAAGTTGTGACTTTATTATTTTCCCTTTTGCCATTTTTGAAAATGTTGACATCTAAATTTTAGGAGTCTATAGCTCTTCCTGATTTTCTTTAAGACAGAAGCTTATCATATCTCGATGATTTACTATTATCATGTTTCATAGAGATGTTGTTAATGAACGGAGATATTTTTGAGTCATTGGTCCAGAATTCTTTGTGCGAGTGTGTGTGTGTCTGTGTGTGTGTAAAGAGCAAATCCATCAAATGTATAAATTGCTATTAAATATAATGTTTTAGACAGGAATATTTTGTTATTTTTTCTTGTAAATGATTCCTTATAATTAAATGCAGTGCTGTTAGAGGTTCTGACTTTGCTGAGCACTTAATTTTTTTCTTTTAAGAGGATTTTTGCATTTCAAACGTTGCTTCTTTATATGTGTTTATTATTTGGTTATTATTTCCCTTAATTTCTTCCTTGTATATTTTTTTCTTTGTTTGAAATGGTTTTTCCTATCCTGAGATCAGGTAGCCTTGCTTTGTAAAAGTATATTTTTTTATCGTTTCCCTGTCTTACTCTTGAACCCATCTATAATTTATTTTAGTGTACTTAAGACGATTGAGGCTCTAAAGATTTTTTCAAACAGATAATTAATTATTCCAACACCATTTATGTAACTCTCCCCCTCCCTCATTTGAAATATAATCTTATATTTTACATTAAAATCATTTCTGTGCTGTCTCTTCCGTTTCATTAGTCTGTTTATTTTTGTACCAGTAATAAACTTACATACATGATTTTTCATATTGTGGTTTTTTACTGTATGCATTTAAAAAATGCAAATGCAAAAAATTACTACTCAAATGTAGTATGCTGTTGTATTCATGGGTGATATTCAAAATGTATAGTAATCAGTATGCCATGGGCACTAAACAACCAAAGCAGGAAAGTGACAAGGTAGAATGAACCTTGACTATAATCAACCAGTATGGCTGTTTCTATATGCACTGTGTGTATGTACTTCTAAATTTTATGATATTGGATAGATATGTAGAGATTCAAGTATAGATTTTAATATGTATACGATTACACCAAATATAGGTGAATATTTATGAGATATGTATGTGTATGTGTCATTTTCTACATATTGTGTATATGAAATACATATTTCATAATACATTTTAATATGTTGCATTCTCATCAGCAGAGTGCCTACTTACCTACTTTCTTCAACAATGATTTAAAAATTTGCCCATTTAGGAGGTGAGAAGTAACACTTTGTTGGTGAGGTTGAATACTTTTTCATATGCTTATTGGCCATGCATATATCTTCTTTTATAAATTGCCTATGTATATAGATTGTCAATTTTTCATGTTTTCTTATAAATGAGCTCCATTTAATAAGGATATTTATTCATTATCATCTATATTTTTAATTTGCCTCTAAGTTTTTATGTTTTTTTAATGTACTAAATTTTCTTAAATGATGTGCAGTCTAGTCAATAATTTCTGTCTCTAAAGGGTGGGATTATGTTAATGACATAGTGAAGAAATAATGTGTTTTCCATATATAAAACAAGAGAAGGCTAATTCAAAAATTCAAGAAAAAGAAATCTTGTATGAGAAATTCATGGTCCATTATATATAATGAAATAAAATTTACTACAATTTTGGACAATTATTACATTTAAGAAAAAAAAATCTATCCTTGATGCTATTGAACATTCTCCTTTGGGTGTTGGAGAGTTTGTGTTACTCTAGTGAGAGAATGCTTGTCTCAGCACAATATTTGGTATTGCAATTAATACTACCTGTAGGCATAAATGCAAATACTGTTAATTAGTTCCCTATTGATCTTTTAATTGTGGGTCTGGAAAGGGTATAATATTACATCTGTGTTTAAATTTCCATCTTAATCTGCCTTACTATATTAAACAGATATTCTATTTTAATGCCCGTTAGTCCTGCCTAAGAAAAAATTGACATTTTGGACTTAGATATAGGTATCTAAGATATCTACTTAGATGTAGATATTCAGTGCAATATCCAACAGAATGAAGCTGGTGGCCCCAGTGCAATTTTTTCAAAAACTCACTGTTTTCTCACAGATTTGTAATGCCACCTCAAATCTCCATCAATGCTGAAGTCGGTTTCTGGGCCTTGTTTTCTGTTCTACTAACCTATTTGTTGATTTCTGCAGAGATACCACAATACTCTGATTAATATAGTTTTATAAGATTTGATATTTAATAGCTCAAGTCTCTTTGTTCTTCCTGTTAAGAAATTTTTGCTGCATTTGAAACTTCATTCTTGGGAATAACTTAGAATCAGTTTAAGTTTTATGAAAAAAATTTCATTGGTATGTATTGAAATTGCATCACATTTATGGGTTAATGTATTAACATTTTTATATTACTCAGTCTTCTAATCCATTAATATGGTTTTTCTCTGCATTTTTTAATGTCTTCTATTATCTTCTTTGAAATTACTACATAAAGTGTATATACTTATTTTGTTATATTAATTCCTAAGAACCTTATATATTGTACTGCTATTGTGATGGGTTATTTACTTTTCTATTATATTTTCTAATTGTAAAAGACATTTAAGTTGATGTGTTACTAGAAAAATGGATTTTGTTTTGTATCAAAAGTAGCAGCTTCCATAGGATTTAAATTGCTTTCTCTTTTCCCTAGTGACAGAGTTGGATTCTTTGGATGCAACTCAGAGTATCATAACACAATTTTCGATGCGCCATGAAAGTTCATTTAATTCTCTTTTCTTAATCTACCATACATTCATATGCACTGGCATTTTAAAATTAATGCACAGTGAATGTTGAAGGATTGTTGTAATAAATTTTAATTCTTTGGCGTTACAATACATCTCCTTTTAGTCTTTTCATGTCTATGTGAAACTTCACAAATACTCTTTAAGCCCTTGATCAGTTGCTTAAAATAGTTTTACAAAGGGCTCACTTAAAAATTATAATTTTTTTTTACAGTTTACTACTCAGGAAATAGAATTTAACTTTTAACTTATTTCATAATTTCCTTTAGTTACGATTAAGTGTCTACCTTTTTAAAAAGTCCATGTGAAATCTTATTTTGGTGTCTTAATTGACAGTGGAGTTTATGTTATCTCCGTTACCTAAAAAATCTTATTTCTCTTGCTGTTGTGTACACTCTACTTCCACTGATTCTGGAGAGGAGTCTTATATTTCTGTGGTTGAAAGGATGTATTGATATGTTTTGTAACAACTTGAATAAAGTCATTCATGTTTTGCCTCTTTTTTTAGTACTTTTATTCACTGAGCATTTTGAAGGAAAGTGATTGACATGCTGTCTTCTTTCCTTTGTACTTTAACCTTTGGTTATTTAAAACTTTAGGTATTGTAAAAATTACACTTGATTGTGGGATGACACATTCTTGAGGATACTGAATGCATCACAGAATACATGAATTATTGAATATTTCAGCTTAAACCCATTTAATTCAGCCAGTAAAAATAGTCTGAACAGCACCAAAAGTGAAGTAAGATATGTTTTGAGTGAATTACAAGAAAAAAGTTTGCTTTGCAAATGACTTAAACATTAAACTATATACTTGCACACTCAAACTTTTAACTATACACTTAAACTATGCACATTTTCAAGCATTGAGCATTATATTTAAAATAATTTTTTGCTAATATAACATCTGAAAACTGGCTGTAATTTTTAAAATTTACTAATTTTTGAGTATTAGTGAATTTGAATATTTTGGAAATATATTTGTTAGTAAGTTATTTGTGTCTGAATTGATGAACAGTTTCTATTGATAGCTTTATATACAGGACTGTACATATTGAACTCTTGCTCTTTTTCTTGCTTATTTGTAAGAACACTTTATATAATAAGGATATCAACTTATCCTCCATTACATATATGCAGCATATATGCATCAGTTTTCCTAATTTAATATTTGCTTTTAATTTTAAAAAATTGAAATAGCTGCAAACCTACAAAAAAGTTAAAAGCATATTACAAAAAACTTCACTATAACAGATTCCCGAACTCCCTAAATATTTTTATAGCTTATTTGCTTCATCACCCTCCATCTCTTATTCCTCTGAGCCATTTACTGACAAGACACTTCATCACCTTTAAATACTCTAGTGTATATTTTATCAAACATTGACACACTTAGCCAACATATAACCTTCCAATTAAGAATCAGCATTGACATTACTGTATTATCTAATCTACAGACCCCATTCAAACATCACCAACTATCTAAACTCTTTCTTCTTGGCCCAGGATTCTAGCCAAGAACACATGTTGCATTTGGTTGTCATTTACCAGTATCTTCTTCCATCTGGAGCAGTTCCAGTCTTTTCCTGTCTCTGATATCCTTTATGGTCTTAGAAGTATAGGCCTTTCATTCTGTAGGCCTTCAACCTGGGTCTGTCCAACGTTTACTTATGACTCAGGACATGCATCTTGTGAGGAAACCCATAGATATGAGGATGATTCTTCTTAGTATACCATATCTGGAGGCACACTATGTCAACCTGCCCTACCACTGGTGATGTTAACCTTGCTCACCAGGTCAAGTTGGTGAACTGAAAAGTTCTTCATTATTTTTTCCTTTGGATTTTGATTAGTGTTTTATCGGGGAGAAATTCTAATTTTATTCCAATATCCTGATCCTCATCAGACCTTCTCCCACCTGCCTTTACATCCCTCGACCACGCCCACCTGTATTAGATATTATTGCTTCTTAGTGACATGGATAAAATGATAAAATTGGAAATTGACACTCGTTTTTACTCTTACTCTTACTCATATTCTGGTAGTATCAACAACTTGAGAATATGTATTTATGTAAAAGTGTATTCCTAAAAATTGGTAACAGAAACTTTTTTCACATATTATTTCAAATGCATATCAGCATTCACCATGTAAGGTCTATTTACGTTAAATACTTTATTTTTTTCTTATTGAAATGTAATTAGGTATGCTGAATGAAATTCAGAGAAAATAACATCTTATTTCCATAAAGATGATTTGCTTAGTTTTTCTACCTTTCTCTTGATAGCTTTATATACAGTATTGCACATATTGAACTGATGTATCACACACCTTTATGAAAACACAGAGTGTGTATATGATATATTGGAGGTGTATTTTGCTAAAAGGCATTTACATTTATCCTGACATGACTCTTCCGTTTATGGCTTTTCAAATTTTTTATTTCAGTTAGTTATTGGTAAGCAATAAGTGAAATGGAGCCTCGTTTTTTTTGAATGTTTATAGTTGGTTAAAGTGTATGTTTTATTCATTTAAAAATAAACCTCATTGTTTTCCACTAGCCAGTAACCGAAATAAATACACAACAGAATCTTTTGAACCTCTGACTTATCAGAATTCAAGATCTATTGCAGGAGTTTTGCTCAATCACATTAAGAAAAATTGTGCTTATTTTTAAACTCTCCATTTGTAAGTGGATTCAATAATGTAGAGTAATATGAACTGATAAATACGAAAACAGTGCAAACATGCCTTGTGATGTAAAACAAAGATTGGCAGAAGTACAGGAACTGTAGATATGAAAAGGGAAGGCTTTATACTATCCTGGGGAATGTTGATTCAAGAAAATGACAAAGTGATGAAATGAGAAGTTCCTTGAGTAGCTGGACTTTGTCTCTTTTTTTTTTTTTTCTGTATCCTCTGTGCCTGGTGCAGTACATCTCATATAGATGGCTAATAAATATTTGTCAACTAAATGACTGAGTGAGAAGTACAGAGCATCTGCTTATATCAGGTCTTGTGGTAGCTGGCTGACTTCTTAGGTGCATGGAAATGTTTTCCCTTCATTTGCTAGGGTTAACACTTTAAGTGCCTACCCTGTGTCAGGCCGTTCCCTAAATTCCTTACATGGATTAATCTCATTAAATGCTCATTGCAAAAATCTTGGAGGTAGGTACCATTATTATTCCTACCTTATAGACAAGGAAATGGGACCCTGGGAGATGTAGTCTTATGTCCGATGTTACAATAAGTGGCAGAATCAACATTTGAACCAGGCTACTTGGCGTCACAGCCCATTGTCCTAACTATTATCTTGACAACTTCTCAACTGCTTATTTTTGAGCAGCACCGTGAGCTTTCTATTTCCTTCAAAGCTCAAAAACTCTAATGACCGGATTAGCACTATTGTTTTATAGTGCTCTGAAGATAATAGTAATAATGATAATAATGTATTTTTCTCTGTTGGGCTTTTTAATTTATACTAAAAGTTTTTAGCCAGAAATCTTTCACACAATTTACTTCTTTATTTCAGCAGCATCACCATGACCTACTGAAAAGTTGAGGCAATGTAAATAAATCATGGCCTACATTATTGGGTAACTATTTTGTCTTTTAATTTTTCAAACTGCCTCTCCATAAAAAGTTAATGGCAAAACTTGACAGTAAGATTTCTAGCATTTTGGCATTTCTATAATAGCTACAATTTAGGGTGAGGTTGGTTCTGTTTCCTCTAGTTAGGGATGTTCTGTACCCATTTCAGTTGGGAACTCCAGAGGTAATATGCTCACAACAATCAAAATGTCACCTCAGTGGGTAGCCTATGAATCCTGTTGCCTTCTTCCTTGGCTCTTATTTATACTGAACAACAGGGGAGACATGATGATCCATGAAGCATGTCAGAAAGCAGATGATGCAATGTTGACAGCTTACTCTCTGCCACATGACTTTCTCTCTTTCACATACCGTCTGCCTAGAACTTCTAGCCGTCTTCCATGCATCAATGCTTTTCCTTTATTGCTGCCCATACTTTCAGAATGTGTTACCTATAAAGCTGCTGAAAATTCCTACACAGCCCAGGCGTTATTGGTCTAAATAATTTCTATTGATTTTTAGCATCTTAGGACAGCAAACTGTTAGCTTAAGAGAAAGGTTGGAAGCCAGATGAAATACTGCATAGAATCTTAGGGCATTGAGGGGCTTTGAGAGTCACTTACTCACTCCAGACGGACATATC
This sequence comes from Chlorocebus sabaeus, assembly GCF_047675955.1. NCBI lineage: Eukaryota > Metazoa > Chordata > Mammalia > Primates > Cercopithecidae > Chlorocebus > Chlorocebus sabaeus. The sequence goes on along the minus strand of NC_132914.1, from coordinate 42,314,003 downwards.
CCTGAAAGTATCATGGATCATTTTTAGGTAAAGATGAAGATGAAAAGCTACCATTTGGGGAATATTATTTTCTTCCTAAAAATTCTTTGTTATTTGAAAGTGTGCAATTGCAGTCATCCCTTCATAGGCTTATAAAACCACTTAGGTATCTGGAAATTGAAGAGAAGATTAGCGTATTCTCTTGGGAACACTCTCTTTCTCTTCTTTCATCTCCATTCATAGTAGTATTTAGTTTAGGTATAGATTGGATTTTAAGATATCGCGAAGTTCTTCCCTTTAACTTCAGGCAGAGCTGACTTAAACCTCTCTAACAGGTAAAACTACATCCAGAAAAGATGAATTTTATTTTTTTCACAAAATTAAGAGATTGACTTGAGTAACCAAATTCAGAACTAAAATGTGACATATTTACCATATTTTAAAGTAAAATTAAGTACAGTAGTGTCTTATATGCCAAATGACTAAGTAACTAATGATTCCTCAATGAGCATGTTATTCCTTTGTGGAATTAATGTGTCTGTATATTTCTATATCTTTTCATATCAGAGCAAATGTATTCTGAGGATTTGGTGATTAAATGCAATTAAATTCAATTTCTATATTTTTGAACTCTACTTGACCACTAATCCCTATGACAGATGGTTTCACAGATCCAGTTTACTCCACTTCCTCTCTGTAGAAAGTAGAATAACGTTTAAACATAATGTAGAAAGAAATTCATATTTTATTTGATCCTTTACAAATAACTCTTGGGTAAGAGTTTCATCTTTTAATTAAAGTAAGGTGACACCCCAGTTAATAAATGCCTTGGAATAAAATATGTTTCATAACTTAGCTATATTAAATACATTATCCCCCCTACACACCTGAAAACCCTTCAGAATAGGACCACTAGTATTTATATTTAAATGATCAAACTCTTATTTTTTCCCTCTAATATACTGATCTGTATTCAGTGGAAAAATTATAACCATTTTGGACGTTAGAATAATGTATTATAAAGTGGTAGTAAGATGGGAGAGTTTTGGAAAGAAGGAAAGAGGGCTGTTGACCCTTTCTCAACTTACCATACTTCAATGAACACCAACTTGGAGAATTAGTGAAAGGTTATACTTCTTTATTTTTCTCAAATATCATTAACATCCCTTGAGTTGCAGCAGGTACTAGAGGCAGAACTGGTTTGCAGCTGCCATCAAGATTGGGGTATAATGAATCTGATCTCCAAACTGATGCCTTGAGTTTTCAGGAAATGTGATCTTACTGTATTGCACAAAGGTCATACGCATAGTTGATAAATAAGAAGTGGAAATCGGGCCAGGCACGGTGGGTCACGCCTGTAATCCCAGCACTTTGGGAGGCCGAGGCTCGCTAATCACAAGGTCAGGAGATTGAGACCATTCTGGCTAACATGGCAAAACCCAGTCTCTACTAAAAATACAAAAAATTAGCTGGGCGTGGTGGCACACGCCTGTAGTCCTAGCTACTTGGGAGGCTGAGTCAGGAGAATCACTTGAACCCAGGAGGTGGAGGTTGCAGTGAGCTGAGATCCTGCCACTGCACTCCAGCCGGAGTGACAGAGCAAGACTCCGTCTCCAAAAAAAAAAAAAAAAAAAAAGTGGAAATCATTTGCAAAGTTCTTTTTTACCCTATATGAATAGCCAACTGATCCCTCACAGTTTTTTAACAGCTGGTTTTTTTCTCTATGCATTACAATGCCTTTGCTATAATCAGGTTACCCTATTTGTGTGAACCTGTTTCTAAACTATCTATATAGCTCCATTAGTCTACTTTTTTATTCATGTGCCAATATTACACAATTTAATTACGATACCTTTTTAATAATTTTAGATGTGGTAGCATAAGTTCTCCAAAGTTTGCTTTTTTCAAGATTATGTTAGATATATGTACTTGTATTTTTTACATTTCCTTATAATTTCAGAATCAACTTAAATTTTGTTTCAGATTTCATTAAATCCCAAATACATAAATTTGAAGGATGACTTACATATTTACATTAGAGAACATTAATTTCTTTCAGTATTGTTTCATAGGCATTTTGTAGAGTTGTTACATATTTTCTGTTAAATTAATTCCTGGATATTTGACATTTTGATGTTATTTTAATTGGCATCATTTGAAATTTTATTTTCTATTTGTTAGCAATACAGTTGGATTTTGCACACTGATGTTTTATCCAGTGAGCCTGTTAAATTCATTTGTTAATTCTATAGTTTATTTGTAGAATATTTTGCTTTTTCTATGCACATAGTCATGTTATCCACCAGTAAAAATAGTGATATTTATTTCAAATTCTTATACCTTATACTAATACATATGAAAATTTGATTGAATGATTTTGTTCCATCATTCCACTTAGGAATGATGGAATAAAAATTTGTCAAAGAATTGGATCTTTTCATCTTTTCATCCTAAAGTCATTAGACCTTAACTTTATTTTTTTAATGTTGAGTTTTTCAGACCTTCAAGGAACAGATACTTATGCTATATACTTTGTTCCTGAGTGTGGAAAAGAAAAGAAATGCTTCTTAGTTCACTTCTCAGAGTGATCTTAATCCTGATTCCAAAATCTGAGTATGGAACAACTACATGTGCACACATGCACACACATACACAAGTATACGGCAGTGTAAAGTATGAATAGAGACACTAACATTCTTACTAAAATTCTTCAGATGAACTCCAGAAGTGCATTTAATGTATAAAACAACAAGACTAAAGTAGGGTTTTTAAATAGTTATATGAATATAAATTTTCTAAGCCAAATATTTGCTATTATTAAAATTGTCTACTAATAAACCTACGAGAATTGACTAAAAGGTTATTACATGAGGGTTTCATGAGATGGTTGGACATAGGAATATATGTGTGTGTGTGTGTTTGTGTGTGTGTATACACATGGAAAAGCAGTGATTACCAATTGCTGATGAAATGTGTGGATGAGTCATCTGTTATACTTTTGGTCTGCAATGACTTTAGTGATTAATTTGGCTCATGACTTTCTCCATTTGCATATTACCTTTGAAACTGGTAATCTATTGCCTTCTCTGTTCCTTTTAGCTGTCTCCAGTTCCCATCCTATCATTTATTATTGAACCTACTCCAATGAGGCTTTGCTCTCTCTATTTCATTAACTTTTTTTAAAAATCAGGGTAACCACTGATGTCCATGTTGCTAAATCCATTTTGCAATTCTGAATCGTCATTCTGTTGGACTTTGAGCATCATTTCGTTAGGTAGTTAGGTTATTTGCTCCTTCCAAACGCTTTCTTTACTTGGCCTTCACAGCTTGCCTTCTTCTGGATTTACTGCTTAGTCCATTAATGCATTCCTCCCCACACCCCTGACATCTCAATGTAGGACTGTTCCAAGGCTTGATGCTCAGACCTCCTCATTACGCAGTGTCTACTCACTTCCTAGATGATCTCATCCTAATCGCTTTAAATCCCATCTCTATGAAACAATGATTTCCTATTTTTTCTAGTCTTGATCTTTGCCTGTGGACTCCAGATTCATGTATCCAGTGGCCCAACTGCACCTTCATTAGATATATAAATATCTTTGGATATTTAATTTGAATATCAAACTATGCATATTAGAAGTCAAATTTGTCACTCTCTTCAAGCTTACTCATTCTCAAACCTGAGTCTTCTCCATCTCCTCTCAATAAATGGTAGCTACTTTCTTCCACATGTTCAGGCTAAAATCCTTGAAGTGTTTCTTGATTTCAGTATCTCTCACTTGCACGTTAATCTTGAGAAAATATTTATTGCTCTACCTTTAAAACATCTCCAGAGTTGACCCTCTCACCACCCTGCCTTGTCCAAGCCACCACTAGCAGTAGCCTCCAAACTCATCTCCTTGCTTTAACACTTGCAACTCCTCATTCTCCATACAGTGAATTTCTGACACTGCAGTCAAGTTGATTATACTGAAATTCAATTCAAAGAACTATCTGGTGGCTTTCTACCTGCTGCCAAAGTTATTTTATTAGCTTCTTAGGCCCTAAATGATCTTCCTCCCTGCCTTTTCTTACCTTTCTGGCCTAATTTCCTACTATTCTGTCCCTTGCTCATTCCACTCTTGCCACTCAGGCTTCTTTGGTATTTGTTGAACTTATGAGGTAGGCCACTGCCTCAGGGTGATGGTTCTCTTTCAGGGTTACACTAGACATCACTTTCTTAATGAAACTTTCCTTGGTCATCCTATGTTAAATATCATCCCCTCATAGTCTGTATTCTCCTTTCCTACTTTAACTTTTTCTATAGATTTTTATCACCACACAACCTATATATTTTACATATTAACTTTATTTGAGGCTGCTGTTTTTTATCATTTTGGTTTACTTCTATATTCCTATGTTCCTAGAACAGAGCCTAGAACAAAATAGACATTCAAAAAGTGTTTGTTGAATGAAATAAATGAGAAGGTAAATATAACATAAATCCCTTTGAAATGTAATGCCATTTGAACTGGCAATTTTATTTCTAATAATTTATTCTAAGAAAATAATTGTACAGATACACAAAGAAACATGTATTAAGCATTTTTATTAAGAATGAAAATGTAGGAACTAATAGGAAATTAGATATTAAATAAATTATGATACAGCTATACTGTAAAATACCACACATCCATTTAAAAGGATGTGGGTTTACTTTATTGACATTGAAAGACAAAGTTATATTCAGTTAAATGAAAAATATTGCAAAGGATACATACAAAAATGATCAGCCAGACCATTAATGATTTTAATTTTCTTCATCATCCTTTTGTGTATTTTCTGAAATTTTGTCTAATTGCAACCTATTATTTTATATCAGAAAAATTATATATTTATGTATATACACAACTGGCCAAGTTGTCAGGTCTTTTGCAACTAGCCATAAGCCTTCACTCTTTCTGCTTTTATTTCCTATTATTCAGAAATACTTATTTGGAAGCCCGTAAATAGACTTTATAGAATCTATGAAACCTCTGTAAAATTTGTGAGCCAGCCAAATTTTTTGCACTCTTGCTATGTGCATTTTCAGATCATTAAAGCAGACCATACTCCCCAGTGGGTCCCCAACCTTACAACACTATGCTTTTATGACCATCCTTGATACAATAGGGAAGGCTCATGTTCCTTGAGCCTGCCACTTCTTTGAACCCTTTCTCTCCATGTCTTTCTCTAATTTCTACCTGTTTGGTTTCAGTCACAACTGAGTTGAGATAATGAGAAAGCTAAGCATTAAGCTGGTACTACCCTTTATCCAGTGGCTTGTTTTAACTCCTTAACTCTTTTGGCTACCCCTGTGCCGTGGAGTACCCCACTTATTATCAGTGCTTTATTATACCTTTTCTTTCTTTTTTAAATACCTGGTGTTAATATTCACATAGGACCTTTTGAAAACTGGTGTTTGAAAAATGTATGCAATGCCACTTAATTCTTATCTCCAGAATCATAGCTCCAAATGTTGTTTCTTAGGATTTCTTTGTGTTTTGCTGGCCTCATCATTAAGAGTAATAAGTTACCTGTAATTTACAAGTGGCCATTTTTTCCTTTTATTTTACATTAAGCACAGTTATGTAGGGTAATAAGATAGAGAGGTTGTTATTCAAGCCATCATGTTGGATGCTAGGGCTTCAATTATGAATTAATTCAATTTGTGACTGATCTTATCTCTTGGTGATATAATTTTGGCTCCTAGCTATATTATTCATGAAAAAGTTTTGTTATCCTCAGTGATTTGGCTGCATTCCTTTTCTTGTAACAAGACTTTTATAGTAGTGTTATTATTAGTTTTGAAACAACTAAACCTAATTTTCACTTAATGATGTGTTTATTACTGAGGGTCTTTAAGCTACAGGGTTGTTTAGCTTTGTTTATTGACAGATTCTCAGTACCATAGTAAACGTTTGTTGGAATAATTAAACTAAAACGTTATTATTAAGACACCTCTTTTCTTTAGGCTTTAATGTAAGAAAAAATATTTAAAATTAAAAATGAAATGGTCTGTGTCTGGAAGTCATGATTTTTGGTCACTGGATATATTCAAACTAGATAATCATTTTGACAGGAATATCGTAGATGAGATCTAAGCACCATTATTTGGGTAGATTCTTGTTAAAACACTTTCCGTTCATGAGATTCATACTTAATTAAGTTAAAACCCATCCTGAAATTTTGCTGATATTTTAATAGAATGTATAATTGTATCATAGGAAATGTAAGTCATAATAATGACATGTATGGAGTGTTTACTCTTTACTAAGAATTGTGCAAAGTAAGCACTTACAACCTTTAGTTCATTTAATTGTTAAAATAATCATAGACGTTTACCACTCTTATTATCCTCTTTGGATGGGGAAGGGGGAAACTGAGGCTTAGAGAGAATTTTTAACTTGTCTGTTATCACAGTTAGTAAACTGTGGAGACAGGATTAAGAGACTCTGAGTCCTCTTAAATTGCTGCATTATACTGTCTTGCAAATGAACAAATACCATTAAAATAAATGAGTGAACAAAAATATCAGAAAAATGTTTCTAATAAGGGATGCCAAAAAATGCACTGTTTTCTACTTGCTCTCCCATCTCCCTTAACATGTGAGGGAATCACTAAAAGTAGCAAGATGAAACAGCCAATTTTCTATAATAAATGAGGAAAGCCACCTAACTCACAATAATTTTGGCTCTACCACTGTAGTTCACTATATTTCATTAGTTATACTAGAGTCCCTGCAATACCAGTGCTATCCACTAGTTGGATGAATCCACTAGAGTGGATTAATCTGTTTTTGCCTTGTTTATTTCCTGGCTTCTGCATTCTTGCACTTAAAAAAACATATTCAAATTGCTTGTTATTCACAGAATCAGCCTTAAGAATCTGGACCTTATAAATGATGCCTAATTGGGATTATTGACTAATAATAAAAATAGTTGTCATTTACTGAGTGCTTACTATGTTTCAGGCATCTTGCTTAGTATGGATTATCACATTGAATCTTCTTGAACAGGTGAGGAAATTGAGAGGTTAGATGATCTACCTAGGTCACAGGTAGTAGTGAGAGGCTGAGCTGTGTTTTCAATTCCAAAGCCTATGCATGTAAATACGTTGCAATTGTACCATCCATAAGCTACACTGATAATATATTTGGCACTAGAAGTACATGTGGCTTTTCTTTAGGTGACTAATTTATATCTGGGCTGTAGTTTAATGTACTGAGATGATCTGATAATTTTCCTATTTAGGCTTAACTTAAGGCAGCAGAAAAAATTCTCATTTTATGTTGTGTGCAACCTTTTTGTCATATGAGACACGACCCTATTTTTATCCTTTGGTCTTGAATGATGAAGGAGGTTCTTAAAATGAATGATGCCCTGCCACCGTTGCCTATTTCTTGGAAACCTAATCTTAAATTAGTTTATATTTCTGCCAATGCAAAGGATATTTGAATAACAAGGGCATAAATTACTATAAAAGGTGAACTTTATTTCTGATTCCAGCTAACTCTCAAAATTCTGAATAACAAATCAGGGAGACAAGATATGTTCAAGTGTGACAAATTATCTTCCTGGGATTTATAATGTGATTTTCAGTTTAAGGTAGTAAGTGCTCATTAAAGACAAAAGGGAAGATAAAGGATACTAAAAATAAGGTTAAAAATTACTCATAGTTCTGTCACTCAAACAATTATGTTTACAATGTTGGTACATTTTATTCCAATTATGTATTTTCCCAGTAGTCACAATTTTAATGTGTTGGTTAGAACTCTTGGTTGAAAGGTGATCTGGGGAGGTTGCAGATGAGAGAGCAGTTTACAGAACTAATAGGAGGCTGGTACACCAGAATTAGAGCTAGAAAATAACGAGAGGTACCCTGATGGGTGAGCAAACAGGAAGCAAAATGCACAGTGATCTTAGCATAACTGACTAGGGTGCTGCTCCCGCCTGCACAGGGAGGTACTACCTGTCCTCCCTTCCTTGCTGTGCTGCATCAGATTCTGTCTCTGGAAAGCATGTCTGTTGGAAGGGTGTGTCATGGTCTTGCCTCTAATTATACCAAGGGAAGACAGTGGGAAGATTTGAGCCCTTTCCTTTTTGAAATGGAAATGATAGCTGACATCTACTACTATTCCTGAGTATTTTGTATGTACTGAGTATTGTTCTGAGTGCTTTCTTAAATCAACTCATTCAAATCCTCACAAAAATCCAATGAGGCAAGTACTATTATAGAGTGGATTAACCAGATGAAACACATAGGGGTGAAGTAGCTTACTGTCACTAGGAGGGGTGCCTGGATGTGAACCCAGTGATCTGAATTTAGGGTTTAGCTGTTCAACCACCCTGCTATGCTGAGCCTTGGTAGGGAGGCAGGAAGGGGACAATGCGGGGAGCCAGGGCTGTGTCCTACTGAGACTCCATCCAGTGGGGAACAGTGGACTTCCTGAAGCGAATACGACTGTATTTAGAAAAATGATTGATCAAAGTATGCCAGGGTTCGTTATAAAACTTACAACTATACAGTTATCATATTTTCAGTAGTTTCATGTATTCATATGGTTTTGTACATCTTAATGGTACCAGATTTTGAAGACATTCTGTTTCAAAACTATAAGAATTGAATTCTGGATTGATTCCTTTTGACATGTCTTCCTTTCTATTAATGATAGCTAATGTTATTGAGTACTAACCAAGTGTCAGGTACACTTCTAAGTATTTTATATCATTACTTATTTTTCTACTCACACATTTTTGATGGATTACTTATCTATTTCATTTAAAAAAACCTGAGTGAATTATGCTAATGAAAATGTAACTTTTGCTGAAATAATTGAACTCCCTAAGAGCTGTTCTTGTTTGTAGGGTATAGCATCACCCTCATTGTTACTAAAGGCTACTTTTAGTGGCTTGGGTTTAGGAATTCAATACAGGTGCTATTTCTAATAATTTCTAAAAGTGGGGACATGATAGCAACAATCGAGTTCTTGCCTCATTATGTTGAGAACTGACAGGTATTTAGCAATAGGATGATGCGTTTGCTGATGTTATTGTTTAAAAATGCAAACACACTTTATTATTATAGAACTCACTAGTTGAATTGATTAAATAATGAATACTTGCTGCTAAATAAGAAGAAAAAAGGGACTCTCTGGTTGGTGTCTTTTGGATAAAACAAACAAGTTGGTATTTTATTCATTCTTTGTAATTTCTAAATAATTTATATTCTTGACTGGTGGTTTACCTTTTTCTTTTTTATCTTAAAATATCAATTTACTTCATATTTTATATATTTACAGACACACACATACACATACAGAGTTTTGTTAAACAAAATGTGGTTATAGACAGCTCTTTTGTTTACTTAATAGTACACTATGATATTGTTTCATGTAAGAACCTCATTCTTTTGTAGAGTGGCCTAGTGTTCTAGAATATGAATGTATTACATTTTCTATATGAATGAATAATTGGAATTTTATCAGTTTTTCACCATTTTAAATACATCTTCCGTGAGCAACTTCTACATATGTCATTGCTAATTTGTACTATTATTTGAGTAGGATAGATTTTTAGATTTGGAATTGCTCATTTAAAGAGTATGCACATTTACAGTGTTGATAGTTTCACCAAGCTGCCTTTCAAAAAAGTTTTTGTCAATTTATGTTACTGCAAATCATGTATCAGAGTGCATATTTCCCCACATTATGATTGACACTGGATATTATTAATCTGCTTAATTTTTGCTAATCTGATTGGCAGATAGATAAGTCAATAAAAAAATCCATCTAGCTGATTTTTCTTATTGACTTATAGATGCACTTCATATATTGTGGATATTAACCTCTGATGTATTATGTATTTTATTTTGTCTTATAGAATGTCATTTGTTGTTTATTTATGGTGTCTTTTCCATTGAAAAAAAATTAATTTTTATGTAGTTAAAATATAAAGTTAATCTGTGTTTTACTTTATGACTTCATTTTTATTCCAGTTTCTTTTCTCTTTCAATTTTGGCTAATTTCCTTTTTTTACAGGATTATCCCCAGCAGCATATAAGCATGTACAGTGTTTCTCACCAGTAAAAATAAAGAAAAATCTGTTGACATATCTCTCAGCATTTGCCTTCCCATTTCTTTCAAAGTGTCTCCATTTATTGTCTCTTTCTTCTCTTTGCCCATTGTCTCTTGAACCTACTTCAAGTCCGCTTTCTCCCCTAAAAAGTTTTCTGAAATAGCTTTAGGGTCCCCTAAAAAGTTTTCTGAAATAGCATAATCTCTGATTTTTGCTAAATCCAGAGATTAAGTCTTCATCTTACTTGACCTGTCAATGGCGTTTGATACAGTTGATCATTCCCTCTTTTTTGAGGCATCATCCTCATCACTGGGCCTTTGAGACACCACTCTCACTTTTTTCTTCTGTAGTTTCCCTGGCCACCCTGGTTTCCTTTGCTGCTTCCTCAAAATGTCAAAGTGCCTTTTTAAATCTATAATAATTCCCTAGGGAATCCCTATGCCTTCGTGGCTTTCAATGTGGTCTATATGCCTGTTACCTCCATATTCTCATGCCCATATGGACCTCCGTTCACCTCAGACTTACAGATCTAGCTGTCCTTTCTATATGTCCTCTTGAATGTTCATTAGGTACCTTAAATATAACATATCTAAATTTAAATACTCGATTCACCTTATCTAAACTTGCTCTTCTTACGGTCTCCATCTCAATCAGTGGCATCTCTTGTCTTCCATTTGCTCAAGTACAAAACTTTGGAGTCAAAAGCTCCAACTTGACTATTTTGTTTTTTAGTTTCATCTTTCAAAATTCCATATCAGCAAATTCTATCAGCTCTATTTTCCAAATATATGCAAAATTAAACAACTCCCCAACAATCTACTGTTACTACCCTGGTCCAAGACACCATCACATCTCCTATGAATTATTGCAAGAGCTATATACCGAGCAGTATACACTGTACTCTATTTATAGTCTTTTATGCCTCAGCCCCCTCTTAGGCTTCCCCACAAGTCCCCAAAGTCCATTGTATTGTTCTTATGCCTTTGTGTCCTCATAGCTTATCTCCCACATCTCAGTGAGAACATAGGATGTCTGGCTTTCCATTCCTGAGTTACTTAACTTAGAATAATAGTCTCCAATCTCATCCAGGTCACTGCAAATGCCATTAATTCATGCCTTTTTATGGCTATATATACGTCATATATATATGACGGAATACTATATATATGTGTGTGTGTGTGTGTATTTATCTACTTGAACTTTCTTCTTATTGTTGATCTCCTTAAGTCATTAGTAATTGTTTTATAAATTTGGGAGCTCCAGTGTTAGGTGCATATATATTCAGGATTGTGATATTTTCCTGCTGGACAAGGCCTTTTACCGTTATATAATGTCCCTTTTTGTCTCTTAACTGCTATTGCTTTAAAGTTTGTTTTTTTCTGATAGAAGAATAGCTACCCCTGCTGGCTTTTTGTGTCCACGTTGCATAAAATGCCTTTTTTTCCACAGCTTTAAGTTTATGTAAGTCCTTATGTGTTAGGTGAGTCTCCTGAAGGCAGCAGAGAGTTGGTTGGTGAGTTCTTATCCATTTAATGGTTCTGTATCTCTTATGTGGAGGATTTAGGCCATTTATATTCAGCGTTAGTATTGAAATGTGAGGTGCCATTACATTCATCGTGCTCTTTGTTGCCTGTGTACTTTGGCTTTTTTGTTGTTGTTGTTGTTTTTTGTTTTTGATTTTTACATTGTATTTTTGTTTTATAGGTCCTGTGTGATTTATGCTTTAAGGAGCTTCTGTTTTGATGTTTTTCCAGTATTTGTTTCAAAATTTAGAGCTCCTTTTAGCCGTACTTGTAGTGGTGGCTTGGTAGTGATGAATTCTCTCAACATTTCTTGGTCTCAAAAACACTATATCTTTCCTTCATTTATGATGCTTAGTTTCACCAGATACAAAATTCTTGGCTGATAATTGTTTTGTTTGAGAAGGCTGAAGATAGGGCCCCAATCCCTTCTAGCTTACAGGGTTTCTGCTGAGAAATTTGCTGTTAATCTGATAGGTTTTCCTTTATAGGTTACCTGGTGCTTTTTTCTCACAGCTCTTAAGATTCTCTCCTTCGTCTTAACTTTAGATAACCTGATGACAATTTGCCTAGGCGATGATCTTTTTGTGATGAATTTCCCAGGTGTTGTTTGTGCTTCTTGTATTTGGATGTCTAGGTCTCTGGCAAGGCCAGGGAATTTTTCCTCAATTTTTCCCCCAAATATGTTTTCCAAGCTTTTAGAATTCTCTTCTTCCTCAAGAACACAATTATTCTTAGGTTTGGTCATTTAACATAATCCCGGACTTCTTGGAGGCTTTGTTCATATTTTCTCATTCTTCTTTCTTTAGTGGTTCTGTATCTCTTATGTGGAGGATAACCAACACACAACAACAACCAACTCTCTTCTTATGTCTTTGTTGGATTGGGTTAATTTGAAGACTTTGTCTTTGAGCTCTGAATTTCTTTCTTCTACTTGTTCAATTCTATTACTGAGACTTTCCAAAGCATTTTGCATTTCCATAAATGCATCCAATGTTTCCTGAAGTTTTGATTTTTTTTAATGCTATCTATTTCCTTGAATATTTCTCCCTTCACTTCTTGTATCTTTTTTTGGATTTCCTTGCATTGGGCTTCACCTTTCTCTGGTGCCTCTCTGATTAGATTAATAACTAACCTCCTGAATTTTTTTTCAGGTAAGTCAGGGATTTCTTCTTGGTTTGGATCCATTGTTGGTGAACTAGTGTGATTTTTGGGGGGTGTTAAAGAGCCTTGTTTTCTCATGTTATCAAAGTTGGTTTTCTGGTGTCTTCTCATTTAGGTAGGCTCTGTCAGAGGGAAGGTCTAGGGCTGAAGACTGTTGTTCAGATTCTTTTTCCCACAGGGTATTCCTTTGATGTAGTACTCTACCCCTTTTCCTATGGATGTGGCTTCCTGTGAAGCTGCAGTGATTGTTATCTCTCTTCTGGGTCTAGCCACCCAGCAAGTCTACCCAGCTCTGCGCTGGACTGGGGATTGTTTGCACGGAGTCCTGTGATGCGAATTGTCTGTGGGTCTCTCAGCTGTGGGTACCAGCACCCTTTCTGGTGGAGGTGGCAGCGGGGTGAAATGGACTCTGTGAGGATTTTCAGCTTTGGTGGCTTAGTGCTCTATTTTTGTGCTGGTTGGACTCCTGCTGGGAGGTGGCACTTTCCAGAGAGCATCAGCTGTGGTAGCATGGAAAGGAACCGGCAGTGGGCAGGACCCTAGAACTCCCAAGAGTATATGTCCTTTGTCTTCAGCTACCAGGGTGGGTAGGGAAGGACCATCAGGTGGGGGCAGGACTAGGCGTGTTTGAGCTCAGACTCTCCTTGGGCAGATCTTGCTGTGGCTGCTGTCGGGGATGGGGGTGAGGTTCCCAGGTCAATGGATTTGTGAACCTAGGAGGATTACGGCTGCCTCTGCTGAGTCATTAAGGTTGTCAGGGAAGTGGGGGAAAGCTGGCAGTCACAGGCCTCACTGAACTCCCACACAATCCAAAGGGGCGGTCTCACTCCCACTGTGCCCTGCCCCAACAGCCCCAAGTCTGTTTCCAGGCGGTGGGTGAGCTGGACTTAAGAACTTGCTCCAGGCTACCCACCTCCCAGCTGCAAAAGAACAGAGCTTTGGTTCTTTCCCCACCTATGGAGTCTGCACACCATATTTGTCCCCTCCTCCAAGTTCTGGCCAGGAGGCTTCTTGCCCAGTTTAAATTGTTACAAAGTTCAGCTTGAGATTTCCTGCTGCCAGCTTGAGATTTCCTTCTGCCTTCTCCCATGCCTCTGGGCATCCTCCCAAAGGATCCCTGTGGTGCTAGGCAGGAATGGCCTGCTTGGGGACCCAGTGAGCTCCTAAGGCCTTTCCCACTGCTTCCTCTACCCTTGTATTTCACTGGGCTCTCTAGATTGACTCAGCTCCCGGTAAGTTTGGAAACTCGTCCCTCAAACAGATCTTCAGTTTCCCCAGTGGGGGTGTGTGTTTGGGAGAAGAGGAACTCCCTTTCCCATTTCCACAATTGGAGCACTCAGTGTTCAGGGTATCTCCGGTGTCCTGCAGGAGTAATCTGCTTCCTTCAGAGGGTCCGTGGGTCTTCTCAGGATTCCTGGTTTATTCTTGCAGTCGATCTGGAGCTAAAATTCATCATGCAAGCCTCCACACACTGCTCTGTCCATCCAAGTTGGAGCTGCAATCTATTCCTGCCTCTCACGTGCCATAATGATACCGTTCTCCCCATGTTCCAACTGTTTTTTTAATTGCTGAGTTTCGAGAGTTCTTTTATATTCTAGCTAGTAGTCCTTTGTCAGATATTTGATTTGTAAATATTTTCTTCCAAACTGTAGCATGTCTTTTCATCTTTTCACAGGGTCTTAAAACGCACAAAAGTTTCCCTTTTTAGTGGTGTCCAGTTTATCAATTTTTACCTTTTATGGATAGTGCTTTTGGTGACAACTCCAAGAACTCATTGTGTAGACTTAAATCCGTAACATTTTATCCTTTTTTTTTTGTCCTAAAAGTCAAAAATATTTAAGTTTGTGATCCATGTTGAGATGGTTTTGGCATGAGGTGTGAGACTGAAATTAACATTTTTTTTTCCCCTTAACATTTGGATGTTCAGTTGCTCCAGCACCATTTTTGAAAAAGCTAGATTCTTCTCCGTTGGATTACCTTTGCTCTTTCGTAAAAATATCAGTTGGTCATATTTGTGTGGATATATTCTTGATTCTCTGTCTATATGAGATATGTGACTATCCCTCTGCCCATACTACATAGTATTGATTACTGTACTGTATAATGTCTTCAAATTGGGTAGATTGATTCTTCCTACTTTATTCCTTCTTCAAAACTATATCAGCTATTCCAGTTTGAATAGCCTAAATGTCCTTCCATATAAATTTTGATATAAATTTTTTGCCTTTCCATATAAATGTTAGGATAATGTTGTCTATAGCTAAATTTTTTGCCATTATTTTGATAGGAATTATATTAAACATTTATTCACGATGGCGAGAATTGACTTCTTTATTGAGTCTTCCAATTTATGCACATGGTATATTTATTCATTAATTTAGATTTTTTATTTCTTTCATCACTATTATATTGTTTTCAGTATATAAGACCTGTTTATGTTTTGTTAGATTTATGCCTAAGTAGTTTTAAATTTTCTGTGTAATTGTAAATTATATTTTTAATTTTGGTATCCATGTGTTTATTGCTAGTATGTAGAAATATAATTATTTTTATATGTCATCTTGTATCCTGTGACCCTGCCAAATTAACTTATTGGTTCTGATAGTTTTTTTTATATACTTTAAATTCTGGGATACATGTGCAGAACGTGCAGGTTTGTTACATAGGTATACATGTGCCATGGTGGTTTGCTGCACCCATCAACCCATCATCTAGGTTTTAAGCTCTGCATGCATTAGGTATTCGTGCTAATACTCTCCCTCATCCTGCCCCCTTCCCCCAACAGGCCCCAGTATGTGATGTTCTCCTCTCTGTGTCCATGTGTTCTTATTGTTCAACTCCCACTTATGAGTGAGAACATGCAGTTTTTGGTTTTCTCTTCCTGTGTTAGTTTGCTGAGAATGATGGTTTCCAGCTTCATCCATGTCCCTGCAAAAGACATGAACTCATCCTTTTTTATGGTTGCATAGCAATTCATGGTGTATATGTGCCACATTTTCTTTATCCAGTCTATCATTGATGGGCATTTGTGTTGGTTCCAAGTCTTTGCTATTGTAAATAGTGCTACAGTAAACATACATGTGCCTGTGTCTTTATAGTAGAATGCTTTATAATCCTTTGGGTATATAACCAGTAATGGGATTGCTGGGTCAAAGGGTATTTCTGGTTTGAGATCCTTGAGGAATTGCCACACTGTCTTCCACAAAGGTTGCACTAATTTACACTTCCATCAACAGTGTAAAAGTGTTCCTATTTCTTCACATCCCCTCCAGAATCTGTTGCTTCCTGACTTTTCAATGATCGCCATTCTAACTGGCATGAGATGGTATCTCATTGTGGTTTTGATTTTCATTTCTCTAGTGACCAGCAATATGAGCTTTTTCTCATATGTTTTGTTGGCTGCATAAATGTCTTCTTTTGAAAAGTGTCTTATTTTCGTCCACTTTTTGATGGAGCTGTTTTTTTTCTTGTAAATTTATGTAAGGTCCTTGTAGATTCTAGATATTAGCCCTTTGTCAGGTGGATAGAATGCCAAAATTTTCTCCCATTCTGTAGGTTGCCTGTTCACTCTGATGATAGTTTCTTTTGCTGTGCAGAAGCTCTCTATTTTAATTAGATCCCATTTGTTAATTGTGGCTTTTGTTGCCATTGCTTTTGGTGTATTAGTCATGAAGTCTTTGCCATGCCTATGTCCTGCATGGTCTTGCCTAGGTTTTCTTCTAGGGTTTTAATGGTTTTGGGTTTTACATTTAAGTCTTTCATCCATCTTGAGTTAATTTTTGTATAAGGTGTAAGGAAGGGATCCAGTTTTAGTTTTCTGCATATGGCTAGCCAGTTTTTCCAGCACCATTTATTAAATAGGGAATCCTTTCCCTATGGCTTGTTTTGGTCAGGTTTGTCAAAGATCAGATGGTTGTAGATATGTGGTGTTACTTCTGAGGCCTCTGTTCTGTTTCATTGGACTATATATCTGTTTTGGTACCAGTACCAAGCTGTTTTGGTTACTGTAGCCTATAGTATAGTTTGAAGTCAGGTAGCGTGATGCCTCCAGCTTTATTCTTTTTGCTTAGGATTGTCTTGTTTATACGGGCTCTTTTTTGGCTCCAAATGAAATTTAAAGTAGTTTTTTTCTAATTCTGTGAAGAAAAGTCAATGGTAGCTTGATGGGGATAGCATTGAATCTATCCATTACTTTGGGCAGTATGGCCATTTTCACAATATTGATTCTTCCTATCCATGAGCATGAATGTTTTTCCATTTGTTTGTGTCCTCTCTTATTTCCAGCAGTGGTTTGTAGCTCTTCTTGAAGAGGTCCTTCACATCCCTTGTAAGTTGTATTCGTAGGTATTTTATTCTCTTTGTAGCAATTGTGAATGGAAGTTCACTCATGATTTGGCTCTGTGTTATTGGTGTATAGGAATGCTTGTGATCTTTGCACATTGATTTTGTATTCTGAGACTTTGCTGAAGATGCTTATTAGCTTAAGGAGTTTTGGGGCTGAGACAATGGGGTTTTCTAAGTATACAATCATGTCACCTGCAAACAAAACAATTTGCCTTCCTTCTTCCTATTTGAATACACTTTATTTCTTCCTCTTGCCTGATTGCCTTGGCCAGAACTTCCAATACTGTGTTGAATAAGAGTTGTGAGAGAGGACATTCTTGTTTTGTGCTGGTTTTCAAAGGGAATGCTTCCAGCTTTTGCCCATTCAGTATGATACTGGCTATGGGTTTGTCATGAATAGTTCTTATTATTTTGAGATACGTTACATCCATACCTAGTTTATTGAGTGTTTTTAGCATGAAGAGGTGTTGAATTTTATCAAAGCCCTTTTCTGCATCTATTGAGATTATCATTTTTTTTTTTGTCATTGGTTCTGTTTATGTGATGAATTCCATTTATTGATATGCGTATCTTGAATCAGCCTTGCATCCCAGGGATGAAACCGACTTGATCATGGTGGATAAGCTTTTTGATGTGCTGCTGGATTTGCTTTGCTAGTTTTTTATTGAGGATTTTCACATGGTTGTTTATCAGGGATATTGGCCTGAAATTTCTTTTTTTGTGTGTGTGTCTCTGCCAGGTTTTGACATCAGGATGATGCTGGCCTCATCAAATAAGTTAGGGAGGAATCCTTCTTTTTCTGTTGTTTGGAATAGTTTCAGAAGGAATGGTGCCAACTCCTCTAGATATTGAGATTTTCTATGTAGGTAATAATGTAATCTGCAAATATTGACTTTCTAACTTCTTCCTTTCTGTTCTGTATTCCTTTTCTTTCTTTTCCTTTCCTTTATTTTCTTTTCTTTTTTCTTTATTTTTTCTTTTCCTTTCTTTTGTTTTCTTTTCTTATTGCACTGACCAGAGCTTTCAGCACTATATTGAATAAGATTGTTTGGGAGTGAGAGGTTTGCCTTATTCCTGTTGTTAGGGAGAAAACATCTGGTCTTTCACCATTAAGTATGATGTTAACTGTAGTTTATTTATAGTTGCTTTTTATTAGGTTGAGACAGTTCTCCTGTTCTTATTTTTTTGAGAGTTTCATCTTGAATGGGTGTTGAATTTTGTCAGATGCTTTTTCGGCATAAGTCAATATGATAAAATAATTTCATTCCTTTGTTAGTCAGTATAGTGGATTGATTTTCAAATATTGAACCAGCCTGGCATCCCTGGAATAAACCCCACTTGATTATGGTGTGTCATTGTTTTTATATATTGCTGAATTCTGTTTGTTAATATTTTGTTAACAGTTTTTATGTATATACTCAGGAAGCATATTGTCTTTGGTTTCACTTGTTTGTACTATTTTTAACTGTTTTTTGGTGTCAGGGCAATATAAACTACATAAAATGAATTTAGTAGTTTTTCTCTCTGCTACTTTCTGGAAGAGATTGTGTAGAATTCTTATGACTTCCTTTATTATGTGAGAAAATTCTGCAATGAAACTATCTGGGCCTGGAGATTTAATTTTTTGGAGTTTTAAATTTATGAGTTCACTTTTCTTAAAAAATTATAGGACTATACAAGTAATCTGTTTCATATTCTGTAAGTTGTGTTTTTGAAGAATTGGTTCATTTTGTGTCATTTGTCAATTTTTTGTCTAGAGTCTAGTATTCCCATATTTACCTTTCAATATCTGCAAGGTCTGTAATGAGATCTCATGTTTATCTCTTAATATTGATATCTTTTCTTTTTTTTCTTTGTTAGTTCATTAATTTTATTGAACTTTTCAAAGAACCAACTTGCGGCTCATTGATTTTTCTCTATTTTTTAAATTTTATTGATTTCTGCTCTTTATTAATTCCTTACTTCCACTTGATTTGTGTTTATTTTGCTCTTTCTTTTCTTTGCTCTTGAGGTTGGAGCTTATTGATTTGGGACTTATCTTCTTTTCTAATATATGCATTTAGTGCTATAAATTTCTCTCTCAAGTATTGCTTTACCTGTTTTTTTTTTTGGCAAATTTTGATATTTAATTTTAATTTAGTTTTATGTATTTTTAAAAATTCCCTGAGACTTCCTCTTTGACATGTGGATTATTTAGAAATATATTTAGTTTCAAAGCATTTGGAGATTGTCTGGTTATTAATTTTCAGTGTGATTCTGTTGCAGTTGGAAAGCACACTCTTTAAGTGATTTAAATTTTTTAAAATGTTGTTTTGTTGAAGTTTATTTTATGGCTCAAGATATGGCCTGTCTTGGCATATATCCCTTGGGAACTTGAAAGGAATGTGTGTTCTGTCGTTGTTGGGTGGCATGTTCTGTAAATGTTGAGTAGATTCTGTTGGTTGATGGCATTTTTGAGTTATACATTCTTGATATTTTGGCTAGTTGTTCAAGTAATTATTGAAACAGGAGTGTTGACGTCTCCAACTGTAATTGTGGATTTAACCATTTATTCTTTTAATTCTATCAGTTTTTGCTTCACATATTTTGCATTTCTGTGTTTTTGGTAATACATATTTAGAACTGCTGTGTCTTCTTAATGGATTGATTTTTTTTCATCATTTTATGGCATCTCTGTCTGTCTTTGGTATTTTTTTTGCTCTGAAATATATTTTTCTGAAATTAATATAGCCACTTCTGCTTTCCTTTGATTAATAGTTTCAGTATATATTATTTTCTATTTGTTTACTTTCAAACTGCCTAGACTGTTATATTTGAAGTGAGTTACTTACCAACAGAATATTGTCATGGTTTTTAATCCCTCCTGCTAATCTCTTTCTTTTAATTGATGCATGTAAACTATTTACTTTTAATAAAATTATTTATATGCTTGAGTTTATCTGCCACTTTATTTTTTATTTTATGTTTGTTCTCTCTTTGTTTTATTTTTCTGTTTTTTTTGTTACCATGGGTTACTTGTTTTACAATTGCATTTTATCTGTGTGTCTATGAGTGTGTCTCTTTGAATAGCTTTGTCAGTGGTTGTTGTAGGTATTCCATTATATATACATAACTTGTAACTGATTGCTCGTATAGTCATTTTACCAGTTTGAGTGATGTATAGAAATTTTAGCTCTCTTTATGTTTCATTACCCTCACTCATTTATAATATAATTTCTTGAAATTTTTTAAAACATACATTTAGGACACAAACTCTTTTGCTTCAATTTTGAGCTGTTGCTTCAATTGTCAAACACACTTTAGAAAACTCAAGAGGAGGAGGAAAGCTTATTGTATTTACCTTTTTTTTTTTTTTACATACTATGTTCTTTGTATCTTCCTGATGTTCCAAAACTTTTTATTTTATATTTTTCTTTCTGTTTAGAGGTCATTATTTTGCTGTTCTTTTAAAGTAGGTCTTATCATGATAAATTCTCTTGGTTTTCCTTTATCTGAGAATGTCTTGATTTCTCCTTCATTCCTGAAGGATGTTTTTGCTGGGTATACAATTCTATGTAAACAGCTCTTTTTGCTTTTGTCACATGAAAAATGTTTTACCACTTCTTTATGGCTTCCTGGTTTCTGCTGAGAAATACACTGTTACTCTATTTTTTTCCTTGCACTTAATGTGCAAGATTTTCTGTCTACTTTCAGTATTTTTTCTTTGTTTTTAGTTTTCAGAAGATTAATTATGATATGGCTTGATATGAAGTTAAAAATTGTTTTATCTTGTTTAGAGTTTCCTTAGATTCTTAAATCTGTGAGTTTATATCTCTTGCCAAATTTGGAAGGTGTTCAGCCATTATTTCTTCAACATTGTTTTTTAAGCTCGCCTCCTTTCTCCTCTCTTTCTTGGATGCTAGTGATACAAATGTTAGATCTTTTGTTATAATCTCACAGCTCTTTAAGTCTGTTCAACTTTTTTTTCTATCTTCTTTTTTGTCTACTTTCTATTTGTCACATTGGATGCCTTTTTTTCTGTCTTCCAGATAACTGATTCTTTTCACAGTCACTTCCATTCTGCTGTTTAGCTTATCCATTGAGCTTTTCATTTCCATTATTGTATTTTTTTGGTTCTGAAATTTCTATTTCTTTTTAAATTTTTTCCCATTTTTCTTTTTCTCTGAAACATTCTATATTTTCTTCATTTAAGTCTGTTCATAATTGTTTTTGTCAATGCTGCTTTAAAATATTTGTTCAGTAATTCTAACATCCTTATCATTTTAGTCTTGATATCTGTTCTTCTTCTTTTTTCAATAAATTGGAGATTTCTTTGGTTCTTGGTATAATGAATGATTTTTTACTGAAACCTGGACATGTTTGTATCATGTTCTGAGACTTGAATCTTATGTAACCCACCTGTTTTAGCCAGCTCTCTCTCACACTGCTTTGGCAGAGGGAGGGTGGCATCTTGTTACTGCCAGGTGGAGGTAGAAGTCTAGATTCCCCACTTGCCTTTGTTGACAGCTGAGGGGGAAGCTTCTTTTTTTTCTGAGTTGGGGGAAGTTCTAGCTTCCTATATGGTTTCTGCTGGCACTGTGGTCGGGGTGGTTTCATTACTGCTGGATGATGATAAAATTCCTGACTCCTCAGTAGGCCTCCTTTGATACTATCCCAATGGGGAAAGGGAAGTGTGCTTCATTACTTCCAAGTTGAGATGGAGGTCCAGGCTCCTCATTGTATGGTCTTCACTAGTGCTATGGAGGACCTCATTACTACCTGGCAGGGTTAAAATTCTTGGCTCTCAACTTGGCCTTCTCTGACACTATTCTGGTGTTAGGTGCCTCATTTCTGCTTGAACAGGGTAGAAATATAGGCTTCTCACTTAGCTTTTGTTTGGCATGGTTTGGGATGGGGCCACAGTTTTTTCTGTGATGTTTGACTGGAACAGAGAGATTATTATCTATAAGTTTCTGTCTTGCTAGACTGATCCTTTCTTTGTCCTTCAGCTAGAGAAAGCAGGCTCATCTTGAGGATTTTTTAGGTCTACATTCATTGATATTTCCAGATTGTAGGCTTCTTAACTCCGAGTCTAGGATATATGACACAGAATGGAAACCCATTGAACTCACTACTATATTGTTCCTTGGATCCTGAATATCTTTTTTTCTCTATCTTCTAGATTCTTCTGTGTTTGTTTTGTATATGATGTCTAGTTGTACTCAGTGGGAGAACTAGGAAAAGTACATCTATTCCATCCTTCTGTAGACAGAGGTCACCTCAATCATTTTTGAACTTTATTTTTAATGTGTCCCATGTGGCTCTTCTCTCTGCAGGTACCTGGAACTGGAAAGTAGTGGCCATCGGAATGAAGTCAGACTGCATTACCGCTCAGGCAGTCACCGCCCTCACACAGAAGTGTTTCCTTACATTTTGGCTGATGACAAGTGGCACAAGCTCTCCTTAGCCATCAGTGCTTCCCATTTGATTTTACACATTGACTGCAATAAGTAAGTGTAGTGTCCTCATTTTAGGAAATAGAAGATTCTGAGAAATGACTGTCTACTCACCTTCCTTCTTTGATGTTTCTTTTTTGCAGAATTTATGAAAGGGTGGTAGAAAAGCCCTCCACAGACTTGCCTCTAGGCACAACACTTTGGCTAGGACAGAGAAATAATGCACATGGATATTTCAAGGTATCTTCTGGCAAAAGTCTGAGAATGAAATGTAAATTCTTTCTAATGAGTTTCAGAATGTAGATTTTACTTTTTATGGTGTGAAACAAAACAATTTGATTTGTAAGTTAGAAAATTTGTGTCTATTTCTTTTTTTTAATAGTAATATTTTATTTAGCCAGCAAACATTATTTTCTCTTCTTTTTTCAGTGAGTTTAATCATTAGATATTACAGAAATGATCACAAGGCTGCAATCAGGGCAGTTAACATGTCATTCTTTGAATTAACCTTTCAAAGCAATACAAATCTAAAATGTTAACATACAAATAAACTCTCCACCACTGAAATATAACCTTTGATGATACTTCTACAAGGATGTTAATAGAGGATTGAAAGCTTTTTAGTATATATTATTCATGGTCTCCTTGTACTGCGGAAAGTGAGAAAGTAATACACATATGTGCACAAATCTGTCAAAAGAGAAAGCAGTCATAATTTATATCTTTTCCTTTAGTATGTACTTAGAGACAACACTTCATAGAATTTCGTCATTGGAGAGGTTCTAAAGGACATGTCATCTAACTTTCCATATTTTAAAGATGAAGAAATAAAGTCCAGAGAATTACTTGACTACAAGCCCATAGTGCAATCATTTTCCCCCAGTGACTATGACAGTCCCTACAACATGGAAGTGGCTCAGTGAATGATTACCAAATCAAACAATGATAAGTGATAGGTTCAACTCATAGATTTCAAGGTAGAGTATGTACCAGTGAATTTAGTTGTTTTCTAAGCAAAGTTTATAATTCTATAAAGGTGTTTTGGGAATGTATTTAAACATTGTCTGTTACCAGGAAGCCAGATACTTGAAATATATGATTCCATCTAATGGTAGCCTTGCTAGTCTTGATGCAGGGTCATTTTTTTCTCTTTTATTATACATAAACCTGCACAGAGGGGCAAAGTAACTTGCTGAAAGCCAGGCAAATAGTAAGTGACACAAATGGGAAATTGGTTCCATGCTTGCAAATCCTGAAACCATGTACTTTTCCCAGGTAAGGGATAGCAGATGTATGCTGTGAGTCCCAAATCTTGTCTGTATTTAATTGTGACAGTCTTTCCCATGGAGCCTGAGTGTGGCCTCAAAATCTCCACATGTCAATTATGTGTACAACTCTAGGGGTCATTCTCTTTATTGTAGTCTGTAAATAGCATCCATTAGAGTTGTACAGTGCACAAACTGTTACATAACTGTACACGGTAGCCTTGTTTTTATGTTGCTGCTTCTAAGTGATAAGAGTTGGTACACAATTTACTTCTTCAATCTAGGCCCAAGCACACAATGGATCCAGTAATACCCACACAGTAAATACTTAAATATTTATCATTCACATTGATACATGCTATTAATCAGATTAAACATGTACAAGACATAGAGACCAGTATTTGACTGGTAAATCTTTATAGGTACGTTTAAAATTATCTTGATATCATGTTGGTACTGTTATCCCTGTCATTAGATATTTCGTTTGCATTTTTTAAATGGATAAAGTAAAATATTTATTTAATAAAATATATAAAGGCCATGAAGAAATGGGGGGAGGGTGGCAGATAAAAGAGACAGCTGGATGTGTCTGACAGATCATTTCTGAACCACCATTGGCCTTTGCTTTAAGAGCCCAGCAAGCTGGAAGCTAGTTATAACTTAATGACTAAGTATGCATGTAAATTTTGTCTATAAACATGTGATAAAATTTTCTGTGTAAAACAGGTCATTTCCAACTGGCGTTTAAAAAATTATCATTGTAAACTTTCTGTACTCATAAGAACTCATCACTATATCTTGCTGTAGCAGTTTAATGAATCTATTGTCCTTTTTGAATTGAGAAATTAGTTTTAAAAGATCCAACTGAAAAATGAGAAATGCTCAAATGAGCATGCTTTCATGACTCAGTTTTTCTATTCTTTTCTTTCCAATAATTAAAGTTAATTTAAAATTGGTATCAATTTCAGAGTTGCTGAAGCTAGAAATTATCATCAGGTTGATTTTTTTAAAGGTCATTTTCAAGCCCGTCAGTGGCTAACTAAAAATAACTTCTCAAAACAACATAACTATTGCTTCTTAATTATATCTTGACATTTAATCTTAAGGCTTTAAAAACATTATCAATAAGAGAATACCTGGGTAATCATCTATTGTGCCTGATGAATTTCTTTCCCTTTGGTATGAAGTGGAAATAATATATTAACAAAGACTTTTTACTCAGGGATTTTAGTGAGTGTGTTCTGTAATATTTTCCTTCGTGAACTTCACCATTGAACATAATTTGAGCAAATGAAAGTAATATGTCTTTTTTTTCTATTTTTCACACACAGGGTATAATGCAAGATGTGCAATTACTTGTCATGCCCCAGGGATTTATTGCTCAGTGCCCAGATCTTAATCGCAGTAAGTCTATTTGTTCTTGCACTGTGGAGTTCCCATGTATTAGTTGTCAGCATAGACTTAACCAGATTGAACCCCTTATAAATGCATCTTGACCAAATGTAGTGTTTGTAATTCCAGCCTGTCCAACTTGCAATGACTTCCATGGACTTGTGCAGAAAATCATGGAGCTACAGGATATTTTAGCCAAAACATCAGCCAAGGTAAAAGCTACTCAAAAATACAGTGAGGAAGCTTAAAAATCCTTGATGTTCCCAATACTTCCTTTTATAACCATAGATTTTCACCTTCAAGGCTCTTCTTATACCATACTGTTTGCTAGGACTGACTCTAAATCCCTGCTTAAGGGAAGGCTTATAAATATTAAAACCCTAGCCATCCGTATAACAAATGATTCAGTAAATCAGGAATGAGGCAGATTACCTAATTTATACACTGTTTACTACAGGAGGATTTATTGTTTAGTTTTTATTATTATTTATTTTTATTTAGTTTTTCATTACAAGCAAGGAGGCAGGAGGACAGTGTAAAGAATATAGACACCAGAATTGTATCAAAGAAATGGTCCCATAAATGCTTTCTATCACTATGTTACAGTTCTGGGTTTATTTACTAATATCTTAAGCACATATCAGGTTTACCTACAATTTCACTAGACTTATAATTTTGTATAGTAGTTACAGATTACCTGATGGTTGTGTTGTATGGTGTATGATTTGTTTCTTATACAACACAAATTCCAAATTGTATTTTTTGCTTGAATAAGCATATTAATGAAATTAAACATTTTTCTTTTAAATGGAAAATGCTTCTCTGCATTTGAGTGATGTTGTTTTGAATTAACCTTTGATTTGTGTCTTATAAATTATGTTGTTTGTTTCTAAGGCAGGGAGCAAATTTATCACAAAAAGGAGAAAAAAAAACGTTCTTTAAAATTAAAGTCTTAAATATGTTTATGGCAAGTGGTTGATGAGCACAGCCATCGTTACTGCTACATACTTAAAAAAAAATAGATGCCTGCTGGAGTGTTTCACATTTCTGTGTTTCTGGAAGGATGAACAATGTAAAACCCCTTCTTTTGTGCCACAGCTGTCTCGAGCTGAACAGCGAATGAATAGATTGGATCAGTGCTATTGTGAAAGGACTTGCACCATGAAGGGAACCACCTACCGAGAATTTGAGTCCTGGACAGACGGCTGTAAGAACTGCACATGCCTGGTATGGCCTCTATTTGAATTGAGACTAAGGGAACTCAGATGCTCCCACTCTTTAAAAATTTATTAAAACAATGTAATCATGAAAATTTCAAGACCCATTTCCTCAAGACACAACACTAAAGTGCCAACAAACCTGGTCATATCTAAAGAACTGTATTGCATTATTAAAAACACTGTCTAGCTTCTAAAGATGATTATGGTTTAGGAATGCTATAAAGTTTATCAGTACACACATGAAGTTAGCAATTTAAATGAGGTAAAGTGATTCCTAAAGAAGACTATCCTCTTATCCTTAATATTTCCAGAGATTTTTCTCCTTTGTGTTTTCATGAGTGCATTTTGATGAAACTAAGTCATATGCAGCATTAAATATTGTGTCCAGATTGAGCAATATAAACAAATGATAGAGTTTAAATGATTGGGACAATCTAATAGTTTACTAATATGGTGGAATACAAATTATAGAGTTTAAATAAATGTGATTTTGCTAATTGCTCTCTAATGAAGTGGAATATTTTATTGCATTATGAGTTCAGAAATGTATGTTCATTTTCAAAGAAAAGTTCAAAGTGAGTTTGGTTTTAAACTTTTAAATTACACATGAACTCATCTGTTAAAGCTGTTTTTCTGGAAAGAAGTCAGACATCTATGTGAATTAGGCTTTTTAAAAAATTTCTCAAAATTCATCCAGTTTATTAAAAAACAGAGTATCTTGCATATAAAAAGATGAAAAGTCGTTCAGAACTGTGTGTGTGTGTGCCTGTGCACGCACACACATGCGTGCATGTGCGTGTGCGTGATACAATTTTTATTCAGGAACATGATATGTTCCTAAATTTTTAAAATGGGGAGCAAAAGTCAAATTGAGTAAAAGATGGAATGTGGTGTAGTGAAGTCAATAAAACGTCTGGGAAGCCTGAGCAGCCAGCTACCTGGGAGCTCTGGCCACCTTTAGGAATCAAATTCCTGATGGTGGTCTTGGCTCCAGTTTGGCGCCTCCTTGTGGTGATTGTCAGCACCACCTCCCCTCCTGGCAATGGCCTCTTCTGTTCTCTTCATACGAAGAGTTTAAAATTTAAGGAATGGATTCAAAAATTCTTGAAAACTACTAAACTCCAACATGGAAATTCTTTAAATATTGTTTCCTTTTCAGAATGGAACAATCCAGTGTGAAACTCTAATCTGCCCGAATCCTGACTGCCCACTTAAGTCGGCTCTTGCGTATGTGGATGGCAAATGCTGTAAGGAATGCAAATGTGAGTATAACTTTTATGATGAATACTTTCTTTGGAAAAATAAAGCTCTGTATTAATAAGCATTCACTCATCATTAGTTTAATTTAGGCAAGCTAAATAGCTTTCAGAAGTGATGGAAAAAAGGAAGAGTAATTTCTCTGTTTTGCTTGATTAGTTCTTTTCCATTTTAAAATGCTATGCCCCTATTCCAGTAGGACAATTTTTTCTTGGAGTAATCTATTTCATATAGTGATAGTAGTAGGAAAGATGTGTAAGAAACTTACCGGAAGGCATTTCACTAATTGTACTATTTATTGTAAGTGTCTGTGCTATTTATTGTAAGTGTCTCCCAAATAGATTAAGAATGGTCCACACGGCCACAATAACCAAGGAAATCCATGACACAAGTGGCCTTCAGCAGCAGAAGACATGCTGTCCCATTAGCCCAAACAACAGAAGTCCACATTATTATAGGATTGTCCAGTGTAGATAAGGGCCATGGCCTTCATTCAGGGAAAAAAAGGCTCACACCACCGTGTGTGGAAGCTTTTCTGCTTTTTAGCAGTCATTATATAGCAGTTCACTTCTGATGTCAGAAAATACTTTTTGAATCATCTGTAACTATCCTTAACTGGGTTCTAGATCATTCAATAAATAGTGGAAATAATTTCTTTATGTTTCTAATACTTTAAAAGACTTCACTTAAACCTTTGTTAAAAAGAGTATTTAAAAATTTAGCTATTTTTTTTCCACAAAGGAGTAGTAACATACATGAAAACTGAGTTGTTTTAAAGTTTGTGGAATATATAGAGCTCTGTAAATGCAAGTGTATTTATATGTATACTCTCAAAAAGACAAAGTGGGGATAAGTGCAGGGGGATGGAGAGAGAGAGGGACAGTAGCAATGTGCTACAGCTGCTGAGGGTGACAAGCTATCAGAGAAAAATCAGGAAGTTGCTTCATAGTCCATTGGTTTAACTCCCTCAGGAATGCATTTATATTTAATTTTATTAGGCTTTACATTGAAACCAATCCATCTCATAAAAGTGTATTAGCCTAGTCAAGTCGATTCAGTGGAACTAGGAAGGATTGAATACAATTTTTCTTACATGTCACTAGCTAATTTTCTTGGTGAGAAATAATCTGCATTTTTCTGGGACTTCTCTTAATAAAAGGAAGCTTGTGGTAATATCATATAGTTTTCTTTGTAGGTGGTTGGAGAGAGGAAGGAAGAAGGACCATATATACATATATGACTTCATATTCATAATACGATAGCAAGGAATCATAGTTTTTGCCTTAACTTCTCTTTTTTTTTTTTTTTTGAGATGGTGTCTTGCTCTGTTGCCCAGGCTGGAGTGCAGTGGTGCGATCTCGGCTCACTGCAAGCCCCACCTGATGGGTTCACGCCATTCCCTTGCCTCAGCCTCCCGAGTAGCTGGGACTACAGGCACTCGCCACCATGCCCGGCTAATTTTTTTGTATTTTTAGTAGAGACAGGGTTTCACCGTGTTAGCCAGGATGGTCTTGATCTCCTGACCTTGTGATCCACCTGCCTCGGTCACCAAAAGTGATGGGATTACAGGCGTGAGCCACCACACCTGGCCCTGCTTTAACTTCTTTTATCCTTCTTTCCATCCATAATTCTATGTTGTCATTCATGGATATGACAGATTTTCATTAAGTGTTGTCAGTGTTATTAGATACAGGTTGATTAAAATAACGGGCCATTGTGAGAGATTCGTCAGAAGTAAATTTCAATTCTGATCTTACCATTTGTCTCTGTTACCAGGAGTAAACTGCAGACTAAATCAGATTAATTCTTGAATTCTTCCCAATAAGCATGCAGTTAGACATAATGAAATGATAAAATATTTTGAGATTCATTAATGAAGAGTGTTTCGGGCAGTCTTTGGTGTTAATGATTGAAAACCAACTGTTTGCTTCGTATAGAAAATAGTTAAAGCTGGAAGTGAGTAATCAGTGAGCAGACCACAAGGTAATGGAAAAAAATAAAAAAGTCATAGGCTCTCATTAGATATGGCCAAAAAATAATAAGTATAAAGTGACTTTATCTTTCTGTTCACATTTAATGATATATAAGATAAGTACCATGGAATAGAGAGGGTTCATGCCTATGTTTGCTTGTTATTTTAAAGATTTGAAATTTTAGTTTTAATGAATTTAACATTTTACTAGAGCTAGCAAGAAATTTCAGTAAACAGCCATAGATATTTCCCCATAGGGAAATAAGCATTTAGTTCATACGGTGAATATTCTTAGAGGTTCTTTTTGGGAATGAGTCTCCGCAAAGCACAATTTAAAAATAAGTCACTGACAATATCCAGAAAACGTGCTTCTGAAAAGTCTTGTAGAAGACAAATAACACTTAAAATAAATGTAATAGTAATCCTTTGACTGACTTGCTTAAATAGTACAGATTTTCATATGTATTTACAGTGGGAGAAACCAATAGTTACACATACCTATGATGTCTTATGTGTGTGTATGTGTGTGTGTATCACCATTGCATGTGAGGAGAAACAGTCTTATTTTCCTATGTTAATTCCACAGTAGTGTCACTGTTAAAATTTATGAAAATCTAATTTTAGTGGAGTAGAAGTAAATCCCTATGTTTTATACTCTTTTAAATGAATATAAGCCCTCTTCTTAGACCCTACACTGATCCTATCTTTGAAATGCTTCTGCTCAATTGCCTTTTTAATGACAAAACACGATAAAATAGATTATTATTGAAAACTGTTTAAAGAGATTAATCACTTACTGTTTCTAAAGCCCTTGGAAGGAAAGCCTATAACCTAACTGCTGAATGTGACTCTGCCAAGATTGAAATGAACGAACGAAACACGTGCATGCGGCCAGTCACTTTTTGGTGTTCTTCCTTTAATGCTTTCAGGCTTGCTTCATCAGAGTTGTTTGCCAGTTTCTG
The DNA here is from genome assembly GCF_047675955.1 of Chlorocebus sabaeus. Taxonomy (NCBI): domain Eukaryota; kingdom Metazoa; phylum Chordata; class Mammalia; order Primates; family Cercopithecidae; genus Chlorocebus; species Chlorocebus sabaeus. Next base: position 42,283,399 of record NC_132914.1, on the reverse strand, counting down.
GGCAATCCTATTTGGCACCTTCCTTTGTACTTTCCCTCAGCAACTTCAATTCCAGCTCGTTATCTGAATATACATACTGGTGAATAGCAACAAGGTTGTTGTTCTGGGAAAGAAGTCGGAAGAAACCAAGCGTTTTCTTTATTTGAATCTACGTAAACAAAGCATTGGGAGGAGGGGCTTAATTTCCTGCCTGGACCATTAAAATAGTGTGCTGGAGTTAAACAGAGGATAAAATCCAAAGGCAGGAATGCCAAGGCCAAATCGTTAAAGCCATAGTAATTACAGCCATAATGAAGCCATATTGCTTCTGTAGGTTACAAGACACATACTTTGTGCCTCATTTGATCTTTGCAGCTCTATAAATAGATATTATCTCCATCTTCCTAATAAGCAGAATTCCAAGCCATTCAGGAACACGCAGTTAGAGGTCTCAGAGAAGTTCCATCTGAAAGTGCTGTGCTTTGACAGCCTGCTTTCCTTTTTTTTAAAAAAACCATCTGTTACAATTAATCTAAGTGATCTACTTTTATTGACCAGTAGCTAAGCTCACCAGAGGTGTTTTGGAATCCTAGTTGAGTCTTAGGCGGCAGAGTTTGCTTTCACCACTCATCCTCTTCCCTTTCAGTCACCATCTCCTCCACATCCTTTATCCCGGTCTCAGGCTGTCAACTAGCAAACGGAGATTTAGTGACACATATTCAAGATAGCTGTGGAAAATGGAAAGTATAAATATTTTAGGTGACTTCAACTCTGAAATAGAATTACGTCAAGATATGATTAAAGTACATAAAATCTCAACCCAGATTTAAAAAAAAAAGAATTATCAGAAAATAATTGATTGAAATTCTAGGAAATTGAACGTTACCAAAAGTCACTGAATTTATAAAACAATTTAGTTTTTCTGAATATTCATGCTATTACATGGATGCGTGCCTTTATTTATTTATTTATTTATGTTGATTGTAGATTCAGGCTTGTATACAGAGCTGTGCTTCACAGGAAAGGCAGTTGATGAAAATAGGGAATCTGAGGCAAATCTAAACTGATGCTGTAATGTCTTTCCTCCATTATCAGAAAGTTCTCAAATACAGGGAATGTGAATGTGACCATCAGAACTGGTTGGTATTTGCCTAGTAGCAACAGTTAAAGTGGTGTTTCCTCAGAGTCCAGAATTATATGAATAAATAAAAATCATCATTCTTTTGGTTGAGCAAGGTCAGAGTTTCATTATAATATATAGATTACACTTTAATTATATTAAATTAAATATATTAAATCTCTAATCTGTGCTGATTAGACATCAGATTATTTTAAACTTAATTTTAAAAGCAGTCTTGGTTTAGTTAAAGTGGACCTACTGTAATATCTTTGCATATTCAGTAGTTAATTCTGTGAGTTACAAGTCAGATTTTCTGGGTTTGAATTCTGACTCCACAACTTATTAGCTGTGAGACTTTGGTCAAATTGCTTAACTTCTCATGGCCTCAGTTGCCTCATTTGTATAATGGAAATAACAATTATATCTACTTCATAGGGTGTAAGCATTGAATAGGTAATAAATATAAAGTGCTTAGAACAACGTTAACTATTATTACTGTTTTTTATTAAAAGGGTCACCCATGTTTTTATTAAATTACAAAGTAGTGAAATGATCTTATTAGTTCATTGCTTTTAGATCTTAAAGCTACATAGGACTTCAAGGGTTTTTTGAAACAGCCATTTGCTTTTGGGAGGTATGGTTTCATTATCCCCATTTTATGGAAGAATAATGCCAGGTAGATTAAGTGACGTTACTAAGATCAAATAGTATGTAATACAAGGTAATTTTTTTCTCTCAAATTGTGTCCTGATTTCCCCAAGGTCATTCTCTTCCCCAATATTGTGGGCATATCTTAATCAAGGTTGAAACCCAGAACTAATATCTCAATATTATGTACTGATTTGAGTGTCTGGCTTCGTTACTCAGAATCATCTTTGTGAGACTCATCCATATTTTTGATGCGGATCAAAAATGTAGCTGCATCTCATTCATACTTATTGCATCATTGTAATGTCCATTGCAGATCAGTTTTACTTATTGCTGCGCATATTTTATCTGTGTTTATGTACCACAATTCAGTCTATTGTTGGACAGCAGTTAGGTAGTTTGCCAATTTGTGCTATGTAAAGAGTACTCCTAGAATAATTCTTTACATGTTTCTTGGTCTTAGTTATGTATGTATTTCTGATGGGTATATATTTAAAACAGTGGAATAGTTTGATCAAGGGGTAAAACTGTTTGACTCTATGGCAAAACCAATTTTCCAAACAGTTTTCCAAAGTGGTTATCCTAGTTTATTTTCTCACCAACAAGGTACGAAAATTCCAGTTGCCCCACACCCTCACCCACACTTGGCATTTTTAGTCTTTTTAATTGTAACATTCTGACAAATGATGTTGGTAAATGATATTGTGCCACAGCCCAGGTTTGTTATTTCCCAGGTGACTAACGAAGATGAGTGCCTTTTTAATCTATTTATGGGCTGCTTTCATTAATATTAAATAATAAAAAGTAAGAGTAAATATTTTGTATTTATACTTTTCCAAAGAACAATTTTCTTGCTTTTAGTAGAAGTAGGAATTTGGGAGGCTTATTTTATTTGCACATCAGTATAGATGATTCTAGTCCTGTCACCTTAAAATGCATAGCAAAGTAGGGGTAGTGGAGATTAAATGATTGCTGCTCAAGTACTTAGTGATTTTTAAAAATTGGATGATAATCTGATAAAATGGAATCAGAGATTTCTGAACATGTGTTCTTGACTTTTCAACAAAAATCAGCACAATATAATTTACCAACAATTTTTTTTTGTTCTTAACAGAGGGGGAAAACATAATTTATGTAGGCTATGGTAAAAAAGAAAATAATTTTGAAACAAAGTAACCAATAGACATAGTTGTTTTTACAATAATGCTGGGAGCCTGGGAAATATTCAGGATGTACTGGAGGTTCTCATGCATGAACACAATTATAAATTAGTTGATATGATAGAGACACGGGGGGCCACATGAACAGAATGCCAATATAGAATGAGAGGAATTATGTAATAATGAAAAAGGTAGAAGTAGCAATCAAAAGAAAGGTGTGTTGTTTTACATATCAGATGCACTGTTTTAAGAATATTTCTTGAAAGTCTGTAGTCAATAAGGAATTTTATGACACAGCAAAAAACTGAATGAGCTGAAAGCTAATGGTGTCACTGGAAATCACGTATCCAGCCTTGGTCTGGACCTTCTTTTCTCACTAAAATTACTTTAATTTAGTATTTGAAATAACATTGAATAAATCATAGAATTAGAACACTTTTATAATTCTATACGTATATGTGATACATGGGCAAGAAAAATAGTTCATTTGTGTATCACTTTAAGATAATGAGCTTCTGATAGGGAATGTTTTCTCTAAAGACAAATAGCTAAATTTATTAAAGAGAGATTTCATTAAGATAATCCTGTAGGCTTCCTAAATACTGTACTGTCATTAATTTTATCTTAATTAAAAAAATAAACCCTTTAAAAAGGCAGCTGGCATGCTGCTACCTTTTAAACATTATAAAAACTGATAAATGTCAAATCAGTGGAAAAATACAGAATTGGCAATATATTAATAAACTAGAATAATTAACAGTACAGCCTTCAGATTAATTACTATGAGACAGCATGTGATATATTTTAATGATCTTTAGAAAAATATAAATCTACTGTTAATTAGTCAGCTCATAGCAGAGCTGGAATGCCAGGGAAATGTAGGGCAGAATCACAGAGTGATTACAATGTCACAGTGACTTAGCTGTTGTGTCCTGTATTCTAGTCCTGGGTACTGTAAGTTGTTTAAGTCTACCATTCCTTCTTCCCAATTCTAGTACAGTATTTTTAATGCTTTAATTAAAAAAAAAGCATGTATATAATAAATATGCAAACCATGCAAACAGATATAAAATGAACCATAAAAACCTCCCTATTCTTTCTCCTCCAAACTTCTGGTTTTTGTGTATCCCTCCAGATGACTTTTCATGCATCTACTCACATTTCCTGTCTAGGCTTTTTATGTATTATAAATGATGTTAAGCATTTTCCTGAACTTTATTTTTTCTTAATAACATATACTGGAGATATTTTCATATTAAATAAAAAATAGTTGCATATTATTCCATTTAGTTTATTATTTTATTTCTTCCCTCTCTAAAGATATTTTGATGTTTCTAATTCATTTATATATTTGTTATGAGAAACAATATTGCAGGAAGCCATTAATGCATAATCTTGGTGCAGTCTTATGGCTTTATCTATAGAGTAAGTTGCTAAGGATGGAGTTGCTGTGTCAAAGACTACGACACTAAATATTGTCAGTTTTTGCCAAATTATTCTTTTTTTTTTTTTTTTTTTTGAGATGGAGTCTCGCTCTGTCACCCAGGCTGGACCAGATGTTTTCTTCCTTTGGCAAGGGAGCACCAGGTGGCAGTGCTGAGGGAAGCCTGAAAACAGCACGTTTCTCCGGGTTTCACTAGATCTTTAGAAAAGGCATTAGGGGGCTTTTTTTCTTTTTCCCCAGCAACCTTGACAAGAAAATGGCAATTAATGGGAGATATTTTAATGAGAGATAGTCAGTGGAAGGCCAAACGTTCTTGTTTTACCACAAACAATGTTGTCTGGTGCACTCATATAAAATTATTGTTAAAGTAATTGCTGTTCTGCATCTTCAGTAAATTCCACAGATGGCATAAGAATGTATTGACCTCCCCTTTTTTCTGATATGAAAGTGAGTTTTCCGGTAGATGTAACACGGATACTGTTTTCTGGCTCTAAGGCATTATACTGTGCCTATTTAATCATGTTTTATTTAAAAATAATAGAGTACTCAGCTTCTAGTTCTTCACTCTGAATTGCAATTTCTCTTCATTATTAAAATCCTTGAATAAATGTATTTTGTGGATTTTATTATTTTTCATGTCCCATTACACTTTCTCAAAAGAATTTCTCTGCACATATAATGACATTGCTTAAGTGTCCTAAGACTTTTCAGAAGAAAGCGTTATGCAAATTTGTCTGCAATAATAATGAAATCAAACTGTCTAGCACAGTTCTAGGGGACCAAAATGGGATTCTTTAGGTGATCAGAAGGCTAGTCCTCCTTCTTAATACCATAAGGTTTTGAAATAAGTAAGAGGATTTCAGATTTATACCAAAGCAAAAGAGCCATAATCTAGGTATCATTTATAGGAGACCCAATTTAAGAGAGAAGAAAAACAGGCAGAAAATGCAACTTTTTATCTCCAGCGCTGTTAAGTAATTGTTTTTAAAAATGAACTTATTTTCTTCTCAATTGAGATAATACAAAATGGCATTTTTGAAATAAGAATAGGGAAGAATGAGACATAGGCAATTTAAAGCATCTTTGAAGTTGATTTTGGCAATTACATGGAAAGTAGTAACTCCGACACCCCAGCTGCACAATGAAGGTAAAGGGACAACATAGTTCCCATTGGAGAATAAAGCCGTGGCTTCCATGTCCTCAGCCAAATGCACAAAACCACAACTCAGCCACACTGGCCTCTCCAGTGGCTACCTTGAAAATGGTGTGTGGCCTTCAGTTTTCTGTCTGTATTTATAAATGGTATAAAATTATTATAGATTAGGAATGAAATAAAACATAATGATATGGGAGCTTAGTATGAGGAAGGGACAGAAAGGAATTCACTTTTTCAGTTTAGAGATGGTTGTGATAAAGCAGAATTCAAATGCATTTCTTTTTTTTGTTTTTGTTTTTTCTGATACGGAGTCTTGCTCTGTCGCCCAGGCTAAAGTAGAGTGGCACGATCTTGACTCACTGCAGCCTCCACCTCCTGTAGCTGGGATTACAGGTGCCAACCACCACGCTCAGCTAATTTTTGTACTTTTAGTAGAGATGGGGTTTGGCCATTTTGGCCAGTCTGGTCTCAAACACCTCAAGTGATCTGCCCGCCTCCGCCTCCCAGAGGGCTTGGATTACAGAAATGAGCCACTGCTCCCCGCCAATTCAGACACATTTCAGTTGAAAGATGGTTGAGATGGAGTACAGTTTAAGCACATTTGCTTTTATGCAAAAGCTGGCCCCTAATTTAAAAATATTTAACTATAAAAAATACCACATGAAATTGCCTTAAAAATTGTTCCTGGAGTTGGTGGTGGTAAGAATGGAGCTTCTTCCAGTTTAGGAATGTTAAGCTGGTAAAGTATTTGTCAGAATAGCTGCTGCAATCCCACTCTGAGCCACAGTATATATTTCACCTATATTATATACTTAGATTTTGTTTCTAAATGGCAACAGCTCCTGTTCACACCCCTTTCACCCCAGTTGCTAGAATGTTGTCTATATTAGGGAACTGGCTACATGGTCTCTGGAATTTGGGTTAAACCATAGGGCCACATCAGGATTTTAGGATTTAAGGCTCAGATCTGGAGTTATTGATTGTTTTATACTTTCGTTACATTGTGAGTTTAAAAAAAAATTCTCAGCTGCCTTCATAATGGCCCTCACTTATAAATATTATTGCAAGTTATAAAGAGATGTCTCACAAATACTTGTGCATCAAACTCAGTAACCCAGGAAAGATAATTTGAGGTCCATATAGCACAATAGATAATATGCAGATATAATATTTATGATTTTAACCTTTGGAAAGTGACCTCCATGATCCATAACATTGGTAATTTTGCTGAGACTCAAATTTTTTTTTTTTTTTTCAGACAAGCTGTAAGGTCTGTATACAGGAGCATGTCCCTTAGCTCAGTGCTGCTTAAATTTTAATGGAGATAGGAATCATCTGGAGATTGTGTTAAAATAAGAATTCTCAATCAGTGTTTCAGGGTGGGTCCTACAAGTTTGCATTTCTAACCAGTTCCCAGGTGAGGCGAACACTGCTGGTTCGTGGAACATGCTTCAATTAGCAAGGACTCAGTGAACAGGTGTGCATCCCTGACTGTCCAGGACCTCAATACTGCTTTTTTTTTCTCTCTCTCTTTTTGATCTTAAGTATGCAGTAAGATGTCAGGATATGTTTTAGGGATATTTTAAGCTGACATTTTAAAAGTGTGAGAGCTTAACAAGAATCATCTCTCTTGTTTCTCATAATGGCTCCCAATTTACAGATGAAATTGAAGCTTAGGGAGGTTACTTCTCTTGTCTGAGATAAGCCAGCTAGTAAAGTGGCAGCATCACAATTTAAACATATGCAGTGTTTCTTGTGCACTGTCTCATACAATTTGCAACATATTTCATCAATGGAAATAGAAAATTAGTTTAAATGGAGAATTTAAAAAGTTTGTGATGTTCTGGAGATATCAAGGACTTTAATTATCCATATGTTCAATGGTTATGTAAGTACTTAGGAAATGTGATTTTATAATAGTTATTTCTATATGATTAGTAAGAGAAGAGAGAAAAATCAAAATAAATCTTCTAGTATTTCTTCTTAAAATGAAATGTGTAGGCCTATTATTGAAAGCACAACTTTTCATTACTTTGTAAGACTTCATACATAGAATGGAAACCATCAATTCTGGGATAGTTCAGGAAGACAAATTTCAAAAGCAAATGTCTTCTGGTTGGATTTTACGTGTTCTTGGTAAATAAAGAATAGAGAAAACACACTGAATTAAAATTAAAAGTATCTATGTAAAAGGTTTAGACCTACCTTGATTATTAACTGGAATTCTTAAAAGTCAGTGATCATGTGGAATTCTTCTTTGGTCCCAAAAGCTTTTTGAAAAAGTTTTCTTTACATTTGTATTAGATGAGGTCTTTTTCTGAATACTTGTGGAATAAATCACATCTGTCTAATTTCCCAGGCCTTTGTAGCTTGGTGTAGTCCCATAAAATCGTTTTAGTTTATGCTGGGTAGTTCTGCTGAGAAAGACTGTGCCATCTCAATGCTAAATTAAACTGTTCTCTTCCAACTTGTTAACTATTGGTACTCCACATACATTGAGTCTTCGGTTTTTTATTGTAAATCGTGTAAGGATAAGAAGATTAGTAAAAGCAATACAGCATTAGAAAACTTTAGGACAATGCATTTTCCATAAGCTTAACTTCTCTTTTCTCCTTTGTAAAAATTCTCCCATTAATCCACCCTCTTAGAATTGTGCTCTGTACCACTTGATTCTTGAGGTTATTTTAAAGATGGTGATTTACAAGGAGTTAGTGAGCCCGCACAAATATATCTCATGATGCTAAAAGCAAGTGTTTGCAGATGGCCCTGGATATTCTCTTGGTCTTTGTTTAACCTAGTCAAGCCTTTTAAACCAGTTTTAGGATCTTGTAATTTACTGTAGCATTATTTGTAAGAAAAAACAAACCAAGAACCTTTTGTTTGTTTGTTTGTTTGTTTGCCTAAATCATTATTATTAGATTTAGGAAGCTAATCCTTTATTATGCTTTGAGAAAGATGAAAAAATGCAGTGATAACATATTATTTTCATACTATTTTGTGGGTAAGCATCATGCTTTTAAACCAATAAAAAAATGAGCTTTCTTGACCACAAATTAGGACCTTTTACGGCAAAGCAATATTAATAATTCACCCATCTATGTTCATGCTTATAGTCTACCTCCACCATTTCTCAGGCCCTGAATCTCAGAAAGGTCACTTTTATTTCTTAGTTGGAAAGAAGGGAGGGAGTGGGCTGGTATAGAACAAGATGCACATTGTATTTGTTCACTGATTTCTTTAATGTATTAATGTCTCTTCAGACCACAGTTCCTAAATACTGAAGGACTTAGAGCTGGGGGAGACAATCAGTAGAATATGAAGTGGGATGTAAGAATTGGATTAACTTTCCTGGCTGAGTTTTCCATGTGCCTAGGAATGAATTTAGGAGCTGGAGAATATTTCTTGAAATGATCTACAAATAGTAATATGGAATGATTGTTCTAGGCATATACAAATTAAGTGAAATAAAGGTGAAATGAGTGTTTTACCACCAAATCTCTTTTCTGTAATCATGTAATGATCAAGTATGCAATGCAATGGTGCAGTATTAAGGTGTTGATAAAGCACTGGAAATAAGCAAAATTCTACCATCAGGGAGATCAGGGAAGGTATTCCTGAGAAAAAGATGTTGGAGTTGAGTTCTAATGAAAAATAGCATTTAACTAGTGAAGAGGGGAAAGAGGAATGTGTAAGCTGAGAGACTGAATATACAGAGGCTCTGTGTAGGGAGGTGTCATGTTGTGAATGGTGGCAGAGGTGACTGCTGTGCAGAGAGTCATAATATGAGTTTCAGCTGGAGAGGTAGGATGGGGTTAAATTAAGGAGTTTTATTATTACACCAAGGGCAATGGGTTGCTGGTTACACATTTTAGGCAAGGCAGGCCTGTTTTTGAAGTTATACAGGGAAGAAATGATGGTAGCTTCATTAGGTGGAAGTTATGGGAAGTGATTAGGTTTTGGATGTGCTATATTTTGAAGGTAGAGCCAACAGGAATTTTAATGGTGAGAAATTAGTATGAGTGAAAGAGAGGAGTTGAGGATGATTACAGGGTTTTTGTATCAAGGAAGTAAGAGGACAGAGTTGCTGATACCTGAGATTGGAAAGGCTGGTAATTGAGCTGGATTTGGAGAGTGACTAAGATGAAGTTAAATTTAGACATGTTATGTTTAAGCGGTTTGTTAACCATCTAGCATTTCTGTTGTCTAATTTGTTATGTTCCCCTTTTCGTTTCTGATTTGTTCATCCTGAACAGGATAGAAAGGACTGTCCTTTCTAAATTCTTTATTTTGTCAAGAATGTTGCAAACTTTCACTCAGGGTGAGTTAAGACAATTTCCAGATTTTGAATAGTTTGAGGATAAAAAATTCCCCAAATGATCTAGTTATCACACAAAACATATGAGAGACTACCAAAAATTCTCAGCTGGGACAGTCTCTTTAGATTGCACTGAAAACAGTGATGAGTTTTCATATACTGTGTGTGTGTGTGTGTGTGTGTGTGTGTGTGTGTGTGTACTTTCCTGTATCAGAAGAGAACTTTTCGCCAGATGAAACAAGCTATGTTCTACCAGATAAAGTATTAATGTCCCTAACTAATGTCCCCATATCCCTTCTACTTTTTCAACCCAGTTCCCACAGTGCTACTGGATCATCTATCAAAATTATAATACTTAATCAGGTCATACTGATACTTAATCAGTTTAAAACCCTTCAAACACTTCCTAATGCTTTGAGGATACACATCAAAGTCTTTCAGATTTACTGTTCATTTGTTTCAAGGTTTCACTATTATAAAAATACTGCCACAGTATTTTTCAGGTCAGTATTAAAAAGGGGAATTTGTAGGTTGAACATTGTACAAAATATGCAAAATTTTGGCACATATTACCATATTGTTCTCAATGGTTTTATCAATTTACACTTCAGGAACATCTGAAAGTGCCTGTTTTTTCAACACCCACACCAGCACAAGGTGTTATCATCATTAAAAAGAAAATCTTATCTAGTTAGATGTATAGTATATTGTATCTTTCCAGTGTGACTTGAACACAGTGAATGGTGTGGGATCTAAGTAGAGTATTTTGGGATAAGGGTGGGTAGAGAAACAGTGACCAGATAATGCGGGCTGTTTTGGTGATTTAAAAGACTTTGATATTTATCCCCAAAGCATTAGGAAGCATTTGAAGGGTTTTAAACAGGAGTATGACATGATTAAGTATTATAATTTGATAGGTGAGCCACTGTGGGAACTGGATTGAAAAAGCAGGACGGTATATGGAAACATTAGTTAGGGACATTCATGCTAGTCCATTTAACAGAGACTACAGTTTGGGATAGCAAACGACTGTGGAATTGGAAAGAAGCAAATGAATTCGTATATATGAGAGGTAGAATAGGTTGCCTATAGTAATTGGATTTCAAGGACTGAGGGAGAGAGACATATCATGGATGAATTTCATATTTCAGACTTGTGCAAAGTGGATGGATGGCTATGATGATTATACTATTTATTAAAGTAGAGAATACTGGAGGGCAATTAGGTTTTGAGTTCACTTTTGGCCATAAGGAGTTTGAGATGCCCATAGACATCTAAGAGGAAATATTGAAGTTTGATGCATAAGTCGGATGTTTAGAAAAAAGGTCTGAACTGGAGCTATAAATGTGGGAGTCCTTTGTGTAGATGTTAACCAGAGCCATAGGAATGATCAAAGTCACTTAAGAAGAGAATATATTGAGAGGAAAAGGGAGCAAGGACCAGTCCTTGAGGCACTCCTACATTTAAAATCTATAAGAAGTGGAAGAACCTGTAAAATAACATGAGAAAGAGTTGCCAGAAAATTACACAGAAAATCAGAAGTATTATTGTACCAAGGAAGCTAAAGGAAGAGTATTTTAGGAATTAGGAAGTGATACATGGTAACATAAGGTGCTAAAGGGACATAAATGATGCTTTTAACATTTTTTATGAGATTCAGAATGTGGAGATGGTTGTCTTTTTGAAAGCATTTTTGGTGGCCTGGGAAAGGACGCCAGATTAGAGTGGCTGTGGGGAGTAGGGGGGAGAAGGGGTGATGCTTTTCACAATACATTTGGCTGTGAATGGGAGGAGGCATGGGGTAGTTACTGGATGCATATGTAGGGCTCAGGATTTTTAAAAAATATTTTAAGATGGGAAGGAATAGGAAGAGACAATATTTAAATGCTGATGGCATGTATTCACTAGCATTTGAGAGAGAAAAAGAGAGAGAGAGGGAAAATGAGAGAGAAGGAGAGAAACGTTGAACATATAAGAGAGGAATTAACTGATGGTGTAAATAGAGTAGAAAGCATAGGATTCAGAGCATAATTGAAGGATTCGAACTTTGGTAGGAGAGGTGACACCTCCTATGTAGAAACAGAAGGGAAGGAGAAATTGATGGATATTGATGCAGCTAAATGTGTGTTTGATGGAAAGGAAGTTAAAGGAGTTGAGTCTATGTCTGACAGCTTTTTTTTTTTTTTTTTCTATGAAGTGAGACCTAAGGTGAATTACTGGAGAGAAGAGGCAGAGTCACAGGTGAAGTTAACAATGTACTGAAAACAGCCTATGAAAGTTTTGAGGCCCCAGATAAAGTTGATAACCAGAAGTTGTGCTATTCATCCATCTGGTCATACAATTTGTCCCTAACCGTTTACAACCCAGATGTAAGCATGAGAAAAGTAGATTGATTCATACATCGTTAGGATTTTGATCTCCAGACAAAGAAGTTAATGATGGTATCAAAAACTAACTAAACTTTGAGACTTAAAGATATTTATATTGGATAGAGAATAAGGTAAGGATAGTTGAGGGCTCATCAATAGGGAGAAAGTTAGTTCATATGGAACAGGAAGCACTGACAAGGTTGAAGAATAAATGCAGTGGGAATAGTTGAGGAGGCCAACTGAAAGAATAAGGAGCTGGAATGGGAAAGTAAAATGTCTGATTGAGAGCTTTTAGAGGTGGAGTAGTTTTAAGTGATGACAAAACTGTGGCTATACAGGTAAAGTGGAGGTGAGGGGAGATCCAAGGAGTCAAAAGGCCAGGGTGCAGGATAGGTCAAGCACATTGATGTCAGAATCATTCAGAATGTTGCAGACATTGTGACGGAGAGATTGTGACCCAGATTTCAAAGTCAGCAATGAATGAAGGGGAGTGTCTACGAATGTGTGTGTGCATGTGCACGTGTGTATTTAGTTAGGAAATTGAATAACAGGAACCTCAAAGGGCAGGTGTTTTCTGTGGGGGTAGAAAAGTGACAACTATATCTTCTGACTCTGAAGTACAGATGTGTATTTCATGGTATATATGAAGTATCCATGGTGGTAAAAGAATTTGCACCTACCATTTGGGGACACCAAGGGTCATGTGGTGTTCTTGCTGGAATAACAGGATCCAGGGAGAGCCAAAAGGCCAAGAGGTTGAAGCTATGGAAAGGGTAGAATTAGAATTCCAGAGAACTGAGTGAGTTTGGCAGTGAGGAGGAGGTTGGTAGGATGTGTGTAGTTATGTGAAAGGAGAATCACAATGCATTGGAAACGTTAGTGTTCAAAACGAATGAATGGATCTAGTTCATTGGGCTGGTTCACAAAGTGGGGGAAAAGAAGCAAGAGATATTTGAGTTTTTGTTGAGTTAACTGCCTCACAGAGTTGTCGATGGTAAATCTTGATGGAAAAAAATGTGGGTTTGCAGTGCTTTTCACAGTATTTCATATTTTTCATTGCTGAGTGAATGGATTTGTTTATACTTTTCAATAGGTTATTATTTGCACAAAGGAAAGCTATTGATTTTGGTCAGCTTGTTTTATAACTCAATTATTGGTTAAGTAGTTACTCAGGGTTTCTCTTTCCAGGTAGTCAATCATATCTTCCATAAATAGCAGTCATTTTATCTTTTTTCCAATATACCTCTAATCATATTAATTCTAACAATACTGGTGCTTCTAGGAATCCCTGGCATATAAAGTCTTTGGAATATCACAAGGACTGTGGTCTAGGTTAAAACTAATGAAATTTAAACCGGGATGATGGCAGTGGAAATAAAAGAAAAGGAATGGCTTTAGTAATGTAAATGCTTTGGCATTTGTGTGAATGTAGACTACAGAGGAGGGAGCTGATGATGATTCTAACATTTCCATTTAGGTAACAGAGAAACAGAAGGGTGATGTCTCATGTTTTACCTTTAAGTATAGGATTATTAATATTTCCATAGAGTAAATGTTTGAAAAAGCAATAACTGGGTCAGAGACTATCCATCATTGTAATTCTTTTGCCACAAACTACCAAATTATATCCAGTTATACCAGATTTGTTAGCATATTTCTTCACCAACACTGAACTTCATACTTTAAAATAGTGTTGTTAGATTGATAGGAGTAAACTGGTATCTTGTTCTTCCTTTATGAATTCTTCAAATAGCTTTAAAATAGCTTTCCCTGTATTTCCAAATGTTTCCCAATATTCTCTTAATTCTTCACTTGATATCATTTTAATGTTTAAATACATTTGGGATTTATCTTTGCTTATAATATGGAATACAGAAATGACTTTTCCACTTCAAAGTGTGAGCTAGTTTTTGCAACTCTAGATGGATTTTGAAAGAGGGAAATGTGGCCTAGGACGGGTGTGAAACAAAAATTTAGCCATTGAAAATATGTATTCATTAGGCGAAAATTTAACAAAAATATTCCTTACAAATACATTAGGTGCAAACTCCTCACCATGATATTTAAAGTTCTAAACCAGCAATAGAAAACTGGCTGCAACCCAGCCATTGTAATACTAGTTCATATTTACAGAATGCTATGTACCAGCCCTGTAGCAATCATTTTATATATACAGATTATATATATTACCTCATTAAATCCCTAAAATAGTCCTGTGAGGTGAGGATTATTATTATTCCCTGAACAAAATATTAAAAATAGGGCATGTGAGGTCAACACAGCCAAGTCCTAGGCCATTATTTATATGGCATTTCACTGACCTACTCACTGTTCCCCAAAAATACTTTGCAGCTTACCCATTCCATATTTTACTTTGCTGCATTTTGAGCCACGTTGACAATATTGTGGATGGTAAAGGCAGAGGGGAAAAAATAGTAAAAGGAAAACCAGTTAGAATTTATCCAGACGTTCTTTTATCCATCCATTCAACATATACCTCAGTGTTCCCATGTACTAGGCAGTAGTCAAAGGGCAAGGGACAAGGTAGGGAATGAAAGTGATAGAAATCTCTGGCCTGAGTAGAGCTTACTCTCTGTGGGTGGATGGGAAGTAATAAATGCTAATGATGCGAAATTGAAAGTACCATGAAGGAAAACAATCAGGATAAGGGTGGCTTAACAACATACATAAGTTTCAGAATTATAGACTCCAGGAGGGAGGGAGAGAAAAAAGGGAACACAGGAAAATATGAAATGTTACCTTGGTCATCAATACATGTGGATTTTTAAGCTTATTATCAGTTCTTGCTTTTTATGTTTTACAGACATGCTTTTTGAAAATGAAATGAAGTTGAAATGTAATACATACACAAATTTGTATAGCTAAATACTAGATTTTAATGAATATTTTAAGAAGGAAGATAAAGTATGATTCAAGTTTCCAATTAAATATATGTGAAATATATATCAAAGGCTCAGATACTTTCAGCACCTGAGCCACTCCCTTGAGGCCATCATTTCTAAAATAGAATATAAAGAACAAAATATCATTGAATGAAAAAAAAACAACTAAATTAGTCTATAAATGTCTTTAAAGAAAAAATGATTCATCCAAAACCGAAACAGCATATATTTCTGCTATTTCTTCGTTCCCCCTTCCACTTAGTCTGTAATTATATTTCAGCTCCTATTACCCTGTCTCTCATCCCTTAATGACCCCAATTTTCTGATTGGTTCCCTTTGACTTCCACAGAAGCCTGTTTAAGCATTCAATGAATTCTTTATGAAATTCTGTGGTAATTTAATCTTCTCTGTGAGGTCCTTTCAGAAGCTTTATTCTGCTCGTTTGGGCTGAAAGACTGTTGCTAAATCCTGATTTTTATTTTTTCTTCTGACAGTAGTACTTTAGGGAGAACCCAAACACCTTCTTGAATATTGCCTACTCTTTTATAATGACTCTTGCTATAATTTTCTTTTGATATTGGATTACTTTTAGAAATGCAGAATTTCAGTTAAGTCATTAACTTAATTGCATTCACAAAAGATAACACAACCTGTTATTTTCATTTTTCCATTTAAAATGTGTTCCTACTTGCTATCAAGACTTATGTTTCTGGGTATGTGTGGTATATTTATTGTATAGAAACATAACAGGAGGTTTTCCTAAACGCTTTGACCCGCACTGTTGTTCTTGGCTGCTGTGAACCTGCGGGAGTGGCAACTGAGAAAAGAATGAAAAAGATTTCTTTTCCATGAGCAATGGTCACCTGAATCTGGTGAATTTTCTGGTAGTTCAGGTTCCCAGTTACTTCATGTTCTATTAGTGAAATTTTAGCCTTGGTAATCCTTACCTGTTCATAGAATTAACTGATTTTTAGATTTGCTTCATTTTGCTTGCTTTACATAATATGGCCACATGAAAGCCTATAAGCTTATAAAGCCCATAAAACTTCTTGTTTCTTGTCAGTGAATCCTCCAGCATTAATGTATTAGGAAACATCTACCCTCTTATGAAAGTCTCCAAATAATTTGTCCTAACATGCAATTTTAAAAGAATGTACCTTCCTATCTGTCTACCTGCTAGGTAATTATGGGCTTCCCTGAACAGCATCTGCTGCAGAGACCATAAAGAAACATACTTCCCCTTTTCATTTGATCTTTAACAGTACATATTTGTTAACTTTATTTTATTTTTGAAGAATGTAAAGGGAAAATGTAATCTCTGCTGGGTGGTTTTCTTTCTCTTTGAAGAGTGACACTTTTCTAGTGCTAGTCTTTGCAGAGGAGGGGACATTTCTTGCACTGCATATTGCAATAAGCTTGTTGTATATACTATGTCTTTTTATATGTTCTCTCTCTTTCTCTATGTATCTTGATATATGTACCTTTCCTAATTTATCCTTTTTTCTCCCTGCTAGTTTCCTGGTTTACATATTTCTTCCCTTGTTCATAATAATTACCTTGTTGTTGAGAATATTTTCCAACATTTCCTCCCTTTTATGCGCACTAAGTGACAGATTTTACATAGTGCACAAGATAGTGCTTCTTACATTGTGTCCGTGTCTTTTTATGGTGTTATTTGCCCTTCTGCATAATTACATTTTGAGTGATGGCATCACCTCTTCTCTTCTCATGTCACAGTTTGCCATTGCTGTGCCTTCAGTAGACCCCTCTCCTTTCCTGCTCCGAGGGGGACTTCACCTCATTATTCGTGTTAGCTATGCATAATGGCATCGTGGAAATACATGTAATAATTCTCAAATAACATCAATTTTTTCCTAGTCTTTCTTCTAAGGAGTTGACAAAATAGTTTCTTCTATAAAAGATGGAAATGTTAAAAGAAATAACATGTGTGAGCAAGAAGAGGTGTCATCTGACACCTGCTTCAGTGCTGCAGTAATTTTTGATGTGTGCTACATATGTCCAGGTTGGGAAATGCCAGAAGGAAAGGAAAATGGCCAAAATTATATTAAATAGAATCAGGAAAAATAATAGGGTAATGACAAAAATTTGCATTCTTTCTTACACATAGAAGTGTACTTCAGAAAAAGGGTGAGAATGTTGAATATGTATAAGTAATATTTTAAAAAGCTGATAATGCATTATGTATCTTCTCACCTTTACAGTAGTTCCTGCTGTACTGACTTCCCAAGGGAAATTTCTTTGGCAGTTTGCCTTTAGCTAAACCTTTAGGGATAGACTGAACTGAAGGAATAGACAGTTTCAAGTGGGTCATTACCTGCCAATCTTTGATTCAAACCCTTGTCAATTAATGAAGCATCAGACTTAGTCCTTTTGGAGTCATCTTTTTGTTGAGAAAACTGATCTCATTGTGCAAGGCTAATGTGGCATGAGTGATATTAATTTAATACTGAGATCTCTGTATCAGAATCATTTTGCCTTTAATAGTCTCTAAATTATTTATGAGTGTGTGCAAATTTCACTATAATACAATTCCCATGAAGTGGAGAAATAATAACTTTGCTTTTTCTTGGTCCCTTCCTCTCTCTTTGCTAGTCATTAATAGTCCCTCTTTGGCATTTGATTTTATTATTTGAATACTTAGTTTGGAAAGTTGATCTTAAGTTCTGACTCTTTTAATTTGGTAAATGGATACATCTTTTCATTGCTTTCATACTGTCCAAGTCTGAAGAATTTGGTTTGTGTAAGCCAAAGCTGCCTGGCTCTTTCTAATCCTATTCAATAAGCAAAGTATTTAATTTAATTATGGTCCCATGGAAACTAAGCGTTTCGCAACACTCAGTCATTTACATGATTCCCTTTTATGCCACATTATAGGTATAGTGATCATGATAGAGCCAACTCTGATTTATTTAGGTTTGATTCATTTGCATGAATAATAATTAGTGTTGTAAGTATTAAAGAATATATAACAAAGTCTGTTGAATACATTGGACAGGATCTTTATATTTATTATTTCTGTAAAACATAAGATCATGAGGAAATGCAAAAGAAGTAGGGATTCCTTGTCTATAAAGGTTAAAGGGTAGGCCGGGCGCGGTGGCTCACGCCTGTAATCCCAGCACTTTGGGAGGCCGAGGCAGGTGGATCACGAGGTCAGGAGATCGAGACCATCCTGACTAACACAGTGAAACCCTGTCTCTACCAAAAAAACAAACAAACAAACAAACAAACAAAAAAAACTAGCCGGGCGAGGTGGCGGGCTCTTGTAGTCCCAGCTACTCAGGAGGCTGAGGCAGAAGAATGGCGTGAACCCGGGGGGCGGAGCTTGCAGTGAGCTGAGATTGCACCACTGCACTCCAGCCTGGGCCACAGAGTGAGACTCCGTCTCAAAAAAGAAAGAAAAAAAAATTAAAGGGTAGAGAAAAATAATACTCTTACCAATGATTTAGAAAAGCAAACCTACTGTCAAAGCTCCGAAATTTTGTTGTTGTTGAATACATTTCAGACACAAAGAAATATAAAGGAACACTTTTGTTTATATATTAGCCTGTATGAATACTAATGTTATTTATATTCTTAGATTACAGTGTTGACAAATGAGCACATCAATTTGAAGTTTCTGAAACAGGCTAATGTCACTTCGGATCTTTTGCAGGCACCAAGTGCTGCTAATTTACTCTGTCTACATTTTGTAGGGGATGTTTCTCCTCTGATAGAAAAAATCATTTTACAGATGATATAACTGAGAGTCAGATAAGGGACAGTATGATGTATTGATTAAAAGCCTGGATTCTGATGCAAGACCACTTGCCTTTGAATCTTTCCATTACTAGTTTGGTTAGTCAAATGAATTTATCGGTAGAATCAGTTGACCGTTGAACGGTGTGGAGGTCAGGGACGCTGAACCCTGTGCAGTCAAAAATCCACGTATAAATTTGGACTCCCACCACATTTTTTTGACAGTCTAATGTTAACCAGATGTCTTATTGATAATGTAAACAGTTGATTAACACACATTTTGTATGCTATATGTATTATATACTGTATTCTTACGAATACAACTTAAAGGAAGCTAAAGAAAAGCTTTAAGCTTTAGCTTAAAATAAGCTAAAGAAAAGAAAATGTTATTAAGAAAATCATAAGAATTAGAAAATGTATTTACTATTTATTAAATGGAAGTGGATTATCATAAAGGTCTCCTTTCTCATTGTCTTCAAATTTAGTAGGTTGAGGAGGAGAAAGAGGAGGAAGAATTGGTCTAGCTGTCCCAGGGGTTACAAAATGGAAAGAAAATTCGTGAATAAGGGGACCTGTATAGTTCAAACTCATGTTGTTCAAGGATCAACTGTACTTTGAAACTGTACTTTGAAACAGTGCCTGGTACATAGTAAGCTTCATGTAAGTGTTAGCTATTATAATTGCTATATTTTTTTATTATGATATGACCTCTGGTGAATAAACAGATTACTCCTATCAGTAATGGATCAGTTTTATCTATTACCCGTGTGTTATTGCCATGACATATGCTGTGTTTCTGGTGTTCCATTTTGTAGCCTGCCCTGCCTCTCCCTAAAATTCAGAGGCACATGCAGAAAAATGGGACTTGTATGAATTTTAGACTTTCCTTCAGTATAGCAGAGGAGACCTGCATGCCAACTGGCAGAGAAGAAACAAAGTCCCAAACTAACATCCCCATTCTAGACTCTTTTTTTTTTTTTTTTTTTTTTGAGACAGAGTCTTGCTCTGTTGCCCAGGCTGGAGTGCGGTGGCACGGTCTCAGTTCACTGCAAGCTCTGCCTCCTGGGTTCACACCATTCTCCTGCCTCAGCCTCCTGAATAGCTGAGACTACAGGCACCCGCCACCACGCCCGGCTAATTTTTGTATTTTTAGTAGAGATGGGGTTTCACCGTGTTAGCCAGGATGGTCTCTATCTCCTGACCTTGTGATCTGCCCGCCTCGGCCTCCCAAAGTGCTGGGATTACAGGCGTGAGCCACTGCGCCGGGACGACTCTTTTTTTTTTTGGCTCTTGAATTTATACTTTTTAACCGTATAGATACCTTTTTCCTTTTTTTTTTTTTTTTTTTTTTTTTTTTTGAGGCGTAGTCTCACTCTGTTGCCCAGGCAGGAGTGCAGTGACACAATCTTGGCTCACTGCAGCCTCTGCTTCCCAGTTCAAGGAATTCTCCTGCCTCAGTGTCCTGAGTAGCTGTGATTACAGGTGCCTGCCACCATGCCCAGCTAATTTTTGTATTTTTAGTAGAGATGAGATTTCACCATGTTGACCAGGCTGGTATCGAACTCTTGACCTCAAGTGATCCACTCACCTTGGCCTCCCAAATTGCTGTGACTACAGGCATGAGCCACTGTGCCTGGCTAAAACTATGTTTATTGATACTGAAATTTGAATTTTCTATAATATAATTTTATATCATAAAATACTCTTATTTTAATTTTTTCCAAACATTTTAAGATATGGAACTATTCTTAGCTCCAAGACTGTACGAAACTGGGTAGTGGATAGATTTGGTTTCTGGGTCATAGTTTGTCAACCTCTGAGTCAATTCCCAGGGCTACTACAAGCTATTTTGACTAAAGAAATTCTAATCTACATATTTGTATATGTGCTAGAAACTTCACATTTCATACCATTTAGATGTATAGATAGTATTTTTTTTTCTCTGAAACTGCTTTTGGAAAAATCCCACAGGCTCTTGCTTGTATTTTTCATTTTCTACCTTGGTTTGGTAGTAAAGGATACACACATACACACACAGGTATTATTGCAAATTATGGTAAGTGCAATATAGGAAAAGTCTAAAGTGCTATGAGAGGCAACCCTTGGGACTTACTTTACACTGGAATTCAAGAAGACTTTGTCTAAAAAAGTAACATTTAAAATCAGAAGGATGAATATGCAGAATATGTATGTGTGTGTATGGATATGTGTGAATGGCAGTGGAGGAAATCATTCTAGAAAGAGGGATAAAGCCTCAAAGCCATAAAGAGTTTGGACTTTAAATTCCAGTATTTCTGAATCTTTATAGTCCATGAGTGGGAGGTAGCACTTTTTTAAAATTAAAAATATAGATATATGTGGCTGGGCGCGGTGGCTCAAGCCTGTAATCCCAGCACTTTGGGAGGCCAAGGTGGGCGGATCACGATGTCAGGACATCGAGACCATCCTGGCTAACACGGTGAAACTCCGTCTCTACTAAAAAAAAAAAAAATACAAAAAACTAGCCGGGCGAGGTGGCGGGCGCCTGTAGTCCCAGCTACTCGGGAGGCTGAGGCAGGAGAATGGTGTGAACCCGGGAGGCGGAGCTTGCAGTGAGCTGAGATCCGGCCACTGCACTCCAGCCTGGGCGGCAGAGCCAGACTTGGTCTCAAAAAAAAAAAAAAAAAAAATATATATATATATATATATATATATAGAGAGAGAGAGAGAGAGAGATAGATATAGATATAGATATATGTATACATTGCAAAATGATTCACTTATTCAGCTTATTAACCTATCACCTTACATATTTGCCTTTTTATGATCAGAAAACTTAGGATCTACTTTCTTAGCAAATTTCAAGTATACAATAATTACTAACTATCATCATCATGCTGTACATTAGATCTCCAGAACTTATTCATCATATAACTGAAAGTTTGTATCCTTTAACCAACATCGTCTCATTCTTCTCCCTCCCCCTGACCACACCCCATGGCAGCCATGGTTCTAGTCTTTGCTTCTATGAGTTTGACTTTTTTAGTTCCCATATATAAGTGAGACTATGCAGGATTTATCTTTCAGTGTCTGGCATATTTCACTTAGCATAATGTCCTCCAGGTTCATCCATCTTGTCTCAAACAGGATTTTCTTTTCTTTTTTTTTTAAGGTAAATAATATTCCATTGTGTGTATATAATCACATTTTAAAAATCCAATTATCTGTCAGCAGACACTTAGGTTGTTACCATGTTTCTGTATCTTGGCTATTGTGAATATTGCTGCAGTGAACATAAGAGTGCATACCTCTTTGAGATATTTATTTCATATCATTTGTTTATATATCTAGAAGTGGTATTGCTAGATCTATGTTCTGATTACACTTTTCTTTATTGAGAAAACGCTTATGATGGAGGCACTTGGTTACTTGCTTGAGATATGAAAATAATAATATAGTTCTTCTCTGTACGTTTATAGTTATTGAGGGGCAGTAGACTACAGTGTAATAGCTGAGTGCTGTGTTAGAGATGTATTAAAGTGTGTGGGCTCATAGAGCAGAGGAAACTTCCTTTGTTTTGGGAAATCAGGGAGGGCTTCTCAAAGGAGTCAGAGTAAATTAGAACTTCATTTGTTCTTTATGAAGTCTTTCTTGACAAGTACCAACTAGTTTCTATGACTTCCTTATTTAGTCTGTCATCAGCTGGTCTGTATGTTTGTCTTGTTAATGTGTAGTCTGTCATGCATTTCTATTTTTTTGCAGCCAACCTTTTGCCCTTTAGTTCTCATTTTTATCTGGGTTTTAATTAGATCATGAGGGCCTTAAGAACAAGAATTCTCTCTTGGTTGGATACCAGGGGAAGGTATGCAGAATGGAGAGGAAGGCTTAGTTTAATAATTAAATGACAATATGGAATTAATGAAGAGCAAAACCCGTGTATAATGACCAATAAAAGGTAGAAGAATGATTCTCTGTGGGCCAATACTCATCTGATGATGCAGGTTGATCACAATTATTGTGCAGCCATGTAACAATACTCTGAGAGCTGGACTTATGTATTTACCATGGGGAGATTATTACAGAGCAATAAGAAGTATGTGGCAAAAACCAATTACAGAAAAAGAAATGATTTGGAATTAAAATAACACTAATAATATTCTTAGAGATTTTTTGCTTGAAAAATGAGAAAGGAATTTGGGAGGAGCAGGCAAACAAATGAGAAATCTGCCTATTAAAGAGGCATAATTTTATCAACTAAGAACAAACAAGTGTTTTGTTTATTATTAAAAATTATTGATTGTGAACTAAATGTGTGCGTGTTGAGACTGTCCCAATGATTACAATGGCCAATACTGCTTTATTCTGATCAATTATGCATGACCAAGAAAATGGTTATTTAGCAGCTAGACATGAGGGACTTACAGAAAAATAAAATACTCGAAAATTGAACATACTTCATGTTAATCTGAGCAACTTCACTCTGAATATTAGAAAAGTATTAATTTTAATATAGTATGTGGTATTTATTTTGAATTTTTACATAAGTTTTACAAAATAGAGGAATATTACCTATAAATATTTTGATAAAATTTGAATATCTAAAAATAATCTTTTTATGTAACTACAGTACTGAAAATAAATCAAGACAGTAAATCAGATTAGAGTAAACAAATGTGAGAATATTTACGTTATGATAGTTGCAAAAATGCATACATTTATAAAATAAATTAGGACATTTTCTATTATTTTTAATAAAAATTAAATTTATGCTTGCATATATAGGTTTGAAGGCAGTATTACCCTATGTATAATTTGTCTTTTAACTTCACTGAGGGAGACTAAGTTTAGGTCAGACATTTGCTGATTCTATAATTCTTATATAAAATTACTTTCAAATATTCTTTGTGAAATATTCACAGTATAATTATTGAATTTAAAGTTTAATTTACGTAGTTACAACTAGGTGAATTGATTTCTAATAGTAGACATTTGGGGGTAACTTCTTTTCTGGTTTCTTTCAGTATATTGTTGAATTTTTCAGAGCCACATGTTAGCAAAGCCTGGCTTCATTAAGAAAGTACACATGTACAATTCTCATGTTTACTCATGATTTCTGTCTTTTATTTTTTTGCTTAAGCAAGGTTAATTATACATATATATATTTTTTTAAATTTTTACTTCTTCCTTTTTTTTCTCTTTTTTTAATTATTATTATACTTTAAGTTCTAGGGTACATGTGCATAACGTGCAGGTTTGTTACATATGTATACTTGTGCTATGTTGGCGTGCTGCACCCATCAACTCGTCAGCACCCATCAACTCGTCTGGCCACTATTTAGTCTCCTGCTGTTATCTACTTTGCCCTTTAGAACGCTAGAATCTTAGTTTTTGCCTTGTAGTTTCTATGCAGCAGGGCCTTGGCAGGGCTCTAGAATATTTTTGTTTTAGCAACCCTTTAAAAGAGTTACCCAATTTTTTTTTTTTAATGAAGAATTAACAGCTTGTTTTTAATTTTAATTGACTTATTAAAATTAAAAGTTTTATTGCTTATTAACCTGAACTTTGAGTCTCTTAGTTGTCGACAATTAAGTGTTTATAGTCTTCTATTTTCAATTAATTAAAAAGGTGAAAATGAAGAATGGAATTTCCTATTTTGCATAATAGCTAACTTATTTGAACCTCGTTCTTCTAACAGCAACTAACAAAGGAGGATAAAAATATTTTTTAAAATTCTTAAAATCATTTAAATGATAAAAATAGTAGCAAGGGATTCTCAGACCAAAACCAAGGAGAAATCCAGAAAATAGAATACAGTGAAAAAAATCAGTGGAACTGCTTTTGCTATGAGGGTCTTTTTCTTCTTGAAAATTTCAGCTTTTCTTTTGATAAATTCATGGGGCAAAGGGGACAGAAAAAAAAGTGAAGCACCTATAGTAGGAGGAAGCATTCAACAGACCCTCATCACAATAAGCTGGAATTCCAAAACCGTGTACCTTCATGATAAGGGCAAGTTAGGAGTAAACAAGATGTTGCATGGATTTAAAGCCCAGGTTGCGGTTATCTCAGTTTTTCAGGGAGACTCAAGCCTTGGATTTCATTGACTTTTATGTATTAGGCTTTGGTGAAAGATAATAAACATCCTTCCTGGAGAAGTCTTTCTTTATCCCAGACCTCAAATTACTTTTAGAAATATGGTTTCTTTTTACTACTACTAGGCATCCAAGGAAACAAAACTATAGAATAAAAACTGGCAGAAACAACAGACAACAGAAACAGACTGCAAAAATGTCAAGTTAGAATTAACCGACCGTTAATATAATACAAGTGAACTCATTAAGTAAGGTAAATCTGAGTATATCTTCTGGGAACAGGAAGACATAGGATCTAGACACAGTAAAGTGAACATTCAGAAAAATTGAAGACAAGAAAGTCTAAATCAGAGCCAAAGGCAATATTAACTTCAAAGGAATAATGAATAGACTAATCATACTAGCTTTTCAACAGTTGAAACCAGAAGAGAGTAGTTCTATCCCTTCCTGAATATATGGAAGGAAAATGACTTCTGAGCATGAAATCTATGCTTAATAAGAATATCCTTCAAGAATGAAATAAAGAAAAATATTTCTGAAAAGTAAAAATCTGAAAAAATGAGTTCTAAATAGTGAGTAAACCTAAGTAAGTATTGATAGAATAAGATATAATTATCCTTATCCTCATAATCTTACAGAATTTAGAAAATGTATGGAAATTTAAAAATACAACAACAACATTATAGAAGGGGGAATAAAATATGTTAAAATATTTTAAGACACTTCTATTATCCCAAAGGACCCTAAAGTTATTGACTAAACTTAGTTTTTTATTATTTAAGAATAGAGTGTTAAATATCTAAACTGCTGAGTATAAGGGAAAATTGAATGAGCAAAAATGATTAATTCAAAATAAGTAAAAGCAGGGGGGACAAAAATAAACAGCATAAGCAGAAAAAGAGAAAGCACAAAATAAGATGGTTGATTTAAAAATTGAATATATTTATTGTTAAATTAAATATACATAGACTAAATAATTCAGTTTCAAAATAAGTATTTTCAGTTTCAAAATAAATATTTCAAAATAAATATTTTGAAACTGGATTAATGAAACTCAGCTCTAAACTGTTTAAAAGATACCCATTTAGGAGATCGAGATGATCCTGGTTAACACAGTGAAACCCCATCTCTACTAAAAAATACGAAAAATTAGCCAGGTATGGTGGCGGGTGCTTGCACTTCCAGCTACTCGGAAGGCTGAGGCAGGAGAATGGTGTGAACCAGGGAGGCGGAGTTTGCAGTGAGCCCAGATCGTGCCACTGCACGCCAGCCTGAGTGACAGAGCAAGACTCTGTCTCAATAAATAAATAAATAAATAAATAAATAAATAAATAAATAAATCAATAAATAAATAAATGAATAAATAAAATAAAATAAAAGATACCCATTTAAAATATAATAATACAGAAAGGTTAAAAGTGAAAGAGCAGTAAAATATAGACCATGCAAAAGAAAGCTATTTTTCCCTGATAAATCAAAGTAGATTTTAAGACAAAGGCATTACTAGAATTACTTAATAATGATAAAATTTTAAATTACTAGGAGGACCTAGCAATTTGAATTTGTATTTAATAATATAGCCTCAAAATAGATTTAAGGAAATTGACAGAATTACAAGGAACAATGGACAAATACATAAAGTTGTAGTAATTGATAGACTGTGAGCACACAAAATAATTATTAGTCATACGGAGCACTTGAATGTGATTAAACGTCCAAACCTAATAAACATATTTAGACCATTATACCCTACTGTGCAGCTTGCATAAGCCTTTAAGCACCCATGGAATATTTATAAATACTGATTTTATACTATGCCATAAAGCTCATTTCAACAAATTTCCAGGAACTGAAATTATACAGAATATGCTGTATGACCACAATGCAATTAAACTAGAAATCAGTGGCAGTAGATGCTAAAACATTCCATACTATAATTCATTCAATTCCTTCCTTCTTTCCTTCCTCCCTTCCCTTCTTCCTTGCTTCCTTACTTGCTTTTCTTTCTTTTTTATTTTTGGATAAAGAACACATGGCATGAAATCTGCCCTCTTAATATAATTACAAGTGTACAATACAGTATTGTTAACTATATTGTCTTCTCCTCCTAGCCCCTGAAAACCACCATTCTATTTTCTGCTTAGATGACTTTGACCCCTTTGCATACCTCATATTAATTGGGTTCATGCAGTATTTGTCCTGTTGTTACTGGCTTATTTCACTTAGCATAATGTTCTCAAGATTCATTCATGTTGTAGCATATGACATGATTTCCTTCATTTTAAAGGCTAAATAATATTTCATTGTATGTATATGCTACATTTTCTCTGTTTATCCATCCATCAGTGGACACTTAGGTTGTTTCCACCTCTTGGCTATTGCAAATGATGCTGCAGTGAACATGGGAGCACAAAAATCTCTTTGAGATTCTTATTTCAATTATGATGGAAAAATACCCACAAGTAGGATAGCTGGAGCATATGGTAGTTTTATTTTCAATTTTTTGAGGAACCTGTATACTGTTTTTCATAGAGGCTGCACATTTATATTCCCAGCAACAGTTTCCAGTTTCTCCACATCCTTGCCAACACTTGTTATTTTCCGTTTTTGTTTATATTTGTTTGTTTTTGATAATGACAATCCTAGCAGATGTGAGGTGATGTTGCATTGCAGTTTTGATTTGCATTTTTCTAATAATTAGTGATGTTAAGGATCTATTCATATACCTATTGGCCATTTATATCTCTTTTTTGGAGAAATGCCTGTTCAAATCCTTTGCCCAGTTTTTAATTGGGTTATTTGTTTTTCTGCTATTGAGTTGTGGGAATTCATTATATATTTTGAATAGTAACTCCTTATCTGATACAATTTGCATATTTTCTCCCATTCCGTAGGCTACCTTTCATTCTGTTGAGTGTTTCCTCTACTGTACAGAAGTTAATTAGTTCGTTGTAGTCCCATTTCTCTATTTTTGCTTTTGTTTCCTGGGCTTTGGTGTCATATCCAGAAAATTATTGCCAAGACAAATATTATGAAATTTTTTCTATTAGTTCATGTAGGAGTATCTTAGTTTCAGGACTTACGTTTAAGTCTTTAATGCATTTTGAGTTGATTTTGTGCATGGTGTGAGATAGAGGTCTAATGTCATTTTTGTGTTTGATATTGTTTTCTCAACACAGCTTGTTGAAGAGACTGTCTTTTCCCCATTGTGTATTCTTAGCATTCTTGTTGGAGATTTGACTATATGTAAGTGAGTTGATTTCTGGGCTCTCTATTCTGTTTCATTATCTGTGTTTAATGCCAGAAAACCATACTGTTTTATGTACTGTAGCTTTGTAATGTGTTTGAAAGTCAGGAAGTGTGAGACCTCCAGCTTTGTTATTTCTCAAGATTGTTTCAGCTATTTGGGGTCCTTTATGGCTCCATATGAATTTTAGCACTGTTTTTACTGTTTCTCTAAAATATAACATTGGGATTTTGATAGTGATTGCATTAAATCTGTACATTGTTTTGGATAGTGCAAACATTTTGACAGTGTCTTCCAACCTGTAAACACAAACTGTCTTTTCATTTCTTAAAGTATTTTTAAATTTCTTTCAGCAGTTTCATAGTTTCTAGTGTACAAGTCTTTTGCCTCATTATTTATGTTTAAG
This sequence comes from Chlorocebus sabaeus, assembly GCF_047675955.1. Classification (NCBI taxonomy): domain Eukaryota; kingdom Metazoa; phylum Chordata; class Mammalia; order Primates; family Cercopithecidae; genus Chlorocebus; species Chlorocebus sabaeus. Next base: position 42,254,825 of record NC_132914.1, on the reverse strand, counting down.
TATTTTATTATTGATGCTATTGTAAATGAGATTATTTACTTCTTTTTCATATTGTTCCTTATTAGAGTGTAGGCACACAACCGATTTTCATATGTTGATTTCATGTCCTACAAATTTGCTTTATTTGTTTAAGAGCTTTAACAGGTCTTTTGTGGAATCATTAGGGTTTTTTCATGTAAGATAATGTCATCTGCCAACAAAGATAATTTTGCTTTTTCCTTTCTGATTTGGATGCCTTTCATTTCTTTTTCTTACCTAATTTCTCTCACTAGGAGTTCTAGCACTTTGTTGAAGAAAAGTGCTAAAAGTGAACAAACTTGCTTTGTAACTATTCATAGAAGAGAAGCTTTTAGTTTATCACTGTTGAGTATAATGTTAGCTATGGGCTTTTCATGTATGGCTCTTATTATGTGGAAGTACATTTCTTCTATTTCTTGTTTGTTGGGTGTTTATTAATCATAATAGGATGTTGAATTCTGTCAAATGCTTTTTCTTTTTATATTAAAATGGTTATGTGATGTTATCCTTTGTTCTTTTAACATGGTGTGTCATATTGATTGATTTTCAGATGTTAAGCTATCCTCACACCCCAGGGATAAATACCACTTTATCATGGTGTATAATCCTTTAACTGTGCTGTTGAATTGAGTTTGATAGTATTTTGTTAAGGATTTTTGCATGTGTATTTCTCTGGGATACTGGCTTGTAGTGCTCTTTTCCTGCAGTGCTTTGTCTGGCTTTCATATCAGGGTAATATTGGCCTCATAAATAAGTTTGGAAGTGTTTCATTTTCTTCAACATTTTGGGAGGAGTTTGAGAAGGATTAGAATTAATTCTTCAAATATTTGGTATTATTCTCTGCTGAAGTCATCTTGTCCTGGGTTCTTCTTTGCTGAGAGATTTTTGGTTAATGAATCAATCTCCTTACCAGTTATCTATCCATTCAAATGTTTTAGTTCTTTATGATTCTGTCTTAGTAGGTTGTAGTGTTTCTAAACTTTATCCATTTCTTCTAGGTTATTCAATTTACTGGTGTTATAATTATTAGAAGTAATGTCTTATGACCTTTTTATTCTGTGTATTGGTTGTAATGTTTCCTGTTTCATTTCTGATTTTACTTGAATCTTCCCTTTTTTCCTTTCTTTGTTAGTCTACCCAAAGATTTGTCAATTTTGTTGATCTTTTTAAAAAACAACCCTTATGTTAGTAGGTTTTTTTTTTCTATTTTGTGTTTTTGTCCTCTATTTCATTTTCTTTCTGCACTAATCTTTAATATTTTCTTCCTTCTGTTAACTTTGAAAATAGTTTGTTCTTTTTATAGTTCCTTGAGGTGTTTAGTTAGGTTCTTTGAGATCTTTCTATTTTTAAATGTGGGCATTTATCCCTCTAAACTTCCCATTTTTACTGCTTTTGCTGTGTTTCATCAGTTGTATTATGTTATGTTTTTATTTTCTTTGTCTCAAGGTATTTTAACATTTCTTTTTTGATTTTTTAGTTGATCAATTTACTATTCAAATGTGTTACTTAATTTCCATATTTCTGTGAATTTTCTGGTTTTCCTAGTGCTACTGACTCCTAGTTTCATTCCATTGTGTTTAGAAAAGATACTGGTATCATTTCATCTTCTTAAGTTTGTTAAAACTTGTTTTATGATATAACATGGTCTATCCTGGAGAATGTCCTTGAGAAGAATTTATATTCTGCTCCTGTTGTATGGAACATTCTATATATGTCTGTTAGATTCATTTAGTCTATAGTGTTTTTCAAGTCTTCTGTTTCCTTATTGATTTTTTTTGCTTGGATCTTCTATTCATGATTAAAAGTAGGGAATTGAAATGTTCTACTATTCTTTTGTTACTATTTCTCCCTTCATGTCTATCAGTATGCATAGGTGCTCTGATATTGGGTATATTTATAATTGTCATATATTCATGGTATGTAAACCCTCTTGTCTTTATATAATTTCCTTATTTATCTCTTATGTGACAGTTATGAATTTAAAGTATATTTTGTGTCATAGAAGTATGATTACCCCTTCTTGCTTTTGGTTATCATTTGCATGAAATATATATTTCAAACATTTCACTTGCAGCCCATTTATGTCATTAAATCTTAGGTAAGTCTTTTGTAGACAGCATACAATTAGATCTTGTTTTTTTTTTTTTTTTTTTTAATTCATTCAGCTATTCTCTGTTTGACAGTTTAATCCATTTATTTTTAAAGTTTTTATTGATAGAGTAGGACTTAACGATTGTCATTTTGTTAATTGTTTTCTGTTTGTGTTGTGGCTTCTTATCCTGTGTTTTCTCTTTTGTTGTCTTCCTCTGTGTTTCATTGATTTTTTTGTATGTGTGACATGCTTTTGATTCTTTTCTTACTTTCTTTTGTGTATCTTCTATAGGAATTTTTTGTTGTTGTTACCATGGGGCTGACATAAAATACAGCAATCTATTTTAAGTTGATAACAACTTAACTTTATTTCCATTCACCTTTTTACTCCCCTCCCCCTGAACTCTTTATCATTGATGTCACAAATTACCATTTTTAGGTGGCATGTCCATTAACACATTTTTAGTTGTTATTTTTATATTTTTATCTTTAAGTTACATACTAGAATTTAGGGTGATATATACACCACTGTTGGAGTATTACAATATTCTTTATTTGTCTATATATTTACCTTTACCAGTTAACTTTATACTTTTATATACTTTTGTGTTGCTGTCTGGTAGTTTTTTCATTTCAACTTTAAGGGCTCCTGTTATCATTTTTTGTAAGGCAGGTTGAGTGGTGATAAATTTCATCAGCTTTTGTTACCTAGGAAAGTCTTTATTTTTTCTTAATTTTTGAAGGATAGTTTGGCTATGTATAGTATTCTTGGTTGGCAGATTTTTCTTCCAACACTTTAAATACATCATTGTACTCTATTCTGCCTGCAATGGTTCCATTGATAATTCTGCTGATAGTCTGATGGAGGTTCCGTTGTACATGACCAGTCACTTTTCTCTTGCTTCTTTTGAAATTCTCTTTGTCTTTGACTTTTGACAGTTTGATTATAATGTATCTTTGTGTAGCTTTGTTTACATTTAATCATGCTGAAGTTATTTTGGCTTCTTGAATGTAGATGTACATTTCCTTTCCCAGATTTGGGGAGTTTTCAGCTATTATTTCTTCAAACAAGCATTCTGCCTTTTTCTATCTTAGTCTTTTTGGATCCCCAAATGCATACATTGGCTCACTTCATGTTATCCCGTAAGTCCCTTAGGCTTTCTTTATTCTTTTTTATTTGTTTTACTCTTTGGTCCTCTGACTGCATTTCAGATGTGCTGTCTTTCAGTTTGCCGATTCTTCTGCTTAATCAAATCTACTGTTGAACTCCTCTAGTGGATTTTTCAATTCAGTTATTGTATTCTTACATTCTAAATATCTGTTTGGTCATTTAAAAAAATTACTGTCTATTGATGTTCCAACTTTGTTCATGTATCAGTTTCCTGAGCTCATTGGGCAGCATTATGATGGTCATTTTGACTTCTTTTCAGGTAATCATATGCCTCTGTTTATTAAGGTCAGTGTCTGTGAGTTTATTTTTTATTTTTTTATTAGTATGAGCACAATTATAGGCATATAGTAGCCATTAAAGTAATAATTTTATGTGTGTGTGTGTGCGTGAGAGTATGAATGAGAACATTTCCACAGTATTCTTCTCTATAAATGTAGTAGAGGGGAAATTCATCTATATATATAATAGCATCACTGAAGACATGAAGGATTATGGGAAGCCTTTTTGCTTCTTATTTAATTCCAGAGGCATTTGGGGGTAATGTAACCAAATTTTCTTTTGATTATTTATTATTGTGAGAAGGTTACTTATGGTGATAATTTAACTCTTAATTTACAGAGTTAATATAATGTGTTTAACATTTTAACCTTGATGTTTCATTTAGCGTAGCTGTCAAAAACTTCTACTTAATTGCCCCAATGAGAAAAATTATCTGAAAAGAATAAAATACGATATTTTATTTTCATATGATACAAATATTTTCATCCCAAGGTACAAGTACAGGTGTATTTAATAAGGCTCAATCTCTAGTCCTACAATAAACGTGCATTTCACATGTTCTCTTTTTCTCTCTTCCTCTCTCTTTCTGCTTTTCTCTCTCATTCTGCCTCTCCATCTCCCTCTTCTTCTCCATTTTTTCCACTTCTGTTGCTTTTATTGCTCTTTTTGCAGTCATATTCATAAGCAAATTATTTAAAATTTAAGAAGCATCCAGAATAATTTTGGTCTGATTCTTATAGCAACCTGTGCATTACTGAGTGGGATCATCTAGGATTGAGATTTACAGTAAAACCTCCCTAAATTGACTAGTTGGGTGAGTCTACACCTGTAATCCTTAACACTGGTCAGACTTTACAATCACCTGTATTCTCTTGAAAGATACTGATTGCCTAGGTCCCTCTCCTAGATATTTTGATGTAGTTGATTTGGGTTCCACACAGGTATTTTCAACAATTTCCCTGTGTGCAATTTTTATGTGCAAGTCCAGTTGATAATTACTGATCTATAATCTTGCTACTCTAAGTATGATCATTGAATAAGCAGCATTAGTATCCCTTGGGACCTGGTTATATATGCAGAATTTCATGTCTCACTCTAGATCTACTGATCAGCATATACATTTAGATAAGATCTCCGGTGATTTGAGAAACATTCATTGACAGTTTACATTGGCTCTGTTAAAAATTAAAAGAAATCAAGTAAGTTTGAGGCTAAGCCTGTACACTTATGTTTTCAACCCTGTTTATGTAAGTTGTATTTATATAATAATTGTAATATTATTTAACTACTATAAATACATATAAATATATAAATTGATTAAATACAAATATGAAATGAAATAAAATTTGTTTTATACAAATTAAGTTGAATGATTTGGAAAAAGTTGATAAACTAAAATTACTAAAAAAGTCCTCTTTTTCTCATTTTAATGTTAAATTTATTTTAAACACTATGAGTCTTTAACATAAAATGCAAGCATTTGAAAGCAAATGCAATCAAAATTTTCTTGATTATATTCAAGTTTAAGTATAGCACATCTAAACTCTACCTTTATGTCTAATTAGAAAAACATTGGCATATCAATGTATTTTAGGGTTTAGAATGAAATAAAGTTGAATGAGTCCAAATTCTAACCCATGGTTTTGAGGGTTAACTAACTAGAGATGTGGAGATTTGACTGGACTAGCAAGTGAAGCCCACTGTGTCACCCACTTTAGGCAACACAAACTTTTTTGGGTTTCAGTTAAAATATGTAACACAAAGATAGATAGATAATATTTCTCACCTCATGAAGTTGCTTGAAGGAATAACAAAACTTAAAGAAATACATCCAGCAGAGTTCCTCATGATTTGTATTCATTCGGTAAAATATGTTTCCAGCTCTTTCTTCAGTAAGTGTATTTTTCTCCTTTGGAAATTTTATTTTAACTTTCTTAGTTTATAAGTGTGTTTTATGTGTGTATATCTGCTGTTATTTTTAAAAATTATTTCTTGAAGGACTCTTGTCAATTACTTTTTACAGTAATAATTTTCACTGAGTAAAAGTTTTAATAATATTTCTCAAAGTATTCATTGTTATGAATAATAGAATTTTAAAAAACTTTTTCTTAGGTTTGGGGGTACATGTGAAAATTTGTTACATAGGTAAACTTATGTCACTGATGTTTGTTGTACATATTATTTCATCACCCAGGTATTAAGCCCCGTACCCAATTGTTACCTTTTCTGCTCCTCTTCCTACTCCCACCCTCCCTCTTCAAATAGACCCCAGTGTCTGCTGTTTCCTTCTTTGTGTTCATAAGTTCTTATCATTTAGCTCCCACTTATAAGTGAAAACATGTGGTATTTGGTTTTCTGTTCCTGCATTAGTTTGCTAAGGATAATAGCCTCCAGCTCCGTCCATGTTCCAACAACAGACATGATATTGTTTTTATGGCTGCATAGTGTTTCATGGTGCTTATGTACCACATTTTAAAAATCCAGTCTGTCATTGATGGGCATTTAGGTTAATTCCATTTTTTTTTTTGCTATTGTGAATAGTGCTGCAATGAACATTCATGTGCATGTGTCTTTATGGTGGAAAGATTTATATTTGTCTGGGTATGTACCCAGTAATGGGATTGCTGGGCTGAATGGGAGTTCTGCTTTTAGTTTTTTGAGGCATCACCACACTGCTTTCCACAATAGTTGAACTAATTAACACTCCCACCAACCACGTATAAGTGTTTCCTTTTCTCTGCAACTTTGCCAGCAAATATTTTCTTTCATTCTGTAGGTTTTCTCTTTACTCTGTTCATAGTTTCTTTCGCTGTGCAGAAACTCTTAAGTTTAATTAGATCCCACTTGTCAAGTTTTGCTTTTGTTGCAATTGCTCTTGGTGTCTTTGTCGTGAAATCTTCACCCACTCCTGTGTCCAGAATGGTATTGCTCAGGTTGTCTTCCAGAGTTTTTATAGTTTTAGGTTTTGCATTTAAGTCTTTAATTCATCTTGAGTTCATTTGTGTACGTGATGTAAGGAAGGAGTCCAGCTTCAATTTTCTGCATATGGCTAGCCAGTTATTCTAGCACCATTTATTTAATAGGGAGTTTTCCCTATTGCTTGTTTTTTTGTCAGCTTTGTTGAAGATCAGATAGTCGTAAATGTGCAGCCTTATTTCTGGGCTCTGTATTCTGTTCTATTGGTCTATGTCCTGTTTTTGTACCAGTACCATTGCTGTTTTGGTTATGGGAGACTTGTAGTATAGTTTGAAGTTGGGTATTGTGATGCCTCCAGCTTTTTTTTTTTTTTTTTTTTTTTTTTTTTTTTTGCTTATGATTGCCTTGTCTATTTAGGCTCTTTTTTGGTTCCATGTGAATTTTAAAGTAGTTTTTTTTTGTTTTTTTTTGTTTTTTTTTTTCTAGTTCTGTGAATAATGTCATTGGTAGTTTAGTAGGAATACCATTGAATATGTCAACTGCTTTGGGCTATGTAGCCATTTTAATGATATTGATTCTTCCTGTCCATGAGCATGGGATGTTTTTCCATTTTTTTTTTGTATCTTCTCTGATTTATTTGAGGAGTGTTTTGTAATTCTCTTTGTAGAGAGCTTTCACTTCCCTGGGTAGCTGTATTCCTAGGTGTTTTATTCTTTTCGTGGCAATTGTGAATGGGATTGCCTTTCTGATTTGGCTGTCACTTTGGTTCTTGTTGGGTGTATAAGAATGCTTGTGATTTTTGTACACTGATTTTGTATCCTGCAAATTTCAACTTTTATTATAGATTAAAGGGTACATATGCAGGTGTATTATATGGTTAAATTGTATGATGCTGAGGCTTGAGGTCCGAATGATTCCATCACCCAGGCAGCAACATAGTACCCAACAGGTGGTTCTTTAGGACACACCCTGCTCCCTGTCTCCCCCATCTAGTGATTCCCAGTGACTATTGTTCTTACTTTAACATCCATGTGTATTCAGTGTTTAGCTCCCGCTTATCAGTAAGAACATGTGTTTTTTGCTTTTCTGTTCTCATGCTAGGGTGTCTAGGATGATGGCCTCTAGCTGTGTCTAAGTTGCTGCAAAGGGCATGATTTCATTCTTTTTTATGGCTGCATGGTATTCCATGGTGTATATATACACCATATTTTCTTTATCTACTTCCTTGTTGATTGGCACTTAGGTTGATTCCATGTCCTTGCTATCGTGAATAGTGCTGCAGTGAACATACAGGTGCATATGTCTTTCTGATAGAATGAATTATTTTCCTTGGGTATATATATCCAGTAGTGGGATTGCTGGGTTGAATGGTAGTTGTACTTTAAGTTCTTTGAAAACTCTACAAACGGCTTTCCATAGTGGCTAAACTGATTTGCATTCTCATCAACAGTGTATAAGAGTTCCCTTAAAAAAGGTACTCTGAAATTACATGTCAGTAAAACAACTATAAATGTGGATGAAAACAGGGTATTGAAATTATTTCTCTTCAGACTACTGGGCAAGTATCTATCTTATTACCTTTAAAAAAAACCCCAATCAAAATGAAACTTTTACTGGAAATTCTGGGCAACACATTAAAAGGTTTACTTATATAATCAAGACTACAATAAAGCACAATCAAGGAATCCACACTAAAATGTTCAACATCAAAACATGGTTGAATGAGTGTGAATTTGTGTGTTTAAAATGTTTAAGGTACACATTTATTGTCATATATGATTTCTCAGTTTAACTGATTATTTTCACACAGTGGGCCAAATTCCATCAGATAATATAGGATAAAAAGGCTTCTACTGAATATATCTGCGACTGTCTCTATTCAAATGTTAATTTTATTTTTTCTCTTTTAGTTCCCCTTTCTCTGAATAATAAAATAGTTGTCAACTTAGGTCTACCTGGACAGCTCTAAAATATTAAAAGACCCAAGTCCTACCCTCAGAATTTTTTAATTGGTCTGGCATGCAGATAGGGCATTGAGTTTTAAATGTTCTTCAGGTGATTTTAATACGCATCTGTGGTTGAGATCCATCAGCCTACTAGTTTGGGAGTATAGGTAAAACCAACTTATAATAAATCACTTCCAGGTAATATAGGTTTCGAGACTGGATATTCATTGGGATCCTGGGACAAAGTATATTATTGTGATTATTATTCTATTTTTGAATGTATTATGAGTACTCTTTTCCTGATTTAAATCATACTAAATCATTTCACCCTCGGTGCTCATTTTCAAACACTCCTCTGTGTGAAGCATTTCCAGTTCCACCCTTGTAAGACTGTGTTCTTCTCTGAGTTATATTTAGTTACCTATGCATGTGCCCATCATTTCCCACATTAGGCTGAATGCTCCTTGAAGGCAGGGAAGATGACCTTCTACTACAGTGCTTCAGTGTCAATAAATGTTTCTTAGGTCAGGTGTGATGGCTCACACCTGTAATACCAGCACTTTGGGAGGTCAAGGTTGAAGGATGACTTGAGGTCAGGACTTCAAGACCAGCCTGGGCAACATAATGAGACCCTGTCTCTACAAAAAATTAAAAAATTAGTGGGACATGCTGGCGCGTGCCTGTAGTCCCAACTGCTCAGGAGGCTGAGGTGGATCACTTGAGCCTGGGAGGTTGAGGTTGCAGTTCATCGTGTCACAGCACTCCAACCTGGGCAACAAAGTGAGACCCTGTCTCATGAAAAAAAAAAAAATTTCTTATTTTCACCAGTTGTTACCATTCTTGCCCTAAGTCTTTATGAAATTGTTTTGGTTCTCCTGTTTATCATTTTGTTGCTTACTGCGTTTCCTTCTCCTATTCCATCTCAAGTATGCTTTCAAATTTTTCCATCCTCAGTTGCTTCTTCTGCTCTCTCTTCCCTCCTCTTTCTGCCATCCCTTCCACTTGTCTTACTCTACACAGAGCTTGCTCCCTTTAACCTTGTGCTTGTTCTCTTCTCTTGGCCCACATTCTTTGCATAATGGAGTTATTAATATAGCTTTCATGAAACTGCATTGAAAAATGTCCTCCTAATAGAGCTACCCCTCAACAGTTTCCTCCTTTGTTTTACCTGCACGTCAGAAACTGTTCTAAAAGAGCAAAATCACTTTTTCAATGTTTTTTTTACTTGTAATCTCTTAGTTGAGCACTAATATTTGGTGTATAATGAAAAGAATCATGCTTTGCAGTTCACACAACATTTTATGTTCAATATCTTCAACACTCTAACATCAAAACAACATGTGTCTAAATGGTGCCAGGCATTTTGAACAAAAAAATTACACAAAGTTAAGCCGAAGACAAGATGTTCCTGTATTGATCAAACTCACTGGGTTGGTGGTAAGAAAAGATGCACAGAAGGACTGTCATATGGACTCTAGTTCTAACTTTGAACGTGACAATATGCAAACTTTTCCTTATTATATTATACATTATATTTCTTTGTCTAGTGGTAATGAAACCTGTTTCTTCATGTGTGTCCATGTTCTGTCACTTTAATAGTATTTAAGTATTGATACAAATACTGTATTTTCCTCTAAATCTTTACCTCCAATCATTCAATTTATTTTTCATATTGTCAGAGGACTAAATGAATTGATTATATTGTCGTTTTAATAGACTGTTCTATGGTACATGAGCCAGGATCAAGAACAAGACTAGTGACAGAAAAGCAGCTAATTTAAAAGAATTTCAGAATATTTTTAGATTGCCATTTAAATTGGTAACGTTAGAGTCAAAAATGCTGAATCTCTGCTTACAGCAATAGTGTGTGCTTTTTTGCTATTAACTTCTAAACATTCATTTTTTGTTTTCTCAGCATATACATTCTCTAACCTAAAGGCTGATCTGAACAGGGTGCTTGAATTTTTGCTCTTGTTCTATTCTTGGAGGTACTTTTATCCTTCTTTGCCTCCTAACCCCTCACTACTGCTAAATTTATAGTATTTCAGGGCCTGTTCTCTTTTTGGAAGAATAAGCTACTGACCTAAATTAAGGCCCCCTAGGGGAAGCACTCTTTGGTCCTTTAGAAGCCCAAGGACATGATGTATATAAAACAGAAAAGGGAGGTTGCACAACTACTATCAAGGTCTCATTTCTTAAACTCTAACATTAGTTTGGCAAACAACTAAATTCCCAAACAATTAATGAGATTAGACAATCATGTCTAATTCATGAATTTGTGAATTATTTAAGCACTCTGAACTTCTAATCATTTTAAATAGCATTGACTCACAAAAACTGGTTTTATATTGGGAAAGAAGAAAGTTTTGTCATCAAATTGTCCAAGGAGACGTTCTTTGAGCATGCTAATTTGCATTATTCATGTTAGTAAGTTACTGCTATGACAGTAACTAGCTGCTTTCTTACTGCTCCCATTTCACAAGTTTCAGATGTGCTCCAGTTGAAGGTAAGCTGTCATTTTACAGAAAGGGCAGACTCTTTCTGTAAGACACAGGCTATAGAATCTTTATTATAAGATGCAAACTCCACAGGTGAGACCAAATGTAAAGGGAAAAATGAAGTTTAGAGAGGTTCAGTTCACTTATTTTTAGATTTCTTTATCAAATAGGAAGCTGGAAGAGAATTTACCAAAAAATTTAACAAACCTTGAGAATATATTATGCCGGGCCCATGCTGGGTGCTGAATAAAATCCAAAGATAAGTAAGACACTGTCTCTGTCCTGAAATAAGAAAGATGAAAAAGTGTACAACTCACTAGAGAAAAGGAAGAAAAATGTGTTCAGTGCTATAATAAAGATTTAAGCATTGTAGAGAAGAGAGATTAATTTGTATCAGTTAGTGCTCAAGACTTTTATTACGACCATATTGTTAAGCATTAACTCCAAGTGAGTCCAGATTACAAAAGAAGATTGTGGGCTGGATAAATGCAGCATAGCTGATTGGAGCCTATTAAGAATATTACAACACTTTTAAATTTTTTGTTTGACTTTGTAGAATCTTAGCCTGCCTCATGAATGCATTTATTGTACCTTCTTTTAAAAATGTATAATAAAAATACAGATATACATAATTATAGTTAATGAGTTATTTTCTCATCCAACAGCTTTGATTTGTATATTGCTAACAAAATATTGGCTCAGAATGAAGTAACTGCTATTATACATTTTTGAGAAGTCTCCCAAAGGGAATCAAAATTTCAAAGCATACCATTGGAAAGCTACTACTATATAAAAATCTATCCTTAACAGACAACCAATCCAAAGATCACTGATATTTGGTGTTTTGAAAAAGAATTTTAAAGAAACTCTATGTCCCACGACTCACTTAAGTTAATTACACTGACTTTCTTTTTGGTATTTATAACTTTTAATTTTGTAATGAATTGTTTTTAAAGGTATTGATACCAATTGGGAAGTTTAAAGTAGATGCATGTATTTTCAATCAAGTAATAAGAGGAAAAAAGCTAAAGATGTAGTGAGGAAATGTTTAGAAGTAAAATATGATGCCCTTTTGCTTATATATTCTGAAATGTTTTTAGATGGGTTTAGATCATTCTTTCTACAATGGTTTGCTGAAGTTCATTTAAATCTCATTAGAGAAACCTGCAGTTGCTATCTCTGCATTAAGGACCAGTAAATCAAGATTTTAATGTGTAACTTAGAATTTTCAGCGTTTTACTGGCTTCTTTCACTTATCCATTTTTGAATCTGTGTTATAAATTACCTTTCACTTTTTAACAATTGATGACTTCTAAATTTGTCTGTAGCATCTGTTGGCTCCTATTTGCTGTTAATTGTTTTTATGTTGTTAAAATGGAGGAAAATGAAGGAAAATAATTTTTATTAATTGCTTTCTTGGATTCTCTGATAATTATGACGCTAGTGACTATCCAATTTGCATTGTTTAAGATAGCCTTGGTAGAACATATACATCAAGTGTTACATTGTCCTATTGAATTTCTACAAGTTGTTGTTAATGTCTCCACTTATGACTGAATAGACTATGTGCAGGAAAGCTCTGTGTGACGTAAATCACATAGACCCTGGTGTGAATACACTCCCTCGAGTTATGCCAACAGCAGCACCTACTAGAGTCAGAGGAAATGTGTATTTCACATTGTTTAATATTAATAACTAATGAGTAACTGTGGTTCAATGGGTTAGTATGATTTCAAAATGGTATAGCTTCCTAGTCTCCAAAGTGATAAGCCTGTATGAATAAATTAAGTACATCTCCCTAGAAGTTTTATATCTTAAAGTATATACACGTAACGTATTAAATCTATCACTCAGCATAGACTTTTGAAAACATGGCCTAATTGAAACAGTTCTGCTTTAAGCTAGTAAGTGATTTGAGGTGTAGAAATCCAAAGTTACATCACAAAGAACTAAATGTGGTAGTCACACTCACTCACATATGCACAAGCCACACAACAAAACTAGGGAAGAAGTGAAGCCTCTGGCTATAAACATGTGCGTGCAATTAACATGGTTAAAAGGAGCAGAAAATACAGTAAAAAATGATTATTCCTTTATTGCTTTATTGAAGAAGTGAATTTTCTTACTTTATACTCTACTGGGGAGAGGTTAGAAGGCAGATACTTTTCAGTTAGAGAATTCCAGGGATGGTCATGTAGTCATTGTTGTAGCCAGTGATTATTGTTATCTGTGAGAATTTGCACCTGATACCTACACGGGTTGGCCTTGGTTAAAATTAGGGCATAGGCCCGATCTGCTTTCCCTCCTCTGTTTACACACTTGATTTTCCCAGGGCTCAGTTCCCTCATTTTAACCTCTGGCTGCCTATAAACCTCATTTCGATAATCTCAAGGAGGGACTACATTTTTAAAATATCTATTTTCTCTTTCAGACTTTTGTGTTCCGTTCTCTCATGCCCTTCTGAGCAAGCTGTCTTGGTAAACTAGACCTCTTAATGGCATATAGTGAATTAATGTAACAGAAATTTGTTCTTGTTATTTTTCCTGTTCCTGGGCACCCGACACTCCCTTTTCCATTCTTTGTCCTCTGTCCCCCAGGAGCCTGACTTCTGCAGCCTGCATCACTCTGGTCTCCTTGCCAGCTAGTTTCAAGTAGCATTCACCAATGGGAGACACTGGCAGGAAATCAGAAGGCAGGAGGAGGAGAGAAGGTTGGCTATGTTTCTTTCCTGCACCAAGCTATGTCTCTGGCAGTAGTTGTGCTCTCATGATTATAGCTTTCACAAGGCATCCTCTCCTCCATAATTCTGGCTTACACTGGACTCTAGTAAAACCATTTTCTTCCCTTGTTCCTTAGCCCTAGGGTAATGATTGCTTTTACCACAATATGGATCCTTCAGCAGCCCTTGTTTGTTTTCTTAATCTTAATCCAGCTGCCCTTCTTGGAAGTGCTTTCGGGTTCCTGAGTTTCCATATAGCTTATGGATTATTTAATCATAGAACTGCAGTTTGGCTTCTCTTAGAGTTAGTTGTGTATGAGTCTGTCTGCCCTACTAAATAGTGAGGCACGAAGCACATTAAATTTGTCTTTGAATTCCAGTACCTAGGAGAGTATCTAACATGTAATAGGAGCTCAGTACATATTTGTTAAATGTATGAATAGGTTAACATGACTGTTACTCCCTCAGTCTTCTCTTAGAAAACTCCTAGAGCCATTCTAATGGCATTTTTACGATTCCTTGCAGTGTTTTTAGGAATCATTATATCTTTGTTTGAATTTCTTCACATTTCTCCTCTAAAGAGTCTAGGAAAGAAATATCCTACTAATATTACTGAATATTCCATGTCAATGTTAGACTTATGGAGAATTACAGCAACTGATCAAAAAAGAAGTGAGATAAAAATAACTCACTTTGGGTTCTCCCTAAGCCAACTTCATCCTGCTTGTGCTCATTGCTTGAAAGAGAATTAAGCAATTGTGACCTCATTCATTTATGTGCTTTTTCCCTCCCTGCCAAGCTCCATTTGGTGCCCTATTGTCCCACAAGTTGCCTATTTGAATCTTTTGAATTAAGAGTTTAGAGCAGAAGGCCCATCTGCTCTACGTGAATATTAAATTACCAAAAGACTTTGTATAAGGAGAATTTACCCTTGTGTTTTTTTAGCCATGTTTCCTTTCCCCTCTGTGTAAGAAAGATTTAGAGCACCATTGTTTTTCTTCCACATACGCTTGGACTTGAATAGGCTACAGTTATCAAGTCATATAATACAATAGGCTTAGAAACCTTTGAATGGCAGGTACTGAATAGATGTAAGAAAGGTTTTATTTATTCTCATTATCTTATAAAATATAGTACTTAATATATATATCTCCTTGACCTCTAATTTTTAGGATTTTTTTTGTTTGTTTTCATGAAGCTCAGTAACCTCAACCAAGACCTAGCATGTTACATGTTTAATTATGTTGAGGTTACTGAGTTTCATGAAAACAAAAAAAAATCCTAAAAATTAGATGTCAGAGAGATATATTTTGCGATCAATCATATTAGGTAAATGCACATACCACTATAATTCATAATATAATACATAGAATGCAACTGACAGATCTATAGTTTCATTTTGAATATTCACGAGTGAGCATATTTTAGCCAGATGTTAAGTCATATGATTAGTGCAAGTAAATTTTATTCTTTGCTAGCAAGCTCTAAAAAGTTCAAAATCAATTGGCTAGGAGATATGCATTATGTAGTCAAATTTGTTAATAAATGCTGTGTAAGGAGATGAATTGAAGGATGACATTTTTAAAACCGTGCATGTTTCCATTATTTAAATGTGCAACTTTAAAATGGTTTTTCAAGGAAAGTGAGAGTCAGGTTATATTTTGGGTCTTAATATTTCTACAACAATATATTGATATTATTAAGAGAATAGACCAGGCATGGTGGCTCATGCCTGTAATCCCAGCACTTTGGGAGGCTTAGGCAGAAGGACCACTTAAGGATAGGAGTTCGAGACCATCCTGGGCAACACAGCAAGACCCTGTCTCTAAAAGAAAAAAATAAATAATGAAATTAAAAAATAAAAGTATGTCTAATTTCTTTCTTCTTTATTATTGGGAAGTCGATACTTTTAAAGGTAATAGGGATATATGAATTGCAAAGAGTGAAAGAATTTCTCATAATTCACACAGTGGAATTAAAAGAAAATGTACACATTCACTTTATAGAATTTGTATAGTTAAAATAAAAAATTGGATTTAGTAAATACGGGAAACAAATTGCCGGAGTCTATCAGTTGATCACTTCCACTGGTCTTTGAAATAATTATCTTGGGGTAGATCTAGATGTTATGGGGATCTGAAGCATCTACAATATTGGGTGTCCTTTCAAAGATAAACAATACAAAATTATGAAAGGAGAACTTAGTTCAGCATCTTACAAGGAGCCTAAGCCAGAGAAGGACCCTGAAAATTAGGCATCATTAGCTTTAGGGTAAATCTGTTTCGCCTTACGTGATGAGTCAATGTAGGTAGTATGAAATACTTCAAAACAAGGAAATGATTTCTGTTGGCTAAATGTTTGTGTGAATTGTAAATATTTTGCAAGTTTTAGAAAAAGATTATTTGATACTCTATGCAATTTTTATGGATTAAAAACATATTTTCCCATGCAATCTAAGGTTACATTTTAAAATTTCACTTAATTGTGATGGAAGCAAGGCAGGTTTAGATTAAGACCTCTCAATGTCCTAGATGGGGTGCCCTAACCCATACATACTTATAAATAAAATAACACTAAACCATAAAACCTAAAACTTACATGGATGTGCTGAAATGAATATAGCTTCTTTCTATTATAATGTTCTATTTTAAAATTATGTAATGGTATATAAAACAAAAACTTTTCTCATATTGTTCCCTGAGTCTCATATTACCCCTGATTTATTGCCACCCTAAGTGCTTACTTAATATGCCCTAAGTGGGACATCATCTATCAGGCAAGTAATTGACTTTAAGTCTGCTTCTTGGCAGTACTTTTTCAGAGTCTAATTCAGACATGTCATTGCCCTTTATCTTTTTTGTATCTTATTTTACTCTCTCAACTTAATTTGCCTGACACTAAGTTTACATGTGCCTTGCAGTAGATTGAATTGAGGTTTCTGGTTATTCAAACATGTTGAAGAAAGGTGTAAAACATGTGGAATGCTGTTACAAGATGATCTGATCCCTTCTAAGCTATTTTTCCCAATAAAATAAATACATATGTATTTTTTACTCCAAAGCGATATGCCAATTTCAAGGACGAACCTACTTTGAAGGAGAAAGAAGTACAGTCTATTCCTCTTCTGGAGTATGTGTTCTCTATGAGTGCAAGGTAAGAAGACTATTCATAGGTCTTTCAAAATTGTTTCTATTTATAAACACAATAAAAGTTTCTTGACTAGCTCAACCTTGAAATACATTTTTGAAATTCTAATGCAAAGAGAAAATTCACAATATTAATTATAGTTTGAATGTGAAGAAATTCTCGTTTTTAAACATGTAAATTAGTGGTTGAAAAATAATTTTTCCAATAAATGAAAATGCTATTTTGTCAAATTAAAGCTTTATGAAGTTGTCTTATATTTTCCAAATTCAAATAAGCTCCTTATTTGCTATTGGCAGGAAAATGTAGGTGAAGTTAGACTTAGCTTTTTGTCACTCATGATTTTGTACCATGTGAGAAATATTGCTCAGTTCAATTCAAAACAAAACAAAAACCTGCCTAACTAAAATTAATTGTTGGATGGAGTGGAGACTGATATTTATCTAATTCCCTTTGGAAGGAATGTTTTAAATTAAAGGGGAATTCCTTACAAATTTACTTGCCAAGCTTTCTGAAGCAAATGCGATTCATTTGAACTTTTGCCCCTCGACCTACTAGTTGAAAAACTAAATATGTTTCACAACACTTTTCATGTTTGTCTTTTGTAAATTTTAGTGTTATATTTCTTGACCCTAATATTACATTTCAGTCCTTATTCTATGTGAAGGAAACTGTCTATATATAAAATTTCTGCTTTAGGCCTTCATTTTTATTTGATAGTTAATTTTCCTCTTTAAATGCCTCCTATACATGGTTTGGGAAATGATTTAGTATGTATAAATTATGTAGAAAATTAAGATAGTGATTTATGCTGCTGGCACCACCAATCAACTGTGATTACTAAGAGTGAGGGCAAGGAAAATCCTAAGAATTTTGCCAAGACAAATTGAATCTGAAAGAAGCTATCCACTTCATGCATCTTAATTTGGAAATCCTTTGAGATAAGCAAGGAGGAGATGCAAAGAGGCAAGACTGTGACAGATTTGATTTCTAGAACATGAAAGCTCTGATTTCTTCACGCCCATTATAAAGTATCCTCTCTGCTTCTTTTAGTTTTAAATCAGCTTTCCAATGATGTAGGTTCCCATCTTAGAGAATAGAGGCACAGGAAAATTAAAATGAATTCCTCAACCTGTATTTCAAGATGATGGATTTTCCTTTATCATCATCCCTACACCAATGCCATTTTAAGTGGAGTAAGTCCCACAATAGATAAAAGAATTGGAAGATAGAGTGAGATCTAGTAACTCCAAAATGAGAAAAGAGACTCAGAGAAGTTACTTCAAGGAGGGAGGAAAACTTCTGCCTGCTGGCTTCTATTAGTAATCTCTAACATTAAAATTTTGGCTCTAAATTTAAAAATCTTGAGGGCATTTAAAGTTTCTCACTTCTCTTTCTCTCTCTCTCTCTCTCTCTCTCTCTCTCTCTGTGTGTGTGTGTGTGTGTGTGTATGTGTATCCTGTTCATTTTACCAGAATATGTCTCATAATACTGATAATTGTGGTTTAGAATTGTACTGGTATAATTGCCTATTGGATTTTAAATTTGCTATTATATAAGATTATTTGATTTTAAATAGGTTCAGTTAGAAGTCTGTATAGAGGCAACACAGCAGGTGCTCATAAATTTTAGATAAATGAGTGAATGTTACCTTTTATTTGCTGAAACAAAAGGCACCATTTTCTACCTTCTAATGCTGCACCCTGCAATAGAAATATGATGCAAGCCACAAACAGAATTTTTGTCGGACTGTTTTTTTTCTGTTTTCTCCCATATATCCAAAATATCATCATTTCAACATGTAATCAATGTTACATTTATTGATAAAATATTGTACATTCTTTTGTTATACCAAGTCTTCAAATTCTCATGTGTACTTTGCAATTACAGTGTAAAAGAGCCACATGTAGCTAGTGACTACTGATTGGACAGCACAGCTCTGTCAGATCATCATAAGCTTTTGTACTAAATTCTTCACTTTAAGGACTTCCACAGTTTCTTTTCCCTTCAAGGCCCTTAAAGCTCCTGTATTTACCTTGCTGCATAATTGACAGCTCTCTCACACAGCCATTTTCTGAGCTGTCAATTCTAGTCCCTGTTTGTTCTTTTATTGTCAGTTTTGTGGCTTTGAAAATATTGGCAGTCCTAGGGGTCTGTGACTTTAATAGTAACACAGAAAACACTGTGGTTTAGAAAACCAGATTACCGGAACTGATATTACTACTAAATCAAAAGAAGACTAGCATTTGACTCCACTGTATACATGCTTCCTGCCACTTTCCTGACAAGAGCTTATGATTTGGAGAAGGTCCTTTACATAAATGAGCCAGGAAAAGGCAGATATTGAAATGTGTACTTCTTCTATGAAAGCATTCCTTGCAGAAATTGTATCTACAAATCTAAGCTATTGACCAGTAGTTAAAATGGAAGCTTGCAAGTTCCAAGTGTTATTACTTATGTATTAGTTAGCATAATATAGCATAGTTAATGATCCTTGTTTTTAGGAGATTGGAGACCAACAGTATAGAAAACAAATGCTTGCTCCTAAGGCAGGAATACTTCAATTCTCAGAAGTGTGTTTTGTATTTTGGTTTCTCCTTGGGAAGTATTTAATATTTTTCGCTGCAAGAATTATAATGATTTTACGTTGATTTATTCCTTTATTCAAGAAATTTTTAAGTGCCAATTAGGTGCCTCAAAATGTGCTAGACATTAATTTGCAAGAGACATGAATCCTGCCTTCATTTTCCTTGTAGTTTTGTGGGAGATATCCAATATTTCTTACCAGAATCATCTGTGAGAATCTCCTTATAACAAAACTTTTTGAGAAAACTGAAATGTTTCGAAAGCTCAATTTTAATTTACTGTTTTTTCCAAAAGCTGTTGATGTAAATCAAACTGTATTTTTGTCACAGTTGTCATCTGGGCTTGCAAATGTATTGTAAAACTAGCAAAATTTTCCAGGATTCCCCAGATGTTTGGCAAGTTATAGACATGGCTGCAGTGTGGTAGTATCAGTGTGGCTGATTCCTATTCTAAAGACTTGCTTATTCTAAAGACTTTCCAGTTGGGATTTAATGTCATTTTGGGAGTGAGCCCATGATCTGTGCAGAGGTCCTCAGGACAAAAATTTCCTGATCTTAAAAGAGGCTTCTCAGTTGCTGGATCTGGAAACTTCTTAGCAAGTCCTAATGATACAATTTGAAGCACTTCTTTTCTGTTGTCTAACAGGACCAGACCATGAAACTTGTTGAGAGTTCAGGCTGTCCAGCTTTGGATTGTCCAGAGTCTCAACAGATTACCTTGTCTCACAGCTGTTGCAAAGTTTGTAAAGGTAAGACTTTTTTGAGAAGTAAGATTTGTGTGCAAGAGTTATTATAGTAGGCTAGTGCAACTGACATTAAGTAGAAATTCTCATAAGCAAATTATTTCCATAGACTAATAGTATTTCCTTATATGCTCTCCTAATTTGTCACAGAGTGGCACAGTAGGTAGTCATGAAATATTTACTGAACTGAATTAAAACGGAACTGCTCCCCTGCATTTCTGCAAGTTGTCTTGAACCTGTCTCAAGCTCTGGATCTCTAAATTTCTCTCTGTGTGCTGGTTCGGAGTGAGCACAGCTTTGCTAAAGAAAGTTACACAACAATATTGAATTAGTTATTTTATTGTCAGTTACTGTTTCTTGGCAAGTGAGTTTTGTTTGTTTTTCATTTCTCCTCAGCTTTTTTTTATAACTTACCTAGAATATTTTTCATTATGACTACTTCAATCCCTGTCTTCTCGATTCTACTCTCAATTCTCACCCATAGGTCTCTGGACTACTGAGAAGAGAGAGGCCATCAGACATATATTTTTTGTTCTGTGTTGCCTCTGATATGATAGAACTAAAACTAGTAATTAGAAGGGACTTTGATTATTAGTACAATATAATTAGAAGGGACTTCGATTATTAGTTCAAGATAAGAAAACACTAAAATTTGTGCTATTCAAAAATGCAATAGACCAACGCAGGGGGCAGTGAATTTCCATCACTAAAGGTTTTTACACTAGGTATCTTATTATAGATTCATGTATTAAATTAAAGCATAGATTATACGGAACTCTTTAAGATCTTTGCCGGTCATGAAATTATATGTGCCGCCTTGTATTATATTGGAATTATATGCTTGTGAATCCATCTTCTACATTAGACAGTGTACCTTGTGGGCAGGGCTGAGTCTTTATGTTCACCTCTATATCCTTAATACCTACTATGATACCTGGAATGTAGTTGGTACTTATAACTGATGTAATTGGTGCTGTATAACAAACTACCCCAAATAAGCGACAGTACTTATTTGAATAATAACCTTTATGTTGATGCAAAACACAGCTTAAATAGAAAAAGTAAGACAAAGAAACATTGTGAAACATATGCTACTTTGTTTTCTTTTAACTTACTCTATTAAAAGTGGACATAGGATAGATCCTAGATCACCCACACCCATTTTTATTTATTTATTTCCTTTTTTTTTTTTTTTCTTAATTATACTTTAAGTTCTGGGATACATGTGCAGAATGTGCAGGTTTGTTACATACGTATACATGTACCTGTTTGCTGCACCCATCAGCACGTCATCTACATTAGGTATTCCTCCTAATGCTATCCCTCCCGTAGCCCCCCACCCATGACAGGCCCTGGTATATGATGTTCCCCTCCCTGTGTCCATGAGTTCTCGTTGTTCAACTCCCACTTATGAGGGAGAACATGCGGTGTTTGGTTTTCTGTTCCTGTGTTAGTTTGCTGAGAATGATGGTTTCCAGCTTCATCCATGTGCGTGCAAAGGATATGAACTCATCCTTTTTTATGGTTGCATAGCATTCCATGGTGTATATGTGCCCCATTTTCATTATTATTATTATTATTATTATTATTATTATTATACTTTGAGTTCTAGGGTACATGTGCACAACATACAGGTTTGTTACATATGTATACATGTGCCATGTTGGTGTGCTGCACCTATTAACTCGTCATTTACATTAGGTATATCTCTTAATGCTATCCCTCCTCCCTCCCCGCTCCCCACAATAGGCCCCGGTGTGTGATGTTCCCCTTCCTGTGTCCAAGTGATCTCATTGTTCAATTCCCACCTATGAGCGAGAACATGCAGTGTTTGGTTTTCTGTTCTTGCGATAGTTTGCTGAGAATGATGGTTTCCAGCTGCATCCATGTCCCTACAAAGGACAGGAACTCATCCTTTTTTTGGCTGCATAGTATTCCGTGGCATATATGGGCCACATTTTCTTAATCCAGTCTGTCATTGATGGACATTTGGGTTGATTCCAAGTCTTTGCTATTGTGAATAGTGCCGCAATAAACATAAGTGTGCATGTGTCTTTATAGCAGCATGATTTATAATCATGTGGGTATATCCCCAATAATGGGATGGCTGGGTCAAATGGTATTTCTAGTTCTATATCCTTGAGGAATTGCCACACTGTTTTCCACAATGGTTAAACTAGTTTACAGTCCCA
Source organism: Chlorocebus sabaeus (assembly GCF_047675955.1). Lineage (NCBI taxonomy): Eukaryota > Metazoa > Chordata > Mammalia > Primates > Cercopithecidae > Chlorocebus > Chlorocebus sabaeus. The sequence goes on along the minus strand of NC_132914.1, from coordinate 42,232,523 downwards.
CCAACAGTGTAAAAGTGTTCCTATTTTTCCACATCCTCTCCAGCACCTGTTGCTTCCTGATTTTTTAATAATTGCCATTCTAACTGGTGTGAGATGGTATCTCATTGTGGTTTGGATTTGCATTTCTCTGATGACGAGTGATGATGAGCATTTTTTCATGTGTCTGTTGGCTGTATGAATGTCTTCTTTTGAGAAGTGTCTGTTCATATCCTTTGCCCACTTTTTGGTGGAGTTGTTTGGTTTTTTTCTTGTAAATTTGTTTGAGTTCTTTACAGGTTCTGGATATTAGCCCCTTGTCAGATGAGTAGATTGCAAAAATTTTCTCCCATTCTGTAAGTTGCCTGTTCACTCTGATGGTAGTTTCTTTTGCTGTGCAGAAGCTCTTTAGTTTAATTAGATCCCATTTGTCATTTTTGGCTTTTGTTGCCATTGCTTTTGGTGTTTTAGACATGAAGTCCTTGCCCATGCCTATGTCCTGAATGGTATTACCTAGGTTTTCTTCTAGGGTTTTTAGGGTTTTAGGTCTAACATTTAAGTTTCTCATCCATCTTGAATTAATTTTCGTATAAGGAGTAAGGAAGGGATCCAGTTTCAGCTTTCCACTTATGGCTAACCAATTTTCCCAGCACCATTTATTAACTAGGGAATCCTTTCCCCATTTCTTGTTTTTGTCAGGTTTGTCAAAGATCAGATGACTGTAGATGTGTGGTATTATTTCTGAGGGCTCTGTTCTGTTCTATTGGTCTATATCTCTGTTTTGGTACCAGTACCATGCTGTTTTGGTTACTGTAACCTTGTAGTATAGTTTGAAGTCAGATAACATGATGCCTCCAACTTTGTTCTTTTGGCTTAGGATTGTCTTGGCAATGCAGGCTCTTTTTTGGTTCCGTATGAACTTTAAAGCAGTTTTTTCCAATTCTGTGAAGAAACTCATTGGTAGCTTAATGGGGATGACTTTGAATCTATAAATTACCTTGGGCAGTATGGCCATTTTCACAATGTTGATTCTTCCTATCTGTGAGCATGGAGTGTTCTTCCATTTGTTTGTGTCCTCTTTTATTTCATTGAGCAGTGGTTTGTAGTTCTCCTTGAAGAGGTCGTTTACATCCCTTGTAAGTTAGATTCCTAGGTATTTTATTCTCTTTGAAGCTATTGTGAATGGGAGTTCATTCATTATTTGGCTCTCTGTTTGTCTGTTACTGGTGTATAAGAATGCTTGTGATTTTTGCACATTGATTTTGTATCCTGAGACTGTGCTGAAGTTGCTTATCAGCTGAAGGAGATTTTGGGCTGAGATGATGGGGTTTTCTAAATATACAATCATGTCATCTGCAAACAGGGACAATTTGACTTCTTCTTTTCCTAACTGAATACCCTTGATTTCTTTCTCTTGCCTGATTGCCCTAGCCAGAACTTCCAACACTATGTTGAATAGGAGCGGTGAGAGAGGGCATTCCTGTCTTGTGCCAGTTTTCAAAAGGAATGCTTCCAGTTTTTGCCCATTCAGTATGATATTGGCTGTGGGTTTGTCATAAATAGCTCTTATTATTTTGAGATACGTTCCATCAATACCGAATTTATTGAGAGTTTTTAGCATGAAGGGCTGTTGAATTTTGTCAAAGGCCTTTTCTGCATCTATTAAGATAATCGTGTGGTTTTTGTCTTTGGTTCTGTTTATGTGCTGGATTACATTTATTGATTTGTGTATGTTGAACCAGCCTTGCATCGCAGGGATGAAGCCCACTTGATCGTGGTGGATAAGCTTTTTGATGTGCTGCTGGATTTGGTTTGCCAGTACTTTATTGAGGATTTTTGCATCAGTGTTCATCAGGGATATTGGTCTAAAATTCTCTTTTTTTGTTGTGTCTCTGTCAGGGTTTGGTATCAGGTTGATGCTGGCCTTGTAAAATGAGTTAGGGAGGACTCCCTCTTTTTCCATTCATTGGAATAGTTTCAGAAGGAATGGTACCAGCTCCTCCTTGGACCTCTGGTAGAATTTGGCTGTGTATCTGTCTGGTCCTGGCCTTTTTTTCGTTGGTAGGCTATTAATTATTGCCTCCTTTTCAGAGCTTGCTGTTGGTCTATTCAGGGTTTCAACTTCTTCCTGGTTTAGTCTTGGGAGAGTGTAAGTAAGTGTCCAGGAAATTATCCATTTCTTCTAGGTTTTCTATTTTATTTGCGCAGAGTTGTTGATAGTATTCTCTGATGGTAGTTTGTATTTCTGTGGGGTCGGTGGTGATATCCCCTTTATCACTTTTTATTGCGTCTATTTGATTCTTCTCTCTTTTCTTCTTTATTAGTTTTGCTAGCGGTCTATCAATTTTGTTGATGTTTTCAAAAAACCAGCTCCTGGATTCATTGATTTTTTGGAGGTTTTTTTTGTGTCTCTATCTCCTTCAGTTCTGCTCTGATCTTAGTTATTTCTTGCCTTCTGCTAGCTTTTGAATGTGTTTGCTCTTGCTTCTCTAGTTCTTTTAATCGTGAAGTTAGGGTGTCAATTTTAGATCTTTCCTGCTTTCTCTTGTGGGCATTTAGTGCTATAAATTTCCCTCTACACACTGCTTTAAATGTGTCCCAGAGATTCTGGTATGTTATATCTTTGTTCTCATTGGTTTCAAGGAACATCTTTATTTCTGCCTTCATTTTGTTATGTACCCAGTAGTCATTCAGGAGCAGCTTGTTCAGTTTCCATGTAGTTGAGTGGTTTTGATTGAGTTTTTTAGTCCTGAGTTCTAATTTGATTGCACTGTGGTCTGAGAGACAGTTTGTTATAACTTCTGTTCTTTTCCATTTGCTGAGGAGTGCTTTACACCCAATTATGTGGTCAATTTTGGAATAAGTGTGATGTGGTGCTGAGAAGAATGTATATTCTGTTGATTTCGGGTGGAGGGTTCTGTAGATGTCTATTAAGTCCACTTTGTGCAGAGTTGAGTTCAATTCCTGGATGTCCTTGTTATCTTTCTGACTCATTGATCTGTCTAATGTTGACAGTGGGGTATTAAAGTCTCCTATTATTATTGTGTGGGAGTCTAAGTTCTTTGTAAGTCTCTAAGGACTTGCTTTATGAATCTGGGTGCTCCTGTATTGGGTGCATATGTATTTAGGATAGTTAACTCTTCCTGTTGAATTGATCCCTTTACCATTATGTAATGGCCTTCTTTGTCTCTTTTGATCTTTGATGGTTTAAAGTCTGTTTTATCAGAGACTAGGATTGCAACCCCTGTGTTTTTATGTTTTCCATTTGCTTGGTAGATCTTCCTCTATCCCTTTATTTTGAGCCTATGTATGTCTCTGCATGTGAGATGGGTCTCCTGAATACAGCAAACTGATGAGTCTTGACTCTTTATCCAATTTGCCAGTCTGTGTCTTTTAATTGGACCATTTAGTCCATTTACATTTAAGGTTAAGATTGTTATGTGTGAACTTGATCCTGTCATTATGATATTAGCTGGTTATTTTGCTCGTTAGTTGATGCAGTTTCTTCCTAGCATTGATGTCCACTCCCATTTTTATCAGGATGGTGCAGTTTGGTTTTGTTTTTAGTTTTTATGTTACTTTTCCATCCACTCAATAGGGAGTTTTTAAATCTCAGTTTGTGTGAGGCTCTTTAGGAATTACCAAATGGTTTAAGACGTGGTCTGCCCTTCAAGGAGCTTTCAGGGTAACGCTGCAGTAATGAGGAACACTTCTAAAAAGAACTATGATCACTTGGACATTTAATAAGGACCATAAGAGTTTTCATTCTCACAGTGCCTAAGTCAGTGCCTTATGCAAAGCATGTGTGTAATTTGATATGAATCAAGAATGCTCTTTGGATTTAGTCCTCCAGTTTGCAGCTTGACTAGAATGTCTTTGGCATCTAAACATAGGTAGGCCATAACAGTATTTCTTAAACTTAAATATACATATGACTAACTTAGGCATCTTATTAAAATGTAGGTTCTCATTCAGTAGGTCTGGGGTCAGGCCTAAGAATCTGAATTTCTACAGAAAAGCTCCTAGGTGATGCTAATGCTGTTGGCAAGCAGGACCACACTTTTAGTAGTTCACTATTGCTGCAAAAAAATCTATCTATTGCTGTTCCAAATCTCAGTGGATTAAAGCAATAGTATTGTGGGTCTGGAATTCAGACAGGGCTTGGCTAGGTGATTCTTGTGCTCCATGTCGTGTTAACTGGGGTCATTCAATGCTGTAGGGCTGGAAGCCGGGCTTGGCTGGTAAGTTCAGGATGGCCTAACTATATGTTGGTCACCTTGGTAGGAATGGTTAGAAGGCTGAGCACAGCTGGTGCTCCCTCCCTCTCTGCATAATCTAAGGACTTGTTCCCATGGTCTCTTCAGCAGGATAATCATCAAACTTCTTAAATAGTGGCTCAGGCCTTCAAAGACTAGGTCTGGAACTGGCACCACATCACTTCTATCACACACAGTTGGGCAAAGCACTCACAGGCAGCCCACATTCAAGAGAAGGGGAAATAGACCTCACCATACATAGGAGTGCTGCAAAATTGTGGCCACTTTTAATAGCTGTCTTTAATGAACACTACTGGTGTCCAAGGGCTATACAGAAATTACAGAGATGAATAGCATAGAAGTTAGTCAAGGTTGGGTAGGATAAGATTTGGGTAAAAAGCTGAAATAGGGCCTTTATGATATCAAGAGAAACCTTAACCACATCTATTTCTTTTTAAGAGAGTCCTAATGTATTATGAAAAGCAAGTTAATACATGGAAAAGGCTAGTAAAATCGTGTTATATTTTAATTATTTACAGTTAAAAAACGTATTTACACAGAATACTTAAAAATATAATGATAGACTATACCATGACTAATACTTCCTCCACCTGAGATTCTGATATAACTGATATAAGAGGAGTGGGGCCTTGGCATTACTATTTTTAAAAAATCCCTGATAAATTATTTTTTGCAGCTAGGATTGTGAACCACTGGCTTAGATAATCTTCAAACTGAAATTGGATGGGTCGTCCCTTCTTGAAACATTTAGCACCATTTTTAGTAAAGATTGCATTAATTTCCGACTTCATATATGTAAAATAAACATATGTTCTCCTGGCATTTTCTAACTTTCAAACTAAAAGAAGTCAAGTTTTCAAGGCTTAAATTTTTGGTCAACTCCTAAAGATACGTTGTGACAAATTCATTTGTAATAAAATTGACCTCCTGTTTCCAGGCCTGTTTGTATAGTGCTAAAGATGGTGTGTTCACATCTGAAAGAGTAAATTGTTGGACAACAGTTAGTAAATATTCACTTAGAGCAGAGCATGAGATGAAGTGTTGACCTTTTCATAGAGGCTCAGCCAGTGGTTGGAAACTAAGCTATTCCCTGAAGTCAGGCTCCAAATCACTAGGCGCTAAATCAAATTCACCCAAGACTGTGTTCTAGGTACCCTGTCGCTAGCCGTCTTCTGTAGCAGCAGATCAGAAGAAATGTAGCAGAAAACTTTTTCACTTTTTTCGAATTAGAGAGCTCTTTCAAGGAAGCTTATAACAAATTACCACATGACAGAGATTCAGCGATTCAGCGAGGATTCTGATTTAGAAAGATACAGAAATAATGTGGATAACTTTTATATCCACAATCCTTCTGGTTCTTCTCCTCGGTAACCACTTTGTCTGCCTGCAAGATCATTAAACCTTATTCACTAGATGTCCATCCTTAATTTATTATTTACTTCATCTCGACTCATAATTATAAGCAATAGGGGCATCCATATGCAGAAGACTGAGTTAGTGTCGGTTCTCCTCTCCCTGGGAAACTTCTGGATAACCCATAGTTTCCCATATTATTCAATTATCACCTTCATGATTCTGGCTATGTATATATTACTAATACCATTATATAGTTAATTTTTAAATACTTACTCTTAATCAACTCACTTTTAAAAGATTTAGTTTTATTCCTAAGTGGCGGTAGCCGTGAAATAATAGAATTATTTACTAGATTTGTGTATTTCTTATACACATTAAAAGAAATCCATTAGTGTTAGTATTTATCTATATTCATCCATGTACATGAGATACACTTTGGGAAACACTAGGATAATCCATTATCTTGCAAACAATACCTAAATTAAGTTAGTATTCTTTCATGTACAAGTGATGGAACATCCCATTCAAGTGTCACCGCAAAAAATGGAATATGTAGGCCCAATAAACAGAGGGTAAATTGGCTTTAGGTGTAGCTTGATTCCACTCTCAAATCTCATCCCTTTGTCTTGATGCATCTCTCAGTTTATCTCCTGTGAGGTAGCTTTGTTTTCAGGCTCAATGTGTTCTCAGCTATGCCCCTACATTTTTATGCTCATATCATTATGCCATTCAAGTAGGTGGAAGAAAAAGCTCAGCATTCTCGTAAACTGAATAAAAATCCCAGAATTGAGTTTCAGTGGTCTTCATTAGCTTGAAGTAGATAATATGCCCTGACCTGAAGAAATTATTGTGTCCAGGCCAGTGGACTGCATTTACTGGTGTGGCTGTATCCTGTGGAAGAGTAGAGTTCATTTTCTTTTAAGCATCTGGGCTGAAAGTAGGGATGAGTGATTCCTCCACAGTATAACTAGGTTATTCTTTTTTTCCACAAAAAAAGAAATAGATGCCTTTAGGCAAAACCTATAAATATTCACCACAAAATTATTGTATACTCTTTCTCTTGATAATTATGTATTACCATTATGTATATACTGTTCTTATTTACACATAATCTTTTGTATCCATCCTCCCCTACTTTTCCAGTTATACAGGAATGCATGTTTATATTTTACCTAAAGGTCTACACTTGATAGAAGAACACAGAACTTTATGTAACTTTGTAAAACTTGCAAAGGGATTAGAGAACATGATATCCTTGAAGTTAAAACCTAAAGAAGGAAATCAAAGAAAGGCTAAGTTGTATTAGATAATTGGTTCATCCATCTGTCTATAAGAAATATTTGAATTTTCTTTTATGGATCTCAACATATTTAATTTCAGCTTATTAGTAGTGCTCTAATAACTTTAGTTATTAACAAATAATATATTATTATGCTTTTACATAGATAATTTCATTTGAACCTCACATATTGCAAGGTAGTTATTATACTAATTTTTATAGGTGAGAAAAACTGAAGGCTTAGAAAGGTTAATTAATGTACAGTTAGTAATTTACATAGCAAGTAAGTGGCAGAGATCAGATGTAAACTCAGGCCTGCCGACTCCAAAAGCCAAGCACATATGAATGGTAATGCAACTATGAAGATAATAGGATTATGTTACCAACCCATACTCTGATTTGTTTAAAGCTATTCCCTATAGATCAGAAGCAACCTACTTGAAATCAAGTCTGAATTTTCCACCCATTAGTTGTTAGCCTTTTGACCCTAGCATTTTGCAAAATAACCAGTAGATTCAATCAACTTATCTGTTGGAAGAATGAATCAAAATAGCTGACATTGTTTATAGTAAATTGGAATTTGAATGACTTAAATTTTAATTTTTCAAGTATTTGTGTTTTAAAAAACCCATATGGTGAAAAGCAAGGCACTTCCTAATTTTTACCTACAACAGTGAAAGTTGGATCACACTGTTATCTTACAGTGAGAAAATTCTTGCAGCAATGAAACTCTACATAGTGTATGTATGCAAGATGTTTAATGCTGAGATGACAGATCTCACCATTACTGAAACAGAACTGAAAATGGATGATAATAGAGGTGGCATATCGCATATGGCATAGATAATATTGAGCAGATTCCAAGATGGGAGAGGAGAAAATTCAACCAAGTGAAAAGCTGAAGGAAGGTTTTGAAAAAGAGATGTATGAGAAATGGTATCCATTCTTAGTCACAGTCCTCTGAAAGTTGTTTGAGACAGTACAGGTAAAATTATGCAGAAATTTAACACTGTGTTAGAACTTTGTTTCTTAATACTCTGTGTATCTTAAGGGGTAGGCTATTTTTTAGTAACTTTGTTTTAATATAGAATAAATATAAAGTGGTTTTTGAAGCCTTTTTAGTTAGTTTGATGTTGTGCTGAGCTATTGGAATAGAGAGTGAAGATGACTTTTTAGCTGAAATTGTTCTCCCTCAGGCATTATGAAAAGACAGTGGAATACATTTGAAGAAATAGCATCTCAATTTAGCTATTTAAAGAAGAAGGAAATAAAAAGATCCTAGGAGAAAGCATTTTTAACTTTTGCTCTTCTTAAGAATTTTACTTTTAAATGTACAGCCTTAATCATGACAATTTAGATTGTGAAGACTCTTGTCAAAAGAAGCTAAGTTGCCAAGTATTTTAAATGCTGTTATTGACTGTATTTTTCTGGACTTAATAAACCTATATTTTATTTTATTTTATTTTTGTAGAAATCACTGAGTCATTTGATTATTTTTCTACTGTTTTTTAATGGCATTATTACGTTTTTGGAACATTACTGTTCTTAAGGGTTATTAAGTTTTACCAGTAATATTTTACTATACATCATAGTTGCATTAATAGGGAGTGTGTTTTAACTCTGGAATTAAATCAGAATGAAGACCAATTTGATTACAGATAAGATGAACCAATTTAGTACTTCCATCTATATGATTTTCGCAAGTAAAAGTCTTCTTGCCTATAGGTAGATCAGATTATTCTAAGATACATGAAATATACCTTTTTAGTCCTTTTTGTTGTTGTTGTTGAGATGGAGTCTTACTCTTTTGCCCAGGCTGGATTGCAGCAGCGCGATCTTGGCTCACTAGAACCTCTGCCTCCTGGATTGAAGCAATTTTCCTTCCTCAGCCTCCAGAGTAGCTGGGATTACAGGCATCTGCCACCATGCCCAGCTAATTTTTGTATTTTTAGTACAGACGGGGTTTCACCATGTTGGCCAGGCTGGCCTCCACCTCCTGATCTCAAATGATCCATCTGCCTCAGCCTCCCAAAGTGCTGGGATTACAGGTGTGAACCACTATGCCCAGCCACCTTGTTTCTTTTTCTTTTTCTTTTTTTTTTTAACATGGGCTAAAATAGTAATCCATTAGAAAGCGCAAAACTAGATAAATAACATACATCAAGCAATTTAAAAATGGTTGAATGATATATAATTATGTAATTTCCATTAAATATGGATTCCAGTTTTGAAGACTTCATTTCAGCATCTTAGATGATCTTTGAACAAGGGATTCAGACCACAAAAAGAGATCTTGAGAAATTGCACATGATTGATGTCACTGTTTATAAAATGTTCCATTTTTCTTTTCTCTCATAAAGACTCAGATATGTGAAATCTCTGTATTTCTCAAAATTTTTCTTCCTCTTTAGAGTGAACATACTTTGCCTTGCAGATTTCTAGAGAAAATTAGATTAAAGTGATGTAATATTCATCTTTAACACATTTAGAAAGTTTTTTTTTTTTTGGATGCTAAGCTATCTAATTTCTTAAATATACAATAGGTGCATTTCATCTGATTTGGTTAGTTTTACCCACAGGTGTTGATAATGTTGAACCTCCAGTTACCAGATTACCTTCTCATTGTGTTACCTTCTATGTTATAAATCTTTATTTTGAACCCTAATAATATTTCTTTTTTCAGATACTTGGAGGTTTATAATTAGAATAGTACAGACTAGATAGCATTTATAAAGTCAAAAACCAAGGAAGAAATAGAGTTAACTTGAAATAGAAATTAATTGAGTTAAACGTAAAGAACTTTTTGGTATTCACAGCATGTGATTCTTCTGTAAATGTTGATGAAGATACTAATTTAAAAATTATTTAGCAAGTCATAGCTTCAAAATTAAAGAAAATATTAAGTAGGAAAATTTGCGTTGTCATAGTTTCATTTACCTTAATAAATTTCTTTTTTTTTCTGTAGGTTATGACTTTTGTTCTGAAAGGCATAACTGCATGGAGAATTCTGTCTGCAGAAATCTGAATGACAGGGCTGTTTGTAGCTGTCGAGATGGTTTTAGGGCTCTTCGAGAAGATAATGCCTACTGTGAAGGTAATCCTTGTAATGATGTGTAGCTCAGCTGTATAAATTTTCTAGGATTACTGCATGCAAAATTTATTAATTTCCCAGGTTGTCAAGTTGATGGTCCCATTAAAAGTGGTGAATTTAATTTGAAGCATATTAATCAGCTAAAAATAATTATCTTTCAAATTAAAGTTTTTCAGCTATCTGCTATATGTCAGACTAATAAGTTAATATGGCTGGTTTCTTGAATTAGAACAATTCTTCCACTGTGAAATTGCCTTCTTTTTTCATAATTAGATATTCAGATAGCTCACATATTGACATGATTACTGTGGCTTGCAGTTAGAATTGTAGTCGGAGTTTTCCAGACAGTGTTGTGTAACAAAGGCAATCACTTAACAGGAAGATAAAGTGCCTACTGCTATTTTTGTTTGCTACTCTAAGTAATCTAAGTGATTGTATTCATGCTCTGTAGTATTTAGTAAATAGTTCCAGTGGAATAAATCATTTTCTAGTTACTTTAAAAAATCTTAACTAATACCCAAGATAGTTTATTCTCTCATGGAAAGTGTCCACATACAGTGAGCAGACCTTTGACATTTTCAAATGCTCTGGCTTTGATTCTTCCTGAAGAAGTCCATGAGATGTGGTAATTTATTATTTCCCTGAGGTATGGATTTGAATCATTCCTATTAATTGTGTAACTAGCTAATGGGTTCTACAAACCAGAACATTGATTTGGAGGTGTTTGGGCATTCGGAGAAAGTTTTGGAGAGTTCTAAACTTACCCACTCAACATGTCAAGCATGTGCCATAGATCTGTGGAGATGGAAAACCTCAGGTATAAATACACAGGTTCTGTTTAGTTTCAGGATGATTTGTTGGCTCTTGGAAAACCAACTTCTGTTGTTTCCCTTAGCTTTAAATAGTTTTTTCTTTTTCTTAAAAATCTGTTTTCATTTTTTAAATTGACCTTTGGATCAAAATATTTCTTTAAATGCTACTGATTCAGTCCTAAAGGGATCATTCCAGTTTTGCAGAAGAAAATAAATATGGCTTCCCTTCCCCATTCATAATGCAGATTTATTTAAAATTCCTCATCTTAAAAGATTTTACATAAAAATGGATTTTTACCCTTACGTAACATAGAGGTAAACTTTCTTAGGAAACTAATGTATTTTCATTATAATATTTGAGATTTCTAACATATAACAAGCCCCTTTGATATTGTTTATATGTATAACACGAAACTACATGATTCATGTGATATTTTGTTTTGAATTTTACTTATATGATTATTACTTTTTAAAAATTTTTGAGCTGCTTTTGATGCTATTAAGTATATCCAATCATGTAATAAATATTTAGTGAGCACCTACTATGTCCTGAACATTTTTCTAGGCTTGGTGTAAAGTGGAGTAAATGGTGAACAAGACTTACAAATATCCTGTGCTCAGGAGCTTTACATTCTGGGGGTAAGACAGAGAATTACTGGGTGACCATAGAACTAGAGAAGACAATTTCGGGTAGTAAAAATTAATAGGAAGAAAATGAAACAGGATGATGCACTAAAGATTGGCTGGGGATTTATTCAGAGTGGTCAACCTCTGGGGCAGGGAGTGAGGGGAGAGTGGTGGTTAACCTGAGACTTGATGGTAAGAAAGGAAACAGCCATGTAATAATCTTGGATAGAACATTTCAACCAGGAGAATAAAAAGTGGGAATGAGCTTAGAATGCTCTAGTAACAAAATGAAGGAAAATGTAGTGGAGCAGACAAATCAAGGCAATCCTGTTGGAGAATTAGGCAGGGACCAGGTAATGTAGGAAAGTTTGCAAGGATTTCAGAGTTGCATCAAGGAGGACAGTGATATGCTCAGCCTTGTATTGAAAAGGATAGTTCTGGCTCCAGTGTGATAGGTGAACTATGGTGTTGGGTGTGGTGGGGAGCAGTGGAAATTGGAGACTAGTTGGAAGGCTATTGCAGTAGTTCAGGTAAAGATGTTGATGGCGGCCGGGCGCGGTGGCTCAAGCCTGTAATCCCAGCACTTTGGGAGGCCGAGACGGGCGGATCACGAGGTCAGGAGATCGAGACCATCCTGGCTAACATGGTGAAACCCCGTCTCTACTAAAAAATACAAAAAACTAGCCGGGCGTGGTGGCGGGCGCCTGTAGTCCCAGCTACTCGGGAGACTGAGGCAGGAGAATGACGTAAACCCGGGAGGCGGAGCTTGCAGTGAGCCGAGATCGCGCCACTGTACTCCAGCCTGGGCGACAGAGCGAGACTCCGTCTCAAAAAAAAAAAAAAAAAAAAAAGATGTTGATGGCCTGGATAAGGAAAGCTATAGGAGGTGAAGAGGAGTGAGGTATATTCATAGTACATTTTGAAAGTAGAGCCAAAAATACTTGCAGATAGTTTGTTGTGGTGGTGTAGAATTGATCAAGAGGAGCCGAGATTTGGAATCTGAGCAACACATGGATGGCATTGCCATTTATTGAGACAGGAAAGAAGTTAAGGAAAGGGGCCAGATATTTAGATTACCTTACTTGTTTAAATTATTTATCAGTGACGCTTACTGAAAATTGGCCTAATCATAAAGACCAACTCAGTTTTTATCTGGAAGTGTTCTGGATAAAATCTGTGGCACAGATTGGCAGCTGTTTTCATCTTGAATGCACTATACAATGACAGATGTTTTACAACTTTATACTAATTGTCATTTGAATATATAATCTTCAAAGCATAAGAAACTGATGGAAAAATTTGTTGAACATATTGATATAATCAAATTCAAGATATCTTGAATTTTTTTATACATAAGGACTTCTAATATATCTTTTGTTATTTAGTCCAAATAACAAAATATTATTCAGGATTTGAATAATTCTTATCAAATATGGTTTTGCTTTTGATTGTGGCATGGTTGCTAACTTTGAAGATGTTTTGACTTCTTAGAAGGAACACCCTTTTAAACATTTTTAATGCAATTTTGCATGTTACATATTTGGTCCTTAAAAAAATTACACTTGTGATTATACATAAAAATAAGCAAGCTGTTGTTTGTAAATAACATACAATTTTATTTACTAAATCTGTGGGGTTGTTTAATGATATGACTGTAATTGAGACTATTGATTTTTACTACAGTTTTCTTGATCATGGTTATTATAGCACTGGTAACCATTGGAGTTCATTCATTCATTCAATAAATATTTATTAAATACTTGCTTTGTGCAAAGTTAGAGATATTTGTAAAGCAGTAAATTAGATATACATGACTAATATTCTGTCAGGCAAGAAAGATAATTAACAGGCCATTTCATTACACCAAAGAACATTTCATTGCATATGTGGCAACTATTCTAAAAGAGAAATAGGTTAGTAGGGCATGTGATCTGGGTTGTGGGGTTGGGGAAAATTTTGCTTGAATGAGAAGAGTTTTATTCTGGAATTTGAAGGGTAAGTAAAAGTCAGGGAATCATGGAAGGAAGAGTAGAAAAGAAGAGAATCTCTTACATGGGTAAATCAGCATGTCTAAGGGCTTTCAGTAGAAAGAAGGACTTTTTAAGAACCGAGGGAAGGGAAGGTCAATAGCAGAGAGCACAGGAGAGGTGCCCAGTGAGTCTGATGATGAGAAGCAGGATCTTAAAGGTCACACTAAAGATTAGGAGTTTTATGTGAAGAACAAGGGGCAGCTAATTAAAGATTTTAAGCCGAGAAGTGTCATAATCACACTCGTGTTTTAAACATATCACTCCAGCTGTAGGATGAACGGGAGTAAGGCTGGATGCAGGCAAACCAGTGGGTGAAAGCCAGTAAGGGCTTGTCTTAAAAATAGAAGTGGACATGTGGATGCGTCTAAGAGCATTTGAGAGGTAAAACCAGCCATTCTTGATTAATTGGTGATAGCAGATGATGAGTAGAGAGGTTTAGAGGTTGATTCCCAGGTTTCTGGACTAATAAACAGGCAGATGTTGGCACTGCTCACTTAGGGAACAGATTGAGTGAGAAAATCATGATGGATTTGGAGTGCCTATGGGACATCTAAGTTGAGTAACCAGTTGAATATACTTCAATTTGGCATTAAGGGAAGTTTAAGTTAGACAAAAAAAATTGGAATTCTTTGGCATCTAAATGTTGGTTGAGGAGATGGAAGGGATTACCTAGAGAGTTTTGAGCAACACTTGAGCATTTTATAGAAAAGATGATTTGGTGATGGTGATAGCAAAGTCATGGCTGAAATGTAAGAGGAAAGAGAAGAGAAGGTGGTGTCACAGAAGCCAAGAGAAGAGAGAATTTCAAGAAGAAAGTAGGATGTGTCTGAGAGATCAAGAAAAATGAAGACTGAAAGATGTCCTTTGCGTTGAACCTCACAGATGACACTGAGGACAGTAATAGTGATTTTGGTGCAAAGTTGGTGATACAAACCAGTTTGGAGTACATTGAATATTGTCTAAGGGAAAAAAATGAATCTGAAGAAGGGAGAGGGCTTCTTCTAGATGTTTGCCTACAAAGGGATGGAGAAAGGAAGTAGCTTAGGGGACCTGAAGCTAAAGAAGGAATTTTTCTGCCCAACCCACTTTTTCTTATTTAACTTCTGTACCGTTTGCCCTTGCCCCAGTATCTCAGCCAGGTAGATGATAGCTTCTTGATCTTCAGTGAGTTTTGCAACACCTCAGATATTTATAAACATAGTTTAATATTAGGATTTTATGACAGCATGACTTCTCTAGCTTTTCTGTATAAGGGATCTAGAATGTCTGGAAGTCTGTTGGCCTACTTAGTTTTTTGTTAACTGCACGCTTATCACATTTCTCTTTAAAAATTATATATTCATCTCCATCCATCCATCTCATCTCCTATAGATTTCTTTCTACGTTTTTAAATATTTTACCTCACATTTGGTATTTTGTCAGTACATCTAAGATATAAAAGTTGTCAAGAATTATGTTGGACATCCTGATTTTCAGACTGGTTTTTTGCTACATGTCTTCACTTGACAGTGAAAATTATGGGATCTTTGATGTTTTGATTTTATCTTCTTTCCTCCCATTCCACTATTCAGTATTACGTTAGGGTAATCTTGGCATTCTATTTTAGATGGTGGTTTCCAGAGTCATTTTGTAAGTTTCTTTCTTCAGCACGTAGTAGTTGCTGGGGATGACAGCTGTGTCAGTCCAATAGCGCATTACGATGAAGATTTTTGTGATTTCCAAACTTCTTAAAACCAGTGGCGTTTTTCCTATCTAAGCCTTTGACATTATACCAAGAACAGGAAGAGTCCTGCAAAAGTGAGTCATTTATATGATTGCATACCACACATAATTATAAAAATTGGTAATTGATGGCTTATTAATGAATTTTAAAGTAAGTTTGTGAGACATTTCTTCAAATTAACAAGAATATGGGAAATAGTTCGGTATAGTCTGACCCCACCTCCAAGTACCTAATTTCTTTTTTTTTTTTTTTTGAGACGGAGTCTCGCTGTGTCACCCAGGCTGGAGTGCAGTGGCGCGATCTCGGCTCACTGCAAGCTCCGCCTCCCGGGTTTACGCCATTCTCCTGCCTCAGCCTCCGAGTAGCTGGGACTACAGGCGCCCGCCACCACGCCCGGCTAGTTTTTTGTATTTTTAGTAGAGACGGGGTTTCACCATGTTAGCCAGGATGGTCTCGATCTCCTGACCTCGTGATCCACCCGCCTCGGCCTCCCAAAGTGCTGGGATTACAGGCTTGAGCCACCGCGCCCGGCCCCTAATTTCTTATTGATAGCCTAGTTTCTCTTGGATTCATTCAATCTCTTTCATTCTGATTCCTGCCTCCAGGTGTCATTTTTCACTTCATGTCACCATCTGTTTAGACACTCTGCCTCCTTTGTCTCTTCCCACTCCTAACCAACTAGGACCCACTCTCCAGATTAGCATTCATAAAACATAATTTATTCTACTTGAGTGTTCCCAGTGCCTTCTTCTTGCTCACCACATCAAGTTCGAACTTCTTTGCCCAGCTTCCAGGGTCGCGCATAGCTATTTATCCATTAGCCCTGAGCAGGTCACCTATCATGGTCATTTCTTTTGCTGATAATGATTCATCTGAGTTATGAATTGAATTGTGTTGCCCTCACACCCCAGCCCACATTTACATTCTCATTTTAGCCATGAGCATCTCAGAATGTAACCTTATTTGGAAATAGGAATATTGCAGATTTAATGTGTTAAGATGAGATAAAATCATGCTGGAGAAGGGTGAGACCCTACTCCAGTATGATCACTTTCGTTATAAAGAGGAGAAATTTGGATACAGACACATAGGGAAATTATCATGTGAACATGAAGACAGAGATCAGGATGATGTGACTGTAAGCCAAGGAAAACCAAAGATCACTAGCAAAGCACCAGCAGCTAGGTGAGGAGCATGGAACTAATTGTACTTCACAGCTCTCAGGAGGAACCAACCCTGTCAACACCTTGATTTTGGACTTCTAGCCTCCAAAACTGGGAGACAATGAGTTTCTGTTGTGCAGGACACCCTGTTTGTGGTACTTTATTATGGCAGTCCTAGAAAACTAATACAGTCTGACAGAAATGCCTTTAGCTTTTTGGCTTAACAATTCATGATTTAATCATTCTTCTAGACTCTGCTTGATTTTTATCTTCTGTGGGAAGAATTCCTGATGAATTTATTGTGTGCATATACTTTCTCGTATTCTCTTTTTATTTTATCTGACTGAACAATTAGTACTTTATACTAGTTTATATCCAGTTGTTCAGCTGGAGTATACAACACATCCTCAGATAATGTCATTTCATTTAATGTTGTTTCATTATAATGTTGATGAGAAAAAAATATTCCTGACTGAGGCCACAGTCTGTGTGGAGTTTGCACATTTTCCCCATGTCTGTGTGGATTTTCCCAGATACTCCAGTTTCCTCCACACCCCAAAGCTGTGTATGGTAGAGTCACTGGTGTGTCTAAATGGCCCCGATGTGAGTGAGTGTGGTGTGTGTGAGTGGTTTTATGATGGAATGACATCCTGGACAAGGCTGGTTCCTGCCTTGTCCACTGGGCTACCCAGTCAGTCTCCAGCCATCCCCAACCCTGAACTGGAATAAGTGGGTAAATAATTATCTTACTTGTTTTTATTAATGGTTCTTAAATGTGTGTATAGCTCATGTTTATTTCCATGTTTAATATTAGAAGTGTTTTGGTCTTTAGTTTAGAAGTTTGGTGATGTTTCTGTGACCAGAAATATGCTGAAAGAACTTAACCCTTATTTACAGCCATTAGCCTATGTTAAAGTTGGTTACATTCGTTGTATGCCATTTCACTTAAAGTTGCCGTTTCCAAGAGCCTGCCTATGTTAAGCAAGGAGGCCTTACTGTACTTTATTATATACTGTGTTATTTATTCATTCAGATTTCAATATATGTATCTGTGTATACTTCTCTCAAAAGTGCCTAGTGATCACAGCCTGTTTATTTTCCTTGAATTCTCACAAACTTCTAAAATAGAGGCAATGTAGAGCTTAAGAAAGATTTGTTGACTGATGGTCTGAAGTGCTTAGTTGACTCATCACTAAAGAATGACTCGGCAAGCACTGAGTTTGTTGAGTTGCATTTGTACTATATATAAGAAAATCTAATCATGGTACTGACTTTTGTAGCTAGAAAGGGATTCAGTTTTAAATTGATTTCTGTTGGGCTTTAAAAATTATTCTCAATAGTGCAAGATAAGGAATTTGTTCATTCATAGCATTCATTATTTATTAAATTATATGTGCACTGATAAATAACATACACATTCAAAGAACTTCAACTATTAGAAGTTTCCCCATCTTCACAATTGCTTTTACAGAACTCTCATTTTTTTCCTAAGATTTGAATTCTACCTAAAATTTGCAAAGCAGCTCACTTCAACATGAAATATCTGGTATGTGTAAGGTGTGTAATAAATACCAGTTGACCCTGAACATGGAAATCTTAGTAAATATTCGTTTACTAAGCACCTGTGATGTGCCAGAGTTGGAATCCTCAAAAATTAACTAATAAGTTTTTATATTTAGACATCTAGTTCAAATATCTATTTTTTAAGCTTCATCCTTTACATCAATAAAAACATTGATTTCTCCCGCCTCATTCCTGTCTTTTTAATGCTATCTTTTGGCTAATGATGCCTCTTCCACCCTCTTTCTTGTTCTGCATTTCAGGGAATTCTAGCCTATGTACAAAGTAATGTGAGCAAAACTATGGTTCCTTGGAGGCATTTAAAATGCTTTTCACATATCATGGGTTTTTGTTTGTTTTTGAGGCAGGATCTCACTCTTTTGCCTAGGCTGGAGTGCAGTGTTGCAATCTTGGCTCACTGCAGCCTCAATGTCTTGCGCTCAAGCAATCCCCCCACCTCAGTCTCCCAAGTAGCTGGGACTACAGGCATGCACCACCATGCCTGGCTAATTTATTTTCTTTTTTTCTTTTAAAATTTTTTTTTTTGAGAGATGTGATTTCACTATGTTGCCTAGGCTGGTCATATATATGATCTTATTTCATCCAACAGTCCTATGATGATGAAAGCTTTATTATAATCTATTTTGTAGTTTAGAAAACTAAAGAGCTTGCATGTCAAATGACTCCTTCAAAATCAGTTACCCAGGCAGCAAACAGTAAATTCAGGGTTCAAATTCACATCATCTGTCTTCAAATTCTGAGGACTTTTTCTCTTTACCACTTTTAATTAATTTTGTATAGACAGAGTCTCACTCTGTTGTCCAGGCATGGTTGATATGCAGTGGCATGATCATGGCTCACTAAAGCCTTGAATTCCTGGGTAAGCGATCCTCCCACCTCAGCCTCCTGAGTAGCTGAGGCTTACAGGCGTGTGCCTTCACACCCGGCTAATGATTTTACTTTTGGTAGAGATGGGGTCTTGCTTTGTTGCCCAGGATGGTCTCAAACTCCCGGGCTCAAGTGACCATCCCACTCCACCTTCTAAAGCACTGGGATCACAGGCATGAGCCATTGTGCCCAGACTAATTTATTTATTAAATATTGAATCTAATTCTTTTTATAAGAAAGAGTAGCATAAGATTTTTCCTTAGAAAGGCATTTTTAGTCATAGTTAGCTACTTTAAAAATTGAATGCTTCTTTTTTTTTTTTTTTTGAGACGGAGTCTCACTCTCATTCTGTATTTCATCCAGAAAGCAGCTCATTGCATTAGAGAAATCATGTAACCAACATCCTTTGCTCCCGCACTTTCTCCCTCTTTCCCTCCCTCTCTCCTTTTCTCCCTCCCTTCCCTCTTTCCTTCCTTCTTTTCTTCCTTCCTCCCTTCCTCCTCTTCCCTCCCCAGTCTCTTCCTCCGCCCCTCCCTTCTTTCCTCCCTCCCTTCCTTCTCCCTCCCTCCCTTCTATCCTTCCTTCCTTCCTATCTTCCTTCCTTCCTTCTTCCCTTTTATCCCTTCTGTCTCCTTTCTTCTCTCTTTTTTCAGCTGCTTACCATCTCACAACTAACTTGTTTAGTGATGAATTCCTGACACAACCATATTTGCATATGATTAACTGAGATATAGAGGAAATCTGAAAGGATTCCTTTAAGAGTAAGATGAGCGATAGCCTCAGAAAGTTGCTCCAAGAGATATGAAAGGAAAGCTACAGAATGAACTCAATTCTCTGATTGCAAACCCAGCACACAAGTCTCTGCTGGATCTAATGGGAGGCTTGCTAACAGCTAGGATAAATAACCTAGAGAACTGAGCCCTATGGGATTAATTAGGGAACTCTAGCAGACACTGTCACTTTCAAAACTGTCATTAATGATGCACTCTCTGTGGTATACTATGGTAGAATTTCTTAAATAAATAAAAAAAAAAAAGTCTAAGGATACTGTATTAGTCAGGGTTCTCCAGAAAAACAGAACCAATAGGATGTGTGTGTGTGTGTGTGCACTGCACGCGCGTTGTATATTATATATATGTGAGATTTATTATTATAAGGAATTGGCTGACATGCCTATGGAGGTTGAGAAGTCCCAAAATCTGCAGTGGGCAAGCTGGAGACTCAGGAGAGCCAGTGGCATAGTTTCAGTCTGAGTTCAAAGGCCCGAGATTTGGAGACTCAATGGTATAAGTTCCAGTTTGAGGTTAGGAGAAGACCAATGTTCTAATTCAAGGACTTAGGCAGATGAAATTTCCCTCGTACTCAGTCTTTTTGTTCTATTCAAGTCTTCAATTGATTGTATGAGGCCTGTCCACGTTAAGGAGGGATAATCTGCTTTACTCAGTCTACAGATTCAAATGTTAATTGCATCCAGAAACACCCTCACAGACACACCCAGAATAATGTTTGACCAAATGTCTGGTTACCACCTGGCCTTGTCAAGTTGTCACATAAAATTAACTATCACAGGTAAAATTTAAAAGAGAGAAAGAGAGACAGAGAACAGCAAAAGTATTTCTGAGGTTTCCAAATTAAAAGGTCATGACTTGACCTTTTAATGGCATCATCTATCCATTCAACCAAGTGGAAAAATTGCTACATAAAACAGCTTTCAGGATTAATATGATATATGGAAACATTAAAGTATTTTTAGGCTTTGAGGAACATCTATGTAACATAGTTACAATGTTGAGGAAATAATGGATTTATTTTTTCATGAGAATCATTCCTTCTTCAATTAAAGAATTCTGTTATGGAAGTTCTGAAAATCCCTACTAAGTGACATAGCTAAATTTGAACTTGTATTAGCTATTCATCTGGGCTCATTCATCGTTTACTTTCTACTATGCTTCAACTTTCTCAGAGTCAAAACAATTTTCATTCATTTCTAGACTTGAACACCATTAAGATATTCAAATAAGAGAAAAGGACATTTTAAAATTCGAAGCAAAGGTCTCCTTTGATAGGAGAGGATTTTGAAATTTATAAATCAAACCTGATAAAAATGAAACCTTTCTAAATTTCTTCTTAGGCATGGTTTCTCATGCAAAGCTAACTGAAGACACAATCAATGCTCTCCATATACAGGCATACCTTGGAGATATTGCTAGTTTGTTTCCAGACCACTGCAATAAAGCTAATATTGCAATAAAGCAAGTCACATAGACTGTTTTGTCTCCCAGTGCATATAAAAATTATATTTACACTCTACTGTAGTCTTTTAAGTGTGCATGTCATTATGTCTTTAAAAATGTACTTATCTTTATTTAAAAATATTTTACTGCAAAAAATGCTAACAATCATCTGAGCTTTCAGAGAGTCATAATAATATTTTTTGTGATGGAGGGTCTTGCCTCGATGTTGATGGCTGCTGATTGATCAAGGAGATAGTTACTGAAGGTTAGGATGGCTGTGGAAATTTCTTAAAATAAGATAACAATGAAGTTTGTCAATTGATTGACTCTTCCTTTCATGAGAAATTTCTCTGTAGCGTGCAATGCTATTTGATGGCATCTTATCTACAGTATAACTTTTTTCAAAATTGTAATCAATTCTCTTAAACCCTGCTGCTGCTTTATCAACTAAGTTTTTGTAATATTCTAAATTCTTGGTTGTCATTTCAACAATGCTTACAGCATTTTTACCAGGAGTAGATTTCATCTCAGGAAGCTACTTTCTTTGCTTATTCATAAGAAACAATTTCTCATCTGTTCAAATTTTAACATGAGATTGCAGCAATTCAGTCACATCTTCAGGCTTCATTTCTAATTCTAGTACTCTTACTATTTCCACTGCATCTGCAGTTACTCCCTCTACTGAAGTATTGAACCACTCAAAGTCATCTGTGAGTGCTGGAATCAACTTATTCCAAACTCCTGTTAGTGTTGTTATCTTGACCTCTTCCCATGAATCAAGAAGTTCCTTAGTGTCATCTAGAATGGTGAATCTTGCCCAGAAGGTTTTCAATTTACTTTGCCCAGATTCAAGAGAGGAATCACTATCTATGGCAGCTACAGTCTTAAGAAATACATTTCTTAAATAATAAGACTATAAAGTGTAAATGACTCCTTGATTCATGAGCTGTAGAATGGATGTAGTGTTAGCAGCCATGAAAACATTAGTCTCCTAGTGCATTGCCATCAGAGCTCTTGGGTGACTAGGTACATTGTCAGTGGGTCACAATAATTTGAAAGGAATCCTTTTTTTTTTTTTTTTTTTTTTTTTTTTTTTTTTTTTTTTTTTTTACCTGAACAGTGGGCTTTAAACCTTTAGTAAAACGTGGTGTAAACAGAAGTGTGGCCATCATCTAGGCTTCATTGTTCCATTTATAGAGCACAGGCAGAGTAGTTTTAGCATAATTCTTAAGGGCCCCAGGGTTTTTGAAATGGTCAATGAGCAATGGCTTCAACTTAACGTCACAACAACTGCATTAGCCCCTAACAAGAGAGTCAGCCTCTCCTTGGAAACTATGAAGCCAGGCATTGACTTCTGTCTCTCTAGCTATGAAAATTCTGTATGGCATTTTCTTCTAATAGAAGGTCATTTTGTCTTGATTGAAAACCTGTTGTTTAGTATAGCTAACTTGGCCAATGGTCTTAGCTAGATCATTTGAATAACTTGCTGCAGTTTGTACATCAGCGCTTGTTGGTTCACCTTCCTCTTTTCTGCTATAGAGATGGCTTCTTTCCTTAAACATAATGAGCCAACCTCTGCTAGCTTTAAACTTTTCTTCTGCAGCTTCCTCACCTCTCTCAGCCTTCTAGAGTTGAAGAGAGTTAGGGCCTTGCTCTTGATTAGGCTTTGGCTCAAGGGAATGTTGTGGTTGATTTTACCTTCCATCCATACTACTCAAACTTTCTCCATGTCATCAGTAAGACCATTTCGCTTTCAGTAATTCATGTGTTCTATGGAGTAACACTTTAATATTTCTTCCTTTGCATTTACAACTTGGCTACTCCAGAGGCCTAACTTTTGGCCTGTATTGACTTTCAACATACCTTCCTCACTAAACTTCGTCATTTCTCCCTTTTGATTTACAATGAGAGACGTGTAACTCTTCTCACTTGAACACTTATTAATTGGCCTAATTTCAATATCGTTGTATCTCAGGGATTAGAGTGGACTGAGGAAAAGGGGAAAGATGGGAATGGCCAGTCAGTAGAGCCGTCAGAACACACACAGTTATTGATTAAATTTGCCATCTTATATGGGCACTGTTCTTAGTGCCTTAGGAGAATTCAAATAGTAAAATCAAGATCATTATTCACATATAACCCCAACAGATATAATAGTAATGAAAATTTTTGAAATATTGTGGGAATTCCTAAAGTGTGACATGGAGACATGAAACAAGCACCTGCTGTTGGAAAAATGGTGCTGGCAGACTTGATCAATGTAGAGTTGTCACAAACCTTCAATTCGTAAAAAGCACATTATCTGTAGAAGGCAGTTGAAGTGAACTGCAATAAAACAAGGTATGCCTGTATTCTTCTTTTGAAACAGCTCCCCATAGTTGTGTGACTTTCATGGTCAGCTGATTTTTCCCCCCTCAATTTAGTGGCTTACCTATAGAATACTCATAATTATGTCTATTAGAGATCATAATTGCTTTGGATGCTATATAGGGAAGAAACAATAAATTAAGTCATCAATTAGTCATATAGCTGTATGTTAAATAGCACTAGGAACAAGCACTTTTTTCTGAGGTGGATCTACAGGTTCTTCTTGGGAATTTGATTTTTGACTGGTTTCTATCATCAGATATAATGTAGATAATCTTTATTCGGCATTCATTATTCACAGTATTTATTAAGCACATCCTATGTGCCAGGCATATAATGGGTGTTGGTCATATAGTCATGAGCAAACTCTCCTACTAAACCCCTGCCTTCATGGAGTTGACTTACTAGCAGAGGTGACATCCTAAAATCTCTGCCCATTTTCCAGATGCACGTGGAAGTGAGAAATGTGACTGATGGTTTTGTGCTTTATTAAAAGTAAGTAATCCTGTTTTTATACTCTTTTGGCAGTTTTCTTTTCAAGACCTCAGTGCTTGAAGTTCAACATTTGGTCCAAGGACCAGCAACATGGGCCACTATCTATGAGCTTGTTAAAAATGCAGAATCTTATACTTTGTCTCAGTCCTTCTGAATCAGAATCTGCATGTTAGCAAGATCTCCAGGTGATTTCTATGCATACAAAATTTGAAGAGAGCACGTTTTGGGTGTAGAGTCTATTAATTTATCATCTTAATAATTTGGTGGCTATCCAATTCTTTTCAGCCATATGCTCAACTGGAGAGGAATTTTAGTGTTCACATTCTCAGTTTATTTTCATCAGTATAAAATTTGGTTTTGTAACATTGCATCTTAGAATGTGGTTCAGGCTGCATCAGAACCACCTGAGGATCTTATGAAAAATGCACATTCCTGGACGCAATCTTAATACTGCTTGAGTGGGTCAGGGTTGGGTCTCAAATTTTTACAAGCTTCCCAGGCAATTCTTATGCACATTAAAGTGGGAGAAGGACTATTTTTAGGCTAGTTTTACATTGATGTCTTTCTAAGGATGGATTTTTAAAAAATTATTTTTGAGTCTTTAGTTTATATGCTCCTGCCTAGAAAGATGAATTATTTGATCTCCGATCATATATTTCTGTGTATCAGAGTGTTTTTTGTTTTAACCAGGGTTTCTCAACCTCACACTGTTGACATTTTTTACTTGATAATTCTTTGTTGTGTGGGGCTGTTCTGTGCATTGTAGGATGCTTAGCAGCATCTCTGATCTCTACCCACCAGATGCCAGTAGTACACCTGTGCCTGCCTGCATTCCTAGTTGTGACAACCAAAAATGTTTGCATTTATCAAATTTCCTCTGAAGAGCAAAATTGCTCTCAGTTGAGAATATTGGTTGAAACTAAATAAATAAAAGGAGCATGGTTGTATATGAATATGACTCCCACCCCAAGTATCTACTATTACTATTTGGTTCTCTTGAGGGCTTAGGCCAAGGGTGAAGAGAAATTTATGTACGGGGACATAAGGGCTGCCTGGACCTGTGAGTTGGTTTCAACACTCTGTGGTGAGAGAGATATAATATGATGATATAATATGATATAATAAGATATAATATGATGCAAGAGTAAAAACTCTTACATTTAATATGGAAACAAGGCTACTGAAGGACCTATGAGCTAAAGAATGAAACAAAATTAGGTATAAAAACTTTTATTTTTTCATTTTTGAGTCTTTCTGAATATGCTTCTGAAGAACTGAAGATGCTGTGCAGTAGCTAAAGAGTTTTATATAATAGCTTTGCGGATGGGAGCTCCTTTCAAAGGGACAAAATAGGGACATAGGAATATGTACTAGCTTTGGCAGAGACTCAGAATACATGAAAAAGGGCCAGAGGATGGCCAGGGGCAGGGTAGAGGGGAGTGGTAGTATGTAAGTGTTGATTTATTCCTGAACTCATAGGAACACCAGAGTGCACTCAGAAGTAATTGGGGAGACTTTGAAGGGCAACCTCAGATTTATTAGCAGCCAGGAAAATTTGTATCCATAGCCTGTAACATTATTGAATTTCTGGTATGACTGAGTTTTGTTTGGCCCACTATTCTTAACAGATTGCTTACCTTTGCATTTCTTCCTAGTATGATGGAAACATTTACTAGCTGCCAATGTTAAACAAGTATTTATAATTGTTACTCTTTTACTAGTCAGTTGTGTGGATACTGAAAATTAAATCAGAACAAATAACTTATTTTGGACACATTCATTTTACATAGTCATTCTAGTATGTGAATACACAGTTTGCAGATTTATGTGTGCAGCCAACTATAATTATTTTTTTAAAATGCCAGACAAAATTTGGAGATTTAATACACAGATGAATATAAAGCATTTGTATGGATCAAATCAAAACCTGTCTATCTGTGACAAACAAGCGCAGTGCTGATATGTGGGAAGAACATTGCCCAAGAAGACTTGAATTCTTACCTCTGCTATTTACTAACTGTGGGAACTTGTGCAAATCGTTTAACATCTCAGAGCCTTAGCCTCCTCATGTATTAAAATGGGAAAAATTTGTCTCGTGAGGTTGTTAAGGAAGCAGAGATTAAATAAGATTAAAAATGTGAAAATGTCTTCCAGAAAAATAAGTCAGTAAAAGTTTGTCATTAAGTTTATATATTTCACATATATTTGTTACTGTCAGTATATCAGTTAATTCATGCAACATTATTTTATTTTTGGAACTAAAATATTATTAATTTACTGGAAACTGGAGACAACAGGACTCTTAGAGTCTGTATAATGATATTGTCTTACATTTGAAGCTAATTATAATGAAATCTGTAGCTACTTTAGTAACTAAGTTACCATGGGTTATTTCCAGAACCAAACTACTTTATGCCAAATTCCTTTCTGGTCTGAATAATATTCTAACCAGTTCTTCAATATAGAGTATGTATAATTTGTTCTCATTTTCAAAATTATTTGGCAAGTCTTTAAATTTATGGGGATTCATGTTATTTTTCTGTAAATAAATAGCAGGTTAAAATACTTGATAATTACATTGCATGAAGTTGTTTACTAATATTAGAGAGAAATTGTCGCTTAGATTTAAGCAACTCATTTTAAACAAATTAGTTGCAGGTATCTTATGTGATGTAGCCATTTATTATCATGTTTTCATTAGAGAAATGCAAATTATTAAAAATAATAAATTGCTTCCCTGGAAAGGAATCCATTTGAAGTGACATATAAGACACCACATGATTAACAGCTTTAAAAAATCTAATTGATATAAAAAGTCTTCTTGCAACTTCATTAAGTTTAAGGTCAGGTATGCATAGAGATTAAATTATAAATACCAGCTTTCTTTTCTTCTAAGAAATCCAAGTCACATGTTCTGGTTATATTTGTTGAAAGTGCTGAAGTCAATTAACAATTGCTTGCTTGGAGTGAAACACAACTGTTAGCATTGCTTTTACATTCTCTTCCTCTGTCCATTAGCTTTCAAAAACAAGAACTAACTCCAATATAAAATAAGATTATCACGAACACCAAAGACATCTGAAAAAAAGGCTTGTAGATAGGAAGTGGAAGCTTGGACCTGGTTAATGACAGGAAAACCTTATAGCTAGAAATATATAAGAATTACACAAGGAAAATAAATTTAACTTTGATTAAATAGTGCTGACATTATATTTGAGATCTCTTGTGAAAACGTGATGCTGTGGGAAAAACAATGAAATGACATTGTCAAAGCAACATACACTGTAGTAAATGTTAGCTTCATTATTAATATAATGAATAGAAATAAGAATAAGTTTTTAGGGGACAACAATAACTGTGAATTGGGGGAAGCAGGTAGGTACAAGGTAAATGAACATGAGAGAGAACAGGGAGATATTTGAGTTATGTGATGGAGAAAGACCTAGCTTCTTTCAGTCAATTATTATTCCACAGAAGACAGAGCCCCTTGTGTTTTGACACAAGAGACAGGAAATTGGTGCTGGCTTTAATGAATGTGAAGCACTGGTGAAGCAGCAGGCATAATGGTTCTGTATTGCGTGTCTTGTTCATTGGTATGATATAAAAATAGATCCCTAGGATTTTAATAATACATTCAATTTTCATTTTTACTTTAAATTCAAAAACAGCTTTAATTACATTGTTAAATGTACTCCAGGTAATTTTTCTTTAATATGAAGAATGTAGTCCCAAATAGATTTTTAAAAATTGTTCATATCTTCAAATGGAAATGTGGTGGTGGAGAAATGGGACTTAAATTGTAGAACATATATGTTTGTGTATACTGAATTGTTGTAAGGTCCTACTTCCTAATCAACATTAAACATTGATTAAGATTATCAACGCTAATAACAATGCAGCCCAGTCAGTGATTTATGTATAAGCAAGCAATTGGAAATTGGAGTGGCTCCATATCTTTCATGAAAACACTGCTGTTATGTTTAGGTTAATCAAGCAGCTCTGGATGGGTAACAATTTGGATAATTTTATGACTGTAATTCATGCTTTCTGGCAAAATAAATATATATTTACTAAATTAGTTTCTAATTTTAAAAATAATAATCCACCTTCTTGGAAAGAATGCTGCTATTCAACTTGATGAATTTTCAAATCCAGCATGACAAGACAGTCATTTAAATGAGCCTGTCTCTTCTGTAATTTCAAGCAAGTTGGATTCAGCCAAGATACCTACTAACTGCTCATGAATAAGCACAGACAAAAAGTGCAGAAGTAGAGACAGATGGAATGAATCCCTGTGACCAAAGAGGTTAGGGAAGATACCGTGTAGGAATTAAGACTTCATCTGGGCCTTGAGATGTGAATCCAATTGAGATTGGCAGAGAAGAGTAAGCAAAGGGAAAGGGAAAGAGATGTTCTGGAACTTTTCTACAACATGAGGCTTATATCCAGGAGTGTTAGTAGATTAAACTGCAAAGATAGGGACCAGGTTGTGGAAGGACAGTGGCTAATAATTAGTGATTCTGTGCTAGATTTACCAGTCACTAACTTGTAACAGACTTTGGAAATCTTCTCAGCTTCACAAAGGTTCCATGGCTGTGAAAAGGGGCTATTGCCTGTTCTCCCCAGGTCACAGGATGGTTGTGAGAATGAACATACAATGTATATGAACATGCACTGTACAAAGCCAAGTGTTATAAAAATGTCAAGTGGTGGATTCCCACAGCTGCATGTTCACGCTTACTGACTCCGACTGAGGCCAATAGTCTGCTTGGTCATTTTACTGTGCATCCCAGCAGAGTTTTTGCTCATTTCCTACAATAATCATTGTAAACTTTCACCATTCTCTGAAGCCTTTGACTCTACCAGTTCTCTTATTCCTGACAGATAACTTCTTTACCAATGAAACAGACAGCAACTTCTTCATCCTCCTGCTCCAATTTCATAAGCCAGCATGCCTTCCACCCTTTCTTCCTTCTCCCTAGTATCAGTAGAATAGAAACCTCTCCTCCTGGGAGTAATAGGTACGTATGAGTACTAAATCTCATCTCTTCCTGTCTTCAGAGGAAATTTGCTTCATCTATTATATCTTCAAACTCAGTTTTCAATTTCATTCTCTCTGTTTGCTCCTTCCCATCAGCATTTACTTATGCTTAATCTCTCCCTTAACTCTATATCCCTTCTAGTTTTTGTATTATTACCGTTTCCCCTTTATGGCTGAATCTCTTAATGTAATGCTTTTTTCTCACTGTCTTCACTTCTTCATCTCAGACTTTCTCCTTAACCAGCTTCAAACTAGACTTTTCATCCCATATCCTCTCCGTACTACTCTCACCAAGGTCACTGATAACTTCTGTATTGTTAAATCAGACAACTTTCCATCTGTATTTTGCTTGACTTCTAGGCAGCAAATAATTCTATTGATCTTTCCCTTCTTCCATTGCTTATTTACCTTGTCTTCATGATACTACACTGTATTGATCGGGGTTTTGAATTGCAAACAACGGAATTCACTCTGACGATTTAAGCAGAAAAGGAATAGGTTGAAGGATGTTAGGTAGCTCACAATGTATGTGGGAGGACTGGAAGACAGGTTAAGATGATGTTCAACCAAGAAAATACCTATTACATCTTGATACAAAATCACTACCTCTACCTTTTGGTGTCAACACCACAACTCACATAAATGTTGTGAATGTTCACTGATGACATCAAGGACTGGATTCTAGAAGTGAATGCCATGGTGACCATGCTAAATGTGGATATGCCTTCTCTATTATGCTTGCTAAATTTTGCAACCTGCAAAGTTACAAAGTTCTCTTCCGGATTGAATTTTTGCATGAGTGCTCCCATTTGGTAGTACTAGGTCACTAGTTTCTAAGGACACTGAAAATTTGAGTTTCCCTTCTTGAAGAAACAAATATTTTTCCAAATATAGGTGACTTCAAAAGGTGATGACTGCCTACCATTTTGACATTTGTCTTTCTCCACCACTCCTCTAGTTTTGCTGCTACCTCTCTGAGCAATTTTTCTCCATCTGCTTTCTTTACTTGCCACTTAAATGTCCAAGTCCCCCAGGTCTCCATTTTAATTGTTTTCTCCTCATTCTACATCCCCTACCTGTGTGATGCTAACACCCTGGCTTTAATTACATTCTGTGTGCCTGTGACTCTCAAATGTTGATCTTTAGCCCAGTGCTCTCTCTGGAGTAAGCTCTAGACCCACGTATCTCACTGCCTCTTGGACATTTTTATCTGGATGTGTCATAAGCACCTCAAATTCAACCTATTTGCAACTGCTTCTCTGTAGCTCAGTTGCAGTCCTCCAGTTCCCTACACTATGGACCCACCCAGTTGTTTAGTTAAAAAGGAAGGATATTATCTTTGAGAGCATCCCTCGCTAATCATCAGGCATCCAGTCAGTCCCAGAGTGCAAGCAATATTCGATCCCATGTCCTTTTTTTTAATCTGGCTCACTCCTTTCATCTTCTGCAGTCATAGTCACAAGAACCGAAACTGTGTAATATCAAGTGAGCTCCCTTCTAGCTTCTAGTTTTACTCTTCTCTAATTTATCCTCTACCCTGCATTTACAAAGATATTGTTTAGCAATAATAACATTTCATGTCCCTGCTGACCACCCTTCAGAGGAAAAGCACAAACACATATTCCCCTGTGTGTATGCTTAAGTAGGCATAGAATATGTCTGGAAATTGTGGAAGAAATTGATACCAGAGGTTGTCTCAGGGATTAGGAGTGGGAGAACTGAGTGACTGTGACTCAGATTTACTTTCATGATACACTCTACTACATCTTTTAAATTTTACAGCATGTGTACGTATAACATGTTTTAGAATAATTTTAAAAACTCCAGTGATTACCATTGATTATAGCATAATGTCAAACTCTCATATAGTGTGTAAGACCTGCACACAAACGCAGCTCCTGCGTACTTCTTTAGGTGCATTGAGTACTTTGCTATCCTTCAAACATATCAAATTCTCTTAATTTCCAACACTCGCATGTAGTCTCCTTGTTTGAAATGCTCTTTCATCGCATCTCACCTGGCTAACTACTTCTCGTTTAGTCCTATGCTTAGATGTCAGTTTCTCCTTGTTTGTAAGACTGGGTTTGGAGCCCTCACTTTGTTTTCCAGATGTCACTGTCCTTCTCAAACTCCCATTACATTTTTAAAAATTACTAGTTGTCTCTTTTGTCAGATCCTAAGTTCTGCAAAGGCAGGTACTGCATCTATTTCATTCAGGCTATGCTGTTGGTGTCTAAGTTATTATAGTACCTTGGATATAGTAGGAAGTCAAAACTATTATATGGACAAACCTACATATGCCTTTGTTCCCCCACTCCTTAATATTCCACATTCTCTCATTTTTCTCCATGGATATTATTTATGATACACTCTCAAACCTGTCTGAGATTTTCCTAGTGCATGTCTCTATTTTTTTTTTTTTTTAAATTCAGGAATCCCAAAGCTAAGAATAATATATTCTATCAAGAGTAGCAAGAAAGCTGATATAATGCCAGAGCTTTCACTCTTTTTGAGGAATGTACCATACAGTTTACAATGAATGAAATTACAAAATGAATGAAGCAAATTTGTGGCCATTATTTTGAGATGTCAAGAAAATCATATGTTTTAATATTATCCTTCAATCATACATTCAGATGAATATGGTTTTTAATACATAGAAATTAATATATGGTAAACAAACTCATTAATGCCACTGACTTTAAAACATATGATTGCTGGCAATTCCTTTCAGTGTTAGCTTATTTGTAAATGATATTTTAATTTATTCTTTACTGGTATTTCACTGAGCAGCCTACTTAAACTTAGAAATTTTATATTTAAAAAAATTCTTGTCTTCCCAAATGTTACTCTCAAATCTCTTTCCAGAATTATATTTCTTAGAACTTAGTCTTTATCCTAGTTTGTGAATTATTTTATTGATATCTTTGCCAACTTTGCCTAGCCAGTATTTCACAGCTTAGCAAGACTTAGCAATAACCCATATCGATCTGTATTATTTTTCAGTATATGGAGTCTTTGCTGTTGAGCTGCATGACTTCAAGGTTTTATTGGCTGATCAAGAAGGCATTAGTGTTCATTAACATACCAATATAATGTTTTTACAGTATATAATCAAGATAAATGTTGTAGCTTTAGAAATACACTACACTTTAAAAAACAAAACAGTTATCAGTGACATCCAAGGTATAATGTGGCAGGAAAGAGAGCGTCATGCCTGAGTGCTCATTGCCTCTGAGCCTAGTCTGGAGATGAGTCCACAGACCAAAAGAAACTAATTTTAAACCTGGGGTCTAGAAATGTTGCTCTTGTTATGGCTCCCACTCATTAACTATATAAGCCTGTGCTAGAGGAATCTTCCAAAAACCCAGATGTGATTCAATTAATCACTTCTTAAAACCTTTCCCATTTTACGTAGGATGAAGTTCAGATTCTTTAATATGGCTCACAAAAGCTTTGTGATCCCATCCCTGCCTCCTCTTTAATTTGTTTCTGGCTTCTCTGTGCCTCTGTTTCTTCAATTGTAAATTATTGGGGTTAGATGATTTCTAAAGTTCCTCTCAAATCTAAAGATCTATGATTCTGAATAATTACAAAGTTGGCCTCATCTTTCGAATAGGATAAAAGGGAATTTATAAATTTATAAATTCTAGTTTCTAAAATAGACCGGCTTGATTTATCCTGGGGCAAGAGAAGCTGTTCAAGTATAAGAAACACAGTTTACTTTTGCTTTTTAAATTTGCTAGAATATGACTGTATAGCTTACAAAATCCTGGAGAATCAGAAACCACTGCAACCGCATAGATCACATTCCCTTTGTTGGAATTGCAAAGTTTTACAGCTAGTAGTGACTTGAAAATTATCCTTTAATGATGAAATTAAGGTCTGAAGGGACTAAATGCTTGTCAGATTTGTAATAAATGCAGGTCCAGAGTTCAGGCTTCTTTATTCCCACCCCATTTCTCCTTTACTATGCAAGACTGTTTCACTAGGATGGCTTGTATTTGCTATTCATACAAAAGCCCATGTCTGAGTAAATGCCCAGGCAGTGTACTCAGAAGACAATGAATTCACTCTGCCACGTTGAGCTTCACATCAGACTGTTGTGAATGAAGACACTTTCTCCTTTGTCCTTTTAAAGGCAAAGACATAAAAAGATTCATTGATTCATTCAATAGATATTTATTCAGGGCCAGCCTTTGTTGTGGACAAGCTCTCTACCCTCTTGAATTTTATATTCCAATGGACATAGCTAGCAGATATATTAACAAAAACTTAATAGAAGACTTTCAGATACCAGTGAAAATATCATATGAAGAAATTAGGACTGGGTAGATTACTTAAGATGTAGTAACCACTTAAGACTCGGACTTTTATTAATTCATAAAAGATCTTCTTAACTTGAATGCACTTCTTACCAACTCTTCAGTTATGCCATTTTACCGACTCCCATAAGATATATCTATACCTCCTCCCTACCCGCTTCTTGCAAATGCTTTAATGTCTTCATATCACTACAAAGAAGGTGCCGTCCTCATATTTGTTGGTCATTTAAATACATTCACATTATGTCTCCTTTCCCATAATTGTATTTCCATTATTTTCCTGAATAAACTCTAATTAAATGGATTACTTATTGTTCCTGAACATTTCGTTTTTGCTCCTTCTGCAGCAAAATAACAAGAGGTCTTACATTATAAGTGGAGTGGATTTCTTCAAAATCCGCTTCAAGCCCTGCCGCACCATTATATTTTCCCTGGATATCGCTACTGTTAGTCATTAACCTTTCTCTGAATATCAGTCCCTGTAGGATTTGTGTGTGTATGTGTGTGGGTTTTTGGCCCTTACAATGTAGGAACTCGTGTTGTTATTCATGTAAATATATCTTGGATTTTTAATTTCACTATCAGTTTCTCAAGTTGGTAGGAGGGGGCAGAGTCAGAAAATTATTTATATCACCAGATATGAATTCCCAAATGTGTTCTGCATTAATGGGTTCTCAGAACAAACAAGCACTGTGTTTTTAAAAAAGTCTGTTGCTCCATATTCAATGCACAATGTATATGTTTCTGTTACATAGTATGCATCACTTTATAATGTTATCTTATATATGTTATTTTCTCCAGTTAGAATTTATCTTTGTCACCTAATGCAGTACTTGGAACATAGTGCATGCCCGTTATATACTTGTTAAATAAATGAAAGAAGTTTTTTTTTTTAAGTGTCTCAGAGCTTATAATTAGCTTATGTATATTATGAGTGTTTAGGAGGCAACTAGGAAGAACTGTAGTAATATAGTCGTCTTGAAACTTACTTGACCATGTAATATTTTGTTTTCAAGGAACTATGAACCTCTATTAGAGATATTGCTCTTTAAGCAATGCTGCTTGTGAAATGCTGGCTTCAAATATAGAAGGCAGCTAACTGGATGACAGTAATGATGATCATCACCCATTTCCTGGATTGTAAACCCTTTTAAGGCAGGGTCTATGCCTTAACTCTGTAATAAATTTTGGATGGGATGTGAAGGGCCATGTGGCCAATGGGTCACTCTTTGTTTAATTCTCTACAGCATAACCAGCTCATGTCAGAATATTTCTACTTGGCAGCCTAATCAAAACCTGTGCAGTTCTTTCTTGTTAGTGGAGAGTCATAATGAGTCAAAGCCTACCCCGACAGTATCCAGTCGTCACTGTGGTTCTACCCCATAGGGCCATCAGAAAATCCAATAAAATGCCTTTGTACATAGAATATACTCAATGAATGTGTAGAGAATTGAAACTAAACTGTGAGAATTTGACTTATATTAGGTTTTTGAATTGGGATTTGGAACTAAAATACACCCTGAACTAAATTTGACATGATTTTCCACCAGATTACCTTTTAGTCATGCCATTTTTATGCCTGTGAATATCTGTACATGTAAATGGAAATGACATTTATGTAACTTTGCAATTTCAGTACATAAATGCAACTCTTCGGGGAGTTCTTCCTCTGAAGACAGGGTGTGAGAAATCAAAAAACGGCAAGTGACAATTAGATCTACAGTGTTATGGTGGTATTTTTTGCTATTTTTACTTCGCTCTGTCTCACAACACTCCAATTAATAGGCTGACACTTTAGATCTCTTGGTCATGAATCGTATATGTCTATGAGATCCAAATCATTGAGTTCCTAAAAGGTTTCATATTCAATAGTCTTTTTGTTTTTGCTTTATGATCCTACATGGAGTTTTCTCTGACTCTATGATAGCTTAAAAGGGAAACATCTATAATAGAAGATTGGACAAGTCACTGTCTCCTAAACCTCTGACATGTAGACCCAGCACTCAACAGTGAGAGACAGTTTTTAGAAGGCCTATTTACTCTTGCACAATTATCTCCATTTTTGTTTATAAATCAAATTTTCCACCATTGTGGCTGTAAATAGGGTCACATTAACAGAAATAATCCTAATTCACTGGCTCTTTTCTCCACCTCCTCTCACAGAACTTTAGTACCATCAAAGTTCCCATCTCTTAAGTATTCTTGGGAGAGATTTGAGGTGTTTCACACATACTTATGAGCTCAATTAACCAGGTTTGGTAGCTCCTCCTGCTGGGGTAGGCTACTTCTGTGGTAGTAGTCCCCAACCTTTTTGCCTCCAGGGACTGGTCTCATGGAAGACAATTTTTCCACGGAACCAGGAGCGGGGGCTCTGAGAATGATTTTGGGATGAAACTGTTATGCCTCAGATCATCAGGCATTAGTCAGATTCTTATAAGGAGCACACAACCTAGATCCCTCTCATGCACAGTTCACAATAGGGGTTGCACTCCTATGAGAATCTAATGCCACCTCTAATCTGATAGGAGGAGGAGCTCAGGCAGTAATACTCACCTGCCGCTCACTTCCTGCTGTGCGACCCACTTCCTAGCAGATCAGGGAATGGTACTGTTTGGCCATCCCGGGGTTGGGAACCCCTGTTCTATGGGATATTGTTTTGTCTTTGGAGAGAGTTGTGGTGCCTGATGTAATTAATGTTTGCTCCAGCTGGAACTTACTGTCCTGCTCTAGACACTGAAGCTGCTTTCCTATCTGTACCTGGAACTATCATCTCTTACCAGGAACCACTCTTGTTTGAGGAAATGCAACGGTGTGATCAAAGTAATTCCTCTCTCTGATAACCAGGGTGTTTCCACTGAATTGTTTCTTATCATTGGCTCTTTCATCCACACAGGTAAATTGTTCATGTCTTTGTACACATGGACTTGTTGATGGGACCCTCTCTAGCTCACAAGCTTAAGCCCAGGGGACTTCTGCTACGGCTTTCAGAAGGGCTGGGTATAATTGAGCAATCAAGTCATTTGGTCTTTGGCTTTTCTTTGTTGGGAGACTTTTTATTCCTGATCCAGTCTTGTTACTTGCTATTGATCTGTTCAGGTTTTTTATTTCTTTCTGGTTCAGTCTTGGTAGGTTGTATGTGTCCAGGAATTTATCCATTTCCTCTAAGTTTTTAAATGTATTAACATGCAGTCATTAATAATAGTTTTTTGTGATCCTTTGTATTTCTGTGGTATCAGTTACATGGTCCCCATTTTTGCTTATTTGGTCTTCTTTTATTCTTTGTTATTCTATATAACAATTTATTTTATCTTTTCAAAAAGCCTACATTTCATTTTGTTAATTCTTTGTATTGTCTGATAGTCTGTTTTGTTTCTGCTCCGATCTTTGTCATTTCTTTTCTTCTACTAATTTGTGTTTGGTTTGTTCTCACTTTTCCAGTTCCTTGAGGTGCATTGCTATATTGTTTATTTGAAATATTTCTACTTTTTGATGTAGGCATTTACTACTATAAATTTCCCTCTTAGCACTGTTTTTACAGTATCCCATAGGTTTTGCTGTGTTGTGCTTTCATTTTCATTTGTTTAAAGAAAGCTTTTTATTTTCTTCATAATTTCTATATTGGCCCAGTGGTTGCTCAGAAACATGTTGCTTAATTTGCCTGTATTTGTACAATTTCCAGAATTTCTGTTGTTACTGATTTCTAGTTTTATTCCATTGTGTTCTGAGAAGATACATGATATGGTTTCAATTTTCGAAAATTTTTGAGACCTGTTTTGTGGCCTAACTTGTGTTCTATCCTGGAGAACTTTCATTGTGTTAGTGAGAGGAATGTTTATTCTGCCACCATTGGGTGAAATTTTCTGTAAATGTTAACTCCATGTAGTACGTAGAGCAGATTAAGTCTGATCTTTCTTTGTTGATTTTCTGTCTAGATGGTCTGCCCAGTGCTAAAACGAGGGTGTTGAAGTTCACAGCTATTATTATATTGGGGTCTCTCTCTTTTGCTATAATAATATTTTCTTTATATAACTGGGTGCTCTTGTGTTGGGTGCATATACAATTACAATGTTATATCTTTCTACTGAATTGATTCCTTTTCATCTATATTGACCTACTTTGCCCCTTTTTATGTTTTTTAACTTGAGGTCAATTTTTGATATAAGCATAGCTACTCCTTCACACTTTTGGTTTTCATTTGGATGGATTTTTTTTTTCATCCCTTCTCTTTTAGTCTATGTGTGTCTTTATAGATGAAATGGGTTTCTTGTACTTGCATCTTGTTTTTTAATACATTCAGCTATTTTATATCTTTTAATTGATGAATTTAAGCCATTTACTTTCAAGGTTTTTATTAATAGGTGGGGACTTCTGTCATATTGTTAATTATTTTCTGATTGTCTTACATATGCTTTCCTCTTCCTCTTTTGCTGTTTACGATTTGATGTTTTTTTTTTTAATAGTGATAATATTTGACTCCTTTCTCTTTCTCATTTGTATATCTGCTCTACCAGTGAGTTTTATCCTGTCATGTGTTTTCATGATGGTAGATATCTTTCTTTCACTTCCAGATATAGGATTACCTTAAACATTTTTTTGTAGGGCTGGTATAATGATGATTAATTCTTTCATTATTTTCTCATCTGAGAAAGAATTTCTTTCCCCTTCATTTTTGAAGAATAGCTTTTCTGGGTAAAGTATTCTTGGCTGCCAGTTATTGTTTTTCTCTTCCAGCACTTTGAATACATCACTCCATTCTCTCCAGGCCTCTCTGATAGGGATGCTCTTATATATGACTTCATGCTTTGTTCTTGCTGTTTGACTTTTGACAGTTTTACTACAATGTGCCTTGAATAAGACCTTGTTGAATTGCAGCTATTTGGGAATATTTGAGCTTCATGTGTCTGGATGTTTGTAACTTGCAAGAGTTGGGAATCTTTCAGCTGTTGTTTTGTTAAATAAGTTTTTGATGCATTTGTTCATCTCTTCTCCTTCTGGAACTCCCAAAATTCAAATTTTAGTTACTGTATAGTTTCCTGTATGCCACCTAGGCTTTCTTTATTTCATTTTATTCTTTTTATTCTGTTTTATTTCTTTTGATTTTGGTCTGAGTTATTTCAAAAGCCCTGTCTTTAAGTTCAGAAATTCTTTCTTCTTCTCCTTGATCTAGTCTGTTATTGAAGCTATTATATTTTTTATTTTATTCATTCAATTATTCCCATCTAGGATTTCTGGTTTTTTCTTTTTATGGCATCTATCTCTGTTGAATTTCTTATTCAGATGATGACTTGTTTCCCTGATTTCTTTGTGTTGTTTATCTGTGTTCTCCTGTATTTCACTGAGTTTCTCTAATGTCATTCTTTTGAATTCCTTTTTAGACATTTTATAGATTTTCTTTATGTTGGGATCTGTTACTTGATAATTATGATGTTCCTTTGGAGATGTCACGTTTCTTTGTTTTTTCATGTTTCTTGTGTCTTTATGTTGATGTCTGTGCATGTGGTGAAATAGTCTCTCCTTCCAATTTTATGGGCTGGCTTTAGTAGAGAAAGACTTTTTTCTGTAGATGTGTCTGTATTATCGGTTTAGTAAGACGCTGTTGCTTTGATTCTGGGTAGGCACAATATTGTAGTCTCTGTATGATTTATCATGCTATAATTAGTGTCATTGGTGCCTGTGAGTTCCTCAGTGACTTAAGCTGTGATTGTTAGTGGAGGTTTTGGTGATGCTTTGCTGGGAATGGGAATTCTAGGTGTGCTGGTCCCTGGGTACCAGTGGTGCATTGGTGGGCTGGGTGTGGCTAGTCCTTGGGCCCTCAGTGGCATACATGAGCAACAACAGTGGCAGATATGGGTGGGCCTGTTCTTGGGCCTCTGGGCAGTATGCTCAGGTTCTGGTAGATGCAGTGGTGGGCCAACTGAGTGGGTCCTTGATCACTCAGACAGCATTTCTGACATGGATGGTGGCACTAGTGGTAGTTTTCTAACCCTCAGGTCTCTGAACCACATGCCCATGCACTAACGGTGATGGCAGTGGGTTGGGCATGCTGGTTTCTGGGTTCCCTAAGAGGTACATGTGAGTACTGATGGTGGGTAGGGTAGGCCTGTCCTTAATGCCCCTGGATAGTGTGTATATGTTCCAGTGGCAGCAGGCATGGCGAGCCCATACCCAGGCTCCTGGCCTGCACAAGTGGGCAGTGTGGGTTGATTTCCAGATTCATGATAGTGCATGTGGGCACCAGCATTGGTGGCAGGAGGCAAGACAGGTCTCTCAAGCACCATGATGGTGCACCTAGGCCCTGGCTGTGCTGGGTAGGATGGGTCAATCTTCAGGTCCCTGGATAAAGCATTTGGGTGCTAATGGCAGGGGCAGTGGGTGGGACAAGCCTATCCTCAGCCCCCAGGAGGGCACATGGCCTGTCTTGAGGTCTCCTGAAGGCAAGTACAGGTACATGGTAGCCCTGCTGCTGGAGAGGGTAGGATTGTTGTCATTAGCAGTGACCCTGGGCAGTCAGCTCTCAGTTTCTGGGGAGGGTATGCTTTGGCTTCCTTTGTCCCAGGGGCAGCTTCCTTAGTGTGCTGCATCATCTATTCCCCAGTGTATAGGACGTTGTGTGGACTACAGTACTGGGGACCTGGTTGCGTTGCTGGGTCCAGTTGGTATTATGGCAGCATAGCCCTCTGGATGGACATGAAGGGATGCCAGTGGTGCTCCAGGGATGTAGAAAAGCAGGGGTTTGGGGGCCCCAGGGTAGGATATCATCTTTTGAGAGATAGACTCTCAAAATGGCGCCATTGCTGTAGTTGCTTGGGTCTCAGGGGGGGTTGTAGGTCCCTAATGGAACAATGCCATCCTACGTATTCTAGGCAACTTCCTATACTAGGCCTAGGGCCTGTGAGAGCACAGGGTGTCTTTTGTGGCTAGGATTATATGAGACTGTGGTAGGAATGTGGACCCCTGCAGATCTTTCACTTACCTTTTCCCCACAATAGATAGTTCCTCCTGGCTTTGAGCTGATCTTGCCTGGGCCAACTGCTTCACTTCTCTGTCCCATGCCTCAGAAGTTCTCTGACACTTCCCTGCTGAATTTCAGAGTTATCTGTTAGAAATTCAATTTGACATGTGGCTATCTACTCGCTGTTATGATCCTTGTCTGTCAAAGAGATGAGTACCAGGCTCCTCCAGTAAGTATTTTGAATCCTCACCCTGCTCAGTGGTGATTGCTAACCTTGACTATGCATTAGGTCAGAAGTCATCAACTTTTGACCTGTGAGCCAAATATGGCTGGCTCACCATCAATTTTTGTAAATGAACTTTTATTCCAACACTGCCAAGTTCATTAAATTTATGTGTTGCCCATGACTTCCAAAGTCTAGAAAATTTACTATCTGTCCCTTTACTGAGGTGTTTTTTTTTTCTGACCCCTGTATTACACTTATCATGGAGAAGATTTTTTTAAAAAATCATTGCATGTGTTCCACCACAAACAATTAAATTAGAACTTGGAGTGGGGTTTTGGAAGTTGGCCCAAGAACCAGTCTTTTTTTGTTTTTGTTTTTTAACATCCCAGATGAATATGATGGGCAAAGTTAAGAAACACTAATAGATAATTTATGCCCTTGAGGAATATGCGGTTTGTTCAGGAGAAAGAAACTCATAAAAATTAATAAAAATACAATTGATGCATCTATAATGGAAACATTTACAAAGTCCTGAGGGAGCACTGCATTGGGAGTATTTTAGTTCATTAGGGAAGTTTTTATAGGAAGGACATTTAAATAGATTCTTGAAGGATGAATCTACCAGTAAACAAGATCCACTGGGATGGTGTCAGGGAGAGAAGGAGTAGCAGTTATAAGTAGAGAGAACAGCATATATAAAGGACGACAGATAAGAAAGAGCAGGTAGGTTAGAAACTATGTGGCCAGAACACTGAGAGGGGAGAAGGGAGTGAGGTCATCAGATGTGAAATTGGAAAAGTAAAGACCAAACCAGGAAACATTTTGTAGGTTCAGATAAGAAGTTTAGAATTTATTATGTTGTCCATGGAATTGAATAGAAAGTTGAATTTCTCTAGGACTCAGGTTTTTCCCTCTGTAAAATAAATAGTTAACTCATATGAATGATAAGAACCCTACAGTTCTAAAATATAGATTCCTAGACTATGCCAATTATTTCTGTTGACATTCTCAGGACTGGGAACATAGTTGGGCTTACACAAATGACATGGCCCTGTAGTGGTGTGTCACCTATCCATCTCTTATAGTTGATCCATTTCTGTTAACAGTATAAATGAATTCAGTGCTACTTTGTGGAATCATCAGAAGGATTTGAGAATGCAGACTTCTGGATGGGAAATTCCTTGTCTGACCAATGCATTAAGGCCCTTAAATACTTGTAACATGATTTGTATTCTATACAGAGAGATGCTGTTAAATGAAGACAGTTTCATTGTGAAAATTCACATTCTTCACAATTAGTAGCAGTGCTTCTTATGGGTTAGCATCCAGAAGTCATTATACATACTCATAATTTGGTGTGTGAATTACCATGTAAGATCTTCAATATAATATCTGATTTTACTATTTTGTAACTTCTCATCTATATCAGGTCTCTATTGTAACTTTATCTGTGTTTGTATACTTATTGGGATAGCTGTATGTCTACTTTTATCTCTAATAAGCTCATGCAATTGACTTCATGTCTTTAAGTGAAATTGTTACAATTCTGGTTTATATCGAACACTTTATTTACCTCTTTCAGGGTCTGCTCAACTGTACCAAATAGCTGGTGAATCAAACAATAATATGTGGCAGGCTCTGTAATTGAAGATTGCTGGATACTAAGGCAGCCCAATCTTTGCATTCTGATTCATTTTATCAAGCATAGGCAGATGAATGTGCTGAAAATTTCAAAAGATATTTAGATGATGCAAGTTAAAACAGATAGACTTCTTCATAACTCCAAGAAGAGCTGTTGGAAAAAAAAAAAAAAAAAAAAACTCTTGATTTTTGTCATTGGAACATTAAACACTCCTAGCAAAGGAGATATCATGAATGCTTTTTAGAAATGCTATTCATTTAGTAAATATTTCCCTCTCCCTACCAAAGAAAATAATATAGGAGCTCCAGAATATTACCCACTGTTGACCTCTTTGTCCCGTTTTTCTTCACAGACATCGATGAGTGTGCTGAAGGGCGCCATTACTGTCGTGAAAATACTATGTGTGTCAACACCCCAGGTTCTTTTATG
This sequence comes from Chlorocebus sabaeus, assembly GCF_047675955.1. Taxonomy (NCBI): domain Eukaryota; kingdom Metazoa; phylum Chordata; class Mammalia; order Primates; family Cercopithecidae; genus Chlorocebus; species Chlorocebus sabaeus. Next base: position 42,190,030 of record NC_132914.1, on the reverse strand, counting down.
TGCATCTGCAAAACTGGATACATCAGAATTGATGATTATTCATGTACAGGTAAATGGTGGCTATTCGTGAAATAAAATCTTTTTGTGTCTTAAGTTTACTTTTAAAAATTTCTTTGACTCTCTTTTTTTTTAATAAGTGTACCATAAATACAACAAAAAATAAGCAAAATCATATCTTGATTTGGCAGTTATTTCTTTATCTATTCTAAAGAAAAAAAAACACCTGCTTGCTCTGGATAAACATATACTCCAATTTGGAAGATAAAAGCCCTGGAAAATCAGTATATGCTACATTTATACTTAGTACTTATGCTCAAAACTTGTGTGAAATACTATGGTCAATCTGAGAAACAAGCCCTAAATGATATATGATGATAGATTTTTGAATAGAAAAATAATAGCATAAATAATGTGATTTTTTTCCACATTTTTAGAGTTTAGAGATTTTTAGAGTTCTAGGATATGGGACTGTTAAAGATAATTGAGTTTCTTCACACGTCTGAGAAGTACAATTGAGAACTACATCAAATAAGTTTTCTATATTTTTTGTTGTATGAAATACCACTCATTCAGTATCATCCAAAGTCTCGTTAGGGATATTGTGTTTGTAGTGTCTGAAGTTGGTCCTGGCTTGAGGTAATACAGTGTATTCCTTTTATTCTATAGCTTTCTACCTGTAGAATATGAAAAAAAAACAAAACAAAACATGGTGCTAGAAGAGTAGCTTGAATACTATAGGATTTGAGGAAATGTGGGTGTGAAACAGAACATTTCTTTCCATCTCTATATTTTTAAATAGAAGAAACAAAGTAACATATTTTAGAAAGACAGGTAGAACCATAAAACTGGAGAGCACCCAAAAATGTTTTTCTTGTCACCTATTTCTCTACCTCCAACTTTATGATCTTTATCAGATGCAGGTATAAACAAAACCTAGATGTTTTCAGGGAAAGAGACTCCATAATCCTCCCTAGTAAAAATATGAATCTATAATAGAAGTATCACTTTGTCTTTGTTTCAGTTGTCCGCTTCTAAGTCTTCATTATAGTGTCCATACTGTCTGCTAATTGATAGCCTTATCACAGGGAAGGATCTTCCTCTAAATTCAAATGTAGTATTTATAAAAACAAAATGATGCCATTCAAAAATAATGAGAAGTGACTTCCCAATTTATGGAAAATAACTGAAGATATCCTGAAGGTAGAAGATATTTAATATAAAAATGCTGACAGATTTACAAATTCCTATCTTTTTTGTCAGTTCATCCTAAACATTTCCAAATTATGGAAACAATTCTCCATTTTTTAGACAAAATTTAAGTACATTGAGTGGAAGAGTGTCTTGAAGTAGGACCACAGAGATGCTTTTCAGCATAAAAAGAATATAAAAGAACAAATTATAATAAATAAATGGAAAATATCATTTACTATACTACTGATAATACCAATAAATCTGAATTTCCACTTTAACAAGAAAGCTAAGATAAAACTGCTGCATCTTAGAATGCATATATTTCAAGGTGTGCTTATTAAAAATTAGTGCTAGCAATTTCAGGGGAGTCCACTGATTCTTTGATATTATAGACTTGAAAAGCTTTGTGCATTTTTATATTTCGTAATGATTCTTTTTGTTTTTCTTATATTCTTAAAGTAGTGTTAGAAGTTTTAAGTGAAAGGACATGGGACATAGTATGGCCTACTGTTGAGTAAGGAGTGTTTCTGCAGGGCAGGATATTTTTAAGAGATTCATTTCCGTTCTGAGTCTGTTGGATATAAATCCAAGGAATAGGTTAGCTTTCATATATTTACAGAGAATCTTCTGCCTTTGGCTTCACCTCTCCCAGTGCACTTTCCTTCCAAATAAAATCCTACAAATTAATGTTTGTTTTTGACTACTTGGGAGGAATTTTCCCTTACCATTTCCAAGTATCTAATGATATAAATGAACTATTCCTTTGCAGGAATGTGAAGGGAGTAGAAAATCATTTTAAGAAATGCTATTCAGACTGTGATTTTTTTGTGCCTAAGGAACAAGAGCCACAAAGCTCAGGATCTGGCAGATGATAAAATGTATTTCTTTAATGAGGCACTAGCATTTTCAGCTAACACCACTATTTCTATGCTGTCACTTAAAGAGGAGAAACTTTCTTGCCCTTAAATTTCCACTCTATTATGACTAGGTCTACGAACACAAAACTTGGATTTTTTTTTTTAGAGAGAATATAAGTCGATTTTATTTTTAGTCCAGAGTCAGGTGAATATTGCCAAAACTTTTTTTAATGTTAGGTCATAGAGGACTAACACATATTCCAGATTTCTGTAAAGGAAATACATGTTTACATTTTATGTCCTGGGATTGGTTCCCCCACACTTTGATATTAGGGTCTGTACAAAAGTCTTAAAGAAATTACTCCCCTAATTGGACTTTGCCTTGTGGCCAAAGGCTTCTAGCCTGTTCCTTTTTGAGAGCTCCCATTAGATCAGAGTAGGACTTTATTTATCTTATAAAAGATTGAGATTTATTTTTTTCTAAATTTTAGTAATAGACACCCACATACTTGTAGTAGAAGACTTTCCAGAATGAATGTCAAGCCATCACTGCAGAGCTGGTCCCTGATGTCTGTGACCAAGCTCTTGGAATTCCATGTTTGTTTTGCTTCTGTATCCCTGCCCCTCTTTCCTGTTAATGAGCCCCTTGCTAACCGAACAACAGATACTTCCAGCAGACTCTCAAAGTTGCTTATCCCATGTGGAAATTAATCATAGACATTCTAATTTAAAGAAGATTCCAAGAGCAACACACGTTACTTAATAATGAAGAGCTTTGATCAATAAGGAAGCCTTTTCCTGCTTTATTTTTTTAACCTAGTAGCTCTGGCATACATATTACATATGCAAGTTGGTCAAATTGCATATTTTTTTCTTCCAGTTTCAGATGATTTGAGTTAGATTTTCCTCATGTTCATAAAATTTTGGAGATGGAAGGATTATTAAAGATAATCAGGTTAAATCCCCTAAGTTTCACAAATGAAGAAACCAAGGCTCAGACAGATTGCTTTATCCATAGTTAAACATATAGTGAGAAGCAAAGGGGGCTAGAATATGAACCTTTTTATTATAACTCTTATACTATTCACTGTTTGTCTAATTTGCAGCCATACAAAAATAAAGGGAAGTGATTCATATTTTACATAGAAACACACTATTCAATACATTATGTTCAGTATTTAAACTGCTGTCTTTATAGGTTATTTAAGTTAATCGGCTTCAATTCCAAGAGAAATTTTTACACTACAGATCATATAATAATAACCCTAAATCAGATGTTAGTGGAATAAATATGAATCACCATTTTCTGGGCCTCTGACTCTATTCCAAAATTGTGGAAATGACTCAGTTGCACCATTTGCAAAAATGATGCATTTGTTTTTGCTCTTCTAAACTCATTAATATAATTTTCCTTCCAGTGAAGGTGTTATTAGTTTTTCTAATTAATGCTTCATAATTTCTCTCTTTACATCCTTTCCTGTTCGTATAGAAAAATTACTGGGTATCACAAGGGAAGAGAGAGAGAGAGAGAGACAGAGAGAGAGGAAGAGGAGCAGGAGGGAGAGAGAAGAGATAAAAGAAAGGAAGGGGGAAGGAAGAAGGGAAGGGAGAACAGAGAGAAGGAAATAGAGAAGAGAAAAAAATGGAAGGGAAAAGAGGAAAAGAAATGGAATAGGGAAGGGAATGGAAGGGAAAACATGAGCCAAGATGCTTGAGGCCCATTCTTCAGGATATCTGCAAAAGTAACCTATTTTGTTTATGCATAACAAAGTTTCTTGATTACTTATATAGACTAATGGCTTTTTTGGTTCACTTACATAAGCATTCATTAAATTGGGTAGATCTTCTTGAGTTTTACTGGTAATCTCTTCTTGGAACTGGCCTTGAGTAATGGAAAAAGCATGAAACATCTCTAGAAATAAAGATGGAATTGTTACCAGTGGCAAATATCTGAGTCACACGTCACTATGTTACTGGTGGAAGATACTCGAGTTACCGGTGGTGAATTCCTACAGTTCTGCAACAACCTCACTGCTTGCTTCCTCAGAAGAAAGAATTCAACTGAGGATTGAGGGGCATAAGGCAGAAAAAGAGACTGAGGCAAATTTCAGAGCAGGAATGAAAGTTTATTAAAAAGTGTTACAGCAAGAAAGAAAATACACTTGAAAGAAGAGTCCCAGATGGGTGACCCAAAGGACAAGTGTTGTGTTTAACCTTGATCCTAAGACTTTATAGGCTGGCCCACCTCCAATGTGTTGCACCCCTTTCCCATGATTTTTTCCCATAGGATGGGCTGCCTGCATGTGCAGTGCCCTCCTTGCACTTGTGCAGTGCCCTCCTTGTGCTTGGGCAGTGAGCATGCACAGTGTGTTTAGGAAGTGGTGTGCATGCTCATCTGAGGCTTTCTTCCTTTTTCCAGTGCAATGCCCCTGGAAAGTCATACTATGACATTTTGTCTCTTTTTTCTTTTTTAGTTATACTTTAAGTTCTAGAGTACATGTGCACAACGTGCAGGTTTGTTACATATGTATACATGTGCCATGTTGGTGTGCTGCACCCATTAACTCGTCATTTACACTAGGTATATCTCCTAATGCTATCCCTCCCCCTCCCCCTCCCCCTTCCCCCTCCCCCCACCCCACAACAGGCCCCATTGTGTGATGTTCCCCTTCTTGTGTCCAAGTGATCTCATTGTTCAATTCCCACCTATGAGTGAGAACATGCGGTGTTTGGTTTTCTGTTCTTGCGATAGTTTGCTGAAAATGATGGTTTCCAGTTGCATCCATGTACCTACAAAGGACAGGAACTCATCCTTTTTTATGGCTGCATAGTATTCCATGGTGTATATGTGCCACATTTTCTTAATCCAGTCTGTCATTGATGGACATTTGGGTTGATTCCAAGTCTTTGCTATTGTGAATAGTGCTACAATAAACATACGTGTGCATGTGTCTTTATAGCAGCATGATTTATAATCCTTTGAGTATATACCCAGTAATGGGATGGCTGGGTCAAATGGTATTTCTAGTTCTATATCCTTGAGGAATTGCCACACTGTCTTCCACAATGATTGAACTAGTTTACAGTCCCACCAACAGTGTAAGAGTGTTCCTATTTCTCCACATCCTCTCTAGCACCTGTTGTTTCCTGACATTTTAATGATAGTCATTCTAACTGTTGTGAGATGGTATCTCATTGTGGTTTTGATTTGCATTTCTCTGATGGCCAGTGATGATGAGCATTTTTTCATGTGTCTGTTGGCTGCATAAATGTCTTCTTTTGAGAAGTGTCTGTTCATATCCTTTGCCCACTTTTTGATGGGGTTGTTTCTTATTTTTCTTGTAAATTTGTTTGAGTTCTTTGTAGGTTCTGGATATTAGCCCATTGTCAGATGAGTAGATTGCAAAAATTTTCTCCCATTCTGTAGGTTGCCTGTTCACTCTGATGGTAGTTTCTTTTGCTGTGCAGAAGCTCTTTAGTTTAATTAGATCCCATTTGTCAATTTTGGCTTTTGTTGTCGTTGGTTTTGGTGTTTTAGACATGAAGTCCTTGCCCATGCCTGTGTCCTGAATGGTATTGCCTAGGGTTTCTTCTAGAGTTTTTATGGTTTTAGGTCTAACATTTTAGTCTCTAATCCATCTTGAATTAATTTTTGTATAAGGTGGAAGGAAGGGATCCTGTTTCAGCTTTCTACATATGGCAAGCCAGTTTTCCCAGCACCATTTATTAAATAGGGAATTCTTTCCCCATTTCTTGTTTTTATCAGGTCTGTCAAAGATAAGTTGGTTGTAGATGTGTGGTATTATTTTTGAGGGCTCTGTTCTGTTCCATTGGTCTATATCTCTGTTGTGGTAACAGTATCATGCTGCTTCGTTACTGTAGCCTTGTAGTATAGTTTGAAGTCAGGTAGCATGATGCCTCCAGCTTTGTTCTTTTGGCTTTGGACTCTCTTGGCAATGTGGGCTCTTTTTTGGTTCCATATGAACTTTAAAGTAGTTTTTTCCAATTCTGTGAAGAAAGTCATTGGTAACTTAATAGGGATGGCATTGAATCTATAAATTACCTTGGGCAGTATGGCCATTTTCACAATATTGATTCTTCCTGTCCATGAGCATGGAATGCTCTTCCTTTTGTTTGTGTCCTCTTTTATTTCATTGAGCAGTGGTTTGTAGTTCTCCCTGAAGAGGTTCCTTCACATCCCTTGTAAGCTGGATTCCTAGGTACTTTATTCTCTTTGAAGCTATTGTGAATGGGAGTTCACTCGTGATTTGGCTCTCTGTTTGTCTGTTATTGGTGTATAAGAATGCTAGTGACTTTTGCACATTGATTTTGTATCCTGAGAGTTTGCCGAAGTTGCTTATCAGCTGAAGGAGATTTTGGGCTGAGACGATGGGGTTTTCTAAATATACAATCATGTCATCTGCAAACAGGGACAATTTGACTTCCTCTTTTCCTAATTGAATACCCTTTATTTCTTTCTCTTGCCTGATTGCCCTGGCCAGAACTTCCAATACTATGTTGAATAGGAGTGGTGAGAGAGGGCATCCCTGTCTTGTGCCAGTTTTCAAAGGAAATGCTTCCAGCTTTTGCCTATTCAGTATGATATTCGCTGTGGGTTTCATTTTGTCTCTTAATGTACATGCCAGGGAAGTTGCTTCTCCCTGGCATCTGCATTCAGTTACCCTTTAGTGAGACACATGTGGACCCTCAGGAAATGGCCTTTCCCTGGTGCTGGCTGCCAATTCATCGCTTTTACAGAGGCAATGTGATAACTGCCAAACCATCACCTGACATTCCCGGTGAGTGGAGGAGAACCCTCTCCTGCCCCACTCATGCCTGTCTAACTACCTGTAACAGAATCAAGAATTTTGGGTAAAGATCTGAATGAAGAGGCACTCATTTCAGATCTTCCTCACATTTCTCTCTGTTCTCTACTGCAATGAAAAAGGAATTCCGATTCTTCTTTTGTGTTGATCAACTCTATGTTGTGTAGTTCTTTTTTTTTTTTTTTTTTTTTTTTAATTTTTTTTTTTTTGAGACGGAGTCTCGCTCTGTCGCCCAGGCTGGAGTGCTGTGGCCGGATCTCAGCTCACTGCAAGCTCCGCCTCCTGGGTTTTTTACGCTATTCTCCTGCCTCAGCCTCCCGAGTAGCTAGGACTACAGGCGACCGCCACCTCGCCCGGCTAATTTTTTGTATTTTTTAGTAGAGACGGGGTTTCACCCTGTTAGCCAGGATGGTCTCGATCTCCTGACCTCGTGATCCGCCCGTCTCGGCCTCCCAAAGTGCTGGGATTACAGGCTTGAGCCACCGCGCCCAGCCTGTTGTGTAGTTCTTTAGAGTAGGAATAGGAGAATGGGAAGGATGGATGGGTAGAAGGGATGGAAAATTCTCTTGTCCCAGCCTAGGGATAAAATTGATCCTTTAGGGTAGTGGTTGTCAATTGTGCATTCCCACCTGACAAAGAATACTTGAAAATATCTGGAAATATTTTTGTTATCACAACTATGCGGGAAGGGGTTACTACTGGGATCTGGTAGGTAGATGCTAGGGATGCAACTAAGCATCCTGTAATATTATTGGGTTAGCTATCTGCTTAAGGAAATGTTTTATTTCCTTGGGACCCCTTCAGTGGGAATTTTTCTCTGGTTACCTTTCAGATGACTGATTAATCTTCATCCTTTACAAGATATCTGGCACAGGACAGCTAGGTCCCCACCCTCCAAAAAGATTTACATGACCCAAAATGTCAGTAGTCCCAAGGTTGGGAAATCCTGCTTTAGAGTCACCCAATTAAAATTGTAAGATGCATATTTTCCTTTTAACTTTCCCTGTTCCCCTTTGAATTTCCTTTAGGCCCTGTATAGGGATACCTTCTCTTACTTCTTGTGTTCCCCAGTGTCCTTTCATGGTCATTTGGCCACAAAAAGGACCCCGTTTTAAGTCCCACTCACCACTAAGTTCTTCTATCTCCTTTCTTCTCTCAAAACCCAGATTTTAACTTAACCTAGGTGAATGATTCTCCATTGATAAAATTACAGGCCTCAGCAGAGGCAGCAGAGAAAATTCCTTAGGGTCCCTCAAATGACACTATCCTGATGCATGCTCCATATACTTTCTACTGATTTTGACTGCTTCTCTTATCCCAGGGCCTTTTGATGCTGGCTTTTGTCCATGTCACATATCATAGGAGATTTATAACGTGTCTAAGCACAAGGAGTTCTACTAGATACTTGAGTTTTTGTTGAAAAAAAGAAAACAAAAAAAGAGAGAGACTTCTCTGGTGTTCCTCAAGGAGTTTTACTTCTGAAAGTACTTAATTTTTTATAGCATTGAATGTGCCTCGTGCTTATATTTTATTATCTTGTTGTGGCCAATTCTTTTTCTCTAACATGGTTGATGTTGAATTTTTTTTAAACAGTTATCACTAATGACCAGTGATGCTGAGCTTTTTTTCAGATGTTTGTTGACCACATGAATGTCTTCTGTTGAGAAGTATCTGTTCATATCCTTCGCCCACTTTTTGATGGAGTTTTTTTTTTTTTTAACTGTAAATTTGTTTAAGTTCCTTGTAGATTCTAGATATTAGCCCTTTGTCAGACGGATGGATTGCATAAATTTTCTCCCATTCTGTAGGTTGCCTGTTCACTTTGATGATAGTTTCTTTTGCTGTGCAGAAGCTCTTTAGTTTAGTTAGATCCCATTTGTCAATTTTGGCTTTTGTTGCCATTGCTTTTGGTGTTTTAGTCATGAAGCCTTTGCCCATGCCTATGTCCTGAATGGTATTGCCTAGATTTTCTTCTAGGGTTTTTATGATTTTAGGTCTTATGTTTAAGTCTTTAATCCATCTTATTTTTTGTATCAGGTATAAGGAAGGGATCCAGTTTCACTTTTCTGCATATGGCTAGCCAGTTTTCCCAAAACCATTTATTAAATAAGGAATCCTTTCCCCATTGCTTGTTTTTGTCAGGTTTGTCAAAGACCAGATGGTTATAGATATGTGGTGTTACTTCTGAGGCCTCTGTTCTGTTCCATTGGTCTATATATCTGTTTTGGTACCAGTATCATGCTGTTTTGGTTACTATAGCCTTGTAGTGTAGTTTGAAATCAGGTAGTGTGATGCCTCCAACTTTGTTCTTTTTGCTTAGAATTGTCTTGGCTATGTGGGCTCTTTTTAGGTTCCGTATGAAATTTAAACTAGTTTTTTCTAATTCTGTGAAGAAAGTCAAAGGTAGCTTGATGGAGATAGCATTGAATCTATAAATTACTTTGGGCAATATGGCCATTTTCATGATATAGATTCTTCCTATCCATGAGCAAGGAATGTTTTCCCATTTGTTGTGTCCTCTCTTATTTCCTTAAGCAGTAGTTTATAGTTTTCCTTGAAGAGATCCTTCACATCCCTTGTAAGTTGTATTCCTATGTATTTTATTCTCTTTGTAACAATTGTAAATGGGAATTCACTCATGATTTGGCTCTCTGTTTGTCTATTTTTGGTATATAGGAATGCTTTTGATTTTTGCACATTGATTTTTGTATCCTGAGACTTTGCTGAAGTTCCTTATTAGCTTAAAAGAGATGTTGGGTTGAGACAATGATGAGATACCATCTCACACCAGTTAGAATGGTGATCACTAAAAAGTCATGAAACAATAGATGCTGAAGAGGATCTGGAGAAATAGGAATGCTTTTACACTGTTGGTGGGAGTAGAAATTAATTAGTTCATCCATTGTGGAAGACAGTACGGCGATTCTTCAAGGATCTAGAGCCAGAAATACAATTAGACCCAGAAATTCCATTACTGGGTATATACCCAAAGGATTATAAATCATTCTACTATAAAGATACATGCACACGTATGTTTATTGCAGCACTATTCACAATAACGAAGACTTGGAACCAACCCAAATACCCATCAATGATAGACTGGATAAAGAAAATGTGGCCCATATACACCATGGAATACTATGCAGCCATAAAAAAGGATGAGTTCCTGTCCTTTGCAGGGACATGGATGAAGCTGGAAACCATCATTTGCAGCAAACTAACACAGGAACAAAAAACCAAACTCTGCATATTCTCATTCATAAGTGGGTGTTGAACAATGAGAAAACATAGACACAGGGAGGGGAACATCACACACCAGGGCCTGTTGGGGGTGGCGGGATAGGGGAGGGATAGCATTAGGAGAAATACTTAATGTAGATGACGGGTTGATGGGTGCAGCAAACCACCATGGCACATGTATACCTATATAACAACCTGCACATTCTGCACATGTATCCCAGAACTTGAAGTATAATTTTAAAAAAAAGAATTTTGGCTGGACATGGTGGCTCACATCTGTAATCCCAGTACTTTGGGAGGCCGAGGTGGGCAGATCATGAGGTCAAGAGATTGAGACCGTCCTGGCTAACACAGTGAAACCGCATCTCTATTAAAAATACAGAAAATTAGCTCAGCTCCTTAGGAGGTTGAGGCAGGAGAGAGGCGCAAACCCGGGAGGCAGAGGTTGCAATGAGCGATCACCCCACTGCACTCCAGCTTGAGTGACAGAGTGAGACTCCGTCTGAAGAAAAAAAGAGAATTTCAAATAATCTTTTAAATATGGTGTCATAAGACAATGTGTGAAGAAGCCTCAGTTAATGGTAGTGGAATAAATGGCTGGTAATTTGAGGAAATATTCAGTTTTGACTCATACCTCACATACCACGTAGATGCATGCACACCCACACACACGCACATGACACACACACACTCTCTCTCTCTCTTTTCTTTCTCTCTCCAGTGAAATATTAAAAGAGTTAAATATTTTTATTTGAAGAAGTTATCACTAGTGTCCTGTTTGTCAGTCTTGTTTAATTTGCTAGTTATGGAGAAAGAGTGGTGAATTTTATGATGATATTTTCTTCACTTTTCCTCATCACTATTGATTTTCTAGCCTTAAAAGAGTCTTGAATACTATTGTTGGGTGCAAAAGGTTGCAGAAAAGAATTTACTGCAACTAAAGCAAAGAGTTTAAGTCAGTCGTAACCCATGCATGCCCCTTTCTCAAACACTGCTCTGTGTGTTTAAATTATTTCAAATAATGCTAGAAAGTTAATTTGTTTGATGGATTTAAAGAACTCATATTTTGAAAAGGCAGCAATACTACTGTTTTTATTCTAACTTCTTCCCCAAACATTTATATTGAAGCAAAAAGTTATTGTATGGATAAACAATACCTTCATGTCAGGTACTTAAAAATAGCTTTCAATGGATTTATCAAAATCACAAGTACAGAACAAAACAGATAATTTATTGTGTGTGCATGCACCATGATAATTACTGGTATATAAATGGTAAAGGAAGTAAGAATACTGGGGACAATGACAAAGTAGATAGGGCCACAAGAAGCACAGATTCAGGAGGACGATGACAAAGAACTGGAAGTGGAAATATGCATATTGCATATCAGCTTTCACAAAAACATTAAACAAAGTTGTTTTAGTTGTAAAGTGCTTTGTACACTTTCCCTTTAGTAAAATGTTTACTGCAAAAGAAATGTTTAATGAACACTAGCTGTTATTATTGTGACTCTTATGGTTAGACAAATTCTTATCTTGAGGAAATGTCTTATTTCTCAATGGGACTCTTTCAACTGGGCACTTTTCTCTGGTTAATTTTAAACTGAATCGTTAACTTACATGAAATAGATAGCTTTGTTGGAGCAATGGACTCAATGTGTTATTATGTATTCAATGATACTTCTTCTGTACCTGTGAATAGGGGCTTAAAAACCTTGATGTAACTGAGTAACAGTTACTCTGGAACTTGGAAAATCCTTCCTTTGGAGGATCTGTTGTACTTCCTAGGAAGAAGTTCCAGAATGAATGTTAGATTGTGATACCCAGGGACTAAATGCAAACATTCAGGGTTTCACAATACTAATCTGCCCAGGGTGAAGAATAGCACCTCTAAACAATCAGCAGGTCTGGGCCATTCTCAAGCAGGACAGATTTTGTGAGCCTGGCTGCTTCTGTGTGGATTTATTTTAGAAGAGTCATAGGCAACAATCAGACAATCCTACCATCTGACCACTGGTTGCTATCACTATTGGAAATGACTTTTGCATTTTTGTGAACAACTATTTCAAATTTTCTTTTCCTGAAATCAGCATTGCAAACTATAATGAAATTGTGGCATATATCTGCCTTTTTATAAAACATGAAAATCAGATAACTTTAGGTTTTAAAATGTAAAGTATGCCCCCTAAAGCTAAATGATGCCTCATTCATCTCCTGTGGTTCATTATCTATTATTACAATGTTACTTATTAAGTAATTTGAAAATATAAACATGATCACAAAAGCAAATTAAAATACCAAGCCCTAGGACTCAAAGAATTAATGATGAAAAACTATTTCTAAGCCAACATAATCCAGGAAGCATCTCTAGAAAAGCGTGTACTCTGGCTACCAGGAAGGGTTAATGTTTGGAAAACTTCAGGCCACGTTTAGAAAACCCACAGAGAACAGAAGTGAGACGTGTCTCCACAGTTACTGAGGAGGCCAAGGCAATGTGCTTATCTCTTTTCTGAAACACATATGTGCATGCATACAATTAGCAGTCAGCCCAAAATGGAACAGGCTCAAAGGCTCTGGGAGCTGAATTGCCTTTTTAAAGATGAAAAGCTTGGAGAGGAGTCTGTGCTCACTAAATCTGTCAGTGAGTGGGGGAAGCACACCAGCTTCAATGTAGTGGCTTTTAGGCTTGTCAGAGCCTTTATGTAGAATCATATGCATCTGTCGTATCCATGTACAGCCTCCAGCCCAGCTGGCCATAGTTTGGTCTTTAGAGCACCAGTGGCAGGTTTCCCTGTGAACCTGCCTCTCTGCAAGCCCACCTGAGGACTGAGATGGTGGGAGCCGCCTCATTAGCAAGCCTCATCTACTTTGACTTATTAGTCAAACCTTAATTTACCTTTGTCCCAAACGGATATATTAGTTGTTTCACTTCAAGATTTTTGTATGAAAAGCAGAGAGCCGAAAACTCACCTAGGGGAATAAAAGGATTATACATGCCAAGAGTGTGATAATAACGGTGTCTTAGCAACAGACACCTGTAGAGGAGAGGATTGCTGAATTCAAAGCTCAACAGATACCTTTCATTTCCTTTCTTGATTGCTGGCTTTGACATGTTAGCCAGGATGAATTTTGACCTTCCTTCTGCCTTACCACCTTTTGAGTGCTCCGTGGAGCAGAGTTCATCTTCACATTATGTTGCTGATCTAATCTTGCAGTGGGTGTATAACCTCCTGGTGACATTGCCTCGTCTCGCTGCTCTTCTTTCCTCCCCAGCCCGGGGTGCCTCTGCAGTGTCACATTCATGACAAGTTATGGTTTTGGGCCCTGAGACTGAGTTTCTTCCCCTAAATCAGAAGCCTTATCTCTCCTGTGTGCTTCTGCTGGGGTGAGACACAGCCACGCTGACTGCTTGGAGAATGTTTCCTTACTGTGTCTGTGGGACAGGAATCTGGTTGTGGAATAGCTGCATTCCAGTAGGAACTGACATCCTATTACCTTTGCTGCAAACTATTGGTTAGAAGCAAATCATTAGGTCCAGCTCACACTAAACTGTAGGGGATTACACAAAGGCATAGCTTTCAGGAGATGGATATCATAGGGGACCATTTTAGAGACTGACTACCACAAACGATGAGTACTATATGTAGTTAATTAACCCACTTCAGCCAAGCACAGATAAACTATATCAGGTTGAAGGATAAGAGTAGAGAGAGTTAGAGTAGTAAAAATGCATGGTGTAGGAACTGTGTGTGAGTGATTGTGAAAAACTCATAAGTTGTCACACATTTCTTTTACTTTTCTTTACACCAGAGCTTTCATATAGGTACATGGTAGAGTTATTGTCCAATTTAATAGATGGGAATAGTGTAAATCAATCATTACAGCACAATGTGGTACAATTTGTAACAAAGAAATGTACAGAGAGCTACGGGGAGCTCAGAGAAGGCAGTGAGTCATCTGGCCGAAGCCTGGGTATGGCCACACATCACCAACTAAGTGACATTGAAATTGAGGTTTTTAAGGATGAAGAGACATTTCAAGAGAGAAAGAAGTGAGAGAAGACATTTCAAGAAGCAGGAAGCGTAGGTTATTGTATAATAGCAAGTTTGGTGTGAATGGAATTGTAAGAGGTAAAGCCAGAAAGTCTTATGGAAAATTCTAAGACACATTTATGGTTTCTGAAACATTTCTGTCAGTCTGTAGACATTCTAATTAAGATGTGCAACTTTAAGTGTTAATGCTTTATTTTGTCTTTGTTGTATGTTGTTTTCCTTTTTGCTGAAAAAATGTTTACTAAATTGATGAGACTTCCGATAATCAATGCAGGCCTAGTATTAAGGTGATATGGTATTACATTTCAAAGAAGGCAGGTTTTGTTGGTGTTCTTGGAACTCAATGAAAGCAAATTTTCAGTGTGGCCTAGTGAGAACTGATTTTAGAATTTTTCTAGAATAAATTCATTACCATTAAGTTGTTATCTGAGGAATTTAAAAAATGATTTGCAAAAACATAGTGAACTACAACAACTAACAACAACCAGAAGACAGGAAATGGCTAAGAAGTTCATAGAATCTCTGTAGTTTGTCCAAATTAAATCATAATCTTTCCCTGGCCCCCTTTTCTCCAGGATCATTTTGTGGCATTTTAGCTTATGGATAATAACTCACTCATGCTTCTTAGATTTGAATTCTTCTTCAGCTATCCACTACTTGTGATGATGAACAATTTGCCTAACTCTTTAGTTTCAGTTTCTTCATCTTTTAAATGGAATGATGTCACATACCTTATATGTTGTTTTTATAATAGAATAAGCAAAAGGCATGCAAAGTAGTTAGTATGATCCCTGCAACATAATAAGCACTCAGCAAATAATACTTGTTATTATTTTTGGTATTTGTGGTAGGTAGAATAAAAGCCCCCCAAAGATGTTCACATCCAAATCCCCAGATCTGTGAATAATATGCTACCTTACATGGCACAAGGGACTTTTCAGATACGATTAAGGTTAAGGACCTTGAAACGAGGAGCTTATCCTGGATTATCCAGGTGGTCTCAGTCTAATCACATGAGTCCTTAGAAGAAACTTAAGAGGGAGATGTGACTATGGAAGACTGGTCAGAGACATGCAACCTTACTGGATTTGAAAATAGATAAGGAGTCATGAGCAGGAAAATAGACATCATTTAGAAGCTGGAAAAGGCAAGGAAACAGATTCACCGCTAGAACCTCCAGGGAGAACCTCAGGCCTGTGGACATTGTGATTTTAGCCTGGTAGATGTATGTTGGACTTCTGACCTGTGGAACTATAAATAAACATAGTTCAAGCTGCCAGGTTTAATTTGTTAGGGCAACAATAGAAAACTAATGCACTATTACTATTAGCTAACACTGTTGACTTGTCCACAACTATATTTAAAAATGATGTTTAGTTCCAATTTTTTCCCTAATGATTGAAGAGAATAAATAATTCTGGAGCAAGTTTGGTGTTTGTAGAGAGAGTTAGAGGGACAGTCTGTTGAGAAGAGGATTCAGTTCATGTTTATGCCTAAATTCCTCACTTTAATGATTGAGTTGATTTTTCCATATTTGGTTTTTGCTGTAAAAATGAGCGGTGCTCAACATTTTTAAAACATTTTCATTGTCTGTTTCCAGTGAACATAAACACACAAACACAAAATCTCACAGAAATAGACTATACATTTACCCAACATATAATATATAAAATAAATAGGTAGCAAATTTCTCATCTGCCCTTATTTTTAAGGAGATTCTGAACTTAATAATGTGAAGGAAGTTCACAGACAATAATTTTGGAAACTATCAAAAATGTAGATTTAGATGGTTATTGGAGTGTCATTGTTGTCATAATCTTCAGAATGCAGGATTGTTGAGAATGACCTTTTAATTCAGGAGTATTGTATGCCAGCAAGGCTACTCCTGAGCCATCCATTGGTGACCTTTGGGCCACATTAGCTCTCAATGGGGATTTATTTGGCTTTTGGGTGTTTTAATGATTCAACACTTAAACATTCAAAATATTTTGTCATTAAAATCTGGATTTCCAGCCAGATTTTCAGATTAATCCCTATTAATTTTGGATCTGCATTGCTGTACCTCAACTATCAATTACAGCTGAAATAATAACAGCCCTCTTAGAAGAAGGTCTCCCCTCTCCTAGTCACTGAGATTCAGTTCCAGTAGAAAAACATGTTCAGATAAATACTAGGAATTCTTATAGCTGGCCTGTTTCACCCATTTGCTTTATCTGTCTGGCCCACAACTTGGAGCATTTTTAGCTTGTAACCCATGATTTATGGGGTTCAAGTGATCATCAATATGATCATCTTAAACCATGGATTTTAATATAAGAATTCATGTCAAAGGTTTGTCTTCTTTATGAGTCATATTCCTATTAGATGCACAAGTCACTCTGAAATAAACCCCAGAAGAACCAGTAGACACTTCAATAAATTTTGAATCATCTGCATTAGTTTTCCTTTCAAACTTAAATTATAATAACCTTAAATAGTATAGTCACAGAGATAATATATATATCATTATAGTGTAGTATCAGTTGCCCAATTTAAAATCTAGAAGTTTAGTTTATTGCACAGCATATAACAGAAAAAAATTGTGTAGATCAACAAATGCATAAAATTTGTCAGTAAAGTAGAAAATATCTATGGAAGTGAAACTATTGAATACTGGATTTTGTTTTGGCTTTAATGGCTTTGGATTTTTAGACTACTTATGTTGCCATAAAAACATTCTATTGACTGTGT
Organism: Chlorocebus sabaeus; assembly: GCF_047675955.1. Lineage (NCBI taxonomy): Eukaryota > Metazoa > Chordata > Mammalia > Primates > Cercopithecidae > Chlorocebus > Chlorocebus sabaeus. The sequence continues at coordinate 42,173,135 of NC_132914.1, read as the reverse complement.
ATCTTAAATCAGTGATCCCCAACCTTTTTGGCACCAGAGACTGGTTTCATGGAATACAATTTTTGTCATGGAAGACAATTTTTTTCATGGACAAGTTGGGTGGGGTAGGGATGGTTTCTGGATGAAAGTGTTCTGCATTAGATTCTCATAGGAGCGTGCAACCTAGATCCCTTGCATGTGTAGTTCACAATAGGGTTCATGCTCCTATGAGAATCTACTGATGCTGCTGCAGTAATACCTGTTCACCTGCTGCTCACCTCCTGCTGTGTGGCCCAGTTCCTAACAGGCCACAGACTGGTGCCAGTCCACAGCCCAGGCTTTGGGGACCCCCAGCTTAAACAACAGAAATTTATTTTAGTTTTCCACTTTTCTGGAGGCTAGAAGTCCAAGACCAAGGTTCAGGGCAATTTAATTTCTGGTGAGGGCTCCCTTCCTGACTTGCAAACAGTTGCCTTTTCACTGTGTCCTCATGTGGCCTTTAGGAGCAGGCAAAGAAAGAAAGAGATTTCTCTGGTGTCTCTTCTTATAAGGACAATTAACCTATTGGATCAGCGCCCCACCCTTATATCCTTATTTAACCTTAATTACTTCCTGAAAGGCCCCGTCTCCAAATACAGCCACATTGGGGTTAGGGCTTCAACATATAAATTGGGGGGCGGGGCCAGGCACAATAGCTCATGCCTATAATCCCAGCACTTCGGGAAGCCGAGGCAGGCAGACCACTTAAGGTTAAGGGTTTGAGACCAGCCTGGCCAACATAGTGAAACCCCATCTCGACCAAAAATACAAAAATTAGCTGGGTGTGGTGGCAGGCACCTGTAGTCCCAGCTACTCCGGAAGCTGAGGCAGGATAGAATTGCTTGAATCTGGGAGGCGGAGGTTGCAGTGAGCTGAGATCATACCACTGCACTCCAGTCTTTTGGGTTTTTTTTTTTTGGTTTTTTTTTTTTTGTTTTTTTTTTTTTGAGACGGAGTCTCAAAAAAAAAACAAAAAAATTGGGCGTGGGGGCAGATAAAAACATTCAGTCCATAACAGTCAGTCTGGTCTTTAATAGATGTAATATCTTTTAAAAGGAAATAGCAGTCAATGACTTGTAAGGAGGTAACAAGATATTATAAGAAATAAAATGTAATTATCCAAGGGAATACATCACCTAGATTCATTTTACAGGATTTCATTGTAAGTTAATCAATGAAAGAGAATATGTTACAATTTGCAACTCCTTTGCGAGAGGAGTGCACCCTGAGGCTGTAGGTTTTAGCTTGCCTGATATTAATGACGTTTTTTATTTTATTCAGCTTCCCTTTACACACATTGTAATTAGTGGTATTACCCTTCCTTTAGCAGTAATTCTTTACACATTCCTATGCAGAATTTGATGAGTCCAGTGATAAACAACTGATAGATCTTAGTGGGAAGAGCCCTGTGCAGCTGCCAACTAAATGCTCCTGTGATCACAGGCAACTCTCAGCCTTTTTGAATCTCAGTGTCCTGTTAGCAAATGGGGAAAATATGATTTCTTTGTTTGTAGGCAAGGCTTTCAGTTGCAAATAATAAGAAAAACTGGCTGTCTTAAGCTTAAAGAGATTTCCTGGCAGGGTATGGGGGCTCAAAGAATACACAAAGCTTGAGGAGCAGTCTGGAAAATGTGCAGAGACCAAGTCATCTCTGAAGCCTTCAGTGCTATGAGTCTTCTCAGGATGGGGCAATTGTAGTATGTATCACCCCTGCCACTGGGGACCACTGCAGGATGTGGGGACACACAGCACTGAAGTTGAATTCCAACTATCTCTTTGCCTTCCACTCACTCTACATTCAGAATTCCTGGGCAGAAGCTTATAGTTGTATTAATTTATGTTGCAAGACATAAATTATTTGGATTTGCCAAGTGGCAGCAGATTGGTGGGACAGAAAGCATCTTGCCTCTTTTGGCTTCTGTAGTGGTAGGGGCACCCTGCCTCCTACCTGGAATCACATAGTCAATGGTGTTTCCAAAATAGAGAGGTGGTTCAGATGCTAGATTACCAAGGCAGGCAGGCAGACAAGGAGGGAGGGAGGAAGAGAGAAGGAGAAAAATAAGGAAGGATCTACATTGTCCTTTCTCCTTAATCTGCTTGGTTGGCGTGTGGTTCTATGACAAGATTATACATCAAAGAATGTTCAAAGCATTATGAAAATATAAGATGCTATTGTGGCTGGGCACAGTGGCTCAAGCCTGTAATCCCAGCACTTTGGGAGGCCGAGGTGGGCGGATCGCCTGAGGTCAGGAGTTAGAGACTAGTCTCGCCAACATGGTAAAACCCTGTCTCCACTAAAAATACAAAAAAAAAAAAAAAAAAAAAAAAAAAAAAAAAAAAAAATTAGCTGGGCATGGTGGCATGCGCCTGCAATCCCAGCTACTCAGGAAGCCGAGGCAGGAGAATCGCTTGAACCTGGGAGGCGGAGGTTGCAGTGAGCTGAGATCGCGCCACTGCACTCCAGCCTGGGAAGCAGAGCCAGACTCTGTCTCAAAAACAAAAAAACAACAACAGCATATATATATATAGATAGATATATCTATATATATATATATATGATGGCATTGTTATTCCCACTGCCACAGTCTCAGTTCAAGCCTTCAGTTTTTTTTACCTGAAAATATTAGATATGATACTATCTCATTCTCTGTAAGTTTTTTGCCTCTTCATTATGACCTCAGTTTGGTCACCAACTTTGTCTTTACATGGAGTGTAGTTGTTTCCCTCTCTAGAAACTTCATTGACTTCTCATCGCCCACAGAGTAACACTCACAAACCTTAGCAGCGCAGTCTCCCTTTCTAGTTTCATGTCTTTTTACAGCTTCTGTGTCCTCAAACCACAGGCTTCTGCTTTGCAAAACTATTATAGTAGAACTTGTTAAGGTACCACACTGTAATTCAAATGCTGATGTAGCTGGATCCAGCCCCCTTAACCCAGGGTGAACTAAAGGTCTTAACTTTTTTTGTGTTGAGGGAGGAAGAAGGGAAGTAGGGAGTGACTGACTCATGATCATTTGAGGATTTAGCAGTTAAATTTGAAACATATTTAACATTGCAAGGATTTGACAGAAGGCATATGCTGAACCTTCTTTCTAGTGGGAGGAAGCTTCAGTGCTTCCAACACATGTCATTCCCAGAGTCCAGCCCTATAACTCTCCCCATCTGTTTCTGCCTGCCTCTTCCGCACAGTGGAGCCACCTCCAAGCATAGTGACCTGTGCAGCAATCTCCACTGCCCTCTTCTACTTTGAGTCAGAAAACTGAATAGCTACAGTGCCTAAAACCAAGAGTAGCAAGGACATCTTTACCCTCACCTTCCAACCACATGATGCATCACCTAGTAACTGGACAATCAATTGAAAAATACTTTTTGTCATTAATCTCATAACATTTCTACCTTTATTTTACTAGATTGGATTTTGAGACCCCACTTATCCCATTATGGCAAGTTTTATTATACGTTTTCTAAGAATGTCTTAGCTGATGTGGTTTTTCATTGACTAGAACAGCCATCTTTATTTTTTAATTTTTTTCTTCGCTTATTGAAATTCTATTCACCTTCTGTTGCTTAATAAACAGCTCCCACTTATATAAGTTTCTTTGTGTCTTCTCATTAGAAAGTGGGATAATTTAGCAGCCAATGGATTGAAACTCAAGTGGATTTAGTGTTCACTTTCCTAGTCACAGGATGACATTTGCAATAGATTTTTTCATCTGCATTTCTACAGCTCTTAATTAAATCTGTTTGATTTTGTATTAGTTGTTTACACATCCATCTTCCACTATTAAATTATATGTTATTTGAAGACAGGCTTTATGTCTTTTTCATCTCTATGCAGCAGATATCCCTGTTGCATAGTCGAGAAAGCTAAATCTCAGAGAGGTTGAATAACTTGCTTAAGTTGTCAGATTATCTTTTTTTTTTAAATTATTATTATACTTTAAGTTCTAGGGTACATGTGCACAACGTGCAGGTTTGTTACATATGTATACATGTGCCATGTTGTTATGCTGCAACCATTAACTCATCATTTACATTAGATATATCTCCCAATGCTATCCCTCCCCACTCCCTCCACCCCACGACAGGTCCTGGTGTGTGATGTTCCCCTTCCTGTGTCCAAGTGTTCTCATTGTTCAGTTCCCACCTATGAGTGAGAACATGTGGTGTTTGGTTTTTTGTCCTTGCGATAGTTTGCTGAGAATGATGGTTTCCAGCTTCATCCATGTCCCTACAAAGGACAAGAACTCATCTTTTTTTATGGCTGCATAGTATTCCATGGCATATATGGGCCACATTTTCTTTATCCAGTCTATCATTGACAGACATTTGGGTTGGTTCCAAGTCTTTGCTATTGTGAATAGTGCCGCAATAAACATAAGTGTGCATGTGTCTTTATAGCAGCATGATTTACAATCCTTTGGGTATATACCTACTAATGGGATGGCTGGGTCAAATGGTATTTCTAGTTCTAGATCCTTGAGGAATCGCCACACTGTCTTCCACAATGGTTAAACTAGTTTACAGTCCCACCAACAGTGTAAAAGTGTTCCTATTTCTCCACATCCTCTCCAGCACCTGTCGTTTCCTGACATTTTAATGATCATCATTCTAACTGGTGTGAGATGGTGTCTCATTGTGGCTGTGATTTGCATTTCTCTGAAGGCCAGTGATGATGAGCATTTTTTCATGTGCCTGTTGGCTGCATAAATGTCTTCTTTTGAGAAGTGTCTGTTCATATCCTTTGCCCACTTTTTGATGGTTTTTTTTTTTTCTTGCAAGTTTGTTTGAGTTCTTCGTAGGTTCTAGATATTAGCCCTTTGTCAGATGAGTAGACTGCAAAAATTTTCTCCCATTCTATAGGTTGCCTGTTCACTCTAATGGTAGTTTCTTTTGCTGTGCAGAAGCTCTTTAGTTTAATTAGATCCTGTTTGTCAATTTTGGCTTTTGTTGCCATAGCTTTTGGTGTTTTAGTCATGAAGTCCTTGCCCATGCCTATGTCCTGAATGGTATTGCCTAGGTTTTCTTCTAGGGTTTTTATGGTTTTAGGTCTAACGTTTAATTCTTTAATCCATCTTGAATTAATTTTTGTATAAGGAAGGTTTTCTAAGTGGAGGAACCATTATTCAAATAGGGAGAGGAAAAAACATTTGTCTGCTCTCTTCTTCCATCACTTTAGGGAAAACAAAATCATTCCGAGAATATATATGAACTAGACATGTGGTTGCAAACTTTGGCTAACTCAGGCTTATCATCCCCAAACTCATGTTCTTTTGGTTGTATATCAGTGCCAGTCCCTGATGGATTTGTGTAGGGGCCCTGCTACTCACTCCTTGGCATTTCCCTCTATGCTCTTGGTTTTTGGTGTCCTCAAATTCTAGGTGTTTAGAATGCATATGTGCTATTGCACTCTGGAAGGCTGTCTTGAGCAGAACATCTCAGGATCTGTGCTTACTATGTGCTGGACACAATGCTTACAACCCTTTATATGCATTTTTTATTTAATCTTATTAACCATAGTTTAGCTCAGTACTAGTGTTATCCCCATTTTACATATGAGGAAACTGAAGCTAGAGAAGTTCAAGTAGCATCCCAAATTTGTAAGCTTTTAAGTAGTAGGACTACTTAGGGAGGAAAAATTAAAGTATCTGAGTAGTATTTTGACTTAGCATTCAAAATAATTACATTGCCTAAGAGTGATTTGTAAGCTCCATTCACTCAAGTTTTTCTCTGACTTCTTTCCTTAAGTTTAACTTTTCACTTCACATTCACTAGGCAGTACAGTAGTCCCCTCTTATGTACAGTTTCGCTTTCCATGGTTTCAGTCATCTGCAGTCAACCAAAATCTGCAATAATCCAAAAATGGTTGAGTACAGTACAATAAAATATTTTGAGAGAGAACACTCACATAACTTTGATTACAGTATATTGTTATAAGTCTTCTATTTCATTATTGTCACTAATTTCTTACCATGCTGAATTCAGATATTAAACTTTATCATGAGTATGTATTTATAAGAAAAAACATAGCAGATATGGGGTTTGGTACTATTCATGGTTTCAGACATTCACTGCGGGTCTTGGAATATCCCCCATCAATAAGCAGAGACTACTCTATTGTACTGTCCACAGGATCATTCTAGAGCCCAACCACTTGTGTTTGAATTCTGGTTATGTAGCTTATTAAATGTGTGACCTTTTGGAAGTTGCATAACTCTCAGTGCTTCCATTTCCCTTATATGAAATGGGAAGGAAAGTAATATCTCACACTTGCTGTAAGGATTAGATGAGTTAATGTATATGTGAGATATTTTCAGTAGTGCCTAGAACGAGTGGTTTTAAAAAATACATGTTTATTAGCTGCTATTCGGAAGGCATATGCTTGATGCTGTGGAGGATTAAAAAAAAAGACATATACCCTTGCAGACTTTATAGTCCATGAAGGGATGTAGAAATGTTTTTATTTAGTCATTCAACTAAAATTAATAAAAGACAAAGTGAATTGATTGCTAAACAGAGTTTTAAACTATGTGCTATGGTCATTTGCTTATATAAAATTCTAATGATGGATGCAAGATGAGGGTAAAAACAATATAATATACTATAATATACTGGATAAACGTTGGCTGGAGTCAGGAATTAAGGGGTGTATAGACAGACCTATCACATACTAACTGGGAAACTCAACCAGTTACTAACCCTCCCTGACACTCTCTTTTGGTAAAATGGAAAAATTATACCTACCTTTTAAAGGTATTTTAAGGATTAAAAATATTAAAAGGTATTTAAAGTGCCTACAGGATTGGCTGAGAAATAACATGTGGTTAATTAGATAATATGAAATTCCGTTACTCACCTGTGAAAAGGATTGTTGTACCCGAGGAGCAAATTGGGATTTAGAGTAAGAAAATGTTTATCTCCCAATCTTACCCACTTTTGCTTCATTCACCACCCATTTGCTAACACCATAGACACTGAGGCTACCCTTGATTCCTCTTTCATTCTGAACACCCAATTTATATACATGTCTTTTGTTTTAGTTTTCAAAATAAAAAACTCAAATCCACACCTTGTCTCTGTCTCCCTCCCATTGTAGAAGTCTAAGTCAGCAAATTGTTGTCACTTCTTTATTGGTTTGTTACATTTGCTTTTCTGTCTCCAGTATGTTCTCCACACAGCAACCAGAGTAATAATTTAAAAGTAGAAAATTGGCCCATGTTCTGCCTTTGCTTATTGCCATTTAGTGGCTCCCTATTACAAAGCTCTCATGTGTCCCCTCCCTCCCTCTCCTAACTTGTCTCATTCCACTTGATGTCTTGCTTCTCCTATTTAGTCTCATTGGCCTCTTAGTTCCTAGAAGAAATTTCAATCTTCTTTTTTCTTCAGGAATTTTCTATATTCTGTCCTATTACTTGAAACATAATTTCTCCCTCTCCTTTGGCACAGTTGGCTCTTACCCATCCTCTATATTTTTACCTAAAAATTACCTTTTCTGCCTGCTCTAAATAGTATCTTCCCCATCCACTGGCATTCTATTATGTTTCCTTTAGAAGCTAACAGTCACCAACTTTTTTTTTTCTTCTTAACTGTCTTTCTCCTGCTTCTGTACACCCACAAAGCAAGGATAATGTCTGTTGTTTCTGTTTTGTTCATCAGTGGATACTCAGAATGGTTCCTAGGAGGTATCGTATCAGCAGACATACAGAATGGTTCCTAGTGGATACCCAGAATGGTTCCTAGTGGATACCCAGAATGGTTCCTAGGAGGTATAGTATCAGCAGACATTTGGGTCCATTAATTTAGTCAATAAATATTAACTACCAAGAGCATCAAAGCACATTATGTCAGAGTTTTAAGGAATAAAAAAAAGGTATAGTGAGTAAGCAGTGTTGTGTGTATGTGTATGTGTGTGGTATACACACACACACACACACATTTATATACTTTACTTTGTCTGGTATAGGATGTCTTCAGGATTTATTAGGTCCTTCAGAAGATTGACAGTTAAATAGCTCTTCATCCAAAAGCTGAGCCTGCATCAAATGAAGACTTTCCCTCTTTTTGTCATATCCAGTTGCAATACTCACCTTATTCTTCTAGAGGAGAAGTTTAGGGTATACTTTTTAAATAGCAGTAGGTGGTTGCCATGGTTCTCTTCCATTTCTTAGTTACCTTGCCTAGAATTTATCTCAGATTTATTATACAAAATTCAGCTCAATTACATGCCACACTGTGAACTCACTGTCTGTCAGTCCTGCTAGCACCTTACTCATATTTATTGTTTTTTTACAAAAGGAAGCCTATTTTGTCTGTATTTTTTCTTCTACTGCTACATAATGGCCTGAATTTCTTATTCCAAGATTGTCTCCACAGAGGAATAGAATGAGGTTGTTAATCTTGCACTGGCCTCTGTGTTCATAGTCTATCAATAGCTGAATCTTCTTTTGTAACAGTAGTAAATGTAAGTTTGAGACACTTTCAGCCCAAAGGTTCTTTGACTATTATTCCTTTACACTTTGTCTTGTCCTATCAAACATCTATCTGATTAGATAGTTTTTCCTGGTGAAATCATTGTTATTGTTCCGAGTAGAAACTCTTACCCATGTTTCTAACTCGTTTTTAAGATCTTTTAAGTATTTGTTGAAAGTACAGACATGCTTTTTTGTTGTTGTTCATTTTCCAAAATCTGCATCATTATGCACATAATAGGACCATTCCAGAAAAATGAATTTGGATACTATTTATCAATAGAAACTCTACTGAAATTCAGGGGAAACCAAACACACATATTTTGAAAAGCTTGGCATTGGTTAGTATAAATATACTGCATACCTGCAGCCCTAAATTTGCTACTTTCATGTTGCTACATGTTTTCTTTTGTATATGTATCATTTTTGTTTCAGATAAGATGTAATATATACATAGGTTATAATGAAAACAGAGGAGGCCAAAGAAGAAAATTAAAATCCCCAGTATCTCACTTTCTAGTGATATTGCTGTTAATATTTTATCTTTTTGTTTTTTCCTTTGGAAGGTCCGGATCTCATGTTAATATTTTGGACATAATTTTTATTCTTTTATCTACTCATGCAATGCCTATGCACCTTTTTAAATTACATTGGAATTATGCTATCATAACATTTTTGATCTTAAAATGATCAACTTAATATGAATATTTTATCATATCAATATTTCACAACATAATTTAAAATGGTATTGTAGCTCTATAAAATAAACTGTAATTTATTTAGCCAGTCATATATGGTTGAAATGTTCAGCTCTTTCTAAATTTCACTCTTATAGATAATATATGGTACATGACTATTGTAATCCCCCTGCTAATATTCTTAGGATACACTTCTGTAGTATTATTAGGCCTCAATTGTGCACATTTTAGTACTTCAATACATATTATAAAATTTTCATCTGAAAGTTTGTAGGAGTTTACATTTTTATCAGAAGTATATGAGAAGGCTGGTTCTCTGAATCCTTGTTTGTATTGAAACTGTTTTCCTTTTATAGGTTTAAATGTGTGTATGTGTGGAAGGGTATGTGTCTTGGTACTTTTAATGTCTTTTTATTGTAGTAAGAATGCATAACATGAGATCTAACCTCTTCACAAATTTTGTTTTGTTTTGTTATGTTTTTGAGATGGATCTCGCTCTGTCTCCCGGACTGGAGTGCAGTGGCTTGATCTCAGATCACAGCAACCTCTGCCTCCTGGGTTCCAGTGGTTCTTCTGCCTTTGCCTCCCAAGTAGCTGGGATTACAGGTGTACACCACCATGCCCAGCTAATTTTTGTATTTTTAGTAGAGATGGGTTTTCATCATTTGGCCAGGCTGGTCTTGAACTCCTGACCTTAGGTGATCTGCCAGCCTCGGCATCCGAAAGTGCTGGGATTACAGGCATGAGCCACCGCCCCCAGCCACCTCTTCCCAAATTTTAAGGGACAATATTGCTAACTATAGATACACTGTTGTATAGTAGACAGACCTCCAGGACTTATCTTTTTGGGTGGCTAAAACTTTATACCCGTTGAACAGAAACTTCCCATTTCCTCCTTCTCCCTTACGCCTAGCATCCACAATTCTACCTGCTGTTTCTTTGAGTTTGACCATCTTACATATTTTATATAAGTGGAATCTATGAACTTTGTTTTATTATGTGTGTATTGACTTTTTTTCCTTTTGTGAATTGCTTATTCATGTCCTTTGACTCTTTAATCTATTTTGGCTGTTGATATTTTTCTTATTGATTCCTCATGAGTGTTTTCAACGTCTTTCTCAGTTTGGATAGAAGGCTTATCAGGTTAAGAATCATCTATGAATCCTTGCCTAGATGGTAGGCTAGCAGCACATTGGACCTGCTCACATGTATCCATGGTGACTCATAAATCAAGCTGCGGAAAAGTGCAATAGTGACTGCATGGATCAATCCTTTCTCATTTCACAAAAGCCTGTGAATTAGGCAAAGAAGGAAATATTATCCTCCTTTCATAGAGGAGAAAACAGTGACTCCAAAAATGAGGAAACTGGGCTGGGCACAGTGGCTTTCGCCTGTAATCCCAGCACTTTGGGAGGCCGAGGCGGGCGAATTGCCTGAGCTCGGGAGTTCAAGGCCAGCCTGGGCAAAATGGTGAAGCCCTTTCTCTACTAACATGCAAAAAATTAGCAGGTCATGGCAGCATGTGCCTGTAGTCCCAGCTACTTGGGAGGCTGAAGCAGGAGAATTGCTTGAACCTGAGAGGCAGAGGTTGCAGTGAGCCGAGATCCCACCACTGCACTCCAGCCTGGAGGACAGAGCAAGACTCCATCTCCAAAAAAAAGAAAAGAAAAAGAAAAAGGAAAAAAGGAGAAACTAGTACAAGCCCTCATGATTTTAAATACCAGGACTCAGGACTATAACCGACTAGGTTTTCGGATGCCAAAATCCTGCAGTCTTTCTCCCATATAGCCTTACTCATATTCATGGGTTTTTTTTTTTTCTTTTCTTTTCTTCTTCATTACAATTTATTTTCCTCATTATGTTTTTTAACAACATGTCAGAACTAGCAAGGACATTTTGATCACGTGGTTTTCTTAAGTTGTCAAGTAAGACTGGCGTTATGTCAGACACCAGGCATTACTGGATGCTCTGCAAAAAGTGAATCATTTGATTATCCTTCACTTTGTCCAAATCCGTTTGTATCATGAATCACATTTGATTTAATTTTACAGTTAATTTTATTACTTACTCCTAAAAATACAATCTTTTAATAATAAGCTGAGGGAAAAATATGATTTAGCTGACAAGGAACTTAGATCCCCTTTGCATTGTTCCTGGTTCATGCTTTGGATATGTATTATGTACTTACACATTTTTCCCTTAGCGGGATGCCACTGTTTTATTTTTAATGTAAAATGATAGCATTAAGCCATGATTTTTCAGATGTGTTTTCTTTCTTTCTTCTTTCTTTTATTTTCTCTTCTCTTTTTTTTAACTAGTGATGAGGGCTTTGCACGGAGCTAGCCATATGCTCCATCTCAGTTACATCTGGTTCCAAGAGAACGTAGCTGTGAGAATTCTGGATAGGATCTGGGATCTGTGGAGCAGTTTTTTCCCCTTTATAAAGTAAACATAGTTCTTTCCAACCCTGTTGCTCTTAACTGGTTCACTTCTAAAGTTTTAACATCTTCAGTTACATGTTGTCACTCCCCAACCATGTTGGATTCCAAATATATTTGATGACTGAAGGAAGTATTTGGAAACTAAAACCAAAACACTACTGAACAGAAAAACATTCATCTTATTGTTTATGTGATATTAAAGATTGTATCAAATTTGTCCCCTTTTTCCTCAGCTATTTCTGTATGAATAATATGGTAACTCTATTTAAAAAACAAAATACAATCTGGAAGATAATTCCATCTAATAATCCTTGTTGCTATGCAACCATGTTCCAAAAATAGCAACTGAAACAGTGCAATGTCAGCATAAGATATCTACACAATATAGAATGTAAAAACTGATCACATATGTACTCATTTTACAATTTTTGAGTTATTAGTATGGTGATTTATTAAAACGATAAAAATAAATTACTTAAAGTTTATAGAAATTCAGGGAGGCAAAACAATTATCTGTAGAGACGGACAGATCAGGGTTCAAATCTCAGTTCCTATTATTTAATTGCACAGGCACAGGGGCAAAGTATTTACCCCTTCAGCCTTAGTTTTATCATTATTATTACAGTTGGGATAGTAGCATCTACCTTGTGGGGTTGTTGTGAAGACTAAGAGACTCAGTGAAAAGTGTTCCCATAGTTGCTGGTGCATAGCAAGTGTGCAATAAATTTAAATTGTGATGATGATCATCATCATTTGAAAGGTCTTAAAACACACTTTTTAACCCATTTATATTTGTGAAGCAATCAACAGCTATTTACTGAGCATTAGCCTTTAGTGGTAAACTATGAAAACTATACAAATGAGTCCTTATCCTTGAAGAATTCACAGTTTTATTTGAAAGCTAGATATACATTAGAGAAAAACTATAATGACAGCCAAGCATATACTAAGGCTTTGAGTTGGGATAAAAGGTTGGTGTGTTTGAAGAACTGGAAAGAGGCCTTAGGTTTAAAGCATAGTGAATTGGGGAAGGTAGCATGGGATGAGAATGAAGGTGTAGGGTCAGGTCCGATCTTCCAGTGTCTTAAACCATGGAAGGAGTTTCCATTTCAGACTAGATGTCATGGTAAGCCATTGAAGTGTTTTAAGTAAAGGAGAGACATGATCCTGTTGATGTTTTAAAGACATTGCTGTAAGAACTGTGTGGAGTATGGTTTGGTTAGAAATAGAAAGGAATTAAGAGGACCATTTTAGGAGGGTCTTCCAGACAATAAATGGTGATAATTCAGATTAGGGGGATAGCCCTGGAAATCGGGAAAAAAAAAAGTGGGTTTGTGATTTATTTGTTACATGGAATGAGGGAAAAGGAAAAGTCAAGTTAAGTCTCATATTTCTAGATTGAACTGCTGAGTAGTGAAAAATGAGTAAAATGGCAAGAGTGGTAAGGAAAAGGAATTGGCAATGAAGGAACTTAAGGTCTTATTAAGAAGTGGCAAGTGGCCCAGCTTAGCTGAAGATGATTTATGAGTGTGCTGTGGGTGGAGTGAAGTGTCACAGTCGTGGTCATAATAAAGCTGGAAAGGGGTTAGTTTACACGGGTTCATGAATTTGGTTCATAAAGAAAATATATGTGGGTGTCTGTGGCTTATCTGTTTATGTCGTTATTTACAATCACATCTGCTGTCTGTGGAGTCTCTCTCCTACTTTTTCCTCTAGGCATGCATAATACTTTTGTGGGGTGAAAAAGACTGGGAGAAGAATACCAAGAATAAACTGTCTAGACCTGTGCCACTCAATAGGCTAGTCACTGGAAACATGGCTATTTAGCATTTTAAATTTGCTCAACTGAATTAATAGGTGGTTTAAATGTAAAATGTACACCAGAATTTGGAGACTTGGTGTGAAAAAAGATTTAAAATATCTCAATAATTTTTATATTGATTATATGTTGAAATAATATTTTAGATGTATTGGTAGAATAAAATACACTATTAAAATTAATCTCAGTACAATTTTTAATGGGAGTATTAGAAAAATTAAATTATATATATGAATCACATTATATTTTTGTTGAACAGTGCTGATATAGACTACTTCTAACTCATGCCAATTTTCCGGGCTAGCTGGAGAATGAGCAATCATTTGGCCTGTACATAGTGTGTTCAAGACAAAGATCCTATTGAACAAAGCAAGTGAGATAGTGTGGATGAGTTGCTACAGGATGCATTATCAACAAACATTTAACCAGGGTCCTAGAGTGAAGCTAGAGGTTAGTTTTACCCACAAAAGAGCCTCTACAATTCTAAATATGGGATATCTGCAAAGCATCCCATAGCTATGCTGATTTCTCTTCTCATTTTGTTCCTGGCTCTACTTACAAGATTCAGCTCTTTCTCAAGGTTTGTATGATAGAAATTGCCTGTGTATTTTCCCTAACAGTTCTTCCCACTTGAAATTGTGTGTTGTGTATTTTATTGCCATTAGCTAGCTAATGTTCTGATGCTAATCATCACAGAAAATGTTAATTTATTTAGGACTTTTATGTAACCTGTATACATCGTAGAATCCTCAAGAGGTCATTTACCTCTCAGTGCTGTCTATATATGATGATGTTTGTTAGCGGATTCTGTAATGACATTAGATGAGATTCAAGTGAGTAACTATTAAGTACACAAGAAGTCAAAGGAATTGTGCATCTGGCCAGAATAGAATAAGTCTAAAAATCACCTTTGTTTTTTCAGTTAAGAAAGAGGAAGGAAGAGATGTTTCAGGAGTTTTTAAATGAATGGAGTTTGCAAATTAAGGGTGTGCATGGAAATGGATGCTTTGTAAATTTGTAAAGCAAGAAAATTCTCAGGAGTAAGAGTGAAAGAGCTACTGGAAAAAGCAAAGGAATGAAGTGAGTACAGAGGACGAGGGAACCTGACAAAGGGCTTTTGTAATAAGAAAGAATTCCTGGTCCATACTGTAACCTAAAGGTCACAATGAAACAGGTTGGACCAATGTGTACAAAAAACTGCTATTGTAGGAATTTTGAAAATCAGCTGGACAAGACTAGTATTATAGACACAGGAGGCTAGTCTTATAAGGATGCATTGCATTGCTCTACATACTTTTTTTCTCATTAAGATGCATATCAACTTTATACCAACTTCTTTCTGAAATTTTCAGGCTTGTTTGCCATCAAGTTTGCCCAAACTGAGGTTTATGCATTTGGTCTCTGCCTCATGTCATTTGAGAAACACGTTTTCTTCATTTCTCAGAGACGTGAGGCTTTTTCCTGCAGTTAGGTCTTTACACGCATATTCCCTCTGTTTGCAACAGTTTTTTTCTCCTGTTCTGGCTGGATTAATTGCAACTCATGCTTTAGATAATAAGGTTATCTGGGACCACCCAATTTAATATTGGTCTCCTTGTTATTCACTCACAAAATATCCCACACTTTTTCTTTCATAACACCTACTGTGATTTGTGTATCAGCTTATTTCCTTTTATCCTCATTATTTTAAGTTCCACAGTGCAGGAAAAGGTGAGTATGTTTTCATGACTCTATAACCAACGTGTAGGATAGTGCCTCATATAGGGTAGGTGGTCAACAAATAGTTGTTGGATAGGTAGAAGGGTTCAAGAGCAAATAAATTCAAAAGCTAGTAGAAGACAAGAAATAACTAAGATCAGAGCAGAACTGAAGGAGATATAGACACAAAAAACCCTTCAAACATCAATGAATCCAGGAGCTGTTTGTTTGAAAAGATTAACAAAATAGACCGCTAGCCAGACTAATAAAGAAGAAAAGAGAGAAGAATAGATACAATAAAAAATGATACAGGGGATATCACCACTGATCCCACAGAAATACAAACGATCATCAGAGAATACTATAAACACCTCTATGCAAATAAACTAGAAAATCTAGAAGAAATGGATGAATTCTTGGACACATACACCCTCCCAACACTAAACCAGGAAGAAGTCGAAACCCTGAATAGACCAATAACAAGGTCTGAAATTGAGGCAGTAAATAATAGCCTACCAAGCAGAAAAAGCACAGGACCAGACGGATTAACAGCAGGATTCTACTTCTGAAACTATTCCAAACAATAGAAAAAGAGGGACTCCTCCCTAACTCATTTTATGAGGCCAGCGTCATCCTGATACCAAAACCTGGCAGAGACACAACAACAAGAAAAAGAAAATTTCAGGCCAATATACCTGATGAACATTGATGTGAAAATCCTCAATAAAATACTGGCAAACCAAGTCCAGCAGTACATCAAAAAGCTTATCCACCATGATCAAGTCAGCTTCATCCCTGGGATGCAAGGCTGGATCGACATATGCAAATCAATAAATGTAATCCATCACATAAACAGAACCAATGACAAAAACCACATGATTATCTCAATAGATGCAGAAAAAGCCTTTGATAAAATTTAACACCCCTTTATGCTAAAAACTCTCAATAAACCAAGTATTGATGGAACGTATCTCAAAATAATAAGAGCTATTTATGCCAAACTTATAGCTGATATCATACTGAATGGGCAAAAGTTGGAAGCATTCCTTTGAAAACTGGTACAAGGATGCCCTCTCTCATCAATCCTATTCAACACAGTATTGGAAGTTCTGGCCAGGGCAATCAGACAAGAAAAATAAATAAAAGGTATTCAAGTAGGAAGAGAGGAAGTCACATTGTCTCTGTTTGCAGATGACACGATTGTGTATTTAGAAAACCCCATTATCTCTGCAAGAATCTCCTTAAGCTGATAAGCAACTTCAGCAAAGTCTCAGGATACAAAAATCAATGTGCAAAACCCACAAGCATTCTTATACACCAATAATAGACAGAGAGCCAAATCATGAGTGAACTCCCATTCACAACTGCAACAAAGAGAATAAAATACCTAAGAATACAACTTATGAGGGACGCGAAAGACTTCTTCACGTCCACTGCTCTTCACAAACCACTGCTCAAGGAAATAAGAGAGGACACAAACAAATGGAAAAACATTCCTTGCTCATGGATAAGAAGAATCAATATCATGAAAATGGCCATACTGCCCAAAGTAATTTATAGATTCAATGCTATCTCCATTAAACTACCACTGACTTTCTTCACAGAATTAGAAAAAACTAATTTAAATTTCATATGGAACCAAAAATCAGCCTGCATAGCCAAGACAATCCTAAGCAAAGAGAACAAAGCTAGAGGCACCATGCTACCTGACTTCAAACTGTACTACAAGGCTACTGCAACCAAAGTAGCATGGTACTGGTACCAAAACAGATATATAGGCCAATGGAATAGAAGAGAGGCCTCAGAAATAACACAACACATCTACAACAATCTGATCTTCGACAAACCTGATAAAAACAAGCAATGGGGAAAGGATTTCCATTTAATAAATGGTGTTGGTAAAACTGGCTAGCTATATGCAGAAAACTGAAACTGGATCCCTTCCTTATACCTTATACAAAAAATTACTCAAGATGCATTAAAGACTTAAATGTAAGACCTAAAGCTGTAAAAACCCTAGAAGAAAACCTAGGCAATACCATTCAGGACATAGGCATGGGCAAAGACTTCACGGCTAAAACACCAAAAACAATGGCAACAAAAGCCACAATTGACAAATGGGATCTAATTAAATTAAAGAGCTTCTGTACAGCAAAAGAAACTGTCATCAGAGTGAACAGGCAACCTACAGAATGGGAGAAAATTTTTGCAATCTACCCATGTGACGAAGGGCTAATATCCAGAACCTACTAAGAACTCAAACAAATTTACAATAAAGAAACAAACAACCCCATCAAGAAGTGGGCAAAGGATATGAACAGAACATTTCTCAAAAGAAGACATTTATGCAGGCAACAAACATGAAAAAATGCTTATCATCACTGGTCATTAGAGAAATGCAAATCAAAACCACAATGAGATACCATCTCATGCCAGATACAATAGTGATCATTAAAAAGGATGTGTTCATGTTCTTTGCAGGGACATGGATGAAGCTGGAAACCATCATTCTCAGCAAACTAACACAAGAACAGAAAATCAAATACTGCGTGTTCTCACTCATAAGTACCCCAGGAAACAACAGATTCTGGAGAGGATATGGAGAAATAGGAATGCTTTTACACTGTGGTAGTGTAAATTAGTTCAACCATTGTGAAAGACAGTATGGTGATTCCTCAAGGATCTAGAACCAGAAATACAATTTGACCCAGAAATCCATTACTGGGTATATACCCAAAGGATTATTAATCATTCTATTATAAAGACACATACACACGCATGTTTATGGCAGCACTATTCACGATAGCAAAGATTTGGAACCAACACAAATGCCCATCAAGGATAGACTGGTTAAAGAAAATGTGGCCCATATACACCATGGAATACTATGCAGCCATAAAAAAGGATGAGTTCATGTCCTTTGCAAGGACATGGATGAAGCTGGAAACCATCATTCTCAGCAAACTAACATAGGAACAGAAAACCAAACACTGCATATTCTTACTAATTAGTGGGAGTTGAACAGTGAGAACACATGGACACAGGGAGGGTAACATCACACACTGGGGCCTGTCATGGAGTGGGGGACTAGGGAAGGGATAGAATTAGGATAAATACCTAATGTAGATGACGGGTTGATGGGTGCAGCAAACCACCATGGCATGTGTATACCTATGTAATAAACCTGTACCTTCTGCACATGCATCCCAGAACTTAAAATATGTATATATAGAAAAGAAATGAATGATAGATGTTATAAATATATCTTCCATGAAATGATGTCTTTGTTTTTGTAAAATGCTTTACAGTTTTCAGGTTATTTCATGTACATTTTCTTAAAGTAGTTCTGCAAGTTATATAATAGAAGAAGGAATTGGATCAGTGTCAGTTATATATAAAAAATGTGGTCAATTAACATTTTATTTTAAGATAGAGCTATTCAGCTGTCAACCTTTTATTATGTCTGAATATATTCTCTCTTAGGGTAGAGAATTTTACAGGAATGGTTATGAGTGTAGGAAGAGAGGTAGCAAATTTCCCTCTTCATTAGAAGCTCTTTTAAACCAACATTGATAGCCAACCAAACACATTTTCCAAAATATGTTGTTTCACCAAAAAAAGGTGGATATTTAGGAAGACTTGATTTGGTCAAGTACTTAACAATGTGTTATCATATTAGGGGTGGGTAAGAAAACTGTAAAATATTGGAGAACATCATATGAGCCTACTATTCATTATTCAGATTGCTCTGGAAGCATCTTTAATTTCTCACTGCACTTTAAATAAATTAAAGCTGGAAGTCCTACAGAATACATATTTCCTGTGGTTTATAAAGGCATGACTTTGAACTCAAAGCAAAGGCCTTGGCTCTCCATTAGTGACTGACAAGCAAATGTTTGTTTGTATGTTTTAAGTATTTGAGATATGTGTGTATTACTTTTTTATTATTTCTCTCTTTATCTGTCACATTGCTGCAAATCATACTGGGTAAAGGGGGTGCTATGGATTTAACATTTTGTAGTATGAAGAGGACCCCACTCTAGCTACCATCCTATCTTGTCACAAAGTAAAACAGCATGGTTTGGTACTCCATGCTTCTCCAGCACTCCTTTACCACTTATTTGCCTCTTCTAAACTGGCTTTTTCTCTCATCTTCTGAATTTACTCACATAGAAATCACCAGTGACCTAAATATCTACAGGAAGTCCCTTTTCTCATGTCTCTCTGGCATTTTATACTGTTGCCTTTACCTCTTAATCAAACTTCTTTTCCTCTTAGCGTTTATTAACCTGACAATTCCGACTTTTCTTTTGCCTAACGTGTTCTTTCTGTTTGTGTGTGTATGCATGTGTGTGTGTTTCCTTTGACTCCTGTAGAGGCTCATATTTCTTCTTACTTTCTTTCCCCATCTTCTATTCTCCCTATTTTGATTTTTTTCTATACATGATTTTCATCATAGTCCTATCCACTAGTGTAGTCAAGAAGACTCTAATACTCTCTATGGCCTAGTTATAGCATTCTCCTTTGGGAAAACAAACATCAAAAAAAAAAAAAAAAAAGATAGAGATAACTGAATTATAAATAGAGCAAATAAATTAATGAGAAGATTCTAAGGAGACTAGGATTCTGGTGTATTTGGTCAGTGTATCTCTTCCCCAGATAATAAAGGAAGAATGTACAAAGGTTTTTCTTTTCCAGGATTCATGTAGACTGTCTTCTTCTTTTTTCTTTAAATATGTCAATGCCATTAATTAAATGTTGGTCAGCATTTAATTAATCTAATTATTTTTGGCTTCCGAGGGGAGGTGGTGATAATATTTTAAAAAAAGAGTGCCTTGAGTGTGTCAGACATGGTTCCAGATGCTTTATTTATTTAATTCAATCTTCAAAACACCATCATAAGTTTGATATTATTATCCTCATCACGTAAGTGAGGAGCATAAAGCGTTGGAATTTTCAATAGCTTGTTTAAAATCACACTACTAATAAATCCTGGTGCCCAGGTCTGCTTGTTTTGAAAGCCATGTGTTTCCAATGTATGCATTTATTTATTTTTATTTTTTCTAATCTGATTGCTTTTTGTTTCCTTTCTTGCCTTACTGCACTGGCTAGACCCACCAGTGCAGTGTTGAATAGAAGTGAGATTAGACACCTGACTTTTTTCTGATGTCAACGGAAAACAAGAAGCTTTCACTACTAAGTATCATGTTAACTTTAGGTTTTTGTTGAAGACATTTATCAGGTTTCTGAGATTTCTTTCTCTTTCTAGTTTTCTGAGAACTTTTATCAGAATGGATAATGAATTTTATTGTAGACTTTTTCTGAGTCTACTGAGATGATCATATAATTTTTCTATTTCACATTATTAATATGGTCAATTTCATGGATTGATTGGCCAGTGTCATACCAGTGTTACATTCCTGGGATAAACTCCGCTTAGATAGAATGTATGATCCTTTTTATATACTATTAAATTTGATTGACTAATAATTTGTGTAGCAATTTTGCATATATTCATAAGGGATACCTCTCTGTAGTTTTTTTTGTTTGTTTGTTTGTTTGTTTGTTTTTGTAATGCCTTTATCTGGCTTGGGATCAGGGTAAGATCCCTGACAGAATAAGTTGAGAAATGGTCTCTCCTCTTCCACTGTTTAGAAGACTGTGTACCTTTGATATTCATTATATGCTTGATAGAGTTTACTAATCTATTCATCATTATAAACTTCATAGAATCTACTTTTTTAATAATTTCAAGTTTTATTTTAGATTCATGGGGTACATAAACAGGCTTGTTACCTGGGCATATTGTGTGATGCTGAGGTTTGGGGTATGATTGATCCTGTTACCCAGGTATTGAGCATTGCACACAATAGTTAGTTCAACCCTACTCCCCTCCTTCTGTCCCCACCCTAGTAGACCCCAATGTCTGTTGTTGCCATCTTTATGTCCGTGACTAATGAGTGCATATAAATGTATAAATTTCCATCTAATATTTCCTTAAGCTACATCCCACAAATATAATATCAGTATTCTTTATAGCATTTAATTCTAAGTATTTTAAAATATCCATTGTGATTCCTTCTTAACTCATGGGTTCTTTGGATGCTTTTTCCCCATAACATGTGGAACTCTTGCTTTTGCTACTTTATTAATTTTATTATCTAAAATAATGTTTATATATATATATATTTTTCATTATTTCCACACCTCACCTTTATATGGTAGAGAAGAAGTAAAAGACATGGACCCTATTTTGAAAGAACCTAGTCTGTTGGAGAATTTCTATAACAGATAAGAGCAATCAAAAGAAGCTAGTATAATAATGCCTAGAAGTTCTGAAGGTAGGAAATTCAATGAGGATGGTTCCAATCAGAAACATTTTCTTGACAGTGATGGAATGTAAAGTACATTTCAGGAGAGATAGAATTTGGGTAAACTAGAAGAAGAAAGAAGATTTCAGGCAAGGAGGCCAACACAAATGGAGCTGACATGGAATGAATACCATATTCTTGAGTTGAGTCAGTGATTAAACTATCCTTATTTTACACCCTGGAACACAGGAAAATGAGATTAATCTTTATTCCATCTAACAGTGCTCAAAATAATGTTTTTAAAAATTCACTTTCTGAGGGTATCCTTTTTTAAAATTAGTTCACACTTCCACCAGTTATTGTTCCTACTTAATTCCTTCATTATTATGACTGTTCTCTTGATGTGTTTTAGTTAACCCTCATTCTTCTTAAAGTGGGGTCCTTATGATGGGACATGACCTTGGACTTCTTAAAGGATAATTCCCAGGGTGAAATCCATAAGAAGCACCAACTGTGAGACCTTGAATATGGAAAGTGCCTTCTGGTAATTAGATCCACAGTGTGGCCATGTGGCTGGGGTTGATCTGTAGAGCAGTCAAGGGGTAACATGTTTACTTTGCAAAAGATATAAACTTTCAAATGAAGAAGATCGATTAGTTTAATTCAGAGCTTCTTAACTTATTTTAACATTTAAGAATTTAGTCTCTAAATTTGACAGATCTAGTTGAATTCTAGTTCCTCTACTTAAAACTCTTTGAAGAAAATTTTTTACCCCTTTTCATGCTTCATTTGCCTTATAGTATACTACAGGGTTAACAATACCTATTTCATAGGGCAGTTGTGAAAATTAAATCAAAGGACAAAGTAAATTATATTTTATAATACTTGGGACATTATAAGTGCTCAACAAATAGCTAAACATAAGCTTGAATGCAAATGCCAGCCAAATGATGAGGCATTTTTCTGTTCATATCAAGTTTTCTTAATTATGCAAGTACAAATTATGTATCCTCATGTAAATATGCAAAATATGCCTATAGGTATTGCTTCTGCATGGATAATGAAACACCGCAACATGATTAATAGGGCTATTAGTAATAGAGGACAAAGTAATAGTGCTTCACTATTTATTATAATATGTAACCATCAGGTCTGTTCCTGTAAAATATACCCTTTCTTTGTTGAGTCAGTGCTATTTATGGGAATGTCTTCAGAAGGACAAAGACAGATTAGAAAAGAAGTTTCTAGAGCAAGACGATATTCTGAAATCCTTTATGAACTAACAGTTCTAGGTCAGGAAATAATTACAGTGTTGTTGAAAATTTATGACAGTGCTGGCAAATATGTATCACAATGCAAGCCAGCTTCTGTGATTGGTGATGATGTCTGGGAAAAATGGTTTGTTAATAAATATTTCCATTCTGCATTTTGTTTCAATTACCATGATATTTGTAAAAATGAATGCAGAAAATAACCTTTTAACCCAGAATTACCAGAGAGAGTTTTCAATGCGTTATTTCATCATATGTACCCAATCTGTCTCTGAAATGTGGAGTCTATCCATGAAGACTTTGGGTTAATAGATACGACTGTTGGGGTAGCATCCAGTACATTTCCAATCAAGCTTACCTGTGACATCTCTGTAATGCTTTGCTGCTGATTTATTACTGCAGGGGTACCACAACTCTGCATCCTACTCCTAAACACAATATTTCTTTACCTGAGTCTTCATATTTTAATTCCTTTAAAAATCAATTTGATTTTAGATAATTCTGTTGACAGATAATCCAATCAATAGGAAAAGGTGTTTTCAGTAAAACTTAATTTTTTTAAATTCTGAGATTATTTTCAAATGATTTTCTGAAGCTAACATTAAACTCTCCTAACCTGATATTTTGCCTTTTAGTGGACTCTGTTAGAATGCTGGAACTGAAATTATACCCTTTCATGCTTCAGTGTGAAAGTGACTATTTAGGCCATTTGAATTGAAATGATTCTCACCCATAGTTCAAATTAATACAGTGGAATAGAATTATATTAGTTGACTCCTTTGTACCCAAATTTAGATACACCTTACATAATATCATGTCTCTTGAAATGTAATTGCATTCAAATAAAAGCCTGATATTATACAGTTATTCTACACTGAACAGAGAAGCTATTAGTCTTATTCCTCACCTGCATATTCACTAGTCTCAAGACCTCTAAAATTTCAAATTTAGAATAATGAAGTATGGACAAAGGCATATGTAAGGAAAATAGTCCTTTAGTCTGAAAGGTACATTCACCTAATTCATATTTAGGTGGGCACACGTAATATGGCCTGGGTACTGTGCTAGTCACACAAAAATTCTTCCCCTCATTGTCTTTACCCCTAGATAGGGGGTGAGGTGAGCGGGCAGATTAGTAACCAAGCAAGTGGGTGAGTATTATCAAATGCTAAATAGGTGCTATGAAGGAAAGCTATAGAGGCCAGCATGGGGACCTACTTAGGTTTTGTTTTCAGGTAGGGCCTCGCTAGGGTCCTGAAGGATGAAGAACCTGGGGAAGAACATTATGGGGTAGAGAAATGAGCAGACCCAAAGACTCCAGAACAAAAATACTGACCAATAGCAAAGGGCAAGTCTCAAAGCTGGGAAAACTTTATAGAACCCAGGGGGGTTGGAGATTAGATGAACAAATGTATTTCAACACCTTGATCTCAGCTTGCATGAGACCACATTTTGGCTTGGATTGTGCTTCAGTGCAGTAGCTTGGTTTGCTGTGTTTCAGTGCGGGCTTACCACCCTCTACCATGTGGGTGAGCATGCTGCAATTCTTCAGCAACCATCGGATAACTGCAAAGTCTAAGAAATTCAGAAAGGATTTACTGATTTATCATTACTTTCACTTCCAAAAATGAGACTACAAAACCCATTGTATTAGTCATTAACATTGCATGTTGTTACTTTTTTTAATTTAATTTTTCTCCTTTTGTGTCATTATAGAATGAGGATCTCTGTGTCAAGATATGATGTACTTAATTTACATATTAGCCCTCTTCTCTCATTTTTGTTTTACTGCTGTGCACATTCAGCACTAATTATAAAGTACATGTCCTTTACTTTTGAACTCTTCACCCATTTATTCATTGGTTTTTGCTGATGGTGCCAAACTATGTTAGAACATGTGAATCCAATAAGGATATGATTAGTTCCATTTAATGATAATCGGCCTTCTGGTGTGGTTTCCAGGAATACATTGCATCAATAACCAGGAACCACTTATTTGCAAAGTCAAAATCATCTGGTTACTAATATAATTCTGATAACATATTGGTGTTCCTTGAATGTACTTGCAAAAGAGCTTGTACTACTTTTTCATAAGTTGGAATTGCTTTGTTATTACTATGTCTAAGCTATTTAATCTAATCTCAGTCTTAGAATGGGAATTTGGTGATTCTACTTGTTTTTTTTTTTTTTTAAGAAAGGGAAACAAGTTATATCTGCAGGCAAGTATGTCCCCGTGCATTTTTGTTTTTTATTTTGATGGCCTACCTATAACTTGTGAAGGATTTTGGCTGGCAGCCAAACTCAGAGCAGTCAACTATTACAATAGTTTGTGTCTGTGTGTATTCTCAAGTGTCTTTATAGTTGAAATGAAATAAGTAATAAGTTCAGTGTACAGCAGACCACTCTAGACCAGGGATTTTGGCAGATGCTTTATTTATTCAGTTCTGAATTTTTTTTTTTTTTGGTATATCTGCTTTTTCCATGAAGTATTCTGTGCATCTTTATAACCAATGAGAATAGATTCTTGATTTAAAGCAAAACTTTGTTAGAAAGATTTCCATATCAATGCAAAAAATTAGATTAAAGCAAAATGCATCCATAATGCTTGAATTACACTAAGTAATAAATGTCCACTTAGATTTGGGCTCTAATTTTTAAACCTTTATTTAGCAAAATACTGCCTCAAATATGTAGGCAGGATTTGGATTGGATTGACAAGAAATGCAGTTCTAAATTTCATAAAGCATTCACTAGGGAGACTGTATTGTCAGCAGCAGTAATTACAGCAAGTAATTGTGTCATTTACCCTGTTACAGACCACTGAATTTGACGAGCATGGGACATACCAGCTGTCACACCCTGTTAGCTTTCATATTCTGGGATTTGCAAAATCACACTAGGGCTCACTGCTAGTGAAGGGAAAGAAAACAAAAAATAATCCAAGATTAAAAACTATTACAATTTTTAGAGAGAGGCTTTTCTAAAAAACAAAATGTAAATTTCCATAAAATCGAAAGTCAGTGTGGGTATCCATTTGTTTTGTTTGTTTCTTTACAGTCAAAAACTGCTGGACTGGAAGTAAAGATAACTAAGATTCTGTCATTTATTAATTCTGCCACTTATTAACTGTGACCTTGGATATGTCATTTACTCTAAATGAGCCTCAATTTCTTCATATCATCAATCAAAAAAAATTGGTGAGGGATGCAGCCGATAGGGTCCAGTTTCTCTTAAAATTCTCTGTTTCTACTGTAAACAATTTCTCTCTTACGTGAGCAAGATGTGTCAGTGAATAAATTAGGGTCTCTGTCCTCATCCAACTTTTATTTGAATGAGGAAGATAGACCATAAATATATAACCAAATAATTTTATATAGTATGATGTTAGATAGGAACAAGTGTTGTGAAGAAATAAATCCAGGCAAAAGAAGTGGTCTGAGACAGAGCGTGTCTAAGGAGGTGTCCTCTGAGCAGGGTTCTGAAATAAGTGAACAAGTGAGTGAGCTACAAAAATCTGTGAATTAACAGCATCTCAAGAAGACAGGACAGCAAAATGCTTTTGCTATTCAAGGAACACAGAGCGGCCAGTGTGATTGGGAAGAGGGAGAAGTTGAAGATTGCAGGGCACACTGTGGTCATGGCAAATACTTTATATTTTATTCATAATGGGAAAATAAGTCATGATCTGTTTTATGTTTTGAAATGATTGTTCTGCCTGTTGAATGAAATAAGAGGGCTACAGGTGAGTATGTTTGCATATTAACTGACTACATTCAAATATGTTGATATACATATTTTTTTAAATCATGCACTTTTATAGGGAAAACATTTTTTAGAGATGTTAGAGAAGGCTAATGATTAAAATTGAGCTTCTTCTGATATATTTTGATTTTTTTTTCCAATTACCTTTTGAGTTTCATTTTATCTTAGGTAATATAGAATTGTCCATAATATTCACAGAAGAAGTAAAAATACTAACTGCTTTTGGGCTGGCAAGCATGAGTGTTTCAATCCAATTCAGGAAAGATTGTGAGATAGGGTCATGTGGTGTTAGATTTGATTAACCACAGTGTAATAAATACTTTTCTAGATGTTTTTCTCTGAAATATTTGACTGGAGACAGAGACAGGAGAGTCCAGGAGTATAAATCTAGTGACATCCAAATAAAAGCCTTCTGTTGCAAGCATTCAGCAATCAGGTCAGGAACTTCTTAGAACATTTTAGATGGATTTTTTTTCTCCTCTCGATGTATCATGCCAACCTGCTCCTTTTTTTTTTAAAAATTCATGAAAACATTCAATCAACAAACACAGATGAAGTACTAACTTCTGGTCAGACACTCTGCCAAACACAGGATACAGCAAAGTTACCTGCTAAAGGTTTGGCAGTGATAAATAATATATTTGATGTGGGGAGCTAGGGGCTTCCTTTTGAAGTTGCATTTGCACATCAAATTATATATTGTTTTTACTTGGATGTGTAGGGGTGGCTGGAGAGTTGGTTGACGCCATTATGGTGGGGCTAATTCCCTTTTAACTACTCTTTGTTACGTTGATAAGGGTGTAAAAACAAAACACATCTTTATAATGAAGGCCCTCATCACCTAGAAGCAAAGGTTGGTAGGCAAATGTAAAACTGCCATGCCGGGTGTTCAATACCATGATAAAGGAACGCACAGCAGTCTAAGGAAACAGTTTAGGCAAATATGATGGGTCATGAAAGTCCTGAAGTAGTGACAGAGAGTAAATATTTTAAAAAAGAGGACTTTCCTATCTCCCAAATAAATCTATAATTAAAATCTGTAGTATACTTTCCCCAACATTCACTTGTTCAGAAATATATATGTATATTTGTCATCTTCTCTTTGAGAAAATTATGTTCCTCAAGAGTTTCACATTATGATTCCATCATTCTGTTTTTCACTGCTCTGGAACTTTCCATGATGGTCATGTCTCACTTTCAAAGTAATCATTTTCATTTAGTTTATTATTTTGCATTGTGGGCAGAGGATGGAGAATGCAGAGACCAAGTTAGAAGACAGAGAAGCAGGAGCGTTATTGAGTCACAGTCAACTTGCTCAATCTGTCCTAGAGGCCCTGGAGGCTACTTGAGCCAGCTATATTTTGATAACTGCAAATCCTTTTCATTTTGCCTTTCTGCCTTCCTCTTATCCCACTTTACCTTAAAGGGACATTGTGAGTGAGTGAATGGATTTTATCATTCGTGGGAAGATATATGGAACATGTTTTTATATAACATTACAAGGGGTAACCTTTAAATACACCTATTTGCCCATTGTACTAGATCTGGGATCCCAAAGAAAAGAGGTTTGGGGAAAGAAGGCAGTGAGGAGGGAGGTGCCGGGTGTAATTAGAGGAGGGTAGAATAAGAGCCATGAATACAAAGAGTGAGCGTTTTTCCTAGAGCAGAACATTGCTGATTGCAATTAAAATATACACTTACAGTTGGGGAGAACAGTACGTTATTTTAAAGTTTTTAATTTTGTGGAAGAATATAAGAAATTGAAATTAATATATTGGAGAGATGTGTGAGTAAAGCTTGCAACTGGGAAGGAAGCAAGCGCAAGAAACAGAGATATAAGAAGGCAAGTAGTGGAAAGAGAAGGGAAAGTAAAGAAAATTGGCATCAGAATCAATCCCCATTTGTTATCGTTCAGTTGCTTCTTTTTTATTATTATTATACTTTAAGTTCTAGGGTACATGTGCAGGACGTGCAGTTTTGTTACATGGGTATACACGTGCCATGGTGATTTGCTGCACTCATCAACCCATCATCTACATTAGGTATTTCTTCTAATGCTATCCCTCCCCTAGCCCCCATCCCCCTGTCAAGCCTTGTGTGATGTTCCCCTCCCTGTGTCCATGTGTTCTCATTGTTCAACTCTCATAGGTGAGAACATGCGGTGTTTGGTTTTTCTGTTTTTGTGTTAGTTTGCAGAGAATGACGGTTTCCAACTTCATCCAGTTGCTCCTTAAGCTACGCATTTTCTGGTCTTTGGGTCACATTTCTATTCATATCTAAGCAACAGTCTGATTGGGATCCCAGAGGCCAAGGGAGTAAGTAAAAATGGAAAACATCAGGAGAAGGGAAGAGTTAGCTTGTTGGTGTGAGAAACAATCAGGGAAAGAGAATGATGAATTGACATTAAAGTATCTCTTAAACTCCTCTGAAAACTTTTAGTGATTCCTGAGGGCAAGAGCTCCCCTCTGTGAGGCACAGTGAGAGAAGAATTACTGCAGTTTAAGGAACCTTATCAAGTAAAAGTGAATGATTCAGAGTGAGATTTAGAATAAAATCCATTTTAAATTCTTGAAAAAAATATAATATGAAAGAAGAGACCCTCTAACCACATTACCAAAAGAGAACATTCCTTTGTATTTTAGAAAAGATGACTTTACTTGCTACTTAATATCTATCTATCTGTCTATCTATCTGTCTGTCTATCTGTCTAGCTATGTCTAGTGTGTATAAATTATATACATACACACACATATATACTATATATTCACACACATACCCACATATATGCACACATAAAGAAATGCAGTTGTATCTATTATTTTATGAGGGAACAACATCTATAGATATCTTGAGGGTGAGAATTCTGCCTTACTCATCTTGTAATGACCACAACTCTAATTTAAACACAGAGACCTTAACACATATTTATAACATCAATAAACACACCACTGCAAATCAAAATATTAAAGGATCTTTAAAGATATTAGCTCTAAAATGTTAGAAATAACTAAATAGTCTGAAACACAGTAAACACAGAAGCATGAAATAAAAGTGCACAAAAGATACTTTTATATGCTTCTTCCTGTTTTATCAAGAACAATGTATGCAGTAATCCTTTGGAATAGGGAATTATCTTTTATCTTGTTTTTTTTGCTGCAGGAGATATTAAAATTACATACTCCAAGAAAGATAAATTTTGTAATGAAGCTCATTTTAAAATTAAGCCCCTGAATGAAAACACTGATAGGTTTCTTTTGCCCCATAGTCTCATCACTTTAAAATCTGAGGAATCATTCTCTTTTCTATAAGTTAAAAGATGAAAGGTCGGAAAATAGTATCTGATCCAACTGTGGAAATCTAATATCTTAAAATTCATTGGAAAGACTGTCTATGTTGGAATGCTATGGTTGTTTTTCTTAGGAAATTGTATATTTCAGAAGTTACCTTTTATATTTCATTTTGTTTTGAGGTACTTTTTTCTGGTGTACTTCGTTGACTATACTCTCTCATCTTATTTATTTGTAGATATTAAAGGAGAGCAGGCCTTAAAGTTTTCAAAAAACGAATAGATCATATGGGGTTAGGTAGGTGAAGGTGATATTTTTCTCCAGCAGAGATTTTCACTAGCTTAGTGAAAGCCTTTCTTTTTATGAAATAAACATCAATAGATGGAAAATCTTGCCTCTTGCCAAATTTAGGGGCAGCACCGACATGAAAACACACAAGCAACAAGCTTGAACTTTTGCATTGGTGAAGTTAAGCATCATGATCTCTTAAGCAGTGTGTAGATACTTTTCTAAATATTAAATCTCATGCGTGTTACAGGGATTCTGAGTGAGTGCAATGAACTCTAGATGTAAAATACTCTGAGAAATTGAAAAATGTTGATTTTTGTATCTATTGGAGCCTACCCATCATTGATTCTTCCATATGTATCAAGTGCCTAAAAAGTGGCAGGTATTATGGCAAGATGTGAGGATTCAAAGATCTATACTAACATTTTCTTTCTCAAGAAGTATACTGATTATGGAGGGACAGGTAATAGAATTAACAGTCCCTGACAGCATGAGGACAGCTAGTCTAATACTAACTCATGAAGCGCTGTGAGAACCAGGATTATTCTCAGTGCTTTCCAGACATTACCACACTTGAGCCTCACAACTCTATGAAAGGCATACATATCCACAGTCCCTTATCTACAAATCTAAACTCCAAAAAGTCCAGACAGCTGTGACGATCAAGTGTTTATTTATTTTATTGTCTTTGTTTTTTTCTTATTAATTTTTATTTCAAAGAGGTACTGTATGGATGTGCTTTAAAAAAATGTTCGAGCACGATAACAATGAGTAAATCCACGTGAAGGATGTAGGTACTTCAAATGTTTATTTTTTAAAATTCATTTGGCAGCAAAATTTGATCAGATGTGAGGCTATTTTACTTCTTTATTGATCCTATTTGGTTTGAATGGTCATATTTTTACTGCCGAAATACGTGAGTATGGCCCCAGATCCTGCAGGGAATTTTACTTCTATACTGTTTTTAGATTCATTTTGTGGTTTGAAGAGATTAAATAACTTGCCCAAGACCCCACAGTTAGTAAAAGCAAGAGCCAGGATTTGAGCTGAGACAGCCTGACTCCAAAGTCCTTTCACCAAACCACTTCACATTCTGCCTTTCCAATGTTATAACGAAATGAAACACAAGGCTCTACAGAGCTCATCTAAATGAGACTGAGAGTCTCAAAGAAAATTTTCTGAAGGAGTTTTGTGTGATCTGAGTGGGAGGTGAGTAGAACAGTTAAGCAAAGAAAGTGGGAAGGGGCTTTCTGGGCAGAGAATAGCACCTGTGGCAGCAAAGAAGCACATGTGAAAGACATGGCCTTAAGTAGAGTCTCAACAAGTGATATTACTACTAGATGTTGCAGTGGGTACATCAGTGTGCAATTTGGTGAAAGCAGTGGGCCATGATGAAAGCTTTAATGAGGATTTAGTGCCTTGCTGGCCAGTAAAAACAATGATGTGCCACCAATAGCAAAATCAAGAGAGAGGAAGAGAGAATGGGGAGGATTGGTGGGGGCAGAAGGAAAGGAGATTAGATTTTATAAAAAGTTATTCTGATAATGGTCTGAAAATGCACCAAACTGGAGACAGTGTTGTCATCATGAGGATATTGCACTAATCCAAACAAGAGCTATTTAGTGCCCAGTTTTGGGCACCTGCAGAGCAATGGGGATAGAGATGGGAGGACAGAAATGAGAACTTTCAAGAAAGAAGAATCCAGGTGACCTGGCCCCCAGATGAATGTGGGGAGTGAGAAGAAGGGAGGGAGGAGTCTATAGTGACTCCTGGATTCCTGGTTTGGGAGGAAGAAAGACTTAAGGATAGATTTAGCTGTATATTTGTCTGTGGATGGGAAATTTGAGGACATTCTCTCCTGATGACCTGAATGTTTATCTGTGAGGTTGCTCGTGGAGTAATATGCTGAGGATGGAAATGGGGCAAGCACTTGAAGAGACAATAAGAGATACTGCAGGATTGCCATTCTGGAATACCTTGAATATTCAGCATTGTCAGGTGTTTTGCATGTTAGATTGAGACACACTATAGAATCAATGATGCATTCCTTAACAGATATTCATTGGAGACCAATTTTGTGCCAGTCATTTTGTTTTGGATGTTGGGGGTGATTGATGAATTAGACCCAAGGGTTTACCATCTAAGTGGTGGTCGTTAAACAGATTTGGGGTGAAGAGTGTTTATTTGGTTTATGATCACCATCAATAGAGTAAATTTTGTTTCCTAAGATGGTCCTTGCCTTTATATTTTGACTTTTTTATTTCTATTTTCTTCTTTGCCATAAAAAAACAAACAAAACCCAGGCAAACAAGAATAACAAAATACCTACAGGTAAGAGGCTCTCTTAAATCTATTAATCTCATCACCACCTTCCCACTTGCCCAGGTTAAGAACCTAAGTTATCTAAAGTGTTTCTTCCTCTTGACTCAAATATTGATTCACTTTGGAGCCCAAAATTAGAGTATAAATCTACCCCTCTTCCTCCATCATTTTCTCCATTATACTTTAGACCCTCTATTCAAGACAGTTTAATTCACAAAATCATAGGGGCTCGGTTGCGTAAAATGAATAAGACATGGTTCCTGCCTTAAAGGGATTCAAATCTTGTGATTTTGTTGCAAACTTCCCAGTAATTCCTCCTCTGTCCTTAGTACTTCCTTATGCTGAATATATACGTTGCTTAGCACAGTGCTTGGCAGGTAATAAGCACTCAGTTTCTTCCTGTTTTTCTTTGTTGTCAACACCCTTCCTCTTCCTCCTCCTTCTCCCCTTCCTCCTTATCCTCCTCCGCCTTCTCATTCTTCTCCTCTTCCCTCTCTCAGTGTTGCACAGACTTCTGTCTCAACTCTCAATAATAATAATCTAATTCGAATGGAGAAGAATAAAAGGAAGAAAGAGGGATAAAAAGAGAGAGGAATGCTAACTTTCTAACATGAGAAGCCCATTTTGTCAGGGAAAGTTCATCTGTCTTCATCTACACATTACTGTTAGATTAGTTTTCCTAAAAATCAACTCTAATTTTTCATGCCACATTTTCTTCTACAGCTGGAAGCAGCTATTTATTGCCTACCAAATAAAATTCTGTTGTAGTCTGGATGCTACCAATACTTATTCCTTACTGTTCTCTTTTAGTCATCACCATCTGCCAGCTCAAGTACTTGAGGGCCCTGTTATACCCCATGCTTTTATCTTGTGCACCTGTGTTTTCTCCAGATGCTGTGTTCTTTCCCATCTTTACCCTTTTCTGTTAAAACCCCTTTCTGTCTGTCAAGAGCCACCTGTTTGGCCTGTTTCCCATGTAATGCTTTCCCAGAACCTTCAGTCAGTCCTCATCTCTTTGAGCTCCTTAAGCTTCATGAGATTTTTGTTTACAGGTTGTATATGTTAAAGCACTGAAGTCTGGCCTTGTTACTTTCTAGCTATGTGACTTTGGACAAAGCACCTAATTGCGCCAAGCAAGCTCTGTATTCTCATTTATAAAATAAAAATAAAAATAATACCTACCTAAACAGGCCTTTTATGAAGACTAAAGGGGATACTGCGTATAAAACACTTAGCACAGTGTTTTGCAGTCTGTAGTAAGCACTTAAGAGTTTAGCTACTGTCATTATTGTTACTCTTATTATTTTCTCTGTTATGGCACTAAACAACTCTTATATATCATAGTTAGTTATCTATTTGTATCACCAGTCCTTGAGTATTTAAGAAGTTCCTTGGGGCTGCAGATCTCAGATTATCCATCTTTGCACTCTTCAGAGCACTAGAATGATATAGCAGAAACCTTCAAATCATGTGTTGAGAAAACAAATCTGTCTGGTTACAAGATTTTTATTGCCCTATACTGTGTTCAGACAAAGCTTATTTGATGAAACACAAAATATTATAAAGCATGTTTTTGCAATAAAATCAGTAGTTGGATTAGCTTATGAAATTACTATAAGGAGAAGGAGGAAATTTTAGTGTGCTTTGGTTGTTAAGATTCTTGGTCAAATAAGGATTAGGAAGGGAGACTGAGCACACCAGTGAAAAGACTAGAAGAAAATTAACCAAGCATGTCAGGAGAAGAAAATCGGAACAAATTCCTAGTTGCCAAGCAAACTGAAGAATAACAAGAAGTCAGTATTGACTCGAATTGAATTGGTATGGTCAGTGAACAAGAAACTTAAATAGTGAATTAAAAATGCCTGGGTGTTAAAAATGACTTTTAGGGAATTAGCTACTGATATGGACATCAAATAAGTTTACAATATGACTTCTGGCAGTCACTTTAGTAGCATTAAAAATAGATTTCTGTTAAAATGACATGGTAGTAAGTAAAATTTTTCTATAATATGAAGTGAGTAAATAAGGTAATCACAAGAAACAGAGTGAATAGCTGTTGCTCAATATGTCAGCAGGCAATTTTCCCTTGATGTAATCATTGAAAGTAGTGGCATTTTGGAAACAAGAAAAATGTCCAAAATAGATTTGATTTCAGAAAAGATTGTGAGGAGAACAAACACTGTGGGACATTTAGGCTCTCTCCACAGAATTAAAATGAAATGGAAAAGAGAAGACATCTATCTAGTAAAAGCAAAAGAAATTTTCCCACTGAAGTAGATAATAGGCAACTAATTTTTCTTGAGTGTCCTTATTATTGCCAGCAATTTAACTTTCATCCTTTAAATTTATTCTTCACAACTGCTCTTTCATACAGTTCCTAATTTCCTCATTTTAAACTTAGAAAGCTTAGCTAACTTTCTCATGTCCATAGAACTAGGATAAAATGGTATCTAAAACTAAACCTGTCTGGAAATTAAAATATGTACTATATACATTGCCTCCCTGTTATTGTTCATTACAATAGTACATAATTTTCTCATTTTTTCTACTTTATCTTTCAAATTTAGTTGTGGTCCTGCTACACATCATATACCTTCATAGTCAGCCCACTACCCTCAGAGAAACTTTCTTCTCTGATGTATTTCTCCAGCCACAGGAAATATATTGCCTATCTTGCATCTTCTACTCTTCTGTTCAAATTTTAAAATGTTGGAAAAACAGCAGCTGTAGTAACATATCGGTGTATGTTTCACAAAGAAAGCTGCTTCACTTTCTCTAACCCAAGTGTTTTCTGGAATATAAATTTCATATAAGTAAATTCTTTCTTAGATTGTAGGAGGTTATGGCCCTAAACATAGTGACAACTAACCTCTAGTCACAACTATCATCCGATTACTAGAAACCTGAGAAAAAGCTCCCTTAGAATTAATGCTAAATAAGTCTTGGAGCAGAGAAGCCCATAGAAGAGGTGTGAATTGCTCTTAAGCAGCTTATAGCAACAGTATCAAACTACATGTTTAGAGGGATGGTTTATCTAAAAAATGTATGACTGCTTAGTCATTTTCCTCTAATATTTCTGTAGACTAGATTGCTTAAGATATCAATGGGTTTTACCGAAGTCCATCCATAAGCGTCACTTGTAAGTGTCCCCACCAAAGCAAATATGTAGTGACCTGCACTGGTTTGTGAAGAGCATCCAAATCACACAGCCCATGGATCTGCAATACTGAGACTTCTTGCTTAATTCCAAAAAGAATGGCAACAACTGCATCCCCTGATAAAATACACTCTGTCTCTCTCCTAGTATACTAAACAACTCTCTGAACTTGTCCACAGCACCTCAGTACTTTCACAAGATAATTATTGTACTGCAGATCCTTCCAAAATGAGTACAAACTGAGTTTAATTAATGTTCTATATTACAACTCCACAATTTCTGGTTTTAGGTCTATAAGAAAAAAGTGGTACTCCTTCCTTCCTTCTCCCTTCTTCTTTCCTTCCCTTTCACAGATATTTAACAGCCTGACATATGAAAACATTGTGTTATTCATTAGATGGTCAAGGACATTTATGTTCTGTTACCAGAAGAGCAGAATCTAGTGTATAAAGGTGTCAGCTAGAGGATGTAGGATATTGCTGGTAGAATGAAGCAGAATTATCCAGCACAATGCACAGTGTTTCTAGGGCCTGATCACTGGTGTTAGAGGAGGAGACTCTCAGACGTTGGAGGTGTCTATTTACCAAACTAATTTAATGTTAAGCTTCAAGAGATTTTTAAGTGCAGACAATTGGTGCTAGAGTCTAAGTTCTGTTAGCTGGTTACTTTGTTTGGCAGGGATTTGAACTTGAACATGTTGTTATCCTTTTCTTTTAAAAATTTCTTTCTACCTTGTGAAAACGTGGGTTTTAGTATGAACAGAAAGTGATGGCTGTCCTTTGTCTTAAGAAGTGCTATCATTCTAAGATTCCTTTTAGACGGTGCTTTTAAAGAAGTATAAAATATAGTAAAGAGATGATACCGTCCTAATTGTAAAGCAGTGGAAGACTTCACATACTACAAAAAGACATTAAACTGTGTAAACATTAAAAACTTGTGGATAATTATAAAGAAGAACACTAGAATAAAAAAGGAATAGATTCGGAAAAACACAAGTATTAAATACGTTGGCCAATCAATTACATAGCAATCAATAGCCTGAATTTTGGAGTCAGATGTAATTCACAACTCTGCTACTTACCAGCTGTGTGTTCTTGGGCAAGCCGTTTAGCTTTTCCAAGTCAAGTTTTAATTTTCTGTAATGATGTTTTTGGTCATAAATGATTAAATAAGGATTAAATGAGATAGTATATGTAACAAAGTATGTGGTATGTAGTAAGCCGTGAATTGTAGCTATGATTATTATAAATTATTCAGTGTGATTCAAATTTATAAGGGCCTCGAGATTCCAAAAACAAAAGAGACAAAGTATATGCATGGTGTTTTTAATTGGGAATCTGCATCTGCCCTCACTAACACATGTAAAAAAAATAAATCCGTGTCAAATTCTTCTTTCTCCAAGAAGTCATTTTTGGATTCCTGCCTGACCCAACCAGATCCTCCCTGGATCTCTTGCAACCCTCTGT
The DNA here is from genome assembly GCF_047675955.1 of Chlorocebus sabaeus. Taxonomy (NCBI): domain Eukaryota; kingdom Metazoa; phylum Chordata; class Mammalia; order Primates; family Cercopithecidae; genus Chlorocebus; species Chlorocebus sabaeus. The sequence continues at coordinate 42,136,129 of NC_132914.1, read as the reverse complement.
AAGCAGTGTTTACTTCTCTACTTTAGCAGCTTCTCATAATGAAACCATTTACTAAAGCTTTGTGTTTTTTTCTTATATCTTCAACTAAACTGTAAGCTTTTTGAAGGCTGTTAACTTTATAATCATTTTTAACCCCCAGATATTCTAATACTAAATAGATATTGAAGAAAAATGTACTAAATTTCATTTAAATGTAGATACATGTAAACGATGACTTTTCACTCTTATTTTCTGCAGTATTTGCATTTTATATTATACTGAAATTTTTGAATAGAACATGGATTGTGTTCTATTGTACATCTATTTTGAAATCACAGTGAGGGAAGCTATGTGAATTTTAGAGCAACTGGTTTGTTTCTAGGTAGCACATTCATACTGCAAACAGCTCAATATGAATACCAAATTTAAACCTCATCTTAAGTTCATGTTATTATGACTGATGACACTGTTGGATAGGAATCTTAAAATTATTTTAGATACATTAGCATACCCAGGTTGACTTAGGGGTTAATCAGTGAAAGCCAAGTATTATTGTTATACATAACATCTGCATTTAGATGCATCCAAGTGCTTATATGACTACTTTTTTTTCCCATGGAAGAACTTTACTATATTGTGCCTCATCACTAGTATGAAATCAGGTTTACATTGTGTGTAGAGAGCAGAACAAACAAATTATGATACACAGGAAAAAATCTTTTCTAGCTATCACTATACAGTTATAAATTCTATATATAATGTTTCATAGTGATTGACAACCAAATTGCTTCCTTTTAGTATTGTTGAGTGATGATATTTCCCTTAGATATATTTTTCTTTTTTCATTTCATTTAAATTTCAAATTCATAGACACAACGAATAATTAAATTCTGATTAAAATAACCATGTGCTGATATTTTTGATGAAGAGGAGCTAGAAAGCGATACATTTGATTTCACTTCCAGCTGTTAGTTGGATTATCGTATCATGTAAATGATGAAATTTTTACTGAGGATATGAAGATGGCATTGAGTCTTATAGATTGGATGGATATTCCAAACATCAGATCTGAATGTCTGCCTTTCAATATGTGGGACATAAACCTTGAAATTTATTCATGATTACATCCTGACATGCTCTTCTTAAACACGGGAACATAATACTGATTTAAAATTTACCTTAGAATTTCCCTCCTTATTCTGTTGAATTTTACTTTCTATATATTGGAAGTGTTGGAGGAAATATTAGAAATGGAGAGACGAACTAGTGATTTGATGGTGGGGTCCTCAGGGAAGTGTGAGTCAGAAAAAGGATGAGAAATTGACATTTGACCAAAACTGGAAATGGAGCACCAATAATTAACTATCTATTGAGATGACTTTACAGAATATTTGCTTGTTGCTTCATTTATATTCTGTTTTTGTGGAGGGTTATCAAAACTCCTTTGAAACTACAGTCATTTAAAAGGGTTTTCCTAAGCTCACAGTTTACATTAGTTCATATATTGTAGCTTTAACCAACTTTATTTTAAGTAGTGTGAAAAGATTTAAAGTGATAGTGTAAAGGAGTTAATATTTTCTGTTTTCAAAAGATGTTCTAATATCTTAACTAATATTTGAAATATCCAAAATCAAATAAAACTGCACCGTAGTAAAATCGATGTGAAAAAACAGCTCGGATTTTTAAGAGCTCTGTGTTTGGCATGTAGTCCACAATTGAACAAACTGGGATTGTCTTGAATTATGGCAAAGGAAGTAGTAGTTCCTATCTCGCCCCATCTATTCTTTGAATCATTTATTCAAGAAACATTCTTTGAATGTTTAAATGAGATACAAAGAAAAATTCAAAATTCTGGTCTAAAAATTCACAGTCCCAAAGTGGAGCTTAAGAATGAAGAACTAAAGAGAAATTGACATAAAATTCCAATAAAAGAGGATAACAGAACCTTGTATATTGTGTTAGGGAAAATAGATAGCAGCCCCTAACTCTGTAGGAGGGAGAGACTAAGGTGTCTTCGAACAGCACGTGACATTTTATTGTAATGTTTAAAAATGGTACGTGTCTTCCAGGAGAATCTGTGGGGAAGGACACTTCAGTCACAGGGAACAATATACGTATATATAAAGGCATGGAGGCATTTAAAGCCTTCAGAACTGTATTTGCCTTTGAATTGCCTAGGAGCCCACTTTCTCATTTCAGTACCCATGAGAGTAAATGACAACAGAGGAAACCAGGTCCCAGATTGTGTAATTATTTAGTGTTTATTGAACATTATCATGCTAGGTGCTAAACTGAATCTTGTTAGGTCCTTTCTCTACCTGGTGAGTATGGTCTAATTAAAAAGACAACCAAGGCAGGGATTAAAACAGCATCAAATCAATCAGCAGCTGTCTTTTAAGGGCCTCCGGCTGTCCATATAGAGATTTATAGATTAACTGTGGCACTTTGAATTGCACTGGGAAGAAAATTGGCAGCAGGTGCAAACTTCATTCAAAGTGTAGATTTGTTTTGCTTCAGGCAGCAGAACCCAAAGGTAGGTAGGCTACCCATTCTAGCCCTTCTGAAATTTTATGATGGTCCAAGGGTAGCCTCAATTAGGCGACCTATGTGTAATCCAGCTCTTTTCTAAGCTACCAGTAGTAAGCTTGAATTTATAAAAATTATGAAATGTTCTGTGATACTAGACAATAAGGGTGGAATTTTGTAAAATTTTTGGTTATTCAGTCAGAAATTTGGAAAATAGTATATCCATTTGTGCAGTTCTGGAACCTTGGTGATTAAAATCTCTTTTTCCTCTAAAGGATTATTGGGAATAATCTCTATGAATGTAATTACAGGGTTATAAGTAAAGTTATCATAACTTTGTGCTTATGTAGAATGAGACAAAATGCCATAGCAAAATGTTAATTTTTATTTAAAAAAAAAAAAAGAAGGGCATTTTATTTTAGTAGTTGAAGTAAGTGATTTTGGTCTGATCTTAACTGTATATGCCAAAGACAATTTACAGATGTATTACAAGTTACAGATCTATTATGCCAAAGACAAGTAACAGATATGTTACCATTATGATGTCTGGAATATAAAGTTCTAAAGTAAAATCAAATCTTTCATTGTTTTCATGATTTATATCATGTGAAATTAATGGCTCAATCAATGTAATTTATTAAAATATGTATTTTGTTTTAGGCCTAAATAATATTCATGTAAAAGACTGAGTACTAAGTAGTGCCACTGTAGGGATTTTAGGTGGTTGAACTAATTTGTGTGCATTTTCTTACATATTTCATTTCCTCCTCATCTTTATTTTGATGTTAGATTTGTTTGCTTTCTCATGTTCACTGTATTTATTCCTTACATTTATATCTTTGCTGAATGCTGAGCTAGAATGTTAGAGCAGATACTATATTGATTACATATTCTAAAGTTTGTATTTGCACATATTACAAAAGCAAGTTTGTCTTTTAATAGATTTGTGATGTTTTCTTTGCAGAGTGAGGGAACTTACTAAAGAAATCAAAGATTCCCCAGACAGTTTGCATAAGTATCTTTAGGCTTGGAAATGTGGCTGCAGGTGTTAATGGCAGGCATCTAACTCCTAGAACTTCAGTTTTATTATCCTACAGGTCATGACTCACAAAGCAATACAATTTCACATCCGCCCTGTCATCGTTCACATGCTACAGGGATGAATTAGGTGACAGATTTATTTCATGAGAGTAACTCCCCAAATATTAACTGTATTCAGCTGGCTTTGGAGTCTACTTCTAGAATTAATCCTCATCTTTGCCTCCCCTCTCTATTTCTTGCAATCGTTGGTAGGCCTTTTATCCAAATTATTTTGCATTCAATGTTTGTAAATGTGTGAACTTATATGTACATCAAGCAGAGTATATAATACTTCAAAATCTGAGCTCTTCTGTAATTTATAATTTGTTATGTCTGTGGTTGAAAGAATTTACCATGCAATAACCAAAATTGAAGGTGTAGTTTAAAATATACTGTCTTTGGAAATATAACTATGAGTAACAAAATTGTATTCCTCATTTCAGAACATGATGAGTGTATCACAAATCAGCACAACTGTGATGAAAATGCTTTATGCTTCAACACTGTTGGAGGACACAACTGTGTTTGCAAGCCGGGCTATACAGGGAATGGAACAACATGCAAAGGTAAAAGGTTTAAATGCCAATGCCTCTTCCATTATGTGCAATGCAATCCATCTCTACCTTCCTCTGCACGTTATCATTACTGTTATGTACATTCCAGGTACTTCCTAGAGACATCAAAAGCTTTGGTGTGTGGCTCATAGTCTTTCCCTCAGGTCTTGACATCCTCCTGGGTTACTTCAGTGTTTAAGTGAACAAACCATTCAGCTCCTTTGACCTAATGTTCCTTGACCTTAGCCACAGTGGTTTTCATCCTGGGCGTTTTTGTGGAGAACTGCTCCATCTTGGAAATCTTAAATTTCAACATTCTATTGTCTAATCCCTCTTCTTCCAGTTTGCTCAGTCTGTTCTTTCTACACCTTTTGATCTTTAATTTCGTTGAACCTTCCTTTTCATTCAGTTTAGCACTCTCCCAGCTTCAGATGTTTCTTTTTGAGACGAAACATGCATATATCATCATAGCTATTTTTCTGACAGCGTTGTCAACCTATTTGTTATGCTACCATGTGAATCACCTCCATTTTGAGTCAGTAGGACAGCTTTTTTTTTTTTTTTTTTCCCCTCTCGTGAGCTGTCAGACGCTACTGTGGAAGATTAATTAACCATGAATATTGATTCTCTACATGTTATAGTTTCCTATTTTAGCTTGTTTGTTAATGCCGATTGATCATTCTTTTAAATGTCCCGTTGAAATCAGATTTCTGTTTCCATCAGTGGACAATACAACTGTAGTTCACCACAATCCTTAACTCACCTTTTCCCCCACTGTCCTCTTTCCCTCCTACCTCCTAAGGGAAATAGAAGACCTTTTTGGAAACTATAAAGTCCCATAGTATAACGTTTACATCCCTTATAATGTCATATGATTTATCCAATTTAGGCATTTTAAGCTTCAAAACTGCTGATTTCTCAAATATACTGTGTCCTTCATCTCAGAGTTCACTAAAATCAGTTTGCTATGGTACCGTGTCTGTGTGAGGTAGGAAAGAATAAGGAATAGTAGTTAATGCAGTGTCTTATGAGGATGGGTCTTAAGGCCTGGTTAACAAAAATACACTGTACCCAGAGATGGGTGGGCCAGAGGGTTACCCTGATTTTCAAAACTCCATGGAAATCATTAGTGTAGGTCGTTTTGAAGAAGGCCTACTTATTTGGGGGTCCAAATCCCACAAAAATTTGCTTGGAAAGACTAAACAAGTTCTGAGAAAAGCTAGACTTTTAGAATGTGTAGTACAGTAGTTCCTTCTTATCCACAGTTTTGCTTTTGATGGTTTTAGTTACCCATGGTCAACTGCAGTCTGAAAATGTTAAATCAAAAATTCTAGAAATAAACAATTCTTAAGTTTAAAAGTGTGCACCATTCTGAGTAGCATGAGATCTCTCACTGTCCAGCCTCATCCCGCCTGGGATGTGAATCATCCCTTTGTCCAGTGTGTCCATACTGTCTACAGCTAGCCACCATTAGTCACTTAGTAGCCTTCCCGATTATCAAATATACTGCTGACGTATCACAATGCTTGTATTCACGTAAACCTTATTTTTCCTGGGCTTGGTGGCTCACACCTGTAACCCTAGCACTTTGGGGGGCCAAGGCAGGTGGATTGCTTGAGTCTAGAGTTTGAGACCAGCTTGGGGAACATCGCCACCAAAAAACAAAAACAAAACAAAACAAAAAACAAACACCATGTACAAAAACTAACTCAAAATGGGTAAAAAAAAACAAGTAATTTTTATTTTACTGTTAATGGCCCCAAAGTGCAACAGTAGTGATGTTGGCATATTGTTATAATTGACCTATTTCATTATAAATTACTGTTGTTAATCTCTTACTATGCATAACTTATACTTTAAACTTTATCATAGTATATCTGTATAAAAAATACATTATATATATGTATATACATATATACACATATGTATATACACTTTGTATATACACATATATACATATATATACAAAGTGTGTATATATACATATGTATATGTATGTATATGTATTTAGATTATATGTAGATATATACATATACACATATAATCTAAAAATAGATTTCTGTGCTGTCTGAGGTTTCAGGGATCCACTGTGGATCTTGAAATGTATTTTCAATGCATGAGTGGATACAATATAACTAAGTCCTTAGGACTTTCTCCAAATCACCTGAATGTTCTGAGAGTTTGCTTAGGCTTAAGGTTTAATCTAGGAGCCCTAAAGCTTTTCTCTTATTTCTGCTTGATTCCAATTCCTATTTAGTATGAAGAATAAAGTTCATAGAATAAAGAACTCTGAAAGTTATGAACAGATGCAGACAGACAATTCTTGTATTTGAAAGAAGGAGAACTTTCAAGGATTTATAAATTCCTTCTGGAAGTTAGGACTACAGGTTGCCCGAATAAAGACTGTTCGATTCCTGTATATATCTTTGGGAATGTTGGGAATTCCCATGTTGGGAATGGGAAAAATCTGAGAGATAAGTAGTTTAAATGTAGGAGCTGAATCATTGAGTTCTGTGCGGTATCAACACATAGTTGATCAACATGAGTTCTGTGCAGTATCAACATGCTGCAACCTTGCAAATTACTCTGATGAACATATGAACGTGGTCTGGCAGACACATTCTTTATCATTTATGAAGTTTAAACCAAAGAAACCAAATGGACTCTTTGGGTCCATTTCTTTAACTCATCACTAGAAATTCAGATTTCTACATTTTATTACTCTGAGAAAGTATATTCTACCTAATAGAAGAAGCACATGCCAGAAAACTGTAGAAAAACTTTTGCCTTAATGCCTGGAACAACTGGTCTAATTCACTCATTACAGACTTTGTCAGGCTGAGGAAGCAGCTGCTGAGCCTTACAGAGCCAAAGAATAAGCCAAAGTGGAAATAAAAGCTTCTATAGGGGGCTCAGTCCCAACCATCTTGTTTTTCTCTTCTCTTGTGCTCACTTGCCTTGTTGCTCTTCTCCTTCTTTTCTGCACTTCTTTGAAGACAGCACGTTTCAAGAGATCACCCTTGCAATGGTACAGACCCTGGCTCCCTTGCAATGGTTTGGCTTCCTACTCACAGAACAACTTTCCTCATTCCCAAAATCGCTCTAATGAAACAGGTTATACAGCATCTTTGCCCTGGATCCTGATTCTGACCTATCCTTAGCAGAGGAATTTAAGAGTCTCCCTGAAGACCACTCTAATGAATTTTTCTTACTATTGGTTAATTCATTACCAGGACCCGCTTACGAATTTTTGAAGGATGGAGCATTTCCTACTATGTTGGCACTTCGGCTAGTGTGCAAAATGGTCAGAGCCCCATGGGATTCAACCATTTCCTGTTTCGTGGTCTCGTTCTTTAGATGGTGGTTTGCTCCATCTAGGATAGCTGCCATTTTCAGGTTTATTTTCAAGGTGGATTGTTACAATGAGAAGAAATTCTGAATTTTAATGTACTTCCTATTGTGCAAATTTGCTGTTTGTTGTTTAAATAAATTTGAGTATTTTGTTTTAAGAGTGAAATACTCCTCTAACATTGGAAAGAGTACTGTTTTACAAGTTGTGTTGAAGTTTCTTACATGTATGGGAAATATTACATGAAAACAAAATTAAAATAGCTTTTATAATTTGATGTTCATATCTCTAAGGGGATAATGAAAAGCTAGGTTTGGAGTTTATTAAACTACTTACTTCTAAAATGCTAAAATCATGTATCTGAATTATTTTAGCGTTTTGCAAAGATGGCTGTAGGAATGGAGGAGCCTGTATTGCCGCTAATGTGTGTGCCTGCCCACAAGGCTTCACTGGACCCAGCTGTGAAACGGGTAAGAATATCATTTCATCTTCTAGAAAATGAATTTTTATGCTAATGCATAAAGTAATCCATGAGGAAAATAATGTTTCAAGTTTCAAGTGGGCTCTCAAAGTGTGGAGCTATTAATAAGGAAGTGATAGGAAGGAGGAGGTGGGAAGTTTCAGTGATGCATTTTGCTGGGCGATTCCCCAAAGTCACTCTAAAAAGGTTTTGCAGCTATTATAACTAGATGCATATTGAACTTTTCAGAAACATGTGTGGAATTACCCACGATTTTATGACTTCATAATTCATTTTACTCATTTGGAATCCATTTTTACTGGAATCTATATGACTGTATTAAAGCCTAGATTTCAAGCTTATGGCCAACTCAGTGCCTAGGACACACTATCACCTGCATCCACAATTAGGAATTTTAAATAAATTTTTATCTGGTCCCTTAATTATTCATAAACAATTATTTATCTGGAAAATAATTAAATTTTTCTACTTCTCAATTATTTCTCATCCAGATCCATTCTGAACTTATTCTTTCTGATGGACATGAATATTAAAAACTTTAAAAATTATTTTAAAAACAATATATAGTCTACATATAACTTATAACCCTAAAGTAAAATACTTTGTCCAATGAAAAACACACCTTGGGAATTTAAAATAATGTTTTGAGTATTAAGTCCTAATTAAAATCATACTCGTAGTGGTTTTGGTTGTTTTGGGTTCAGTGGGGTCCAATAGCGATGACCTCAGAGAGTCAGGTTATTCTTCCTAAAAGAAAGCTTCTGCCACTGGCAATTGACAGTTGTCATCTCATATTGCTTTTCATAAATCTCAATGCAATAGATACAGTACATGCTCTGCCTCTATTCCACTTGCAGAGTCATCTGGTTTAATGAAAACACTGACTTACCAGAATGTGAGACAGAAAATGTTCTGCTCCATTTGGGAAGTGAACATTTTACTGAATAGAAACTGCTACTGTGCACAGAAGGATGCTCACAAAAGGGCTTGCATCACTAGATCATCTCTTTCTACAAGTACTGCTAAGTCTTGTTTTTCAAATTTCATTGACTAATTGATTTCAAAAGTCTGTGACAATGTATAGTGACTATCTTTGATATGTAGGACTCTTTCTTAAGAGGATCCTTTCCTAAATCAGAAGCTCCCTAAATGTATTGTGCATGAGAGTCACCTATAGAGATTGATAGCTTGTTAGAAATACAGGTTTTTAGTAGCTACCATATGATATACTAAATCAAATCAGGCACCTCTACTGCAATAGTTTTCTCATATTTCTATGACATGCTCTCCACCAGTTTGCCCCTATACATCAAGGTGCACTGTGGACCTCCTGCACATCAACACCTCTGGTGACAAGGCTTCCTGAATACAATATTTTTGTGCTGCTTCTGGAACAGAGGCTGGATACAGAAATACTTCCTTTTTCAGGACATTTCAAAGGTGTGAGGATAATGGTGTGGAAGTTTGAAATAAAAGCTGTCCCAGAAAATCTGGGATGAATAGTGGCCATGCACAATCCTGCACAGCATTCTTCCACTAGGAAAAAATATCACAAGATTGTAGAAATCTAGAATGGCATAAAATTAATATTGGCAATGTAATATTTAAGACTGGAGTTAAAAATAACCCAAGAGAACATGTAGCTATCTCTATTTCATGATCCTTGAACCTTCAGTCTGTAAGAAGACAATCCCAGACTGATTCTAAATAGCTGTCTGTAGCAGCCAAGGGCTTTGAGAACAGATGTGGACTCAAAAGTTTAGTTGTACTGTTTATATGTTATGTTGCCTTAGGCAAGTTACCTAACTTCCCTGTGTGTTGTACCCTTTATGCATCACCTTACTCTTTACCATTCTCTTCTAAGGCAGTTATTATCTGTATTTGCATGCAGAAATACTGGGTTCAGGGTGTTTAATTTTTTTCCCCTAGCATCAGAGTTCAAAGCTGATACAAAGGTCATTCTGCTCCCAAATCCAGGCTTTTATCCAGTGCATCCCAGTATATTTCTTTGGGGACTTTAAATCCAAAGACCCCAATCTGAACTCATTATCTCATCCATGATTCATGTCTCCCCACTTACCATCCTCCACCAAAACCTGAATCTTCATTTCTTCCTTCCTTACTAGTTTATTTCAGCTAATAGCCACCTTATCCACCAAGTCTTCTAAGTCAGTCATCAGGGAGCAATTTCCCTTTCGCCCTCTTTCACATCCATTCAAATCGTTTTGAGTCCATGTCTTTACCAGGGTCCATTTCTTTCTATTCTGGTCAGAGCTGCAGTTGTTGGGGACTTTCAGGTTGTCTCTGGCTAGTCCAGTATCCACAGAATAACAGAGCACAAATCTGATCATATCACTCCAGACTGAAGAAAACCTTTCATGTTCCCCATTGCCCTCAGGATAAAGGCCACATTTTTAACATAATAAATAAGGCCCTTTAGGACTTGGCCCTGCATATCCACCCAGCTTTACTCTCTTGTCCTTCTGCCAGCTCACTTCATTCCCATCCCCAGGCAGTGAATCTCATGAGGGCACAGGGTGTATCTTATTTGCTTTTGTATCATCACGAAACAGTACCTTAGTAGTTGTTCCATAAATATTTGGTGAATAAATAAATGCACACATGAGTGATCAATTAAATGATGAGGAAAAAGATGGTGTGGCTCTTTCCATATTTGCTGGACTTTTTTGAATGTTAGTGAAAGCTTTCAGAGTTATCTAGTTGTGTACTATCATATGGCAGATATGGTAATTAAGGCACAGAGAAGCGACGTAGCTTATGTAGGTGTTTCACTGTTGATCCATATCTGCATTCTAGAACGTGGGTCTTCTGATTTCTAGCCCAGTGTTTCTCTTTTCCTTCCTTCCCCCTTCTCTCACTCCTTCCTCTTTCCTTGCTTCCCATCCTGTCTTCCTCTCTCTCTCTTTCCTGTCCTTCCTTCTCCCCTCCTTCTCTTTCTTCCTTTCTTCCTGCTTTCCTTTTTTCTTATGCCATGCTTTGTCCCAGGAATTCATCATACCTTCATCCTTCATCAGGTCTGTGTCTTTTGTTATGCCACCTTCGACTGCCAGATAACCCTGTTGTCTTTAATAGCGAAGACTGTGGCAATTTTTCTCTCCAAAGTTAAAGGATACTTCCAGAGTGACAAGATTTCCAAGTATAGGAATGGCCTAAATTTGGCCTGCTGGAGTTGGATGCGGCCTGATAGCTTAAAAAGGAAATTGTTGTGCAGCCCCAGTGGCCATCTGTTGAGCCATCACAGTGGAATCGCTGAGGATGAAATAATAGGATTTACTTGCTTTTTGAAAGACGATCTGAATGTGTCTTGCACTTACCACCCCTTGTTCCTTTAGTTGAAGTCTCTTCTGAAACACCCTCCCCTCATTTCTCTTTCTGCATCATGTGTATCTTAGTAGGAATGGTTGCATTCATTTACCAACTTCACAAAAGAGCAATGTGTATGATTTTTACTGAGCAAAATTAATTTTTCATGGACTTCTTTTTTAGCCACTGTATAAAATCACTCACATGTACAGCATAACTTCATTTTTAATTAAATATCCTAATATTCCATCAGGTGTTTAACTTGGATTTAGCAGGGTGATTATTTCTTGGGTAACTCAGTAAAGTGTATTAGAAAGCTAAAGCTATGTGCCAAGGTTTACAGCTTTATCACTGCCATATTGTATTTATTACACGATTGCTAAACCTCAGCAAACATGAGTCTGATGATCTAATTAATATGCAAAGCTGTCTTATTATACTAAAAGCAAATTTTTCAGTAATGATGTAAAGCATAACTCTAAAAGATTTGACAGTCCCCTACAAGCAATTGCTGACTTAAATCAAATTAAAATATTTATAACTGGGAAAAAGCTGTTAACAAATGGCAAAGTTGAAAAAAAAAATTGCTATAGTATCAAAGAAGAGATCTAACATTTTGACGATAAATGCTTTTTTTTCTGTGTACAAAATAATGGATTTGTTATCCACATATCAAAACATGAGATGAGATTTTAATTATTTTAGTGAGTTGTTAAATGAATATAAATTTAAGTTGCATCCCTAAGTGTTTTTGTAGCTTTTTAATATGTGTTGTTTTAAAATGACAAAAATGAAGCATGAGGCCTACATGAGTGTTGTTTTACTTCAAAAGTAACTTCAAGTGGATTGAGGTTGGTTGATTTTTTTTAAGTTTATTTTATTACTGTTATAGTATAGATAATAGAAATTATTTTTGTTAGAAAAAAGTTATCTTGCCAGTTTTATCCAAAGTTAGCATTTATTATTAAAGTCAAACTATTACATTTCCTGATATGGCTGAATTAGCACATTTTTCATCATAAAATGTATCTGCTGATTTCATTAGTGTTTGGTTTTTTAAGGCATATTTTTCCAGAAATTTGTATAAATTTATATCATTTTTACATAGGAAGACTAGAAAAAATTCAGAAGCAAGAGAAAATTCTCAGAACAGTTCAGACATGGCATACCTTTTCTCACCAACATGACTCACAGTGGAAAGACATTACCAAAATATGTATCTTTATGTGAGAAAAGAGGAGAAATTGAGAAGAAAATCTGAGACAATCTGATAAAAACTAATGTAAAAAGAAAGAAAAACTGTAGATACATCTGCTTTACCAATAAGAATTTTTAGTTTTATTTTGAATTTATTCTGCTCTATCTGAACAAATGCAAATTTCATGTACACAAATCATTAAATATGCTTTATTGTAATAAAAACAATTTGGAGTAAAGGAAGCTTTGCTTCTAGTTCTGTACTGTCTTATTAAATTCAGTTTTCTGAATCTTAATTTTTCAAGGGAAGATCTGCAAAGTAGCTCATTGGGTAGCTTTTGCAAAGTGGGCACATACTCATGGAGGGTTCTGTTGATCTGCCTAAGGGATCTGCACTCATGCTCACTAGACACATCTTATCTTGAAACTGTCTCCAGTGATAAAAGTGATTCAATTACATTTGATAAATGAATGTGTTTTAATGAACTTTGTATGAATTAGGAGTGTAGATACTGGTGATTCTTTTTCTGTTATAAAATGAACAAATAAAACACCAAACAAAAAGCACTCTCACCAAAGGCTTTTTGACCATACCCTGCTTGAGTTGGCTTAGATACTTAAGACGTGACTTCTCTTTATGTTGGCGATCCTTAATCTTTAAATAAGATTTTAATTGCTTAATGTTATGCCAAACCCCGTTCTCCTTGAAGAATTTAGCATAGTGGTCAAGAACACAAAAATTGAAGTCAGAAACATTGGCCTGAGAACTAGTTCTGTTACCAACCAGCCATGTGACCCTTTTCATGTTATTTCATTTTTGTCTATGCCTTGATTGGTGCATGTAGAAAATAAAGGTGATAGTAATATCTATCTCATGGGTTTGTTCTGGAGATTAAATGAAGTAAGGCACATAGCACCATGTTGAGGTAAGCACTCAATGTTGGCAAGCACTCAATAAATGACACCTGATATGATGATTTTGTAAATTTTAAGTTGATTTGTAAATAAACTTTTATAGACAGAACTGTTTGAGACTCTTTGACATCCTTGAGTTAGCTGGAGATGCCCTGAGATGTTACAAGAGAAAGGTTAAGAACAATAAAGGATTCTAGTTTTCTTGATTCATTCATAAACCAGTTTTAAGTATAATTTTACTGTACTTTAGTGGTTTAAAATGTTTAATTTAGTGATTTGCATTCTGTACATTTGCTTAAAATTGCTTTATTTTTGTCCTAATGCAAATGTTAAAAGTTAATATTTTATGAAAATATAAATCTTTGTATTATTCAAAAAGTAGTCAAAAGTTCTTAGTGTTAGATCTCAAAGTCATTCTTCCAAGTCCTTCAGGTTAATTGGAAAAAATCAAACTCACTCTATATATCAGTCATGTATAATAGATAACAACTATGATGGGGAAATTTTTCAGACTCCTTTGTTGTAAGGCCTACCTAATTAACACTGGAAATGAGGACACATCGTGGAGAAAATGTAAGAGGAAAAAAATAGCTTTCAAGCTGTTAGAGAGCAGGTCTCCAAGAAAAAGAAAAAAGCCAAGTGGAATTAGTTGGGAATTTGGAAAAGATCTTCAGTTTTATTTTTAAAATATTATTTTTTTCAATAGATCACTTTTGTATATTAACTTGTATTGTGCCTTTGAATTCCCAGGATTCCTGTTGCCTCTTATTTTTTTATTTGAAGCTAGCCAAATGGAGTCACTTTTAAGATAGTTGCTTAACTTTGTTTTAAAATTAATTAATTGAATACTTAATTAATATTTTGAATAAATATTATATACACATTGTATAAAATTTAAAAGTACAAAGAGCATATAATGAAAAGTAAATTTTCCTTTATAGCAATTCCCCAACTACTGCTTTTTCCCTTAACAATAAATCCTGGAAATCATACCATAGATAAGTCCTTGTTAGACAGAGTAGTTCAAATAGGAAGGCTGAGGCTTTCTGCCATTCAAATAGTAGACTTTTAATTTGTAAAAGTCTGGGTGTCAATAGGAATACATGTCTTAGGGCCAAGATCTTTCTCTTTTTGGGGGGTACCCCCATATGTTGGCTGAGAATGATGTGCAATTTTCTCGTTCATAAATTCTGATTTTTTCATATAGATAAGCTGACGAACTTCTGTTGATCAGAAGTATAATCGGGGGAGGCATAAACTTAATATGCTGGAGAAACGTTGTTGTATGCAACATTTTATTTATACCCAAATTGTTTTTGTTTTTTGCATTCTATTCCTCCCCTGTTTGTTTCATTTCTTTCTTCTTGAAGGACATATTTTAGTACTCTCTTAGAGTGGTTCTATTAGTGGCCGACTCTTTTTTTTTTTTTTTTTTTTTTTTTTTTTGAGACGGAGTCTCGCTCTGTCGCCCAGGCTGGAGTGCAGTGGCGCAATCTCGGCTCACTGCAAGCTCCGCCTCCCGGGTTCACGCCATTCTCCTACCTCAGCCTCCCGAGTAGCTGGGACTACAGGCGCCCGCCACTGCGCCCGGCTAATTTTTTTCTATTTTTTAGTAGAGACGGGGTTTCACCATGGTCTTGATCTCCTGACCTTGTGATCCGCCCGCCTCGGCCTCCCAAAGTGCTGGGATTACAGGCGTGAGCCACCGCGCCCGGCTTAGTGGCCGACTCTTGGGTATAGAATTCTAGGTTTTCCCTAAGCACTATGAAGGCAGTATTCCATTGTTTTGGGGGGGCCTCTGAGGTTTCTGTTCAGAAGTCTGCTTTCAATTCAATTGTAATTCGTTTTAAAAGTCTCTTTCTTTCTAATTGCTTTTAAGGTTCCCTTTTCTTTGGAGTATGTGGTTTCAAAGCATTGTGCCTAGGTATGAATTTATTAATATTTTTATTTATCTTGCTAGGGACTCCTTTAGAAGAATGAATCTGAAGAGTTACCTCTTTCATCAGTTTTGGAATCCACTCAGTCTTTATCCCTTTGAATACTGCTTATTTCCATTTCTCTTTATTCTCTCCTTCTGGACTTCCTACTGGATATTTGTTGGCTCTTGTCTTTTCTGTAATTCTTCACTTTCTTTTATACTTTTCATCTCTTTATCTCTTTTTGCTGCACCCATCAACCTGTCATCTACATTAGATATTTCTCCTAATGCTATCCCTCCCCTATCCCGCCACCCCCAACAGGCCCTGGTGTGTGATGTTCCCCTCCCTGTGTCCATCCTTTCTCGTTGTTCAGCTCCCACTTATGAGTGAGAACATGCAGTATTTGGTTTTCCGTTCCTGTGTTAGTTTGCTGAGAATGGTGGTTTCCAGCTTCATCCATGTCCCTGCGAAGGACATGAACTCATCCTTTTTTATGACTGCACAGTATTCCATGGTGTATATGTGCCACATTTTCTTTATCCAGTCTATCATTGATGGGCATTTGGGTTGGTTCCAAGACTTTGCTATTGAGCCTGTATAGTCAAGACAATCCTAAGAAAAAAGAACAAAGCTGGAGACACCATGCTACCTGACTTCAAACTATACTACAAGGCTACAGGAAACAACAGATGCTGGAGAGTGCGTGGAGAAGTAGGAATGCTTTTACACTGTTGGTGGAAGTGTAAATTAGTTCAGCCATTGTAGAAGACAGTGTGGCCATTCCTCAAGGATCTAGAACCAGAGATACCATTTGACCCAGCAATCCCATTACTGGGTATATACCCAAAGGATTATAAATCATGCTGCTATAAAGACACATGCACACTTATGTTTATTTCACCCACTTTTTTAAAAGAAAAGATAGAGTAAGGAAATTGCCCAAGGTAACAGCTATTAAATTGACAAGCCTGAAGTTACATACGGGACCATGTAAATGTAAAACCCCTAATAAAACACTGCAGTATAGCTCCAGAATGGCAGTTCCCACACCCGTGAGCTTTTACTGTTATTCCTCTCCCACCTGCCTGACTGCTTTTTGTGTGTGTATGTGCATTTTTTTCTTCTGCTGCTGCTCATCTCCTAAATGTGGAAGTTTTACAAGATTATACACATAATCATCTCTTTTCTTTCTTATTACCATCTCCTTTCTGGATCTCAGTCACTTTCAATTCTTCAAAAGGAGTTATTTTATCCTGTCACCTCTCCTAAGCTTAACTCCCACTCCCAAGGGGCTACATTGTGTTCTCACTTGGACATTTAGCAGTCTGCTAGTGACTTGCTGTCCTTGGGTTATGTGGATCATGAATGCTTTTCTTTTTTATACTGGAATCACCTATGCCTGACAGACCACTCATCTCCCTTCATTTCCTTCATTCCTGTCAAAGCAACACCCATACAAACAGTTTGTAGTGGAGTATTATTCAAAATATTGAGGCAAATGGAGGAGGATCAAAGGGGGGAACAAAACAAATGTCAAAAAGCCAAAAAGAAATAGAGGTCCCATTTTCTAAAAATGCTTTGGCTATTTCTTCCCACAGAATCAGAGGCAGATTTTCCATTAAGCTAATGAAGTTTAAGTTTCTGCTCTTAATGCAACCAGGCTTCTTTCCAGCCCTTGGAAAGAGCCCTAGCAATGTGCTCACTTGGCCATATATTTTTGTAAAATCTGCAATTGCAGCCGGGCGCGGTGGCTCAAGCCTGTAATCCCAGCACTTTGGGAGGCCGAGACGGGCGGATCAAAAGGTCAGGAGATCGAGACCATCCTGGCTAACACGGTGAAACTAAAAAATACAAAAAACTAGCCGGGCAAGGTGGCGGGCGCCTGTAGTCCCAGCTACTTGGGAGGCTGAGGCAGGAGAATGGTGTAAACCCCAGAGGCGGAGCTTGCAGTGAGCTGAGATCTGGCCACTGCACTCCAGCCTGGGCGACAGAGCGAGACTCCGTCTCAAAAAAAAAAAAAAAAAAAAAAAAAAAAAGGAAAAAAATATGCAATTGCAACATATCTTGGTAATATTTTTTTTTCCTCAGGGGCCCTCAAAATGAATAGCCTTCTGTCCCCAAAGACTGACCCGTGCACAAAGTTATTTCTTACCAGGTGGATGATATTTCTCACCTTACAGCCCTCCATTTTCCCTGATTGTTTTTCTTTTTATCCTCTCTTGTGGCTCTCAATTTCACATCTTTACATTTCTTCTCTCTCTCTCTCTATCTCTCTTTTTCTGTATCTGTCAGTCTACCTAACTGCCTAATCTTTTCCCTCTCCACCATGCTCTGGGAAGAGGGAAACAAAGCATCACCTCCTCTACCCAAAGAAGTAATCAAGATATTTTCCTAAATCAAGACCTTTTCCTTTATTATGACATATGCCACTGTCCTATTTATCTTTTTATTATTTTGAACTGCCTTTCTAAATTTCCTGAGACATCAGCTAGTCATTACTGAAAATTGTCCATATGCCAAACATTGTACTAATTGCTTTACATTTATTAAATAGTTTAAATCATAACAGCAACTTTGTGAGTATAATTTTTTATAATCATTTTAAAACCAATGCTTAGTGAAGTTAAATCATGTATCCAAGGTCACACAGCAAGCATTTGGTAAACTTTTGATTTGAATAGTTAAACCTAGCCTCAGACGTGTGCTTTTACCCTTCCCCATATTGCCATCCAGATACTACTCTTGTGAAAAACTCTCCTTGGTTTGTCTAACAAGAAGTATCCTTGCCTTGCTCTCAACTCCCATGTTTGTATCAATTTTATCCTCTTTCTTCAAACTATCTTGTATTGTTATTCATCTTTAATTTTTTAAATTTTAAGTGACATAATAATAGTACCTATTTATAAATACAGTCATATTTCGATACATGTATACAATGTTTAATGATGATATCAGATAATTAGCATATCCATCACCTCAAACAGTTGTCGTTTCTTTGTGTTGGGAATATTCAAAATTCTTTCTTCTAGCTATTTGAAAATATACAGTAAATTATTATTAGTTATAATCACTCTACAATGCTATAAAAAGCTAGAACTTATTCCTCCTATCTAGCTGTAATTTTGTATCCTTTAAACAACCTCTTTCTATCCCTGCTCCTTTCTATCTTCTAGTAACCACTGTTCTACTCTCTACTTCTGTGAAACAAACTTTTTTAGGTTCCATGTATGGGTGACAGCATATGGTATTTCTCTTTGTGCACCTGGCTTATTTCACTTACTATAATGTTCTCCAGTATCATCCATGTTGCTGCAAGTGACACAGTTTCTTCCTTTTTATGGCTGAATGGTATTCCATCTTGTATATATACCACATTTTCTTCATCTGTTCATCTGTTATTGGGCACCTAGGTTGATTCTGTATCTTGGTTATTGTGAATAGTGCTGCAATAAACATGGGGGTGCAGATATCTCTTCAATATTCTGATTTCCTTTCCTTCAGATAAATACCCATTCGTGGGATTGTTGGATCATATGGTAATTCTATTTTTAGTTCTTTGAGGAACTTGCATAATGTTCTTCATAATGGCTGTACTAATTTACATTTCCAACAGCAGTGCATAAGAGTTCCTTTTTGTCCACATCTTTGCCAGCATTTGTTATTTTTTCTCTTTTTGATCATAGCCATTCTAACTGTGGTGAGATGATATCTTCTCATGGTTTTGGTTTGCATTTCCCTGATGATTATTGATGTTGAACATTTCTTCACGTATTTGTTGGCCATTTGCATGTCCTCTTTTGAGAAATGTTGATCCAGATACTTTGTCCTTTATTTTTATTGGAGTATTTGGTTTTTTTTCTGTTGAGTTGTTTGAGGTTTTTTTGTTTGTTTGTTTGTTTGTTTGTATATTCTGCATATTAACTCCTTGTTGGATAAATAGTTTGCAAAATTTTTCTTCCGTTCTGTAGGTCATCTCTTCACTCCCTTGATTGTTTACTTTGCTGTGCAGAAGCTTTTCAATTTGATCTAATCCCATTTGTCTACTTTTACTTTTGTTGCTTTGCTTTTGAGGTCTTACCCAAAAATCTTTGCTTAGACCAATGTCCTGAAGTATTTCCCTTGTGTTTTCTTCTGTGTTGTTATTAATCTCAAAAGTACAATAACACTATCTTAAACTCATGGAGCTTCATACATTGCTTCGTGGGAACCCATCCAGTATTTTATGAATGGTTTTTATGGCTAAAACACAATTTGGGTTATATCCAGATAAACAAAATAGCTATTATAAAATTCATAAGTATACTGCTTTAAAAAAATCTGTTGAAAAGGTAAGCATTTATTACCTTCAGCAGGATATAACCTGTATGAACTAGATCTCTTAAGGGTGAACCTAGGCTGCATTTTGAAAACTAGATACCTGTGACATTCACAGGGACTTCAAAATGCAATGTGTCATCTTTCCTAATGGGTGATATTGGCTTTAACAACTGGGAAGCGGCTGTTAGAAGAAAACAGATGTTCTTAGTTGGCAGAGGAAGTAATTATAAGCATTATAATTAATGCAACTATGCTAAATATATATATACGCTAAATGTATAAATATATATGCAAAAATAATATGATATAAAATTCAACAACAAGTAAGCAACTACAAGCATTATAATTAATGACTGAGAATAAGTTACCTCTCACCTGATTCTGAGAAATTTACCTACTGGCATGTATGCAAAAACTAATAAATCAGGACCTATATTTTGGATTAGGGTGATTATACAGTAAAATAAACTGTGAGTTAGGAGTTGGGTAGGTATCAGTGTGACTCAGGGAAAACAATGTGACAAGGGAAGGCAGGGATCAGATGGAACGGACATAAGAACAAATAAGAATGAAATTAGACACCAATCATTCAAGTAATAGTGATATGCATTTTGATACTTAACTGTATGGTATTTAGTGGGTTGGAACAAGTAGGTGATGTTCGATGCAAGAATGAGTCTTTGCAAAGTTTCTGTTAGGATAACTTAAACAGGCATTTTGGTGAATAAAGTTTGGTTTTCCTTTGTTACAAACAAAGCCAAGATACTACTTAACAGCCACCTTAAAGGATGCACTTTTAGCAAGCATTGCTTAAAAGTACTGTCTCTTCTCATGCCTGTAATCCCAGCACTTTGGGAGGCTGAGGTGGGCAGATCACAAGGGCAAGAGATTGAAACCATCCTGGCCAAAATTGTGAATCCCCATCTTTATTAAAAATACAAAAATAGCTGGCGGTGGCGCATGCCTATAGTCCCAGCTACTTGGGAGGCTGAGGAGGAGAATCATTTGAACCTGGGAGGTAGAGGTTGCAGTGAGCTGAGATTGCGCCATTGCACTCCAGCCTGGGCAACAGAGCCAGACTCCATCTCAAAAAAAAAAAAAAAAAAAAAAAAGTGGTGTCTCTTTGTGCTTGAAAACATTGCCTGGAGCAAATTTTTTTCATCACTATCTTTTAAAATTAATGCTATAAAAGGAGTATTTTGGTGCCTAGCAGTTCTTTGTTTCCACTGGACTGACTGCGAGGAATGAGTGTAAGCTTAAATACAACATTAGAACTCAGAAAGAATTTTCAACAGTAAGCAGGCCAACATCATAGTCAAAAGTGTGAGCTTTGGAGTCAGGATGCTGGAATTCATTCTTGAAGTTCTACTACTTACAGCCTATGCCATACTGAGAAGTAATTCCGTCTTTCTTAATCTCTATCTCTACCGCTGTGAAAAGGAGTTAATGGTACCCCTTATGGTAGTAATGAGTATTAAATAAGTTAATTCATGCAAAACACTTAGTAGCCAGTGCCTGGTACATACTAAGTGCTAAACACATGTGAAATAAAATTATTAAAAATAGCTAAACAAAATTATAGACAGAAAGTCAATTAGGTGTTACCAAAGGCTAGGGATGGAAGGGAATGGGGAGTTGTTGCATAATGGATACAGAGTTCCTGTTTAGGGTGATGAAATATTTTGGAAATAGATAATGATAATGGTTACAAAACATTGTGAATATAGTTAATGCCACTGAATTGTATACTTAAATATGGTTAAAATGGAAAATTTTGAATATGGTTAAAATATGGAACATTTTACCATGATAAAAAGAAAGTAAGCATATAATTGATGGTTGTTGCTCAGGTTTAGACCTGTTCCACACTCTCTTTCCTTTAACTTTGCCTAGTGCCAGGAAATATACATAAGCATACTTTCAGATCTAACACACTGACTACTTTCAGTGCCGTCTCCAGCGTACTATGGCATACAAGGGAAGATTCCTGAGACAAATTATCCTCCACAATGTCCCCTAAGCCAGTGGATGTCATTTTGGCAGTCTGAGGAGTCTGTAGGGTGCATGATCATGAGAGAGAGGTTCCCTTCAATGGGCCCCCACAGCCTTGGCCATGAAGCTTGGCTTGGGAGGGTGGTCCTGATGGCCCAGGTTGCCCCTGAGAGGAGGCACAAGGCTGTGGCTTTATGAGACAAGCTCAGTCATGGTGCTTATCAGTCACTGCCAGATGTGCCCAGATGTGCTATGTTCCATTTCATTTAGGTCAAGCAATCAAACACAAAGATTCAAAATATAAAACCGACTTTTATAATGTAATTTTCAAACCAAAAATGTTGCTAATTTAGCAATAGATTGGTGACCATCAAGGGGGTTTATTATGTGGTGTACAAAAGCTAAGGAAAGCTATGTCCAAGCGGGACTTTTTTCCCTGCGATTTCTTCTAACTACTTGGTGGCTTTTGGAAAACCTAAAGTTTTTAAATAAACATGGCTCCTTACTACATTGGAATTATTTAATAATGCAATCGACTATCTATCCATACTTGAAACATATAGTTGGACTATTTGACTCCAGAAATTCTTTTGAATTCTGTGATTCTATGTATTATACCCACCGACCCAGCATTATTAGACATTAATAGAAAAGATGCACCATTACAAATCATTCCCTTGGCCAAGCTATGAAAATACATATAAAAAATATGTGTTAATAATTTTGTAATGTAATATGTTTCTAATGGATCTAAATGATTAAGCTTGATAGTTATTGTTCGTTCATTAGTAATAATCATGTTAATTATTTTTAGTCTCATTTCATTCTGAATAGGGACAAATGTGTATATAACTTCATACTTAAAATATTTAAGTCAATACCTTACTCAACTACTGATGTTAGATGAGAGATATTAATTTGTATTTCATGTGAGGTCATTATGTCATTATGTTTTTAGTTATTTCACACATATGTGTTGAGTGCTGACTTTGTACAGGGCATTGGAAATATGATGGAGAAAATTGGACAACATTGTTGCCGTTGTAGAGTCTATTCCAACCTCCTTCAAAAAATAACCCTTATATCTTAATAATTTAAATGCTAATATGCCATACTGCAATGCATCTATTATTGTACTTGGCATAGCAACTCTGTGGAAAAAAAAGTATCTCTGTTTTATAAAAGAGGAAATTACTTAAGACATTATCAGGTCGAGTTAATAATGTAGAGTGCCTCACTGTATTTGTTGTTTGGTAAATTCCATATCATTATTTTAGATATCTTAGAAATGTGGGAGAAACTTGAAAATTATATAGGTAGGTAGACACTATTATTCTGAGCCTTGAAAATGATAGTTCAATGTTAAAAACATTATAGTAATAAAAGAAATTTTATTTTTTTAAGAATTTTAAAGAAAATTTTAAGAATCATGTATTTAAATTTTAAGAAATTATATATTTATGACATGTGTATGAGATACATAGGATATATGATTTTATATATGTGTGCATGTATGTATATATTTATGTATTTATATGTGTGTATATATACATATATGTACATATATACATATATACATTATATGTATAAAACCACTCTGCAAAGTTCATTATTTTATATATGTGTGTGTGTATATATATAGATATAAAATCACTTTGCAAAGTTCATTGCTCCTACCCCCACCCATACAATAGTGATTTTCAATTGGATATATATGATTTTATATATATAAATGTATGTATATATGTGTATATATACACGTTAAAAAAACAAGAATTAAATTATGGTATATTTGCATATACATATAGAACACTATGTTCTTAAGAATGAGATAGAACTAAATGTATTGATGGAAAGACCTCCATCTTGTTGTAAGTAGTAATAGCAAGTCATAGAACAAATAGATACAATTTTATTATTTCATTTGCACAGCATATGGATGTGAATTTTGCATGGGTACATAAATATACTGAAAGAATCGATAAGTTTATACACCAAGCAGTTCATAGTGGTTACTTCTAATGCAGTTTTTTTTCCTTTTACCTGGAGCCCAATAACTCTTTGTTATGGGTCTGCGCATTTTAGAGCGATTAGCAGCATCCCTCACCTCCAGCCACCAGATACCAGTAACATTCTCCCTCCCCCATTATGACCCCCAAAAATGTCTCCAGACATTGTCATGTGTACTTATAGATTCTTTCAGTATATGTGTGTACCCATGCAAAATTCGCACCCACATGCTGTGCAAATGAAATAATAAAATTGTACCTATTTTTTCTATAACTTGTTATTACTACTTATTACAAGATGGAGGTCTTTCAATCAATACATTTAGTTCTATCTCATTCTTGAGAACATAGCATTCTATATGTATATGCAAATATATCATAATTTATTTAACTCTTGTTATATATATTTTTTCCTTCCTCAGCCTCCTGAGTAGCTGGGATTACAGGCCCCCAGCACCACACCCAGCTAATTTTTGTATTTTCAGTAGAGACGGGGTTTTGCCATGCTGGCCAGGGTGGTCTGGAACTCCTGACCTCAGATAATATGCCCGCCTCAGCCTCCCAAAGTTCTGGGATTACAGGCATGAGCCACTGCTCCCGGCTTAACTCTTGTTTTATTAATGGACATTTCAGTTGTTTTTACTCTCTTACTATTTCAGATGGTTTCAATGCACATCCTCATATGTGCACTTTTTGTGCAAATGTGTAAGCATTTCTGTAAGACTATTTCCTAGAAGTGAAATTGCAAAGTTAAATTGTATGAACATTGGGTACTGCCAAGCCCTTCATAAAGGATATATGCAAGTTATATTCCCACCAACTGTATATGAGAATGATAGGAATATTTTCAATTTTTTCAAGTATGTTTTAATAAAAATGCATTTAATGAAAGCAAATAAAATTGTGCTTGATTTCAAGACTCTTCGGACAAAGTCACAAAGGCCTATCAGGCTGGATCAAGGGACATAATAATGGTCATTAGACAGTACAATGTGATGATCATGGAACTCATTTTGCTCCACAAGCAATAACACTGAGATGACTAACTCCCATAGCAGGTATATCCATTGTCTATATTGTTAGGGAAATTTACCCAAGAGCTAATGGATTCTGGCTGCCTTGTTAACATGATCCAGTCTGTCATCAGCCTTCACCTAACTGCCTCGTAACTGAAGTAACAGCAGTTGTCCACAGAATTTATAGCAACATGGATTTTCAGTAAGGCAGAGGAAAAATAAACCTGAAAACAAGTTGCCTACTGGGATAATTAGAAAAGAAACCATGAATAAATGAATTCTAAGAATGAGATATTTGGGGGCTAGAAATGGAATCAGTAAAACATGAATTAAATAATCTCTTAGCCCTAACCTTCCCAAAAAGAACAACTGCAT
Source organism: Chlorocebus sabaeus (assembly GCF_047675955.1). Classification (NCBI taxonomy): domain Eukaryota; kingdom Metazoa; phylum Chordata; class Mammalia; order Primates; family Cercopithecidae; genus Chlorocebus; species Chlorocebus sabaeus. The sequence continues at coordinate 42,111,096 of NC_132914.1, read as the reverse complement.
AAATAAGGCTCAGGTATATAATACAGGAATGCCACTTAACCCACTACTTTTCATATGAAACTGAAAGAGCTGGTTGTAAACATGGTAGATTTGTTGGCACAAAGAGTGTCATGTAACAAGAGGTCTCCAATTGCATAATTGTTTTGTCAACAACTCTTTAAAATCTCCATCAGTTATGTGACATTTCTTGCACACTGCTCTGTCACTGAGCTATTTGTCCCACAGAAAGGCCAGGCTGACCAGTCATCTGTGAATAGCTGCTGGGTTTACTGTGTTAAAAAAGGTAGATACTTCCTCTTCTTTCTGCATCTTAGGAGAGTAAGCATACATTTAAAATCAGTTACGTAATTATTTAACTACCTTAATGATAAGAGTTGAAGGTGCTATGAAAAGATATAGCAGAGTGCCTGACCTAGTCTATGGTGTGGATGGGAAAGGCATTCTTAAAGAAGTGATATTTGAGATTGGGCGCGGTTGCTCATGCCTGTAATCCCAGCACTTTTGGAGGCCGAGATGGGCGGATCGCTTGAGCTCAGGAGTGTGAGGCCAGACTGGGCAACATGGCAGAAAACCCACTTCTATGAAAAATACAAAAATTAGCCAGGCGTAGTGGTACACACCTGTAGTCCCAATTATTCGGGAGGCTGAGGTGGGAGGATGGCTTAAGCCTGGGAGGCAGAGATTGCAATGAGCTGGGATTGTGCCACTGCACGCCAGTCTGGGCAATAGAGCCAGACCCAGTCTCAAATGCATATATACATACATACATACATACATAGAAGTAGTATTTGAACCATGATGAGGGAACTGTATCACTTGTACTTTTAAACACTTTCAGCACTTTGTATCACACTTAGTGTTCATTTCATATGTTTCCTAGTGTTGATTTTTCTAGAATTAAGCTCCTCTATAGCATGAAAGTTTCATAAAGAAACATAAATCTTTGTCTCATAAATCTTTGTTTTTTATTAATAATTTACACAGTTCATGACATGTGGTGAATGTCTAATTAGTAGTTTCTTTTATTTATTCATTGGTTTATTCATTTATCAATGTGTAAGGTGTACCCACTACTATCTAAGTCCCAAGAAATGGTAATGACCCAGTTGAAAAGGTCCCTGCTCTCATAAGTTTTACTTTCTGGTGTTAGCGGGGTGCGGTGTCCAGACAACATACATGGAAACAAGTAATTTGCAGCATCAAGTACTGCAAAGAAAATAAAATAGACTAATGTGACAGAGTGTGAGCATTAGTGGTTAGGGAAGCCTTTTTTAAATAAATGGAGTTTGAGCTTTGAATCTTATACCATCAGAATATACCCTCCAACCTTCCTTGTCAACTTTCATTCATTGAAGATTCTGACATATGGTTGATGACATTCTTCCACCGTACCTCCCTTGGCTCATTCAGTTACATGTGGATAACCTAAATGTTTTAGTGTTTTGTGTTGCTATAACAGAGTACCACACACTGGGTAATTTGTAGTGAAAAGAAATTTATTTTTTACAGTTCTGGAAGCTGGGAAGTCCAAGGTCAAGGGGTCCGCATGGGGTAAGGGCCTTTTTGCTGTGTGCTTCATCCCATGGCAGAAGTTGGAAGGGCAAGTGAGCACAAGAGCAAGAAGGGACCAAACTTTCTTTTATACAGGCGCACCCTCAGGATAACACACCTACTCCAAGAAAATGACATCAATTCATTCATGAGGGCAGGATCCTCATGACCTAATCACCTCCTATTAGGCCTTATCTCCCAACACTGTTGCATTAGAAATTCAGTTTCCAACACATGAATTTTGAGTGACACATTCAAACCATAGCACCAACCAATACTCTGTCTTTCCAGTTCTTTGATCTTCTCACCTCCTGCATTCTACCATTACTCACTCCTATGGTCATAACCTTGACCTTATCCTCATCTATAACTACATCACTCCCTAAATTTCACTTTCAAACATTCTACCTTTTGACCACCACTTCCTATCCTTTCATCTTATATGCCATAGTATCTTCACTTCATTAATTGTTTAACTTTGTTGAACATATTAATTATTTTATCTAAACACTTTTCTAATGCACAACTTGATTTCAAGGTTCATCAATAATATCACTTTGATTGATTCATCAATCTAAACACACCTTTATGAATACCCTTAATTTTCTTGCTCTTTCTCCAAATATCATATTGCCCAGCAAAAGCCCAGGCCTGGGTCAGATGTAATCCTTGGCCTCCATTCTGCTCCTGAGCAACTGACTGTGGCTGGAGAAAAAACATACAACTGCACTGACTGGCTACTCTTTAAATTCATGAGCACAAATCTCAAAAGGGCATGCAGAGCTACCATTCCTTAGAATGCGTTTCTTACCCCTCTCTTCAGAACAACTACTTCATGCCCATTTCTGCCTCGTCAAGTTTTAACAGCTTTCTCTGTCAAAGCACCCTTCCCAATCTTTACCCACCCTCCTCCTACTATTGATGGCCTTGTCTCTACCTTCTTTGGGATTTAAATGAAAAGAAGCAATTAGCCTTGAAAAGATGTGGGAAAAAATTAAAGGATACAATTGTAATTCCTTTTCCACATCACTGCTCAAGAATGCCTGGCATAAAATTGTGTCTATTCAGTGTGAGCTTAAAATGTTTTGTAGACTTGAATTTTTAAAATTAAAGCAATCATCAGATACTTTTTTCATTTCAGTATTTACCATGTTTTAGGCCCTACTGTGATCTTTCTTTTTCCTTTGCCCACAATTAAAACTTGCAATATATTTTTAAGATCTCTATGTTCAAGTTAAGATCATAGTTCAATAATAGTTTTCAATTGATTTTTATTACCTTATTGTAATCCCTCAAGGGGAAAATGGCCTTACAGCATTTAGGAACCCTACTTTTCACTTCAAAACAAACTGAATTTTTTCAATAATGTATTTTTTTTTTCTTTTAACCAGTCTACACAAAGAGAAGTAGTTAAAATGAGCCACTTAATGGTTTTATACATAATATTTTTGAGCGTTAAAAGTTACTTCATAGCTAAAAATCATTCCTTTCAGGAACTCCTGTGAAGGAATTTCTACTTCAATCTGTAGGTTGATTGTTGATGTTTAAGCAGCTATAAGGAAAGTACTCCAGATATTTAGAAGGGTGTTTTATAATAAGATCTCTAACAGATAACTTCTCAGTTATGAATTGAGTTATAACCCTTCATTAGTTTATTCTGCCTTCTATTTGTCAGATGGGTAGTGTAGATTGTAAAAGATTTTTTAAAACTTTTTTTCTTTTAAATTAAGTATCTTTAAGATGTAGAGCTCTGACGACTTTTCCTGTGATTAAAACTTACATACACAAAAGTAGCTGTCCAATTAGTGGCACATTGGTAAGTAAAAACTGATGGCTTTAAGTATAGACTTTAATCTAAAACCACTAGAAAGTTTTATTTATTCACTGAAAGGCCTGAAATTATCTGCATGTGGAAATCACCTAAAATAGATACGGAATCACTTTCATAAGGGACTGAATCATTTAGGAAGTTGAAATGTAAATTGTCACATGCAAATATTAAATTTTTTAAAAAGTTTGTCTCAAAATGAGGTTAACATGTAAATGTTTTACTTTATGGACTATTTTGCAATCTCATTATTTTCTATACTGATTTTAAAATACTGCAATAATTTAAATTCAAACTGAAGCTCTATATGCTTCCAACAGCATTTGAGAAATAGGCATTTGTTATATAAAATGAGCTGAAATGTACAGCTCACAAATAATAAAATACCCTGAGGCTTCCTTTTAGTGATTTTTGGAACTTAAAGCCATTTTCCAGAAATTCAATAAATTCATGAATTATAAGTTTTTTCTTTGTTTGTTTGTTTGTTTGAGACAGAGTCTCTGTCTGTCACCCAGGCTGGAGTGCAGTGGCGTGATTTTGGCTCACTGCAACTTCCGCCTCCTGGGTTCAAGTGATTCTCCTGCCTCAGCCTCCCGAGTAACTGGGATTACAGGTGCCCACCACCACGCCTGGCTAATTTTTTGTGTTTTTAATAGAGACGGGGTTTCACCATGTTGCCCAGGCTGGTTTCGAACTCCCGAGCTCAGGCAATCTGCCCACCTCGGCCTCCCAAAGTGCTGGGATTACAAGCGTAAGTCACTGCGCCCAGCTGGAATGACATCTGTCCTACCTCTGAGCACTTACTTTGTGTCGTTTCTGTGATGCTTTTCTGTGAGAGCTCACAGATCTGTGAGACAAGGCAGTGAGGGTAGTGGGCTGCTCCTTACTGCCAACTTAATCTCAACAGACACCATTTTTTCCCTTGAATCAATGTGAATCTTCCACATAATTATCCCCTATTCTAATGAACCCATAATAGAAAAATGATGTTATACAGTTAAGAAGGTTATACCAGAGCAGGAGTCTCTACTACAAGTTAATCTTAAAATGAAGTGGGTACAAAGTCCAATCAAGTGGACTTTTGGAGAGATTGTCTCTCTAAACACATACCATTATGGCACATTTTAAAAAGCAGTTTAACCATCCCAAGAAAAATTCTGAAACACTTATTTTTTGCTTTCAGAAAAGCTTTCTGGATAATTAAATAATATATATAAATAACCCATAAAATAATTTGTTATATTTGAATATGAGGTTTAACAGTTTCACAGAGCTACAGAATACATTATGTCATTTGATGCACTCTCTCAGGAAGTCATTGAAATATGTATGACAGGTATTCCATATCCTACAGATGAGGTAATTGAGGTAATAAAGGCATTTATTACCTGGATTTTTTTTCTGGTCTCACACAACCAGAAGGTGTCAGAACAAGGAATTAAAGAGAACAAGGAGTTAAACTGTGTTGCTTGGTATTAAAACTAAAGTCGTATTTAGTAGCCATTCTTCTGTTTTAAGGCGACAGTAGTAAACCTGTTTTATGTGGTAAGCCATACAAAAAGCTGGGAAAATAAATTTTAGAGTCAACATCTTATAGGACGTATCAGAATATGGTTCCACTCAAAATCAGTCTACTTCCACTGTCTCAAAGGTTCTTGATGGACAGATGTAAGGCCAAGGTGCTAAGTGTTACACTTGTTTCAGAACAAAACGGTTATCTATATGCCTTTTGGCACAGCAAACTAGAGTCTGATATAAGTATTTGTCCATGCCTTTGAACAGATTCAAAACTGATTTTGGGGAAAAATAATCTGATCTCACCTATAATTAGCCCCCTGTTATAGCTGCAAGAGTATGTTACTTCTGTGAGCTAATCCAAACTTCTGATTTTTTACAAAATCATATAGACTTTCTTGCCCATGTGTTTGAATCTAAAGTGATGCATGCTCTCCTGATAAACAAATCAAAACTACAGCAATTCAGGGACAAATCAGAAAATTAAAATTGGAAGTAACTTTGGTCTAGCACCTACCAAAAGCTGGCTTAAAATCTCAGATGTTTTTAGAGAGTAAAAACGAAAAGGACATTTCAAAATTCATTCCTCTGGATTCTCTGAGCTTCAAACTTGAATTGAATAAAGTAATGCAAAACAAACAAACAAACAAAACAGTGCCTCTCAGAAATGCCTTTGAGAAAAAACTAAGTTGTGATTGAACCTAAGAGAGACAGAGAAAGTAAGCTTTTGAAGGCTTTTTCTGTTTCTTTGCAAAACAGTAATAAAATATTGACCATCACTTTAAGACATTTCTCGTATAAACTACTCTTAAAATTCAAACCATGGAATAAGTCTGTTTCTTCAAGAAAACCTGTATGCACCATTTTGTTGGATGTTAAAAACTCTTCAGATTTTTCTTTTTGACTTTGTTGCTGGGTGGATCTCTTGCCCAGTTCCTGGAACACATTACTGTCTCCTGGCGTTTTTTGTTGCCACAAAAAAAAGGTTATATTTGCAAGGTATAGATTTGAGGAATATGCAAAGTATAGATTTTAATTAAAGATACACATCTCTAGGCAAGGCCTAGAAGGGAGACTGTGGAAGAGTCTTCATACGATTTTATTGTGGTACTCTCATTGCTTTCAAGGCATTTCCTATTTCTCTTAACTAGCCTTAGGCCCTTTTTTGTCTATCTTGATCAATTACTTTACTTTCAATTTCTTTTCAGAATTGAAGTTTTCTATCGTTTTACTTAACACTTGAAATACTCTGTGATAGGATCAAGGGTTTTTTGTTTCTATACATTTAAGTATATGTTTTGTTTGTATACATTTAACATTTAGATATGCTGTATTTTAAATATCTTATTATGTTTAAGATGTTTACAAAATGGAAAGGTGTAGCTCCTTGAAGAAAGTTAGTAAAGAAAAAAATAATTGTTAAAACACAGAAGTAGAGGGACTAAGACTCAACAGAGCCAGAGAGAAATTATGAGTTAAAATGACCATTTACTTCAATAGATACTTACTGAACTATAAGGGATAATGTTTGGTACTACAGGGTTTTCAAAGATAAGTACAGGCCAGCTCTTACCTCTAAGGAATTTAAATTTCAGTAGAAGGAATTGAAAATACACAAATTACTATAGCATGTGAGGACTTCAAAAGGTTCAAAGGATAGAAATTACCTCCACTTGGTGTGATCTAGACAGAATTCAAAAACGCAAGTTAGAATTAATCGGGCCACGTGTTAAGAGTCAGGGCAATTGCTATTATATAAATGCCACGTCAAGGTCTGCTAGTTCCATTGGAGCTAGTTTTAAGAGAAGGCAGGCTCGGCCAGGTGCGGTGGCTCACGCCTGTAATCCTAGCACTTTGAGAGGCCAAGGCAGGTGGATCACAAGGTCAGGAGATCGAGACCATCCTGGCTAACGTGGTGAAACCCCATCTCTACTAAAAAAAATACAAAAAATTAGCTGGGTGTGGTGGGGGACGCTTGTAGTCCCAGCTACTTGGGAGGCAGAGTCAGGATAATGGCATGAACCCGGGAAGGGGAGCTGGCAGTGAGCCGAGATCGTGCCACTGCACTCCAACCTGGGTGACAGAGCAAGTGTCCGTCTCAAAAAAAAAAAAAAAAAAAAAAAGAGAGAGAGAAGGTAGGCTCTGGGGGTAAATCATAAGAAAGATGTCTACCCAGGAATGGGATGGTAATGATGATGATGTTGATGGGGATAGTGATCATGATGATAATTATTCAACACAAGCTTGCTTATTAGGACAGGCACTGGGAAGACCCTGTGATTTAATAATGGAAAAGACTCACCACTTGCCCTCAAGGAGCTCATGGTTTAGTGAGGAAAGAGATATAATCAAAGGATCCCACTGATAATTTGCAGGCATGACTGCGAAATCCTACAGAGAAGTCAGAGCTGCTGCATTGCACAACTACAAAAACTGCCATCCACATTGTGCGTGGGAAGTGGGATGGGGTATTTGATCTACTCAGGAATACCTGAAATGCTTTACTAAGGTAATTGGTTTGAGTCAACATCTAAAGGAAGAAGAAGATTTGTTGGTGAAGTAGAGGGAAAGAGTGTTCTCAGAGAAAACAGCATGTGCAAAGAGCCTGTGATGGGGACGGCATGGCACTTTTGAGGAAGGGAAAGACGGTCAGTGTGCCTGGAGCACAGAGGCCAGGAAAGCCTGGTATATGATGAGGTTTTAGAGGCAGATAGGGGTCAAACTATGACGGCTTGTAGGTCATTAACATTTTGGTCTTCACCTTCCAGCCAAAGAGAAGCTATTCAATATTTTAAGTATGGTCAGATTTGAGTTACTGAAAGATCACTTTGGCGTGAATGTGGAGAAGATATTGGAAGTGTGTCAAAGCGGGAGTGAGAAGAAAAATCAGGAGGTCTATTCAATGCGAGAGATGACTGGAACTGTGATAATAATGAAGATACATGAAAATGTATTGAACTGTAGCTGTATAGCAAACCCTATTCTCAGTGCTTTATGTGCATTATTGAAAGCATGCCTGGAAAATGGTGGTGCTCTGTCAAAATAAGTTCACATTTCCACATCGCCTGCAGTTTCACTGCATTAATCAAGCAAAATGCTGTTGCTTTAGAGTCAACTGGACACCCAAAAGGTAAGACCAGGGACTGAAACTTCATCTGATAATATTTTATTGTAAATTATTTTGGCTCCATATCTCTCTGATGCTAGGTAGAGGCAGATGTCAGTGTTTGCAGCAAAGATACAGCAAATCAAGAAGTGTAGATGCTTCCAAGCCTCTGAGAACCAAAGCTGCCAGGAATTTGTAGAAATATCTGCCTGCATGTATCTGATTGAAAAATGAATCCTCAAACTTCAATTATTATGTTATATCTGTTTACTTATATCTCTCAAGTTTTAAGTAAGTTAAAAAGGGATTAAGTATAATAGCTAATAGGATGGTGTTCCATTGTGTCCATGAATTTCTATTTATTTTTGAGTCATTCATTTATTAAACAAACATTTGCTTTACTCACTACTATGTGAAAGGCACTGTTCTAGACACTGAGGACAATAGTGAAGAAAATAGATGAGAATTCCTACCCATGTGGAGCTAAAGGCAAACCATACACAAGATGTGTAAGTAAAATATATGTCTGTTAGATGAGACATATATAGCAAACAGGATGCGTTCTGTAATTTATGCTAAATTAATGCTAGAGAATAGTATGAATCCTGTAATAAATAGTTTTGTCTAATGAGAAAAGTAAAGCAGAGAAACGGAATGTCAAGTATAGATGCATTTGAGGTTGTAATTTTAGACATCTCAAGAAGGCCTCAATGAGTCAGTAACATCATAAATACCTAAAGAAGGTAAGAGAGTAAGCCATACAAATATTTGAGGCCAGAATATTCTTGGCAGAAAGAACATAGGTGCCCAGTCTCTGAAGCACTAGCAACTCTTAATTCAAATACTATTTTTGCTTCATGTTGATTTACAAATTTGTAATATTACTATAAATATCATCTTGTATTGGCACAAAATAAGACTGAGTTTTTTTTTTTTTTTTTTTTTGCTTTATCACTGCAAACTCCATTTAATGTGGCATACAAGGTGTTTAGTGTTTTTTTTTTATTATCACAAATTGTATTTTTTTTAAATTCCTTTAAGTTAAAAAAGGCAAAGATTATTAAAAATATTAAGTGGGTTATAGATATTTTCCCTGCATTTTTAAATTTAAGACAATATTAATAAAGTCGTTGATGTCAAAGATGAACAGATTACCCCGCCAGATTTTTGTTCATTTTTATTTTATACATTTTCAAATTTTATAACATTTAAATTCTTTTTGTAATTATAATTTGTACAGATTTTTCAGACGGTGAATGTATAATAAAAGTAAAACAGAACATAGCCGGGCTTTGTGGCATATGCCTGTAATCCCAGCTACTCGGGAGGCTGAGACAGGAGGATCACTTGAACCCAGGAGGCTGGAGGTTGCAGTGAGCCGAGATCACCTGAACCCAGGAGACAGAGGTTGCAGTGATCTGAGATCACACCACTGCATTCCAGCCCGGGCTACAAAGCAAGACTCTGTCTCAAAAAATAATAATAAATAATAAATAAAAATAAAAATAAAATAAAAAATAACAAACAAGCAAAAACCCTTAATGATATGAAAGAAAACAACTATGGAGGTTATTAGATTGCATGGTCCAAGAACTCTCTTAGTGGGTAACACCTAGTCCAAGACAGGAATGCACCCAAGATGCCAGCCATGCAAAACTCTGAGTGCAGAACGTCTCCATGTTGAGCAGTCTCCCTGTGTACAGTTAAAATCTTTCTCTGCGTTGTGGCGAATTCTCATATTAAATACTTTTTAAATGTTTCCTCTTGCATTTATTAAGGTCTGTATTTCAGGAACCTCAATTACCCTTAACTGAATTATTTTTGCCGGTTCTCCATATCTATTAGTTGCATTCTAATTACTTAAATATTTTCCTTTCCAACCATATATTCTGTGACTATCACAAGTCTTCCTTTTAAGTTGGAAACTTTATTTTAAGAATATATTCTGTTCTTTGCTGTTTCTACTTTGCTTCAATGAAGATGTTTTGGTCTTCAAGTTTATTGCCTTTAGGCCTGTGATTTTCTATTTATTAGTGGATTTTTTGTTGCTTTTTAAAAATTATCTCATCCCTGAATCTTCGTTATTTAATTGATATCTTCCTATTAAGCGCTTGTGGTACATTTCTTTCTGTTTTGGAGTTACACTTTCTCCTAGGCTGGATATTTTCTTTCTGTGCTATGATTTTGATTGTTTTCTACATTTTCGGTCATCAATTCCATTCCTTTTCCTTCTATTTTACTCACACTTGGGCAGTTTGTTCTAGATTTTCTCTTTGGCTTCTTTCTGCCCTATCTCAAAACTGTTTGTTGTACCCTCCACAGGTGTAGTTTGAAGATGAGGCATTTTGTGTTCTATCCAGAATTTCCTATGACTTGAGAGCCTAATGGGCTGAGAGGAGAGCTCAGCTCATGGAGCATCTTGTAATATCTGGGCTGTGCTCTCATTTCTAGGATTTCATCAAATGTTTGGTGTGAGAGCTCAATCCATATTATTGGAGAACAGTTCCATTCCTGCAGAAGTTCACCTCAGCCTTTGGGTTAGCCCTCTGACTGCACGTTCTCTTCTCTTCCACTATCAGCCCTGCTATGCATGCCTCTGTTTCTTCAACTTTTTCCCTGGTGCTGTTTCTACCACTCCTTAGTTAGAAGAGAATTATCAGTTAGATCACTTGACAAATCTGGCAGTTTTATTGATAAATTTCAGAATCTGTCTAGTCTCCAGTGTAGCTTCTTAGCCATGTCACATATCTGCAAGTTGCTGAGGAAACTTAGGTTTCTTTCTTTAAGCCAATGCATCATACTCATTTAGTTGATGGTGGTGATTTTGATGTTTTTGCTAGAATATGTGCTGTTGTTTGTTCTACCATCTAAACTAAATCTCCCATTATCCTTTTATATTTACATATTCTAGCTTTTGCCATTTACCTGTATACAAACATATTCAAAATCAAGCAATATTGAAACACTGTTGTCCAGAAAATATATTAAAATGAGTGAATATGAAAGCTGAAATAAATTCCTAGTATGTTTCCTAATTTGCCTAATTAGCTGAGTTTCTACTCATCACATTTTTTAAGAAAATCAAAATTATTATTATCAAAAAGAGCAGACCAGGCACAGTAGCTCACATTGTAATCCCATTGCTTTGGGAGACCAAGGTGGGAGGAAAGCTTGAGCCCAGGAGTTCGAGACCAGTCTCAGCAACATAGGGAGATCCCATCACTAAGAAAAAAAATGTTTTAATTAACTTGGCATAGTAGTGCACATATGTAGTCCCAGCTCCTCAAAAGGCTGGGGCAGAAGAATCGCTTGGACCCAGGAGGTCAAGGCTGTAATGAGCTGTGATCATACTACTGCAATCCAGCCTGGGCAACAGAGTGAGACCTTGTCTAAAAATAAATAAATAAATAACATTTGAATAATTTAGTCATAAAATATTGTTTATAAATAAAATGTAATGATAGGCCATGGAATAATGAATTTCTTTCAAAATAGAGAGAGGGAGAAAGAGAAAGAGAGAAAGAGGAAAGAAAGAAAGAAAAAGAAAGAAAAGAAAGAAAGAAAAGAAAGAAAGAAAGAAAGAAAGAAAGAAAGAAAGAAAGAAAGAAAGAAAGAAAGAAAGAAAAGAAAGAGAGAGAGAGAAAGAAAGTCCTTTTTTTCTTTTTTGAGCTATGCACATTTTGCTATGATATCTCTGCTCTCCTCCTTTTTTGTTTCTTTGCTTATTGTGCTTATTGTATACATGGGTGGCTGTAATCTACATACTCTGAGTATAAAATTCTTATGGTTAATATTGATCCGGGAGTTCCTACTAAATAAAGTTGAAAATCTAGAAGCTGTTTTAGAACTGAGTCAAGAGAAATGGAGTTCTATAATCAAATTATTGTGCAGTTTATTTATCTTATTGTCATGGAACCCCAAGAAAAGATGTCTATGTCTAAGGGTAACAACTTCTCATATTGCACATATGATGCTGAAATGCTTCAAAACTCATTTTGGTGTTTCAATAAAGGTATTTACCAAATATGAAATATCAACACTGTACATAAAATTAATTAATTCATTAATTTGATCAATTTATATCAGATGCCTACAATGTGGCAAGAACTCTTCTGAAGACTGGAGACTCCCTAATGAACAAGATAACATCACTTCCCTGACAGACTTTTACTTTAGAATGAGGTAGAAGGACAATAAACCGGTGAAAAAATATGTAATTACTTTACTGAATTCTTAATAAGCATTCTCAACTTTCACCATATACCATTTCAACCCAGTCATTGCAGACCTGAGATCTGAGACGGTGTATTAGCGTAGGCTAGTTGCTGACTCGTGCCTGAATTGTGTGTTCTGGGTGACAGAACCATTCACACTCTGCTAAGCCAAGAAGGCACTACTATGCATAAAAATATATAAAGAGGGGAGAATGAAAAGCTGAAACTCTTTAAAGATTGCCCCATTTATTACTCTACCATCTATAGAGAGGAAATGGTTATAAGGGCTGTTTAAAGGCTGACCTCCATGGTAGATTTTCCTCTCACTGCTAAAATGGCTTTTGTTCACACAGCTGTTTTCAGAACACTTCTTTATAAGATTCTACCTGTCTTTTTTCTCTCAATATATAAAGTATGTCCCGTGCTTCGAGCCTATTAATAAAGCACAATAGGATTGTTCTGACCTTGATTCCTTGTAGAAGAACCCCAATAAGTTTGTCAGTGCGGCTTCCATAACTGTCTTGAAATATTAGCTGTCTTTACAAGGCAAGAAAGCAGTACCATACAACATTTTGCTAAATTTGGTTTAGACATAATGCATTTCTGTTCAATTCTTCAGACCACATATACTGGCATTCACTAATTGACACAATATTCATGGCAACAATTTTGCCCAAGTCTGAGATGTGGTAAATAAAGCAATTTAAGTTTCAAGGACAAGTTAGCAGAGAGAACAGAGCATTGTATTTTTTAAAAAGATAAACCTTGTAAAAGGCAGAAAATCAGGATATAACTCTTTGAACCAACACCCCAAATTGTGATTGTGTTCTATTAATTAGTGTAAAATTTTTAGTTTTAAATTTTAATGGGCATTGACATATTCCATGGCAATGATACTAATAGGAAAATACATACAAGTTTTTTTTTTTTAAAAAAAAGACTGATGCATACATCCGATTTATCATGCTTAATTAAGTGTACTGAATTATCAGCTTCGATTGTTGCAAGTGTCATCTCCTTTGATGATACTGACCACGTAATAGGAGAGTGTCACGGTCCCATTTGTCTGTGGGTCTGTGATTGATCAATTTTTGACAACAAAGAAATGTTAACAGAGCTACATGGTGGAGCAGTCACTGGAAAAATCCCTTTCACAATGTTTCTGCCTAATTGTGGAGCACCACCATTGCCACACATGACATAGCAACACCATTAAATTTCCTTTTGCTCACATTTAGTGGGACCTATGGGGGTGTGCAGAAATCAATGGGGGATCAGGAGCCTGGAAAATTACATACTTGAAGAATTAATGAACTATAATTCCGTATTACATTCTCAATCACATTGTGCTTGCTTTTCATTAATGAAACTAAATTGGTTTTCCATAGACCGGGTACTTTTAAAAAATGCAATCATGCTTTTGCTCAGATAAAAAAAGAAAAAGTTACCTGCTTTTCAGATGAGACTTGTTCTATCATGAAACATGCCAGTAGGAAATTTATAGAGAAGAACTTATCTGCTATGTTAACTCAACCTGTTGAAGTGCCTTGAAATTAGCCTTTAAATCCCTGGCTGGAAATTGTAGCTAACGTCCCAGTCTTTATTCTTTTTAAAGAGAAAAATGTTTTTGAGTTAGATAGTACTATATAATATAGTGATAATCAAAGGCCTCTCTGAATAGAATAGGTATCTTCTCATAAAAAATTTCATAGATCAAAATGTAGTTAATATTCAAAATGCTTTTAATATCTTAATAAGTATTTCAGTTGCTTCATATTATTTCTGGGTCCCAAGGCCTAACAACATTTGGACATAGTGTTCATGCTTTTTAAAACTGAAGTCAATGCTTAATTTTTAAAATCTTTAAAGAGGTCTAAAACAGAGTCATTTATAAACTAAAATTAAAACTATTTTCACTTATTTGGTAATGATTAGTTTAGCTAAAGGAAATACTTCATCGTTTATACATTGTTGGTGGAAGTGTAAATTAGTTCAACCATTGTGGCGAGCAGTGTGGCAATTCCTCAAAGACCTAAAAACAGAAATAGCATTTGACCCAGCAATCTCATTATTGGGCATATATCCAAAGGAATATAAATTGTCCTATCGTAAAGACATCTGCATGCATATGTTCATTGCAGCACTATTTACAATAGTGAAAACATGGAATCAACCTAAATACCCATGAATGGTAGACCAGATAAGGAAAATGTGGTACATATATATTATGGAATACTATGCTGCCATAAAAAAGAATGAGATCATGTCCTCTGCAAGACCACTGATGGAGCTGGAGTCCATTATCCTTAGCAAACTAATGTAGTAACAGAAAACCAAATACCGCATGTTCTTACTTATAAGTGGAAGCTAAATGATGAGAAGACATGGACACATAGAGGAAAACAACAGACAGTGGGGCCTATTGGAAGATGGAAGATGGGAGAAGGGAGAAGATCAGGAAAAATAACTTATGAGTGCTAGGCTTAATACCTGGGTGATGAAATAATCTGTACAAGAAAATTCCGTGACACAAGTTTACCCGTATAACAAACCTGCACATATACCCCTGAACTTAAAATAAAAATTTTAAAAAAAGAAAATAGTTCATCATGCTAGGCATTTTGTACATATTGCTTTCTAATTTAAAAGCCTAACTATATTATACCATGCTATATATATGTGTATATATAAAGCATATATAATGTATATGTATAATGTGTGTATATATAATATGTATATGCACATATACATACTATATTTCAGAATCATAAATGAGCCTGTGACAGTCTAATCTCGTAAAAGTGAATTCTATCAGGATTCATATGTCAGAAACAATTTCATTAATTTCTGGTTGTGTTATCATTATTATATACATATCCCTCAAATTCTGGCCTTTAAGAATCAGTTTACTTTTCTAAGTTATTATCTTTTAAATATCATAGTAATGATATGATAAACTGTAAAAATATAGAGTGTAATACCATTTCTAGATGAGCCAAATTCAAAGGATTTTATGCTTCCACACTCTCACTGTTGTGCTTCATCTTCATTATGTCAGATCTAAAATCAAAATTGCCTGAAGGTATCTCCAATATGGGAATAACCTAATTATATAAAAACCAGTACAGAGTTTTTGTCATTAAGTAGCCATAATTTGGAAACAAATTACTTAAGGTTGGTTCTCACTATGTGATTATGTGATTCTGCACTCTCTTTCGTGGAATTGTGATACTCTGCTGGGTTTGAACTTTTCCTTTACACATACTTACCTACATTTCCTGCCACCAAACCATAGAGTGTCATTTCTTTTACAATCTTAAATCAAGTCCCTTTTTTTCAACTTTGTCTCATCCATAAATCTTTTAATAATTTTAGGCTTGCTAATCAGACCAACTACACTCAGCGTATTTTTCTGTTTTACTTTTATAAATATTTAACATTCAAGTCTTCAATTAGTTCTTTTTTGATTAGTGTGATTTTATAGGTTGTGTCTATGTGTAGTATTTGTGTTTACCTGTATACCCCTTTCAACTTTAAAAATTCCCGAGTATAAATATATTTTCCCAACATTCCCCACTTTCCTTATCAAATGCCTACAGATTGTGGAAAAGTCCTTATCCATAAAGGGAAGGAATATGTACAATATTATTATAAGATCATTGTCTGATCAGGGCAATTGTATGTAGCTTAGCTATGCCAGAAATACGTTTCTATACCTAAGGTAATGATATGAGGTGAATACCAGGATCTCCATTCTGGTTTAGGGTAGCAAATTAAGAAGAAGAAAACTTAAGGACAAATGTAATATGAATAGTGTCATATAATAGAATGCCTGCTTCCTCTTTATTTTTTCTTCCATATTTCTGGCTATATTTCAGTACATGCTTAAGTCATCATTCCCTTATTTCCTTGTTTTGGCCTTTCTTTTGGTACTGTGTCCTCTTTTTTTCACTTTCTCATTACCATAGGATTACTTAGAGTAATTCCAAATTTACTGTAGCACTGAGGTCATTCAACTCTGATTTCTGTTTCGGGCACAATTTTTTTAGGTCTTGATTTTTCAAATCAGAGTCTGACCCTAAACTAGGTTAAGTGTATGGATCTCCTTTCTATTTGATCATAGTTTTTACAGGAGAATTTCATTAGCATTACATCTCACTGGCTGAGGTATCTAAAAACCAATAGGAAGATATTAAAATGTATTTTAAAAAGAAAATAGTAATGAGAAATGAGGATGGAGTTACATTTTAAAACTAAAAATGATTTAAGTACTTTTTATCACGATTCATGAAAACATATAGAGTTTTCATGTTTCACGGAAGGTGTAAAACTCCCATCAGATAAAAATGCATATAGTAGGCCAGATGCAGTGGCTCATGCCTGTAATCCCAGCATTTTGGGACGCCGAGGCAGGTGGACCACGAGGTCGGGAGTTCGAGACCAGCCTGACCAACGTGGTGAAACCCTATCTCTACTGAAAATACAAAACTTAGCGGGGCATGGTGGTGCAAGTCTGTAATCCCAGCTACTAAGGAGCCTGAGGCAGGAGAATCGCTTGAACCCGGGAGGCAGATGTTGCAGTGAGCCAAGATCACTCCATTGCACTCCAGCCTGGGCGACAGAGAGAGACTCCGTCTCAAAAAAAAAAAAAAAAAAAAAGAAAGAAAGAAAAAAAAAAAAAGAATGCGTATAGTAAATAGATTACTTCATAATTTTCAAAACGCTTTTACCGAAATACTATAAAGTAGATATAATTGTTCTTGTTTGTATAGATGATGAAACTCTGTCAGCAAAGTTAGCAAATTTGTCTCAGACCACAGTCATTAAATGGCTAATGCCAAGATTTGAACTCAGATTTTCTGATTACAGCTACAGGACAGCCCCCAGCTGTAAATAAAGGTCAAATTATTGTAGCCCCTATTGCTATTCATAAAACTCTGTGTGTGTGTGTGTGTGTGTGTGTGTGTGTGTGATGTCTACTAGTATAGATGCAAAAAAGCACATATGAACTTTGTGATTAATATCTTGTTTTATTTTCCTGATTAATTTCATCCATTCCTGATAATATTCACCTACTGTCTACGCCATTTCTTCTCCCTGAGTTCGTCTTTTCTTTATTTAGTGTTATAAGTGAATGCTAATTATATGTTGACTTCTGAGGTTTTCCATTTTCATTTTTAATTTTCTTAAGGGCAAAGGCTGCTGTAAAGCTCTACAATAGGCATTTACTCTCTAAAAGTAATTCAGTACACTAAAAAATCTTGGAAGTATCTTTGACGTCTCCTGATCACTCACTCACTACATCACATTTGCCACTGAGTTATGTAATTTTTGAATTACTTTGTAATTCAAACTAGCTTTTGAATCTCTCCAGGAAGTCTTTCCCACTCTTCATCTTGACTGCAACCATTCTTATCATCCCTCATCTGAACTACCGCCAGAGGCTACTGAGTTTTCTTGTCTTTATGGTCCCTGCCTTCGAATTTATTGTCCAAACTGATACTAGAGTAATTGGTTTCAAATTCAGATGAGACCAATCACTATCCTGCTTCCAGTGATTTCCTATTAGGAGATAAAATCTAAGCTTCTTAGGAATGGGCAATCTTCAAAATCCTACTCCCACTTGCCCCTCTCGCTTCATCTTCTCTCATTTCCCTTTCCTTCCCCACCAGACTGCTCCCTTTCACGATAATCATCATTATGGATCTGTAATTGAGAATTGTTGGGCAATGTATTCAGCATTCTGTTTGTATTGTGATATTTAAGTCTTACAGTCCTATGCCTAGAGACATTTAAAATTAGGTTGTTCCCATATCATTCAGTTGGTAAGCGTCAAGAGACACTGGAACTCAAGCGGTCTGACTTCAGTACACTCTCTAGACTAAGCGTGTGAATTTCATGTCTCTGGGACTTTGCACTTGCTCTTCCCTCAATCTAAAAGTGCTCTCCCTCTCACAGATTTTCTAGCAGACTTGTGTTTGTCTCTCAAAACTTTTTTTTTTATTTTGACAATCCTGTCACACAAGAGTTACAATACAAGGATAGCAGTCTATAGACCACCCTTCATCAATTCTAAGATGCACATATTTCACATTTTAACATTCCAAAAATCAGAATGTGTCTAATGATGGTATGTCATTGTTTAATTGGCAGCATATTTAGTGATACATATAATCATTATTATGTGCAACTTACAATGAGTGAATTAGTAAGAATAGATAAAATATGATTGTCGTTAGAGTTGAGCATCAAATTTGATACTTAGTCTCTTTGAAGGCCAAAACTAAAAGGAGGAGAATATGCTTCACAGATCTGAGGAAGAATGTTCTAAGGGAGAACATTCTTGGCTTCTTAGTGCAGCAGCTTTCAAACTTTAAGGCACACACAGATCACCTGGGGAGTATGTGAAAAGACAGATTATCAGACTCCATTACCTGGGATTCTGATTTCATAGGTCTAGGACAAAGATTAAAAGTATCCATTTTTATATGCCATCCTCAGAGGATTCTGATTCAGGGGGTCCACACTGTGAGAAACACTGCCATAAGGGATATGCAATGCTGTTTTCAATGTTTAACTCTCAAGTGGAACTTCAGAATGTGTGCGGATTGATAGAGGGGATATATCAATAAGGCCCTCATTTCATAGCAAATGCCCAGAAATTATATCTCCAGGCTGTCTTTGTGTAACATGTAATGAAAGAAAAAGTGAGACCACAATCTGAAAATATATCATAACATGGTTTTAGGAAAACCAAAATAATACAACCTAGATGTACTCCTTGTATCTAAAATAATAAATGAATAGATTCCTAAAAAGCTGTATTTCCTCCAGGCAGTCCTCGCAGACAATTTTATACACACATGCATATGCATTATGTGTGTGTGTGTGTGTGCTTGTTTTATTAGATGTGAGTCTAATAGGGCACAACTGTGACTTTATGTCCTCAGGGCCTAGCCTAGTGCCTAGCATGCTGCAAATATCCCACAATGTGCTTTCATATGCATGATTTCACAGTCAAATGCTACACTTTCTTGAGGATACTATATAAATACTGAGAACTGAAATAGCCCTGAAGACTATTACAGTATTTATACCATTTCACTTTTCCTTTGATAATGGCAATTATAACTCATATTCAATATTTCTATTCTCTGTATTTATCCTCAATGAAGAATCTCCTCAAATGCTGCCCCATTACAAAATAGACCAAGTATTTTGCTTTCTAGTACTTTCTTCTGTAGGTGCAATTCACCCAAATATATTAAAAGCATTCCCCTACTTACTTGAATTTGTCATTTAACTCACTAAAAACTATAGGTAAAATGTTTAGTTTGAATTGGTAAGTCAAATATCATATCCTTTCATCACTGAAATTATACAGCTGGATAAATATGGAAAGGGAAATGTTCTATCATATATTCTCACAAAGTCATTCATTTAACCATGGAAATGTGTTATCATCCAATTTATGTACTTTTCCAAAAGAGTTGCCTTAGAATTATATCAATATATGCTATATTATTGACCTGCAGTAAGCTTATTAAAATAAGATTTCTGATAACCATGGTGGGACATTTTCAGCTGGAAATAATAATAGAATTTTAGGGACCAGAAGCAAACTGGTAATTCTCTACATTTTGTAACATCTGCGGCATTAACCTTTTCTTTCTTCAAACCTATCTGTCAATTTATTTAACAAGTCTAAATTTAGAAAAGGCTATTTCTACTAGAAAGTATCAACGAACTGACAGTTCCTATTTTAAATGAGAATTAATATTTATAATGATGGCCCCAGGGCACTATAAGATTCTTTCAAATCAGTAAAGAAAGATTGAGTTATGTTCAACATAGTTTTAATAGCTAATGGGTTTCTTATCTTGTAATTATTCACAAATGTGTCCTTGGTATATATGACGATCTACTTAATTAGACTCACTCTTTAAGCAGTGCCACCCTTTCCCTAAAAAATTATGGATGAATGATGACTTACTAAGATTAGTATTAGTATACTCGTGCATTTTTAAATAATATACCACTTTTAAAGCAGAGCTTCAAATTCAGGATTTAGAATTTTGCTGGTGGCAAAGGCAAGAGAAAAAGAAAAAAAAAATCACCTGTAATTTATTTTCTCCCTTCTGATGTTCCATTCTTTTTTTTTTTTTTTTTTTAATTTTTTTTTTTTTTAATTATACTTTAAGTTCTGGGATACATGTGCAGAAGGTGCAGGTTTGTTACATAGGTATACCCGTGCCATGGTAGTTTGCTGCACCATCAACCCATCATCTACATTAGGTATTTCTCCTAATGCTATCCCTCCTCCCCTATCCCCCAACCCCCTGGCAGGCCCCAGTGTGTGATGTTCACCTCCCTGTGTCCATGTGTGCTCACTGTTCAGCTCCCACTGAGTGAGAACATGCGGTGTCTGGTTTTCTGTTCCTGTGTTAGTTTGCTGAGAATGATGGTTTCCAACTTCATCCATGTCCCTGCAAAGGACAAGAAATAATCTTTTTTATGGCTGCATAGTATTCCATGGTGTATATATGCCACATTTTCTTTATCCAGTCTATCACTGATGGACATTTGGGTTGCTTCCAAGTCTTTGCTATTGTGAACGGTGCCACAATAAACGTACATGTACATGTGTCCTTATAGTAGAATAATTTATAATCCTTTGGATATATACCCAGTAATGGGATTTCTGGGTCAAATGGTATTTCTGGTGCTAGATCCTTGAGGGATTGCCACATGGTCTTCCACAATGGTTGAACTAATTTACACTCCCACCAACAGCGTAAAAGCATTTCTATTTCTTCACATCCTCTCCAACATCTGTTGTTTCCTAACTTTTTAATGATCGCCATTCTAATTGGCGTGAGATGGTATCTCATTGTGGTTTTGATGTGCATTTACCTAATGACCAGTGATGATGAGCTTTTTTTCATATGTTTGTTGGTCGCACGAATGTCTTCTTTTGAGAAGTGTCTCTTCATATCCTTTGCCCACTTTTTTTTTTTTTTTTTTTTTGAGATGGAGTCTCGCTCTGTCGCCCGGGCTGGAGTGCAGTGGCCGGATCTCGGCTCACTGCAAGCTCCGCCTCCCGGGTTCACGCCATTCTCCTGCCTCAGCCTCCCGTGTAGCTGGGACTGCAGGCGCCCGCCACCTCGCCCGGCTAGTTTTTTGTATTTTTTAGTAGAGACGGGGTTTCACCGTGTTAGCCAGGATGGTCTTGATCTCCTGACCTCGTGATCCACCCGTCTCGGCCTCCCAAAGTGCTGGGATTACAGGCTTGAGCCACCGCGCCCGGCCCCTTTGCCCACTTTTTGATGGGGTTGTTTTTTTCTTCTAAATTTGTTTAAGTTCTTTGCAGATTCTGGATATTAGCCCTTTGTCAGATGGATAGATTGCAAAAATTTTCTCCCATTCTGTAGGCTGCCTGTTCACTCTGATGATAGTTTCTTTTGCTGTGCAGAAGCTCTTTAGTTTAATTAGATCCCATTTGTCAATTGTGGCTTTTGTTGCCATTACTTTTGGTGTTTTAGTCATGAAATCTTTGCCCATGCCTATGTCCTGAATGGTGTTGCCTTGGTTTCCTTCTAGGGTTTTTATCGTTTTAGATCTTACATTTAAGTCTTTAATCCATCTTGAGTTAATTTTTGTATAAGGTGTAAGGAAGGGGTCCAGTTTCAGTTTTCTGCATATGGCTAGTCAGTTTTTCCAGCACTATTTATTAAATAGGGAGTTCTTTCTGCATTGCTTCTTTTTGTCAGGTTTGTCAACGATCAAATGGTTGTAGATATGTGACATTATTTCTAAGGCCTCTGTTCTGTTCCGTTGGTCTATATATCTGTTTTGGTCCCAGTCCCATGCTGTTTTGGTTACTGTAGTCTTGTAGTATAATTTGAAGTCAGGTAACATGATACCTCCAGCTTTGTTCTTTTTGCTTAGGATTGTCTTGGCTATATGGGCTCTTTTTTGGTTCCATATGAAGTTTAAAGTAGTTTTTTTCTAATTCTATGAAGAAAGTCAATGGCAGCTTGATGGGGATAGCATTGAATCTATAAACTACTTTTGGCAGTATGGCCATTTTCACAATATTGATTCTTCCTATCCATAAGCATGGAATGTTCTTCCATTTGTTTGTGTCCTCTCTTATTTCCTTGAGCAGTGGTTTGTAGTTCTCCTTGAGGAGGTCCTTCACATCCCGTGTAAGTTGTATTCCTATGTATTTTATTCTCTTTGTAACAATTGGGATTGTGAATTCACTCATGACTTAGCTATCTAGTAGTGTATAGGAATGCTTGTGATTTTGGCACATTGATTTTTTATCGAGACTTTGCTGAAGTTGCTTCTCAGCTTAAGGAGAATTGGGGCTGAGACAATGGGGTTTTATAAATACAAAATCATGCCATCTGCAAACAGAGACAATTTAACTTCCTCTCTTCCTATTTGTATACGCTTTATTGCTTAATGTTGCCTGATTGCCCTGTCCAGAATTTCCAATACTTCGTTGAATAGGAGTGGTGAGAGAGGACATCCTTGTCTTGTGCTGGTTTTCAAAGGGAATACTTCCAACTTTTCCCATTCAGTATGATATTGGCTGTGGGTTTGTCATAAATAGCTCTTCTTATTTTGAGATACATTCCATCAATTCCTAGTTTATTGAGTGTATTTAGCATGAAGGGGTGTTGAATTTTATTGAAGGCCTTTTCTGCATCTATTGAGATAATCATGTGGTTTTGGTCATTGCTTCTGTTTTTGTGATGGATTACGTTTATTGATTTGCGTATGTTGAAACAGTTGCATATGTTGAGCCTTCATAGCTTTATTTCCCAGTTCTCTGGTGCCTGGTGCCTAGACATCCTCTCTTTAATCAATCCCCCATTGATAAAATAAGGGAAGCAGGGGATGAAAGATAAATATTATGTTATCCATCACCAGGCAGATTTGCTGCTGAATTTGTCCCCTGCTTAGATGGCCTTTTCAGAAACTCAGTCATGTCAAATCACACAGCAGGAAATCCCAAGGAGCTTTCTGAATTGGGGGATTGAGTTCACTTTTCTTGGCCTGCTGTCATGCTGGTCTCTGCAACTTTTAATACAGTGGGCCTGAAATCTATCATGGGTTGAAAGGTTATTGTGATTCAATTCTGAGACTCCAGTGTCCACTCCTCACTTAGTGGACTTGGCAGCTGATTCCATTGCTAGCAGTAGGTCTTTGAAGTAAATGATGGTGTCAGTTGGGGAACAGGGCTAATGAGCTTTAGGAAAGCCTACTAACACTAATTTTATTCTTCCACTCAATGTTTATTGTCAGCAATATGATGGATCAAAGACTCATAAGAAATACTCCCTACTCTAGGAGCATGACCTCAAAAAGAGAGTTGGAGATGGTAAGCCACACCAAAATAGCTATAAAGCCAGTTACTTATGTCAGAAGATGCATAATGAACCTGTAAGCACTGTATTCAGAGGGAAAACAGATTCCAACTCAAAGTGAGTCTGACCTTCCATCCCTCACAAGACCCTATTTTCCACAACTGGGTTAATTGATTTCCAAACAGGTTGAGTAGGCTGCTGCTCACAGACCCCTCCACCTGAACCCCAACCAGTTCTGACTTGGGTGCTCCAGACCTTCCACTCAGTTATCTTTGCTGTCAGCATCATCTACAAAGAATGACTGCATGACAAACATTCTGAGTTCAGTTATTATTCAGAGTTGGAGTATGTCTTCCTCCAGCACATGGCTTCCCCATTCTAAAAGGAGGCTACCCACTTGTGTTTCTAAACCTGTGTCTGTGAAATTTTTCTTTATTGATGTATACTAAACTATTGTGTTCCTGTTAAGAACTCCCCATTTTAATACCTGAGTTTCCAAACACACACAGTCTTGCTTCACACCAAGTCTCCCTCCTCAGTTCTCCCACTTCCTGTAACTGAAGGCTAATTCTGGCTCTTTTGGAAAGGACAATTTGTTACCTTAAGTATCTGGAAGTTCTTTAGTTGTTTACAGTCATACACCGGTAAATCATCAGAGACCAATTTCTGACCATTGTGTTGAATATGTGCATAAAATTGGGAATATATTTTTATTACATGTTTTAATAGCTTTTGAAAATTGAAATTGACATACAATAAGCCCCACATATTTAAAGTATAAAGTTTGATACGTTTTAATATGTGTTGTACATCCATGGAATCATCATCACAATCAAAATAACGAACATATCCATTATCGCCAAAATTTTCATAGTGTCCCTTTGCAAGGCCTCATTCCAACTCCCTCTCCCCTAAGCCTGGACAACCCCTGATTTACTTTCTGTCACTGTATGTTACTTTGCATTCCTAGCATTTATGTAAGCATAATCATACAGTATGTACTGTATTGTTTTTCTGTTTTATATTTGATTTATTCTCACCATGATCTCTAATATTAGTTGACAATTATTCAGGCTGGTTAGAGATCCATGTATAAGTAGATATCTTAACACACTATGGCTCCATTTGTGGGTCTGCCACCTGTGAACAAAGTGGCATCCACTCAAAGTTTTCAAATGTGCAATTTTTCTAAAATGTCTATAATCAGAAGGCTACATTATTCTATAGCTCAAGTTTGGAGTCCATTCTGCAGATTCCTCATGATAATATAGTAATATGCCAGTAGCAACTATCAGCATAAGGTAGTTTCTTACACACGGTACATGATATCTGCAATCTGAAGTCTGTCCTGTTTTGCTAGTACTCCTACCATATTAGAGGCTAATTAAGCCCTAAAATATTTGTGCTTTACTACATCATATTTGGGTGAAACCAGCATGTGCAAATTAACTTAAATGCACAGATGTGTCTGCATGTGCGTGTGTGTGTGTGTTTGTGTGTGTGTAGAATATTGTGTTGATGGAAATGAGCAGTCTCTTTAGTTTGGAACATTTAAATCCTATATTCTCACAATGTCCAATTCATTGTCCTCAATAGTATTACTTCATGATTTACTTTCAAAAACACCCTTTTTGTCTCTTTGTTTCATTGATATATTATAGTTGTGCATATTTGGGGGTACATGTGATTTTTGATACTCATATACAATGCATACTGATCAAATCAGGGTGATTGGAATATCCATCACTTCAAACATATATTATTCTACCTATTTTAAGCATTCATGGTTCATAGTTCACTATATATTTGCCCTTTTTAAAATGTATTGCATTATACTAGGTTATAGAAATGATTGTTTTGATTCTTCTTTTAAAAAAATTAGGAGAGCAGCACTTCACATATTTGCAAAGGTGGAAATTATTTGGTATATTTAAGAATGTTGCCTGGCTGTATATATGAAGCCAAATAGCAGTCTAAAACTAGCAGTTCTTCTTTTAGAAATCTACTTTCTTAGGGTCAAAGGTTATATTAGGTCATGAATCAACCTGGGAGATAGAGATGAAGAGACTTATTTGTAGGAAATGTTCACCTTTAACCAACTCTGCAGAGTCCAATTGAAATAGAGAGATAAATAGAGTAGATAATAGAAGCTGACCAAATAAAATCTCAGAGATGAGAGTTCCAAATTATAGGTCATATTTTATGGCAGAGTTGGGATCCTTGGCCTATGGAAAAATAAAATCTGAAAGTCATAGCAATAACTTTAAGACATTGAAAGAGAGAGTGCTATTATTAATGTGGGGCTTTGGGATAGTTTCCTCAAAATGTAAACACAAGTAACTGGTTTCTTTTTGTTCTTATAGTCTTAACATCACATACTAAAAATCATTTGGTATATGCTTTCTTTGTGGAGAATTCTGTGTAACATGGTAAGAGCTGGTAGTAATAATAAAATAAATATTAGTATGTCTTTCTTTTCCCCCTAAAATCTGGAAAAAGAAACAATCTAATGTAAAATTTTAGTATAATTATCTTCATTGCAAGAGACCTGTAATTGAAGTTGTCTGTGAAATTCAATAAACACAGTCTATCTGAGTGGAAAGTTTGAACTTACCAGTCAGACAAAAAGAAATGATTATTTTAAAGAAAATATGTGGAGGTTTTTAGCACTTTAAGGCTTAGAAACCCTTCTAAAAGATGATTATAGGACTTTAATGTTAGTATCATCTTTAAAAACGACAGGCTACAAGGATATTATTCATCTCCTCCATAATATTGAAGAATGAAGAAGGAAAGCAATCCAAAGTTACCAATTAAACCTTTAGTTACACCAATCTTTCAGAAAAATTTATGTTTTCTGTACCTGAAAATGTTATTAAATTACATGCAATGAGCAAACTACCTAAATATTCTAATTAAGTGATCTTTGTAAAATTTGCCTTACTTTGCATCCCAGACATCACAGATACCACATTAGCAGTAATATGCCTAGTAGCTGCAATGGGAACTCCCCATGCTTAGCAGCCAGACCAGTCATTTTTCTGGGACCATACCTAGGAATGTCTACATGTATGACCCGTGTTTCTCTGAGCTCCTTCAGTTTGTGTGTCCAGGAGAATTTCATGTTCTCTGAGGGAATTCTAGTAGGCAATGTTATGAGAGAGTGCTTTATCTTGTGAGTAATAAAAGCTTTTGGTTTCATTTGCTTTAGTTATTACTTGGTGGTTCTTTAAAAAGCCACTGTGGGCTCCTTCTGTCCAAGTTGGGCGCTAAGCCTTATCTATACTACCTTAGAATTATCTTCCAGATATTTACATGGACCTCACATCATCTCCTCATCAAACCACTTCCTGATTTTTCCAAACACAACCACTATATCCACTTAGAATTCTACGAATTTTCCAGTTTTTGTTGCTATTCTCTGTGTGAACTGAGAATAGGTTCTGAAGGAGGGGCAGAAGGCACTTGGAAGAGGAGAAGGCCATTGAGAGAGGAGAGAGAATGGGAAATACAAGGAAGCACACATATTAATACATCAAGTTTACTCCTGCTATGCAGATCTGTCTCTCTGACTGTTAATGAACTTTCTTCACTCATGTGTTCTCAAGGCCTACCAATTAGCAGATTCTCATGAGTGAATAAATTAATGTAAATGTGAATGCACATGATGTATATATTATATATGCATCTGGAAAAATTAACATCCATATTTAAGGGTGAATAAATCAGAAAACAGGGTACACAACAAATGATACCTGGATTTTCTATGCATGGATGCATAAAAGATGTAGATTTTAGATAGTTTACATGGGGTATAGTATTGAATTAGTTAGGGGAGTATTTTTAAACCACTTCATTGAGGTATGCTTGATAGATAAAAAGCTGTACATAATCAATGTCTACATCTTGATGAGTTTAGGGATACTTATATACCTGTGAAACTGTCAGTACCATCAACATATTCATCACCTCCCAAAGTTTTCTTTTGCCTCTTTACAATTTTATTGCTTTTTGTACTCGTTTGTTGGTAAGAACCCTTTAACATAAGATCTACTCTCTTAGATATAAAAGAGAGTATTGTTAGCTGTAGATACTATGCTGTATAGTAGATATCCAGAACTTACTTATCTTGCATAATTGAAACTTCGTACAGTTTAACTATCACTTTCCCCTTTCTCCTAACCTCAGCTCCTGGAAAACACCATTCTACCTTGCTTCTATGAGTTTGGCTATTTTAGATTCCACATATAAGTGAGATTATACAGCACTTATCTTTCTGTGTCTGACTTATTTCACCATATGTTACACCTTCCTGGTCCATCCATGTTGTCACAAATAACAGAATTTTCTTCCTTTTTAATGCTGTATAGTATTTCATTGTAAGTATATGCCACAGTTTCCTTATCTGTTCATTCTTTGGTGGACATCTAAGTTGTTCCCGTAACTTGACTATTTATTTATTTATTTATTTAGAGATGGAGTCTCACTCTGTCGCCCAGGCTGGAGTGCACTGGCATGGTCTCAGCTCTCTGTAACCTCTGCCTCCCAGGTTCAAGCAATTTTCCTGCCTAGGCCTCCTGAATAATACAGAAAATATAAAATAAAATAAAATAAAATAAAATAAAATAAAATAAAATAAAATAAAATAAAATAATAAAATAAAATAAAATAAAAATAACCTGGTGTGGTGGCATGTGTCTGTAATCCCAGTTTGGCTATTTTAATAATGCTGCAGTGAATATGAGAGTGCAGATATCTCTTCAAGATCCCAATTTCAAGTTATTTGGATAGATATGTAGTCATTGTATTTTTATTTTTTTAGTTTTGAGTTGATTTTTAAATTTTAGGTTGATTTGAGTTCTTTACGCTTTAAGATAAGGGCCCAGTTTCATTCTTTTGTGTGTGAATATCCAGTTTTCTCCACATCATTTTTGAAGAGACTTTCCTTTTCCCTTGTATATTCTTGGCATCCTTGTTGAAAGTTGACCATGTATATGTGGGTTTATTTCTGGACTCTCCTCTTCTGTTCCCTTGGTCTGTGTGTCTGTTTCTATGCCAGTACCATGCTGTTTTGATTGCTATTTTTGTAATAGAATTTTAAATCAGATACTCCTAGCTTTGTTCCTCTTGTTTAAAATTTCTTTGGCTATCCTGGATCTTTTGTGGTTGTATATGAATTTCAGAATTTCGAATTTTATTTCTGTGAAAAATGCCATTGGAATTTTGATAGGAATACATTGGCTCTGTAGATTGTTTTGGGTAGCATTGGCATTATAACAATGTTAAGCCTTCCAATCCATGAACTTAGGATATCTTTCCATTTATTTATGTCTACTTTAATTAATTTCATTATGTTTTATAGTTTTTAGTGTACAGATCCTTTACTTACTTGGTTAAATTTTTACCTAAGTTTTTTATTCTTTTTGATGCTATCGTAAATGCTATTGTTTTCTTAACTTCTTTTTCAGTTAGTTCGCTGTTAGTGTATAGAAATGCAACTGATTTTTGTATGTTGATTTTGTACACTGCAACTTCACTGAATTCCTTTACTAGTTCTTAGATAGGGAAGTATTGGCAGCAATATTAAATAGAGCCAAAATGTATTATGACAAATACAATAGAAGTTTACTTTTCATGTAACTGCCCAAAGTAAGTGTTTCTGATTGGCAGACATTTTAGAGTCTCAAACTCTCTCCCACCCTTCCCCTCTTCCCGATGATCTTGTTAATTCTATCCAACCAGCAGAATAGTAAGAGACTGGCAGTGCCACATCTGCTTTCTAAAAACTCTGACCACCCATATTCCACTTTCTGAAACTCATGTAGTCTAGCTGTGTGCCAACAAGGAAGAGAAAATAGATTTCTGTGAACCATTAACAATCTCTGTCACAGTTAGTATACTATAACTATTTTAATTACCTCCAGGAATTTGTCTTGTTAACAGGTACTATGACTCTATTTTCTTCAATATAACATGAAATTAAATATGTGGGTAGAAAAATTTACAGCCAACGTAGTAGAATTTATCATTCATTATTCTTGAAACTAACAAGTTTCACTTTCCTAGTTAAGTGAATTTCTTTTGATCTCTAGTCATGGGAGATATTAGAGTGGAAAGAATTACAGAGGTTACCTTCATAGTTTAGAAAGAACATTCCACTGGGGAATAAATAAAGGTGATTTAACAGAAAGTATTTCTGTTTTATAATCAACTTCCATAGGAAATTAGAAGCATAGAGTGCTTAATTTTATCATTGTGAATTACAACTATATTTATGTGTTATATTTAAAATAGTTCCAATTAAAAGGTGAGACAAATTTAATATTTACAACTTATCTTTAAGTCCCAATGAAAATTTCAAACCAGTAATTGTTATTTATTCTGAAAGAAAGTATTGCTTATGTGAAAATAAAATGACATATGTCAGTGTAGATCATGTTCTTTGAACAACCAAAAAAAAAATGGTAGCTTAGTCTTTCAGGCCTGTCTCCTTGGTGTTTTATTTTCCTTCTTGGCTTTCTTTTTCTTTTTTCATTTTTTTTTTTTTTTTTTTTTTTTTTGAGATGGAGTCTCACACTGTCGCCCGGGCTGGTGTGCAGTGGTGCAATCTCAGCTCACTGCAGTCTCCACCTCCCAGGTTCAAGCAGTTCTTCAGACTCAGCCTCCCAAGTAGCTAGGATTACAGGCACCTGCCACCATGCCCAGCTAACTTTTTTTTTTTTTTTTTTTGTAGAGATGCATTTTCACTATGTTGGCCAGGTGATCCTTCTTGTTTTATACTAGTCACTGTAGGCCAAAATTTTAAAGACTAACGCTTATGTTCTTAAGTCTACTACATAATAATTTCCTTTGAAGAAGTAAAATAGCTTAAACTAATGCCCTTTTGATTGCACCGAAAACTCCATATGTTAATCCGAAGGCATCCCACTCATGCATCCCAGTCCTATTTGCTGAGGATGACTTTACCAGAGTTGAGCAAATATTTATTGAGGGCTACTGTGCACCAGGCTGTGTTCTAGAAGTGGAGGGAGTGAATAATGAATAATTATAAAGATGAATAATGTGAGATTCAGGTCCTCTAAGGGCTCACATTTTGTTTTGGTAAGACTGGCAGGCATTTAACAGATTGTGATTGGTTCAATTATAAGTGCAGCAGGAGAACTAGAACCCAGAGAGTTAAGAACAGCATCCTGGATGAGTAAGACTTGTGAAGAGCCTTGAAAATATACTTTAGTGCCTCAAAAGGAAGGGAAAGTGTATTCCAGAAAGAGGAAGTCTTGTAGGCCAAAGCATGGAGGCAAAAGGGTCCAGTTCATGTGTAGGCAAGGGGCAGGCAGAGCACAGAATCTATGGAAGGGGTACAATGGGAGATGAGATGAGATGGCCTTGACCATCTTCTTGAGATATTAATTTATTTAAGGATTACATACAAACCACTCTTCTAATTCATTCTGGTTTTATTCCTCAACTATGATATATTTTTTGGTAAATATTTTTAAATTAAAAAGCAATGCATATTTAATTTTGGAAAATGTATAAAATGAAAAAGCACATACAAAATACAATAAAAACTATCCGTAATATTACCAATTAAAGATAACTGTTACCTTATTCATGGGTAAGATACATATTTACATGCTGGAGTAATATTTTATTCATAATTTTGATCCTACCTTGTTTACATGATATTTATCCCAAGCATTTTTCCATGACATTCAGAATTTTCTGAAGCATCGTTTTAAGAAGCTGTATCGCATTCCATTTTATGCATGTGCCATAATTTATTTAATCACTGTCTCATCACTGTACTTTTAGATCATTTCCTGTGCTCTAGCAGCTTAATGCTGAGATAGTATAGATAAAACTAGACTTCAAAATACTTCGTATTGTTGACTAAAGCACTGAAACTACTAGAAGGACAAACTTCTTACCAAGCCTTTTTATAATGTTGGAACCTGCCTCTAAGAAGTAGCAGGATGAATATGTTCTGCCACAGAAAACTGTAAGTAGCTGTGGCAGCTCTGTTCATACAGAAATTGTTTTCCTTTTGGGTACCCCATATCATGTCTCCTATAACCATATAAATCTTTAAAAAAAAAGATTTGTGTGTGAATGTGTAGAAAAAATGATTGTAATGGAAATTAGATGAGAAAGATAGACAAAACACCTGGCAGTTAGCAACCAAACAACTGTCAGTTACCTTCCTTTTCCTATTTCTTTTATTACATTAAATAATCACAGAAATGTAAACTAAAGTTTTTTGTGTTTTTTTTAAAGATACATTACTCAAGTACACAATTAAGCTGAGTCTGTAAAATCAAACACTCAGGAGTGAAAACCTTTTCCTTTGATCTATCATTTGGGGTTGCCTCAGCAATAAAATTGGATTGTACAACTGATCTGACTGATCATGAAAATACAGTTGTTACAGTGAGCACAAAATTTAATTAGTCTGGAAAAAGTTTGATTAAGTGACCTCATATTGACAGAACCAGACAGTGCCATCAGGTTGTATGGTTAAGAGGTTTTAAAGCACCATCAAATAGCAAACCTGTCTTTAAGAAACACGTAGCCTGTTTCATGTAATTTTAATTGGAAGGAGTTATTGGCTTGCTCAACTGGTATATTTTTGCCTTCAATTATCTATGTGGGAGAGATGTGATGTTTCCTTACTGGCTAAAAAACCTGTATCAAGCTAATGGGTGTTTCAGCAGAGATGGAAGTAGTTGTTATAATAAAATGGACTTAAAGTAGACAGTCTGTCAAGCATATGACACTTGCTCAAAGCCAGTAGAAGCCATCCGTCAGTGCATTTTCTGGTTAAGACCTACTCAAAGCTATATCCGACAATTTCTCATTCAGATATATGAAAACTGTAGTATTACATTTCTTTGTTTATTGGTATCAGTGAGCCCGTTTCACTCAAAGCAGTATTTCTTATGATGTAGGTTTGTCAGTTAGTTTGCAGATAAATACAGAATAGCTATTTTTGCTGTCATCTTACAATTTCTGGCATACCATTCAAAGCTCATTTTTCTGAGTAACCATAAGTGAGCTCATCAAAATGCGTAAAGTCTTTTGTTTCACTATATTAATAATTAGAAAGCTCACAGTAAGCTATTACACAAAGACACCGTAACCCTCTTATTCTTACTGGATAGTCCAAGAAAATCAGCTTTTTTCTTCTGGAAATAATCTTTAAGTAGATCAAGTACACAATCTAATCTTTGCTATTAGAAAATGGCTCTGGGAGGCATAGAAAGTAAGACTTTTCTGGTTTTTGCGTTGATTAAGAGCAGTGTACTTAATATTGTAGAG